>NC_138943.1:16947500-18257500 GCF_965226115.1 Aulonocara stuartgranti | reverse complement strand
CTTAAAGTGCTGCAGTGTTCAGTCAGTATCTCTACATCACTGTGTAAGTTAGAAGCACAACAGCAGGTGTATCTATTTGTGCGGTAAAACTGCAGTAAACAGGCCCCAGGTTTGAACTTCTGGGCTTATATAGCTTATATAGATACCAAAGTTGAAAATACAAATTCAAACATTTTTTGAAAAAAAAAAAAAAAAAAAAAAAATATATATATATATATATATATATATATATATAATTCTTTTTTTTATATATATATTTAAAAAAAAAAATTTTTAATGGTAAAAAGAAATAATTACATATATAAAGCAGATGGCTTCGTTTAATAAAGGTCATTGAATAGTGATGCACAGTCAGCATTTTTTTTTTATTTATTTCACTGGGCCATTTCTATGTGTGCAGTTCAGATGTTCTCCCTGTGTCTTCCTTCGAGTGCTCTGGTTTCCTCCCTATGTATAGACATGTATAAGCTGTAGGTTTGGATATGGGAGCGTTGTCTCTCCTTGTGTTGGCGCTGTGTTTGTTTTGTACCCCCCGTCCCCTGTACATGTCACTAGTGAGAAAGTGACTAGTGATATGTCTGGGGGGAGGGGGGGGTGTAAGGTGGGATTGGCTCCAGCCTCCTGTGACCCTAGATAGATAAGATATCTAGAGGATGGATGGATGAATAGATTATAGCTTAGCATTTTAAAGCATTGTTTTGGCTTTCTAGTCCAATTTCCTGCACCCAATGATCAGAAACCCAAACTCTGTTTCTTCCCTGCGCTTTCAAACAGACAGATGATAAAGGGGGCATTAGAGTGTGTTGATTTCCCTTACCTGTTATGACTATTTCATGACTCTCTCTGGTAGTTTGAATTTTAATAGCTGTCCCTATTGTGTCCGGAGCTTATCTGAGCCCCTGGGCGAAACCAGAGACTGACACCCAGATGGGAGACAGCAGATAGACCACTGTCACTCTCCCTTTCAGCCTCTTGGCCCTGGATGCTCTCTCTTTTCACTCCCAGGGGGGAAGGATTGTGGATTTGTGTGGGCGTGCATGCACTGTGTATGTGTGCAGTTAGAAATGTTGGAAAAGCCCGGGTGACAAAATTAGAGACGTCAAGACTATTTTAAACTAAATTCTTTGAGTTTAGTTTAAAATAGTCTTTAAATTGTCTTACTGCTTACTATTGTATTCTTTGAAAACAAGAGTAAGCATCACTTACTTTGTATGCATTTTTTTCTCTTTCAATTTTCAATATATCCTGTTACACCATTTTAAAAGCTCATGCATGTTTTACATAATCAAAATGCACTTATATTTCTGCTATTATGAATACAGCAGCTCATACATAACTGCATTCACAGCCTGGTCATACAAGAGTGGAGTAGGCAACAGATGTGTTTCTTCCATGCATGTATGCATGTGTAAAGGAGAAAGTGAGAAACAGATGGAAAAAAAAGTCAGAGAGGTTTTTTTTTGTTTTGTTTTTTTCTTTTGGGGGGGGGTTACCGTAAGTAGACACCTACAGCTTTTATTTATTTGATCGTCTATAAGGTACAAAGAATACAGTAGCAATAACATTTCATGAATGACTGACTTTCAAAAAAACATAAATAAATAAAAAGAAAAAACTCAGTAAATTTGTGTTAACTGGATGAGCGAAGAGGAATGAGAGCTACATGGTGGATTGATTGACTGAATAAATGGTTGAACGGTCTGGAATTACAGGATGAAGTTACTGACCTCATTACACTTTGCCCTTATCACTAAGTAGTTGTGTCTAAACATGCTGGCAAGGTCTCATTTTCCCTTACAATGCAAACACACACACACACACACACACACACACACACACACACACACACACACACACACACACACAGGCTGTAAACAGATGTCTCATTAATGTTGTGTCCACATGCAGGGCACTGGAGCCAGCTAACTTTACAGTACTTTCAGGTGGTAGAACAGATACACTGTTGACTAATAAATTCAGTCAGGCGCTTGTATTTTTCTTCTGTTTTTTCACTTTCGGTGGATTCATTTTAAGATAAGTTTCCACAATTTCAAACTTTTTTTCTGTTTAATTCTGAAAATATTTTGAAAGCTAGGTTCAATGCAGCATCTCTGTCCATTAGATGCAAACACAGCAGAATTGTTAAGAATGAGATTGCGCAGAGATCTTAATACGATGAATCGTGCAGCCCTAATGTACGCCCCCGTTTGTGGTGTGGACCTCGCCCATGTGCATCATTTTCACAGAATAAATAACCGTGTAATGAATTTTGAAAGGAGCCATATGAACTGCTTATGAGTCACAAGGAGCCTGCTCCCCACCCCCCACCCCTACATTTGCTCTCAATGTGCTACTTTTCAGGCCTCCAAAAAGATTTTCGAAGAGGTGTAAATTAAACCTCTGGGCATTCAAATTCTGTGATATGAGCATCTGTCACTTCAGTAGAGAGAAATACTTCATGATTGATTTTCTTGTCATTCTTTTGAAAAAGCTCTGCACAAAAGTATCATTATGGAGCTGTGTATACTGGCTCAAAGCTTTAAATTAAATATTCAATGCTTTATTTATGTTTTTGAGCCTGTATTTTTGGTTCCATGTTCATTCAATTGTCACTACACATTTTCCTTCCAACATTTACGCTGATATATGCTGCAAAGTACGAATGATAAGTAATTATCAGTTATCCTGCAGAGTGCCTGGTGTGCGTGTTTTTGTGTATGTATGTGTTTGTAAGAGAGCGCGAGCTGTGAGCTGCGTTGTCTCACTCCACTCTGCCATTTCTCGCATGAGTCAGACTCATAGAGCACAGTGCCTGACAGCAAAACTCACCCACTTGTACAGCTGCCCCCACAGACTCTCATGCGCACACACACATGCACACACGGTCACACATTAGTGAATATTTTATTTTTGGCATTGCAACATACATTTAATTGTGGTTGGTGGGACACACTGCTCTGCCATTTGAGCCTTTTAGTTATTAGCAATTTATGTAACACCGGGGACTAAGTAAAGACTTAGCATTTTATTTGTCTTTGTAATAAAAACTTTTAAGACCAGGTGAAAATTGCGTTTCTAGTGAGCTTGTATGTGAGCTTGTAGTAGCTAAGTAAAAAAAAATCACCTCGGCTGTGTAAGACGTGGACGTGTAGATGTCTAAGACTAATGATTTGACATTTGGAGAAAAAACCCCCACAGTAACTTAGCTGAGTTGTCCATTAGTTGCATGGCAACCAGGCCCAGTAATAACCCGACTAATAAAATGTTGAAATGTTGTATTTTTTCATATCTTAATTACTGACTTTTAGA
This sequence comes from Aulonocara stuartgranti, assembly GCF_965226115.1. Classification (NCBI taxonomy): domain Eukaryota; kingdom Metazoa; phylum Chordata; class Actinopteri; order Cichliformes; family Cichlidae; genus Aulonocara; species Aulonocara stuartgranti. The sequence continues at coordinate 18,254,191 of NC_138943.1, read as the reverse complement.
GGCACTGTTAGGTGGATTTAGTTGCATTTGGACTGAGCCAGTTTAGCCTTTACCCTCTATTTTTGTGTTAGTCATGCTAAGCTAAGCTAACAAGCTACTAACTCTATATCTATCATATATGTATAGAACTGTGCAAACATAAATGGAAATACAATATATAAGGCAAAAAAGAGTTTGTAGGTTTCTAACTACCCTGAAAGTCAGTATTTGGTATGGCCACCTTTAGTCTTCACCACAGCCTGAACTTTCTTAGTCAGGCTTGTCCTTTCTTTAAGTAGTCTTCAGGAATAGTACTTCTGGCTTGAAAGCTCTTCTTTGGTTGTTGACAGGCTTGTGTTTTGAAGATGATCTGTCAAGATGATTTCAGACTACTTCAATAATGTCTAGGTCTGGGCTCTGAGGAGGCCAGTCCATGACCAATAGCACTTCATTGTGTGTTTTTCTATTGAGGTACGCTTTTAGTCCATTGTTCGGGATAATTTTCACGCTGAAAAATGAACAGTGGATCAAAATGTTGAAGACTTTTCCTTGTTCACGTTTGACAAGATCCCCAAGACCACTGATCTCAACAAAGCCTACATTGTGTTTTACAGATGGCTGCAGACACTTACTGGACCTCTCTCCTGACCTCCTCCATTCTGATTATAATTTGATCTTGAAGTTTTAAATTTGGATTAGTAATCTGGAACAAAGAAGACCTGTTGCCACAGATTTTCAGTCCAGTTCTTGTGCAATTTGGCATACCTCAGCTTTTTTCTCCTTTCCTTAACAATGGCTCCTTGACAGCCAACTTTCCACCAAGACTATTTCTGAAGAGTAAACAGTAAGATGGATAAACTGAAGGGACAGATGTTTTTCATATGTCAGTATTTTCTTTGTTGTTATTGAAAATTAAACAAAAGCAGATATAATATATAAAGATATGATTTAAAGGTTGTACTTTTTATGTTTATCTGTTATATGTGGACACAATACTGCTTCACCCCTTCAGTTAAGTGCCTTTTTTAATGCTTGAGTGAGTTACAGGTCAGTGTTAAGTGGCCCAACAAACAAAAAGGATTAGTCTGAAAATAGCCAGCTGAATGGACCGACCTGAAAAATAATGAGAAAAAGGTTAGTTTGCAAAGAAATTGGTAAAAGCCCTGCAGAAAGCCTGAGTAACTATTGCTCAAGACCACTTTAAACAAATTCCAAGAAAATCTGGCTTTTTGAGAGCAAAATATAAAGAAATAAGAGGTGGCTCTGAACTTCTGGACAGCACTATTGTGCACTTATTATGCAAAAACCATGGTTTTGCATAGTTTCAGTTTCCAGCCTATTAGCTTTTAGCTGGGGCTGACCATAGGAGAAGGAAAGATAAATGTATGCTTGTGCATGTGCATGTACTCACATATTAGTGTTTGTGTGACCTTGAATCCTCATGAAATGAAAGAATTTTCATTCATGCTTACACACGGAGCATTATGTTTCCTTGCATCTCTGGCTTCTGAAAATATGTCTGATTATAATCTGGTCTGTGAGCAAAACTGGAAGATTGCATATGTGGTGCGTGGAGAACAAGCCTCCTGCCATGGCCTCTTCACTCTGAATCTTGACACACTGTGGAGTCCCTAGAGAATCTGTGCACCCAAGCACTGATTAAATAGTCTATAAATCTAAGACAAAACAACTCCTTAAACTAGAGTACACTCATGTCCATCAAAGACACTGTTGGCAACCCCAAATATTCAGTCATACCATGTTTAAAAGACGTGATGGCACATATTCTCTTACTATATGTGGATACTGGCGATCAGCATCTGCAGAGAATGAAAACAGTATTTAAAAAACCCCATCAGCTTAAACATGTATGGGCATGCATGCATACAGCAAAAGTATCAGACACGCTTTAAGCACTGTTTGTGGTGAATGGCAGAGTGTCCTCTTTGCTGCAAGCAGACACAGTTGGGGAGCAGCATGTGAGACATGGGTCAGCAGATCTAATTCAGGCTTTTGCTTACTTCTATCTCCTCACATGTATTTTATTTATTTGTTTATTTATTTTTTGCAGGACTCTCTGAACTTTATTTTCATCAAAAAAGAAAACAGCTTGGCAGCATGTGTGCTGTGAGAAAATGCATCGCCTTGGAAACTGAACTTTGATTAAATATACTATATATTAAACAATATCACTAAGCCATGAACCATTTGCATCAGTGTTTACACACAGACTAACTGATTCACAGTCAACTTTATTGGCCAAGTATATGAAATATATTAAGCATACAAGAGATTTTTCGAGTAGCTCTCAGAGTATTTTAATACAGATGCGTGAATAAATGTAAAGAATTAAAGATATAGCGTAAAAGCAAGGAAAAGTAAAAAGTCATTCTAAATGATTATTGGAGGACACAAAGGTGTTTCTTTTTTTTGCTTGTTACATATATTTTTCTTCCTTTTCTTGTAGTAATGTGTCCTTATCTAATATTCTCTGAATCTTACATTCCTACCTTTGTCTGTCTCACATCCTCTCTGCAGCCACAATGCATCATTTATACCGTATCTTTTACATGTCATAGTGTTTTCTTACAGTATTTTATACCTGCCCATTTTATCCATGTTGCCTTTATTCTGCCTTTGCACACACAGTAACAAACCTCTACTCCTTTATGGCATAAAATGATGTCATTATTATGGAGGTCATTCTCAAGGACACTGTGACACATTTCTCCATCAATCCCTCTTCTAATAAGAGCATGATAATTATCCACATTTTATCCACTGATGGGTTATTATTCATAGAGTTACTCCACATCCAGCCTAGTCCCCATCTCTCTGTTCTTCTTGTTCTCTTGCTCTTGTGCTCTGTGAGTCACACCTCAACAGCCCCCCCCCCCCCCCCCCCCCACCACCACCACCACCACCACCACACTCTATTTCCCTTTCAAAATGGTGAAAGCTGAAAATAAATGTTGAAGCTATTGATTTGCTTTTTGGGGGGGTGGCGGGGGGGGGGGGAATCAGCATCATCATCATCATCATCATCATCACCATCGAATTGTGTTGCCATGGCAACTTGTTTTGGACACTTTAGCGCACAGTGAAAGAGGGAAAAAAAGTTGAGGCAGACAAGTGTAAAGGGGGGGGGGGGGGGGGGGGTGAAGGGACCTGCTGAAACACCTCAAAAAACGACCTTCAGCTCACTATGTGTATTTTTAAAAAAACACCCTTTGTTTCCCGCACAACGCTGACGAGCATACTTTTCAAGGACATTTAGAGGTCATCTCGTTATTTCGGTCTGCGCACACACAAATACGCAGGCATGCGTTCACTTTAACACAAAACACACATACGAAGTGCACAAAAACTGACACCCACTTACTTATTCACACTTTCTCTGAGGTTGAGAGTTGCGGGTATTTCCACTCAACGAGTGGGATGCATAGTGTTTCCATGGAGATCTATTTTTAGTTGCTGACAAAAAAAGGGCAACTGTTAAAATATACCATCATATTCCCTCTGAGTGCAAAAAAAAATTTAATTTCGTTTCATGCAGGGGTTTTTTTGTTTTTGTTTTTTTACAGTTCCTTTTCCTGTCCCTTGTCATTTGGAATTCGGATGTTAGGCCGGTGCCATTTGCCAGTGTGGATTTTGATCTCAGGTCTTGCTGCTTTTGACTGATAAATATATTGCCAGGCATTTAGTATACGAGAAGAGTCGCCGGGGAAAGGTAGAATTGATGCATTGCTAATAATCCTCACTGGGAACTAAAAAACTGCTTAAAAAGTTTTCTGATCACAATGAGCTAAAAATGTTTTTGGAGCCGAAAATCTCTCTTAGGTTACAGAAGTTTGGACAGCTTATCTTAGCCCTGAACCAGAATACCAAGAAAAGTCATTACTGATAGCCTGCGATGCAGTCTTTTCCACGAGTAATAAAATAATCCAAACGTTTATCGAAGTGGGAAAAAAACAACGAAAAAAGGATTTATTGTTGGTATATTAATGAAATTTCCCTTTTCTTTCCCAAAGGATATTTAAACAATACTGTTTAGTTATCTTATCCCACTATTCCATCAGTATTGTAGACATAAAGTGACTTTATGTCTACAATAAAGTCCGGTTCCGGGTCGCTGCTCATGCGGCTGACCGGCCAGCTACCTAGTCTGACCTGTCTCCCCAATGTGATGTTTTTGTATTGTATGTGCGGTCGGCAAGGTCAGTCTATCAATTGCCCCTCAGGGATAAATAAAGTCTTCTGAATCTGAATTTATTTGTGTAGCACTTTACACACAAAATAGTTCGGACAGTATTACAGAAGGAAACAGAAGAGGAATAACAAATAAAAAACATTGTAAAAATGAAAACATGTTTGTTTAACAAGTAAATGAAGAAAAAGCAGACACATGATCAAACACAGCACATAGAGGTTATATAAAGATATCAGCTGTTAAACGGGAACTGCTTACGTTTGGCATAGCTACGAGCTAATGACTCTTTAAATAGCAGTGGAATTGGAAAATAGCAGAGGAAGAAGGGCTTTACAGTCTTAGAGGTAACACACTTTAGTGCTTTGTAGACAAACCTCCGTGTTTGGTACAGTGAGGTGGAGTAGTGTTGGGGTGATGGAGACAGAAGGGCTACTGAAGTTATGAAGGCAGCGGAAAAATGACAATGAAATGAAACCATCAATGACTTTAATAAAAACAGAGAACTGTTTGACATTTGATTTAAATACCTTGAGGGTTTTTTGCCATTCGTTCATGTTCTTTGCATGCTGTTGACATTATAGCTTGTTGTGTTTGAGTTTCATTACTTGGTAATGAATGGTCACACAAAGACTCCTTTGCAATCAGCCTTGATCCTTTCTGAGAAAGTTGTGACTCATTTGTGTGTCACCACAGTTTAAACTGCCTCCACTGCCCGAGCAGTTAGTTGGGTAGACTGACAGCATTTACATGGCAAGCAATATTTCATAAAAGGCCAAATAGATGTTTTTCTGTGAGCAGTATTGTAATCAGTGATCCGGGAATGAAAGATAACTAAGCAGAGGCTTTTCCAGGAAACACTGAGTATTTAATGACTGGGGAGATTGATTACAGTGTAGCTTGCATTTCAAGGGCATTTAAGGAGAATGTAGTTTAAAGTTTTAACAAGGTTAAAGGTCATTTTAAACCAAAGTAATGCCACAAAGAATTTTGCCTAATACATAACAGGTCAGATATCATCTAAGTGAATGCTAGGATTAGTATATGCATCCATTGTTTTATCATATTTATTTTAAAAAACATATATCACTGCAGTATCAGCAGAAATTGACTTTTTTTAAAAGATAGAAAGGGTTCATGTAAATATGTATTTATAAGCAGCGTTTATCTTTGTGTGTGCGTGTGTGCGTGTGTGTGTGTGTGTGTGTGTGTGTGTGTGTCTAACCAACTGGAACTGGCTAAAGCCCTGTTATATGAGCTCTACTCTTACTGTTTGATATTGCAAGCAAACTGCAGGCATGCTTGGCCAAGCTTATTAAACACACACGCACACATGCACACACACAAAGCTCAAGCAGTCTCTCGAGAGTCACGAGCTTATACTCACACACATGTGCGCACACAAGCACATACACTTGCTTTTGTAAGATGTGAGGCAGGATGCTGTGGAGATCAGTGGATGTACATGCTAGGTTTTCTCAAGAGACAATTAAAAGGGAATAGATAATAAGGTTATTTATAGACGGATCTATTTGTAACCGGGGCATTCTCCATCGTAAGAGCTGGGAATTGTTCTCTTTCCTGCCTTCCCTCCTTTTGTTCCCATCTCCTGCCTCTCTCCTACACCGTCTCCGTTTTGTATATTTTTGCTCCTTTCTTTTTTTAAACAGCTCTGTCATCATTTCTCGCTTCTCCTTTAGTGGATGACCACTTATTTTCCACAAATGTTACTAATTTATCGCAGGGAATCGGTGCGCATTTACATGTGAAACATTGTCATGCAGCAGCGATGTTATCAGGTGCAATCCAGGGCCACTCCTGGGAAACCCAGTGACGCACTACGCATGACATAATGCTGTGGTAATGTCTGCATTTGTGGGGGAAAGAGACAGAGAGAGCAACCGTGAAAACACACTGGGCTTATGTGCACGCTCAGCAAACACCGAACAGCAGCCGGGTAGATTAATGCAGCTTGATGTAATGTCTGTAATAAATCAGATTTTATAGATGAACATTTATATATATATCATGTTTAACATGTTATACACAAATTCGAAGGCCATTATGTAAGCGAAGAATGCTGGTAAGAGATACAAAATCCACCACAATGCTTTTTTTTCATATCATCCCCTGAATTTGATCCCCTCAAATCAATAAAACTGTACAGACCAAAACCTTTTTGCATAGATCTGAACCTTCTGTGATTATATAATGTCCTTATTATTAGCGTTATAATGTTCAACTGTGGCTCTTGTCAAAGCATTGAAACTGTTGTAATTTGGGCTCGTGTATGAGAATCATTTTCTGGGCTGTAATCTAAAAGTAAACTGTGCCTCAAGCAGCCAGTATGAATTTCTTCCCATAAAAGAGCAAAAGATATTTATGTGCAGTAGTTCATGGCATACAAGGAGGTGGATGAGGTCAAAGCATAAGGTCCTTATCTCCCGAGCAGAATTATATAAGGAATGCAGAGCTGTAGTCCACCATGACTCAAACTGGTAATTAGAGATATTTTGTTTGTGGTGCTATGTTATGCTATTAAAAAAAGATTGCACATTTTCCCATATCTGTGTGGATTCTCTCCAGGTACTCCTACTTCCTCCAACCGTCCAGAGTCATGCAGTTACTGGGGTTAGGCTAACTGGTGATTCTAAATTGCCCATAGGTGTGAATGTGAATCGTTGTCTATCTCTCCGTGTTAGCAGGGCGACAGATTGGCAGCCTATCCAGGATACTCTGCCTCTCACTCTATGGCAGCTTGGATAGGCTCCAACCTCCCCACAACCCTAAATTGGATAAGCAAAATAAAATTGATGGATGCATGGATGGATGGATAAAGCATCCACGCAACATTAACTCTTTATCTGCTTCTGTCTCCCTATCTATTTCTGTGTCTTCCATTTTCAGGTCTTGCAGGTGCCCAAACTGACCTGGACAAGAGGAAAGAAATATTTGGTAAAAACCTGATACCTCCAAAAAAGCCAAAAACCTTCCTGCAACTGGTATGGGAGGCCCTGCAGGACGTTACCCTCATCATCTTGGAGATCGCTGCCCTGATCTCCCTGGGTCTCTCTTTCTACCACCCTCCCGGGGAGACTGGCGGAGAGTGTGAGTGAAACAGCTCCTGTGACTTTAAAGTCTGTACATTTTTGCTCTGCGCCATTATCTGTGGTATCTTCTCTGTTGCGGGGAATGGAAGTGGGGCTATAATTGTGCTGGCGCACTGGCATCACTTCCTCTGACCTGACTCGCCCGGGCTAACGTGCTTACACCTACATGTTTGCACACACACTTTTTAATTGCCGAGGCTGGTCATACTTTGTTTGTGGCCTTGCCTCAAGAGGTCAAGTGACTCATCAAGCATAGGGCTAATTTTTGGTTGTGCGTGTGTGTGCTCGTTTGTGCAGATTATGACTGTGTCAAATGTGTGTAAGAAAGGTACTGGGAAGGTTAATGAAGTGTTGAGTAGAGAAATAACCTTGAGCTCCCAGGGCCCATACATCAGCCTTGTGAGCCGTGAAACAGGAAATGAAGACAGAGACCATAACGAGGTGCTGAGTCAGCTACATCAGTCATTGCGCCCTGCCTTATCACAGTAATGGAATTCAGTTACCCTGCCAAAGGGACAAGTCATCATTTTAGGGGGTTTAAAAAGTCTCATCAGGCTGGAAACATTAGAAAATGAAGAAGTGGTTACCATTGCATTAGTTGGATGTGTTTATTTAGTAATTTCACAGTTAATCCATGTTTAGTTGTTTGAGCGTAGCAAACAATACATGATTTACTAACTCAGTCAAATAATTACACTATAAATTTGCCTAATTGGAATCTGATCATCAGTTATGATGTCAGGACACTTGTTTCTGTTCTTTGTGTCGTTTTAGCTGCTTAGCTTTATGAATGAACTCCCTGTATCAAATAAAGCAAAGAAATGCCGAGGGTATCGCAATGCTAATAACTGCACTATCTGTAGATACATTATCAAGCTTCTCTTTAACCGGCAGCAGAATAGGTGCCAGTGTGCAAGTCTCTTTTCACAGATGATATGAATATGTATGGATGTAAATCAGGGACCTAAACTGTTATGAATAGAAGCCAGTATCAGGGCGATTGAGATAGATATGAATTCAAAGCATTTTGTCTCACCTAATTCAGAGACATCCCAAATGAATATGTGTTTGTGTGTTACAGACAAAGGCAGAGCTGGACATAAGGTCATAGAAATGGAAGGATACTTAGAGATTCAGATCTCTCACAAAATGTGAGAACAAAAACAAGGATGATAGGATGATAAGGATGATAATAATGAAAGAATAGTCCACAGAAATGATTTGGATTGATGCAATAATTTCTTTCTTTTTTTTTCAAATTTGACCAAATAAAATGGCAGAAATACTACGTATAAATTAAATTAATGCAGTAAACTGCATTTTAAAACAAAAGAAAAAAAATTAAATATATGTGATAAGCAAATATTGCATTTCTTCACCTATACATTTGTCCATATACATATACCAAGACAAAGAAAGTCTGACGACAAGAAAACATATTTATGGCGTGTGTGTGTTTGTGTGTTGGGGGAACTAATACAACCCCCCCCCCCAATCTGATCACACACCATCAACCCACACATCTCTCCCTGCTCGTTTACTGTTTTTATAAATAGATCAAAAAGCTCAACAGTCCAGAAATAGAAGCTGGTGGGATGACTTAATGCTCATTTCCATATGAAAAAGATTCACTGCAGTCGAATCAGATGGCTCATTATTATGTCTAAGCACGTAAGATGCAACATAGGAAAACTTTGAAAGACCCATATAGAAATCAGCATGATTAAGCAAAATGTGAAAGTGCCTTTGGAGCATATGGAAATCCACCCATTCATCCATTTTCTTAACTACTTACTCAACTGGAGTTCATTCTAATAGTAATAAGGCAAGAAGGAGAGTACACCCCATGCAGGTCACAGGTTTGTGCACATTTATTTAATCATGTCCATGACAAGGTCAGCTGCAGTAGATGCAATAATTTGCTCTTCGTCTTTTTCAGATGCTTTAGTGCTTTGCTGCATTAGTGTGTGAAGAAACGTCATTTCAGTACCATGGACAGCTACTCACTGACCGTGTTACCATCAGTGTCTTGCCAAGCAGAATAAGAAAAGGGAAGGGAAACTACTGCAGGACTATTTGATGATTTAACAATGTTCTTTAAAAATAACAAAGTACTATTGAATTGCTTTAGATCAGATGAGTGTTTTTATTCATTTTGTTCTGAAAAGCTTTATTGGGTACTTTTTTGTTTGCCTAACACACCCATGTCAAAATATGCACACTGTTGCATTCGTAAGTATCAAGCTGTCTCTCACAAAAAGAAAACATAAAAATCACAGGATTTTTTGTGAGGGGGCATTTGTCCCTGTTAAACGACATAAAACTAAATACCATGTTTGTCTAAATTTGTTGATCGTAGCGAGTACATAGTGTATGGTTTTGTATGTTTTTGTGCGTACGGATGGAGTACAAATCAAGGAGGCTATAATCTGTTAATTAATGCAGTGTATCTACTTAATGAACATCATATTGATTGGAGTCACTATGTTGCATACTAGTTGGTCCAAATTGCTTCTTGGAGTCTGGTTTTTGGTTAAAGCACATCCTGCACATGTAATGTCTGTAACATGGGGTTTCTGCTCATTCCCTTGTGAGCTGCAAGTGTTTTACAGTGCAAAGCAAATCGCTCCGCTGTGGGCTTTTGAAGTCCGCTAGCCAGGAGTGTGCAGCTCAATAGCTCCGAGAGAATTACATGAAGCTGCACAAGGAGGGCTGGGAATAGGCCTTGTTTCATTCCCATATATACCCCAATCTGTGATTGCACAGCCAGTAGACTGCAGAGCCGCGTTTGAAGTAGAACAAATATATCAAGAGAAAGAAGTAAATACACTTAAGGTTTTTTCAAAGAGAGTTCATATAATTTCACAGTCATTGCTCATATTGCTCATACAAATAATTTCCATAAGCCAGTTCATAAGGAATAGATTATTAAATAAATCTAAAATATGTACGTCATCTGACCTTGTCACTGCCCACACTCTAGCATCAACCTGAAATCAAGAGAGCGTTTTGAATGAGAGTACAAGCTTCCCCCTAAGAGAGAAGACAGATTTAGAGCCTACATTTGAACGTTGCTGTTGGGGCTAAGCCTGTGAAATGCTGTCATCAGTCGTATGAGGAATAATTGGCTATAGTTTTCAGGACTGCAGTGTGTGCAGACACGCATCAAAGAGCATTATGCTTTTTTTTTTAAGGAAGCTCCAACACTGAATAATATGGGAAAAGAAATTTTTAGATTGCAGTATTTTCACAGATCAGATACTCAAATTTCATAAGGGCTGTTATGTTAATAAGTTAATTTTTTAATAAGTTAATTACTAAGACTGTATACCCTTACTCCTTTTTAGTGTGAAGGGAAGTTAAGTTGTGTTCCCAGAACTTGCTGACATTGAGGCTCAGCATAATTTATATGCACTGCAATTGCAAAGACATTACACACACAGTCACAGCTGTGTTTATGTGCAGCTTCTCTATTTCCAGTTTGAGCTTTGATTACATCTCTTTGTATATTTTTCTGAAGTGTTCACTAGTAGTAAATGTAAATACCTATGTATGAAATTGTTGACTTGATTTGTGTGAACAGAGTGCGTCAGCATTTATCCATGTACGAAAACGCAGCGTGCTTACATGTGCATGCATGTGCATATATATATATATATATATATATATATATATATATATATATATATATATATATATATATATATATATATATATATATTTACACACACACACACATATATGTGTGTGTGTGTAAATATCTAATGTATCTAATATACTTTATTTGACTATGTTTCTCTTTTCTGTCACTGTTCTGAAATTGCAGCCTGTGGCGCAGCAGCAGGTGGAGTGGAAGATGAGGGTGAGGCAGATGCTGGCTGGATTGAGGGTGCCGCTATCCTGTTGTCTGTAGTGTGTGTGGTGCTGGTGACGGCCTTCAATGACTGGTCAAAGGAGAAGCAGTTTCGTGGGCTGCAGAGCCGCATTGAGCAGGAGCAGAAATTCCAGGTGGTCCGTGGTAGCCAGGTCATCCAGCTGCCTGTGGCTGACATAGTGGTGGGGGATATCGCACAGATCAAATATGGTAGGTGCAACAAAACTGTCAAGATTACAATAATTAATTATGATTATGAACCAAAACTAATCAAACTTCCTAGAATATTTTGATTAGTTTGGCTTCGTTGGACGTGCTTACTGGCTACCACAGTTGGCTCTGTGTAAAGTAATTTTCTAGGTTCATAAGCTGAAAATAGACGACAGCCTCATTTCCAAAAGGGGATTAAAGTTGTGAAGTCCACCTTAAGCAATTAAACATAGTTAAGCTACATTCACGCAATTAATTAGCTGCAGACTGACCCCATGCATGCTGAGCAACACATGCACATCTTCAAATTCCATAATGTGAGTGACAACTGTCAGTAATGCCTCACAATGGTGCAGAATAAATGTGGTTATCCTGAGTGAGCCTGTTTTTTTTAGTACTTAGAAAGCAACAAAGCCTCTTTCATTGTTACAGGTGATCTGCTTCCTGCTGATGGTGTGTTGATCCAGGGTAATGACCTGAAGATTGATGAGTCATCACTGACCGGAGAGTCTGACCACGTCAAGAAGTCTGCAGATAAGGACCCAATGCTGCTGTCTGGTATGGATTCAGTTTAGTGTAGTTTATGAATGTTATATAGTGTTTGTAACAGCCATTTTTCCCTGCATGTTGTTTGGAAAAACAAAACAACAAATAGACAAGTCTGGGGTTTTTTCTGCCAGTGACAGCTTGAAAAACATTGTTTTTAATCAAATGTTTCTCTTTACCCATTTTGCTTTTTGCTGCAGCAGAAACACAAGTGCGGTTCTTGGACTGCAGGATTATTAGAATTTAAGAATATTCCTGATAAGAGAAATGTGGGCTAATCGGATCATATTAGTATGTTTTGCTGCAGATAATTAGCTGTGTGACTTTTTGCTGCCTTCTTTAATTACCCTCGTATTCACCTACACCAACTTATTTTCCCCAAGGTTAATGATGTTCTGTGTGCAAATACAAGTCTGCCACATTATTAGTGTGTTAAACTTGTCACTCTAGCACATTTTATATGAAATGAAAGAGAGTTTAAATTATTACTCATGATTTTTGAAGGACTCTGTCTTTAAGATGTTTGAGATTTTTAATCCCTTTGACATATATAGTAATCCCCCATTTTTAGGTCAGTGAAGCCACTGATGTAAATTTGGAATCAATATGCACTTTTTCCTGGCTTCTCACTTTACTTGTGATCGATGAAAGCCAGCTTTGTGTTCTGGTTTGATTCTTGTTGCTTGTTAATATGTGTGATGTCACTGTCATGCATAAATGAGCAGAAGTGACAGAAGACCATAGGTGGCTGCACAGCATGGAGATTCAGAAAAGCATGTGGACAGTTCCTTAACAGCGACATGCCCATCATGTCTTATTACGTGAATCAAAGGTCTGACATCAGCTACACTGATATATAAGCCATTCTAAAGTAACAGTATAGGTAATGCAACAGGAGAGTGCTGTGTGACACAGCCTCCTTTAATCACAACAACCAATTTGCCATCCTGCTGTAATGCTAATCATCAATCACACCAGTGTTTTCCTCCTCCTGAATCCCTCCAACTGACCCAACACAAAATAAATAAATAAAAAATGTATCAGGCCAAAAGAAGAGACAAGCTGCAGCCTTGTGGTCCTGACTAACTTTACCACACATGATGCTTTCCTCTTACCCTTAACTAGATTTGAGCCCACTGGATATAATGAGAAGGATCAATCTTCAGTCAGGAAGCATGACACATCCGCTATGCAACATGTCACACCCTATACTGGCTAGTTATGAACATTAGATTAGAATGTTAAATAGAAGCAGGACATAATGTTACCCTCACCATAACCAAATGTAACCTTTAAAGCATGCCTTCACCTTGCTTGCTATCCAGTGCGTCAAGACTCCCATTTTACCCTACTGAGTGCACTGGTCACTGTTAACAGTCTAACTCTGAAAGAATAAAAAAAAAAACCAAATGCCCAATCTGGACAGTTCCCAGTGGGTCTCAAGATTGCAGCATCAATCAACGTATTCCTCTTTTGCTCTCTATGCACTCTTCACATGGATACAGCTAAGCCCACTGTAACAAGATTAGCCAGTATTACTCTGTATATAAATGGAAGCCAGACAGCGTCTGCTCCTATAACCTTTCTCCTAGTCTACAGGTTCTGCATATTCATTGATAGATATGATTTTATTAAGATTGGGACATAACAAGATCAACTAACCTGTTTGTAAAGCGCTTTAATGTTATTGATTGAGCAAGTTAGTCGCATAAGTCTTTGTATTAGGAATGAGCTGTTATAGAAATTAACAGTCAACTTTTGCTAGAAAAGCTCTAAAAAGTAACAGAAGTGTTTATCTTTTTTTAAGTTACTGAAAGTATGCATATCTGTAATATAGAAACTGCTGCGCTTTCTTTAGGGACCCATGTGATGGAGGGCTCGGGCCGCATGGTGGTGACGGCTGTCGGTGTCAACTCTCAGACTGGAATCATCTTTACACTGCTGGGGGCTGGTGTGGAGGAAGAGGAGAAAAAGGAGAAGAAAGGTAAGATAATTTGATCCTTATATAATCTTCTCATATATAACCTGCTCCATACTCAGGAGTACTGAGTAATTTGCTTTTGTGTCAGTGTTGCCCAGCAACATACCCCTGAAAACAAGCTTTTCTCATTTCATTACCTTATGTTCTCAAAGTCTGTATACCTCATTGCACAATGTCAGTGTTTTAACTGTCTTTGTAAACAGAGGGGTTCTAAAGAATGAACTCACAAATGGACAAATGCCCACCTTTTGTAGGTGTTTGTAGTACAGTATTCAACACTAAGTGAATGTGTATAGATACTGTATGATATCAGTATTGGTGGCTCAGTAATCAGCTGCAGTATGCAGGTTCTGTGGGTTCAGGTGCATCATTGTCCTTACTCTCTTATCGTTCCAAATTTGCCTCGAAGGAGGGGCAGTGGAAGACGGACACCAGAATACAGGTAGAGTATCACCTTTCTCTGACCCCTGGAAGTGGTACAGTACTTGAACCTTTTGATCTTTAACCCCTAGTGCTTACCAGTAAACCACTGTTGCTAGACTACCCTTTTCTCTAACAAAGCAACCTTGCTTCTGTTAAACTCCTCACTTAAAAAGAGAAGCATCATAATCACAACACTGCATCTTTTTAAGTGTTGATAGATAACACATTTCACAATGCATAATCCTCTCCTCATATAACAGGCTCTGCACTCATCAGACTAACTAGCTAGCATCCAACATAAGCCCTGCTTCATAGACGTGTTGAATGCCATGAATAAGAACGGGCTTTCAGACTCATCTCATTGCTGTATTACAGAACAATGATATGAGAGCAATAGCCTTGTGGGTGCACAACACATGTACCAGCAGTAGGGTGTAAACTAGTTAGTACAAGCTTGTATAAGATGTACTCTTTTACATCTTAATATGTATATGTGCACAGTTTATCCTTTTAGTAGTGTCTTTGCTACCACTTCCGTATTTTCATTAAATTAAAAATAGCTTGCATGGAAACATGTAGTGATATTATAAAAAGGTAAAGATTTGTTAGATCATCCCTCCAGCTTAAATCTAATGCTGTGTGTCTTTTTAGTGTGATGTTTATAATAACTACAGTTCTTCAACAACAATACGGTTTTAGGTGCATTGCTGCTATAATATTCATTCATTTACTTTTTTGGTTTTTATATATCTAATTTGATTGACTAAACCAGTGGGGGGGAAAGCTTCTATGATGATTCAAAATGAATAATAATTACTGATCAACAATGATAATTTGACAATTTCATGATCAAAATCATACCAAAATGTTGCCACACATTTGAATATCCTTTTGCATTTAATAATTGATTCACATTTGGTCTAAATAGTACAGCTCTGACAAAGTTAGGATTAAGACTTTTTAAAGAATCATATCTGCCAGATGTTGGATGAGATGGATCTGCTGTGAAAATTTGAGACCGGAATCACAGAAGTCCTGTGTTTTTAAATGAGATGATTGAAAAATTAAGTTATAATGAAACTGACAAACATTTATGCACCACGCTTTGTTTTAATTTTGCTGAAACCAAAAGGACACTAAAACATAATAAAAATTTCCCATGTTTATCATTTAAAAATAGCAACTATAACAACTATGGAAAATAACAGGAAAATGTTTCCTGTTAAAGATCATTAGTCTCTTCACTTAACTGGCTGGCACATGTGTGTTTCACTGGCTAATGAGGTGGATCCCTCTTATTTTTTGTTTAGTTTGGACTGGGGAGTTTGACTTTAGTTTTAATTTTAGCTCATTTGTTTAAATTTTTGGCTCAAATTAGGATTTTTGTTTTGCTAAATGATATTACACGAATAACATGGTTTTGATAATATTGCTAAAGGTTGGGGGCACAATTGACAATACATGAAATTTGATGGGTAAAATGCACAGAAACAAACAGGTGTCTAAATTTGTCTGACAACCGACTTACTTCTAGTGTAGCTGTGGTTTCATGTTTTATTTTATTGTTTCCCCCAATGTTATGTTCAGGTTTCATGTTTCATGTCCGTCCACTGTTATACTTGTCTTATTATTAACATTTGATAAACATCTTCTATCAAATCTAACATTAGCTAAATACATAATAATAATAAAAACATTTGCAAATGCATTTTTTTCCCCACACTAATCACACGGTCTTTACACGGTCTACATATGATGAATCTCTTAAATGTGCTATAACCATGTTATTTCTGTTCACTGTCTTGGGTGTGCACGTGTGTGGGTGTGTTTGTGTGTGGGCGTGCGTGTGTGTGTGTTTTTGTTCATTCATGTTTGGCCCTTATTGTTACTGGCTAGACTGCTCCCATCCCCCTATCCACCCCATCGCAACTATAGCCACGGATGGGGCTGCAGGCATTAATGCCCCTGGCAGTGCCAGCCTAATTAATGGTAGGTCGATAAAACCTCTGATCTCTGATCTCTCTCTTGTGACTTTTGACCCCTCCTACCTTCTTCATTCTCAAACTGCCTCCTCCTACCGTGGGTGCTCATCTTTTGTTTTTCTCTCTGTTGTTTTGTACCTTTTTCATATCCATGCTATCAGTGCATGCCATTATTATCTGTAGAAACTGTGTTTCTTGTTCTTCTCTATATGCTGTTGCTTGTCTTGTAAGAGTTTTAACGAATATAGCCATCATGGACACATTTCTAATGTTTTTCCTCTGCATGAATCTTTAAATCAAGACTAAAATAAATAAAAGTCCCCAGGTCCATGGGTCTCTATAATGTTGAAAAGCAAGGAAGATCTTTTGAGCGTTTTTATATTGTCAGGGATAACAAGAATAACATTAAAAGTGACTTCATTCCGTTTCTTGCTCAGAATCTGGTAAGAAAAAGGCATATAACATATAACCCCTGCAGTGTTGTTGCTACATATGAGTTTTTGAACGATTAGGCCAGGATTTACAAGGCACTTTTTTATTTTCAGACATAGACACACTAGTCTTTTCCCTATTTTATAGTCTAACTGACCTCTTGGCAATAATATGGTGAATTTGGATAGTTTCCACATTTGAAACCCTTTCTTTATATTCTACTCTTATTTTCCATCATAGTTCAAATTTGATTTAATTGTTGAGATTTGAAAAAAAAAAAAAAAAAACACAGGTTGATGACTGATGGAAAAATCTTATAGTAGGTCCAACCCCCTTTAGTCTGATGTCCCCTGAGGTCGCTTAGTGAAAATCCTCTATTTCTGTGTTAGCTGGACACAGTGCAAAACGATTAACTTCATTGTGGCACTGGGTTCTCTCTTATCTGTTTCCCCTTGGAGAGCAGCCCCAGTGTGTTTGTACCCAAGGCAGGAGTGGTAAGATTTGTGCTGTAATGGTGACCTTGTGCTATCCTGGGCTGGAACAAAGCGATTTGTCATCTTCAGCTTTATTGTGACTCCGGGGAAACTGGCTAAAGTGGAAGTGAAGGTGAAATGAACCAGCTCTGGTCTGATGGTCTTACAGCTCTACCTGAACAATTTGTGACATTTATGTACAAATCCCTGAAAGACAGATTTGGTCAACTTTCTGGCCTGCCTTCCACCGACTCCAAAAATAATGGGATCAAAGCTGCAGTACAAAATAAAATGCTTCTTCTTTTTTTGGCACACTGTGTATCTATTTTGTTTGAAAGTGCAAGACGCTTTACTAGATGCTTAGTCTTATCTTTCACCGGCTGCAAAATAACATATATTTTTACTTCTAACAAGGTCTTTCACAGCTCAATTAGACTACCCCCAAGTTGACTGTATAACTTAAAACAGCACTGTGCGATTAAAGTGCACATTTAAATTAAGTTAACTCCTTTTGAGAAGAATCCAACAGCATAATAAATTCATTGTCTCCAAACTTATTTCAGTTTTCTTCCAGTTGTTCTTATGTAACTTCACCATGTGGGAGGCTTTCCCTTCAGGCTCTCTCTTTCTCCCTCTGTATTGTTCACATTTCCAGTCTGCTTCCCTTTAAGTGTGTGATCGTGTGATCTTGCATGCCTGAACTTTCCTCTTATGCATGCTGTCTCTTGTTTCTGTGTACTGTACGTGTGCTTTTGGTGTACCCTCTCTCACTGTCAGTGTTTGGTGTAATGCCTTATCTGCTGTTTGTCTTATATCTCATTTGATAACCCGACAATTTGATTCATGTTGTTGCTAATGTTGCGTGGAATTGCCTGTGCTCACAGTGTGAGTATGTCATTCAAAACAATACAAAGAAAATGAAGAGATTTTTTAAAAAGTGCTATTTTAAATGTGAATTTTACATCACACTTAATATACTTTGAAGAATTTCTTTCTTTTTTTTTAATTTAGAAAGGCCCATTAATTGATTTTAATTACCTAATTAATTTCTTATGCAATGAAATAAAGTGTATCAAAACAATGGTTTCTCCCATTTTGTAGTAGTCTACACAGCAGTATGTCAGTGATCTGTTAGAATAACCCGTTTAGTACGTTTTAGTCTTTCTAACTCCTTGTCAGCTGTTGTAGCTACTAGTTGCATCACTTGCTTATCACAAGCCTTTCTATGTGACTGTCACAGAGATGTATTAAAAGTCATTTTCCTGTCTCCCTGTTTGTGAATTTTGGTTCTCATTGTTTGTGCTGTCTCTGTGGTGATAATTTGTTGACCTGTCTGCCTTGGTTATTTTTGTTGTTGTTGTCTTGTATGTCTCCATCATAGGTAAAATGCAAGATGGCAATATGGAGAGCAACCAGATTAAAGGTAACCAAACCATATCTTTCACTCTCTCCTCTTCCTCCCCCTCCTCCTCCTTCCTTTTCCTCTTCTCATCTCTTCCCTTTTATGGTGTGTAGCGTAAGCTCTGGGTCAAATGCAGGTTACTTTATTTTTATCAGCCCAGATTGTTCTTAATAATGGTCTCTTTAAGCGTTGTGCAGTGCTAATTCAGACTGGATTCTGCTCATTTTTGTGACTGAAGTCTATTGCAGGCTGAAGCCAATCCCAGACACTGTATGTGTTGGAAGGAATTAGACCTTTTATTTGACCCAGGTTTTACCCACAGTCAAATTATGTTAGACATCCCGCTCTTTCCCACTGTCTGTCACTGCTGTGTCGTCCCTGGTCTGTTGTTCTGTTCTTCTTGTTGTTTTGTTGGCTCATCTTGGTCTTTCTGAGAAAATAGCAACCTGTCCCTCAACTATCCCCTGTCAGCCTTAGCCAAGTCGCCTTTTATCCAGGGACACCGACAAGTGTCCTCTCTATAATAAAGTTTTCCTTACAGAATTTGATTTAAATTGGTGTCAGATTAAAGGGATCCTCTTTCATTTTTATTTATTGTTTGGTCTCTGTAGGGGTGTGGGTAATGCTGATTTATATTATATCAGGTTAGACTTTGGAAAGAAAGCACATAACACAAACACCATAGGGATTTCTTCAAATAGTGTAATGTGGCTGACAGTCACAAACCACTAGGCAATTAATTTCTCGAAAATATTAAACAAAAAACAAGCTGCTACTGCTCTCAGATTTTTCATACAAAGGTTTCATTAGAGGTATGTTAACCTTAGCTCTGCTGATTGATTTAGTAATGATGTAGTAGCTGCTTGTCACATGCTTATTTGATGATGTCAATAAAGGTGTGACAACATATAATAGAAATGATTAATTATTATATTGTTAAACTTTGTTAATCTTTCCATAAATATAGGAAATATGTGGAAAATAACTCAAAGAAGACTGTTTCATGAGTAAACAAGAAGCATTCAGAGAGTACAAACCAATGCCAAGCCAGCTCACACGAGGCGGTATCCATGTTTAAGAAAGCAGTCTTTTATTTTACATATATTCTATTTGCTTTCTTTGTTCTTTTTAAACTTACTTCAAGAAGTTTGTAGTGCAGTAAAAATAATGTACTTTGGGCAATTCTTAATCTTAATATGATATTTAGAATCCCAATATAACAGTATAATTTAAGGCAGTAAGATTTTAAGCATATTTTTAAAGATCAAAGACATTTTATGAAAGATTGACCTTTTTTGACCTTGAAGATGAGGTCGGGGGTCCTGAAGTATTGTGATTTTAGAATCCTCATATATCATTCCTTATATGGTGTCAATGAAAACAATGGCAGTAATTTATTAGCTCTTCATAGGATTATTGTCACTTTGACCTTTAGATCAATCTATTGACCTTGAAGTAAAGGTCAGAGGTGAAATGTGACATGATTTATTAAATCTTGATATGGTGCTTTCTACATGTTGATATACTGTACACACCACACTTTTAAGAGTCATAGTTTCTAAGTTATAATGTTTTTAGTCAATTTTCGACCAATAAATCATTAAGTTGACCTTGAAGATTTTGGTGGATGTAAGCCAAATTGTAATGGATTGTTAACATGACCTTACTCTACACCCCTTAATGTAATGTAAGCATTTATTAGTGAAGGCGATGTGTATAGTATATACTATTTTATGCTTCTTGACAATATGGGTATCTGCAAGCCTTGATTTCATGGCAAATATAATAAAAGCATGGTTATATAGAATAATAGACACAAGCTGAAGAAAATCCCTATCTTCAAAGAATAGGCACAAATTAATACTTTCCTATAGTAAAACTGTGGGGTGTGGTATGATTACGATGATAATTATTGCTAGAACGCTATTTAAAGAACAAACAGTCTCTTTCAGAAGATGGACTTTAGTCAAGAGTGTTTTAATTTTAAGTAATGCTCTTCTCCTGAATCCACCTGGATACGGGCGATATACTCTGTCTTGTGTCGAGGGGGTGAAAAAAACAAAATGCGCAACCGGAGAGTATGACAAATGCTCAACATTAAAAGGTTTTTCATGACCATCAAACAAATGCCTCATTGTGATTGGGAAACTGGGCTGAAATGATTCTTGGTAATGGCTTACATTAACAGAGAGGTTCACTTAATGTGTCTTTTCAAGGGGAGAGCACAAGAGATGGGGTAAGGTAATCGTGGACTGGTTTTACTGCCTAAGAGGTCCCCCCCCCCCCCCCCCCCACACGTACACAGACACACACAGAGGACTTTGCATTTATCAAATCATAAAATTTCATAACGTACATAAAATATCAAATACACTTTAAGTGGGAGTAGAAATTGCATATATATATTTTACATGGGCCAAAATATGTCTTAGACAACAGTCTTTAACAGCCCCTTTGAGTTGAATTGATTTTACTTTCACTGTGTTATCTTTGTGTTCCAGTCTACTCCATATGCATTATTTCAGTTAAATGTATAGTCCTACTGATTATACTGTCTTACGTGATTATTAAAAACACACTTTTCAAAATTTCAGATACGTTAACTGATTATTTTGCTAGAAAAGACCCTTTTTTCACTGGGTTTCAACACTACTGCCAACTATCATGAGTTCGAACATTACTCAACTGATTAGGCCCAAGATATATTTCTGGCAATCAAGTTCATCATATCACTAGGAGCTTGTCTACAAATTGTTCTCAGTGGGGGGGGAAAAGAAAACACAATTAAAGACTTGAGCAGTTTTATGCCCATTTTGTAGATAAAAGCCTAATACACTGATTTTGAATTGTTCACATTACCTGAAACAACAACCCAAATATCAGCAATTACAATTCATCCTGAGAAACAATGACTGTAATATCTGAAAATAAGTTTTTCTATCATTTAATGAAGCGATCAAAAATTACGATTTTAGATTTAAGTCATTTTGTTTGCATGGTGTGAAGGCAAAGACTTGAATTAAACCTTCAGTGAGTTTTACGCTAAAAAGAAGATATTTACTTCTCATGTTTATGTAGTTTATCTTTTACTTTTTTCTTGACTTCAAATTGTGCTCTTCCTCACTATTATTTTGTATTTTTATATACAGTACAGGAAGTGTAATTTTCACATGGTATAAATGATCCTGAAATGATCAGCAGACTTCTAAATACTCTGAAGGTCTAGATTTTAAGATAGTTAATGTATGAATAATTTACGGTAAATATGTTTTTTTGATGAACGATGGGAAGAATAAGTGTGTCTCTTATACTATGTTATATGCTATAAAAGTGCAACATGTTTTAGTTTTCTTACACATCATACAGTAAGATGGTCAGAGCCAAGCAAAATCTCATTGGATGTAGTTATTTTTTCTTGGTTTTAAGTCTAAACTGTTTGCCTGTGCCGAATGGTACTGGTGCGAGTAGCACACCTGGGTGTTAAGTGAAGTCCCTCTTCCTCCTCATTTTATTGGTCTAATCTCCTTATCTAACACTGGTGCTGTCTGTTTTTTGTTGTTTTTTTTATTGTTGTGTTTACAGTGAAGAAGCAGGATGGAGCAGCTGCCATGGAGATGCAGCCTCTAAAGAGTGCTGAAGGCGGAGAGGCTGATGAGAAAGAGAGGAAGAAAGTGTCAGCTCCGAAGAAAGAGAAGTCTGTGCTGCAAGGGAAGCTGACCAAACTGGCTGTCCAGATTGGCAAAGCAGGTACAACAAATTGCACACAGACAAGTCTATCATTCAGTCACGCAGATAGATCCGGGGAAAAAAGAGGCACTAAACCATCATCCTGTCCATCAAAGTTGCACAGATAAGACTGCTTTTTATTTGTTTGAAGCAATCAAAGGAGTTTAGAAGAAACCTAAGGTATCTGAATTACAGAGCTCTGGAAGAGTGTGTTCAGTGTTTTGTTTTGTTTTTCCCCTCTGCCCTTGAGAAACTGCTGAATCATTGTACTAGTAGAAACAGAGATTTTGTCATGCTGGTCGCCCAGTTTTGCAATGTTACACACAATATCATAAAATGTTGTTTCTAATATAATTTAGGGTAGGGTTTAGGCCACTGAGGAGCTGATGTGAGGCACATTTGCAGCATGTGAGTCCTTTCAAATGAAGGTAACACATCGAGAAAACAGGACCAGTGTGAATATCGTAATTTGCTTTTCTTAATCTGCCGCGTTTTCTCAGAAATCTTTAACCTTTAGTGCACCAAATAATACCTGTTTTTAAATAACTGTTTGATTTTTCTCCCAGACATTCATATACCACGACAGGCCTGCTTGGGTAACAAGTGACTGCATAAATGTTTTAGTTCCAGCTTCATCAAAATAAGTGAGATTTCCCTTTACACAATCAGCTCACTATATTGGGCCAGCCATTTTGAGTAGGGATTCAAATCTGTTACTGCCTGCAGTGCAAAGGTAATCCACAAGTGGGCAGATTGTTGGGAAGTATTAATTATGTTGATAACATACAGGCCTCGAAAGCTTGAGTGTACAAATGGTGCTTCTGTCCTTAAAAGCTGTTTAGGAAGTTAAGTAAACAGAGCTTCCAGTGTGCTCTAGTTCTTATTTCTCCTTGTAAAGAGTTGAAGGTTTACAGCTTCAAGAAGTCCCTGTTTCTACAGTGTGCTGTTACATCAAACTGTTGGCCTGAGTGATGGAATGAGGACACTGTGTCAGAACAGTGAAATACCAAGGATGGATTAGCATACAAGCAGTGCTTGTAAGATCATGTGGCATATTGGGGAAAATACTGGAACTTCAGCATCTGTGTGTCTTAAAAAGCCACACCCAAAATGTAGCTATTAGCTGTCCTCCTTTAACAAGCTGAGAAAGAATAAAGACTGCAAATAGTTGCTTTTATTAACATTTAACTTTCATAATTAGATAGTTATGGCCATTAAAACATGCCCAAAGTTTATAATAATGAGATAAGCATGTAAACATATATAAATATGTGAGCCAAATGCACAGCCTTCAGTACATAGAAAATGATCCAATGCTCTTAATTATGTTTGCGACAAGCTGCCCCAAAACTGTGGTTTTCTTGATCAATTTATGTATATGTTCTTGCATGACAAGCACCATATAATTAGTATTATAAGCTTTTAATGTACTCCAACATACAAACAGTCAACTATGCATGGAGATATACAGTTCTCAGGAATACAGTTTTACCAGCTATGATACCATCAATGTTTCTGACAGCATACATTTTCCACTTCAGTAAGCTTTTCAGCACATGCCTATTAAAAGGGGCTCGTTTTGATAAAGATATATTAGATGTATCAGTCATGAAAATATTATGTCAGCCCAAGCAGGCAATGAGGACAAACGGTGTACCAAATGGAGTCATCCAACTGTTTTTATTTATTTCATTAAATGTTTATGCTGACAAACAGGGCATACCACGCCTCAGTATGATTCCCAGTATTGACCAATCATAAGTAAATGTTCTTTTAGGAATGGGGGAATTAAAGAACCAGTAGCCAAGGCTAGGCTGGAGGGCTGAAGGGCTGAAGGGATCCACAACACTTAAAAAATGTTCTCAACCCTCATAAATATGAAGCAATAAGTTTGAGTAAAATGCAACTGAAATATATAAAGTTAAAGGTTTATTTATTCGTATAACTGTCATTATGGAAAATTCCATTTTCATTAAGGGAAATATGTTTGGTATAACATCAGTGTTTACCAGTCAAGTTAATTTATTTTGACCAGATTTGACCAAATTAAAATTATTGTTTTACATTTTACTCATGTAACTAAATTGCATGGAGATTTTTCATGCAATCAAATTACTTAAAGTCAGCATTTTCAGCATAAATATTTCTGAGTGTAAGCAGCATGAAATGCTGTAATTGCAATATAGACTTTTTTTTAAAACTGTGACTCAGCTGAGTTAGTGTACCAGAATAAAAAAAAAGTTTATTAAAGTTGGAAAAATTACAACTCCTACAACATAATTACGTTCCCCTCCCATAGGTGCATGAATGAAATCCATCTCCATTATTCAGTTAGGTTTAAGTTACAGCTTTTTCCTACCCTAGCTTTTTTGTTTTTTGAACATTTATCATCTTGCAGTTCCTGCATTCAGGTAATTCATCTTAACCAGCATATTTATCATTTCAGTTTTTTTCAGCAGCAGGCAGTTTAAAGTAATAAAAATGTCATAGATTTTGGAACCACCCTTTTAGTTCCTGGCAATAACAGCTTGTCAGATCTGGCAATAAGGTGCTTTGGCTGTCAAACCTGTGTTTCACTATGTGTTTGCCACACAGAGTTTAGCTTAACAGTGATTACTGAGTGAAAATTGAGCACTGGAAAAGGGAGGGTAGCTTGCTCACCTAGCTAGACCTCACTGATCAGTCAGAGTTTTCCTGACACTGATACACATTAATATAACATATATTATTCCTTTGATAAATTATTTTATCTATGAATTTAGTCAACTCAGATTTTAGGCAACTCACAGCAACAACACACTGAGTTAAGTCCCGTGTGTGGCCATTCTCTGTGGAGTCATCATAAAGCGCTTGGCACTAGGAAGGACTTGAGCTGCTCACCACATGCCGCACTGATGGATCGAGTAAGCAAACTGAGTAACCGGATTTGTCCACAGTCATCAGTAAAGTGTAGAAAAGCGATTCTCTGCTTAGACTCCTGTATCAAACTGTTCCCCTCTATAGTTTTGTTTGATTACATGCCTCACTTTGCCATTCCTTTCCTCAGCTAATACTCGCCGTACTTTTCACCAGGTTTGCTCATGTCAGCCATTACAGTCATCATCCTGGTCCTGTACTTTGCCATTGACAACTTTGTGATGCAGAAGCACCCTTGGATGCCTGAGTGCACTCCTATCTACATCCAGTACTTTGTCAAGTTCTTCATCATTGGTGTAACTGTTTTGGTGGTGGCTGTCCCAGAGGGACTGCCGCTGGCTGTCACCATCTCCTTGGCTTATTCTGTTAAGGTAAGGTAACTTTTAAGCATTGTAAGACTCCATGGTCTCACATTTGTCATTAATAGATTTGTTATGTAGTTAGATATTGTTGTTTTTCTTTGTCTTTGCATATGCAAATGTGTGCACCTTTCACAGAGATGAGACTTACATGCATACTTGAGGATTCAGGGCAATTAATTCTCCCAGCTGTGTTAATGTGCTTATTTTATTCACAGCAGCAAATATGTAAATAATTCAATTAAGTCTGACTGTGCAAAGAATTACATTTTTTTTGAATGACATGAATCAAATTAAAATGTTATATGTACCGACATGTACGGTGGCCATTTTTGCCACTGAAAGTTAAGCAGTGTGAGGCTCGGGATAGGCACTTTATTGAAAAAAAATACTTTAAAATGGACCACATTGTTTTCTACCAACAGAAAATGATGAAAGACAACAACCTGGTGCGTCACTTGGATGCATGTGAAACAATGGGCAACGCTACAGCCATCTGTTCTGACAAGACAGGCACGCTAACCACCAACCGCATGACAGCTGTGCAGTTATACGTTGGTGATGTACATTACAAAGAGATACCAGATCCTGGAGTCCTGCCACCCAAGTCATTGGATTTACTTGTCAATTCCATCTCAATTAACAGCGCCTATACCACAAAGATACTGGTAAGTCTTAGAGAACACAGTTAATGTATAAGTATAAAGTTAAGTGAATATTTGAATAACTTATCTGTCACTTTTATATACCAATTCATGCTTGATGCTCTCCGTGAACCAATATTTGGGCTATTGTACTGTACTACACTCAGAGAAGATAAACCTATATTATCCTGGGTTAGCTTCTTAGATTTCAGCTTACTCTGTGTAAACAGTGACACCATATGATGGGAGCAACCCTGAAACAGCGAGACAGCTCTGCAGTGCTTTCTTTTTGGCTAAGCAGGCAGGCAGTGTCCTTGGCTGCTGCTTTAGATTCATTAGGCATTCACTCAACTTGTCACCTTGAGAACGGTTGTGTAATTTTGTCTTATCTGATATTCAGAGCATAGCAGACTGTAATTGAATCCAATCTGTCTAAGTGCTGGAGATGTTCTCCTGTCTATAGTGAATGCAGCAAGGAGACATTTTCTCTAAGCCAATTAGACCTGCATTCAATAAGAAATACATAGATATATGGAGAAACACACTCATGCTGTTTCGTATTCTAATCACAGAAAATGTGACTAGTCTGCATGGAAATCTTGTCCAGGACACAGGTCTGAAACATTATTTGCATGATAAAGCGCTTGGTTAAACAATCTAAAAGCAATGATTGCCAAGATTAGCATGTCTTCAGCCTGTTGGAACAACATGCCTGAGTAATCCATTTCCTGGCATGTAGACTCACCTGCACACACACACACACACACACACACACACACACACACACACACACACACACACACACACACACACACACACTGTTTGTGCCGATCTATTTGTCACCATCCTTGTAAACTCCTGTAGAGTCTATTCATTGATGGTTGACCAACTGACAAATGCCCTTATGGAACAGTGAGCTGAGCAATTAGGACATCTGTGAACGAAGAATCCAACAGATTTCACTTCCTACCTTTCAAGGCACAAATACTGTGCTTTCACTTTCGGAGACATTGTAAGTGCAGGGACATGGGTCCTGAATGGAAATCTATGAGAGAATTTTGCAACATTAAAGCTAGTGTTTGTCCTTCCCCTGCTACCCAAAGAACCGATCAAAAACTGAACCAGTAAACATATGTGGCAGTCATGTTTTTGATCACGTGAACACACAATGGAGTTTCATTATTAAATTAAAGATGAAGGTAGGTGTACTAATGGGAGTTATAGCATTTGTTCAAGTGATTAAGCACAGATGCTGCCTGGCTGTACTAAGGATTTACTCAATAATGAGCCTTTAATGCTGTGAAACTTTAGGTATAAACCTTAGAGGGGGGGAAAATGTTTTTAAAAACTTATTTTAGAGTATAGTTTCTACATGTGCATTTTTCTGTCTCTTAGAGCGTTGATAATAAATGGTTATCTCTCTTACAATTTATTTAGATAGCTCTAAAAAACTGCGTAGATCTTTTGCAAAGATAGCTTTGAGTGCAAAACATGCTACCAGAATGATTTTGGTTGGTCACCTGTGTCTACTATCATTTCAACTTTTCATTTTTTTTATTTGTAAAATTTACTGATAGACAGTAGATTGAATTCAGTCATTTTTGCCATACAATTACCCTTCTTATCATAATGCCAAGTAGTACAGAGATCTGCTTGTGTCCCTTTAATACTAGTTTACAGTATTGAACTATATTGCCAAAAGTATTCACTCATCCATCCAAGTTGTTGAATTCAGGTGATACAATCACTTCCATGGTCACAGGTGTATAAAACCAATCACCTGGCCATGCAGACTGCTTCTACAAAGTGAAGGAATGGGTCGCTCTCAGTATATCAGTGAATTCCAGCATGTTACTGTGATGGGATGCCACCTGAGCAACAAGTCTAGGCATTAAATTTCCTCGCTACTAAATAGTCAGCTGTTAGTGGCATTATAACAAAGTGGAGGAGATTGGGAATGACAGTGACCCAACCATGAAGTGGTAGACCATGTAAAATGGATCAGTGGATGGTCACCAACTTTCTGCAGAGTCAGTCACTACAAACCTTCAAACCTCATGTAGCCTTCAGATTAGCTTAAGAACATTGCGTAGAGAGCTTTATGGAATGTGTTTCCATGGCGAGAAGCTGCATCCAAGCCTCACATCATCAAGCCCAATGCAAAGGGTCTGGTGGGATTGGTTCTCTGGAGTGACGAATCAAGTTTCTCTGTCTGGTAATACTACAGATGTGTCTGGGTTTGGCAGTTGCCAGAAGAGCAGTACTTGTCTGACGGCATTGTTCCAAGTATAAAGTTTGGTGGAGAGGGGATTATGGTGTGGGGATGTTTTTCAGGAGATGGGGTCGACCCCTTAGTTCCAGAGATCATCTTAAAGTTTCAGCATACCAAGATATTTTGGACAATTTCATCCTCCAACTTATTATTGGGAACAGTTTGAGGAAGGTCCCTTCCTGTTTCAACACCAGTGCACAAAGCAAGGTCCATAAAGACATAGAGGAGCAAGTTTGGCCAGCGCAAAGTCTTGACCTCAACCCCATAAAGCACCTTTGGGATTTGAGACAGCGAGCCAGGCCTTCTTATCCAACATCACTGTCTGACCTCACAAATGCTCTTCTGGAAAAATGATCAAAAATTCCCATAAATGCACTCTGAAACCTTGTGGAAATCCTTCCCAGAAGAGTTGAAGTTGTTATAGCAGCAAAGGGTGGGCCAACATTATATTAAATCCTACAGAGTAAGAATGAGATGTCACTCGTGTGCAAATGGCAAATGAATATTTCTTTTTTGTCACAGCCACAGGCTACATTTCAATCTGCACTCAGTATATAAATGGTCCTTTGATTTGCTCAGTAAGTATTACATTTCCACATTAACTCCACTTCTCAAATACCAAATAATGATACTGCATTTGACCAGGACCCAAACCTGTGTTGTAATTAAGACCACTTAAGCGTAATCTAAGCAGGCTTGAGACTGAGTTAGACTGAATCAAAATCAGGTCATTTCCAATTTTAAGCACTGTAAAGTTTTTGACATTGTTAACTGTTTGTTTGTGTGTGTGTGTTTTTTTATAATCACTGTCAAATGTAATGGAGCTTTAGTTTTAGAAAAACTTTCAATTACATAGGAACAGGACATTCTTGTGGTTCCAGTTTAATACTGTGTGTTCTGAACAGATTACGGTTTGTTTTCTTTCAGCACAAACTGATGAGGTAAATTAGTCCAAACCTGTCAATATTTGCTAGAATTGTGATTACCACTCTGAAAAAAAAAACATGATTAATTAAAAGCCCTCACATGAGAGGATTGCATATTTTCTCATAGCTTTGCATATAACTACAATTTAGGATGAGTATACTTGATACATTGTGGAAGATGCACTAGTGGGTCATGCAAATTACAGTACAGTAAATGGGCAAGAAAGGCCAAAGCAGGCAGACCAGACAAAAAAACAAACAAACTTAAGAGGAGACTGAGACCTCAATCCTGTCACAGTAACTAAGAGGGGGGGGGGGGGGGGGGGGAAACAGCAAGTCTTCAAATGCGGGTGAATATTTCTTGTCACATACAGTAGTAAACAATGAGAGTGAGGTTGACTTAGTTTCCTTTTCCCACAGCATATTTCTACTAAGATGTACCACAGTTACAAGATGTTATCCCTTAGAAAAATCTGGAGAAATGCTTTGCAGCATTAGATCAGGCTATTGTACTTCTATAGCTGCTTAGCTCAATGGAATTAAGCACTAGCAGAGCACAGCTTATACACTGGGGATTAAGCAGTACATTTACTTCTTTCCAGATCTTTTCATTCGCAAGACGTGACCTCACGCATTGAAAGACAAATTAAACTTAATGATACTAACTTACATACCTTTAAGTTCGTAACTTGCCAGCTTGTGTAAATACAGGATCGTCTGTCTGCCTACAACTTACTGTAGCTAAGACTACATTTATACATCTATATCTTTATGTAGACTTAGATAAATGCACGGTATATAAATGTACAATTATAGTACAGAATATAACATATAAATAGTATAAAAATAACATATGTTGTGTTATTTGAGAATGAATAAAAGGAAAGATAAAGTATGGTGTGAAGTACAATGTAATTAAGGAATGAAGTGAATTCACAAAGCAAGATACAGCAGGAAGCTTTTCTGAGGAATATTTAGTCCATCCTTCTTTGCCTCCCCCAGCCGCCCCCACTCCCTCAGCACCACTCCAGGCCTGCAGTATGCTGGCTGGTGTGTTCTTATATAAGAGGCCAATCCTGTGGGAAGCCAGGATAGCTATGGAAGTCTTTGATGGCCACCACACAAAGGCAAAGAGGCAGGCTTTGATACTCATATCAGTCCCCCTATTGCCTCTCTGGCGTCATAATACAGCCACTGGTATAGCTCTGGTTCATCTGTCAGCACATACAGATTGCTGTATAAAGTGGAAAAGCCTCTTACTCAAGGGAGGAAGTTCGTACGCACTTACACAATGAAACCCTGCACATGGACAGTCGCACATGCTCATTGATCTGGCTTGTATTCATGTTTTCAAAGTATTCATTAATGCATACTGTAAATACATCTTGGTTGCAATGACGTCAATACACAAACGTCATTTCCAAGAACATGCATCATCCCTAATGGCAATACCTGCAAAGGACTGGAATTTTCTTTTTGTCCTTTACCTTTTGTTCTTTTAGTTTTTCATTAGGTGTTTGAAATATTAACATAGTCTGTAATGTACAGGAAGGCTGTGTGTAGACACTTGT
The DNA here is from genome assembly GCF_965226115.1 of Aulonocara stuartgranti. Classification (NCBI taxonomy): domain Eukaryota; kingdom Metazoa; phylum Chordata; class Actinopteri; order Cichliformes; family Cichlidae; genus Aulonocara; species Aulonocara stuartgranti. The sequence goes on along the minus strand of NC_138943.1, from coordinate 18,223,158 downwards.
GAAGGGGCATACATATATATGACACACACATCTGTCATTTCAGGGATAGTGACATTGTAGGAGGTATTGAGATCACAGGTGTTTATTCGCGCAGCACAGTGGTGTGTGTTTAGCATGGTTGTGTGAGTGTCCTGGGAGCTCAGTTTCATGTAGCTTCAACCACCTGCTCAGGTCATTATTCCGGTCAGGGACAAGAGAGGTAGATAATGCTCCCGTACAAACAAAAAGAGGACAGAAATAAAACTCTGAAGTATATGTTGGAGAACAAATGTCACGTAAAAGGGTTGGCAATGTTCCTATAAATTTATTCAACAGAATGTGTCTGCTGATTTGTAGATTTTAGAAAAACAATATTCAGTTTATGTCTACTTGTCGCTCTACAACAAACAGTTTGTAATTAAAATGAACTTTCTTCTTCTTGTTCTCTAGTAAGTGGTGATATCTTGATATAATTAGCTGTTGCTCACAGTACTTGTGTCATCTGGACATTGCATGCTTGCATGCTTGTTTGCGCAAAAGGAAGGGAGAGTATTTTGGATGTCTTTAGCTTGAAGCACCCAGCCTCTTATGTTTGGAATATTTTGGGAAACTGAGAAGACAGATACACAGCACAACTATGGCCAACAGACTTCTCTTCTCTTCTCTTCTCTTCTCTTCTCTTCTCTTCTCTTCTCTTCTCTTCTCTTCTCTTCTCTTCTCTTCTCTTCTCTTCTCTTCTCTTCTCTTCTCTTCTCTTCTCTTCTCAGCATTTACTTGACAGTGCTGCTGAGATGACAGTGACGGGATTTGTCATCACATTAGAATGACAGTGTTTTGATGTTTCACGGGCATGGGACTGTATTTCTATGTCACTTTACATAATATATTTAATTTTAGTTTTTAGGAGAGCAGCATCAATTGAATACTTAGAAGAGTCAAACGTAAGGCAAATTGCAGTAAAACCAATGATATTTTATCAAGTTGCATCAATTTGTATAGTAATTGTTGTATAATATATAGCAGTAACAACAACAACATAGCACGGTTTACTTGCCAAAAAGACGGCCAGATATCCCGTGTGAATCATGAATATTTTTTTGTATTTGTTACAGCATGTTGACAAAGAATTTTGCCAGTGATTCGACTGAAACAATCTAATTAATAAACTGCCAATCACTCATCAAAGCCAATGCCCGGGGTAATACAAGAGTCCATATTTGGAATGTTATCAGTCTGAGAAACACATGATTGAAACACATGATTGCATGTGCATCAACAGAAATCAAACTATGTCAAGGCAAATTTCAGGGCACAATTACCTGTTAATATTCAATTCAATTTTATTTATATAGCACCAAATCGCAACAGCCATCACCTCAAGGCACTTCATATTGTAAGGTAAAGACCCTGTGGCTACAATGTAGCTTGCCATCGCCAGTGTGTGAATGTGTGTGTGAATGGGTGAATGACTGAATGTAGTGTAAAGCGCTTTGGGGTCCTTAGGGACTAGAAAAGCGCTATACAAATGCAGGCCATTTACAATAATGCAGAGAACAATCAGATGTTCCCCAATGAGCAAGTACTTGGCGACAGTGGGAAGGAAAACTCCCTTTTAACAGGAAGAAACTGTTAAGAACCAGGTTTAGGGAGGGGCAGCCATCTGCGACAACTGGTTCTGGGTAAGGGGAGGAAGAGAGGACAAAAGAGACTGTGGAAGAAGGCACACTGTTCATTATTATTATTATTAGTTGTAGTAGTATCGGTTTTATTAGTATTGGTGGTGGGTGTAGGGTCAGTAGTAAAGTATATTTACTAGATGCTGATTCTGTGTATTATGACTGCCTTGTGCTTTTGCAGTAGTCAGAAATCTGCAGTAGAGAGGCAAGTAAAGAATATAATGAGACGGAGAAACGAATATGGAGAGAGGGGGATTCAATATGTAGAGAAGAGGCAGTGAAATGCAAAGTAAGGATACATGCAAATCAGGATGGAAAAAGAAAGGGAAACACAAGAGAAAAGACACTCGCGTGACAAGTGTCCTCATCATGCCCTGGAAGACTGTGTTACTGCCCCCCCAGCACTCCTCCAGGCCTTAGCCCAGTTGGCTGTTAGAGTCATGCAGCGAGCAAGGATATCATCTACTCCTACATGCAAAGAGAAAAGAAAAAAAGAAAAGAGAAAAAAGAAGGCGTGGGCTGAGGAGGTGGAGCACCTTGTAAGAGACTGGGACAGCATAAAATGAGAACAGAAAGTCATCCAAAACAACAAAGCAGGATAGGACTAGAGTGTGAATAAAAAATGGGGGGGTCGGTGAAATAAAGGCGGTGTAACTAAAGTAGGAAAAGATTGCAGAGAGAGCATGATAAGGGAGTTGGAAGGAGCAGGAGGGCTGGATTAAGGAGAGCCCCAGGTGGAAAAGGAAGTAAAGTTGCCAGCACTCCCTCTGGCATATGTCCTTGCCTGCAGGAACACCCAAGGACTAGGGAGAGGGCAGCTGGTCGTTAGCCATGTCCAGGCCAGGGTGTGCCAACAGTTGTCTCGTCATGCCAACACTGGGCATCCCATGCCAGAAAGCGTCCTTGTTCGTAGAAACCGACGTCAAGCTAAACCTCTGCGGAATCTCTGAGAATACAAGGCAGCGGTGTTTGTGGCTGTCTTCTGTTTATTATCTGTTTACTCACTGCTTTTCCTGCTGTCTTGTTTTGTTATTGAGGTAGCTGTAAATTCCTTTTATTCTCCGCAATACTCTTCTGCTGGAACAGGAGTTGTGCCAGTAGCTAAGCTGAAGTTGAAATAGCTGTCATTTAAATTAACAAACATGGTTAAGTATTTACTGCTCTAATATACTGTATTTGGATTGATGGATGGATGGGTGGATGGACTATGAAGGCAGCCATTACACAACATTTAAATGGAGTAGTGACTGTTTTCTGTATGATTTAGTTGATCTAAAAGTTACCATTTATTTTTTATACACTGTGCGTTTCTCATTTTGGTCATTTTGTTCAGTCATTTTCATTTTAGAGGTTTAACTTGATTTGGTCTTCTGGCTGGGAGCCTATTCTACCAAACACTTAGCAGACAGGGCAGATGAGGCCATTTGTTCCATCTCCTCATTTGCCAATGACAGGCAGTGTCTTCCTGATATAATCATTGGTCATTAGTAAAAGGCATTAATTCTGTTATTTACCATAAACTCTGTATAAAGTATTTATGCTCTTGTCTGTGTCTGTGAGACATACAGCTAGATAAAAACCAGATATGTCAAATTACTAGGTGAGGATGGGCCAGTCTTCTGATTGGGTTTTAATGATTAATGAGATTTTAGACGACTTTTTCAGCTGGGTCCACTGGCTCTCAACAGCTGCAAGGATAAGTAAAAAAAAATGCCTCAGCCTGAATTAATCAATATCCAATATTCGATAGTCAAGAAGGTCAGAAATATTGAGCTCAAAATATGAGCCTCTAAAGCAAATATTGATAGCAGATACAGTGCTTAACAAATTTATTAGGACCCCTGCCATAAAAACGAGACAACACAAATGTTTTAAAAATCTGTCAAAAACTGAAAATGACTGAATTCACATTTTTTATACCCAAATTTGAGCTGGCACAAGAAGTCAGAAATTAATTCAACCATTAAAACAAATTTTTATATGCAAGTAAATGACTGTAATTTGGCATCTTAATCAAACAATAATAATGTGTTTTTGTGTGTTGATTAAAAGGCTTGCACGTGCTGGTGGGTTAACCGTTACAGAAACAAAAAAATTGATTTTGGTAATCATTTTAGTACCAATTCTGATAGCGGCAGTGGCATAAATTTTTTAAAAGCATTTGATGTGATAAAGGTAAATTCTAGTCAGTTGTTTAGCCTAAAATCACAAATTTACCTTAAATTATTTCAAAACCTGCAAATCAACCTCTTTATTTAGACTTCTGTTTAGATAAGGAAATCCATTAACATATCCAATTCAGGGTTGTGGTTGGGCTGCAGCCTGCCCAGGTCACATTTACACCAATTTCAAATCACCAGTTAATCTAACATGCATATCCTTGGATTGTGGGAGAAAACAGAGTATCCTGAGTCAGACCCCAGTTGGTGGATTGAAACTCAGGACCTTCTTGCTGGGAGTCATCGGTGCTATTTCGCAGCACCACCATGCTGTTTCACATAAGGAAGAACTGGTGAAACGAGGAAAGTGCCCTCCAAGTATTTTCACTCCACATACTTTTCTCTTCTTAGGCCTTTTGTGCATCATTAACCTTAAAAAGGATATCAAAGCAGTTAATCAGAATTCTATCAAAGCCTCGTTAGCATGTGGACAGCTTTAAATGGAGTGCATCGTCAACGTTATTAACTATAGTGCCAACACAGAATCTTTATGAACACGCTGTGACAAGGACCAAGTGAAGAAAACAGTAATAAAGGCAAATACAAATCGTCAAAATGCCAAGCTGTCCTTTGAAATCTAATCCCGGCCGCAGGCTTGTTTAACGCAGAACAGCCTGCAGTCAATCTATTTTGGAGCAAATAGCTCAAGCTGAAGGTGTCTGCTGATCAAGCAACCAAGGTAGAAGCATTATTTTCAATGCGGTTGCTACATGCTGCTGTGTGTGCGTGCGTGTAAGAAGACAGTGTACCCGACAAGCTGTTCTGTAGCAGTGAGTGTAGGTGTCAAACATACTGTAGGTACTATATAGCAAAAATTCCGGGGAGACTAGCTGTCAGCTCAGTGCCAGCTAATAGGGATCCAAAATGAACTGTATTCCCAGATATGATTAACTGTGTTTTTCAACATGTATACAGCCAATATAATTTATTACCACAAAATTATTATTTACCTTTACTTTTTTTCTTAGTCAATTGAAACAGCGAAATAAAGTAAAATTTAAAAAATGAGTTGCAACTACTATGATAATCTATTTGTCTGACTTCTTTCTAGAAAATCAGTGATACAGTAAATAGTCATTTTTCATTATTTCCTAACATTATCTGAGCACACTATTTTTTTAAGAGTGAAGGTTAACAGCTTTTTAATTTAGTTTTATGTTTTTATATTTTAGTCAAATGTAAATAGGGTTGAGAGGATGTGCAGATTTGAAGAGGCGTGTTATGAATAATAACAGCAGGGATCGCTCCTGAGATGTGTCTGAACATATGAGTCTCTGTAAGATACATGCTTTTGTTTCATTGCGATTGGATTGCTGCGGTGCACTATACACAAGTCTTACCAAAACCTCCCTAGAACGGTTGTTCAGTATGTTGCTGACAGACTTCTGATAAAATCCTCAGAGTTTCCACGTGTGACTCAAATTTTGACGCAGCTGCACTGGCTTCCGGTTTATTTCAGAGTGCAGTTTAAGATTCTTTTACTGACATGGAGAGCTTTTCATGGACAGGCACCAGGTTACACCAGAGGGCGTCTGCACTCATATGTCCCTGGCAGGTCCCTGAGGTTCTGTGACTTTGGACTGGAATGCTCTTCCTTTGTTTTTTCATGCGTTGTTTGGCCCTTTACTTACTAAGATATTGACTATAGTGAGATTTATCCTGTCATAGTGACAGGTAGTTTCTGTACATGCGTTATTTCTTCCTAAATAGAAAAAAGCTCTGGAAATGTTAATGAATGGGGGCTGGGAAAAGATGAAGAATGAAACGCAGAAGGATTTGAGGATATGTGTGACATGAAATGAGGGAAAATCATGAAAGAGGAATAGAGCCAAGGAGTAAGAATCCCCAAGTGGTCGAGAGTGCACCCTCTCTTTTCCCAAGTCTCTTCGTGTTCTTCTTGTTCTTTTGCCCAATGTTACCATGGCAACGCTGGGCCTTTGACAAGCTGACCACATGCACAAACATTCGCACTCTTGCTTGTAGCGTGAGTGTGTACATGGTGGCACACATGTACTGTAGCCACCTGCACAGATACTGTATCACACACAAACTTACACACACACAACTGGCAATAGTAATGACTCCTAATGGCTGCTAATAAACCCAAAACACTGGATGCACACCTAAAACACAGAGTACTTATGAGCCTATCACAACACATTTCCAACCATACTTGCATATGTTAGGTAGAAAATGATATTACGTGCTATGTCTATCCACTGACATGTTCACTGAACCAGAGCAATACATGGTTCCAAGTATACAATTACAGATTTCACAGGGTTAAGCTGTGTGCCTGAAATAAGACGATCTAAACCTGATTCCATCTATCTCATCTTCTGCCCTCCCACACAAAGTGACCCTTTCACCTGCTAGCTGGTTAATTATCACCAGCAGCTATTTCAAGCATTACACTGGTCGCACTGAGCTGAAGGAGAGAGAATCTCATTCAGTGAATAGATCACATGAGTGTATGAAATATATTACACTGAAAACTTACTCTCTGTGGCAGGATTATTTTCATTTACCCTATGAGGAAACGCAAACTAAGAACATTTAAAAGTCGAAGTGTTGGATTAGGTAGAAACAATATGTGTAACAATGTTGTAAAATTATCTTAAGTTGCAGTTAAGTGAATAACAATTACAGATAGATAAAAAAAAAAAAGTAAAGCCATATGTACAGTCATGGAAAAAAAAAGAGGGTAAATTCTCTGACGTCATGGAGTTCTGTGAAAAACTGAGTACATCCCATGACTCAGTACCTTCAACTTGTATTGACATTTGCAGACATTTGTTTGTGCACAGCTCTCTTAAGGTATCACTGCCGTCATTCTGTCGTCATTGTCCTCTTTTATGACTCACTTTCAGTCAGGCTTTAGCTGTCTGGAAAATGGCCTTATAATTGACTAGAAACCTTTCATGATTCATTCAGGGGCTACAAAGTGTGCAGGTCTGGTGGCTGCAAAACACCAAATCATCAGCCCGCCACCACCATGCTTGACAGCTTGTATCATATATTTATGGTGATATGCTGTGTTTGGATTTCTCCAAAAGTGGCACTGTGCATTATGGCCACATATCTTCATGTTGGGCTCATCTGTCCAAAGTATATTGTTCCAGAAGTCGTGTGATTTGTTCAGATGCAATTGCGTCTAGGTTCTTTTTGGAAAAAAAAGACCTTCCAAACCTGGAAGATCTTCCAAAACAAGTCATAATTCACTTCAGTCTTTTTTTTAATTGTATTGTTATGAACTTCAGCATTAAGATGTAGCTTTTTGGGGGTTTTTTTGCAGCATTGCATGGTCTCATCTTGGATCTGATCCCCTACCCCAAATCTTTCTCATTGTAAAATAATGGAGTAAAAATTGTTTGGAAATAGGCTTGTAGTCTTTCCCAGATTAATGTTTAATCCAGATTCTTCTTGCTAAGGAAGAATAAATCTGTGCTTCTTAAAGATCATTGCAGATGCTCCAGACAACTTTTTAATCAAGTGCAGTTAATTAAGAGCATTTGATCAGCAGCACCTGGTGGCTGCTGCTTGTTGACTTCCTCTTAGTTCCTATGGAAGCAGTAAGTGTGTATTTAGTTATTCACATCACTGATTCTTTATTTTGGCTTAGTTTTTGTTAAGTAGTGAAAGGTGTAACATGTCATGTTTTGTTGTTCATCTGCGGTTGCATTTATCTAATTGTAAAACTTGCTAAAGACCAGTTTATTTTTTATTATTTCCTGATGCGTAAAACCTTAGGTCTTCTTTTTTAGCATGCCTACTTAATATTAGACTAAAAATATAACTGAACACATTTAAATCTTTTTTTTCCTGTCCCTCATTTTACAGCCCCCAGATAAGGAAGGCGGTCTGCCGAAGCAGGTGGGCAACAAGACAGAGTGTGGCCTGCTGGGACTAGTTTTGGACCTGAAGCGGGATTACCAGCCAATAAGAAACCAGATCCCAGAGGAGAAGCTTTACAAAGTCTATACCTTCAACTCTGTCAGGAAGTCGATGAGCACTGTCATAAAGCTGCCTGACGGTAGCTTCCGGATGTACAGCAAGGGAGCCTCTGAGATTGTACTCAAAAAGTGAGTCTGGTTTAATGGTTTAAAATAACCTGGAAGTTGCAGTTATATAATTTAATAAGGTGCTCTGCAGATTTACACTACATTCAGTGTAAGTTTCTAGCAGTATGTCTTACAATCATGTCATTTTGCAGGGCGTTACAGTAACATTACAGTGAGTGGTTTTGAGAAAAACCTGAGATGCAGAAGGAGAAATGTGAAATTCTATTTGCAGCATTGCATGGTCTCATCTTGGATCTGATCCCCCACCCCAAATCTTTCTCATTGTAAAATAATGGAGTAAAAATTGTTTGGAAATAGGCTTGTAGTCTTTCCCAGATTAATGTTTAATCCAGATTCTTCTTGCTAAGGAAGAATAAATCTGTGCTTCTTAAAGATCATTGCAGATGTGTTTAACACGCACCTCAATGCTCCAGACAACTTTTTAATCAAGTGCGGTTAATTAAGAGCATTTGATCAGCATTAACATTAAAGTCATTTTATGACTTTAATGTTAATGTTAAATAAAAAGACTTTTTATTTTATGACTTTTTAAATAAAAAGTCATAAAATTACTTGAATTCAATAGTATTTTTTATGTTTCTACATTATAGGTGTTACAGTTAATATAAACAGAGATTCAATAATACAATGTATGAAAGGTTAAATTCACATTTTTGTCAAGCTGACAGGTCCTAAAAGGACGTTTGCATTAATTATGGTTCAGTTGCTTTTCCGTAAATGATGTACAGCATTTGTATTTGGCTGTATGCCAGTACACCTGTTTGTTTTCAGTTTGTCTGTTGATATATTTAACTTGTTTAGCAAATCAGTTTAGTCTTGATCAAATGTAATTATCTTTTGGCTACAGTACTTTAGTTATTTAGGAAATGTGTTAGCTGTTTTTTAAAAATCTTTTAGAGGAAATTGTTTGTCCTCCATTTGAGCTCTCTACAGTGTGTACCCCAATGCACTTTCTTTTTTTTAAATATTGTGGTATCCTGCCACAAAAGGCATATTAGTCCCTATGTCTTTTCTTTTGCACAGCATTGCAGTTCTCAGTGCATCCTTTTTTGATTCACCAGTATTCATTTAAGCAAAGCAGTAATGCCAGGCTGAGAGATTTGACTATATATTTTGTTCTTTTTTAAATGCTGGCTCATTTCCAAGCACTAAAAACACAGACAATACCAATGTTACTGTATATAATTTAAAATGACCCTCTCAACCTACGCCACACCCTTGTTTGCAGATGCAGCCATATCCAAAACGAGGTGGGTGAGCCAAGGGTTTTCCGTCCACGAGACAAGGATGAGATGGTGAAGAAAGTGATTGAGCCCATGGCGTGTGATGGCTTGAGGACCATCTGTGTGGCGTATCGTGACTTTTCCAGCAATCCTGAGCCCAACTGGGATGATGAGAACAACATCCTGAATGACCTCACAGCCATCTGTGTTGTCGGAATAGAGGATCCCGTCAGGCCAGAGGTAGGAGAGATATTTTAGTAATGGACTGAGAGGAGGGGGATGTCGAACAAATGGTTTATAATACCAGCTTTCAGCAGCTGTGTCATAACCAGTGGTATGTCCTCGCTGTTACTTTGAAGCAGTGTCTCTTTACATAAAGGTTTATTGTATAGATGAGGATCAAAGTATTAATTTGAATTTTAAACACCAAATCAATTCTTAGATGAGACCAGCTTATTTCTTCTGATCACTTTTGTAAAATCATCCGTTGAAACAAAAAGAAATGTTCAATGCAATAAGTGATTCATCATAAAGCAATTTCTTCAGGGGTACAGTTTTTAATGATAAATTTCACATGAAGGAATAGAGTGTATTATAATTGGAAGAAAGAGGTATCTGTGTACAGTAGGAAAGCTGACCTCGCTTCACAGCTCCAGTGCAGGGAGAAGGAAGCAGGAAAATTAACTGACTACTGGATTATTCAACTGCTTCCTTTCATCTTGTTTCCATCCTCCTGCTCTTTCTAGAACAGCATTGCTCATTCAGCCCCAACCCAACATGTTTTCTCCTCTCCACCTCTGTCTGTGGTGATGTTCCTCTTTTTGATGACTCCTTTTCCTTTCGCATTTTCTGCAAATCTCTTTCTGTCATTGTGATGTCTCTATCTTTCTCTCCAAAGCTGAGCTATGTTAACTGAGAATCCCCTCTTGTATTGCAATATTATGGAAGGTTTTTTGCAATTTGGGGAAAATTATAGTGTTCAGATGAATATATACAAAAGAAATCAAATATTTAATGCTGAACATACTGTACAGTAAAATGAATATGTAGTGTGGCCACATTTACATAGTGTTTTTATGTTGTTACTGTCCACTCAAAGTGCTTTAACTAGAAGTCATATTCTGAGCATATACTAGCAAAACCCTGCTCTTATTCTTTTTTTCAAAATTATATCAATATATAAGCTGTCAATATAGTGTCATAAACATCAAACAAATGTACACATAACATAGTTACAATTATGTTGTTGGTTTTGAGATCAGCTGCTACACACATATAATTTGTAAGAATTTGAATGTTATAAAATAATTCCTGAAAATTATTAGTATTCCCTAAACACAAATTCAATAAAGCTATTGAATAATAGAAATTGATAACCCTGCCACCTTAGACAGTTTGTTATACTTTCATCCAGATTGATCGATGTGTCTAGGAGGAGTTAGGGAAAAGACACGAATACAAAACCTGGAGTTATTATAGACTTATTATTGTAGAGGTTATCCACTGCATCCATCCCATAAACTGTTTTACATCCATGGCCAGTTTAGACTTACGCGTTAACCTGATGTGCACGTCTTTGAACTGTGGGTGGAAGCCAGAGTACTTAATGGAAACCCATGGACGCACAAGGAAAATAAGCAAGCTCTGCACAGGAGGGTCTCAGTTTGAAGCAGGAACCTTCTTCCTAACCACACCACCACTATGCCACCCATATATACTGTGTTAACATAGCCCTTCGCAGTGATGCATAGCCTCAAAGTTTGCAGATTACTCTCTCTACTCAACCCTAGAGGTCACTCGGTATCTGTCATTTTCAATAACCCAGTTGAGAAGCAGTGCACAGAAACTGCTACAATCCAGTAAAGACTTTCCAGGCTCTTTGCTAAATTAACTGGTTAATACTGGAAATTAGATGACATTCCATTATTTTAAAAGGGTCAAACAGACTAGTAAACATGGTTTTGGTTTGTTTATTAGTCTCTAATTTCTTCCTCTGTAATGCAATGTTTGTTTAATAAGTGGATGCTCTCTGAGAACGGCCCCAGAGAGACGAGAGAGAATAGTGGAGGGAATGAGAGACTGAGAAATGTTCAAAATCAGATTTCTGTCAGAAGGATGACAGAAGGCAGGAGGATGATGGGTAGGAATGGTAGAGAGAAATGGTAGAAAATGAGAGTGTAACCAGATCCATATAAGAGGCACGAGGTGCTTGTTTCCCAGTCTCACCTACTAGACTCCTACTTTCTTCCTCTGATGGACCAGATTGTATTTTTAATAAACCTCCAGTCTTTTCTTCACCTCCTAGTTTCAAGTGAGCAAAACAGGAACCTGATATCTTGATAACAATGAGTCAATATCTGGATAATATAGAGCATGAGCTTGTTTAACTTATAAAAATCACATTACTACATATTACTTTTTTCTTTTTTTTTTCTGTTTACATTTGAAGAATATTTAACTTCGTTGACCTCTTCAGAGTATTAACTGGTATACGTATTAGTTGGCTATTTTATTTTGTGTAATTGATGAAATGACAGGCTGATATAGGTTAAAGATGGTTTTGTTGTGACTGAAGCAAATATTGTTCTTCTTCAAATATCGAATTAAATGAAATAATTTCACTTCTTTGACTGTTGTAGGTTTTCATATTTAGGATAATCATTTTTGCATGTAGCAGCTGCTGTGCAAAAGTTATGTAGTTCTAAGTAGGCGAAAAAATCCTATCTGTTTTTATTTTAACCTCCAGCTTATTAAAGACCTGCACTCCTCCGCTGTATAGCCATACTTTGTAAAAACAAACTTCTCTATGCTTGCATGCATAAGCAGTTCGATTCGGCAGTTTAATGCATGATGCAAGCGCACATTTCAATGATGGATCCATGTTTTATGTTTTTTATGTGTGAAGGCAGAAAGAATTACTTGCCTGCATGTATGTGTAAACTGATGCAAGTTGTTATTATGGTACGTGAGCACAATTGTTTATGTGTGGGTTTGGAGAGCAGAGCTCGCCCACACTGACCTTTGCAAGGAGAAATATGTGTTTCTGAATTACTACTCTTTTGCAAGATGCTTCAACTACAGATCCATATCCATACATGAGTAGTCATAATTAATTTATTGCAATACTATCTGGAGAACTTAATAATAATGGGGCTTTGATTTACTTGCTTGCATGTGTTTGTGTTTTGTGAATAACTGCAAGATTGTTTTTTCATTTATAAATACTACTCAAATACTGAAGCTCTGAAAACTGTGCATGTGCCACCAGATGGCAAATGGAATTTAAAATTCCCTCAGGAGTTGGTGGAGAACAAAACCAGAGAAAACCAGAGAAAAAGTGAAAATCTTAATTTAATTCATCCAGTGGTCAGAAATGCAGCTCCTTCTACTACTGGGTATATCAGAAGGCTTCCTTGAAATAAAAGGTTTGCCAGACCTCCGCACAGTAAAAGCTGGCTGCATTATGCTCAGTCTTAGTATTAATTGGTTAAATTTGGTTAGTGCAGCTTTAAATAATAGGTGAAATATGCTTTCCTTTTTACATATTTCTGTTGTACTGAATGATTGTGCATGTGTCTCCCTATTTTAGGTCCCTGATGCCATTCAGAAGTGCCAGCGTGCAGGCATCACAGTGCGTATGGTGACAGGAGACAATATAAACACAGCCCGAGCCATAGCCATCAAGTGTGGTATCATCCACCCAGGAGAGGACTTCCTGTGCATCGATGGCAAAGAGTTCAACAGGAGGATCCGCAATGAGAAAGGAGAGGTACAGCAAATACTGTCAGTGTGAGAGGAGGTAAAAAGTGAGCCACTCATGGAAGAGAGTTGCAGAGGTTAAGGAAAAATAAGCAAAAGTGTTGCTCTTGTTCCTCTCTTTCAATTTGTGTTTGTGTGTGTCTATGTGTGTGTGTGCAGGTGGAACAGGAGCGTATCGATAAAGTTTGGCCTAAACTCCGAGTACTGGCTAGATCATCCCCAACCGACAAACACACACTCGTCAAAGGTGAATTGGTTGCACACTTTTTGCTCTGACTTAGACAGAGATCATTACTGTTGCCTTTCCTTGTTTCTTGAGTCTCTGTGCTTTATGTGTATATGCACTTCTTCCTATGCTGCTTTGTTTATCTCTTTATTGCAGGCATTATTGACAGCACTATGGCAGACCAGAGGCAGGTGGTGGCTGTGACTGGAGATGGGACCAATGATGGGCCTGCTCTAAAGAAAGCTGACGTTGGATTTGCCATGGTAAGCAGCCCTTCTTTCCTGTTTTGTTTGGCTGTTTGTTCATGCCTTATCTTGCATTCTTGTGAGACTGATCTCAGTCAACATCTGCAGATGTCTTTTTCACCTCTGCAGTGTTTAAGAATTCTTCTCAGGCGCTCTCACTCTGGCTGTGTGGATAAGGAGCTCCCCCTAGTGGATTTCATTATTAACGCAGTTATTCTGCAGAAGCTTGTTCAGCTTGTTAAAAACGTTATAGCAAAAACCATATATATATTTTAATAGGTCTTATGTAACATGAGTTGCAGCTCTCCTTCTACACTGTGGTCCTGTAAGATACTGTAAAAAAGTATTTCAGCTTCTGTGCTTAAGCAGGAAATCTGATTGAAGGAGATTGGTTTGGGCTCAGATTTCAACCTAATCACGCACATTAATTCATTTAATGAGACATGTTTAAAAAGATGTCCGCATAAGTATTCACTCCACACTTTCACTAATAAGGGCATCCTTGTCCAAATCCAGCCACTGCCTAGAAGGTGCTGCTCGTGCTTCTCCTTCAAAATATAACATAATACAGAAAGAGAGTCCCTCCTACAGTCTGCGCTTTACCTGATTACATGCACACTGACTCCTTAGGTAGCTGGTATTATTATTAAACACAACAGTGACTCATCTACAGGGTCCAGCATTGTCCAGTTGACTGCAGAGTTGATTATATGCTTCAACGTTATTTTTAACGTGGTAGGCTGAGGAATACTGCAGTGTGATGAAGTTAGAAGGAGAGCAGCTGTGAAATAGAAAACTCCAGTTTCTTTCTCACTGCAGCTTGTCATCATTCTTCCAGGGTATTGCTGGTACAGATGTGGCCAAGGAAGCATCAGATATCATTCTCACCGACGACAACTTCAGCAGCATCGTGAAAGCAGTTATGTGGGGCCGAAATGTCTACGACAGCATCTCCAAGTTTCTTCAGTTCCAGCTTACTGTCAATGTTGTAGCTGTCATTGTGGCTTTCACTGGTGCCTGCATCACACAGGTCAGAAGGATGAAAAAGACTGCAAAGTAATACCAGCCCGCTATCATGGTCATTTTTAACACAGTTGATGGTGATGAAATGGAATTTCATCCGAGTTGGTTTACTGTTGCCTAATCAGTAATTCGAAAGATGATAAGTGCTTACAACTTCAAGAAATACACTTATGTTTCATGCCTGGTTATATTGTAGTTCTATTATTCTATTCTGTTATTGATACATGTTACTGTCACCTTTCTTTAGGACTCTCCTTTGAAAGCAGTGCAGATGTTGTGGGTGAACCTTATCATGGATACTTTTGCATCCCTGGCTCTGGCGACAGAGCCTCCCACGGAGTCTCTGCTTAAGAGGAAGCCATACGGTCGCAATAAGCCTCTCATCTCCAGCACCATGACAAAGAACATCTTAGGACATGGAGTCTATCAGCTCATTATCATCTTCACACTGCTCTTTGTTGGTACGCACGGTTATTTTGCTCTGTTATACCGATGTAGGATATTACAGATTTAAAGACTATGGCATAAATCTGACTCCCTGACTCTCTTTCTTTTCCTTCCAGGTGAGCAGATCTTTGACATCGACAGTGGCCGCAATGCTCCTCTCCACTCTCCACCCTCTGAGCACTACACCATCATCTTTAACACCTTTGTCATGATGCAGCTGTTTAATGAGATAAATGCCCGCAAAATCCACGGAGAGAGGAATGTTTTTGACGGTATCTTCAGGAACCCCATTTTCTGCTCGATTGTTTTTGGCACGTTTGCTGTGCAGGTAAGTGGATGCATTAATTCCTGAAATTACTTGTTTTTCTCAGTTATTTTTAATTTTAATTATTAATTATTATATTTTTTTCAGATAAGTAATGGTAATTTTCAGTTTTCTGTGTACTTTATACTTTGCATAGATCGTGATTGTGCAGTTTGGAGGGAAGCCATTCAGCTGTCAACCTCTAGACTTGGAAAAGTGGATGTGGTGTGTTTTCCTCGGGCTGGGGGAGCTTGTGTGGGGACAGGTAATAGGCAAAGTTTTCCCTTTCTAAGTCTTTTGGTCAATTTTCCTGTCTGTGCATCTCTACAGTAAGTACATCACTTAGTGCTTTTACTTCTCTGCGGGTTAGGTGATAGCCACCATACCCAATAGCAGACTGCGCTTCCTGCGGCGGGCAGGGCAGTTAACTCAGAAAGATGAGCTGCCAGAGGAGGATGTTAATGAAGAAAATGAGGAGATCGACCACGCAGAGAGGGAGCTGAGGAGAGGACAGATCCTCTGGTTCAGAGGACTCAACCGCATTCAGACTCAGGTGAGGGCAAGTAACAGAGACAGTTCAATCCCAGTTAATATATGGATACAGCATGTGGACTTTATGGTTACTTGTTTAAAAATCAGTTTAAGATTCCCTTTAATTTTACACAATAATATGCTGAGTTCCATAATAATAATATAATAATTTTGTCCAGTTATATAATAAAAACACTAAAAGGTAAATATGTCACCCCTAATATTTACTAAAAAGCTTCTCTTTTACTGTTTGTCTGTGTTTCTCAGAAGATCTGTTTTGTGTAGGTCTCTCCACCTCAGGCATTGCCCATGAGGAAGTGATAGACTGTATTTTATATGTTGGTCATGTTAGTCAGTCACAGTTTTAAAGTCCTTTTATCTCAAGATGAATTACTCAGGAGCATAAAGATGCCATTTTGCCTCGCTGGACTGCCTAGATCACCGCCATGGACCTGTGGAAGCTCCAAGAGTTAAATACAAGTATATAGCCACTGAACTGTTTTCACATTTGTGAGCTCTGCAGACCGGTATCACTGTGATATTGCAGACAGTCCGGCTTGTGTGCTGGATCTGGTTTCGTCTCACTGATGTGTTATTGATGGGCCTGGGTGTAGTACTGTGGACAGATGCTGCCTAACATCCGCAAGAGCAAGTTAAAAAACTACAGCCAGAACAGTATCTGTGCTGTACGCAAATGACAGTGTTTAGTGTTAAAGTATAGAATCCTTATTAATAAGCTGGTTATGATCAAATTAAAATGAGTCATTGTGGTCAGCTGTGGTCAGAAGTTTACATACAGTCATCATGGGCATGAATGTCATGGTACTTTGGAGCTTTTAATGATTGCTTTGAACTGTTCTTTTTCCAGGGTTGAATGATTGTACAGCGAATGTCTGTAATGACTTTAAGAAACAATAACTGGGTGCAAAAGTTTGAATTTATTTTGTATTTTCTCTGATCCATATCTAAGCTCAAATATATATGTACACTTTAATAAAGTCTGCTTAAGGTTCTACAATGCCTTTTAAATTGACTTTAAGGCTTAATAACTTCTCATTAGTGATCATGACTGATCAGTCACACTCACATTCAGAACAATATGAAAGACCAAGGAACTCACTGAGGATCCAAGAAGGACAACTGTAGATTTCTATCTCAGTACAAGTTAATTGCACATATGTACAATTTGCCAAGGTCTGGAATAAGAGCCAAACTTTCATCATCAGATGAGAGGAGGTTGGTTGAAGTGGTAAATTCTGCATAATCATTCTACCCTGCAAAAAGAACAGGTCAAATAAATCATTTAAAGCCCCAATTTACCATGACATTGACACCCATGATGAGTACATATAAACTTCTAATCACAACTGTATATGCATTGGTCAGGAATTTAAACAAAAGAAAGAAAAACGAAACCCAATTTGAACTAAATCTTAACTTTCTTTTTCAGTGAAGATGTCACAAAACAACATGCACTGCATGATGTGAATGGCTGCATCTGTGAATTTAATTTGTTTACATCAGATAGTAAGTCAAAGGGTGGGATCACCCAAATTAAAGGAAAACAAAGCTTTTGGCAATCTTCCTCTTATGCTATCTGGCCATGCAGAAAGTTGTAATTTCCCAAGGTTTTGTAATATCATATTTTAGGTACTGAATACAAGTTTGTTCTGTGGTGCTAATAACGTAGAACAATAATGCAAACAACATCAGTGTTACTCTGGGTAAAAAAGAAACACTATCAGAACGAACATGAAATGTTTGCTTTGTAGAAAGTTCTTCTACTGTAGACTGCTCACGCTTACTTCTCTTAAATTTTACACGAAAATGATTTGTGTTTCTTTTCCAGAGATAAATATTAGCTCCTGAATTTTAATAAAATGTTTTTAATGTTGCTCTGTATCAGCATCACGCAACAAATCTGAAGGGAACCCAGAGTATTTGCATGGCCACCATTATAGCTCACATGTAATTTGGGTGAACCAGCTCTTTAGATCAGATTCAGTGTTTTTGCTGTGGGGACACCACACCCTGACTTTTAGCTGCCCTCCATCATGTCATGACTGAGATACTCCCTCTACCACCAGTCACCCTACCAATCAACCTGTGTTACCATTTGGTCTGTGTCACTCTGAGCAGCCATTTGTCCTCTCCTGTCCCGCTCTCCTACAGATTGAAGTAGTCAACACCTTCAAGAGTGGCACCTCCTTTCAGGGGGCAGGGGCTCTGAGACGCCAATCATCCACCACCAGCCAGACCCAGGATGTAACCAATGTTTCTAGTCCTAGTCACGTGTCCTTGTCCAATGCCCTTTCCTCTCCTACAAGCACTACTGCTGCTACTGCTCCTCCCACTACTGGCCGTGAGTCAGAACTCTGTCAGTCTGCTTCTCCACTCTCTTTGCTTCAGGGGTGCCATCCTGTCATGAGCAGAAAGTTATTTTTTGTAGTTTATTGATTTATTTGTTTTTAATTTACAACAACAGTCTCCATCTTGAGGTTGGCATTTCTGAAGTTTTTTTTTTTTGTCTTTCGTTCTTGCTATTTGCGTTTTCATTTTCTCTATTTCTTCTGTCTTTTTCTTGTTCACGCTGGATTTCAAATTCATCTTGATATCTCGTCCCATGGTTGGGTGTACTGTCTTCTCATTGGTGAATGTGTGTTTGTTTCCTCAGAGTGCTAGGAGCGCAGGACTAAGGGTGATACCCACGGCGTGACATTTCAGGTTGTGAGTTTGTCTCCCTCTGCTCATCTTCCATCCATCATCCCCTCATCCAAACCTCACATTTTTATGTCTTTATAGACATTAATGTGAACTAATTCCAATCAAATCACCAAGTCACTGGGTGAACATTCAAGTATAAGTTGCAGTGTTAACTTTGTTTTTGTTTGTTTTTTTTACCTGGGAGTGTGACGCTGTTGTGGCAAATCACATTGGCTTGGCATAAAACAAATTTTACCTCCTACATGTCCTTTGAGCTGAATCACCAGCAGTGACAAGAAAATATTCAGGTAGCAGCGGTATATTTGGCTTAAAATATTTTCACATTTGACTGCCACATTGCAAACTTTGAGGCGAGTGTGTATTTTAGTCAAAAGCGTCTGTGTTATTTAATGATTTGCCCACCTTCATCTTTCTGTCTCTCTCACTCTCTTTTGCACACATGGACACACATATCCTCACTGACAACAACCTGTTATTGAAAATCAAATTAAATCCCGTGTGAAGGTTGTGCGAACTGGAATCGGGGCCAGGGTACTCACTATAAGGCAGTAGTGTACCAATAATTCATCCCGTCTTGTTGCTTCATACTGTTGGTGTAGTTGACTGTCATGTTACCATAGTTACAGACATAGATCCTCTGCAGCAAAGTAAAATCAGCCCCCACCCTTTTTTGACACCCCATCAGTGTTACTTGTCAGACATCCTGTCACATGCAATCATCCAGACAGGCTTCTGTTTATTATTAATTTTCATTTCTCTCCTTACACCTACTCCACCACAGTTACTGCAGCACTACCAGAATGTTTGCCATATAATATGCACTATTCTCAAAGCTTTATAAATCTAATATCTTAAAATTAGAAGGAATATTGTAGTCTTAAGGTTTGTGGCAGAGTTTAAATTTCAAATACACTACATGGACAAAAGTATTGGGCCACATTTCGTAATTACTGAATTCGATTGTTTTCACCATAAAGTTACAGAACAAGGTTGTTGTTCTTTTGGGGCCCCAGACAAAAATTCACAGAAGGACCCGCCAACAGCATTTACTGCCACTTTGTTTTAAATAATTTGACTCCACCGCCACAAACAATAGTCCGATAAAATGACAGTAAAACATTACTTATGGCAGAAACCATGTTTATTTTGACAACAATGCCCAAGACTAAGTTAAAAACTGTTAATACTGTAGCTAGCTTCTGTGTTGCTTTAACATGCTAGCTATGCAAACAGGCCCATTGCCAGTGTCCTAACTATGCTGCTCTGCTAGCTAAGTTAGCTAATGTTAAACATCTAAGTAAAGAGAAGAAATAACTTCATGTTAGTGGAAGCTTCATGATTTTGACTGTCTCTCCCCTACATTTAAGGCTAGACTAGTAGCATTTACTGTAGCTAGTGAGCAATATATTTATTAGCCATTATTGTTTGCTTCATTCCCCACTGTCCTGCTTTTTCCCCTCTTCTTCTTCTGTCTATTTTCACTCCTAAAAGGTTTCCTAACATTTGGCTTGTTTAAACAGACTGATGTGTGCCACTTGCGATGGGAGTGAGTAAAGGTGGGCAGGACCCCTTAGGGAAGTCAGGTCTCAACTACTGGCATTGCAAACCTTGCATATTACCATTGCTGTAGTTTGAGGTTGATCAGACCTTGGGGTCCCCTGCTGGCCTGGGACTCCAGGCAGCAGATTGCCATGCCTGGTGACAAATGAAGGCACATAATGTGTAAAGGTTATCAAGTCTCTGCTGAGTCAGTAACTGCAGGGCTCCAAAACTCCTCTCGGATTAACATCAGCATAAAAACTGTGCAGCGGGAGCTTCACAGGCATGGGTTTCCTGTCCCAGTATTTTTGTCCATTTAGTGTATTCACTGCTCCTGTGAAGAATGAGAAAACAGGTTTCTTATGTTTAATTAAATGTTTTATTAACTGGAAACACAAACTACATAAAAGCATTGATATGTTGCTACATTCAACAGCAATTTATTTTCATTTCTTTAGTTTCAGCTACTTTAAACGAGAATTGAGTTAATAATGTAAATGTAAAGCCAATTATCAATTAAAACCCAGCAACAATTCTGATGCAGTTTTTTCCAAATACCTCACATTTTTGTCATGATTTAGTTTCTTGTAAAACGTTAGTAGGATGTTTTTACAAAATAAATTGAAGATGCACACAGGGTTTATGAAAACAGCAATTTGCCATAGTCTGTGACTACTGTGCTACTTTTTAGTCTCAATAAATTGTCACATAGTTGTTTGGACCTTATACTTGAGTGTTTACGTCGACGTGCATGGACTCAGGAACATGCTTTGACCGTCAGACGTCTGACAGTAAAACTCTTATTTTCATTATTCACTTCCATGTGTTTAGTGTCTGTACTCTGTGTGCCGGTGTTCACCACTCCCTCACTGTCCTGTTGTCATGTTGCATGTAGTTTGTGTTTAGCTCCTGTTCATTTTCTGTGTTTGTCACATTTTAACCTGCTGTGTTTGCTCGTTGTCTCAATGCCACTGTTTTGCTTTTGGTTTTATTGTTTTGTTGTGAGTTTTTACACTGCGATGCTTGTGTTGAGCCAACCTCATGCAGGCTTGACTGTCCATTGCCCTGTTTGAGACCATGCCATACCCACCGTGTGCTATACTCGTGTGTTTGTGTGTCCCACTCAGAGTCTGTGTGGATATTGTCCCAGACAGTGTTCTGGTATCTTCAGAAGTTTTTAAACCACTTGATTGGATCTCTCAGATCTAACCTCCTTCCTTCTTACTGACCTCGTCCACCAGATTTCTACAAACTTGCATGTGATATTCTCCTTTAAATTTTCTGTAAGCATTCCATTTATTAACGTGGCTTGTTTCTAGGTATACAGCACATTGGACTAAAGCGTATACTTACAACGAGCATTCGTGTTGCTTTGGTATTTGTTTTTCTTGAAATGTATGATTTTGTTGTGTTTTTTTATGATTGTGTTCCTCACAGTTTTCCTTAGTGCACGCCAAAATTGAATGACTTGTGACTGTAGTCATCTTGTGAAAGCAGAACACAGGCTGCAGTCGCCTTCTCCCTTGCTGTTCCTCCACCTTCTGCTCCTTCTTTAACTCTTTATCCTCAAATGAGAGGATCCCTCCTTCTATGCCCCTTTTCTCTTCAAACCCTCCCACCCCCCCGCCTTTTCTTTCATCTCGAGGGTACCTCCAACCCTTTGATATTGTCTCCGGCATCACCTCTTACCATTTTTCTTCTTGTTTTTTTGTTTTGTTTTGTCCCTTTCCATGTCAGATCCGAGTTGTGAATGCATTCCGTAGCTCCCTGTATGAAGGCCTGGAAAAACCAGACTCCAGAACATCCATCCACAACTTCATGACACACCCTGAGTTTAGGATAGAAGACTCCACGCCCAACATCCCCCTTATTGATGACACGGACGATGATTCTGCTCGTAGAAGGATGAAGTACTCAAGCCAGCCCTCGTCCCCTAACAAGAACAACAACGCTATTGACAGTGGCATTAATCTCACTATCGATACCAGTAAATCAGCTGCGTCCTCCAGCCCTGCCAGTCCTCTGCACAGCTTGGAGACAAGCCTCTAACCCTGATCCTAAACTCAGCTCTAACCTCTAATGTTGTTTCCTCACATTGTCGGGACACCTCCTCCAATTCCTCCAGACCTTTAACTGTAACCATACAAGTCTTCACCCCCAAATTTTCACCCAATTCTCAACTTCGAGCTCCCCCAAACCGCTACCTACCGGCAACACAGTCCTGGGGGGAAAATGTCCACCATTTTCCCTTAGCCTAGAGCCCTTGAAGCACTCTGCTCCTTTCAAAGCAGAGAAAATCTAAGTAATATGTCAAGGTGAAAAGAAAAAACAAACTAGCATACAATCAAAAAAGCGCAACAAAGCCACAAAACCTACACAGCCATCCTGCTTTTGTGGTTGTATGAGTACAGCGGCAGTCACGGTGGTGTGTACGACAATACACTTGTACTGGTTAGCATGTACTGTATAAGCATGGGTCTGACTGCGCATATGTACGAATGGTGTCTTTAGCGGAACTGGGAGGAGGACGATGAGGAGGGAGACTGCTGAGGAGTAAAAATCACACAAGAGGACAGACTTTAAACTCTGCTCACTCTTCCTCTCCTCAACGAAAAACATTGTTAATACTGATAATAGTTTAAATTAAATTGAAAAATATTGTTATTATTCTAATTCTGATTCTGATTATTATTGTTCTTATTATTGTTGCTCCTGCATGAATGTACATTACCCAGGTTTTATTTAAAAGGCTTTTAATTTTATTGGAGTTCTTTGGTTCTGATGGGCTAGGCCTCACTGTGGACTGCGATTTTAAAGACAGCATCTCTGAGTTTCTGGCCTGCAAAGTCCCCTCTTCTGTGTGGCATGAACATGTACCCAACTGTACAAATTTATTTCATCCATAAACGGAAATGTGTATCGAGGTGGTAGGGCTCAACTTGCACAACAGTTTTGCACCTGTCCGTAAAGAGGAATGCAAAATAATAATAATGATGATAGCATTTATGGGATATATTCTATAAATTTAAATACATATAAATATATTTAGAGAGAGTTTATCTTTGTTTGTTGGCATGTTGCCTTGTTCCTGCTTCAATGGCTCCAATACCTTTGACTTATTTATGTCTTAAAGAGAATGTAATTTGTTTACAACCTCGTAGAGATAAACTTCCTGGTTTCTAGAAGGAGGAAGGCGAAGTCGAAGCTCAGATGGACCAGAGCTGTTTCGGTGTGTTATTACTGAAAAACCCTGTGCTGGAATTTGCCTGCTGTCTTGTCAAATAATGTAGATATTTTTAGAGGTTTAACATCAAAAAGAAACCAAAATATAATGGGATACATAGTAATTGTGGAATCTTAGTATTACTCTATATGATTGTTGGGATGAAGTTGGAGTGGCTTGCCTTTGGTTTTTTTCTAAACAGAGGCCTCCTTTTTGTGACAGAGGGGGATATTTTATTCTTTTTATCCACTGCTTCTTCTCTTTTGTTAAGATTATGTCTTATTTTTCTCTGTGCTTCAGCACTGGCCTGGGGTCAGGGCTCGAGTCAAAGGCTGATATCAGGACCTTTATAGCGAACTCTTCTAGATAAACCTGCTTCTTCAAAGGACTTGAGGTTTTAAAAAAAAACAAAAAAAACAAATCTATGACCATCAAAAGGCTGCAGCTGAGTCATATTAGAAATTTGCAGTTATATTTGGCTTCTCTGTACCGCTCGGAAATCAAAACGTTTCGGTTGAAAACATGGAATATTTTTTGCGTTGTGTCTATTTTTTATTTAACCTATTGGTTTATTTTTGATTAAAGGAGTTTCTTTTCCTCTAGCAGAGACACATGCAGCCACACAAAGCTGCAGACATTTTTAACATCTAAGAAAACAGAAAAACTGAAAAAAAAAAAAAAGAAGAAATGAGAACAAAAATGGAATGTTGCTTTGACTCTTTTTCTATATATATATATATATATATATATGAGAGAAAAAAGATTTTCTGCACTATCTGGTTATGAATGAAAACTTCTGTGGTGTAATTCTAGATGTGCTTTTGTGTGTTTTAACCAAGCTTGTCTTCCTGCCGTCACAGAATATACAGTACTCTAGCATCTCAACTGTACTCACTAGTTGTAAACTATTTATTGTGCTTTGACCAATCAGACATTACCAGACAGATGTTACATACAGAAGGCACATTTACCCAGTCTTATTGCACTCCGAAGGACAAGGCCACTTAACTAGCCTGTACTATTGTATTTCTATTACTAATCGAAATCACTGGCAAGCATGACGTGATAGGCTCATTATGCAACTTGAAAAGAAAAAAAACCTCCAGATTTTTCTAAAAACAAAAATTCTATAAGCTAGTAAAGTATATACAATCATTTATCCAACAAGTTCTATCTCTCTTCTTTTTTATATCCTCCTCCTCTGTCATTTCCCAGCCAATCTGTCCATCTGGAGAGGGTGCACAAGCTTTACCAGTCAGCTCAGGCGTGTTGAAAACGTAACATGGACCATCTGAATAAAAAAATCTGTCTTATTTAAGTTGGAGAAAGAAAAAAACCCAGTTTGGGCTCTAATATTTTGCTCGAAAGCTGTTGATTTCTTTTGTTTTCTTTCCATTGTTTTAACTTGACAATTTATTTGTTTCTCTGTAAAAACTGTAAAACAATAAACAAAACAAATACAAAACAATAGCATTTTCAATAATAATAATAATAATATTAAAAAAAAGACTTGAGCCAACATTCTCAAACCACTTTTACATCCGGGAGGACATTCAGCTTTAAGGGGATGCAAAGAAACTGAGTTTAAAAAATAATCTTTGTAAATACAGCGATGAGTCCATCGAGGACAGGAACTCCACTGGTGTGGACACAGGAGCTCCTCCTGACTACATCTACCATCATGCACCACAATGAGTCATACTGCCGATGCAGCCGTTTGGCTGTATGTGATCAATCACTGCTCCTGTCAGAAAACACCGTGATTACATCCCAATCATAACACATGCTGTAGGAACCAATAATAACTTTGACGATGACACTGATAATGATAACGATGATGATGATAACAATGATACTTTTTGCAATATACTCTCACCTGCCTCGATGTACTGTATTTAGCAGCATGCAGTTTGTGGAACAAAGAAAAAGAGAAATGCCAACAAATAACTTTTTTGGCATATAGCCATTTATGGGTAAGTGATTTAAGTGTTCATCTTGTTTTTATGATATTTTTTTTTATCTATACAATAATTGTAAATAAAGAACTCAATGTCTTTGTTCATTTAATACTATGCAAAAAGTCATGCTTTTCTGATTGTTACCCACCCTTATTCCTAGAGTGTGTTGCTGGAATGTTTGTGGTCTCAAAAGTCAGTAAAAACAATGTGATGTAAATTATTTTCTAGCTTGAGGAAAAAGTTCAATAATGATGATGATGATGAAATTATTATTATGATACCATTAGGAGAATGATAATAATGGTGGTGATAGTGATGATGATGATAATGATGATGATGATGATGATGAACTGTGACTCTTGCTGCTTGACTGTCCCATTTACTACACTCCTGACAGCGCAAGTGAACAACATAATAAACAAAAAAAAGAACAAAAAAAAAAAAGGAAAAATCACTAAATAAATCTCCCAGAGCAGCATGACCCAGCATGGTGTGTCCTGGCCCCATCTAACATGTCCTGTTCTGATTTGGTGTACGTCGCTTTGTAATGTCAGTGATGACTTTGATTGTTTCACTGTTTTCTGTTATTTTTTCTTTCTTCAACTTTACTGATTTACTTCAAAGGATTTCACAAATTTTAGGATTGTCAGCATCACTGAGAAAGAACTTCCTGATGTTCTTCACCTAAAATCCTTTTATTTTTATGACCGCTTATACTGAGGAAACACCAGAGCGACCTAGGCGACGACCACATAATTGCTACGTCCTCATTTCAAGTTGGGCCAGGACTTTTGTTGTGAGTCAGTTCTTCTTTCCCTCTCTCTCTCTCTTCCTTCCTTTTTATTTATTTTCTGCTCTAATACACTTTTGCACTGTAACAGGTTCAACCAAAGGAAGCTCTCTACTGTTGCCTTCAAAATGTATTTTTAAAGCTAATTTTAACACAAAATTTCAAACTAGTACTACGAGTTAAAGGTGCCTTATAGAGTTTTCTTTTAAACTAATATTTAATATTTGAATGTATATATCATATTTATGTGTGTCCTTAAGGTTCCGTGTGAAACAAAGCCATAATGAGCAGATTGACTTAGCTACAGTAACATCACCCACTGATTGGTAAAATGAATATTTTCATCCTCGTCATCCTTTTGGAACCAGATGTGACTACAAGGGATGGATCTAAGTACATGCTCAGGGATCACTCACTTGTAAGTCACAAGTTGGTACCAGTGACTATGAATTATCCTCTGTTCTCATCCCTGCTGAGGTCCTGGCAGTCAGCCTTTTCCATAGCCTCCTGAGACCTATCCTATTCATGAATGTCCTCTGTAATGGACATTTGTTTTTGGTCTGTATCTTCTTACTTGAGCTACCCTAAAAAGTCCTATTGTAGTCAGTAGAGGACATCCTGGCCTTACCAATGATATCTCATGTGTTTGGGTAGCCTCCAAACAGGCAGGAAATCACAAAATCAGTTACAATGAAAGATGCCTTTTTCATTGGTTCTCAGGATGATAGTTATTATTTTTCATTCTCAGCTATTGCCTCCTAGTGCCTGAAACAATGCAGGTTTCAGGCACTTCTACTTTGGCTTCACCTTTCGAATCCATCTTTTTTTAACCATGACTAGAAGCCAGCTACTATCAGTCACATCAACTGGAACTCTTCACTATTTTTGTAGCGTTGATGCCTTTTGAGAGTGTTTGCATGTGCACAGTTACTTTTACAGTCTACACAAGAATTTTTCAGAATTTTTAAATTTCTAGTAGTTCTTACAAAAAACAAAAAACAAGTGGCCAATAACCAACATATTACACTTGAGGCTTTCGATAAAGGGTTAAACACCAGTGGGTAATGTCACAGCAGCTACATCAATTTTTATGAGAGGTCTGCGAGAAGAAACAAAACAGGAACAGTGTGTATGGTGAATGTGCATGATTCAAAAAATTGAAAACAGACAGATGTTGAAAGTGTGACTATTGATCTGAAACTCCGCAGGGTAAACTCCACACCAAATTTTAGAGGTTAAAAAGAGCACATCGGGTTTTAAATATATATGTGTGCATATATATCATACACTACATCATAGCCGGAACACCACAGACTACACCTGACTGGACCCAGCTGTGTAGTGGAAGGGAAAATAAATACACTGGGTCCAGATACTTTAAAGTCACCTCTCCTCAAAAATGATCTTTCACCAGTGTCATTTGTCTTTGATGTTGTGTGTTGTGTGAGTTTATCTAGTTTGTTTTCAGATTAACTCACCAAGAGTGGAAAGCTAACACGTGTACTGTATTGCAAACACAAGAAGATGGATCTAAAGCAGCGAGAGAGACAATATCAGAACATGAACGTGACAGAGGAGAAACAGTATATGCTTCTGAGAGGTTTTTATAGAGACACGTACACTTTAACCACTTTTGGAGGACTAATATAGCATTGAAAAAAAAATGAAAGTGATGACCAAATGAGTCTGAGTAGCAGTGTGATTTTCTCCTCAATCTTAGTACAGTTTTGGAGGGAGCCTACATTGATATTCACCCAGGTACACCTAAAGCTGCTCATTACAGCAACACTTTTATCTGTTTGTAGAGCCCAAGAGGCCTTGCTCATGTCATTTAAGCAATGGTAATGAAGGAGCGGAAAGTATTTATTTTGGTTTGGACAAATTACACAAGTCTATGTTCAAGTACTTACAGAAGTCCAAGTATTGAAATTTTAGGTTGTGCTCGTTAAAGGAGTTGTGTTTAAGTGAAATACATTTAAAAATGTGGAAGAACATCTGCCCATACCTAAAATCTGGTGATGTCCAAAAGGTTCTCATGGGACTGGTCTCCAGTGTTGAGATGGAAGGCTTGATGATGTCTTTTCCACTAAGTTTGTGTAAGTTATCAGTCATTCAGATCATGGTAGTTTTGGGAGCTTGCCTTCTTTTCAAGTTCTCATGAGTTTTCTCTCAACTTTATTAAAAATGTACTACACCTGCCAGTATCAATATAATCAAACTCAGTCATTATTTATTTTTATTTATTTTTTGTTGCGTAATAGAAAGGTCCTGGTTGATGTTTATCTGAAAGTTTGATTCCACTGGAGGGCAGTATTTCACTAGAGATGGCATATGTCCTTGTTCATCCATGGGAAGATCGCGAGAACATCTGTATGTCTGTATTATGAGACAGAGGTTGTGATGATACAGGCTGGTCATTCTGCAGCAGAGTATGTTTTCATGAGGTTGTCATCACATCATTCAGTTGGATGTATTAGATTCACTTTGGTGTATTCATTTAGATGCAAAACAACTACCCTTATTTTCTTGTCCTTTACTTTCTGTCATAGGCTGTTATCAGGATGTTTGGCCGCTCTGAAAACAAACTTGAACAGCTTGATTGTAATCGGAAAAAAAATCACATTCCAAGCAACAACTTTATAAATGAATGACATTGCATGCAGTTGTGAAAAATGAAGCCAGTAATGAGTGTCATTTGAATTTTTGATAATATTTTGATAATACTGAGGAGGAGACTCCTCTGGGTGCAAAAGAAATTCAGGTTTTATAATAGCCTATGAGAAGATGTCCATGCTGAGAGGGAAACAGGTAATGTGATTGAAAATCTCACGCATACACATTGTCACATCTTATTCTGCAAGCTCTCACACCTACAGCCTCACATGTTTACCTTCATAAAATAATGTGTTGTTGTGTCAGCTACAGCAGTTACACATTTGTAACTTCTGGTATAAATTAGGCATCATCAGTACTTGGAGTTTTAGGGAAAATTTAATACTCTCATTTCAACCTTTCTCTTTAACTGCTAAATGTTTCACTGTGTTCACCAGCGACATACTGTATTGATAGCCCTGTTTGGCCTAGCTTTAGCTGTGCTTGTAGGATATATAGTTTTTTAGTTTTTTTCCTTTTAGCAAATAAGACCAAAACAGTACAGCTACAGACAGGGGAATCAAAACAACAAGCTAAAGGGTGCTAAAATGCTTCAGAGGGCAGAAGAAAAGGTGATCATCTGCCAAAAAGCGATTGCTAATGTCTGTTTGTGGGTTTTTTATGTGCAATATTCTTGTTAATATTTGGGGGCTAAGCTGTAGTCAACATGAAGGGGTTATGAGGGGGTTATACCAAAAATTTTAAAAATGACCTGTTGTACCTCCTCTGTGGTCTACATTACAATGAATCTTGCCCCTTTGTTCCAATTTCTACTCCCCTTTTGGCCACGTCTCTTGAAAAAGAGATATTTAATCTTTTTTTCTGAATAAAATAAATAATATATGAAATTCACTTAGTCAACATAATGATTGCAGACTTTACATTTGTGACATGTTCTTTCTAGATGACTTATAATAAGTCCTTTTAGACAGTTTAAACACAGAAAAATGAATTCTTTTGGCAAATGACAACAATCACTGTTTGGCAGATGATGACTTTTGACACAATTACTTCCAGTACTATTAGATAATAAGCAATGACATTTGATAGGCAGGTTAATGCATATTACTGTCAATACATTTTTCATGTACTGCAGCCTGACGTTGCTTCCAGTGCTCACTGATAACAAAATAAAAACATGCCGTGGCTGTTGTTTTTCTTCTTATCCCTTTGGTGTATTCATGATGTAGATGTAAACTCATGGTTGCTGTACTTCAGTATCTACAGTAACACAGAAGAGGAGCAAGCATGAACAGTAACTTGAAGTAATAATTTCGAATGCAACTTTTCAAACAGCTCAACAAATATCACCAAAAACACAAACCGTTTCTGAGCAGTTAGCTACAAATGTGTTTGGGAACTAATGTAATGTAATGCCATGTTACTGAGAGAGAGAGACATTAGTTTGTGACATTAAGAGATAAAAAGATGAGAGACAGAAGAGGAAATGTGAGATTATTCTCAAAGGTAAGCACTGCTCAGCTGTTAAACAGGACATTTTTAAACTTTACCGTTATAATTCATTTAAAATTCTTCTGATTCTTTAAATCAGATATTAGATCTATACATTATGTGTGCCTGATAAATAAAGTGTGCGTGTTAGTCCCCATAGGGAAATAGTTCCTCTGCATTTAACCCATTCACCCAGTGAAGCAGTGGGCAGCCACCAATGCAGCGCCCGGGGAGCAGTGTGTAGGGACGGTACCTTGCTCAGGGGTACCTCAGGGTTGCCGGTAGCAGTGGAGTCGAGCCCCCGACCTTCTGATCATGGGGCCACCACTCTACCTACTGAGCTATCCCTGCCC
Source organism: Aulonocara stuartgranti (assembly GCF_965226115.1). NCBI lineage: Eukaryota > Metazoa > Chordata > Actinopteri > Cichliformes > Cichlidae > Aulonocara > Aulonocara stuartgranti. The sequence goes on along the minus strand of NC_138943.1, from coordinate 18,192,753 downwards.
CCTTTTTTTTTTTTTTTTTTTTTATGATGTGTTTCTATGAACAATCTCACAAAAGAAATTGAAGTAAACTAGGTTTGTGTACCACACTAAGCAGTGTGATACGGTTTAGTGAAGGCTAAACTGGTAAGTTGGGCTGACATAGAGCACATATGCTGTTCATGGTCAATGATAGGTTACATCAACTTCTACCCTTTTAGCATATAGGGTTTGGAAAATTACACATACAGCTTGTTAAACATTTGAATGTGTCTTGTTAAGTTCAGTTGGCTACATCCACAATGAGCAATAAATATCTGAGTACCAACACAGGTCAGCTGATCACAACCTCACAAAACAAGATGTTATGTTGCTTATTTCTAAGTATTTCTTTTTCTTATGTTTTTAGGCTCCCCACACCTGCAAAATCTCACTTTAACCACTGTTGATAGGAAAAAATAAATCCCGTCTAATCAGCTATCAATTTGCATCATACATGTCATAATGAAAAGCCACAACAGGAATGAAAATCTCTCTCCATTAACACACACAGCGTTTCAAATAAGAGGCTGATAAATTAAAGGGTGCAGTTTCAATCATTGACATGCGGGCTGTTATTTCACTGAGCCATCAGGGCAGAATAAGATGCAGATTATTAATCGACTGCTGGCTGGTTAAGCACACGCTGAGGAGGAGTAGATTCATTGCTGAGAACATTATTAATGAGGCAATGAAAACACGGTCAGCATCTAATGATAGTGAAGGTGTCCTCAGGTTAATAGATGACGATGACCGTCGTCCCTCATGTGCCACTCACCAACAGTAATGAGTATAACCTTGACCAGTGTGTTTGTTTAACAGCTTGTTTAGTGTGTTTTTAGGAAACTATTACTAGAATGGGACATCCATACTTACTACAGTATAACTTCCCTCTGAGCTCATTTTAAATACCAGTGTGACAACTGTTGGGACTCATTCAGTCTGACAGGTTTTGATTGCAATGTATGCTTCCCAATCCAATCCTTTTAGCCACAATAGTTTGGCCTATAGTGGTTTGACCTGGTTTTGCCAGATAAATAATCAGGCACAGGTACAATATATTAATTACACCCCTGATTTGGCCCATGTATGCTGGCTCAAGTCTGGATCCTGAATCCAAACCAGCTCTATCTCTTGCCCAAATTCAGGTCACCATACATGGACCAGACCACACATGATGCTCTCAGCAATTTGAGATGACACTTGGCCTGGCTGTGAACAGCTTTCTACTTCAAGTGCATGAAAACTGTTCACACCATTTTCGTGACTTGCACTGGAATTTTTTTTTGGGGAGTTTGATGCTATACATTTATTCTGGAGGAGGAGGTAAAGTACACAAAACCCGGGACATTAAAAATACAACAAAAACAAAACACAAAGCTATTTACATGGCTTGATGAACAGAAGATTTTAAGTGAGAAATGGCACGTTGCTAATTTATTTTACATCCCTTTCATGTCCTAATTATGATCTAATATGTTTGCTGGAAAGAATAATGTAGTTCGGTACCTTATTATGGGGATCACAAAAAGGTTTCAACATACCCAAGAAAATATTCTCTTGTTTATTCTTTATTACTGGAAACTTTATTTCTATACATCTTAAAATATATCCTTATCCATATTTGCAGAGCAAATGTGATGGACATATTAGCATTAACCCTGACTTAGCTTTAGCACTAGCTTAGTGCTGTGTGTAGTGGCATCAGCATGCATGGCCGTGCCTGCTGGGGTCGCACAGCCTGTGAATATAGATTGGACTCCCACAGCTCAGGAGATTAGCCTCAGGCCGCATTCAAGTCCATGTGCGAGGGCTGATTTCCAGGAAGAATAGCCCTTTACTGGGCCCCAAGTTGAATCCTGCTGCTTCCCTTTGGCCCAATAGAAGACTGCGGTAACTGACAGTCCTTTACAATCAGCCAACACTGGTTGAGGTTTTGAGGCTCTCATTCTTTTTTCACTCTTTTTCTTCAAAAGGATTGATTTTGAAATTACTCTTTCTCTGCCCAGTGTGTGTGTATGGGTCAGTATATTTGTGTGCATTCGTCCATATATGTGTGTGTATGGGTGTGTGTGCTTTCGGACACACATGCACGCACGCACAAACACGCACGTGCACACGTTTGAATGCCAGTCTTGGCAATTGTCTTAATGGGATAAGGGGAGACTATGGTTCCTGTTGGGGGGATGGGACTGTGGGAATGACATGGGAAAACACACACGTTGCATTCACTGCACAAACAGCTATGTTGTTGGTTGATTCAAAACAAAGGTGACTATGTGGTGACTCATTATATCCCAAAGACACCTCAGGGCCATGGCTACTATGCAAACTAGCCAAAAAAAGATATGACACGCCTTTCGGCAGAGTTGAAACTTGCAAAACAAAATACAGCAATAATGAAAGTGCGTTGATTTGTGGTTCACGTGTTAGACTGCATTGTACTTGTGAAGTATGAGATCATTTTCTTGTTGCTGATTATTTCACATGCAGCAAAGCTAGGGGTCAGTCGAGGAGACTGAATAAACATCACAGAGAACTGAAGGTGGATGAGTGGAGGGCTGGAGGTGGGAACATGCATTGCAAAATTCTGACCAGCAGAGGTCATCTGTGGCATAATGTTAGGTCTGCCGTCTCTGCTGTTTTCAATATTTCTGACTTTCAGCCTGTTATGACAAAAGTAGCATTCGTCTGTGGTTTCTTGTGAAGGATAAAAATCTGAGATACTGATAATTTTAGGAGAAAATGTCTACCTGTTCTTTTAATCCAAAAACAGTTTGGGGCCTTTCTGTGTAAGTTTGCATGTTCTCCGTGTGCCTGTGTGGGTTCTCTCCAGACACTCCCATTTCTTCCCGCAGTCCAAAGACATGCATGTTTGCATAACTGGTGGTATCTAAATTGACCACAGGTACCATAGGTTTGAAAGTACGACTGGCTGTCAGTCTGAAAGGCCCTGCAAAGAGTGGTGGCTTTTCATGCGTTTACTCTCAACCCATGGAACCCAGTTCCACCACCACCACCCTGAACTGGATAAGCAGAATAGGATGGATGGATTTGTTTCCTCTCATTGTGTTCATCATTTTAATGTTCATCAAGTACTCCATTTTTTGGTTTGGTCACAATCAATCACACTGACCAGATGAGCATGAATTAATTAGTAAATAAGAAGGAAAACTGTTGATTCAAATCAAAACTTGATGAGTTAAATGTCAGTGGGCCCAAAAAATGAAAGAAAAAAAAAAGGTAAAGCTCTGGCAGTCACATTTCTTCTGTCAAATCAGATGCATAACCCAAGAACATACACAAAAACATCCTAGCCCAGATATTTGTCTCTCAGACACACAATCACACTCAATTCTCCAGTGACAGCAGATGGACAGGTCCGTGATTACCATTCTACCTCAAAACCTCGCAGGTATAATTGCTCCATTCCCCTGTTCACTGTGCCGATACCAAGATGTCACGCAGCGATAAGTGAAATGATAAATTCAGAGGAAGATGCAGAGGTGTCATATTTCCTAGACTGATCAACATTTCGTCTTTATGTACGGATGGACTGAAGAGGGGGAGGACTGATGAAAGTGAAAGAGAGAACAGAGAGGAAGAGACCACCAGCTGCCATTATTTGGGTAATATCTCCAGTTTGTCTTCATTACCTATGGTCCACCACACTCCAGGATGTGGTAATAGCTCATTCATCAAAAGGTTGTCTGGCAGGTGAGCATAGTAGACAGACAGAGCTAAGAATAGCTGAATGTATAATTGCACATCAGGTTTAATATTTCCAGGAACCCATGAGAAATCTCCAAGGTGAAGGGCTTGAATGAAATTATTACCTGGGTAGCTGCTCATCAAGACGGTCATTGTGTGAATCAAAATGACAGTTATCAATACTGACATTTTAGTCTATATTCAACATTTGGATGATAGAGTGGAATCACGACTGTTTATAACTACAACCCCCTTTCAGAAAACCAGTGCATTTTTTTGTGATGGAAGGAGGATTTCCTGCAGACATTTGGGAAATAAATCTTTGTTATTTGCACTAACCCCCAAAATAAAGTCATAAACAAGAAGGTTTTCTGTCATTTTGCCCAGCTGTGTGCAAGATTACATGACAAATGATCTCAGTTGTTGCACCATCTAACTAATTAACACTTCTTTGGAGCCATGCTGCTTGCTGAAAGCAATTTTGATGTAGCGCCGAGGAGCGAGTCTGGTAAAAAAAAGGGTGAACAACACAAGTCTTCAGTGCCAAGTCACTTTACAGACACAGTTATTCATTCCGTTCTACTTTTTAGGGTATTATTAAGACAACATTTTAACAGTGTCACACTCGTTCAGTCTTCAGCTCACTATCACAATGCATGGCGAGAAACAATGCCTGTCAGGTAAATGCTGAATGAAGGATGAATGAAGGACCAACAGCTTGGTCCAGACTAAAATATTTGTACAATTACTTGATTGATATTCTTTTATACTTTTACACTCCTGCTATCACTAAGATCAGTAGCAACAGCCTTCTAGTAGTAGTATTAATAACAGTGCCAATGCCCAAGGGAGCATCTTCTTCTTCTTTCAGCTGATCACCATAGCGGATCATCTGCCTCCATCTCTGTAGGATCCTCCTCTGTCACACCAACCCTTTGCATGTCTTCCTTCACTGAATCCATGAACCTCATCTTCCTCTTTTCCTCTTGCTTGGCAGCTCAATAATCAACATCCTACCTCTCCTATGCACATGTCCAAACCATTTTAGCCTTGCCTTTCTAAATTTGACCCTGGTATACACATTTCTTATCCATTTTGGTCACTCTGCTACCTTCAGCTTGGACTCCTGTTTTACAGTGCATGTACGCTTAGCAAGCACTGGAAACACAGGCTCAGGCAGGAGGTCAATCCACATGTCAGCCACAAAGTGTAAAATAGTTGGTTTGATGGTTTCTGGTAGGTGTTAGTGGGAAGCGCTCCCTAGCATATTCCTGTGAAACTGCGATCTGTGTTCTGCTTCAAGTCTTTGTTATATCATTTTTGTTTGTGTATCAAGATAACATTTTATCCATTAGATTATTAGTATGACATAATCTTTTTTAAGGCAGAAAATGAAGATGTTAACTGATATGGGAAGTGCTCTGTTTACTTACAGCCACAACACTGAAAGCTGTTTATTTCTGGATTACTTAATTGACTGTTTTGACTTTGTTTATGCTACTGTTTTAACTCTTTTTTTATGTTTGTGTATAATTCAGGGCTTTTAATCCTGTCCTCTCTGTTTCTAGCACTGTGGCTGTTGCTTCATAGATGCATACTGGGAGTTCACTCACGTTTGCTGGCAATATAATTGGTATTTTCATGCTTGATTAGCGTTTTAATTCGCAATGTAGTGTATTTTGCTCAAACATGGAATATTTTCAGTGGGTAGCTGGATTCCTGCAGATGTGGAATGACTCTCTTCTTGTTTGTTTCCTGCTTTTGATACTGTTATATTAAAACATTAGATTTACCCTGTGTAGCTAAATCTGGCATATTTTCATGATGAATTTAATAAGCACTCATATTAATTTATATGCGCGGTCTCTTAAATAAACATACACAAATATAAAAGTTTTAATAAATAGCCAGTTCTGGGCCTTTACTGTATCTGTAGGCCTTTAACTTAAAATCTCACATTATCTTTTGTATATTTTTTGCATTAGTGTCCAAACAGTACCAAAACATATAAATCAGTCTGCTGCTATAACAACCTTCACCCATTTAAGAGTGCTCACCTGAGGATTTGGGTTATCTTATGTTGACCAAAGTCATCCACGCCAAACATTTAAGATCTTATCCATGTCCACAGGGATTTAAAGAGGCCTTTGAGTGTAGAGAGTATGGAGAGTATAGCTCTGTACATACCTCACTGTTCAGCCAGCTACCTCTACCAGCAATATTAACATCATCAATAAACACTAGTGGCTTAGTTCCACTGGTGGCTGTCCAGTAATCTGCTTTATAAAGTAACCTAAATCAGCCACCTCTCTGCTAAAGGGCTAAGATATAGTTGGTTTTTTAAGTCATTGCCCTGTATTGACTCCAATCCATGGCGCTGTCCTCAGTGCTGAAATAGTACTGCTGTCTTTTATCTTTATTCTTAGAATGCACTCCACCTTTCCCTCAAGGTAAACAGATTGTCCTCAAAGTCAAAGTAATAATAATGCTGTACAGAGCTATTTAAAACTATGTTTCTTACATATATATCAGGATTATAAATTAACATTACTTTGGACCTCTGACCTCTTCTTCAAGGTCAAATAAGTTCAAACTTTAATGTCTTTAAATTTGACTCCAAACTGTGTTATATCTGTAAAGTAGGTACTGTCAAGAGGAAGAGAATGAGCTGTCTAGTTAGTTAGAAATATACTGTAGTATAATATTATATAAGAAGCTCAAGTTAATAATGTCCAGTTAATTACACCTATTCTTAATCAAAGTTAACATCTGTCATGCTATCCTTATCTGATTTTTACTCCACTACAGACTTGTCTCAGTACGTTTAAAAAGACAAAGAAAATAAAATGATAAAATGTAAATGAGAAGCATCCCCTGAGCAGCAAATGGTGGCAGAGAGAGAGCTGCTATAGCGGTAAGGCCGATATTTTCATCGCAGCTGAACATACAGGTGAAGTTGACCATTTGATTTGGTCACACCTTATGAACAAATGAAGACTTGTCTCTGCAGAAATGTATTATTATTATTTATTATCACATTTATTGATCCGGCCTTTGCATTTGTCAGTGACTTTAGTCTTTATTGAGTGTATTCAGTAAAGTAAGACTTTTTTCGAGTATTGTTTTTTGTCACTTTTATGCTGCTTTAAAACAATGTTCTCATTTTTGTGCATATGCTAGCTAGCCAGCACCAGAAAGATCTGAAGCCTCAGACTGGTATTGCATTTGTACGTGTTGTTGCTTTAGTATTATGCAGCAGTCACTATGAATTAATATTCATCCTACCAATATCAGCTTTTCTCAGCTCTACTGGCATGTGCCCGGGGGTTTTGCTGGCAGGTCTCACTCACTACTGGGTGGCCTGGTTGGTAGCTACTCAACGCTCCTTTCATGCCAAGCATAGAAAGCTATTGGACTCTCCTAAGAAAGCTGCAAGGTGGGGTCAGTGTGTGCACTGGTGTGTGTGTGTCAGTGCCCACGTGTATGTTTATGACTTAAGATAAATAATCACATTCTTATTGTTTTACACTGTCACTGATAGTGCTAGTCTAATAATGTTGCACTACTGATGAGGGTAAACAATATCTTTTGTTGGACGGCGGGCTAAGTGTTGCAAAGGGATGAAAGAAATGTGGGCTGAATAATTGCTGTGGATTGGCTGCAGCCAGTTTGTTGAACATTAGTTTGGGATCTGTTGCACTGGGCTCTTTGTCTTGCATTTCCCCTGGCTTCTTTTCTTTTCACCTTACCTCACAGTTTCTTTTTGTGCTGGTGAAAATTGTGCATGAATGCAGTCTAAAGCTTTCTCAGTGAAGTGACCCGTGTTTAAATGTTCTTGGGGCATCTTGGTGAATTGCTCAAACAAATTGCTGTTGATATGAAGATGTGGGGTTGTGCTTCCAATGAGATGAAGGCTTATACCCTTGGCACAATTTTAGCATTGCACGACACTGAATGGTTGATGTGGCTGAAGTTATGGCTTCATTCTTTGAGTAAGCTCAGTTGTATCTTAAATATGCCAAATGAAAACTTTCAAAAGAATTCCATTCAAATTTCTCCTACAGAATAATGTTTAATCAGAAAGACTATTCGTCAGGCATAACATTAAACCATCTGACTTATTGTGTAGGTCCCCCCTTGTGCAGCCATAAAAGTTTCGGGGGCATGGATACAGGACCTCTTGGGATGTCCTGTGGTGTCTGGCAGTGATACTGTAGTTGGTGGGATGTGTGTTGGAGCCGCTATGGATCTGCTCCTTCTGGTGTGTTCTGTGAATGCTCTACTGGATGATCATCTGGGGAGTTTGAAAGATGGGACAGCAGTCTCTATGAACTGTTGCTGTGCACAATCTGTAGTGTGTTGGAAGGCATAGTCCAGCTGGGGGAGCCCCATGGGATCAGGGTGGGGTGGGAAATACGTTTTTCTTTTTTTCACAGCTCACATCATTATATTAATGACAAATTACCTCGGTAAATAATAATAATAATAATACGCCATGAGAACAAGGTGTCATGAACAAGCAGTGCCCTTATCAGTGCCCTGGCTCACACACACATACACACGCACACAACAATCTGTTACCCAAGCAACAAGTTTGCAGCAAAAAAACATTTGCAAATTTCACACATTATGTGTTTTTTTTTTAATCTACAAACATGTCGAGTTAACTGAAAACAACATTTAAAACATAAATAACATTGGGTGAGGATTTTGTTTTAAATCCTAAAATACAAAGTCTGGGAAAGGTTGTGGAATATGTCCAAAAAAAAAAGATGATGATACACAGACAGTAAAATACCTAAAAAACACACCCAACAACTGACATCAGCTGCTTTTTTAAACTTTTGATTCATCATTGCTTGACTTGTTCACATGCTTCATTGTTAAACTGCCACATTCTTTCAATCAAGGCACTTTAATTTGTACACATTTTTCAAACATTCCCAGCAGAGTCCTAAACACTGTATTATGCCATCCAGCCATCCATTCACGTATCCATCCATCCATTTTCTACCACTTAGCCAGGTTTGGATTGCAGGGGCAGGAGTTTGAGAACAGACCGCCACCTCTTAATACCATCTAATTCACAAAGCACTAAACTCCAACGGCCTCTAATGTAGCTTCTTAGGGCTAAAGCCTGGCCACCAGACACTCACCCTTGACCCTAGGATTGGCTCCAGGATAGGAACCCAGTAACCCTGTCTCAGGGTCTGCTGGAACCTTTATTTTGTTACTCAGCTTAGGGATGGTTTGAATCACTCTTTGTCTAGTGCCTCACCAACATCAGTTGGCATTGGTCTATGGCTTGCCCAAAACAAAGAGAGTGTTGACTTTTTATGCTCATATTCACGCCTGTAGTCAGCTTACATGCATATATTTGAACTGTGAGAGAAAGGCTCATTACCTGGAGAGAATGGAGAACATATAAACTCCACACAGAAAGGTCCACCGAATCTGATCTTGATGTGAGGCAATCGTGCTAACCTCTCCAATACCCAGTGTTACTAAGATTTCATAATTAAATGAATGACAGAATAAGTTTTTCAGGGAAAAACAATACAGCATCTTCTCAGAAATTCAGAAAAAATGGGATATCATTCACAAGTAAAGGGGGGGGGGAGTTACATCATATGAGAAATGGGTGAGATACATTCGGAGTGACAGCTTTATCAACTCTCCCCTCGCTCTTTCATTTTTCATCGTGCTTTTTTCCTTTCTGTCTAGTTCTTTCTTCTATTTTTTGCTGCTCATTCTTTATATGCCTCCTATCTCTGCCTCTAACATACTTTAACTTGTCTGTTTTCTTCAACTATTTTCACTTCCAGCGCCTTGAACAAACACTGATCTTAGGTATCCTGGCAACAAGTGCTTTTTTCCCCTCACTGTTCTAACTGGACAGCAAAGAGATGCAACTCAAACAGCCAATGAAACAACCACTTCGTGGTCCTTCAGGACTCAGGCAGCCAATTATTTCGCAGCATCTTTGTTGTTTCGGTGTCAGTAGGCCACAAGGACAATGGTTAAGTGGAAGGACCTCCTGACAGCTTGTTAACAGTATTGAATCAAAACTAATTTTTTTTTCAATTTTTAAAAATTTGCCAGTGTATTAGAAAGCATTGGAATTTATTTGAAAAACTTTTATCACCACTTCTTGCACTGCAGCTACACTAAACATTTTCCAGAATTCTTCTTAGTAGGAATATATGGAACAAACACAGAGGAAAACAAGCAGGCTGAGGCAGTTTCCTTATTAAGAATTCACCTTCTGATAATGTTGTGCAGGGCAACATAAATAAAGAAGTTGACTCTGCCTGAAAAGCACAGTGACTGTTTGCCAGCCTCTTTGGGTGGCCATACTTTTTATGCAGGGCACTTCCTTTAAGCTTCTAATGACGACTGACCCTTGCATGAAGGGATTCTTAGAGACTAGGTCAGGCTTTTAGAGTCAGGGGAGTTCCTAGTGCACCGATCATCACGCCTGGAAACCAGGCAATCGACTTGTGTATGAACAAACCCTATAAACTCCCTTTTTAAGCACATAAGGCGATAATCGTTTTGCAAGCAGCATGGGTTATTAGAGACTTTATGACAGGCTGGTCATTCATCATTAGCTGCTGACAACAATCCAGTGTTTCTCACTAAAGAAATCCACCCGTGTTGTGTTATCAGGTGCAGAGTGACTTTTAGGAGAGACAAAGACGTGTGAGTTGGTATGCTAAAAGCAAAGCTTCAACTGCATTGACATAGAAGACCAGACTGTTGACATCAATTCATACAGCAGACAGGGTCACTGCCTCACTGAAGATTAGGACTTGACTTCCCACAACTGTTCAACCAACAAAAACCTCAAGTAAAAGAACTGTTTAACCTGTTGTTACACACACACACACACACACACACACACACACACACACACACACGCACGCACGCACGCACGCACACACACACACACACACACACACACACAATTTTATCAAAAATTTGTGATAGAGGGCAATAATAATTATGTATTACGTGACAATCTAAAATATATGACCAAGACAGGGTGACAATCAAACGTTCTTTAATTTAAAAAAAAACCCCAACTTTAACTATATTTTAATTATTTAAAGGTGTGTAGATGCTCTCTGAAAGTGATTGGCAATGTATGTTTGTCTTATTGCTTAATTATTATAGGGTATTATTAACTAACTGTTATTAACCGTTCCCTTAAAACCAAGTTTAAATAGAAACTTTCTGTCGTGCAGTGGCTCACAACCCAGAATATTAAAAATCTGCTGATATTTGGCAGAACGCGAACACTTGTTAATCTTTGAGGGAAGCTTTTTTTCACTTATTCATGAAGGTAGACCACCAATTATCCACACAGTTCGTGCCCCAGATCGTCCCTGATCCCATTTATGGATTTACATGCGTGTGTTATCAGTGTGTTAAAGTAGTCACACGACAAACAGTATTGGAAGTGCGGTTATTTTTCAACTATAAACCGCATCCCTAAACTTACATCTCCCCAACTTTTTTCTCGTGCTTGTCCAGTCTCCCCTTATGGCCACCCTGCTCCCTGTGCCGTGGTAACGCTGATGTGAGAGCTAGACTGGTTACCAAATGGCTTTTATCCAAGTAGAGGCGCTTGAGAGTAGACCGCTCGGAGAGTGGGAGCGCAGTCGCAGGTTACCCATCGCCTGGTGCAAGATCAGCCGTTGCTCTGCCACGTCTGCGATCTTCCTTTATATAGACGCGAGACTTAACAAAATCACATCACTCAACGCGGACCCAGATTTCTTTTTCTTTTTCCTCTTTTGCCCCCTCTCGCCTCTTTTCACCCCCCTGATCAGGCTTAACCATCCCGCGCTCTGTAAAGGCAATTGTTAGTGCGCATCATCGCGGGAGCCAAAAAGGAGGTTAGACATTGTTCCATAGGAGACTGGTAAGTAGAGCCACTCCGACTTTATTTTCAGAAAGTTTCATACTTGAGCCAGAATGTTTTAACTACCACGTTTGTTGTCTTCTTGTTCGACATTTTTTTTAACTTACTGTGCTGCTATCCAGTAACTTCATTTTGAGTCATTGTGACGTTTATATGCGTTATTTTTTCTTTGCTGAAGAGGACGATAGCTTTAACACTCAGCATTTTTTTATGTTTATTTATTGGGTTTTTTTTCCCTAGATTTGCAGGTGGTCAAAGTGCCTTTGACCGCAATAATTAACTGGACAGCTTTCACTTGGTTGGAACCTTCGCGTATTATTCAAGTCTGCGCTGGGAGATGGGCGTGGTTTTGCACAAACTGGACACTCATTCAGATGTTCCATTAAAGATGGAGGAAAAAAGAGCTGAATTCGTTTAAAGTTGTCGTTCTGTTGTCACCTTTCTTTTCTTGTCGTTTTTGTTTTGTTTTGTTTTTTTCATTTCTTTCTGCTTGTGTTTTTTTCTGTCTCAGCAGGCTGCTGGAGCGTCATGACAGCTGAGAAGAGCGGGCCTGTTATAAACGGAAAACCAGAGGATGGCAGAGACCCGGAAGGGTCAAGCTCCAGCCTAGACAGTGGGGGATACAATGAGAGGGGCCAGTGGAACAACAAGATTGAATTCGTCCTGTCTGTGGCTGGAGAAATCATTGGGTTGGGCAACGTCTGGAGGTTTCCTTACCTCTGCTACAAGAATGGAGGAGGCAAGAAAGTTTCCTTTATTTAGGGGTAGTGGGATGGAAATAGAGTTGCTCTTTAAAAATATAATATAAAATTTATATATTGAAAAATAGAGATAAAAGCAACTGCCTTACACGAAGGCAGACTAAAAGAAAAAAAGATTGAGACTATGTTTTAATTTTTTCAAGTTACATAACCAATTCCTGCATAAAAGACCTACAAGTTATTTTTTGAATTCTATTTATTCTGTTGCATCATAGGAAAAGTTAGAACTTTCACTTTATGAAAATTAAACAGGCAAGTGGTTTGAGTAATTTATTATATCATCTATTATGCAGAATATTGTCAATAACAGGCAGGTTACCTCATTAGGCACCATTAGACTGCACAGTATGGCTTTGCCTCATGATCTAAAAATGTCATCCTGCAGTGTGAGTGTGACACGGTAATGAGTGCTTTCATGTGAATTTGGTTGTTTTGCCCTTTACTCTTTTTTTTTCATAGATGCATTTGATGCAGGAATTTTGATCTGCTTTTCTTCCAGACGTGTTACTCTCTTGTATAGATCGCATATATTGATGTACTGTGTGTGTTTTTATTTGTCTACAAGGTGCATTCTTTGTTCCATATGTCATCTTCTTCATCTGCTGTGGTATCCCCGTGTTTTTCTTGGAGACCGCTTTGGGTCAGTTTACCAGTGAGGGAGGCATCACCTGCTGGAGGAAAGTCTGCCCACTGTTTGAGGGTGAGAAAACACACACTTGATATGTTTCTTCTAGTATGCGCTTGACTTTAACAACTGATGAGAAAGCCGATGGAAGACACATTAGTTTGGCTGATAAATGTTGCCTGTTTTATGAGTGCCTTATAACCACTGGAGCAGTGAAGGTTGCAGTCATTTATAAATCTTGCTATTACCTGCATTTTCTTTCCAATTTCCTTCTTTTATCAGCCTCACGTTTCTTTTTCAGGCATTGGCTATGCAACACAGGTGATTGAAGCTCATCTAAACATATACTACGTAGTGATCCTCGCCTGGGCCATTTTCTACCTCTTCAACTGCTTCACCACTGAGCTGCCGTGGGCTGGCTGTGGGCACTACTGGAATACAGGTAGGAGGAAATAACAGTGGAGCAAATTCTTAGAAAAACAAATACGCCTGCGAACCTGTGCGGAGGAAAGAAAACAGAAATTACCTTCTAGGTTTGATGTGCAAAGCCAACTCTACACATACACCTGCATGGTGGTTTCAACATGATAACCTATTGTGTATTTACAGAATACTGTGTTGACTATTATGGAGAAAATGCCACCAACATCACAAACCCTAATGCATCTTCTCCAGTCATTGAGTTCTGGGAGTGAGTACACTTCTATTTCTATATTTTCACATCTGCTTGCAAGTGCAAAACCTCATTATTTTAACTGAATCACCATTTGCCTTCTAACACCATCCTTTGTCAGTTCAGGCAATCTTCAACGCAACACTCTTCCCCTCCATTCTTAATGTTGCCATATGCTTCAAGCTCCAGACTCTTTTGCTGCCCCCACTAACCTTACGCCCGAAAATTAGTCAGCCCTTTTCATATTTGTGTGTCAGCAGGCCCTGGTTGGCCAGCTGTCTCCCAGCTAGAGCCATGTGTGTGGCAACAGATCAGGCCTTGTCAGTGTGTAATGCTGACCACACTTCCTGTCTCACTGCCAGTAGCTGTGTTTACACTGCTGGGTCAAATCAAACGGGCAACCTACTTAAGAATATTTTTAAAACAGCATATTTTGATCAAAACTGTTAGATTTAGATTGTGGTTAGGTTCAAATTGAGAGAGACGACCAACTTAACTGTCATAGAAAATGTCAGATCTGAGCCAGGAACATAAACCGAACCCAGGAGCAAGACATGGCCAAATAGCCAACCACCATGTTGTTGGCAAAAATAGAATCTGACCAGGCTTTGTTCAGCGTATGCCAAGAGGGACTGCTTTGTACTGTATGTACAGAATAAACAAACCTCAGGCCTCTAAAAACTGTATTTTATTTTCTTTAAAAAATGTTCTGATAAAAAAATGCTGTTATTGGTCCCTATCGTTTAAAATGCAAAGCTGAGATTACAGAAGAAGAGTTTGAAAGGACTCCTAAACTGACACGTTTTTAGTGCTTCCTAATAATTTTGAATAGAAAAAAATGCATAGCGGTACAGTATTATTCAAGGATACCTGGAGTGCTTAGCTTTGGTTTGAACTATACCGAACCTTTCAAAACTACTAGCCTCCAAAAATACTGAGTGTCACACTAACAAGAGCACGTCAGCATGAATCACCCTTGACCGATTTAAACAATTTCAACAAATCTGAGACCCCACACAACTTTATTTACACACATTAGTGTCCACATCTTGCCCTTTTGGGTGACCAAGGAGGGACAGTGGGGCTGTGTTGGACCTAGCCTGTGGCCGGCCACCAAGAACATGTCACCATGATCAATGGCTGGTCAGAGCCCCAGGGTTGAACTCGGTGGCAAAGATTTGGCAGCACCATGTAGTTCTGTGGCTTCGGCTCCCGCTTCTCATCCTTTATCAATGCTGTTGCCTGGCTGTGTTTTAACAAACAGGAAACACACTGTTGATTCCCCACCACTGATGTCATTACTGCTGATAACATGCTCTGCATCTTGCACCCACACCGTTTAGCATATTGCAATAAGTTTTAACATAAACATTATAAGGGCCATGCAATATGTACTGCTAACACTGATCTACGAGAAAATGGTGATGCTTGTATAGAATTTACCAGTTAGAGTAGCTGTAGTGTACCTGTGGTGTCAAACTGAGTACCCACAATGGTTAGGCAGTTGAGGGCAGACTAGCAGCAAGGCTAGAATTATACTGACAGTTAAGTCAATATAATTCTAGCCTTGCTTTAAAATTTCTTCATGAAAACTTCTACTTCAGAGTTGGTGGTACATACAGTGTTAGGCCAACACAGTGCCACCCACTTTGCTGATGTATGATGTATTTCCCCCAATGCTCACAGCTTTTATACTGGTTTGCTATGTTAGTTTTCCAGCAGATCCATCAGAGGGGCATCTGTACATACAAGGCCTGTGATATTCAAAAAGAGAGGACAGCAGTTTGTAAAGCAGTATTTCCCGTGTTGTCCTAACATTTTCAAGAGTCCACTGTAAATATTTATTTAATTTTTTTTTTCTTAGCAGAAATGTAGATTAAGTAGAGAAAAATCCACTGCATTGTTGCAACTATTCAAAATTTACCCAAACAATCTGAAACTGAGCATGACAGTGAAGGTAAACTTGCTACATGTAGTTGAGTTTGGAGATGCATTAGCTGAAATTTGGCATAGCCACAGCAGCAATCACTGCTGTTTTTGCTCGCTTAGTTTTAAAGGCAGAATCGGTCTCGGGGAGGTTGCAGAGGCGTTGTTTTTTTCTCCGATGCTGCTCCGTCTTCCCTGCGAAGTTTTTAGACTCCTGCTCGTATCACCCAAGAATTTGAACTCAGTCAAATTCCAAGTCTGTAACTGTGTGTTTTCTTGGTCAAATCAGACGCAGAGTACTCAAGATATCAGATGGTATCGAGCACATGGGAGGGATGCGCTGGGAGCTGGCCATGTGTCTGGCTCTGGCCTGGTTCATCTGCTACTTCTGCATCTGGAAGGGACCCAAGTCAACTGGCAAGGTGAGAACAAGGGATAAATGTTTAGTGTTCTATGTGTGCCTTAATGTGTTGGTGTGTGAATGTCTGTATTTGATAGTGCGTCTCACTATTTGAAACTGTAAATATGAAGGATTTATAGTAATACTGTGCGTAGTAATGTGTTTGGATGCTACTCTGCTTTTATACTACCTCTAGTGTTTGTAAGTTGGGGCAGTTTTAATTTTAAACAGCCCCACTGAAGCAGCCACAAGATAAAACACTTTCCCTTCTGGTCCTAAGAGAAAGCTCTCCCACAGGAAGCCAAATGAATTCCCTCCATTAAATGCGAGACAAAGAGGTGTCTACACCACCTACTTCTACCTTTCCTCCAATCACACTTGCCTTGAGTTTTCTCTGGCAGCCATGGGGAGGACAGTAAGGACTTGGCTATGGGTGCTCAGCAGCCCTTGAAAACCTTCTCATAGATTCAGTGAGCCAGAATGAGTAGAGAGATAAAGTGAGAAATAGAGAGGGAAAAAGAGAGTCAAGAGAAAAGAGGAGAGGTGTGTGAGGAAAAATTAATGGGTTCACATTCTACATGACTGGGGAAAAAACAACTAGGGGGACGATGCCTATATCTCCATGAAGTGTCTTTTGTTTGGCTGTGAAGTAAGAGGGGAGAATGCTTCTTCATGGCTGGGCTTTAGCAGCCCGTCCAAGATTGATTCCTGCATTCACTGGAGGAAAGGAGAGCATTCATGAGGAGCATGCAGAGTATATCCTCAGCCTCCGCCTCCGCTGCCTCTCTCTCTCTTCTGCTATGCAAAATTAACCACAGCTCACTCGTCGCAAGAGAGGGTCGCTTTTTTTTCCACAGACCATTGAGTTCCGACTCTGCTAAGCTGTTTGCTTTTGTTGGCCCTGTTTGCCGGCCATTCTCACATTTAAGCCCTCCTGTTAGATTTACGGCAAGGCAGGGGCAAGTTTGACCAGTAAATTTGTGGTGGCTTAAATGTTTGGTGAGCGGGAAGGAGCATGCGGAGCATCAAAAGTTCATGGAGAGATTGAATATTGTCCTTTTCATCTCCAGAGAGATGGAGAGAAAGAGGGAGAGAAGGTTCAGGATGTGTAATCGTTTTATTTTACAAATTAAAGGAGTGATCCGCTGGGAAGGAGGCACATTTTCCCACACTTTCCTTGTGGGCCACGCTAGGATTAGCAGAGCTTAAAGTGGTCAGCCTCATTAAGCTTCATGGATGCTGCTGCTGTTCGAACAGACACTTGGTTAGGATTTCATGTATTTAAGCTTTGATTCTGGTTTCAGTTTCACAGTGACTGAGTCACAGTTGCATTCGGCCACACAGAAATGAAATGAACTTCTTTGAAGTTTGATTCAGAACTTTGCTGTACCAGAACCACACACACACACAAGTTGGTTTTTAGGCCGGTATCTGTGAATTCTACATTTTGCCTCTGTAGTATGTGCGCACCCACTTATGGGCTATGAATAAAGTTGCGAGTGTGTGTCCGCTGGTGCACGTACTCATGCACTTCTGCGCGTGCGTCCAAGAGAAGCACATTTTCCCACACTGCCAGCATCACTCCCGTGGGCTTCTCCTGTTTAAGAGATGGGGCCAGAGGAGCCTTCTTTTCTTTTCACTCTCCTGGCCTGCCTCTCTTCTGTCCTGTTCTCTCCTCAATTGGACTTTGACTGAGTGCCAAAAAGCCAGGGGATGTATGTTGCCCGCCTCTGCCTTCCAAGAGACCAAAGTCTTTGTTCAGTGAGTTTCTAAGAGTCTTGAGATGTCTAGCACAGTTCTGCAAAACCCGAATAGTTCAATAATATAAGAGTGTAGGTTTGAACATTAGCAGAAGCTAGCTAGCTACTGTTTGCAAGATGCTACCACATGAATGTATTCTTGCACTAAATAAAACTGCAGTTTCTTGTAGAACCCCTCCCCCCCCCAAAAAAAACACCTTAGATAAGCTGTGAAGCTTTAACGTTCCCAAAAACCTTCAATTTATGTGTCACAATGATTTTTTTGTTTTGTTTTGTAAAGTTTGCCCAATTAATCACTATCTAAATGGCAAATTTGTATGACAGGTTGTTTCAAATGTGTAGACACTTTGTCACAGTTACGATGAACTTGTGTTGCCCCCACATAATTCAATAATATTGATTTACTGCATTACATAATTATTTTATATAATAAAAAGAACTGACCTGAAAGTTAGCACTCTTCAGGTGCTGACGTGCATACTACTTACAGTGTTGGGAATGTTACTTTTAAAATGTATTCCACTACAGATTACAGAATACATCCCCCAAA
Organism: Aulonocara stuartgranti; assembly: GCF_965226115.1. Taxonomy (NCBI): domain Eukaryota; kingdom Metazoa; phylum Chordata; class Actinopteri; order Cichliformes; family Cichlidae; genus Aulonocara; species Aulonocara stuartgranti. The sequence continues at coordinate 18,174,405 of NC_138943.1, read as the reverse complement.
ATGTAATTTGTAATGCATTCTGTTAAGTTACTCAATGTGAGTAACGTATTCTGAATACTTTGAATTACTTAATATATTGCCATGCTTTTCCCAACTACATGAATGTACTATTGCTGTGTGATTTATTACTATTACTGAAGACTACTCGCCACTGAGCTAATATTGTTAGCTGAGGTTAGTTCATAGACTGCTTTCAGAACTGCACGTGATTATTTGCCGCTAGCAAGTTGTTAATGCTATCCATCAAGTCTAACAGCCTGCAGTCTATGAACTAACCTCAGCTGACGCCAGCTAACAATGTTAGCTCGGTGGTGAGTAGCCTTTAGTAATGGTAATAAATCACACAGCAATAGTACATCGAAGATACTGAAGTGGCACATAACCCAGGTAGCTACCACAACTGAAACAAGGTGGTTGCAGTAGGCTAACGTTAGTTTTTTAAAAAGAAATTACTTTTGGAGTCTTTTGACACTGAGAGCAGCTTGGTTGCTGGCAAACAGAGTTTGCATTGCACGATCTGATTTCGCCCATCCCTTTCTTCTTTAAATATGAAGTGGTGTTGGAAAGAAAGAAAACAAAACGTGCATTTTATACAAAATACTATATTATAGAAGCATAGCAGTATGACGGCTCACTGGTTGTTCGGTTAAACGTGTACTTGTGGCCACAGATTCTCATTGACCTCACACTGAGTGCGCTATTATTAAACAGCGGTCTAATATTTTCCACACAAGTCCTTTGTGCTTAGGACACATTGTCCTATATTCTGTTGTCTTCACCTTGATATACAACCATGAATCCTTTAGAGGGAGAGATGGGAAATTTGCAGGTTAAATACAGTGCCAAATCTAGAGAGGGTGTTTGGCATATGACTTGAGGAAAGTGGGACGTGTTAGTGTGTATGACGCAGTGTCTGAACCAGCTCTGTGGCTTCACTCCATATATGTTCATTGAGCCTTATGAGATTTTATGGCTTTTTAAAGTCAAATTTGTGAGCGTTAAAAATTGGTTGTAGCACTCACATTGCAGCACATTGTTGCTTTATGTTTGCGTGCACCAAGAAAAAACAAATTGCTCTTTTATCCCAAAGATTATTTTCCTCACTTACTTTGCCACAATTTTTCCTGTCTAGGTATTGTTGTTTAGATTGCTGTCATGTCCTCTCACCTTTAGGTCTGAGCAGTGATGTGTTATTGTTGCATAGAATACTGTCTCCCAATCTCAGTTTCTGATGCACTTCTAAAACAATGAGTCATTGAGTAGTAGCCATGTTTGTCACAGGCCAGCATTATTCAGAATGTCATTTGCAGACTTTTTGTTTTAACTGTCCTCATTTCATGTTATGTAATAATCAAATTCATTATGTTTGGACAGTAACACTGTACTCATATGCTTGCATATGCCTATGTTTATACCCACAGGTTGTGTATGTGACAGCTACCTTTCCTTATTTCATGCTGTTGATCCTGCTGATCAGGGGAGTGACGCTGCCCGGAGCATTCGATGGTATCAAGTTCTACCTCTACCCAGACATTTCACGACTCTCTGACCCTCAGGTAGGCTGTCTTTCACTAGCGACTCTGCAAAAATCTAAATTTGGAAAGCAGAAGCTGTTGTTGTTTTTAATAACTGTGCCATCTAGAGGTGTTACTGCTTAAGTTTTATACTGGTTTTTTTGTAATCTTTGCTTGCTTTTCTGGATCCAATCCAGTGACAGAGTGACATCATTTTATCACTGTCCCAAGTTTATTCTATAATTGTGTCCTTGGCAAGGCAGTATGACATTCAGATCAATGGAATCAGTCTGATTGCACTGAGTTGTTTTAGGCAGGTTAGTTATAACAGCCTGAGGACACTAAATTAATGACGGCAAAAAGGGCTATGCAGACTAAGCATATGAAGTGTTTTTACTGCAAACATAAGGAGTGTTTGCAGTTTGTTTTACACCTATTACTAGTTGTTCTCAATATTACCTCAAAAACTCTGTTTACTCTGCACAAAACAACTGCAGCAAAAACTGTTTAGATTAAATATTGCAAAAATATGCATTTAAATCTAGTGGTTTAGTGACAGTGGCATAATTTGAACTGACACTTCCTCTGGTGACGGATTAACTGAAGGTCAGGTCAGAAAACCTGATCGAAAGACTTGGCTATGGTCAAAAGATCAGTATTTGGTGCTAATAGAGGGAGTTGCTTTAACATACAATGAATTCACAGAGATACAGACACAAACAAGCACACATAAATGGAGACTCCTTGACCTTGTCTGGAAAAGGCAGACGGTTCAAGTCGCTTGGCAACAGAGGGCTAGAAAATGTCACTGGATGGTGGTCATGACAACACAAGATAGAGTTTCTTAGATAGATAGATAGATAGATAGATAGATAGATAGATAGATAGATAGATAGATAGATAGATAGATAGATAGATAGATAGATAGATAGATAGATAGATAGTACACGGCTTCAGTGTGATTGTGATATGTAAACATAATGTCTTCATGCTTATAGGTAAACAGAGCTATTCCAACTTCCCAATTTGGAAACACATTACAGCATTTCAGGAAACAAAATGTGTCAATATGATGTTTTCCTTCTTGTCAGACTCCCATCCTGACAAAACACCTTTTTTACACTCTTTATAGCGACACCGGGTGTGATGTCTTGAATGTGATAACAAAGAAAGTTTGTTTCTTGGTAATTAAACTAAAGTTTCCCTCAATCTGTAACTATACACCAACAAACCAACCTGTTTCACACAACATGTTGGCGAGAAAAGGTGTTAAGAACATACAATATAATGCCATAATGATGGACTGGATGATGTAATGTAGTGTATAAACCCTATTTTTATTAATTAACAAGTTGTTTTTCCATATAATTATTATCTTGAGGGTACCGATGTATCCCATGATGAATTAAGCTCACTATATAGTACTAAAAGCAAACTATCTGATTTGATTCTTTTATTTATTTGATATACTCTCCAACTGCTGTACAGTAAGGTACAGTAAGATAGTTACATTTGTAAACTGATTAAAATAAGAGAAAGGAAACAGTGAAACAGATAAATTGTGACAGATTAAGGGGATGAGGACAGATAAATAAAGACACATACAACAGCACAGGGAGAGCAAGAAGAGTAATAAAGAAAGCTTTTGGTTTTTTGCCAGAGGACATTACTTCTGACACCAATGTTAAACTGGCTTCCTCGGGAACAATGAGGGCTCTGTTCTGTTCAACCAGCTTTGTGAAGTGTGTGTGGCTGGGTGTTGCCTTCCACATTTCTCTTCTTTTCTTTCTTTTAGTGGTTGTCTCCCCCAATCACCCTCCACTCTGCACTATGTATCACCCCTCCTTTTTGCACTTTTGGGGCAGTACAGCTGTTGCCCTGTTTTTTCCTAGCTCCTCTCACAGGATTTAGGGTGAGGTTGCAAGTAGAGATTTATGACAGGATCTACTAGGTGTAGCTAGTGAACAGTCACCCAACTTGTTGACTCAATGATGACCTTCAGTAGCAAAAACAAAATGATGACGTAAAAGTAAAAAACCTTTAGCCAAAATATGACAGATAATTTTCACATTGCACATTCTTGGATCCTGAGCTATCCAAGAGATGAATGGTTGTTAGAAACAGGTAAAGAATACACTAAGACTGCTATTCACTAGTCAGGCATATAGTTGTGAAAATGAAAGTTTTCACAAAACTAAGCAGTCTTGTGAAAAACGAACTACACCCGATGATTCAGTAGCTTGCGAAAGTGTTGCTTCAATTCAGTTTGTGGCCATTTGTACAGGTTCTCGCTTAAGGTCCAACCGCAGCATTGCAGTCAAGCTGAAGTCTGGGCTTTGGCTGAGCTACCTTGATTCTTTACTTTCAAAGCTGCTCTAAGGTAGATTTTGTTGGAATTCTTAGGATCATTTTCCTGTTGCTGTTGAACAGTTGAACACATATTTGACTGTAGAATACTTTGGTATAGAGAGGAATACATGAATTCATAGTCAACCTAATGACTGATGACCTCAGCTGTGTTGCCATGATTTTTTTAAAGAGAAAATGCTTTCTCCTGGCGAACCTTCCAAATAAGTCATACCTATTTTAATTTTTTTTGTAATTGCACTGTCATGACCTTACACAATTAGCACACTAGTTCCTCCAGAGTCTCAGATTTAGATTTTACAGTTTCTCTGAGCACTGCACGGTTTGATCTCAGGGTGTCCACTCCTGGGAAAATTGTGGCTTTGTGTTAATAGGACTGACCACATTTTTGCTTTTATAATGGTGGTTACACTTCCTGATGATCAGTTAATCAAGTGGAATTGACTAGGAGCATCTGGCTGCTACACATACTCTTAATTCCTGTGGAAGTTATCAGGGTGTACTTTGTTTGCACTCCAAAGTCCACAGGCTTTTGTTTTGTTTTTGTTTTGTTTTTGTTTTTTTTACTATATATCAGCTTTGGAGAAACATTTTTTAATCATTTAATAGTTCAAATTAGTTCATATTAAAAGGTAAAAAGGTTATTGCACAACAGCAGCAATATGCATGTTGGTAAAATAAAGGACTGAAATAAGTGATAACTAATAACTAATAATAACTAATTGTTATAGGTCTGTATTCTTTATGCAGTTGTGATAGATTGTGATAATACTCTGGAACGAAATTCCATTTAATAATGCCTGGCTCAGATGTAGAGGGGCACATAAAAGCTAATTTCATGTCTTAATGCCTCAGTTCAAATCTATAGATCATTCATAAGCAGAGGGAGATGTAAAGCACACCAAGAGTGGTACATTTACATTACAAGAGCACTATCTAACAGCCTATGTCATCCAGCTTTCACACAGTAGACAAGTTTCCTGGAGCCACAGTCTCAACATAACCAAACACGAGCCGGCCAAATTAGGCACAACATCAACAAGTGATTCTCTCTGAGCCTGGGCTTTCAAGGTTTCCCTGCACTGTGCGGCCATCAGCCGAGGTTGAACTAAAGGGAACATTAATGAACATTAGGAGAGAAAGGCCTGTTCTTCCACAGGAACAGTCCTGTGTTTGTGAGGTCACAGAAGTTACCGTGGTTACTCCCAGGAGGGAGCGAAGACCTTGCGTTTGTTAATTGTTTCTCAGTGGGGAAATGAGATTAGTGGCTGAATGGTGATGTGAGAGAGTTTTCAAAGAGCCATGCTGCATTAAGTTTGAATTTGCTAGCACCCCATGCTATCCTTGGGTTTCTGGGGTCCTGTGTTCCACTACAAACTAGTTTCATAATGCACATACTAAAGCTTTCTCACTGATGAATTGTACATATGTAAATATCCCCTTTAGTCAATGACCAAATACTATTTTGGATGTATTTCCCATCAGATATATATTAACATTGTCAAACTTTATTGTTTTGCATTAAAATTGCCACAAGAAAGTTGCCTTTCAGCCCAAAGATGGAAAGACTTAAACTTATTAAAATAACTGAGAGTAGGGAAACTTTCTTTCTTCACAGAATACAAAGTCAATAATAGAGTAAGCTCTCCACATTGGAATTTACTCAGATTTTTACTTGATTAAAGACCAAAACTCCCTCCTACCTAAATGACAAAAAACTTTGGTGACAGAAAACGTGAGATTATTGTTTTACGTTTATCATTACAGTAAGTTTGGGAAACTAAAACTGTAGTTAAGAGAAATACTGGCTACTTTGCAAGAAACATACTTTGGGTACTGTATGCAAATTTCCTAGACTTTCTGAGGTGATGATGGTCAATGATCAAGCTCTCAGTTTCTACTAAGCTTGCCAGGTAACATAAATGAGCCTTTGTATTGGTGCTTATAAAAACAACAGAGTTGGACAACATGGAGGTTTAATTAAGAGTGGGTTCATCCAGAATCAAGTAAGAGTGGCTGTCAACTTTGAACTAAGGGATCATTTCAGCCTGTGCACAAAAAAACAAAATTGTCAATGATGTTTTCACCCTATTTTCATCCTATCATGCTGATATTTGATAAATAAGAACTTTTGCCCGAGGCACATTAAAGGGCAAGCCAAAAGTTCAAAGTTCATTTGCATTCATATATATATATATATATATATATATATATATATATATATATATATATATACAGAATAGGCTCTGTGTCTTCAGACAAGTCCCAAAGTACTCTTTTAAACATATTGGCAACCATTGTTGACAGCCTTTTGTTGCATCCAGATGTAGCATGACAGCTTGTTTTTTTAAGAGTCTGACCTCTTCACTAGGACATACCTCAGCTGAACAAATGGCCTTGCATCCTCTGGTTCAGATCCAATAATTGTTTGAGGTATTAAGTTATGTTTCTTCCAAGGACCCTTTTGTCCATGTGTCATTAGCCAATTTCTTGCACAACATGTACAGATACAGACAAAAAGACACATGATTGCCCCATTGCACAGCATTGTGCCACAGCACATTATTTGGAAATTAATCATCTAGGCATTTCATTAAAATCCTCAACATGCACAAGCTACTGAATCCATTGTCCTCTATGAGATTTTTTTAGGCTGGTTATTGCTTCAGGTGCTGGAGGAAATCTAAGCAGATCACAAAGGTTAATTGAGTTCACTCTTTTGGGACGTCTGCAAAATTGTCCCGATTGTTTTGTGTTAGATAGTTGCTGACATGTTGCCTACTTGAACCAAAGTGACTGACTAACCACCTCACCACCATACAACTGGTACTTACCAGTAGTTATCTGGCTCTAATGCCAAATGAGTGGTCTGGTGGGGGGTTTTTTAGCCACTTTGTCTTTTTTAGGTTTTAAATTCTGTCAAGATCTGTTTCAATTAGAGAGATTAAATAATATTCATTGCTTAATTTAAGCTTCTATTACCCTCCCTACCTCAAATCCCTCCAAACTGTATAAAGTAGTGAACTTAATTTAAATAATGAGCCTCTGAAAAAAGTTTAGAGCTACTTTTAGGATTTTAATTCATAATTCATGCTGCTTCCCTGTCTGTCTGAAGGGAAAGACTCCATTTGAGCTGAGCCATAATTTCATTACAAAGGATTAAAAAAAGGTGAATGAACGGCAACAAAAGAGATGTAAAGTTTCATTAGAGAAGATAAATGACCCCTAGGTATATCATGGTGATCTCATTTAAATGGGAAAGCATACACAATTCAATTTAATTTGTTTTTTTAAATTAATTTTTACAAATCACAAAGATTGGAAAGGATCACAAAGGATGATGATGATGTTTGGTTTGTGGATATTTAGTGGCAAATGAGCGTCCTTAGAAAAGCCGAGTTTATTGACTTGGATAATTTTTGTCAACACCTTAGAAACACTTTATGTTGTTTTGTTCTTTGATCTTGTCTGTTTCTACACATACTGTATATTTTGGTACTTAGGTATGGGTGGATGCAGGAACACAAATCTTCTTCTCCTATGCCATCTGTTTGGGCTGTCTTACTGCGCTGGGAAGTTATAATGCCTACAACAATAACTGCTACAGGTAAGAATGTAAATTCCAGTTGATGGATGTCTGTCTATAAATAAAACTAACAGTAGAAAACAATTAGCCACTATCATGCAGTAGGATTATAAACACATTACAAATTAAGAAGGATGTGAGACACAGGGATAAAGTGGACAATATCCCTTTGGCCTTTGCTACTGCACACGTGTTAAGTTACATCACTTTGTCTCAACTGTGCTCTGTGCAAACTGGTCTGAAAATCAGTGGCAGCTCTATTACATGACCAAACTCTGTTCAAAGACACTCAGAAATGCTAGAGTGCTTAATTTTCTTTGAGATATTTCCTAGTACAGCTGAAGCCAACAGGTCAGTGTGGTAGATAAATCCCACCTCTCATTTCTTTATAGTTTGCTTCCATGGAGCCAGACTTTCTTGTCATTTTTTAAATGGTTTTGAGCCATCATTTTGCAGTCTGTCTGAGGGTCTGGTAGTTGTTTTCTTTTGACATTGGCTGCTTTTTCAGTCGTGCCCGTCAGAAATAGGAGATAATCCAGCAGAGACCTGACACAGAACTGATGGCATGAATGGAGCAAACTAGCTCAGATGTTAATCAATTATGCAATACCATCTGGAAAATACAAAACAGGAAAAGCATACATAGATAGAATTACATCACCAGTCATGGATTGGCCTCCCCTGAGCCCAGACCTCAACATTACTGAAGGCAGCTGACACCAAATGTCCTTCAAGAAGCCTGAGGAACTGTTTCCTGAAGCCTACTTAAAGAAATTACAAGAAGGCTTGACTAACAGAGGTATCTGTGTTGAAGAGTAAAGGTGGTCATCCCAAATATTGGGAGTTTCATGCAGTCTTTAGCTATTCTACACTTTTGTAGCAAGTCTCTTGATTTCATATTGGAGATGCTGACAGAAAAAACACACACAAACAGCACTGAAATGTACCTCCATCTTGATTTTCCAAAATGGTTAATATATAAGAAGAAAGCCCCATGGGTAAGCGGCGAATGGTAAGAATTTATGCATTAGTAAATTATGTATCATTTTAGTATGTCTTTATTACGCAACATGTTTCTGTTCTGTCTGTGCTGCTTCTAGTGTCAGCTGCAATAACAACTCTTCCAATAAGTGTGATCTCTAACTCTCTTTCTGTCTTGGTACTCAGGGATTGCATCATGCTGTGTTGTCTGAACAGCGGCACCAGCTTTGTGGCAGGTTTTGCCATCTTCTCTGTGCTGGGATTTATGGCCTACGAACAAAATGTTCCCATCGAAGCTGTTGCAGAATCTGGTGAGAGAACAACACACAATATAATGACATGTTTCTGAAAAGTACCAACTTTCAAAACCGTAATGAAATCATGTGCTCGATCTACAGCAGCTACTGCAGATTAAAAAAACAGAAACAAAACCTGAGCATTTGTGCTCTCATCCATCATATTGTGCTAAAATGAGTAAACACTCGCAGTTATATAACCGCACACTCTTTACCTAGGCTCTTAGATCACCGCATTATGATTTATTCAAGTCAGTATGAAAGATTTAGTGAAAGAGACAGAGCGAGAAATTTAAAATGTTTGTTAGAGCACAGTAAGGACAGGGCATAATGCTTCAGATAATGTATTTCTCTGGGACAGTCACCAAATGTGGGTGCTAAATAAAGCAATAGCATGCCAGCTCTTCTGTTCAAGCAGTTAGCCTCACAGTGGATCAGATAATCCCAAGATTAGTCACCTGCAAACTTTGTGTTGTAGATTGAATTTAAAAAAGATAATGTGACATTTTACACAAAGCGCTTCAAATAATCCATTGGGAGAAAATATGAAACACATTTTAAATTTCATTTATTTATGCATATTCAAAAATGTCATGTCAACTTTGGCAACATTTGGCACTGTTGGGTTCTCCTCATCTGATTGGAAAGGAAGTCTCTATGAACTTGTGCAGTGGCATCTGCAGGAGACCTCTTGAGGCCACTTAAGGAAAGTCGGATGCTCGTCCTAAATTCACTTTAATTTTGACTAGACTGTCTGGCATCCTGAAATGTTCTCTGCAGAAGGCTTCTGATGGCTGAGTTTAAGTCACTTCCTTGAACCCAAACAAGACTTGGCCAGTTCCAAACTTACATGTGGTTTGCTGAGTGATCTCTGTGACCTCTATAATATTTTCCCAATGACAAAAAATACTGGCTGAGGATAAGAAAAAGACCAAAGCTTTAAATAACCGCTACAAGCAGGATCACCTTTCTACAATGGCTGCTCTGCGTCAGCTAGATGCAAGACTAAAATCAAAGCAGTGTCTGATTTGTAACAACAATAACAACAAGAATCAGCCCAGTTCACATAATGCATGCTACCATTAGGTCTCATTTTTGAGGATTTTTGAGAACTATATAATTTTGCAGAATCCTAAAAAGTGAAGTTTAATTTATTCTTTGTAGACCAAGCAGTCTTTGTTTTGCTGTTAGAATTTTGTACTTGTTCTATCAGATACACTGCCAGCAGTCCTGTAATTGAGAATCTGTATTCTTATATTTTCATTCAGGTCCTGGTCTTGCATTCATTGCATATCCCAAAGCTGTTACTATGATGCCTCTGTCTCCACTCTGGGCTTGTCTGTTCTTTATGATGCTAATCTTCCTTGGCCTGGACAGTCAGGTGAGTACTGCTGTTGTGAATATATCCTGGGAATGCTGACTCTTAAGCTTGTGACAAAGTTGAAGGTTTGCTGAGACCTACGGCTTGGCAGACAACACATGAAGCTTATTTCCTCTAGTGTGATAGCATGATAATCTAGACATAGTAAGAGGGTGAACAACCCTGCTAATCCTGTGAGAATGCCAATATGTGGTCATGAAACACTGTATCTAATGAGTACAAGCTGACATAGTGAAAATCGAGAAAATGAGGGAACGCGTTCAGTTCAACAGTCACAATTTGTATCCTTGCCACATACAATTAGAGTTCTATGTGCCTCTACAAATTTTTAATATTTGTGAAGAAATCATATATGCATGACATGGATTACATGCTCTATTGATTTCAGTTTTATATTGTTGTTTAAATTTTTTGTTTTAAAGTTTTTGGTTACATTTGGGTCGCAGAAGGTTTCTGGCAGGAAACATGTATTTCCAAAGTTGAATAAACAAAGGTAAAATGTTAGCACTTGCACAATATGTCAATGAAACGTTGGCAAATCTTAATTGTGAGCAAAAACGAGATCTGGCGATTTTTTCCCCCTCTGTGCAACTTTTTGGTTCCAGTGTTACTTCCAGGTATAAACATTTCTGGTTTCACCACAGATGCATATACTGAGAGGAACATCCTGCTCAAAGAGTTTTCAGTTTATGTTGATGTATAATATAATGATGATATAATGACCTTATGGTCTTTTTTCTCATCAAAGTGTCTATCCTGTAAATTTCAGTTTTATTTTTTGTATCTAAGTTTGTATGTGTGGAGAGCTTGGTGACAGCTGTGGTGGACATGTACCCAGACACCTTCCGGAGAGGCTATCGCAGAGAACTACTGATCCTAGGCATGTCTATAGTTTCGTTTTTCATAGGACTCATCATGTGTATGGAGGTAAGATAGCTATAGCTTGTCAGTTAAATGTCCCATAAGTTAAATGCCTGTATAATATTTACCCCCACCAGCCCATCCATCCATCCATCCATCCATCCATCCATCCATCCCTTACATGAAATCCAATCAGATACACTGTAGATAATAGAAACCTTTTCCTGTTATTTTAATTGTTTTTAATTGTGCCCTGATCTCTTTTATTGATAACCCTTACACACCATTAGATAACCATTACAAACCTATACATATGGACATTTGACAGCAGTAATTTAGACCTGAAGATCTGTTTCAAAAACCTCTTTCAGCCACTAAAAGCATTTCACATTTCTGTCTGCACTGAACTCCATCCATCTCCACTATGAATGTACAGTACCATTCTTTAGTGTTCCATAATGGAGATGGCACAGGGGATGAAACTTGATAAAATATGGAAGTATAGCACTTTCTCTCTCAGTCTTTTGTCTTAGAGCTTTCAGTTGATTGACCTCTGTTTTTACTGCCTATTCCTTCCTATTACCACTATGTATAAGTTTTATCACTTTTTAATCAACTTCCACCTATAATGGGACTCAAGAAGCTTTATTCAAAAGCTGACAAAAAAGTATGTTGAATAAAATGTCTCAGAGTAGGATTAAACACAGTTTAAATGCTCTTCTGGGAGTGTGGTGCAATACTAAGATATTTTGAGACGATTCTTAGCTTAGCTTTACTAGCACAGTAAAGCTGTGATGTAACCTTCTGTAAGATTCATGTGAGATTTTATTTATGACGCTTTTAGTGGAAGAGCTGATAACTTGTCTTGAGTGCAGGGGAAGGTAAAATGCAAGACTACCTTTTGAGATGAAATGTGAAGATGTGAGAGAAATACAAACTAAGAAGAGCTGTAAGGCAGGATGAAAAGAAAAAGATTAATGGATGTAGTGAAGAATTGTTGATATATATAAAATGTTCAAGGTGAAAGTCTAGACCTCAATCACATCTAAATCATTTAATTTAAATCCACTGTGCTAGTCTACAGAGGCATAATTACAAAAAACGTGTCACTGTTCAAAAACATAAATATCAAATTTATGTCCTTATTTTTATTGACCAAAAACTTAATGTATCAGTGGCAAAAAATATATAAAAGATTTTGTTTAGTAAAAGAAATAACATAAAACCAGGCAGGAAATAATAATTCATTAGTTTTAATGTTTTATTTTTAGTGTTACATAATGGTCGGTGGTGTATTACCTTATATCTTACCCCTGACAAATACTCCAATGCATTGTAATGTAAAAATAAACCCAACCTAAAACAAAAAGAACAAAACAATGAAACTAATATGATCTTAACAGCAATTAAACATGTTTAAGCAGTTACGGCTAAATTGAAACCAACAAACACATTTTGGCAACTAAAATGAACCTGAACACAACTATGGTGACCAATGAAGCCCAGTGGTCATCTTTAAAGCTTTTTAGCACAAATTCACAAACAATTGATTCAGTGCAAGTTTGGCCATCAGAGCATGAACGGGAGGCTCCATGCAGTCATCCCTGACACACTATACTACAATGCACCAAATATACTGTAAATGCATCCTTCAGTCAGACTCAAACCAGATTTGAAAAAGAGCATTATAGCTGGTGTCTGTCAGTGGCTCTAATATAAAATATTTATTGTTGTGTAGAATTATTTAATTTTGGGACAAATCCTTATGAAAATACCAGTGTGGGATGTTTGCAAGTTTATTTTGTTTGCTACTGAGGTCTTGCCATTAACCATAATCATGCACTCATCGTTAACTTTATACTTGATTTTGTTCAACTGAGTCTGACATGTAGGGGCTTTGACAGGAAACTGACACTTGTCTTGTCTTGTCAGGGAGGGATGTACGTCTTCCAGCTGTTTGATGCGTATGCTGCCAGCGGGATGTGTCTGCTGTTCGTAGCCATATTTGAGTCCATATGCATCGGCTGGGTGTATGGTAAGATAAGAGTTTTGACCTATACACCTTGAAATATCAAAGCAGTGTTTTCAGTTTTTCACTTCACTTCCCCCTCTTGTCGCTTGAGATTACAGGCATTTGTCTTTTGTCAGCTGGGCAATTGCCACAGATTGCAGCACTGCAAAAGCCATCATGTTTTTAACACTCTGCAATAATATTTCTTCTCTGCCCTCTGCTGGAGATTGGTCTCAAACACATGCAGCATTCTCTTAATTTTGCACCAATCGTTTTACTGATGCATAATAATAAAAGTAATCCTAAAGCAGTGGCTTTCTGTGCTTTTTTAAATAAAACATAAGGTTGTTTTCTGTCTACTTGACTCAAATATTATGCATACATGTATATTTGATAAAATATACATAAGCAATATACATGTTTTTCCCCCTGTGTTTAGATGTCAATACAATTATGTTACTGTAAGTCTAATTTAAACTGACAAACTGACAACAACTTACAAAGACATCTATTATAAGCACAATAAATCAGATATGAAGCAAAACAAATTGATCTCGGCTTTCTTGATAGAAAGTTTCAGACTAGATTTCGTCCACCTTGTTAAGAGAGTCACAAACTGTCTTTAAAGATTAACCACATCATTATTTTTATGAAACACACAGAAACTGTCACTGAATCATACTTTTTTTTCAGGTAGTGACAGATTCTACCTTAATATTGAAGACATGATTGGGTACAAACCAGTCTTCTTCATCAAATGGTGCTGGATGATCCTGACCCCGGGCATCTGTGCTGTGAGTGGCATAATTTCAAGAGCTGTAGTAGCACAAACAGCGTATCATGTTAAAAAAAATTATAAATTAAAAAAAAACGAAAAACAAAATTCTGAAGATACATATGGATGGCTCTGGAGTTTTATACTGAATCAACATGGATCATCATATATTTTTATCACATGTGCAAATAATGAGTTCGTATTGTGTAGCTGCCGTGCTGTGTCACCCGGAAATGTTGATTTTCATATTCTTAAACTCCTAACTTTGAATAATACATTTGCACAGCAATCCACAAAGATACAGTACTGCAACTTTAATTTATTTATTAAAGCCGTTTCTTTATGTCATATTCTAAATTGAAACATTTGCAAACTGAATTTTGTTTTTGCCACAGGGAATTTTCTTGTTTTTCTTGATTAAATACAAACCACTGAAGTACAACAATGTTTACGTCTACCCTGACTGGGGCTATGGTATTGGCTGGTTCATGGCCATGTCCTCAATGGTCTGCATCCCTCTGGGTATTATCTGGATGATTTGGAAGACTCCTGGCACCTTCTCTGAGGTAAAACATGCATATGGTACACATGCAAATGGAAATACTGAAATCAAATTTACCAGCCTCATATAGAGCTAATCTTGCAGCAGAGAGATATGAAAGTCATAAGATACCGTATATATAATACTTACTGATAATAATAATAATAATAATACTGATTTCTATATATAATTATTATAGAAATCATACAAATATGTGTATCAAAGATAAGAAAGCTATACACAGGTTAGAGCATGTATGATGATCCTGTTCAAAAGTTTATGCTTCTTCAACAAGTCATGATTCTTTACTTGAGGTCTCATGGAGGCAAAATAAAGAGAGACAAACATAAGACAGTTAGGTTGTTTCCTACTAGAATAGTGAAACTTCACCAAACTGAAGGATCATCTACCCAAATCTCTTACAAATAGCTTACAAATATTACACTCATTTGAATATATAAAATGATTTTAACAGTTTTAAACGTACAGTATTGCATTTAGGGCCAAGTGGTGCTGATGCTGTGTTACTGTGTCACCTTCCAGAGATTGAAATATATTCTCTTATCTTTCCTCTTTGTGTCTTTGGCTCTGTGCAGAGAATAAAGAAGCTAACCACCCCCAGCCCAGACCTGAAAATGAGAGGGAAACTTGCTGCCACGAGTCCTTACGCTGCCAACGATGCAAAACTTAAGGCCGATGGGAAAATATCCACCATCTCAGAGAAGGAAACGCATTTTTAACTGACCGCTTGACTGACCAACCAAGCTGCCTGTTGTCTATATAAAATGTCCATGAAACAAAAACAGCATTATCAGCCACTACTCAAAACAGGAAATGAAACAAATGACTCAGAGTGTTATTTTTGTTTTGTAAAAAAAAATGTAAGAAAAAAGGAAAAGCTATCGTGTTATTATGTAGTCGGTTTTGCACAAACTTTAAATAACACGTTTGATGTTCTTAATTAACATTGTGATGAAAGCAGCTTTTTTCTTAACCAATAATATTTTAAAATCAGTTTAATGACATTATATGGATACAACCTGTCCTGGTACCTTGTCAATAATGATCACGATAGTGTCTGTGCCTTTAGAACGATACCCGTGTGTTGTGTTGTACAAGGCTTTCACTGTACATTTATTGGCAAAGTGCTGTGCCACCCTATTAGGTACTAGGTACCCAAATGTGACTTTTTAAGATGTAGCAGTTTGGAGACCATATTAAGTAGTTTTGCTTGTTAAGAAAGAATATTTCAGTGGTGTCTATGTACTGAGGCCGTAGGGGGGCATCAGTTACCCTTCCTTGTAAAACTACACATCAAGAGTTTTGCCACAGAAATCTCACATGTTATCAGTGACAGCTGTGACTTTGAGGCCTGCACACCATTTCTGATCGTCGAGCTGTTCTTATTTACTTGAATTTATTGTTGTTGCAAAAAAAGACTAGCGAAAACTCTGCTTATTGGAATAATGTGAAGGAATTATTAGGTTATTGATTATCATGTTAGCACAAATCAAGTCATTTAGGGTTTTGCAGATTTCTGTGGTAAAACTAAATATCCCTGATTAGATTCAAAAACAATAAACCAATATAAAATATGCCTGGGTTTAAACATTAAAATCACCATTGGTTATAGTTTCATTTTCTAGCGTGAGCTACAGATGTGCACCAGGCCACAAATAGATGTGTGTTTATGTGACTCGCAGGCTGAGTCTAAAAACACACCTCTCTCTCTCTCCTCTAGCCGCCCTCCTATAAGTCACGGATATCTGTCATTTCACAGTAATTATACTGAGCATAACACAGAGTGACAGATAGATGTGCTTCCAACCCTGCATTTTTATTTCCCGCTCTGCCTGTAGAGGCCCATCAGATGAGCATTTCAAACCTCATCTGTCTTCTATTCTGATTCTTTTTATTCTTCCCTCTTGTCAGTTTTCTTGTGTTTTGTTGCTTTCACCTCTTCTGACTCTTTTTCTGCTTGTCCACTTCTTTCCCATTTTTTTTTACTTCTTTAGCTCTTCATCGCATGACGTTCTTGAAACTGTGATGCTTTTTATGTCATCTCACTTTCATGCTTTGGCAATGCTCTTCCTATCGCTGTATTTTTTTGGAAACACTTCTTCTGACACAAACCTCATTAAGAAATATACAGCTTTTTAATTTCGCTGTCTGAGCCACTGCAGGTGTGAAAGCACAATCTGACCCCTGTCATCGATGCAAATGCGTTCGGGGTCAATGAGCTGGTCTCATTATTCAGACCAATTTCTGTCCAGTACAAGATCATCCTGTCAGCACTCAAATGACTACAAGTAATCTTTCTACCCTTCCTTACTTTGTCCAACTCTTTCACTTCCCTTTTTTTCTTTCCTGTGTCCTTGTTTCCTGATGAAAATGCAATGAGAGGAGAGCATCTGAGGGAATGAAAAATTCTCTTATAGTTTTTTCAGGAGGAGGCAAAGAAAGCAGGGGAAGAAATAAGAATTTGATGAGCTGAGGAAGTGTGAGACAGAGTACGTTACGAGGGAAATTGGGGAAGTGTGTAGTGACTGAAGCTCCTCCTGTCTAAGCTGTGAAGTCCTTTTAAAGATGTGATTGGTCCCTCCGGTGTGGTTGCGTTCTAAAATGTCCACCTCCTCACTGATATTGTGCAAATTAATAGTTATGTGCATCAGAAAAGATAGCCTGCTGTTTAACACTGATCACTTTAATTGTATATTTTTTACATCTATTTCTAAAAAAAATTGTGGTCTATTTGCTGAGATGAAAGAATTGATGTAATATTAAAGAATGTGTCCTTTGTTTTGACTTTTGAAATGTTCAAAAGGTCTTGTTATAGAAATATAATGAAAGGTGTTTTACTGTTCTGTACTGTTCTACAAACATTTTGGTATTCACAGGACACACAAACTGTCTGCTTACTCATTTTTAAGAATAAATATTATGACGGAAAGCAAAACACAGAGTTTGGTCTTTATCTAATATCATCTCACTAAACAAAGAACTTCCTTCTGACATTTTCTTAAAGTCATGCAAATGGATTTCACTGCCTCTGTCTGTGATGAATAGTTTATAAATGAAATGATAGGATCTGATAAGATGACATTTTCCAAAATCCAAAAAAGTGACAGGATCACTGCGTGCCCCTCACTCTCCAGTAGCTTTGTTCCACTTGGTACTGTGATTACTTCTATGTGTCATTTCATAAAATCCCCAGTATAGCTTCGTCTTCCTGAGATCTAATCATATAATCGTTAATTCCTTCCCTTTTAACAAGAAAAAACTCAGAACGTGGCTCAAAGTGAATCGTTTTCTGACCAGTGTTTGAAGAGAGGAAAGATGAGTACTGTGGATGAACCCAGAGAGACCGACTACTGATGAGATCACACCAGCCATAATTCCAGTGTGTTATTTGTGGAAAACAATTGTGAATTCAATACTTGCCCTATCATGCTACTCCACAGCATGACTGCTTTTGTTAATAAAAAGTACCTCATCACTATACCTTGTATAAAGCTTATATGTTTAGCATGTTTAATATAGTACTTTTTAATATTTATGTGTAAATGAGCGTATGCTGCTTTTTCATTTGCATCTGAATGCGTAACGGCTTTGCAATTCTGTTATTCATTGTATAATGCAATTGCAGATGCTGGGATTATTCTCCGTCTGCATGACACAACTGGGGCTAAACTTTAGCTGTTAGACAGACGGTCTCACAATAGACTCTCGAATACCATAGTACTGAGAGCAGTGCATGGTCAGGTCAATGACTGCAAGGTCATAATGACTGTAGCACATGTATGTCTAAATGTTTGTTCCTGAATTTCTCCTAGATGGCTGGTTCAATCTTGATGAAAATGAAGCCTATAAACTATTTAGGGGATCTAGATTCATAACATCTACTGTGATTTAGGCAAATATTTACTTTAAATAAAAAAGTGCCTTTTCTTTTCTACTTTATTTGCTTTTAGAAACTGTGGAATTATGGCTGGTTTACCCTGTAAAGTTGGATTTTTAACACCGTTCAAAATAATATTCAGTATTCATTTAGAAGTCATTAAGCTATTTAAGTGTATTTAAAGTGTATATATGTGTTTATAGGAAGATAATTTTTAAAGATCTATATAACAGTAGACATAAATATGAGCCATACCATGTACAGGATGGACATTTTGTCTTTTTTTATAAGTTATATGTTACTATTGCATTTGCAATAGTTCAGAATTGTTAGTAAATCAATATGTTTTCTTTAAAAGTCACAGCTGTAACTTTACTAAGTTTGCCAGGCGTGTCTATGTGTCTGCCTTTGACAATGGACAATAACATCCACAAGCTCATTCACTGTTATTATAAAAATAATAGCCACAGATTTAACATATAATTGTGTATAAAGAGCCATACACTGATGGCCATAGCTACTTAGTCTGTAACAGTAATCGTTAAGAGCAATGTGGCTGTGAGTACATTATAAAAAAAAACATGCAAAGGTAAAGGACATGAGCGACAAGCAAATGCATCCCATTAAACAAAACTGAGATTCATATTTATAGAAATATTTATAGAAATAGGATGATGAGAAATGAGGAAGCATAAGCCAGTGCATGGGAGAGTCAGTAGGAGAAAGGAGAGTAAAGCATTCTTCATTCTCGTGGTGAAGGAATAGCAGATTAGTTGACTCACACAGTTTTCTGGGGCAGTGCTTCGGGACAAAGCCGAGATAGAAACACAACACACGGAGGCCAAAAGTCAGCCGTGCACAAAGATCACAGCAACCTACATTTCTATCCAGATCTTTTGATAGTGAGCAGGATGGGAAAATAAGTGGGCAAGAGCATTTTGTGTAAACACACACACAAGTAACCAATTATCCTTTCATTCATTGCTCTCCTAGTAGTCATATTATTTATAAGACCTGATCATTGTCTGTTGGGAAACAATGATCCTTTTATGTACATTTACTAAAATATGTCATGCTTATTTGCAGTATTGAAACTACTGAATGTCACATAAGTCTATCATACGGTGCCATTTCCACCAAGTCTGACAACATTCTGAATTAATGTTTTCAGTGTTTATCTGCGTTTTGTTTGTGGCTTTGATGTAAATTATATCTTTCTCTGCTGATAAGCACCTCGAGGCAAGACGCAGAAGCATCCAAATGACTGTGATGTGGATGATGACAAAGGCAGGGAAAAATGGAGATAGGCAGAAGCATACGGACAGGCAAATAATGGATAAAAAGCAATAATAGGGCAGGCAAAAGGCCAAAAAGAGCCCAAAACCAGATACCATAAGTCAGTAATGAAAGCCCACGTGCAGTGGTTGATAGCTCAGCCACCTGGAAGGAAGAGATTTTTTTTCCTACAAAAACATCATTAAAGAATAGCCTAAGACATATGACAGTTTATAAAACACCCACTTTACTTTTTGCAACCTTAGGTCACCCACAGGTCATGCGGTCGCCTTAGATTTTACACTAAATTTAATCTGTTTTTGTTCGCTCTTGAGTCCATCCTGTTGTGACATGAGGCTGGAGTCATTCCTTTACTTTCAGCAGGGGGCAGCAAATTCCAAAATACCATGACTGAAGAAGGTTGTGCCCCATGAAAATGAAAGTGAAAATGTGTGTTTTTGTGCTAATGCTTCTGCAGCCGACTACATGTTATGATTGACTTTGTGTGCATGCTTCTAAACATGCGCAATATACTCTCTTCTCAGAAATACATGCATGTGTGCATCTCTTTGCCATTATAGCCAATGTTGCACTTTATAACCTCACCATGCCTTATATGGCATCATGTAATAACAGGCATATTTCATTCTTGCACCTTCTCTCTCTCAGAAAAGCAGATAAAATACTTTTCAGCTCAACAACACTGAGGACATGCCTCTGCACATCTGTATTTTAAATGTGTGCATGCATGTGAGACATTTTCTGCATGCACCTGAGAGTTTGAATCATGACTTCTTGGGGTTTCACATACACAAAGCAAGCGAGCGTGAGTGTGCTAGATGGAAAGTGGGTAACCAGCAGAGGGATGAGCATGCTGAAAAAGTCAAGAAGCGAGAGATGGAGAGATGGATCACGTAGGGAAATAGAGATGGGAGGATCACGAAAGAGAGTAATCTACTGCGTAATAAAAAAATATGACACGGTAAATATGGTTTCTGTACTTGGTGAGGTGTGAGGGTAGAGAGGCTGGACAGAAAACTCTGAGGTCAGAAAAGGTTACATTGTTCATCTTGCTCTGTATTATAGAGCCACACACTGCTCCATATACCAACTGATGACAATATTTGTTTCCATTGTTGTGGGTTTCACACACAAAGCAAAGGAGCTGACCATTTCTGAAGAATGTATTCTGTAAATAAGCTAATAAACATCGACTTATGTCATTTATTCTGTATTAAAACAAACACACAAACGACATACTGAAAATAATAATGGATTGCATTTATAAAGCGCTTTTCGAGACCCTCAAAGCACTTTACAATTCCACTATTCATTCCCTCTCATATTCACACACTGGTGGAGTCAAGCTACAGTTGTAACCACAGCTGCCCTGGGGCACACTGACAGAAGCGAGGCTGCCATATCGCGCCATCGGCCCCTCTGGCCATCACCAGTAGGCGGTAGGTGAAGTGTCTTGCCCAAGGACACAACGACCGAGCCGGGCTCGAACCGGCAACCTTCCGATTACAAGACGAACTGCAAACTCTTGAGCCGCGAACGCCCGATAATAAGTTATTAATGAATCAAAGAAAGCATTTCTTTATATGTATTTGTTTGTTTTATCTCATTGTGTGTCAGGTTTCCTTCACTTGCTAGACAGTCGATGTCATCGATTTCATGGGTGATGATCAAATCATTCAAATAGTCAGTCAGTCAATATATCACTATACATTTGGACCAGGTCACTAAAGAATTAGAACTATGTCAATTTCTGTGCCAGAAAACCATAAACACTACTACATGTTCAAATACACAGAAATACACTCAACCTACTTGTGAACTTTGAAATGCTCTGAAATAATGAAATGAATTTAAGTTAAATTGTGCGTTGATTTCTACTGTAGTGCATTTATTCCTTCTCTGGGTGATCTATTAATTTCTACTCAGAGTCAGGGAAAGGCTATTGCACCGGAATTGGGAGTTTGACCCATATGCCAACATTTATTCCGTATACCATTATTTGTGTCAGGAGTTAAGTGTGTACTGTGTAGTTAAGAGGATGAGGGGACTGAGAAAGAGAGAGACATGGAGAAATAAATTGCATGGGTAAGGAATTCAATGAGATCTGCCTTGGCACCTTCTTTGAGTTGTCATGGGTCAAAGGAGAAGATGTCTGAAGATGCTCCAAGCATCTTTCTTTCTCGGTCCCACCATCCCTTTCCTCTTCAGTAAGCAGCAAACAGAGTGTAGCCTAAAATTCTCAGCATTATCATCTTTGATGCAATAGTGTTTATTATCCAAGGGGGTGATCCATTAGCAAGGATTGGCAGTACCCCATTTTTAGCTATTATTTATTTTAGATAGATTTTCATGCTATTAGCTAAACTGTGGAAAACACCCAGCAATAATCTCTAATCAGCTGTTTTGTCACAATCATTATTTTACAGTCTGATATGAATGACTTTTACAAAAGCTGAGCTGTGATCCTACCTGTGTGCAGCTAACAAGGATGAACAACCGTGAAATGAGCAAGTGGCTGCTGTAAAAGGTCAAACTCTGTGATGTGTGAATAAAAGGAAGGATCAGAGACTGGTCTAAAGCTTGGGGAAAAGTGTTGTTTTTCACGCCTGCTTGACATCTACATACAGTAAATTAAATTTTATTTGCCACTGAAAGCTTTTCATAGTCCATCTACAAATTTGTTTCATGTGAGGGGGATCTCCTTGCTATATTTTGTTTTTGTTTTTCATGTTTTACTTTGTAAGCCACTAAAAATACTATATAAAAGCAGTATTATGTGACAAAAGTGCAAATGCACATGTGAATGTGAACTAAATCATTTGTGTCTGCTTAGTAGACTCAATGAGTGGTGTATGCCCATTGGGTAAGCACTGGTTTATGCAGTAATAGCTTTTGGCAGCTGTGTAATTTGTGTTTATTTGTCTCTGACCTTGGAAAATTCTTTTTTGCAGTGCAGGTGTCATTGGTAAAATCCACACATACGCACAGAGAAAACAATGAGAAATAAGCGCTGTTTGTACACAGCTACACCATTTCACACACCAAACATATAATCCACACATGCATATTCCCCAGTACACAGGTTACACATACATGTACAATGTGATGATAACTCATCATTCAGGGACCATTCTTTGACATTGTTTCCAATTTCACTTCAAGTAGTTGTCTGGTTGTCTCACTAGTTAGGTGGGGGCACCAGCTCTGTGTTATATTGAAATATTAGATAATGATGACTTCCTAATGAAAGTGAGTGAAATAGAGTCATCGTGACATGTGATGTCACATGTCCGAGAGTAGTTTCTGAGTAATCATGAACCAAAATTAATAATACTTTAATTGGCATTTGTTACTTAGTCAGTGGTTAAATTATGTGCCCAAAATTAAGTGAAATTGCCTTTCAATGATCTTTATTGTATTACTTTTAAAGAAGCTGGCCTTTTAATGCTGGTGTTGTCAATTTCAAAATATAGGCTGACATTTCAGCATTTTGATAATCCATGCAGATGTATTTAATGATGTCCATGTATCACTTTGTCTTTTTAGATTCCATTATTAAGCATTATGCAAATAATAAAATGTAGATGTATCTGCAGCATTTAAGTAGCATACACATAATGGATGAAATATTATAACTAGCAATATATATAACACATGAAACAATATGCAAATGATGTAACAAGAACATAACATCACATTCACAGGGAAATTATTAAATAAATGTAATATATATGATGAAGAAATGGGAGTGAGACAAAACATTTTTTTATAAATCCAATTTATTGAAAACAGCGCTTAAACTGAAACAGGCTGTTTTATAGCTTTTTTTTTTTGTTGTTGCTTTTTTGCCTGTCCCATTTGGCTCTTTTGCCATCAGAATTGTTGTCTAAAGGCAAAGAAAGATGCCCAACGGATTTACTTTACCAAATTGACCATCCCAGCCTTGTCATAATGGTCCATTTGATTCACCTTTTATTGTTTATTTTATTTTCACTTACTGAACATGGGACAGACTTGACTGGGGGAAAGAAGGGGAGAAAGAAAGAGGGAAAGAGAAACAGCTGAGAAGAGGGACGGGGGAGAAGGGCAAAAACCAAAAACCAACAGAACGGGCAGAGAAAAAAAAATGCATATATCAATCACCTGGGTCACCTGCTGAGAAAGAAAAAAGAAAAATAGCAGAAGAGAACAAGAGTAATAGAATAAACAACATCACAATGATATATGGGAATATGACAGTAAATACTAAATATTAAACATTATTGTGCAGCACATAAGATCAACAGAACACAGTGTGCTTTGAGGTAGGAGCCAAAAAGGGTGTAGTTTGTGGGTGTGATCACCCGTGTGTACACCTGTGAGCATGGACGCGCTTGTTTTTTGTTTTTTAAAAGGTTCCTTCATGTAATGATCTGCTAGAGGGTGTGGGGGGGCCACAGCCCCGTCCTCCAGGGCATGAAGCAGGTATGGAGGAGATCAAAACTCCAGACATCCAGAGGCCCCCAGAACACAAGAGACCAAGGAAGACCAACAGAGGGGCAGCTGCGCCACTGTCCCAGAAAGAGCTGAGGAGAGTCCCAGATGAGGGCTCACTCAGCAGCCGAGGAGCAGAAGCCAGGGGGAGTTGCAGTGACGCGCCCGTGAGCTCCGCCGGCAGCCAGCCGTGCCTGAGTGACCGAGCCCCAGGCCGAGAGGCCGGGGGCACCCCACCTCCGAAGTGGCCCGAGCAAGCCCCAGGCTCCAGGCCCCGATAAGCGGCCGCCAAGGAGTGAGCCGGTGTGTACCTGGACGCCCATCCCCGGACACAAAGAACCACCAACGCACCGACGTCTGAGGGAGTCCGCCACTGGCAGGGGAAGTGGTGGTAGGGGGAGATAGGCCTCCAAACCTTGGAGGGCCTGAGATGTCCCCAGAGAGGTGGCGCCTGACACCCAACCTGACATATAGACACAGACATACAGGCACACACATATACAAACATCCATTCCCACCCTCATGCTCTCATATACACTTACTCCACACTCAACCAGCGTGGAGACAGACATAAAGAGACGCTGTACACACGATCACACTCCCCAAGCGTACTCTAAGCCCCGGGTCTAGGTACCCTTGCCCATGGAGGGGGGGGAACTGCACCCAGACCCAGGTGGTGTTACCCTTTTCCCTGCGGTGGGGGGAGGCAGACCGCCCCGACTCCGCAGCAGCAGGGAGGCCCCACACTCCAGACCGCAGTCGGACGGCCAACTCCTCCTCCTAGCCCCCCCGCTCCAGCAGGTCGCAGAGAATGGGGGTGAGAGAAGACTCCAAACCTCCCTCCACCCGCTCATTGTAGTGTTGATGCATGTGTGTTCTAAGGTGCATTTAAAACCCAGGAGGGCATGGAGCTACCTGCCAGAGAGCAGCAGGTAAGCGCATGGTCCCTCCTGCTGGCCCTCAATGTCTACGTGTATTTAACATTGAGAGGTGGGCAACGACGCCAGGGGTGGGGTGTACACCCTGATGGTACTTTGGATTCCGTGTATCGTGCCCACCCCCAAGATCCTATATGTATGTGTAATGAGAGTGTGAGTAATGTGAATGTCTAAGTTGTGGGATAAAATTGAGGCAGGGGCAGCCAGAAGGGGACGGGGGGGGGGGGGGGGGGGTGGCCTCCTCTGCACCCTGGTGACATACCCCTACTCCAAGGTCCTGCATGTGTGGGTGGTTGTGATGGAGCGGGAAGTGGGAGGCAGCTGGAGATGGGGAGGGAAGGAAGGGAGGGGCAAGTGACCCCTCCCTGGGGCCAGCTCCCCCGCTGACCCCAGTAGGCACCCCCATACTCCGCGACCCACCAGGGAAAGGGGGCCCAGGCCCATCCAGACCGGGGCCCAGCGCAGCAGCGCCTCCCGGCCCCACAGAGCCCAGGACAGTCCACCCAACCCCACCACAGAGAAAACTGCACCCACCCCACCATCCACTCTTCTTCCAGACTACATAAGACAATAAACACCCAGGCTGAGATCTTCCTCCACCTCTCCTGTATCTCCCCCTCCTGTAGAGAGAGCCCCTGAGGAGAGGAAAGCTCCTGCAAGATTGACAATCTCCCCCACCAGTTGAAGAGCCCCCCAGGTGGCTCGATGCACCGGCGGCACCCTGCTCCAGGGCTGGGCCCCCATGCACCCACCCGCCCACAACCCCGGCAACACACCAACCAGGACCCAAGCCCCCGAGGCCCGGCCCGGGCCCCAGCCCAGAGACGGAGCGCCCCCAGAACCTCACGCCCATCCCGGACCCACCCAGGGGCAGCCAGGCTACCAGGTCAGTAACCCACGTCCGTCAGCACAGACCCTCCCCTAGTCCCGCTGCACGCAGCCGCGAGGAAACAGTCACCTGAGAGCCAACAGAGCCCCTAACCGGACATGACCGCTACCCCGGGTTGAGCCCCCCAAGGAAAATGCCTCCGGGGAACCCCCCGACGCCCTAAGCCTGTCCCTACCCCCTCACCAATCACAACAGTGAAGGCGGGACCAAACTATGACCCCCCCACCCCCACTAGGTGATGGAGCTGATCAAAGGAGCCCAGAGCAATTGATCTGATGTGGTGGCAGAGGCTGTATCAAGACTAATGTAATCTAATAGATAATTTCTATATTGGTTAGAATTAAGATTATTTTTATTTTTCCAGTTCATGAGGACAGTTTTCTTGGCTATGCATAGGGCAGTGAAAACCATATGGGCGATATTCTTTTCTGAAGTGACATTATCTAAGCTGCCCAACAAACACACTAAGGGGGAAGTTGGAATGTTACATTTCAGACACATGTTGAAGATTTACTTGGAACCTTGTTAAGATCCAACCATGCAAAATATGATTGTTTGCCATTTTTCAAGTGGTCTTAAACATTTGATCAGGACTGTATATATACATTCATATGTTACAATCATTCTAGTAATGATTCACTGTGTGACATACTTTGATTCTAATAACTGTGTGTAACTACAGTGGTGTAAGAATTATACACCACTGTAGAGAACTGTCTAGTTTTGCTGCTCCTTCATTTCCCTCATGACACTTTTTTGTCACAGATCAAAACAATCAATTCTGTCTTGCTTGTTTTACCACCTGTCAGTGTTTAAATGACATCTATGTGGGTGTCACATGTGATCAATGGTGACAAAAGAAAGCTATTACGTTCCCAAAAGTAAAAAAGGTACATCTGTGTTGATGTACCGTAAACACAATTGCACTTATACATTCACAGTGTCACACCTGTATGTGTATCAAATGTATATGCAATGTTTTACTTGGTGCACACAACATGCATATCTACACAATCCATGCACCACATTCACTATTCTGACTAACTTCTACTATAAGCTGAAGTGAGGTGAGTGAGTCCTAGGCTTTCCCTGCACTGATTTTCTGTATGCAATGATGTCTTAACAGGAAAAGGATTAAAATCAGAAGTTTTGTATTCTATGATCATTTGTTATTTTTCCATCAAGGTGCATATGGTAACAATTAGAAATCAAGCATAGCACATAATTATTATTACATCATTAGTTAATATTTAAACAACAATTATTACACAGATCATGCACTTATACTAATAAAAAACAGATAAAGATATAGTTGGGTCTTTTATGATGTTTGTGTTGACTGCTGCATATTTGTTTTATTATTTTTATGTTTATTGTTTCCTACCTATCTGAACAAATGAATGTTACAAAAGCCATTTTAAGAAAATGCAGTCTAATAAAGCTGAACTGCATTCTGCACAAACATTGCTCTTTAATGAGTCTAAAAAGATTTACAGCTGCAACATATCCCAATAATATACATTTTAAAAGACAAGTTTGCAGATGAAGGACGTGGACTGAATTTAAGGCAGGCATATAACATTTATATCACGAGCCTGATAGAAGTACGACCCAGCCGATGGCCTCTTATCGTCTGTCTCTTATCTTCTTAGGAGCTCTGAAACCTCTTAGATGGTTGAAAAACATCAAGCTTGTGATTTAATCCTGAATAATATTTGAATAATATCAGTAATATCGGGCACACTAAGAGACTGTTTGAATTTGCTATTCTGAATTGCATTGAGATAAAATAATAACTTTATATATGCGTACATGCATACCTTTCTTTACAACTGTAACATTTCCCAATGACATTTTAAATATGGTGAAACCTCTTCAGTCAACTCCTTACTCCTGAATTGCTTTTTTATTGTGATGCTCCTCCCTCCAGTCCCCACGAGGAACACAAAGAAGCTTAAAGCATAAAGTCTTCACTCCCAAATGTTAATGCTTTCTACTTGGTTATGTTAGTCTATACCACCAAGTGAAATGTTTAAACATACCAAGCAAGCAGTAAATCACATGTAAAAACACTACCAGCACAATCAGTTATCTATATCTGTCATTTATCATAATAATATTATTATTACAGCGGCATAACATTAATTTGTACATCATCTTCATGACAGTGAAGTTGTGATTTTCTTTTCAGGCGCAGCATATGCAAAGAAGTAGTGCAACTTGACCAGTTTCTTCACCTGAGAACCAGAACGTTCCTATTTTGAACCTTGTGGTCAGATAACCCGAAGCTTAGATCTATGGAGGCCAGCATCAGCGGGATTAGAGCAGCGTAAAGCTCAGCCCCGAGGTGAATTCTTAACTTTTTGAAATTGTATGAGCCACTGACTAATAGCCACCTCTCAAGCTTATTTTGTGTTTTATCTAACTGCACCTTGACAGCTATAATAGAAAAACACATCCACAGCTTTTACATCAAACACCAACAGACAGCAAATGCGCAGTTTCATTATTTGCATCTGCACTATATTTGTTTGACCGCGGCAGTGCGTGGTATGTTTGAGACCAAGAGCTGTTACTCTCCTTTTTCACACTTTTCTCTTACTATAACTATGGTACAAGTTAATCTTGGTTTCATCTGTCCAAATATTTTTTTCCAGATATCGTTTAGATGCTTTTTGACCTTCTTGTTCGTGTGCTTGAGTATAACCAGTGGTTTGCACCTTGTCTTCTGTGGACTTTCAGGCCTTTAGTTGTTGCTGAGCTGTTTATTTAGATTTATCAACCTAATGAAAAAGCTGTAACTCATAAATTCTGTACTTTATATCTATTTCAGATATTATGTCTGCTTCATATGTCACGAATAATAAAGGAATTTAGCACAAAGCTTTTGTAAAACACATCTAATTACATCTAAAAGTCTGCACTCCAATCGCATCTTAATTGTTTGAATATGCTGAGTACTGAAGAGGATATTCACCAACACATGTCCAGTGCCCTAAACACTTTTTGTTGTTCTGTTTAATAAACTTTAATTAAGTCACACTGATGCTGGTAGCAACACACACACACATATACACGCACACACACAAAGAAAACGTGTTGGGTTTGTCATTTCTTGTCTCTTAGAATCATTTAAGCTCTGGGGCCTTTGTAGAGGACACAGCTATCATCAAAAGGATTGACTCTGTATTTGGCCAGGTGATGATGATGGTTGAGGAGGAGGAGGAGGAGGAGGAGGAGGAGGAGAAGAAGAGAACTAGAGAGCTAGACAGATGATGAGAAAGATGGAGCGAGAGATATGTCATAAAGATGTCTGTCCAAAAACACTGCTGGCGATACTAAAATGAGACTCCCCATCATGGTTGTGACCTCTTGTCCCTGCTGTACCAGAAGCCATAAAATTAGATTGTTAAGGCTTCTTTTGGAACTCTTATGGCCAATTCTAATTCTTACTCTTATCTGTTGCTACAGATAGATTTTGATGAGACGTTGAGTATTAAGTTCATACCACAGAGAGAGAGTGAACATCACAGGGAGGATAGACAAAATGTTACAGGAAAAACATAATAAACCATAAAATGTGATATAGTACCACTAAGTGTTTTGACCATGTTCTCATATAAAATGGTGCTTAATGTTTATTTTGAATGTCCATTTTTGATTTGTATGTTAGTGTTAATACCCACAGGAAACCTCCAAAATCAGAATTCTTAATAATGACTAACCTAATGACTATAGGCCTTACTCAACCCAGTCAAGATGGGTTGGTAACCATAATTCCCACATTTGACTTTTGTCCTTATGGATAATAAATGTCGTCATGTTTTCCTATAATACATGTGTGAGACATATTTTGATTTCCCAAGTTATTGCCAATAATGTGCTTAGATTCTAGTAACCTTGATGGTTAATGGGCAAATTGCAAAGGAGTAAATCATTAATCTTAAGTTGCAGTTAGGATTCATGTGGCAGGCACCTTCTGTAATTTTAAGATTAGACTTACAACTTTCCATTTTGATAAGTTTACAGTTAGGGCTCGATCAGGTGACCTTGAAGCATCTCTTAGTCATACCACACTTGGTTCAGGCTGCTGAAGCTCTTCCAATGATGAACTGAACATTTTTCTCCCACTCCCCATGGGCTTATACAACACCTGTCCTCCCATAGTTGTGTTTTGCCCTGTCTTCCTATGCTTTCCTCTATTTTTATATTGCTCTTTCCCCTCATTGCCCAACCAGTCTGGACACATGGCTGCACCTTCATGAGCCTGTTTCTGCAAAAGGTTGTTAAAAAGGAGTCTTTTCTTCCCACTATCACCTAATTGTTGGGGTTTTCCATCTTATATCACAGGGGTTTTACCCTGCAATATAAATTGCCTTGAGGTGACTGTTGTGATTTGAAACTATATGAATACATTTGAATTGAAATGAACTGAACTAAATATTTGCTCCAAATGTAATGAAATTCCCTCCAGCCATTTAAGAGATGCAAGTGCGATCACGGAAATGAGATGAACGTGAGGTCAGGGTGACTTTTGATCACCATCACACAGGAAGGTCATTCTTACATTTTGTGCCAAATTTTAATAAATCTCTTTAAGGTGTTCACCAAGGGTATGTGTTGATCGGCTGGCTGGATGATGCAAACTTAAACATAAAAAGTGTCTCTGCTTTGCTCAGATTCATAAGGACCTACTGTATACTAGTGAATAAACTGTTTTCTGCCCTGTGCTTCTGACTTCTACCCCAGCAGTCTCTCTTCTATTATCCATCTCTCCTATTTTCCTCTACCTTTTCTCCCCTCAATATATCTTTCTTTCGCTCTCTCTTTCTCTCTGTCATCCTATTTCGCTCTCTTTTCTCGCCCTCTATTTATATCCCTCTGTCCCTCTCTCTGAATGAAGTGTGAAATAAAATTAATATCAAGGAGAAGAGGTCCCTGAAGCATTTGGTAATCTGATAAGAAACTGGTCTAATTTTAGGGTTTGGGGAAAAATATTGTCTGATATGTTATAATATGTTAATGTGCTCTTATACAGTATAGACCATTTTTAATTTCTCTGATACGTTTGGCTGAAATACTTGTTGGAAGAACGATTTCTGAATTTGAATGAAAACAGACGTAGTGAATGAACTTTCATGGCAATTATATAAAAAAAAATCAATCAGAGACTCCACATATATATTCACATATGAAAAACGTGTATTAAGCCTCCCCTATATGGGTTTAACATGAGGCAACATTAAAAAAGAATCCTTCCAGTGCACAGACTCCAAATATTATCAGCAGAAGGAGAGCAAAATAGAGTTTGCGTGAGAGAGTAAAAAGAGATCCAATAGCCTGAAGATGGAGCAGCATACATTTATATTCATCATCCATTACTATAGAGAGTACAGGAAAACTACACTAGAGCACTGCTGTATTTATCACTCCAAAGAGCAGTCAACTGTTGGGAAATTCACCTGATTTTTTTATCTACCAGCAAAAAAGTTAATTTTGGTGACTGGCTGCATCAAAAAGACAGGGCGCACGTCAAGGGAAGGCACGCTAAATTGAAATGCCGTTTAAAACCATCTCAGTTTTCTCATCAAACTTTTTACTGGAGTCAAATTTCAATTTGGAATTATTTTTCCACCTATGTGAAAATCAGTTTAACTTCAGCTATGCAACTCAGAAAGAAGCGAGCCAAAGGTGCCTCCGGTGTTGGCAGAGTGAGCTGAAGTGTGTCTGAAATGTCTGTCTGCCAGGTCGGATGAAGAAGACATGGATGGGAGCTTCAAAGCTAAAGGAACACCTTCTCCTCTAGATCTGTTGAGGTTAATTTTATACTTTATAAATTTCCCTTTCTTTTGCTGCCTCTCTCCCACTTGTCTTCTCTCATTTTCTTCTTCTTCTCTCTCTCCATTGACTTCATCATCCACTTTCCTTTCCTTTTTCCAGAATTCTGTGTTTTATTTCTTTCTTCTCATTCACTTTGTGTGTGTTTGTGTGTGCGAGAGAGAAGGTGAATTACATAGTGCAGTTGTGCTCCATTAGTGGAGTATTGTCATATCAGAACTCATCCATCATCATCAAATTGGAATAATGAATGTTACCACTTATTTTAACATTGCATCCACGATATAGTTTTAGCATAAATGATACAAACAAAACAAAGAAAAAAAAAGAGTTAGATGTATACCTCACTTCTGTAGCTCTCACTGGATTTTACGTGCATCCCCAGAGACGGTAAAGACTTCTATGAATCTACAAACAGCAGTATAGCACATTAACCAAATTTCCCATGCCTAATGGTGTGTCAACAGGGATAGGCTATTAACATATAATGATGTGCTTTGGGATAACGAGTGGATTACTTGGTTTACTATTACATGAGTGGCTGCACGGAAATAACATAGTTGGAGGGGAGGCTAATTTGGTCCTAACTCAGTGCCTGAAACGATTTTATCTGTTTTTCCTGTATGTATGAAGTGCCTCTCCTCTGCTGAGAGTGCAATATGGTGAGAAGCTAAAGACCTTGTGGATGTGGTGTGAGCGTATATTTTCATTAGCTTGCTGAAAGAATAGTCATTATGTTTAATTTTTGTTTGCACTGTCAGCAAGTCACCTTCTTTTATCCTTTTGTGCTGTTGTGAGTTGATGAATGTTTCTTGCACATTCATTCATTTGTCCCTGTCTCGCTTGTGCTCCTGTTGTTTTTATAGGATACATGTTCACAGAGACTCATATAACGTCAATTAAATATAACAGCATGGCACACAGATATACTGTTGTGTCACAATTTAAGGATGCTGTACAATTATTAGCGTAGTTCTGGACTGACTGACTTACCCTTCGAGGTTATTTTAAGTTTAATTTATTTTATTTGACAAAAAAATGGATACTGCTGACCACATCGCTGTGCTACTGTATGTTCAAGGAAAACCAACTTTATTGTAACAATAGGCATACGGTAACATATTGGGTTTTTTCTCAATTTTAGTAAATACAAAATATTAAAATTTGTAATTTGCACCTCTAAGCTTGACGTTGAGCTGAAAAATATTATCCCACATCACAGCAAAAGGCAGGATATGTGGGATCTTTCAGGCCTGTATGTCTAGTATGAACAGTGCTTAAAAAAAGGTGTTTGTGTGGGGGGGCAGAATTCTGAACCCAACTGCTCACCCGTGGTGGAGAGTAAGCTTTTTTTCAATATCCATTAGCAAACTATGTCTCTTCATCAATATTCATTTCCAGTCACAATGCACATCATGCAACTTACTGACGCATGAAAATTGATTTTCATTGATTTACATTTTCTAATTAGAATAAAATCCATTTATGGTTAAAGAGACAAGAAATTATTAACAAGTTTGAGCAACAATTTACTTTCAGTCAACATAAACAAAGTATTGAAAAACCTGAACTTCAAACTGAAGACAGTATGAAATGATTGTAGCACGATGGGTGCTCAACCAGATGCAGCCAAGCAAAGGAATAGCTTCATGGAGGCTAACAGTGACCCTGCTCCAGGTTTGCTTTTTAGTGATGCGTATTAATGAATGTTTCATTTCATTTATCAAAGCAATTTGGAAAACAAATGTACTGTAAGTAAAAAAGCTTTAAAAAAGTGGAAAGATAAACACCATTTAATTCCTTGGCTAATAAAATGCATTCTGATTCTGAATTTTGTGGTTTTTAAGTTTGAAATATTGACTTTTTTCTGTTTGCCTATTGTTCTTTTAGAGAAGTATAGCTTTTCTAAAAGAAGCCCATTTATATTCCAAAATTTTCTCCCTTTGTCACTTTCATTTGATTTCCCTGCTGACAGACAAAGACCCAAACAAACAGCCACAAAAACATGCCCTTCTTGACAGAGGTAAGAATGGCAAGAGTAGTGGGCTTGAAGCAAGCTTTGTCCCACACAGCATCTGTGCCATCTTGGCTATTTATATGGTTGAGTGTCAGGAAAATGGGGACACTTTCTTGCAGGTGCTCTCATCTGCACACAGCTTTTTTCATAGCATTCACACAATTACATGCTAAAAAAAACAAACCCTCTTGTGTTTTTAGTGGACGGTCAATGAGAAAACAGAATTTGATGCTAAAGAATGTAACGTGAACATTGCTTGACAAACAGTAAATAGATGTTGTGATGTGCATGTTCTGTGATGGACTGTAGAGCCTGTTGGCATGATACAGCAGGTGGCAGTGGCAGACAATTCAGCAACGAATGATGTCCCTAAAAAGTGAAAGCTCATTTAAAAAAGGCTAATAAATTAACATTAACCTGTTCATGTTTGGGATTGTAAACTTGGTTAAAGGCTCTTTTAACAGGGAACATAACATAGCATATTGAAGTCTGTTGGAACTGTACTTTTAGCTTTGCAAACTTACACTCTGCTGCACAACTTTCACATTGTAACTTGTATAGCCGATGTACATTTACTCACACTCCTCCAAAAGTTAATTAGTCTGTTGCAGATTTGGGGACAATCGTGCTTGCGAAGGGAAGCATCTCATTCCAGTCGCATGCAATGAGATACTTTTAGGGCACTGCAGAGAAATGAAAATCAGGCTGTAGATAATTAAGCTAATATAGAGTTGATTAGATAGTCCTAACAGACTGTATTTATCCTCAGGTGACATCCGTGATGGGTAAATTCCACACCTGGTTTAATGTATGACAACAAAAACTTTTCCATCCCTGTCTACAGCGTCATCTGGACCAACTGTCGTCCTCTGATCATCACTACAAGCATTGTGATAGTCCAGAAACCACTGATTCAGCTTCATGTAAACATCTGTATTCATTTAAGGTCTCTATGTTGTCATTCTTTCATTTATTTTACGTTTACAATACTGTAGCTTTGCTAACCCTTTGCTTTCATCTTAAAAATAATAGAGGAGGTGGGAAAACATGAAGGGAGACTTCATGTTTTCCCACCTCCTCTATTATTTTTTGTTCCATTATTTTACCTTGTTTAGTCTCTTCTCCCTTTCTCGTTTCCCTGTCTCATTCTTTATTCCCTCTGCCCCCACCCTACACTATGAGTAAAGTGCGTCAGTCGGAGCCTGGCAGCCAGAACTGTCAGCACTGTTCACGATAAACTTTCAGTGATGTAGACATACAATAGTTAGGCCAGCAGCAGTGCCTAGCTGTTGATGATTTTAAAATGGCTTGCCCCCTTCCAGCCCTTCCTTGTGTTCTCTGTTTTCCTTTGTTTATCGTTCTTCCTGCATCAATTTAAAATCTGCTTTGTAAGTTGTCCTTTTTTCTATTTCTACACTGTTCAGTTTTACGGCAAACCTATTTCTCTATACTGCTTCTTTTATCTCTGATTCATTTTAAGCTACTACATTTACCTGTCTTCTTTTTTTCTTTTAAATTCTAGTCTGTAAATACCCTCCCTTTATTTTAATTTCTTCTGAATATCTTAAGTTATCTATCTGTCTATAAAACCTGAAGGTCACTAACTGAGTATAAGATACCTCTCTTTGGATACAGTCAGTGGTTTCCCCAAAGATTCACATTTTCACTGTTAGATAAATCAGAAAAATTGTAGGGGGGAGAAATACTTTTGAGAACACACCGCTGAGCAAAAAACCTCCACTAAAGAAGAAAATGACGGATGGTGACTGTTATCCTCAATCATATCTATTTTCTCACTTGGGCAGTAAGAAAGGTGTTGTATTTATGTTCAAACATGTGCAATACAATCTAATTTTCATGCAACAGGTATTAGCCCATCAGCATTTTCTCTAGGCATTAACTGCCCTCTCATCTGTGTAGAATGAGCTTATGCTGTTGCTCTCCCCTGCAGGTGCCACAGCTTTTCTCCTGTGGAGCTAGATCGCAACTGATTCCACTCAGCAATCAGCACTGGGTATGAAAGCTGGGGGAATTAGTTGGCCAGCCCCAGTGGGCCAGCTTCAATTGTGTGCTGCAGCTGCATTCTCTTCATTCATTTCATCAGCATTTGGAGTTTTACCTCATATGTATGTGACTAGATGCATTTATAGTTCTACTAATTTGTTTGCAGAAAAGTTGCAGATGGAGTGGAAAATGAGCCAGCCAAGGACAGGCTTGTAATTGTCTTTACTGCACAATGTCAAACAGTTATCATCTCAGTGATGTTTAGGCTCAAGACTGCTGTTTTGGATGGTGACCTTGAGTCAGAAGCCGGGTTAATATACACTCAACAAAAATATAAACGCAACACCTTTGTTACTGCTCCCATTCCCCATGGGATGGACGTAGAGACCTAAAATTCATTCCAGATACACAATATAACCATCCCTCCCAAACAGTGGTCACAAATAAGTCCAAATGTGTGGTAGTGGGCACATCTGCTATATTGAGATAATCCATCCCACCTCACAGGTGTGCCACATCAGGATGCTGATCTGACATCATGAGTAGTGCACAGGTGTACCTCAGACTTCCCACAACAAAAGGCCACCCTGGAATGTGCAGTTTTGTCTCACAGCAAAATGCCACAGATGCCACAAGCAATGAGGGAGCGTGCAATTGGCATG
This sequence comes from Aulonocara stuartgranti, assembly GCF_965226115.1. Taxonomy (NCBI): domain Eukaryota; kingdom Metazoa; phylum Chordata; class Actinopteri; order Cichliformes; family Cichlidae; genus Aulonocara; species Aulonocara stuartgranti. The sequence goes on along the minus strand of NC_138943.1, from coordinate 18,138,077 downwards.
CTGACAGCAGGAATGTCAACCAGATCTGTCGCCCGTGCATTGAATGTTCATTTCTCAACCATAAGCCGTCTCCACAGGCGTTTCAGAGAATATGGCAGCACATCCAACCGGCCTCACAACCGCAGACCTCGTGTAACCACACCAGCCCAGGACCTCCACATCCAGCAGGTTCACCTCCAAGGTCGTCTGAGACCAGCCACCCAGACAGCTGCTGGAACAATTGGTTTGCACAACCAAACAATTTCTGCACGAACTGTCAGAAACCGTCTCAGGGACGCTCAACTGCATGCCCGTCGTCCTCATCGGGGTCTTGACCTGACTCCAGCTCGTCGCCGTAACAGACTTGTGTGGGCAAATGCTCACATTCGATGGCGTCTGGCACGTTGGAGAGGTGTGCGCTTCACGGATGAATCATGGTTCACATTGTTCAGGGCAGATGGCAGCTGAGAATGTCCCAGTTCTTGCATGGCCAGCATACTCACCGGACATGTCACCCATTGAGCATGTTCGGGATGTGCTTGACCGGCGTATACGACAGCGTGTACCAGTTCCCACGAATATCCAACAACCTCGCACAGCCATTGAAGTGGAGTGGACCAACATTCCACAGGCCACAATTGACAATCTGATAGACTCCATGCGACGATGTGTTGCACTGCATGAGGCAAATGGTGGTCACACCAGATACTGACCGGTTCTGGGTCCCCAGACCCCCAATAGCGCAAAAAACTGCACATTCCAGGGTGGCCTTTTGTTGTGGGAAGTCTGAGGTACACCTGTGCACTACTCATGATGTCAGATCAGCATCCTGATGTGGCACACCTGTGAGGTGGGATGGATTATCTCAATATAGCAGATGTGCCCACTACCACACATTTGGACTTATTTGTGACCACTGTTTGGGAGGGATGGTTATATTGTGTATCTGGAATGAATTTTAGGTCTCTACGTCCATCCCATGGGGAATGGGAGCAGTAACAAAGGTGTTGCGTTTATATTTTTGTTGAGTGTAGTTTGAAGGACTGGGGCTTTTAAAAGGCAGCGGATACGTAATAAAGGAGACCACGAGTTCCATCAGTGCAATCATTTAAAAAGTTTGACCTTTAAATACAAAGTCTGAATAAATATATCTCAGTCTTTGACTTTGAGTCTTTGCTTTGATTCTGGCCATTCATTTTTTAAAATTCTTCTAAGTGACTCTTGGACTCTAGAGTTGTTGGATTCTTGTTTATCTTTCACTATTAATTTATGTTTAGTTTTTCTGCTGTTTTTTAAATTCTTCTTTGATTTCATTATCGTTTTATTAATTTTAAGCATTAGTTTCTACTTCTCTGTTTGAGTTTCAATGTTACCATGTTTCTTGTTTTTCATATTTTTGTGCTGGTTGAATTTCTTTTTAATCCCTCTGTTATTCTAATAAATAACAATGAATTTTATTTTTGTGATCTCCTATCTCCTGTTGCAGCAGCTGTGTTGTCTGACCTCTCTGTATGTTTTTAATTATTGTTTTATATTTTTGTGTAAGATCACTTTCTCTGCTGGCAGTAGATTTATCCATGTTTGTGATTGGTCAGATGCTGCAACCACCACCCCTTTCACATTAACGTGCTTGTAGCTTGACTGGAAAACCCTGTGCCACCTTATACAGTTGATAATCACCTTCATGCAACAGCTTAGCTTATTTGCTGATACTAGGGATACGCCAGGAATGGTGAACTCACTTCATAGTGCAATCAGCTGAGTTAGCTGATGCAGTTTTCAAGGTCTTCTTGCCTTATTATGAGTAGTTTGTTCATTTCCTGTTTTATTTTGATAGTATGTTTTGTTTTGGATTTTGCATCTTGGTTGGCTGTCTAATGGTCATCACCTGTGTTGTTTACATGCATCTGTCTTAGTCCTCTCGTGTGCCTAATCCCCTATCCCTCTGTGTGTGTGTGTATAGTTTCATCTTTTGTCCTGGTGAAGTTGTCTCCTGTTGTTTCCTCCCTCAGGCTTCCCAGGTTTATCTTCTGGTTCTTCCTGTTATTTCGACTTTTTGGACTTCTTCAAATCATGGTTGTTATTTTTCTTAACTTTCTTTGTTTCAACTTTCTGTTCATTCAAGGAGTTGTGTTATAATATGTCACAATATATTACACTTTATGTAACTGCACCCATTCAAAAGCCTGTAGATTCTTCAGGCAAGGTTAGATCGGTCCCCCTTTGTGTTCTGCTTCAACGGGTGGCTCATCCACAAAAACACCCGTTGGAACCTTTTCACTTGTCACTGTCACTCTACATCACAAGCTAGCCAAACAGACAACCATCCTGAGAGCGATGTCATAACACATCTGCTCCTCAAACTACATCTCTAGTTAGAAGCTTTGATATGAAGAAATGCCTGCCTTTTCTTGAAGACAGTCAAAAGATACTATGGCAAAAGGAAGCAGATTACACAGGCACTGAGGGAGGTCTTGTGATTGTCTCTTGGAACTGATGGTAAGAAAGAGGCATACAGCAACGATGAGTCTTAATGCAAACTGTCATCCCAGAAGAGCCTTGTTTTTTTTTCCCCAATTCTAGATGATATGGGTATTATTGCGTCTTTATTTGTTTTAAGCTCTTACATTTGGTAATTTGAAGCCTAACAGTTAGTGAAACTGATCATAGTATTCATTAAACATTAGTGCTAAGCTTATGAAAGCTCATCCATCATGAAGATTCTTTGACTTTTTAAAAAATGCATTAGTTTGTAATTTAAATTTCTCTGTAAAATCAATAGCATGCTGCATAAGAATGTGTAGTGACTGCCCCAGTTTGGCAGGGCATAAAATTGTTTAATGATATCTTAAACACTGAATTATAAAATAGGGCAGAAAGATGAAGTTCAAAGAAACAAGTGTCATGCCAATTATCTTTTATCTGTGTGTGATTTCTATCACCACATACAATAGCCATCAGGCATCAGATAAGATTAAAACCTACCTAACATCCCAGTGATAGCCTCAGTTTCATCATTCACTTTTCTAACGTAGTTATTTCATTTTATTAATTGGAAAAAACTAGATTAAATTATTTTTTCCCTTTACTATGGATGTAAATGGAAACCAAACTCTTACAATAAATATTTCATATTTGTTAGTATAACCATAAGGGAACTTGGGTATGTGTGATACCAAATACGTGTGTCACCCTTGTTCCCTTAGATATAATGTTAATGCAGTGAATATATACTCATAAACATAAATATATGTATACATTTGTATAAATATAATAATAGTGTGGTGGACAGTGGGCGCAGTGTTAGAACCGGTGTCTGGCAATCGCTCGCCGCTTTCAGTCACACAGTGAGCGCAAATATAGTGTTTTGACAGGGAGTTGCTGGCCCTGCACCTCGCGACGCGGCATTTTCGTTTTTTTCTCGAGGGTCGTAGCTTTATCGCATACGTCAATCATAAACCTTTGACGTTTGCGATGTCCAAGGTCTCTGAACCGTGGAGCACGTGCCAGCAGCAACAGTTGGCAGCCATTTCCGAGTTTACAACAAACATTCAGCACGTGACTGGTAAGTCCAACTGCGTGGCTGACTGTCTGTCCCGCGCGCTTGTTTCTCCCGTTTATGTTGGCATAGACTTTTACGCTATGGCCGCTGACCAGCGTGCTGACCTGGACGTCCTTGCCCTTCGGTCTGCGCAAACGGGCCTTGTACTGGAGGACAGACCCGTGTGGAATGGCGGGCCTAGCCTGCTTTGCTGTGTTTCCACCGGCCGTCCGCGTCCTGTAGTTCCCCTTTCATGGCGTCGTGTTTTCGACTCAGTACACTCCCTCTCTCATCCAGGCATCCGGGCCTCGGTCGAGCTGGTCAGCTCTAAGTTCGTTTGGCCAGGCCTTCGTAAATCAGTGAAAGACTGGGCAGCGGCCTGCATCCCATGCCATAGGCACACGCAGGCGCACCTCGAACCCTTCCGCGTCCCAGGGAGGCGTTTTGATCATGTGCACGTGGACCTGGTTGGTCCTCTGCCGCAGTCACAAGGTTTCACACACCTTTTGACTGTAGTGGACCGCACAACCCGCTGGCCCGAGGCAGTGCTTCTGGAGTCCACTACAGCAGAAGTGGTGGCATTTTTGTCAACGTGGGTTTCGCGTTTCGGCCCCTCGCCGAAATAAACGAGGAGTGTAAATCGAGAGCTCTCGTGTTGTCTCTGTTTACCTCCACGATAGTCCAGATTTATCATTGTCACTTTCAAATTAAACTTCATATGTTTTTTATACATATCTTTCATATGTTTACATACAAATGTTATCATTACATTTGCAGATAATACAAAGGTAAACCCCAATTTTCCACAACTTGTAATATTAGATGCATGTTTTAAAAAATATTTTAAGTCTGATATCACTATATATTAATAGTCATAAACATTACTTTTTAAAATCTCAAGAGCAACATTGGTTTTCCATAAACAGTATTCTGGTTACTGGTTCACAGCTGACATATTTTCTTTTGTAATCATGAAATTCTCCCTGTTAAAACTATTTGTTATCTTCCTTTTTTCACAGCAAATTTTTTTCTTGTTACAACTCACTGACAGAACCCTGGTCTGAACTCAAACACAACTCTGCAGTCGTTACAAAAGACAGATCCTAGCTCTAATTGCCAGGATCAATAGCTGTTTAGATGTATAAACATGGCAAATGACCTCTGATGCAAATTCCTAATATGCAACAGGTATATATCTCTTCATATATTGTCTTTGGTCAATGCTGTCCTTTCTTTCTTGATCATTTTCTTTAGATTTTAGGGTGGTTTAGCTCCTGGTAGATGGTGATGATTGCATGTTCTGTTTTAATAGACATCCTTACACAGTCATCAGTCACGGATCTGTCTTGAGACTACACTGTCTAATTGTCTCACAAGTTGACAGATTCCAGCTGTCACACTAAGAACAGTCATTTTGTACCGCAAAAAGCTGTGTGGACCACTACAATTCCCTGTCCTAAATACAAAGCAGGCAATCTGAGATATCTGTCATCACATGCATATCAGTGTAGGGCAAAAGATCATGTCTTTAGTGACAGCACAACAGGCTATATTGTTACTTTAACAGAAGGCCATTTTAGTTATTCTGTTATGTTTTATGCAAAACACATCCTTTAATATTTTAGTAGTTTAAAGTCGTCACACTGTCAAAATCGGAGCCATTTTTAAACAAAACTTTTATATTAAAATTCACACTGGTTTGGCTAGAATCACTGTTTGGTGATGCATTATAGTACTTAGTAGGGGTGCAACATCGATATTGAACCGTTCGATACAGTGCTTTCGGTTCGGTACGCATATGTATCGAACAATACAAAATTTTTAATTTATTTTATCAACTTTCCTTCTGACGATGCTGTCTGTGTTGAGCGCTCAGTGGATCTGCGCTCGACAGTGCAGCCTAGGCGGAGTAGTCGAACGCAGATTCACTGAGTGCAGGGCAAGCTAGCGAGACAGAAGTTAAGCTCTCCTTGCAACATGGCAAATTGAACCTCCCCCACCCTCATTCAGATCTGGTGTTTGGAATTATTTTGGTTTTCATGTGAAGTATGACCCTGAAGGTAAGCGCGTCATGGACTAAAGTAAAACAGTATGTTGGATGTGCCACGCAATGCTCAATTACATGGGTGGGAGCTAGTGTGTTAGCGCAGTTAGCTCGTTGACGGAGATTTGCCGTGTTGTGGCGTTAACGTCATTTCAACGAGATTAACGCTGACAGCACTAGTGGGAACACAACGAATATGACTGCACATTTAGGCCGACATCATCCTAGTGCAAAGACAAGTGGAAGCAGACAAAAACAACAAGCTACAAACTTTACCCGAGTCATTTAGACAGCTGTTAGCACATGATTCTCCTTATGGGGACCTGATATGTTTAATATGCTGCTGAGAATATAGCCCAGAAGAAGCGTATAGTATAGCTTTTATTTTGGAAAGAGCCATTTCTCTGTAATAAACTCTCTTTTCCAAAGATGAGTGATTCCTCAATCAGATACAGGGCTCGCAAAATCGCTAGCCCGACGTCCCGGGGCTAGCGATTTTTCCAGTCGGGCTACCAAAATCTATCTCTGCCCTGTCCGTCGGCCTATCGTAGGGAGGAAAAATATATGTCAATGCTTTTGCATTCTTTCGGAAATGTAGCTGGGTAATTATGTCACTGGCATCGGTGAGCCACTGTCAATATGTGACATATTGAAATCGCGTTTGAATTTGCGCTTGTTTTTTGCTTTCACTTTGCAATCGCGCGAACTGTGTATAGAGAGCGACAGTACTGATTGGTGAGTGATGATAATTTGTGCACCAATTCCTCTGACATCGTCTTATCAATCGTTAGCTTACTATGCAAACATGACAAGTGAAATCTCCCGCAGCAAGCTTAAACATGTGAGAGGTTGATCGCGCAGAGAATCGCTGAGCTTATGTGTGTGTGTGTGTGTGTGTGTGTGTGTGTGTGTGTGTGTGTGTGTGTGTGTAAAAGCAGCAGGATATATATTTTAGTTCTGCTGAGCCAAATAAGACAGGTCAGGGTGAAGAAGTGACAGCCAAAGAAAAGCTTACCACAAAACGGAAAAGTTATGACAAATCAGACTATAAGGCAAAAAGAAAGTGCAGCTTTATGGTTTCATGGACAAAAGAATTTCCATGGCTGCAATATGACGAGCTATATAACCAGGGCTGCACATAAGTGGTCTGCAGGTGCGCATTCGCTGTCAAAATAAAAAACGTGCACAAGATAAGAAGTTGCAACACGTGTTTGCATACATAAGATTTTCAGGAGGAGGACAGACATTTGTTTAGAACTCTTAAAGATGTCGAAGAAGCTCCTTTAAGCAATTACTTTGGTTTTCCTCCACCTCCAAAGAAATGTCAGGAGTCCGAACCACAAAAGAAGCGCGTATTCTCGGAAAAGTAGTTGCAGGAGGTGAGCTGGCTTCAAACAAATGATGAACGCACAGAGATGTGGTGCGGAATGTGCCGTGAAAATTTAATAAATGACAAATTAAAAAGGCATGAACATTTTTTTTTGTATCGAAAAAATATCGAACCGTGACACCAAAGTATCGAACCGAACCGAACCGTGAATTTTGTGTATCGTTGCACCCCTAGTACTTAGATCCCAAAATTTCTGTATAGTCAGAATTGCTTTTTATTAACAGCGCTAGAAGTAAATGAAAGTGACTTGTGCACCACAATGTGTTGAGATCTGATGATACAGGTATCTCCAAGATACTGAGATGCTGGGGACACTCAGCCCAAATAGACCATGCTGTGCATCTCCATTGCTGAGGCAACTATAATGTTGTTTATATATATATATATATATATATATATATATATATATATATGACACAGCTGTTCACCTATCTCTGGTGCTTAAAGATATTCAGAAGCAGACTCTTTCATTTATGGTAAAAAAATAAAAATAAAAATAAAAAAAGTGGCTATAGCATTGCTATCAATAATTTAAGATTTTCACTTTCAGAACAGTGTATCTTCACATTAAAAACAACAGATTGTAAACTATTAACTACTGTCTAAAATGTGTCTTGAGTTATAAAATTTTGGGGGATTAACAAATTTAAGTTTATAAAATGTTGAAACCTAAAACAAGAGTTTCAATTCCTCCCTGATGTATTTCATAGGCATCGCTCTGTGTTAATTTAGTATTATTTTCCTGAGTGGGTGTCCATTATGAGGCCAATGACTGGTGGATTGGCACCAATCATCCATGTGGCAATCCATTCATTCGTTGCCATAGAAACGGCCTGGGTGAATAGGGGATAAGAGGGGGAGCATGGAGAGATTGCTGACACCTGCTCTCCTTCATTTCCTATCATTGCGTTCACATATACTGTATAATCCCTCACAAACATTTGTGTATTATATAACGACACACACTCACACACAGTCAGGAAGTATATTGAAAGCCTTATCAATAGCACTTTATACTTCAAAGCAACATGAAACAGCAGATTTTTCTCGGATTCTGCAAATCTTATTCCTATTAATTCTTTGCAGTTTATCAACCAAAAAAACCCATCTTCTCTGTGCATTGCAGAGTCATTTGTTCAGGTACGTTTTAACAAGATAAGATAAAATATCTCATCTAATGTGAGAGATAACGTGTTACAGGTAATTAATAGACTGATTGTTTTTTAGTTTTGTTTTTTGCATCTTTATACAATGTTTGTATTAACATCAAATCTACATTTCTTTAAAATATAATGAATTACATTTACCATTTATTAGAGCTAAGAACATGCACTGAATGTTATAATCCGTGCCTTTAACTTGGGTGCCTTGGTGGTTTTATCACCTCTGCTCCCTCTAATTCCATATTTCCCTTTTTGTTGTTTCTATTCTAACACAAGTTGATATCCACTATTTATTTTAAATAGAAGTTAAAACCTAAAATAATTTGGTCAAAGTTCAAGAAACATTTCTTTGGTGAATACATGATAATTAGCAGTGCACACAATTTGATTATAACCAGGTTTCTTCTGTATTGGTTATATTCATAAATGCTACTATCACTGGTGAAGGCCTTTCCAGGCTTTGCCAAACCTGCTTTAGAGACAGAATGTCACCTCTGGTGGGAAAGGAGCTTAAACTTGTGCTGGAGGTTTACATGTACTGGCTAAACATACCTTTACCCAAAACATATGCTCTGGAAAAAATTCTCCTGGAAGGTCGCTAGGCTTTTTTCTATATCTTTGGAGTTGAATGGGTTAGAAGTAGATTTGCTGACAGTATGTTAAGGGTTATTTAAAGTTAAGAAGAGAGTGGTTTTCCCATGTCTTCTGGTCAGGAAGTAACTCTGACATATGTTTCCACAAACTGTGAAACATCAGTACAAATAGCCTAACCTCCTCACAGAGCTTTCCTGGGGAACTGAAAGGGTGTGATGGGGAGGAATGACCTAATGTGATTTTTTTTTTTCTGGACATTTGTTCTTATTACAGTTTGTCCGTTTAAAAAAAAGCACACCATGTTTGAGCATGTTTAAGGCTGTGGGTAGATGACTGATTTTATTGATGTATCATTATATCTGTGGATAAAATATCTTGAAAAGAGGAGTAAAGAGCACTGATCATTTTGTGGTGATGTGGTGATGCATTGGGCCAACTTAGTGTATGTTGCTGACAAGCTGTGACTTGTTCACAGACGTTTGCAACATTACCTGGAGGCTGGGAGTATTTAGGTGTTGAACTGAGATTCAAGAAGTGGGTGTAATAATTTCTTTCCATTGTACTAATCATGAATGCATAACTTTGCTCTATAGAAATCTAGCATCAGTAAACTGTACAACAATACTGCAGTTTAAGCTGGACTTAATGTTAACTTGCACTTACTTCGCTCTGTTCACGTACTCCTCGGCAACCTTTGCACACCAGTAAATTGTTTTTTAAATAGTTTTTTTTTAAGAAATTCCACAACATCAAAGAACTATTTAACTTCAGCAACACATGGGGCACAAATTCTCTGTCTGATTAAAAAAAAATCTAACAAGAATTATAACATCACATGTAAATTTTAAGTTTAAAGTTTGTCATTCACTGATATTCTCTAATCTTTCTCTAATGTCCTCTTTCTTACATTTGTCTCCATCTTTGAGAGTAAAATGAGTACAAATATAATAATAATATTTCTTTGGTTTGTGTGTTTGGTCATATCTTAGGACCTGGACGTTACTGAAAGACAGCATTTGCATATAGAAGAAGTAGAAATTAGTCTTCGCTGATTGTGCCAGGACTTACTGTTAGTTATAGTGACATAGTATTCATTAAATGATTTCCTGTGCTATTACTGTAGTAGAGGTAACTGAAGAGGTAGAACTGAGAGTCAATAAGTAGAGTCGAGGAGTAGTGCAGTGCAGTCTCCTGGGACACGATCATGCTACTGTTTAGCTCCATGTCCAGCACACTGCTTGAAAAGCAATCTCATTATTCTAGACAGTAGATCTAAGCATATTCTTAGCTGGAGTAACTACGATGAAGTGAAGAACAACAGCCACACAGCTGAACCCTAAGGTAGCGATTGAGATTGTTATTTGACCAATACATGAATATATTCAGCAGGCAGCAACGTGTGCATAACATCAAAACAACAACAAAAATGTTTTAACTCAACATGACCTTAACATGCATGTAAGCCTTTTACCATGTTTAATGAAGCAAAGTCTAAGAAAACTCAGGCCTCCCTGGAGGAGTAAGTGAGTGTATGAGGTGTGTGATCGGATCATTAAATAGCCAATTATGCTGAACTAACCTCGAGCAAACATCTCAGCGGTAAACCCAATGGGCTCACGAAAGAGTAAAAAGAAGGAATTAAGAGGGTAAGTAGTAACCAGGTGTTCCTAAACAAATGCACTTGATTAACTGATCATCAGCAAGTGTGACCATCTCTATAAAAGAAAACATTTGGCAGTTGATCTCTATCAGTCCGAGAAAGGCTATGAGTCATGCTTGACATACCAAAAGTAAAGAAGAGGGTGGAGGGGTGATGATTTCGATTTGTTTTGCAGCTTCTGAGATTCTGCAAGGTGTTCCGATTCTGAACGCTTTGCAGAATTCCTTATAGTTAGAGCTTGGCCAAAATTAGTGTGATCCTGATTAGTGTGATTAGAGTTTTCCTAAGCACAGCGACAAGTCTACAACAGAATGACTAAAATAAATGAATAAATAAATAAATAAGGTGTTGTAATGTCCTGCTCAAAGTACAGACCTCAACCTGACTGAGATGCTGTGAAGAACCCCTGAGAGAGTTGTGCATAAACTAATGTCCACAAACCACAATAAACTAAAGTAACACTGTAAAGAAGTGTGCACTAAAATTTGTCCACAACAATGAGACTGAAATCATACAGAAAACACTACTTACAGGTATTTCAACTGATAACCACCTGGTGGTGAGGTGGATCAGGTGGCAAGGGAGGATGCAGACCTGGCATGGCTAAATGTACAGTGAAGGTGCACTGGAACGCCTAGCAGAACACCCATATACGGTAGAGCTTCGACAGCATCCAAAAGGAGACTGGGGATATTGAGTTTGAATGGACCATGTTCAGCACCTCCATTGCTGAAGCTGCCGCACTCAGTTGTGGCCGCAAGGTGGTTGGTATCTGTCATGGTGGTAACCCCTGAACCAGATAGTTAATACCGGAGGTGGGGGGGCTTCAGAGGCAGCTGATAGATACCGACAGAACAAAGGGAATGTGGCTCTGGCTTTCACTTGAACGGTCTCAGAATCTCGTCTCTGCTTTTTTACGGATGATGTGATGCTGTTGGCTTCAACAGGTGGTGGCATCCAGCTCACACTAGAGCGGTTTGCAGCCAAGTGTGAAGCAGCAGGAATGAGAATCAGCACCTCCATGCTACTCAGCCCGAAAAGGGTGAAGTGATCAGTCAAGGATGAGTTACTGTCCCAAGTGGAGGAGTTTAAGTATTGCAAGTTATTTCTGCTAAAAGCAGTCCTGCAAGCTGTTCTATCATATGATATGTTCAATTTTTCACACTCTGCTTCTACAAAATACCTAAAGCTATCATCATGTTAAATTAAATATACATGCAGTATGCACAGTAAGTGCATAAACACTATCTTCTCTGAATAATGTCTTCAAACGAAATTTTACTGTATCAAATGTTGATGTGCTTGAATGACTGTTAGGACTGTTTAAATTGTACATAATGCTACTGGTCAGACAATCATGGCAGCCTACAGCCTTTGCAAAACACTATAAAATATCTGATGGAGCAAACCAAATTTAAATTAACCCCCAAGAACCTCATCTGATGTGCCATAACAGGGATTCTATAAAACCTAATGAGGCTTTAACAGCAGCCCACAGGAGCTGGAATAGAAAAGCAGCTACAAAGTCTGGCTGTAACCTCACCCTCCAGCCTCTGTTTCAGTTCTCTCCTTCACATCAGAAATCCTGCACAGTGACTGCTAGGCTCGCTACTCTGCACAGAAAAGATTTTGCCTTCAATCCAAACATCAACTTGCTCTTTGTCCCTCACTGTATTACTCTCTGTTTCTCTGTGATGTCAGCTTTTTTGTAGCCAATCTGGATGTTTCTGGCTGCAACCTTATACAGTATGACACTTTACGTCACAGAGCCAAGCAGCAGTTAGAAGAGCCACATCAGCCAACCTCATCAAAACCCCTTACTGCTTCAATAAACGGTTTCCTAAGCATTGTCTGTCTGCAGTTTTATTTCGAAGTAACACCTAGATCCAGGTCACGTGCTACAGCACTGAAAGTATGCACATCAATAGTTGATCCCAGTGATGTAATGACAGAGAACTAGAAAAGTATTTCTACTACATTTCAGTGTGTGTGTGTGTGTGTGTGTGTGTGTGTGTGTGTGTGTGTGTGTGTGTGTGTGTGTGTGTGTGTGTGTGTGTAAAAGCCATGGCCACAGTTTTATCCCCACTTTGCATCTTTAGTGACCCTTGCATAAGACCCTTGCCCTCAGAATGGTCCAGACTGACGTGACCAATCAAGCAAACAGCCCACTCCTCTGTTACCTAGCAACACTTCAGTGCATATTTCATTTATGACAGCAAGTTTTGCATTTTAACTCTTGTATGACTTGAACTCATTTAGCCTCCATTTCTTCTCAAGTATTTTTGGCTGTTAGGCCATAAACCAATCAAATTTTTGACTGCTGCCATTCAGTGATTATCTCAAGCTACATGACAGTTTGTGTAATCATCGTGCATTATGTTCCCATCCAATCAAATCTGTGTATTTCACTGAATTAGTTAGTTAACCTGCACAAGACAGAAGATGACAAAGAGTGGAGGGACTACCACAAGCATTTTCATACCATGTGTGTGCTGAGGGTTCAGGTGGCAGCAGATGCAGATTCTCTGAAAGCCATTAGGTTTACATATCAGTCCAGACTCCTTGATAATATTCTGCCTGCCTCAATTACTTTTGCAGCAACGCATAAAGCCAGTCTAGGGAACACAGCTGAAACCATCAATAAGAGTACTATTCTATTGAATGGCAGTGTAAGTTGGAATCACAAAGATGTATGCAATAGAATTTTATCTGTGAATAAGTATGTGATAGACTATAACTGGTGCTTTGCTCTTGGTGCATATTTAAAACCTTCTGCATGACAGCCTGTGATTTCATTTCTTAAGCATCTCCATTACAAATACACATAATAAAAGCTAGCTGAGTTGAACATAATTGAAACTATTGACTACTGAGTCCAGCAAGCTTGTACCTCCCACAATGCACATTTCTGTTGCTTGAGTGATGTAGAACATTGCAAAATAAAAATTAGCTTTTTATTCCAGACAAAACTATCCAGAGGAGGAGGATGACAATGACAATAGTGGGCTTTACAGAAGAGAATCAATGTGAGAGTCAATGACAGTCAGGTGTGTGTAAACAGTGCCACTGGCAGTCAGACTGTGCAACACTAATAATGCCAAAATCACCTTAAAAATGTTGTGCAAAGGACCACCTCTATTAATCCCAACCCCCTAAAGCCGTTATAGGTCAGAGTTTCTATCCATACTCTTTGGAGGTGCAACACTAACAAAAAAAAAAACAAACAAAAAAAACCCCCACACACCTACAAATACGAGTTCTCTGAAATACAATCCAGAAAGTGGTGTGTATTTTCAAGGTGAATGTTTTTTTAATTCATATGATTTGCAAGCAGAGAGGGTTTTTTTTTTATCTAATCTGTAGATCTCTGCTTTTATTAACCAAATCACAATGTATTCAAAATGTAAACTTCCTCTTTATCTTTTTTGAAAAGTACTTTATAAGTTTTGTTTATTATTATGTTATGCTGTTGTTATAAAACTGCAATGATAAAGAACCAGAAAGAAAGTGAAAATAAAGGATTGGCACAAAAGTCTATACTATGAATGACTGAATGCAACCAAAACATATTACAGATTCGTGATCATACTGGCAGAAGGTTTTACTGATTGGAATTTTGAATTCTTGTCAGAAAGGAGAGGTTCCCCAAACCCTGCCAGTGTACCACCTTAAATCCTAATTAATAGACTCCACACAGCCATGACTGTGACACAACACAGGTTACACATATGTCATGGAGTGAGAGGATGGAGTTGATGGATTGGATCTCGGCCAAGCAGGCTATCGGGTAATGCAAGCCACAGTGAGTTAAAATGATATCTATAGAACAAAAAAGGAAAAGGTGCTTCAGTTTGCAGGCAGGAATTTACAAAGAAAGAAGAAAAAACTCAGGAACAAAGGATACTGGAAAGCAAATGAAATGACTGCCATCAAAGGGAATGGTTGGGCTATAAATATATAAGGAACTTAACAGGGAAACAACACAGGAAAAAAATAATATTAAGATAAAAGTCACAGTATATACATGCTTTTAACTTCTGGGATATTAATTTTGTCAGTTAACTAGCAAAAGGGTTTAAACGGGTACACTAGAGGGGCAACAATGAAACAACCCACAAAACAGGAAGGGTTTTAAAAGTTGACGTGAGTGGCACTTTTCTAACACATTACCCAGTCTATATCAGTTTAGACATCCAGGATGATTTTTTCCCATTGAGCTCTGATGTGTAACATTTTTGAAATAGTGTATGTACACAGACATGGAAAGTCACTAACAGGAAGTAACTGTCATTTAAAAACAAAAGAGACAAAAAACTGAGGGAGATAACAAAAGGGAAGCAGAGGTGACACAGTGAAAAGGTAAGCTGTAAAACAAATAAGAAAGAGAAACTACAAGAAAAATAAGTGTTTTTCTTCTTCTTCCTACACATATTTCACCTTCTTTTTTTAGAATTTGTGCCAGCACTCCCTCTACATGCTGCCTTCCTCCTGCGTCTTTCTCATCGTGCCTTTCCACAAGGCTCAGTTTGGATCAGTTCCCCAGTTCAATCAGACTTCAGCAATAATCTCTGCACCTGGTTTAAAATTGCAGCTAATCTTTCACTCAGAGTGTCTGTGAGGGTAATGTGAGTGTCTTTCATGGCCCTGCGTATTTTGTAACATTTGCTTTTATCCTTGTGTTATTTTGTGTCTGCTAGTCAATGGTTTCTCAGCACCTGTATGCTCTGTAGCACTGTTTGATTGCCTGAAGACTAGGCCAGGCTTAGCTTTAGTCATTTACTATTAGATGCACAAAGAAAAGGGACACAGCTATGTGTATTTTGATTGTAGTAGGAAGCTAGGTTCTTTTCATTTGTAACTTAGTAACTTTAATATTGGAGCACTGTTTGCTTTTTTGTTATTTTTATTCATTTCTTTGATTTTGCAACACAAGGCCTTTTTTTCTCTGCAGTATTGTCCCCTTTGTTAATTGTAAACTGCTCCAATGCCAGTTGCCTTTGATTCTAAAAGTCTCTGGTTCTCTAGTGGAGGAGAGGAGACATGGGTGGGGACATTGTAATCCTGGCAGAATAGTTAGGACAGAGATGTTTCATTATAGGGTAAAGTTAATCAGTCTGAACAACTTTGCATTGATTTGCAGTTACGATTCCCTCTAAAAGAAAATAAACCAAGCCAGCAAAATATTCCCAGAGCCACCAGAGTCCAACTCTGTAGGGATCCCAGGGTTTGGGATGTCACCTGTCTGCGTATTAAAGCACACGTTAACCAGAGAAGACAGAATGAATAAGAGAGCAGATATTTAATCAGTTAAATATGCAGATGTTTAATAGCACTCATTAGTATAAAGATGTGGCTCGGTACCACACAAGCAATTGAAATTGGCACTGCAACATGTTACCATCCCAGAGAATCAACCACCCACAGTCTGTCCAAAGACTGTGATTGCTGACTTTATCAGCAATCACTTGTATTTAGAATCTGTGATAATCCCTGCCCCAGTGGCTGTGTACAACTCTGAACTTTAGCTCAAGCACAGTTGCCAGGTCTGTCTCAAAATCTTTGATGGTGTTTAGATATAAATATATTAATACACTTTTTAAAAATATAGGTTTGCAGTTATCTGTCATATCATTTTAAGGCAAAGCAACAAAAAAGAAAGAAAAGAAACTTTTTGAAAGTATGTAGCAATCTACAAGTTAAAGGTGCAGTTAGTTATTTTTATTTTGAGGTTTTTTAATAGGAAAGAAAATGTGCTCATAAATATACATCCAATTAGTGTCTTAATTATGTCTTCCAATTCATTGATGCATTGTCATAAACTTAGAACGGAATCATTTTTTAAAGTGGTAAAAAATGATTGCAGTTTTTGTTAATTTAGTTTCTGTCAACCAATATCAGCAAATGCAAAAACTGTTTGTGTGCAGTTTGTCACACAGTGTGTCTGCTAGCTAGCTAAAGGTACACATGCTGTATTTCCCGGGGAAACGAGAGAACGAGTTCTAACTTCACCCCGAGACGGAGAAAAATGAGAAAGACAGGACTGGAGAGAAAGAAGTGAGGTTACATTTAAAGGTTATATCAGTGCAACAGTCAGAGTTAGGTTATGTTAGGTATAGCAGAGATGAATCTGAACTTAAGTTGATGATGCTTAGAATCACTAACTGAATTCTACCTTCATAAACTTCATGCTGTCTATTATAAAGACAGTATACATCAGGGCTGGGGGAACTCCAGGCCTCCAGGGCCAGTGTCCTGCAGGTTTAATATATCACCTGGGTCAGCACACCTGAATCAAATGATTAGTTCATTACCAGGTCTGTGGAGAACTTCAAGACATGTTGAGGAGGTAATTTAGCCATTTAAATCAGCTGTGCTCGATCAAGGACACATCTAAAACCTGCAGGACAGTGGCCTTTGAGGCCTGGAGTTCCCCAGCCCTGATATACAGTATAGTGTCAGTGTAGGGGACTGAAATTCATTAAGACAACTTACGTATAGTTAAGTTTAGTTCTGTGAATCCACAAAGAGCTGTGAACCTCAGAGCAGCATCAAACAGCTCAGCTGATCACAACCCGTACACAAAGATAATCTACTGAAGTTCACAACAGAAATTATTGTGAGTTTTCATTCTTTTGTTCAAGTTCAAGTTCAAGACTTTAACAAGTTTTGAGAATCCTCCACATGCTGAATCTAACATAAACCCCTGACTATACTTACTATCCCGTTTAGGTGTGGAGGCAAAATGTACAATGTAGGCAGCAGAAAATAGAGTTTGATAAATTTTTATATTCTCACATCCTATAAGAGTTATTCACTAATTGTTCATCTAGCAAAGTTAGCTCCACTACGATCAAAGTTTCACTGATACTGGCTAGCAGCAGCTAACAGTAACAGTAGCTAAAAGCAGCAGAAACAGAAAGTTCAGGATATCCTGAGCAAATTACCTCAGTATTGCTGCCACTGGACAAAAGTGCACCTCTCCACTGGTAGCTCTGATCTTCACTGACTCAGTGACTCCTAGCGGACTCCTTTCATAAGGTTTTACAGCCTCCTCCACAGTAAATAGATGTGGACACATACCGACAGTGGGTAGCCATTTTTCTATGATCACACTATCATCACTATGAAAGGTGGCCAGAGTTGTTTTTCTTTCCTACAGCACTATAGCTATGATTATGCACTTTAATCTTTCAATATCTAGCAGTAAGATTTTATGCACTGTAACTTTCTAATGTTTTTCTCCTTAAAGTTATCACAGTGGATCTTTTATGTTTCCTGATATTGGTCACTCCCCAGTTAGCCTCATATAACCTAGTCCATCCTTACTGATCCTCCACTGGTGGATAAATATACTGAATGACAACTGAGTGTTCTTTTCTCTTTTTTCTCTGAGTGCTGACTTTGTGAATACTGAATGTGTAATGGACAAATGCACGAGGTAAATTGTCACTCTATATGTTATCATTTAGTTTGACTAACTTACTTTATTTGGGTGACATTGCTAGTTTTCGGTAATCTTATTTTAATATATTTTGTTGCCTGTAGGGGCAGCGCTGTTTCTGTCTCTGTCATTAAATATATAACTCAAGTTAAAAGTTATTCAGGGATGCAACAGATGCATATGGTTGATATAAAATTTTCCTATTATTTTTTCCCCTCAAATATGTACCTTCATTCTTCATGACCCTTATGAAAGCCACAGACCAAAACACACGGGTAAATAATAAATCAAATCTTCCTGCCACAAGTGTTCCTTAACACCTTGGAAGTGGGTGAAGCTGTTTGTTCTTTTTCCAGTATTTAACAATCTATACATATAAGATAAATATGTATACAATACATATTAAATATGGGGCATGTGGATTTCCAAATAAGGAAAATCACTAAATTTGCAAAAGCAAATAACAGAAATCATATAGATGACATCCCAGTCCTGTATGGAAATGAGAAATCAAACAGCGTGTTGGCTTTACTTGTTAAAGGTTTCCAATTGAATTCAATTTTATTTATATATATAACCTTTAAGGTGTAGGTTTGTATCTACACCTTTAAGGAGAGCATTCCCTTTCACTGGTGCTTTGCTGAGAAATCTTTCTCATGTTTGCACACAATGATACACTGTGTTTAGCGTGCCTTATTGCATCAGACATGCAACACAGATGTTTCTTTCTTAATTGACCTTTTACCTCATGCACACAGAATGACACGTTGTATATTCATCACCTGGACCTCTCTTACCTTTCTCGACATGTATCACCAGTGTTGTAATAAACCATGACACGGGTTGAAACAATTTAATGCCCCATTTACAGAAAACGCATCACTCCTCTCCATCTCCACACATCAATAGCAAAGCACCTATTTGACTGACAGTTGGACCATGAAAGGTCTGTAACAATAATCAATTTAGACCATGCTTCTATAGCCTCCTGGGTTTGAGAGATATATGTACATGTATAAAATTACCACCTATCTAGTTCAATATCATCCATCTTTCTGCCTGCAACTCAGAAGGTAGAGAAGATTGTTTGATAATAAAAAGGTGAATAGTTTGATGCAAGTCCTTGTCCTTTTGCAAAATGTTGGGCAAATCCATCTGTGTTTGACAGCTGGCAAAAGGTGCTTTAAAATTTAAAAAGGCTTAAAAAGCCTACGTGTGAATGTATGTGTGAATTTGCGTGCTCAGTTAAAGTAGAAAAGTCAATTTACCATTAGTGGAAAAATATTTAGCTTAAGTGAGAATTTTTACTCTTCACCTGTGCATTTTGGTCACCTGTGCTGTTCTTAAAGATGTTGCCTCACTGGAGCATAAATTGACTTTGCTGCAAAAAATAGGTGTGGAAAATACAAAACCTATTTTTTGCAGCAAACTCTCACATCGACTTCTATGTTACACCCTGGCGATGAGAAGAGAGAGAGAGGGAGAGAGACAGGGAGGGAAGCCAATATTTGTTTTACTTTGTCGCTGTGTTTCCACCCTCCCTTTTTGTAGAAATGCACCCTGGATTCCTTTTGTGAATCACCCAGCAACAGACACATCACTTTGTCACCATCTTTTCAGTGCAAGCGGAAACCATTGCGCCGAGGCTCTTCTGGAGAGGCCAAGCAGAATCCTACCTGACTGTCTTACCAATGAAGAGCCAAAACCCATTCTGTGGGGTTGCTGTGTGTTACACATAACTGGTCCTGACAAAAGTCCCTCCCTCTGCAGCACCCAGAAAGAGCCAAGGCTTTTTAGGATTAAGACACATGGAAAACTGCAGTTTGCATTTGCTTTCCATAAGCTCTCGAGTGCAGAGCCAACAAACAATAGTGTTTGTTTTTTAAGTGTTAGCTTAGCGGGTATTTGAGTTCCTAAAAGCACTGAAATCTTTGGGGTGGAAAGTGCACTAACAATTAATGCAAGAAGCACAGAGTTTTTATAGACCTATTCTGCCAGTGGAAAAAAAAACATGTGGCTGTATTTACGAAGATAAAAATATGTTTAGCATAATAATATATAGATAGCATTCTTTTTACTGTATCCACTTAAGTTTGCCTAAAGATAAAGCTCTGCCATCAGGTGTGATTTAATTTTAACCACACCCGCTGTACTGTATATAAATGCTGGTAGGTTAATCCACCATTTGGAGAATTATGATGAACTCTTGACTTTTCTTCTAACACCATCATGAGGTTTATATTTAAAGTTAGGACTAAAATGTGTTGATGTGGCCTTGGTATACTTGAATAATCAGGTCAGTATTCTAATCTGTGCATTACATTACTTTATAAGTGCTACACCAACATTAATATCACTGATAACAGCCTTAAATTTTTTACCGTGTTGACATACACGAATAAATCCCTGAGCACAGTAACATTAATGCTTGCTGAAAATCAACATCTTTGCATTTAATGTCAATGAGCTGTCATTTCTGTGGCTGTACGTCTCGTATTGTTATATTAATCTGCATGTAGTCATTCCAGATTAAGAAACTTCTATTCTTCAACAAGTTAAAAAATGTATGGCTTCAGGGGCATTTTTATAACAACTATAGAGGGATGTTACTACTACGACAAGGACGCTGAGGGAAAAAGGGCTTCACCAAACCAGGCATCAAAGCATCGGAGAAGTACTGAAATTGACCCGTGGCATATTTCTACATGGCTCTGTAAATATGCCTGAATTTAAAAATGCATCTGTCATCATTATCGCAGTCATCATCTGCATCGCCATTTTGTCTGTCCCGCATGAGAGATAATCGACTGTACAGTTTCAGAGCATTGCTTTTGTCCCCAGCGTCTCAGCAGCGAAACTGACAGGAGGCCAGCTGTCTACCCGTGTGTCTGCCTGTACTCTGCTCTTTATTACCACCACCTCCTTCTGTAATTACAAGCTCCAGTGCACACAAGCGCACCATCAGGTGGGGCCAGGGCCACAAGCACGGCACCAGCAGCTCTCATCATTGTGGCATTTTGAATTCCCCCCGCGTGTAAGAGCTGTAGGCCAACAGGAGGCACATCAGAGGTGCCACAGCCTGCAGGCCAGTCAGCCAGCTGGGGTAAGAAATGCTACATTTTGTTTCATATCATTAGAAGGTTAGCTCACCCCTCATTGGTTCACCATCTGGGCATTTTTTCTTCCTTTCTCCCTCAGTGCTGTGGCTTCTCAGTACCGTATCAACACTGCACAGCCTTCAGCATGGCGCGCAGAGATAAAAAAGAACTGAAGATGGAGGCGAAAGATCTGGGTAGATGAACATGGAGGCAAGAGCAAATCGAGAAAAGTAGAGAAGTGTGGGAAAATAACATAAAAAGAAATTAGGCACATCGATATGACTGAAATAACAATATTAATATCAGAAAATATACACATATCATCCAGGACTTTAAGTATATTAAATTGCATATGATACCTTGTGATAATAAAGTGAAGCTGCTTTGATGTCAAAATTTACATAGAACGTCAAAATTGGGGCAACCGTGGTTCAGGGGGTTGGGAAGCTCATCTTGTAACCGGAAAGTTGCCGGTTCGATCCCCAGCTCTGTCTGTCTTGGTTGTTGTGTCCTTGGGCAAGACACTTCACCTACTGGTGATGGCCAGAGGGGCTGATGGCGCGATATGGCATCCTTGCTTCTGTCGGTCTGCCCCAGGGCAGCTGTGGCTACAACTGTAGCTTGTCTCCACCAGTGTGTGAATGAATAGTGGAAATGTTAAGTGCTTTGAGGGTCTCGAAAAGCACTATATAAATGCAATCCATTATTATTAAAATTGCACGGTAGAGTGTCACCTAGCAGTAAAGACAATGCATCAGTGTGGAAATATGCGAGGAGAAGTCATCTCAATAACAGTTTCACATCATCACAAAGGGAGGTGTAGAGTCTCTCTCTCTTTTTTAATCTGACACCAGTTTGGTTCTTACTCATTTTAACAACTCAAACTTTAACTATTAAACCATGAGCAAGTCTAATCTCCCAGTGAGAGCCGCATATTTTATCTCAATGTGGGAGTTAAACTCTGCATTAAGACTGCTCGTTTGAGATGTTCCACAAGGGTATTTCATTTTGGAAGACAGCGGGCTAAGAAGATTATAAGCACATTTTTCAATTTATCTCACACACCCTGACTCCTTTTATTGGCTGGGACCCTCTTATCATGTTTTGCCAGCAGCTAAAGCAGCCATTGGCATCTTCCACTGTATCCTCTACTTTGGAGTAGTTGCATTTGATGCAGTATTAGACTACACTTATTTTTACCCCGAGTGTGGCCTTTTTGAACATTTTGTTTCTCATAGTTGTGCATGTGCGTTATTAATGCGTTTCGGTGTTCTAAATGGCAACTTGATGAAATCAAGTTAATTCAAGGGATGACTTTGGGAAAATAGAGGATTGCATAAAAGTGTTAAGTCTGTGTTATTCATCATCTGGACCTTGAGTGAGTCACAAAGGGAGAGAGGGGGAAGGGGGAGGTGGGAGAGAGAGAGAGAAAGAGAGAGAGAAGTTGCTGATGTTTAAAAAAACGGGAGAAAAAAAGCTGCAGGAGTAACGATATAAAACCTTGAGACAAGCGGATGCTCCTCTCTCAAACCCGCTGCCATCTCAGTGGTGGAAATGTTGGAGTTGGGGAGGGTCGACTTTGAGGTGACATTGACGCTATGTAGACGAAAGTGAGGATCCTGCGCTCCATGTTACGTCCCTGCTCGCTTCAACTGAGACGGCGGCAGCTCCTTTTCTCCGTCTTCTCTCCCCTCCTCTCTTTCAGCACCACTCCTTTAAGGACAGCACCTCGCTCTCAAAGACGCATTTGCCCACTATCCTCTCCCCTTTCGGATCATATATTCGCTCGCTGTCGCCGAATGCAAAGTTTTCACCGCGGTTTGACTCAGTGCAAGTGAAAGGAAGTTACTTTTTTCCAAAATCGGGATATTCCCCCCCGGAGAAAGAATCTGCAAAGTAGCGGACTGTATTGTAAGTATTCACTTGTACGGGGTGCAATTTACATAAATTCGAGAAAAGAAATGCATTTGTTACACGCGAGGACCATCAAGGAATTTGCCGTGTGCAGATGTGCTGAATTTGCGTAAGGATATGCAGCTGCGCGTGAGGTCGACGAAGACTTTTTACTTTTTTTTTAGTTTTCTTCAGGAGCCATTAGCATCTTCTTTGATCTTTCTGTTCTACAGCCACATTTCATGTATGTGAAATTTGAATCTGTGTTTTGTAGATTGTGTAATTTAAATACGCAGAAAATGCACAAGCAGTTCTTATCGCGATGTCTCTTAGATGCAAAATGTCACATTAACTTGGAATAGAAGTGGTGTATTTTTATTAGTAGACTGAAATATGAAAAAATAACACTCTAGCTTCCATCTGTAAATGCAACCCCGGTACCCCGCTTCTCTCAATTACGCACAAGGTAATAAGGGAGCACAGAGAGCGCACTCTCTGCTCACCATTTTAACGGTCGTTTATTTTGCATTTAAAAATGCTATTTAAAATACAAACAGATGACGTAGATCTTTTACGTTTATTTACTAATTTTTTTGCATTAACTGAAATAACTATTGCAAATTAGAACTCTATTCCATGGATATTTGATGTAGATCTATATTCAAATTGCAAATTCTGGTGAGTTATTAGCCTCTCCAGGTGATTCACTATCGAGTCTGATTTCTAAATGTGTTTAATTGCTTTTCTCTTGTAAGGGAGCAGTGAGAAGTGGGCCATTGAATTTAGAGCATAATGAATCAAGGACAAGAGCAGGCTCTAAATTTCTGCTAACATGGATTCACTCCAGGCAATTAAAAGTGATTCATATTGCATGAGAAGCTTTTATTTGATCCCGTGGGATTCACAGAACACGGGACAGACTTTTTTGTCACCCCTTAAGAAATGTCACGATATATATACATGTATAAAGAGAGAGAGCTAAATAGATATAATTTAATTCAATCTGTCATTTAACATAATTTTTTTAGGAATATTTAATTCCTCTTTAAATGTTTTTTTATTTCACCCAAGGAGTTAACATCCACAGTAATTATCGCAAAATTAATCCCTCATTATTATTAGGACATTCGTTTTAAGGCTCTATGCATATATATTTTGAATAAGTATATTTGCATTCAAAGCAACTAACAATATCTAATTTAGGAATGTCACTTTTTCTGTGAAATTTATAACTATATTATTGTTTTTGTTTTTTAGGGTCACTGGATTGTTGCTAAGGTCCTCGCCTCGCCTTTTCTCCAAATCACTCGCTGTACCCCAGTTTTCGTTTTTTTCCCCCTCTCGGCTGTTGTCTGGGAACTGGAAGTACGGGACGGATAAACTGCTGTCTATCTGGACCAGTGCTGAAACCCCCTCTTCTCCACTGGTCAGGACTGTCCGACGCACACCTCGACCATGGCTACCAACGGGACCAAAGCCTCGGACGGACACGTCTTAACGGAGACGGTGAATGACGCGCCCACCACCACGCCAAACGACAAACCCAAAACCTTGGTGGTGAAAGTGCAGAAGACAAAAAAGGAGATACCCGAAAGAGAAACGTGGGGTGGGAAATTTGACTTTCTCCTCTCTTGTGTCGGATACGCAATCGGACTCGGAAATGTCTGGAGATTTCCTTACTTATGTGGAAAAAACGGTGGAGGTAATGAGGAATTCTTGGCAATTTTCAGATATCCACACACCAGAAGGAGCGCAAAGATCTCGACATTAAAACCTGACAGTTTGCCCAGGACTTCTTTATTTATAACAGATATAAACTGCATGTCCAGTATAACCGTGCGTAATTGCGCACAGACAAATAGCTGTGACGTGATCTGGGGCGCAGAAACAAAACACCCCTAATATGTTTTATTGGATTATGTTGAAAATTATTAGCATATCCTTTGTCGTCATTTACACACCTTTACTTCTCACCTTTCATTCAGGGGCCTTCTTGATTCCCTACTTTTTGACCCTCATATTTGCTGGTATGCCTCTGTTCTTTCTGGAGACGGCTCTTGGTCAGTACACTTCTATTGGAGGTCTTGGAGTGTGGAAGCTGGCTCCAATGTTCAAAGGTAAATTATATGTAAATTATATGTATTGTTAAGACTTGAAACTAAATTTTCTAAATAACTACTTTATTTAGGCATTCTAAGTGGACTTACATGTGTTCCTCATTTTGTTTTATTCAGCACAATTTGACATCACACCTTTATTTTCCATTGTTTCAGGTGTTGGCCTGGCTGCTGCTGTTCTGTCCTTTTGGCTCAATATCTATTACATTGTTATCATTTCCTGGGCTATTTACTATTTGTACAACTCCTTCAGTGCTGTGAGTATTTGAAATTTAAAGTCCTACATTTCTTAGCAAATGTAGTAACAGGGCACTAATTCTGAACCTTTAAGGGCCGAGATTTTCCAGATATAGCCCTGTCTGTATTGTTAGTACTATTACTTTCTAACCCTTTAATCATGAGGCAGGTGCTGTTTGCCAGTATCTCTTATATAAGGCCTCACAGCCCTTAACAGAGTATGACATTTATTACTTCCTTTCCCACATAATTAGTGCCTTACACAAGGTATTGATAAATGCATTTGGCGATGAAGCATTCACTGCTCTGAGAAAACCATGAAATCTCAGTGTCCCGAATGAGTATCGTGGTCTTGGCAGCGTGACAGCTAGAGAGAATAGGCAGTGGGAGAGTGCTCCAAATAAAAGAACCTGTGTGTGTCTGTTTGTGTGCGTTTTCCTTAAATTTCAGGATTTGCCGTGGCAGACTTGTGGAAATAGCTGGAACACAGAGCGCTGCTACACCAACTACAGCATCACAGACACCTCAAACCTCACCAGTGCCGTTGTAGAGTTCTGGGAGTAAGCTGGACATTTCAGTTAATGTTATTAATAGGTTTTAACTGCACAGTAAGGTTAGAGGTTCCCTTATGTGCATGATCATTACATCATGGGTCAGAGTTAGATATGGCCATTTGCATATGATGACTCAGTGGCCATATCCGTTAATAGCAATCTACCCAGAATATCAGCAGAGGAGGAAAATCTGTGCACAAATGGATAATGGATGAGAAAAATAACGTGTGCACAGAAGCACAACTTCCTTTCGCTATCATACCTTTAAGCTTTAAGGATGAGAAAAAAGCCATCAAAAGACTCTTTGTGAATATCCAGATGCATGTAGGCACATTTGTGTATGCTTCCATGCATGCTACATATGTGACATCAAGGATGCCCTTGTGTATTGTAGTAAGACCCCTTTACTTCCCTCCAGACGAAACATGCATCAGCTGACCGATGGCCTGGAGAAGCCTGGGGAGGTCAGGATCCCACTGGCTATCACACTCGCCATAGCATGGGTCCTTGTCTATTTCTGTATCTGGAAGGGAGTCAGCTGGACTGGCAAAGTAAGTAGGAGAAGAAGGTACAGACATCAGCATAAACAATGAAAAAGCCAAATATAGAACTGGAACAACAGAACTTTAGATTATTGTTGAAATAAAGGGAGTTACTCACTTATTTTAGAAATTTTGTGTAATTTCCTGTTAGTGTGGGAAAAGAGCTTCACTGGTACACTGTCACAAAAAAGTTAAAAATCATACAAAAAGATTATACATGGACACATAGGCTATCCCTTTGGAATATCCTTTTATTATAAAGTATGTTGTGTTATATAAGTACCAACATTTTGCACAATGGCAAACAGCCCGACAGAGTTTGCATCATCTGTACACTGAGCTAAAGTATGAGATTTCTATTTGCTGTTGCTTGATCTTTATTTTGATGTCTGTTTTTTTCAGTATGGCAAAAGGAGTTTCAACAATTTCCTAACTTTCACAACAAGATCCTCTGCTGATTCATTTTTATGCAGTAGATGTTATCTTGGCTGGCATGATTAGTGTTGACTTTGACAGCACAGTCTGAAATTAGTTCAGATAAGGAGGGAAATAGTGCGCCGGGAGTGTGCTGAACCCAGTCTTTCTGGGGTCACTGTGCCTCTGGGAGATGGTTGACTAGGGCACTAAGCTGCTCTGTGTGGATGGTGCCTCAGTAACACAATAAGTTGATGAGATTAAGAACTTGTCGGTTTTCAAACTGCGCTCTTGCCTCAAATATTCTCGGGAGATCTTAAAGATGGCTTAGAGAGATTATTTTGCAGTAATCACGATTTTGTGCCCCGTAGGTGGTGTACTTCTCTGCCACGTACCCTTACTTCATGTTGTTCATCCTGTTTTGCCGTGGTGTCTCTCTGCCCGGTGCCATGGATGGAATCCTCTTCTATATCACACCAGACTTCAACAAGCTTAAGGAGTCTGAGGTGAGCTCGCTGCTCTTTCTGATCACGAATACATGTAGATATTCTGCAGCAGCAACCAAAATTAAGGTTGCTGCAGAGTATAAGATGAGCCCCAACTTGATGTGTTTTGGTTTTTGGGGTAATGTTTCAGGGTTGTTGTTTTTTTTAACATTATGTAGGTCTCTGTACCTACATGAATGGATGGGAACTAATAAGTCAACAAGATTCCAGATACATTTTCAGTGATTGCAGAGCTTTAACGTGAATGTCTGTGAATGATGTTTATAACCATGATTGTTCATTGCAAGTACCATTATTAGCACAGTTCACAAATACTTTCTTTTACAGTGTTGATTATGAGATAATGTGTTTATTTCTGTAAAGACTGAGAAGCTGAGGTCAGATCACGATTCAGTGATTTGACAGTTGATCAAATAGCATCAGGCACGACAAAACAATGCTGAGGCGTTACAGTGCAGAACAAACAGTTTCCCTCTTTCTAGCATTTATGCACATGCTTTCATCAGAGAAAAGAGTCCTGATAATCAGTAAATGAATATAATCCTGGCCGGTTTTTCAAACAAAAATCTTCTTTTAGCAGCAATTTTTGCACAAGCACACTTACTTGAACCTCTTTTCTGTCTGTGTGTCAGGTGTGGCTCGACGCTGCCACTCAGATCTTCTTTTCCTACGG
Organism: Aulonocara stuartgranti; assembly: GCF_965226115.1. Classification (NCBI taxonomy): domain Eukaryota; kingdom Metazoa; phylum Chordata; class Actinopteri; order Cichliformes; family Cichlidae; genus Aulonocara; species Aulonocara stuartgranti. The sequence goes on along the minus strand of NC_138943.1, from coordinate 18,110,231 downwards.
GCTAGGATTAGGCTCTCTGATTGCTCTCGGCAGCTATAATCCCTTCACCAACAACGTATACAGGTAGGTGAATAAAATACTGTTTCTGTTTATTTACAGCTTGAATTAAATGCCTGTTAAAAAATTACCATCTAACACCACTCACTCATATCATTTATTTATTTATTTTTTATATGGAGACCGTGCAGATGTCTCTTCCTGGGATTATTTTTGGTTTCCGTGACAGCATAGTGTCTGCAGTTTGTTCTATTTTGGGACTATTTGAGCCCCCTGTTATATCAGTTGTTTCATTATTTTGGCTCCACATAGTGTTTTAGATTCAGGTACACACATTTGGTGACTGTCAAAGGCTGTCACCTTATAAAATAAACACTGGCCATCTGCCCATTTGTCTCTCTAGTCGTAAAACTGCTAGAACTCACTGCCGTTTTATAAAATCAGGACATTATCAATGTATTCAGCTGTTGTGCCACTGCCAGATGCAAAATGGCTTTCCACCTTTCCCTTTCCACCCCACCCCCCACCACTCCACTCCCACAAGCCTCGCCACAATGTGTGACGGGTTGATAAGGAATTGATATAGGCGTGACAATGGCTGCAGCGTGCTTTGTCTCTCCCCTACAGAGATTCTGTCATTGTCTGCTGCATCAACTCCTTTACCAGTATGTTCGCCGGCTTTGTCATCTTCTCCATCGTGGGATTTATGGCTAATGTGACAAAGAGACCCATCGCTGATGTGGCAGCCTCAGGTAATTGCAATCAATGTTGAAACTCAATAGTAATAACAGACACAGGCAAAAGATAATATGACTACAAATACGGTGCAAAAAGTCAGCCATTGCAGCTGCTATAATTTTGAAGGGACAAATGATTTTTTTTACACTGTTGGTCCAGATTGCTGGGATTATTAGAAGGGAAATACTTTGCAAAAACTCTCTGTACTCTCAGTCCTTTACAAATACTCAGCTTTGACATTCAGTGTACTTTTTTCTCTCAATGACACTTCGAGATCAACTTCTTTTTTTTGTTTCTTCTTTTATCAAGTTTTACACTTTCAGTACTGTCATATGAGCCCAGTTTAAATTTATTGTTTTGACTTCTTCAGTCAAAACCAGATACTTTTAGCTGCTCCCTTATTCACAAGGAGTCACCACAGTGGGTAGCTCCCCATGTTTGATTTGGAAGATCTTTACATCTGATGCCCTGCCTGATGCGACTCATATAGAGTAATCTCCCAGGACAGGAATCAGGAGCCTATCACTTGTTAGGCAATTGTGAAAGCCATTACACTATGGAGCCACTACGTCATAGCCAAATACCACATGTTTTATTTGTGTCCCACTGTCAAATACAAATCACATTATCTCTGATATTTATCTTTTATCAGGACCTGGCTTGGCTTTTTTGGCATATCCAGAGGCTGTCACCCAGCTCCCCATTTCCCCTCTCTGGGCAGTGTTGTTTTTCTCCATGCTCTTGATGCTGGGAATTGACAGTCAGGTAAAGATATTTCAAGAAAAAATGTCTCCTTTTACCAATATGAAATGCTTTCTAAAATACTTTTCTAACCTTCAAATAAAAATGATCTAAGTTTTCAGTTTGATACTGCACTAATGTGCCAAAAAACTTACCATTGCTCTTTTGCTCAGATACTAAACCTTAGCAATGTTTTTATTGTGACAGAAATGTATTGTGTAACAGTTTCAACCTGATTCTGCAATATCTCCAGTTCTGCACTGTGGAAGGCTTCATCACTGCCCTGGTTGATGAATTCCCCCATGTCCTTCGAAAGCGTAGAGAGATCTTCATTGCAGTCGTCTGCCTTATTTCTTACATCATTGGCCTGTCCAACATCACACAGGTGAATATGAATGTGCACTAACTCTGAATGTGCAGGCATGTCAAACATAAGGGTTGTGGGCCAGAATCGGTCCTACAAAGCACCCCCATGGCCATTCATGCTGCACCACTGTAATTAAGTAACAAATTATTAAATAACAGATTTTTTTTTTTTTTACTACTTACTCTGGAATGTCTGTATTTTACAGTAAGTCCAAAGTAAAAAAAACAAAACAAAAACAACAACAACAACAGGTCATTTAATAGGACATTTTCTGTGAATTTACCTTCTGTTTTATATTTACATTAACAACAACCAGACATTAACCTGATCAATGCCTGCATTTGTTGGGTTCATCTTTACACTTTGTAAAACAGTCATAGGGTCTAATTCTTGAGACTAACATGCCAAACTGATTCACAATATTTAGTATTTACTTGAGTACAAAAAGAGATCCCCCAACATCTACTAGCAAGATTCCCATGTGGTGTGATCTGGTCATTAAGGGCTCTGATTTGCATATCATATCAACATATCCTTGAGAAATGATAAAATGGCTTTAGTCTAGTACACGTTCTCTTCAATTTCTAAATATTCATTGAAACTGCTGCGCATATTCAAGGAGGAGGAACCCCAGCGCTTTGTTAATCACATCATAAGGTCACAAACAATTTATTAAAGTAACCTGACTGTCCGAGGAGGCGAATATCCCAACGTTTTCTCGACACATTCATTCTCCTTAGTGAATGAGCCTTTGTAGACAATTCATAAGCTTCTAACATGTCACCTTTACACTCGGACTGTCTACTGATTTCATTTTCGGGGCACATTTATCCTCCCCCAAAGGAAAACAGCCCTTTGTTTCTCCTGACCCCACATTCGCTGCTATTTCTGTACTCTCAGGACAGCCATACTTTGCAAATGTGATTCAAAAGCTTCAGTTGTTCCAAAATCACTAGTATATTTTATTATTTCCTCAATAATTTTAAGTCTTAGCATTTCAGTATTAGTCACAGCTCATTTATGAGTGAATGACCTCTGTGTACAAGACAAATTTTCCTGGGGCTTATGCACAGTGCGCTATTTTAATCCCATTTTAATCTACAAGAGCTGTTTTAACCCAATTATGACTGTAATTAAAATAGGTGTTTTAGTCTGTTGAAGAGAAATGTCATTGTACTTAATCATTTGTCTTTTCTACTATGCTGGATTTCAGATTTGAGTAATAAAATGACATTTGAGGGCTTAACACAGTTCTATAAACTATTGTTTACACATAAATATTTAGCTATCAAAGTTTATTTGAATATATTGGAATTCCAAACTCTGCTTCTTCAATTGACACACTCTGAGTCATTTCCCTCAGGTAACATTATGCTAAAAACACTTCAAAGATTTGCATCAGTTTGAAATGCAAGACAAAGAAAATGATAAGCAAGAAAAAAAAAACCAACGTGTCAGTAATATGCAATAAAAGCTTCTGCATCTCTTGAGCTATGACAATTCAAGAGCCTGCGCTGTTCCTCTATTCCAGTCACATTGGATTTCCATCATGCTACATGCACAGCACGTTATTTTATGGCAGTTATCCTAATCGCTGTTCCAGGCAGTATGAAGTATATCAAGCTTCAAAATGTAGAAGTGGACAAACTCCAAGAAGTCCTCTTGAGCTGGTCCCTAGAATGACTTGATAGCTGCAAGGCACTAAATGCTGGCACTGTAGAAATTTGAGCCATATTGGTACTGCGTGCACTGCACAGTAGGAGAAACACAGCTTTTCACAAAGAATCCATTTAGAGTTCTGAGTTCATCAGTTGGATGTTTAACCATTTATTCTCACTCTTGATGTTACTTCACTGCACTAGTTTAATACTCTCCCGCACATGCCTGTAAGTGCTTTTTCCATTACTTCTCCTTTCTCATCATGTTCTTTGCCTCTGTTTTCAGGGTGGACTGTACGTGTTTAAACTGTTTGATTACTATTCAGCTAGTGGGATGTCCCTACTCTTCTTGGTCTTCTTCGAATGTATCTCAATCTCATGGTTCTATGGTGAGCCAAACAAAAAGGGTTTTTTTTCTCCATCTTAGAACAGTAAGTGTTTTCTGTCTTTTAGCTGCCAATTTGGTGTCGCTACAATGCCAAGCTTTGACATCTAAGACTCAGATGGGAAACATATAAATCCACAGTGACATAATGATAAAAACAGCACTGATAATGTTTTTGGTTTTTTTGTTCCAGGTGTGAACAAATTCTATGACAACATTGAAGAAATGATTGGCTACAGACCATGTCTCTGGTGGAAGGCCTGCTGGGTTGTCTTTACTCCACTCGTTGTGGCTGTAAGTGCGGCAAGCACAAACATAACACAAAAGAAAAATAGTACTCCACTGTGGTCAGTATTTTATTTGAAGGCACTCTGTATATTGCAAATGACTTGAACCATACATTTAAGAAAAAGTGTGCCATTGTTTGATGATTGCTTCTCTCTCTGGCTGGAGTCTATTTCTTTTCACTGACACTTGATTTAATGCTTGTGTTAACTTGCATTTAAGCACCATCATCCAATAGTGTGTCCCAACCACATCTGTATAAGACAATATAGGAAATAGTACAATTTGCAAAACTCTTATCTTAGCTTAAACATTATGCAGTTTGGTAGCATATTTGTAAGCATAATTAGATCTTTTCTCTTGTTCCTCTTGCGTACAGGGAGTCTTCTTGTTTAGTGCAGTACAGATGGTTCCTCTTACTATGGGCGACTATGTGTTCCCTGCCTGGGGTCAGGGGGTCGGCTGGTGCATGGCCCTCTCCTCCATGATTCTCATCCCTGGCTACATGGGCTACATGTTCCTCACACTCAAAGGCACATACAAAGAGGTAAGACAAATATATTAATGCTTGACTTTTTTAATTGTATTTCACAAATTGTTATAATTGCCTGCTTTACACTACAAAAATTAATATCCTTTTCTTGTTAAGAAAGGAAGTGGGATGTTATTCTTTTTAAAGCTATGGTATAAATGCCAAGAGTGTACGGCTGACAAGTAGCTAAAGATAAACCAGCGTATAATGCATCACTATACCCACCTCTGAGCTTTTCACACATCTAGTAGCTTTACCCTGGACTCTGCAGCTGAATAAGCCACACTGAGTGTTTCAAGTGGATTACTTCTTATGCATGATTTTTTTGCACAAGCCAAACTGATATTAGCTCATACAGGATGTAAGGCGATCCTATATGCAGATAAAGAAAAATACAAGCCCAAAGGATTTAGTGAAAGATCCATTTACACCATGTACAGAAGTTTAGATAAATATTTAGGTCACCACAAATGCAGCCCGCTTTACCAGAATATACTAACCCATGAGCTTTATTACCTTTACTTTTTATTAATTTCATAATGGGCAGCTTTGAAAGTACTATGAAAGGATTATAATTAAGGGCCAAACAGAGAACCTGTGCAGGCACCAGCAGTCTTCTATTCTCCTTCTTCTTCTTTGTCCACTGGCAGTTCCCTGATTCTTTTTACCGAGTTTAATGGCTTTGCCACGAGTGCTCTAGGGCCACCAATGGTTCAGATTTAGCGGTATGTTTAGGCACATAACTTTTAAAAAACACAAATGAGGCAAATTAGCTACTCGTGGATTCCAAAGAATCTTAATATCACCATAACTTTGGGACATCTCATGAGTACATATTCTAGCATAAGGATGTTTATTCTCAGTGCATTCTTGTTCTCCTTTCCTAAGTCCTTATGAATTCTGATTCTGAAATGTGATTAGGTAAAAGAGATAGGATGTACTTTTGAAACACAGCCAGCAATGCAGCAATCACATTAAATTGTCAGTATATTACGCCTCGGGAGTGAGAACGGGCTGCATCTGACCAGTAGACGGTCGTACAATAATAGTAAAAACAGAAAAACATAATCAGAGTCAACCAATAGGCACAGAGGGCTTCTATTTCAGCCTATGCTTGCTCTGTTGTCCATTCATCAGGTCTGGCTGCACAAACTAGGCTCAAGGACTCAAATGGAGTTCACACAATACAAAGCATCAGACAAGTGGGTTGATTGTCACAGAACTGCTGCTGAGTTTTCCTTATGCCCAAGAAGGTCTCCTAGTGCCTCATTTCAGTGAATAAAAGAACAAGACATTCAGACAAAATTGGCATCTGCTGGGAATTTGCATGTGTGACCATCAATATTGCTAAAAGCTATGTCAACGCCTATAAGAAGGTACAAACTTGCAGTTTCTAGTGTAAAGCTATAGAACTGATCAGTTCTATAGCTTTAGTAGTGTTTTGTTTTTGTATGATGTTGGACGAAAGAGATATAGGACATAAACAAGAATTTTTGTGTGGTGTCTCTGGAAGGCCCCAAAGCCAGGATATGTCTCCTTTTCAACCTAATTGATGCAACCACCATGAGTGATTTCATTGAAAGGTTTAAAATAAATACAGGCTACATTTTTTTCTGATGTCTACAAATATTGTCAGAGGTGATCTTCAAAACAACCCTCTCTAAAGTTATCACATGGATTTTGACTTTTCTATCCATTTGCCCCTTACGGACAATTGATATAAAAAAGGAAATCATACTGTAGCACAGCATCTCTTTCATAAATTAACATCAGTCTTGGTGTACACACTATGCACTTTTTTCTGAGTCCCTAGAAGCCATGCAAATGGTAAAAAGAGGTTTTATTTTCAATCAGTGCTAACAGATACACCTTTAACATAATCAGATCAAACTGACATTGTGACTGTACCCTGCTGAACTTCTTGGCCCCCTTGTTGCCGCTTGCAGCTATGTTTTGTAATTAATTTTGTAATTTAGAAGCCAAAAGATGCTCCACACTGAAAGGGAAAAGGATGAGCATAGCGAGTGTGACTTTGCTCCATGCATTAAAACTGTACAGCACCACTGTAATTCAAAGGTTTTATAATAAGTAAAACACACTAGCATCCTGGGCAAAGTAGTAAATTGTCATGAAGCGTAGAGCGGTGATAAAAGGATTAGTGAAATAGATTTTTAATTAGTTTTGTTAAATAATTTCTGATAGCTGTGTGCTGTAACAGTGACAATGACATACAACAGCCATGAAGTCCTTGGTAAATGACGTTTATACGCAGGGCAGTGCCACGCTGCATTTTTATTGACCTGATGTTACTAATCACTGTAAGAGAATACCTTTTCTGGTATACCATTTACATTAACAACTTCTTGATTTGCAGTCATCCACAGTGAGCCGAATAAGCAGGCTTACAGATAGTCTCTTAGTCTCCTCTGACAGATATAGCTTTATAGTCACCACTGACAGAATAAATGGGCGATAATTGCAGACAGTGGAACAGAGGCTATCAGAGGCGATGTGCAGGCGTCAGATCCTGCAGTAACAGCTGATGGCTGATTGTCTAATTGTAGCAATCAGCAAGTTGATTAGTGCTCTGCACCCAGGCGAACACTTAGTTTCACAAACACTCCATAAAAATGTTGACTGCAAAGCCCTGTTCTGACGCTGCATAGCTGAGAGCATTTTTTAAAGATTTAGTAAGTTTAGTAAGTTTGGCCCATGGAAGTTTGTTGGTGTCATTAGTAGGTTTCACTCTCTAAAGGTATATTAATTCATATAACTTTATCTCAGGTTGGAAAGCATCCAGTAGAAGAATGTTTACATTCAAAGCCTAAGGTCATTTATCCCTTAAGCTCACAGCTGCATAGCTCGTGTGGTTTGTTACAGCCTTTGGATTTGAACACTGACTTCTCAGCTCACGATATTAACTGTGGTACTGATCTTCTTCTCAGCGTCTGCGGATGATGATCAAGCCTTTGGTACTGGTGAAGGCTCAGGAAAATGGTCCAGACCAGCAGACAGAAAACCAGAATCAGAACCCTGCTACTGAGGAAGCCTACATCTAAAAAGGTCTGATCTCTGTCTCAACAGCCAGACTGGCACTCCACAATAGAAGAAACGTAATCAAGGTTGGGAACAACCACTAGACTTTTATGTCTGCTTTTATTCACCTACCTCCTGGGGACATGTGAAACCAACCTGATTACACAGTTATTTTTAGGGGGTTTTCTGTATGTTTATTTGTAAAATACAAAGTTATAAAACTTATGATGACAAGCAAATTATCCAGCAAAGTTATTGTGATATTATGAATTTCATTATGCAAAAAAGTTAGCCTTTTTAGAAAAGGAAATGTGACTTAGTAAAATACTGTATATTGAATATATATAATTAAAATTTGGAGGCCCATGTTGATTCAGTAGTAATGTGCTTTGAGTAATCTACTAAACTCCAACTATTGTACAAAAGGGTTTATCGGTAAAATGCATTTTGCATGTCCATGAAATAAATACATCAAAATAAATGCCGTGTAGTAGATGAAAACACAATTTGAAAGTTAGCAAAGTGGAAATGGAATATTGAGCAATTTAAGGCAAAGACAATGTGGGAACATGCAACAGGTAAGGCCAAATTTGCTTTTATTTTTAAAACAAATTTAACTAGACTATCAATCCCCTGCAAATCCTGCACTTCACCTGAAATGTTTACTACCCGTGTCTGGGGATACAACTGAAAAGCACAAGTACAGTATGGAATTTCTAAGTGTCCAATTTATTTTTGGCATGAGTGAAAACTGTGACCACAGCAAAAATAACATATATAATACATAGCAAGAGACTGTTATAATTGTTTCTTTGTTTTCTAAAGAACAATAACTTTGTATGTTGTCCAAATCTTTTTTGTAGAACAAGTTTTAGGTTATTTTCTATGTGTGTGAGTGAGAAGGACCAAATTAATGCTCTGAGACTGCTGACCCACTGAGCATTTACGGATTAAATAAAGAGTCTAATTAAAGTAATTATTCGAGAATCCCCTTTTGACTCGGTATAGAGCAGCAGGGTAGTGAAAAGAGCAGTCGCCCACAAGCACAGTTTGAATCTGTAAACTAGTACCTCTAAAAATAAAGGCGTAGCCATTACAAAACTCCTACATGTGCACTTCTTCTGGAGAGTAAACATTTGGAAAATGGTGACTTTTCTTCAACTGACACCAATTAAGTAGAAGGAAAAGTGTTACACTGAAATAAAACAATACTAATTCAGAGTTTAAACTGTGAGAGCTAATAGGCTGAAGTGTAGCGTGCGAGATGATTTCTATCATTACTACCATTATTCTGTCTGGAATCGTTTACTTGTGTATCTATTTAGTAACCCACTTCTCAGGAACAAAGGTGGAAGTGACCAAATTCTCTCAGATACTACCACGATACACTGAAACAATGAATGCTGTATTAAACGACAACAAGTGTGAAAATGGTCATTTTTTTTCCCATAAATTCAACATGCTACCTGAAGCAGCAACAAAACATAAAGTCGCAAACCAGAATGAAGACTTCACACATATATATATATATATATATATATATATATATATATATATATATATCTACTTGGGTACATTCAAAAGCTGATCCAAATTCCTGCCTCTTTTCTGTGTGCCATCTGCTCTGCTAGCATATTTTCTTTCACTGTGTATAAGCTGTCATGGCCTTCACAGATGTTGGTAGAAGCCATAAGTTGTTCCTATTCTGTCTTATATTTCCAATACAAGAAATGGGCAGATAAACTTTGGCACAGACACAGAACAAAACTGGCTGAAGTACTGTTAACAGGACATAGCCAGATGCTTTATAGGCCAACACCACCGAAAACTACTCCTTTTCATAGGGTGAATAAAAACCTATTATAACATATCAAGTTGCTCGGCAATATAATAGCATATGAGTAGATCCTGACTTTGTGACAGACCGGAGATATCGCTGTATTACTACGAAGAAGGATCAAGAGAATTTGCTTCTGTGGCAGCTATGCGACAGGAATCAGGTTGAACCAGTCCCATCTTTTCTTTTATTTATGTTTTTTTTTTTCAAAGATGTGTTTAAATGTGCAATGACTAAAGGGTTCCGTGAATTTTGTATAAAGTTACCATATTGCAGTTTTCTCTCTTGAATGATGTTGTAAACTGGACTGTGTAATACATGTATCTGTGAATGTCCGTACAACCTGGATTTTTTTTCCTTTCGTCTAAATGTTGAACAGAAAAAAATGATATCATTTGCTGTTTTCTGCAATAATACTGTCTCAGAAACTAAAGCACATATCTCTCAACTGTAAAAAAACAAAAAAACAAAAAACTATGAAGATAACAGCAGAATAGATTAATAATAAAGAAGATTATAATAATGATAATAACAATAATGTAATAGAAATGTCTAGTCAGAGAATATTGTTTTGTATATTTCTAGCTGTTTCATGGGCCTAATGTAAAATATTATATGTAAAAAATATAATAAATGTCTAGATGGTGTTATATGAAAAAGCATGATTGCAATATATGTTATCTGCAAAATAAATAAAGTTCTATAGATTATAATCCCTGTGTTATGTGTTCATTCCATTTAAAGGGTAGGTGAATAAAAGTCCACTCCATTTTAAATGCTTTCATTTTCTAAAATTATTTATTTATTGTGGAACTATGCAGGTGGTTAATTGTGGAACAAATTGTTTTATGAAGAACATTTTACCCTTAGAAAAAACTTATTTTCTGTTTCTATAAAGAAAGATGTTATTGCACATTACTGACCTGTTCAGTACTATGGTAGTTTTTTGCACGAGTTGGTGAATATGCAATCAGCTCTGTCACTACAAGAGATGTTTGCTGTAAACATAACTGATAGTTTCTGACAAAATGGTTCATGCCGCAGTAACATTCTTGTGACACCTGCACTGAAGGCTGGGCCAGCACAGACACTACAGCTATTTTGGCTAAAAGCCAATTCCTCCAAGCCACAATGCACAATACATTAACCTACATTCATTTCAGTCCAAATAATCATCAAATAACCAAAATATGCACATAGAGAAGGAAGCGTGGGAAGAGGACACATTGTAATTTAACGGAATTTATGACTAGGGAAGACCAATAAGATTGGAACAAAATATGTGACAAAGTGATATTTAAATAATAAATGTAACCTTCAAAAATGTGGGGGTTTTTAAAATCACATTTCCTTTTTTATTCTGAAACTGTAAAAGCGTATTGTCAAGAATTAGATGTAATGAAACAGATGTAAATGTCAGTAGTTTAGAGTCACTATTTAGCATCAAGGCTATGGACTTGTCACTCTATAAAAGAGCACACCAAGCTCAATATGGCAAAGTCTGGGAGTAGCACTTCCACAGGAAGCCAGTGTGCTTTTAACTGCTTGTCTGATAATGAGATTTAATCTCCCTTTCCAGCCAAATAATTGCAGCAAGCTCCAACACAGAAAATCCCATCATGGCCCAATTTTTGCAGCAATTGACGAAGTGAGGATAGGTAAGTAAGTAAAGCATTGTTTCAGTTTCTAGCTAAAATCCAGTTCATGTCTTGTGAAACTACACAAAATTCAAATTAAAAAAATCATTGGAGCCTGAATCTCCTTAACCAAAAAAGACATGATATGGAAGTTACTCTGTTCTGTACAGCCACTGTTTGCCCTTACAGCGGCACCATATAGTGATTGCAATAGCAGAGATTTCATGCCAGCCGTGCAGAAGAAGGCATGGGAAATCAAGACACAAGACAGAGTAGTGAGGGTACATTGGATATATAATGCAGCAAACTGTGTTTGTCATGTGAGCATGGCAGCAAATGCCATTCATCATCCTAAACTAGTCACAGGCTTTTGGTCAGCTTAAGTACATGGGATAGAATATAATGTGAATGCAGAATATGTAAAGCATTTATTGTCATTGTGTTGGTGGTGACATCATCACTTCTTGCAACATTTTTAAGTAATGTTCCTTCAGTTTGTGTTAGGCTTGCAGCCAATGCCAGATGTGAAACCATTTACAGTATATGTGCTTGCAGCTCAGCCATTTTAGCTATTTCCTTAGCTAGTATAGTGCAAACACACACCACTATTGGTGGTTAAACACTAGTCACAGTATTACTGTTTCCTTCTGAGAACCAAGTCTAATCCCGGGGTTTGGGATTTGAAAAAGCAACCCTACATATTTGTTTAATATGTGCACTGAAGAACATATCCTGGTCAAAAATGACTCCAAGGTTCCTCACAGTGTTACTGGAGGCCAAGGAAATGCCATCCAGAGTAAGAATCTGGTTAGATACCATATTTCTAAGATTTTCAGGGCCCGAGTACAATAACCTCAGTTTTATCTGAATTAAGAATCAGAAAGTTAGCGGCCATTCAGGTCTTTATGTCTTTAAGACATTCCTGCAGTTTAACTAATTGGTGTGTGTTATCTGGCTTCATGGACAGATAGAGTTGGGTATCATCGGCATTGCAGTGAACATGTATACTATGTCTTCTGATGATACAGCCTCAGGGAAGCATGTATAAAGTAAACAGAATTGGTCCTAGCACTGAACCCTGTCGAACTCCATAATTGACCTCAGTGTATGAAGAAGACTCTCCATTTACATGAACAAATTGGAGTCTATTAGATAGATATGATAGAAACCACTGCAGCACAGTACCTGTAATACCTACAGAATGTTCTAATTGCTCTAACTGGATTGTAAATACTCAGCTATTAACCTAACATGAATGTCTGCAGGAAATCTGAGCACCAACGAGCACGCAAACATCTGACAGAATCCCCACAGCCAAACCTAAAATGTTTTTGCTAACCACTGTAATAATTTGCTGCCCAACAAATACAAATATTATAAAAACTGTAACATTTTCTCTGGGCACTCCAGCTTACTCCCACTGACTGAAGAAAACTGGTGATTCTAAATTGGCTGGGATAGTTGTGGGATCCCCCCACAACCCAAATTACAAACACGGTAGAAATTGCATGGATGGTGCCTCAACATAGGAAATAGGTTTATCCATCCGGATGTCTGACCGGCCTGAATATGACAGCCAAGGCTTTTTTTCCTCCCTATCTGGAACCAATACCACCGTACTGGCGTTCCCTACCACCGTCACCAATACCACCGTACTGGCGTTCCCTACCACCGTCACCGGATCTGCGGAAGCGACGCAGGAGACGGGGTAACCGTGAAGGTCGTCTTGTGAAGCTGAAATCCTGGATTTCTCATTTTCCCCATGAGCTCCGCTGCATCCGCCGCTTTTGTCCGCAACTATTGGTGCCATTGCGTGCCTTGGATCCGGTGGACTCCTGGCTGGTTCCTGTTGTTGGGTCTTTCGAAAATGGTCCAGCAAAACTCTCTCCTCTACGGCATATGCGCTGGCGCGGAGTTGACAAGAAAAATCTTCGACCGGTGGATCTGGTTGCTAATACCTCGGAAGTTTTGGACCCAGTCCCTCTCAGGCTGGGTCTAATAAATACCAGGTCGGTGGTCAACAAGACCTTCATATTGAAGGATTTTTTTCTCTCTCGTGTTCTGGATTTACTCTTCTTGACTGAAACCTGGATTTCTCCCGGTGAGTTAAGCGCTTTCATTGAACTAGTACCCGCTGACTGTACCTTTTTTAATGTTCCGAGAGCTTCTGGTCGCGGAGGAGGGCTTGCTGTTGTTTTTAAGGCTCACTTGGACTTGAAGCAGCTTTTCCCTTCGTCTCGCTACACCAGCTTTGAACTCTGTTTATGCAAACTGGGCCACTCGCCTTCGTTGTTATGTGCGATTGTTTATCGCCCGCCGAAATATAACAAGGTGTTCTTATCAGAGTTCTCCGAGTTTCTTGCTGATTGTGCATCACGATATGACCAGATCCTCCTGCTTGGTGATTTTAATATTCACGTTTGCTGTCCGGGGAAGCCCCTGGCCAAGGACTTTCTGGACTTAGTGAACTCTTTTAATTTTGTCCAATTTGTTAGTGGTGGCACTCAAGAACGTGGTCACACACTGGACTTAGTTTTATCTCATGGTTTATCTGTTTGCAATGTACGGGTTGAAGATGCAGTATTTTCTGATCATATGCCTATCTTATTTGATATTGCTCCTTCTAACGCTTTTGCAAATCAGGCTGCACCTGCTCGATGTTATCGTGCCTTTGGCTCTGATTCTGCCGAACGGTTTTCTATACTGTTTGACAAATTTATGTCTTATGCCCCTGAGTTGCCCACTGCAGATGACCTACTTTTGTATTTTGACTTTGCTTGTAAATCTGTGCTTGATGTTGTTGCCCCTTTGAGAGTAAGAAAATGTAAATCTAAGACTAATCCTTGGTTAACAGATCATACCCGAGCTATTAGAAGACAATGTAGGAAATGTGAAAGACAGTGGAAAAAAGACAGATTGCATGTCTCCCTGGAAGCCCTAAAGATTAGTTGGAAAACTTATCAGAGGGCAGTTAAGGCCGATAAACACTCCTACTTTTCTCAACTTATTTCGGCCAACTCTCATAACCCTCGTGTTTTATACGATTAATTCTGTACTTAACTTGGAGGGTTACAACCTTTTGCCGTCCTCTGAGGCTATGTGCAATAAGTTTATCACCTTTTTTGTGGACAAGATTGCTAGCCTGAGGCCTCTGATTCCACCTATTGTTGATCCGGCCATGCATGCTCCTTGCTCAAGCTTATTCCCTGCTTTTGCACCGATTTCTCTGCGTGACTTAGAGGAGTTGGTGCTACATGCTAAGCCCTGTGGCTCCCCAAATGATGTTGTTACTCCCCGCTTTCTCCAAAAAGTATTTCCCATCCTTGGACCTTATATCCTGAAAATTATCAATACTAGTCTGTTAACCGGTCAAGTTCCTAGTGGGTTTAAACATGCAGTCATACACCCCTTACTTAAGAAACCTGGCCTTGATAGTTCTACTATGTCAAATTTTAGACCTATCTCCAAACTTCCCTTTTTAAGCAAGATCTTGGAGAGGATTGTACATACCCAACTGTTGGATTATTTGAGCGACTCGCAATTGTCTGAAATTTTCCAATCTGGTTTTAAGCCCTTTCACAGTACAGCCAACTGTGAAAGGGCTGGCCGCTTCCTCTGTGGCCCCTCTGCTTTGGGGTGTGCCCCAGGGATCTATCCTTGGGCCATTACTTTTCTCGCTGTATTTACTCCCCCTTGGTGCGATTTTTCGTAAACACGGAGTGTCATTTCATTTGTATGCCGATGACTGTCAGCTTTACTTACCTTTTAGTCATTTGGATACCTCCCCATGTCAATCACTGCTTGACTGTCTTAGCGATATTAAATTATGGATGGCAAATAATTTTTTGAATTTTAATGGTCGCAAAACGGAAGCAATTTTATATGGCCCGCATCGTTCTACTGATTCTCCAGATGTTGATTTTGGTGATTTGACCTCTCATCTGAAAAGTTCAGTCACTAATCTTGGTGTTAAACTTGATTCTGCGCTTACTTTTGAAGGTCATGTAAGTGGGGTGGTAAAATCAGCTTTTTATCACCTCAGACGCCTGTCGAAGGTTAAGCCTTTCCTTTCCAAACCCAATTTGGAAACTCTTATTCATGCTTTTATCACCTCACGTCTGGACTATTGTAATTCCCTTTTAATAGGGGTCGGGTCGGGCACCTTGTCACGCCTGCAGTTAGTGCAAAACGCGGCGGCGCGATTTTTAACCGGTAGTAGGAAATTCGATCACATCACTCCGGTTCTGGCTTCCTTGCATTGGCTTCCCATTGATTTTAGGGTTCGTTTTAAGGTCCTTTTATTGGTTTTTAAATCTTTAAATGGTCTGGCTCCTGTGTACTTATCTGACTTGCTGAAGCCACATGTTCCTCCTCGCTCGCTCCGTTCAGCTGAGCAGCTGCTGCTGTCGGTCCCTAAGTCGCGGCTGAAATGCAGAGGAGACCGTGCCTTTTCAATTGCGTCTCCGATGCTCTGGAATAACCTTCCCCTCCAAATTAGACAAGCGTTATCAGTGCAGGTCTTTAAGTCCAGATTGAAAACCTATTTTTATTCCCTGGCTTTTAACTCTGTAGGAAACTGACACCTTCTTATTTATTTTATTGTTTGTAATGATTTTATGGTATTTTTAATTTGGTTGTTGTTTTGATCTGTGTTGTTCAGCACTTTGGTCTGCCTGGTGTGTTCTTAAAGTGCTATACAAATAAACGATGATGATGATGATGATGATGTCAGCTGCTGGTGTTGGTCCACTGTGTTTTATCAAGGGCAGGGTCCATGCAGCTAGCTATCAGGAGATTTTGGAGCACTTCATGCTTCCATCTGCTGAAAAGCTTTATGGAGATGAAGATTTCATTTTTCAGCACGACCTGGCACCTGCTCACAGTGCCAAAACCACTGGTAAATGGTTTACTGAGCATGGTATTACTGTGCTCAATTGGCCTGCCAACTCTCCTGACCTGAACCCCATAGAGAATCTGTGGGATATTGTGAAGAGAAAGTTGAGAGACACAAGACCCAACACTCTGGATGAGCTCAAGGCCGCTATCGAAGCATCCTGGGCCTCCATAACACCTCAGCAGTGCCTGTCATGGTCCTGGGTCGTTGACCCAGTGTTTTGTCCCTGCCAGAGGCCTGCGCGCCTGCTGGTTCTGCCCTGTATGTGCCAGAGGCCCCTGTGCTTGCTGGTTCTGTTTTGTCCCTGCCAGAGGCCCACGCGCCTGCTGGTTCTTTCCTGTGTGTGCCAGAGGCCCCCGTGCCTGCTGGTTCTGCCCTGTGTTTGCCAGGGGCCCCGGTGCCCACTGGGGGGCCCGAGGAGCCCGTCCAGCCACCAGCTGCTCCACCACCAGCATCATCCTCCTCCTCGCCTGCCGCAGCAGCAGCTTCATCATCTTCATCCTTGCCTGCCGCAGCAGCTTCATCATCCTCATCATCGCCTGCCGCAGCAGCTTCATCATCCTCATCATCGCCTGCAGCAGCAGCTTCATCATCCTCATCATCGCATGCAGCAGCAGCTTCATCATCCTCATCATCGCCTGCAGCAGCAGCATCCACTTCGCCTGGCCTGGCCTCTGCTTCAGCTTCGCCTCGCCCGGCCTCTGCATTGGCTTCAGCTTCGCCTTCACCTGGTCCAGCTTCAGCTTCAGCTACGCCGTCACCTGCGGCGCCACCACCTGCGGCCTCCACGCCGTCACCTGAGGCGCCACCGTCTCTGGCTTCCATCCCGTCGCCTGCAGCGCCATTCTTGTCTGGTCCACCCTCAGAGTCTTCATCCTCGTCTGGTCCACCCTCAGAGTCTTCATCCTCGTCTGGTCCACCCTCAGAGTCTTCATCCTTGTCTGGTCCACCCTCAAAGTCTTCATCCTCGTCTGGTCCACCCTCAGAGTCTTCATCCTCGTCTGGTCCACCCTCAGAGTCTTCATCCTCGTCTGGTCCAGCCTCGTCATCCTCGTCTGGTCCTGCCTCGGCTTCTGCCTCGCCTGGTCCGGCCTCTGCCTCGGCTTCTGCCTCGCCTGGTGCTGCGGGGGCCACGCTGCCTTCAGGTCCCCAACTGCCGCCTCAGCATCGCCGGCCACATTCTAGGCCGCTGGCTGGTCATCATCGCCTTTTGCGCGGTCGGCCTCCAGACCTGTTTCGCCCTCGTCACTGCCGTTGCCCTCTGTGGTATATTGTAATAAGCAGCAGCTATTACTACCTCCCACCAGTAGGTGGTATGGTGTTATTGTATGTGTTCTGAGCTTATGGAGTAAAAGTCCGGACCTCCACCATAGCCTCGTCTCAGTCCTCTGTGCTTGGTCTAAAGTTATTGTTGACCACAACCCACGCTACACGGGCAGTTGGAGCAACACTGCATAAAGTTACAACATGGTGTCAGAAGTCGGCAAGACCGTGTGAACAGGGACCGCGACGTGAGTAAGCTAGCCGTAGATTAGCTAACAGTAGCCATTGCTAACGGCATGGAGCAATTCAAGCCACCATCACCGCTACTGCTCACAGGCAATTTATCTGAGACCTGGCGCAGATGGGAACAAAGATTCGGACTGTATATGACTGCTACGGTTGCGTTGGAGAAGGATGAAAAGGTTAAAATAGCCATTCTTCTCCACACTATCGGCGAAGAAGCGCTTGAAGTGTACAACACGCTCACAGTGACCCCGACCGGAGACGCACTGACAATGGCGGACATTTTGAAAACGTTTAAGGAATACTGTAGTCCACGAAAGAACGTTGTTTTTGAACGCCACAAGTTCTGGTCATACCCAATGTCGGCGGATATAACAGTGGACAGATATGTCACGGAACTCCGTCAGAGAAGTAAAAGTTGTGAATTTGGGATCAATGAGGACGACATGATCAGGGATAAATTGGTGTTCAGCATAAGTGACGCAAGACTAAAAGAGAGATTGCTTCGTGACAACGACCTCACACTGCGCAAGACGATAGAAATATGCAGATCAGCAGAAGTGGCCAAGTCACAGATTCAGGCCATGCAGTCAATAACTGCAGCCCAAGACACGTCAGTGGACGCATTAAGAAAAATGCCAGGATACATTAAATCAGGACACAGTAAAAACAAACTGAGCAACGACAAACAAACAGTTTGTCACAAATGCGGCAACAAACACGCATTCCGACAGTGTCCAGCCTATGGGGCAACATGTCACAAGTGTGGGAAAAATAACCACTTCTCAAAAGTGTGCAGAGCTAGCGCAGAGAAGAGTAGACACTTCAAGAAAACAAAAACTATTAACAACATTGAAACTGATGGCGATTCACTATACATCGGCATGGTATCCAGCGACAAGCACAAGACTGGCAAATGGCATGAAAGTGTGACAATCGGAGACGTACCACTCACCTTCAAGCTAGACACAGGTGCGGACGCAAATGTGCTCCCCAGATCAGTTTATGACGAGTTACCAGATATGCCTCGGTTACAGCCCACAAAGACTGTACTCATAGCTTTTGGTGGAGCCCGCATACGTGCAGATGGTGTGGTGTCTCTTGAGTGTGAAGCACGGAAGCACAAGGCTGTGTTTGACTTTCTTGTATCAAGCCACGCAGATAAACCGATCCTAGGTGGACAAGCTTGTGAAGAGCTCCATCTGGTGCAACGAGTTGAGACCCTTGCCATGACATCCTCTGTACCGAAATCAGCTAAACCACCTTCTACCTCGGAAGATCTTGTGGAGATGTACGCTGATGTGTTCACAGGCTTAGGTGAGTTCCCTGGACTTCACCACATACATATTGACCCAAATGCAACACCTGTGATTCACGCATGCAGGAACGTGCCACTCTCCATAATGGATGCGCTGAAGAAGACGCTACAGGACTTACAAAACAGAGATGTCATAATGCCTGTCAATGAGCCTACAGATTGGGTCAACAGTCTTGTCGCCACACAGAAGAAGAACGGAACACTAAGGGTGTGCTTGGACCCTTGTGATCTGAACCAAGCAGTTAAACGCCAGCACTACTCCATTCCCACACACGAGGACGTTCGCAGCAAGCTAGCAGGAAAATCCATCTTCACCATATTGGATGAAGAAGATGGATACTGGCAGATCAAGCTGGACGAGCCGTCATCAAAGCTCTGTACCTTCAATACACCTTGGGGCCGATATCGCTTCCTCCGACTCCCATTCGGGATCAAATCAGCCAGCGAGGTCTTTCAACAAAAGAATTGTGAGACTTTCGGCAACATTCCTGGTGTATTTATCATTGCAGATGATATGATAATTGCAGCTACATCAGAGCACGAACACGATGAAATCCTGCAGAAGGTCATGGAGAAAGCAAGAGCAGCTAACGTGAAGTTTAACAAGGACAAAATTCAGTTCAAAGTTGACACAGTGAAATACATGGGCCATATCATCACAGCAGCAGGGCAGAAAGCAGATGTTTCAAAGATCAAAGCTATTGTCGACATGCCGACTCCAGAAGACAAACAAAGCCTTCAGCGTCTGCTGGGAATGACGAAGTTTTTGGCACAGTACATCCAAAATGAAGCATCGCTCACAGCACCTTTGAGACAGCTACTCAAGAAGGACACAGTGTGGCAGTGGCAGCCACATCACACAGTAGCGTTACAGACGCTCAAGTCGATGCTCACACAAGCTCCAGTGTTGAGATTTTATGACCACAAGAAACCACTAACACTGCAGGCCAATTCTTCAAAAGATGGGCTGGGCGCATGCCTATTACAAGAAGGGCAACCTGTGTGTTACGCGTCACGAGCACTCACAGACACAGAAAAAAGGTATGCACAAATAGAAAAAGAGTTGCTAGCCATTGTGTTTGCCGCTAAACGATTCCACCAGTATGTCTATGGAAGACCAGTGACAGTGCAATCTGATCATAAACCCCTGGAGGCGATAGTGCGCAAACCGCTATGCAAGGCACCAGCGAGGCTACAAGGAATGCTGCTACAACTACAGAGATATGATCTCACCGTCACGTACACCCCCGGCAAAGACATGTTCATAGCCGACGCACTCTCACGTGCCACAACTACCAGTGACGACGGAAACGTGAGTGAAAACGCAAATGATGAAAGAGTTGTGTATGCTCTGGAGGCCACAGCAGCATTGAGCGAGAAAACACTGTGTGACCTGAAAAAAGCAGTGGCAGCAGACAGCGTACTACAAGCCGTGCGCGAAAGACACTTCAACGGATGGCCGCCCAGAAGGAAGAGTTTAGACAAAACACTCCACAGCTACTGGCCTATGAGACACGATATCAGTTTCCACGATGACATTATTATGATCGGGGACAAGATCGTAATACCCCAAAGCTTCAGGCGTGTGATCCTGGAGAAGCTGCACCTTGCCCACCAAGGCGTGCAGCGCACAAAAGCCAAAGCAAGAAGAGTGCTGTACTGGCCTGGCATGTCACGCGACATAGAGACCATGCTTGAAAAGTGTGAACAATGCCAGCAAATGCAGCCAAAGAACCAGGCTGAACCGCTTATTCCACACCAGATTCCAGAGCTGCCATGGATGAAAATCGGAGCAGACATCTTCGAACTGAACGATCATCCATATCTTTTGTTAGTGGATTATTTATCGAAATATCCAGAAGTTCTTAACTTACCTGACAAAACGGCACACTCTGTGATTCAGAAGATGAAATCAGTCTTCGCAAGACACGGAATTCCCAAAGAGATAGTGAGCAATCATGTTCCATTCGCCAGCCACGAGATGAGATCGTTTGCAGCATCTTGGGAGATAAAGATAACTTTTTCCAGTCCCGGTTTTCCTTCTTCAAATGGAATGGCGGAGCGAGCCATAAAGACTGTCAAACATGCACTTAAGAAAGCCGCACGGACTGGAACAGACCCACATCTAGTGCTGTTGTCTTTGAGGAACACTCCAGTCACAGGACTTAGTGTGTCACCTGCACAAATGTTGATGGGACGGGTTCTCCGCAGCACCCTGCCATGCACCAGTGCTGTGTTGAGGCAGTCAACCCCACAGAACATTCACGACAAAGTGCGCGGGTTGCAATCAAAGCGGAAACGCCACTATGATCAGCACGCAAGACCATTGCCTGTTCTGACCCCAGGCGAGACTGTGCACATGCAAACAAGGCGCGGTTGGGAGCCAGCTGTTGTAACTCATCGGCGAGAGGAACCACGCTCCTACACTGTGCAAACACCAGATAGTAAAGTGCTCAGGATGAACAGGAGACATCTGAGGAAAATACACCCAAGTCTGTTCAAGGACACACCCATGGACCCAGATGAACTGTCCGTTCACACCCAAGAGCCAGTGGAGCCACCAGCAAATGACACCCCACAAAACTCTAGTCCTGCAAGTATGGACAACACACCCACATGTTACACACGCAGTGGCCGAGCAATAATACGCCCTGCCAGGTATAGAGACTAAGTGATTGGGAAACTTAAAGTCACTCTATCCTGTACCTGCATTGTTCTGTACAAGCTAGATAACTGTCTTGTTGGAAAAGAGAGAAAATATGTCATGTTTCATATGTTCATTTTGACATGTCTTATCTAATCTGTCATGTGTTCATCTGTTTCAAAACACTACACTGATGTGTATTTGCATTGCTCAAGTGACAAGCAATCTGAGGTGTGCTTTACTTAATGTCTCAAGAATATAATATTGTTAATGTTCCTACGATTTAAAAGGTGCATTTATGTTACAAAATATTGGAGTTAAGAGGTAGTATCTTTATCTCGGAAAAGAGGGATGTGGTATATTGTAATAAGCAGCAGCTATTACTACCTCCCACCAGTAGGTGGTACGGTGTTATTGTATGTGTTCTGAGCTTATGGAGTAAAAGTCCGGACCTCCACCATAGCCTCGTCTCAGTCCTCTGTGCTTGGTCTAAAGTTATTGTTGACCACAACCCACGCTACACGGGCAGTTGGAGCAACACTGCATAAAGTTACAACACCCTCCGCGTTGCCGGCCCCCAGATCTGCTCTCTCGCCGCCACTGCCTTCTGCGTGGCCGACCCCCTGAACTGTTTCACTCTGCACTCCTGGGCTGGCAACCTCTGGGCCGGCCACCAGAGCTGTGTGAGCTTTCACAATATCAGGCCCCGGGCCGGCCACCTGAACTATGTTTCGGACTCTGCTCCCCTGCATTTTGGACATTTTTGTTTGGGTTCCTGGGGGTCTCTTGTTTTGTTCTGTTCCGGACCCTGAAATAGTTGTGGATGATAAAGGATTCAGAAAGTTTATTCATGCAGGCACATATGACAGAGAATATGCATGTTCTTTTTGTTTTCATATTTTAATTTATATTTAATTGTGTTGTGGTTTGCAGTGTTTTGTGTTGTTTCACTTTAAATTTGTTTAAAAGAAAAAAGCTGAAAATTTAAATAGTTAAAAGCTGAAATGTGAATAGCTGGTTTTTGTATTATATGACTTATTTATTACGGAGCCCCGCAAGGGACATGGGAGAAAAAAAAATTAAGACGGACTTTTGCGAGATCTCGCAAAGCAAACTTGGGATCTCGCAAAACTTTTGCCAATTTCATAAAAGCTCAGAAATTGCAAGGTTTTAAGTACTCTGTTTTATTACATCACTATATTCAAGATTACAGAAAAATGAAATATATATATGCAGGTGACATTTGAAAAATTGGACATATTGAGAAGAAGAAAAAACAAGGGCTTTAGACTATAGACCCTCCTACTAGCTGTTCCTCAAAATTAGTGGGATCTTTCAACAAATAGTTAAGCAAGTAGATGATCATCAGAACATAACCTGCTCTGTAACATTAAGTTACCATCAAACCATAGGAGCGTAACCACTTTAGTAAAACTGAAAGTGCTAGGTTAACTTTCAACTTACCTCACTAAGCTTTTAATTCTGCTTATAGGCCTCAAGTCACATTTTTTAATCAGTTATGATTTTGTAAACAACAGGAAATGATGGTTATCCCACTGATGGGGGCAGTGACAGATCAGAAAATGCATCAATGCAATTTCGGTATTCTGTTGTTTATTTGGGGTGATATGTTTAATATTTTCGTCTATTAGACATAACCTGAGGTTTTAAAGGCTATCTAGTGTACACTGCCAAACATCTCCTTCCTGTATTACCCTGAACCACTGCTGAATCAGGATATTAGTGAGTCTTCTGTACACCTTAACAAACAGTGTGCTGATAGCATATCAACTCCCAGCAGAGAGGGACAGACAGACAGGCAGCAAGAGAGCAAATGCCCTTATCGCTGCCTGCCATATGATAGGATTAGCTGGAGTGTTGGTTAACAAAGCATTAATGAACAGTTTTAATTGCCTGCATGAATTCCCTGCCAAGCACCCTGAACTACACACAAACGCACACATCATACAGATAACAACACAGGGTTGTGACGTGTTTTGTCCCATCTGAAATTGTGTCCAAGTGATAGAAAATTTGCATTCATGACTCAAGTACAGTCACAGTATTACTGCTGTTGTTCCAATCTGTTTGAATACAATGTGCCACAGAGCATGGGTTTGAAGGCATTCATTTAATTTAACCTCCATTCACTCCTTCACGCAATGCAGACTTAATTGAAATCAATGTTGAAATCAATGTTTTTGATAAGCTCCTGGTGCCATATTACAGTCCAGCTTCTCTGCAGTCACAGGACTTCCAGCTGTCGCCTGAAACCCCTCTGATTACAGCAGGGCAGTGAACATCTTCTGTTTATGTTGCTATGACAATGCTGTTTTTTACCAACCTTTGCCATTTCATCTGCCTACTATTCTGGATATGAGGCATATAATCAGCAATGTCTGCAGTGACACATTTCTGCAATTTTATTTTTTGTATATAGTGCTGCTTTAGTGATTTTATTATATTTTATTCTTAGGTAGTATATGTATTTGGGTATCCAAATTTCCCCCTTTCCTCCTTCATCAGTAACACTGTGATAGCTGTTCCCATTAGTTAAATACCTTTCTCATTACAGACATTTTCTCATGTCAAACAGTTTAGGAGGCTCAAACATAAACATCCCAAAATGGTCAGCAGCTTCTGCACTTCACCAGTCATGCTAATAATTAACTGCTGGTCTAACTGCACAGCCCAAACAGACACAGCATGCCTCTGATACGGCACTGACAGAGGAAGGCTAAAAGTATGCCACACTGCAATCAACACAAGATTTCAGCATAATCGTGGGAGAAGAATACTGAACTTGAGGTAAATATTTCAGATTGTTGGATGACAAAATACAGTCTGGCATCATGAAATGGCTTATCAGTAGCACGATAGTTGAATTTTGCATGTTTTCTCAATTCCTTGGCAGAACGTTCTTGGTTCGAACCTGTTGGCTGGCAAGGCAGGGAAGGCCTCTTTGTTTGCATGTTCTCTTGCTTTATGGTTGCCTTTGTGAGTTCTCTCTGGGTACTCCAACTTCCTCCTACAGTCCAAAGACAGGCATGTTAAGCTGATGACTTTTAACTGGCTGAAAGTATGAATAACCAAACAATATTGTTCCAGATAGATAGCTAGAAGGACCGATCGATAATTTAGTGATCCCACAAGGGATAAGCAATGATGGAAAGAAATGGATGGATACACAGATGCATGTAGTCACTTCTGGCAGCTAACCATCAGAAATACATTTCCTATCAGTACTCACATAGTTATTTTAATAGTATTAAATGACAAAATCACAGGAAATGTCTCGAGGAAAAGTTTTGAGAAAAGATTCAGATTTGTGTTAAATTATACTCATTCACGTTCAAAAATTATGGTTTGAAGATGCACAAAGTAGATTTTCACTGAATGGAAAGGATTAAAATGAGTTCATCAGAGGGACAGCTCAGATTGAGTGATTTAGAGACCGAGTTGGAGAGGCAAGGCTTTAATGGACATGTGCAGAAGAGAGATAGTAGATATATTGAACAAAGGATGTTGGGGATGGAGCTGCCAGGCAGGAAGAAAAGAGGAAGACCACAGAGGAGGTTCATGGATGTAGTGAAGGAGTACATGCAGTGGGGTTGGTGTGACTGCAGAGAACGCTAGGGATAGAGTGAGATGGAGGCAGATGATCTACTGTGGCAACCCATAAAAGGAACACCCAAAGTTCAAAAACAATGCTTATCCATATGTATTTAATTGTGACAAGTGGGAAGTGAGAGACCAGTGTTACTATGAGCCTAACATTTTATTTGATAAGAATTCAGTACCAGCAGGTAGGGGTTTAAACAGAAGAATTTCTCTGTGTTGGAACAAAACAAGAAAAGAGATGGTGACTTTCTGCTGGCACAAACAAGTGAAGCGCCCCAGTAGAGAGTATCATTGCCTCAGCAGATCCTCAACCAGAGAACCCATCTCTTCTAGCCTCTTAGGCCTTCTGCCATGCCACATTTATCACCAAATGTACTAGCACTGATAGCTCAACACTGAAACTCAGAGGCGGCCTCCTTTCTTTGTGGCATTTTCTTTAATATAGTGGAGTAAACAAAAAGATGAAAGAAATACATGTTCTTTATGTGAGACAGTATGACATACAGATAAATGAGTAAAGGTAAAAGGACAAGCAATTCATAATTTACATATTCTCTCATTTGAATATTCATTTTCATTCATTTTTATTGCTAAGTGATTATTCTTAAAGACATTATGTGCTAAAACCTTATGATTAGGTCTTCACTGAGTCAGAAAGCATCACCTTATTACTGAAGAGGGTTTAATTAGTGTCCCATTACCTGTCAAGAACCATTTCCTTGTCAACGCAGTGCTCTAACTGTCTCTAACTTAGACAAATTGTTAATGTGTTTGTGTCGCTCAAGGAACATCATGTGCTTGACACAGTTTTCAGACTGTTACCCATACAGCTTACATAAAAGTTCAGCTACAGTTAAGATAGCAACCTTTTAAAAAGAGGTTTAAAAAAGAGAGAAATGAAGATTTTAATAAGGCAGAAGAATGAAAAGTAAATGTTTGGAAAATGGGCACCGGATGTCACCATGGGAACAGTGTGAACCGTTGTTTTTGTGAAATGTTATTGCAACACCTCAGTTTACTTTAGGAGGCACAAATGCAGGATTCTCTGTAAAAGAAAAATAATAATAATAATAATTCAAGGAATAAAAATGTTTCAAGACAATCAGTCAAAGTTTATATACAACAGCAACATCTGAACTGGTTAACAGTTCACCATGTATTCATATTTGTGGCAATAAAAAGGTGGAAGACAGTATCAGTAACAACATTAATCTAAATGAAAGTAATTTTTGGCCAGGAAAAATCCAAATTTAAGATAATTCAATTCACTTTTTTAAACAAAATTAATAACTTGTACGAATGTATGACATTCAACATTTTCATTTGAAAACCCAAATGTTAACCTCCCGATAATGTCAGATGAAAAGAAGGGACTCAGCGGAGTCACTCTTTTGGGCACCACAGATCCTCTCAATCCAACAAGACGGGCAAGACATAAGAACTGCCATTTTTGATATTTGAGCTACTTTTCTGGCATGGCTGTGTTGTACCTGTAAGTCACATTAAATGCTGAGACTATCCCAGAGTGAGTGTTTATATAACAGAAACAAAACCACCTTATTCAATGGCTTGGTCTTAAAATTTCTGAAATGTCTCTGTTATAAGGATTCTTGTTTTTCTTACCCCCTTTTTTCCTCCCTCTCCCTCACCTCACCAGACTTACCTTGTTTCCCTTTCTCACCTTTGATTGGCTTTGGAGTTTGCCCTTAATTGCGCTCACCTGTCACACATTATATAAGGACTGCACTCACTTACAGCTCACTCTTTTCACTCCCACATAGGGTGGCAGCTCAGATGAGTTTGATTTGGTCTCTTGAGTTTAAGCGTTATTCTTAAGTTAATTAGTAACTTAAAATCCAAACCTTATTTTCTTTTCAGAGTTAGCAGACCATGTGTCTTCCTTTAAGTTGAGTTACCACTGATTACAATTCAATAAACTGAGATACTGCAACAGATTGATGGCTGTTTTATTCGCATCCTGACCGGATGAGGTTTTGGTGATAACAACATCCACCTTCCTTTGAACCTCCTCATTAACATCACTATATCACAGAATAAATCCTTTTGCTGAGATGGAAATATACTATATATGATACTATCCTTCACCAAATGTCCTCAAAGCTAGTGAGTACCTAGCAAGCATGCATCTATGCAACATCCGCAGCCACTCTTCCTCGCATTCCTTAATGCTGCTTATGCAGAGAGGAAGGAATCTGATGTAATGCCTGCCTGCCCTTGGCTGTCAAGTCCACACACACACACACACACACACACACACACACACACACACACACACACACACACACACACACACACACAAAAGCATGCATACATACACAGACAAACGTTATTTACAGTATAATTACTTCCATGACAGTTCAGATGCAAGCCCATCACTGAGTATTATCAAACAACTGAGTCGTGTAACAGTCTATAATACACAGAGAAAAATCTATGACTTCTATTACTGAACCACACATGTGACCAGTGATATCACCAGTGTAATCCAGAGGAAAAACAGTGTTCATTGATCTGTTCTTTGTTTTTTTTCCCCTCTCTTAAATGAATCTATTCAAGATTCATAAAAAATCCCGAGGTCATGATAACAGTTAGCAGCTAGAATATCCCATCAAACATATTCATTATCATTCAAATGTAAGGTTACTGCGCAGAAATATACCAGAAATGACAGAAACTGTTTATTTGTTTGGCCTTTAAAGGGCCACAAATGCAAATCTGTGTAGAACACAAAATGATCACATTTAGATCACAAAGCCATCTCAAAAACCTGCTGTTCGCTCTCTTGCTCTCTCACCATAACCTGAGCCAGCCAAGCAGAACATGCACTTGTCTTGCTTCATGCATCAATTTTAACATTGCCGAGGGGCGCATTGAGAGAGATTAGATGTAATTAGGAGGATGTTTAAGAGACAGTTGCATATTAGCATGAGTTTCACGTGGTGCTGAATGCCAAGCAAGCATCTCCTGCAGACATTTTATGTTTACAGACAGATGTTCTATAAAGCCCAACTGCCCCATAAGGAAAGGAGCTCTGATTGTACTTCTCATACAGTCAGGAGAGGCAGGATAAAACTATCAAGGCATGCACATTCAACACTGGCCAATAAGAAAACACTTTTATACTCTATCCTGAGTTTTAGCAGATATATTTTGAAAGAAACATAAAGCAGTTATTGTGTGGATTATGTTCACTGTACTATCAACTTTTAAAGCTAGGGCAGGAATATATTATTGTGCCATTGGGTCATTGTACTCATTTTTATTGTATTCATTTCTCAACATTTCATTATTTCCAGAAAACCTACTTACATTTCCTTATATACACACGTAATTTTACTCATATGACTTGTTGCACAATAAATTTTTAAGCAATAAATTGGGGGGAAAAACACCACCAAGATATAGTAAATATGATGCAAATTAACTAATTTTTAATTGTTTATTTTTTTATTTTCAGAAGGTTCAATGAACAGTCCATTTTTTTTTCTTTTAAAAAAGGACTTTCCTGGCAATTATTTAATTGCCCAGGTTAACCACGTGCTCTGAGTGCAACACATAGCAAAAGAAAAACAATACTGTTCTCTAAAAATTATCATTTTGTTTGTAAAATTCACCAGAACTGCTTTTACCTTGAAATAAAATATCTTTGGCTGTACATTGCTACATTGGTGATGCATTTCTTTACACCGCTGCCTCATGAATTGTCATTAAAAAGGCTAATTTCCGAAGTAAATCAAGCATTCCTGCTTTGTTGCACCATTCAAATCTTCATCAAAACAAACAATTTTCAGTGCGTCAGTTGCCAGCTCTGATGTTTTTTTTTTTTCATCTCATATGTGCATCAAGTGGTTCAGACCAAAAAGCAAACAACAACAAAAAACCCACTATTAATAAAACCATTTCTTTCCCAATCAACCAGTACAACACAATCATTCTCAAAGATATTATGATTGGAAAAATGATCATGTTCCCTCTAACATGTTAGCAAACATTGTGACCAATGGAAAAGCATCAGTTTTGTTGTTGGAGATCATTCTCTGTGTCTGAAATTAGTGAAAGATTTATTGTTTATGCAAGGCCAGTGGTGACATTTAGTTTTCTAAGAATTACTTTAAAAGTCTCACCTGAGTGAAACTCAGACTGAAACTTGAGAAGAGAGAAGAAAACAGGACTGACTCACACAGGCACACACACACACACTCATACACAAAAGTAAATAGGACATGCTTCGAAGAAAAATGGCAGAGACAGATTACAGATTAAGCGTGCCACATCCAGCTCTCTAACTCCTCTTTCTGTCTCTTTTCACATGGTAAATACTTTTCTTTTCTTTGCCTGGAGAAAGTAGTGGGAAACAGTGAGTCAGACTGGAGTGCTCAGAGCTGGACTGGACTGTTAATGCTGCTCAATGAATTAAGAGTCGGTTCTGCTGGTTTACCATTTGAATGACTGGGAGGCTTGGGAAGGTGGTGAGCTCAGGACACAAAGAGATACTTCACAGCCAAAATGCAGTTGGGTTCACATCTACATGTCTAAATATTTGCTTCCAGCAACACAGCATATATTGCATAAGTAGAAAGACATTATACTGTTCAATAACACACAAAGTATTTTTGTTGTTGTTGTCCTTACATGTCTAATATCAATTTGATTGCTTGAACATCTCAATAACTTTTTTTATGTGTGAACCTTTTGGGATAAGTTTCGGTTACAAATGTTATAAATTAGCACCAATTTACCCAATTTAAAAATCACAACTTTTAACATATTGACAATTTTAAAAGCACATCAAAGGACAACCTCGAAACTGAGCGCCTATCAGAATCCAACTGAAAGTCTGGCTAGTTGAGGAGATACAACAATTTACCATGTTTTTGATAGTAACTACTAAATGGCTACTATCAAAAGCATTTTCTATTTTTCTGTTGTTCATTGTGCAAGATCATTATAGTTGTGGTTTACATAAATTGCCTGAACTACATTTGTAGTTCAAGCAAAACCATGTCGAGGATACAAGGATAAGTGCCCTGATATCAGTCCACAAATCATTCCTGGTTATATACTGTTGTATTCTTTGTACATCCTGAAGCTGATAAGTACGGAGCCACCTTCCCATGACAACTAGTGTAATCATGACGTTTGCGATACCACTGAGGTTCTCACTTTAAACCTTCAGAGACAAGGACAGTTTCTGTGAAATGGCATTGGTTTTTTTGGGGGGGTTTTGCAACTATATAAGATCCAAACCCTGACACTCCTTAAAGTTGAGTTCAGCTGCTTATTTTATTAAAGGGGTCCCTGTTCTCATAACTAACATAAAATATGTGACTGCTATTTGTTCTGTGCAGTGTTTGGCTGGGGGTAAGATGGTTGTGTGATGGAATAGAGAAAGTTTTTAAGCCTGTGAGAGCTTTGTTTCCCCAAAGGGGCTTTCAAGAACCCTGACATCGGTGAGGTGAGCCCATCAAGCTAGTCCTGATTACAGCGAGAACTTCACTTTTTTTCACTTTGTTTTTACAGCACGTTACATCAGTTTCACAGATACCTATGAGGGTGCTATTTATACAGTCCAAATATCATATTATATGGCTTATTAAAATGTTTTGTCTAAATTGCCAACATGGCATGAGCAAGCTTTGTGAGTTCAGGTTCTAATAATGTTAAAGACATGCACCTCTATCATAAAAAGTCAGACTTTTTCTGTGCACTCTACCAATACCACAGTGATAGAAGCTGAAGATATGTGCACTGAAATGAGAGTCTACATGACAGCGATGCCATTTAACTTAAAACTTAAAAGTCCACTGCAGCAGCACTCACTGATAGGCAGCAACCTCCGGTCAGGTCAAGAGACAGGACTGATGCACCAAAATAAGCCAAATCCTTGGACGCTCCATAGAAATTCCATCTGCTCCCAGCATCTGTGCCAAACACCTCAAGACAACCCGAGGTGTGGAGTCCGTGCCCATATGGATGACAGCTGTTTTGGCAGCACCAGGGAAAACAACACAAGATTAGGCAGGTGGTTTTAATGGTGTGCTGTTTAAAGAATCGTTAAAAAACACAAAAACAAATCACAAAAACTGAAATTAAGCTGTTAAGGATCAGCATGACCTGAATAGCATGGAACTGTTTGCATCTGCTAATGGCCTAATTAATCACATAGGCCACTGCATGTGTCACATAGTAGAACAACAAATTCTTTTCATTTCCACTTCGCACAAAATTCGCCCCACCCCCACACCCCACTCCCACCGACCTCACTTCCTTTTCCATAGCAGGAATATCTCCAGGCAGTCTTGCAAGACAATGACACACAATTACCCAGAGCAAAAAAGCACTGTGGCACTGACAAATGTAGTTTTTACTGTGCAGGCAACACTATGTTCTCACATCAGCACTAACTACCTCCTATTTATCTCAGCCAAGGAAAGAGAGGGGGAAAAAAGTGAAGGGAAAAGGGAGGCAGGGAAAGAGAAAGTCAGAGTGATCGAGACAGACAGAAAGAGGAGGAACTAAGCCGTGGGCTACGAGACACAGCGAGACGTTCCATGACAACCGAGCAGAAGGATTCAGAAACATTTCCTATTAGAAACGTCACATGCCAAATAAGCAATTGCTCAGCAAGAAGGTGCAGCTGCATAATGACCTATGGCTTATTTCTCATGCAGACATGAGTGACACTGGCTATTTTGTACAGCTCTATTGAATTGAAACTGATGTAATTCAGAAACACTGAAAGGCATTTTTATAGTTAGACCCTTCAGTTAAAACTGAAAAGTGTCACTACACCAAATTTTTTAGCCTATGGGCATTAAATCTTCTCTTTCTGTAATTCACCATTAATGTTACAATATGTATGTATGTATGTATGTATGTATGTATGTTATTGAAATACTTTTTTTTTTCATTTTACGTACTTGTATTGTTCAAAAGATGATATCTAAAAAAGTTGTTCCTACAATTAGTATTGTTGTGGTCAATACTAATAGATCTTGACTTAACCTCAAGTTTTGCTAGTTTTGCAAAATGTCATTTATTACATTTGTCCAAATAAAATAAAGAAAGTCTTTCTTTGGTCTCCAAATATGGTGACATTAATCTAAATGTCATGCTGTAAGGCGGACATGATTTTCTAGAGACACCAGTTCCACAGTGCAGCCATGACTGAGATTTCTGTGTCTGCGGTCTTTCATTTGTGAAGGTTATCCAGAGACCTAAACCATTCAAACCCCGGCCTGTGTTTGTAGTTTGTTCATTGCCCAGCAATCGTATATGTTGTCTTCCTTTCATTTCGAAATCCCAGCATAATTATCAGCTAATACTACTTAGTTAAATGGTTTGAATAGCAAGGTGCATAACAAATTTACTCTTGACCTCCTTGCGGCTATATTTCAATTTTTGTTTAGTTGCTACTTTCTAAAAACATTCTTCAACACAGAGGTCACAAAGGTGTCACAGTGTCTTTCAGAACTCAGTGAGCTGAGGCATAGCGCAAGAACAGCTGAATCAATGGGTATTTGAAGAGAGAGCTCTAATTGTATTCAGTCTTTAGCATTTAGAGCATTTCATAGTGCAGTGGGCACCAGGGGGCTTGAGAAATTAATCCATGGCCCCCTTTTCTTAAAGTTACTGAATGCCCTGAGTGGTCCTAGCACAAAAAAGCACAAGACCCAGTAGCAATAGGAACTGATGATCCATGATGCCTTTGTACTGTGCTGGTCATAAAGACTTCTCAGTGTTTCCTTCATGCTTCCTATGTCTATTTTCCGTACCCGTATCTTTCGCTTTATTTCTGTACATTTGTTTGTCTTTGTATTTTTGTGGTGAACATTCAACTGAGAACAGCAGATTGTTTTTAATGTGGATGTACATGTGGTATCTCAGTGCCCAATGAGCCACTGGGTTAGCTCAACTACAACAAGGGCAGCAACCTTTTACAAGTTGAAAGGCTTTCAGACACAGAAAGACAAAGTCTTGCATAGGACAGTGCACTTTCAGTTATTGTCTTAGTCATGAAATACACTGGGACAAAAATCCTTTCACTGTTCATGCCCACTGTAGGATTAAGATCATAGATTTGATAAGCGTTCTTTGTGGGGTGTTAGGCTTTGTGGTGTGTATACCAGTCAAGAAGAATGCACTTCTTTTCTAATCCTTGGAACACGATTTGAGTTTAGAGGAATTGTTAGCTTTCCTTTATATCGAAGACTTTCTAAAGGCTACAAAGCTCCGAGATCTTCAAATGACCTAAATGTGGGAATGAGAAGGAATGTCATAGTAGCTGCTATTTACATATATATATATATATATATATATATATATATATATATATATATATATATATATATATATATATATATATATATATATATATACATACACATATATATATATATATATACACATATATATATATATACCATCACTTCAGATGAAAATTAATGTTACTGTACATTACTGTGAATACAGTCCAGTCTGAATGTTAACTCTGTGAAAACACAAGGTGATGATGTGAGACATTTATTGCAAAACTGTATTTATTGAAAATTTACCACAGCAGAGGCAGTAAAATAAATTTGGTCTCACTGGAGGAGGAGAAATCAATTAAAAGCCTGTTATATTCAAACAACATGCACCAGTAACCTACAGTCTGTAGTTTTGGTCCCGTAGGGTGAACATTACTGGATAATCATTACATTTTCCATTATCACCAAGACATATCAAAATTGACAATTACACTTTTTCAATATGCAATAGAAACATAATCATGAAATCAGTAAATGTGACCTCCCAATGCCTGAGGCACAGCAAGTCACAAAGCAGCGCTGTTCATCTTAATGATCTCATGCTGCATTTCACTCATTACTCTTATAGTTTGCAGGCTGTTGTATCCTCAAGGCTCATGGGACCTTTACTTTAGTTCTATGTGCAAAAAATACAGTAGTTCAGAGCAATGATTTATCACAGTGATGCACATATTTTCCAATTGATCCTCACTGGTAAGGGAAATCTTTACAAATCCTAAAATATTGTTGAGTATTGGAAATCTATGAGATTCAAATCTGAAACGACTTATGTGTCACATGGAAGGTCTAATAGGCACTGACCTAACAGCAGATCATGTTGTTTTCAACACAGCTCACTCTCCGGAGAATATTTCCTGTTAAGGGAATAGTACTGTATTTTTTAAAATATTCATTTGTATACTTTGTTTTTTTTTTCATCTACTTTAAGATTTATGTAGTGTAGTAAAAATCAGATTGTACTGATTTTGTAAATAGGTCAAATGTGACACAATATTTGGATGCAAACTATAATTTCATATTTAGATTTTATATATACCAATAGCTTCTGTTTATAATAATAATGGATTGCATTTATATAGCGCTTTTTGAGACCCTCAAAGTGCTTTACAATTCCACTATTCATTCACACACACTGGTGGAGGCAAGCTACAGTTGTAGCCACAGCTGCCCAGCGGCAGACTGACAGAAGTGAAGCTGCCATATCGCGCCATCGGCCCCTCTGGCCATCACCAGTAGGCGGTAGGTGAAGTGTTTTGCCCAAGGACACAACGACCAAGACTGTCCGAGCCGGGCAACCTTCTGATTACAAGACGAGCTGCCAACTCTTGAGCCACGATCGCTCATTTATATAGCCTTTGTTTATATAGCAATTTTAGCAATTTTCTAAATGTTGCCAATACAAATAAAATCAGAAGAATTTTAAGCATAGTTTTAAAGATAAAAGACATTTTATGAAAGTTTTACCTAAAGGGAGTTTGACCGTATTTGATCTTGAAGAAGAGGTCAGAGGTTCAAAGTAGTGTAAGATTTTGAATCCCCATATATCATTTCCCATATGTTGTCAATACAAACGATGGTAGTAAGAAGTTTCCTTTTTAATGGCTCTATATATCATTATTAACACTTTGACCTTCTATTGGCCTTGATTGAGAGGTCAGAGGTCAAACGTGGCATACTTTAAATCTTATATGATACTTTCTCGATATTGACATTACATTTTGTAAGTGACATTGCATTTTATCGATTTTCAACCAATAAATCGTTATGTAAAGCCCTTTCATTTAAATGGGTTGTTAACACGATCCCAAAGTTTTATCAAGATTCATTCAAAAAATTTTGAGCTAACATGCTTACAGACACAAAATGACACGCAAACACTGCCAAAACATATCCTGCCTGGTGGAGGTAATAATCTTATCTTATAAATTCAATTCAGTTTTATTTATATAGCACCAAATCATATCAGCAGTCACTTCATTACATTACATTGTGATCTACCATCCATTACCAATCAGCAATCATGTCTTGGTCAGTTCAATTTGAAAAGATTTGTTTTTGTCTGTTCTGTGTTATACACTTCCCTATTTCAAATCACACACAATGTGCCATGATACTTTCTCAATTCAAGTCCTCAAACATCAGTTATGTATACGGGCATGTAGGTGTCAGAAATTACAATTAAGTCCTAAATAAATTAATGACAAACAGCATTTATATGGTTCCACACAGGACACTGTGTGTCATTGTCCCCTAAGACCTGCCGCTTTCTCTCTCTCACTCTATCAACACTCAGGTGGAGCTGAGAAAGCTTTGGTGCCTCGTCCTAACCCTGCCCATGTGTATGGCAAGACTCCCAGCACCCCTGCTTGCCAGAACCATCGCATTTTGGAAAAAAAAGGCCAGCTGCATCCAAATTTGCCACATTTGTGTCATCAGGACCTTGTCTTGATATTTTGGAACCATAAAATCTTTAAAGTATAGTGTGAGGATCAGATCTAGTGTACTAGATATAACGCAGTGAAGTCATCCATAACATTTTTAAGGAGGGTGTTTTTTAAAGCCTTGCAGCCTGACTGACAGAGGCATGGATTTAAAATGCATATTTGTATTTGCAAGATTAGCTGCAAGCCAGGATTTTTTTTGTTCAGCTCATTATCTATATGAAACAGTGTGGTAAGAAGCATAATAGTAGATGCAAACATGTTTCACTGTAGTTTAATAAACTAAGTACTCAGCATGAGCTTATTGTTTTAACGGATCTCAGGACAAAGTGGACAATGAATAAATAATTCAATAAATCGAAGATTAAGAGACATTTGCTGGGTAACTGTCATGAGTTGTGGCATCAGACAGCTTTTCCTCTGCACATGAATGATGCTGATCAGAAGCTGTATGTGTGAGAACTGAGCTAATGGCGACTGTGTGTAACTCTAATTGGTGAAGCTTGCAAGTCATGCAGTAAACACATCAAACTGTCATTGTAATGAATATTATTATAGCCAGTTACAGTGATTTCTTCTGTATATGATTCATTTGCCAGTTCCTGTGCATGAACTCAGGTGCAATTAGCTTGAATCTTATTTTAGTTTCAGTTATGGACTCATGACAGACCAGCAGCTCCTTTTAAAAAAATCTCTTCAAACTTAAAAAATGGCACTTTTTAAAGTCAAAGGCAGTGTAATATTGACCTCTGTAAAACAGCTCACATGGTCTTTACCATAGACTATATATAAAAGTCTATTGTGCACCACTATTACATTGACCCACCGGTAATAGAATTCCCATTGTGATGCCTTAAGCCAAGCTCTTTTTTCCTCCACTGATAATCCAGATATCAGCAGTCAGTCACAAGGGATTAGCAAAAGAGCATAGGACCATAATTTACAAAATAAACTTCTTGTTATATTCAGTGTTATTTGAAACAGTTGATTGAGACCATAAAGTCATTTACATGTACAACCGAAGTCACAGAGCAAGGGCATTTCCCCTTGAATCACATACAGTCATGTGAAAAAGAAAATTTTCACAGGACTATATTTGCAGTCCTGTGAAATCTCTTTGTGAAATCTCTTTAGCTGAAATGACTTTATGTAATTGTTTCCATGTGACTTTATCAATCTCTCCCATCAAAGTTGGGGATTTTCATCCACTTTTCTTTACAATGTTGATTCACTTCATTCAGGTTTGTTGGCATTTGCAGTAAGCAGTGATTTCAGGGTGTAGTGTCACAGGAGGAGATCTCCATCATCTAATCATGCCTTCCCTATTTGAGTTGGACTCTGGAACCTGATGGGAGATGTGTGTGTTGTGCTGAGTGAAAGAACGCAAATTGAAAGCTGTGCAAGCTAAAGAGTAGAAAACAATGCAAATAAACATTCACTTACCTTGCAGTACTGTGCACACTTTGTAACAGTGGTGCTATGTATTATGGCCAAACATCTTTTCTTTGCTGTCATGTGTCCAAAGGATATTGTGTCAGAAACACTGTGTTTTGTTCAGATCGAGGGAAATCCATGCCTGGGAAGATTGTGGCATTGCATTAACACGCACCTGCATATTCCTGACAAGCAAACGGCCAAAACCTTTGGTTTTATAGATGCGGACAACTTGCTGATGATCAATTAATTAAGTGCATTTGATTAGCGGCACCTGACCAATACTTCGATTCACAGACCAAAAGACAAATATAGACCAACAGTATAGGGCTTCTTAGTGTCATTAGTATTTTTTAAAACCATTAATTGTAGAACTGGACAACTGACGTAACCAACATCAAAGGTGCAGTATCTAAAGATCCCAATATACTGTGTCCGTCAGTGAACTTTTTTTTTCTTTTACATGGAGTCAGCTGGAACAGATTCAGCCTCCAATGGACCAGAGGATCCAGAGTAGCCTGACTGGCTCTGACTCATGAAGAAAGGGGGAGTGAGAGACAGAGAAAGAGTGGAGTATGACCTCGAGGCTCCCCTCCATCCACCCACCACCATTCACCCATCCATTCTTAATGGGATACTCTAACCTGGCTGTTTAACACAAATTAACATCAAAGCTCCCTTCAGACGGAAGTCTGGCTTTGGAAGCTTTGGGCTATAATGGCCTGTTTGGAGGGCATTAAATATATATATATATATATATATATATATATAGTGGTGGTGGTGGCTAACCAACCGGACATAGTGGTGGTAGACAAACAGAAGAAGACGGCCGTAGTGATCGATGTAGCGGTTCCGAATGACAGCAATATCACGAAGAAGGAACACGAGAAGCTGGGGAAATACCAAGGGCTCAGAGAAGAGCTCGAGAGGATGTGGAGGGTGAAGGTAACGGTGGTCCCCGTGGTAATCGGAGCACTAGGTGCGGTGACTCCCAAGCTAGGCGAGTGGCTCCAGCAGATCCCGGGAATAACATCGGAGATCTCTGTCCAGAAGAGCGCAGTCCTGGGAACAGCTAAGATACTGCGCAGGACCCTCAAGCTCCCAGGCCTCTGGTAGAGGACCCGAGCTTGAAGGATAAACCGCCCGCAGGGGCGTGCTGGGTGTTATATATATATATATATATATATATATATATATATATATATATATATATATATATATATATATATATATATATATATATATATATATATATATTTATAGAAATGTATGGTGTTTTTCCGAATCATATGTTGTAATGTCGTACAGCAGGACTCATTCATGTTGGTAACCACACAGACAGCCAACACAGTTTTCTCAGAAGAGACCTTGTAACTGGTTAACTATAGTCTTGACTAATAAAATTAATAACATATGCGCTACCTGACAAACCAGGTGACCATATGTCAATTAACAGCTTTCGTCAATGCTGAGATAAATTGGTACTCATTGTTATTTTGCTTGTCATTGCAACAAGTGTCTTTGATCAGTTTGTTCTTGTATGTTTTCAGTCAACACATTCCTGTCATCTCCACCTGAGAATGCAGAGTTGAGGTCATGGTTATTTCACATGCTTAACAACAGATTGTGCAAATTTATATAAATATCACTTCACTGGCATCAACCAGCCTGCACCACTTTCATTTATTAATATCTATTACACAAAACAATTCTAAAGTCTAAAGTTTAATTTTGGGGGGTAAAAACTGCCGTGGCAGCATTACACTGAAGAGCTCCTAAGCAATTGACACCGGTACGTACTACACAACGGGCCCATGCAAGCAATGAAGTAGACAAGTTCCCTTGTTTGTTTATCCATTAATGATAAATATCCATTCACTGAGGGCAAAATTAAATGAAGTGCTGCTTGACACTGAGTTCATTAATCTGTAGCGAGGAACAGTGGGAGAGTGGTTATGGCTTCCTGCTGTTAAGTGATTCTAGTTGGCTGGCATAATGATGTTAGTTTTACATTAACTTGATAATATTCTCTCCCAGAGGTGCTGCAAAATATGCTTCCATCAGGGAAGACTGGGATGAAACTAATTTGTAATGATGTTGTCAGTGTGCTTGATAATAGAAAATTTTCTTTCTACATTTTAGGCATTTGACTTTCTGGATATATATATTTTTTTAAATTACAAAAACAGACTAAAGGGAAATGGCTAATAAGGACTTCTGCCTCTACTGCTAGCCCATTTGTTAACATTGGGAAGCATTGTTTTATGAATTAAAAATACTATCATTAATATCATTCTTCTTACCATTGTTACTATAAACAGCATACATATCCCATAGCAAAATAACTTAGTAAGAGCAGTTGCATCTCTACTGGTTAAAAATAAGAAAAAGTCCTATTTGTTTGTGCTTTTTTTAAGGATGATTAACATCTATGCAAGTTCAAATTCATGAGTAGCTGTACTGCATTGAGCTAAACGACAACATCAGCATGCTACTAACTTATGTAAGTTAATGTTTTCATGTGGCTGTAGTACCACGTAGACATACAATACTGCAGAAAAGAAGTATTTGCCCTCTTCCTCAGGTCATCAAACAAATTTTAATATTATAAATAAACCACCCAAGCCAACCTGTTGAATCAAGCACTGTCTGGCAGTGGCAAATTTGGTAGGCTAAAGGATCTCAAAAACCAACACATCATAAAACACATATCATCTAAAGAAACTCCAGAACAGCTGAGAAACAAAGTCACTGACACCTATCTGTCTGGAAAAGGATACAAAGCCATTTCCAAGGCTTTGGCGTTCCAGTCAAACACAGTGAGAGCCATCATCAAACAAATGGTGAATCTTTCCAGGAGTGGCCAACCTACTAAAATTACTCCAAGAGCACATCAATGACTCATCCAGAATGCCACAAAAGAACCAAAAATAGCATCTCAAGAACTGCAACTCTCACTTATCCCACTTATGGTCAGAGGTCATGATTCATAATAAGTAAGAGACTGGGCAAAAATGGGATTCGTGGGCGAGCTCCAAGGAAATCCACTGTTGACCAAAAATAACACAAAGGCACAGTTTAAAAATTGCATTTTATGTTTAATTGAGTTGTCTTTGTCTAATATTAAAAATTTGTTTGACAATCTGAAAAACTTAGGTTCAACACATATGCAAAACAAATATCCATTGCTACACAACATTTACTGATATGTTCATATTGGACTCGCTAAAACAGCACACTGCTTTGCTGTTTGATTCAAACAAGCTGCACTAGTTAGAGTCTGTCAGTCACAATACAAACACTTCACAGCATCCATTCACTTTTGTCAGAATGAGCAATGCTCATGTCATATTCTTCAGTCGTAAGTACCATTCGCTCAGTTCACCATTCACTGAAAACACAATCATGTGCTTTTGAGCACATTCATGCACAACTCAGCACCACTTTGGTGAATTCAGGGTAGAACAGAAACTATTAATTAATCTGTCACATTCAAAACCAAATCCTTTGTGTTGCTGGAGCCAGCAGGTGACCAAAAACCACACACATACAAATTTCCTGTGCTACTTCACTGCAGTTCCCTTTAACAGGCTTCCCATTTAGCAAGGTTTGTTACTGCCCCAGAGAGTGAGACAGAGGCCCCCCAGTACACTGGCTGAATGGCTTCTCTGGTTCATAGCAGGTTGTTCCTCTCCCTCATACAATTAATGCTTTACTGCCAGGTATGCAGGTCACCAGTGACAGCACTATTATAATGTTATGTGAATTGATGGCTATTATTTATTCTAGTTCAATTACTTGTATATCTCTGAAGAGCAACCACATATTTTATGAAGCAAAAAAAAGCAAAGTGGGGGGTTTCTGTAAGACATTATGGCTCATTGAGCTCTGCTTTCAAAAACCTGCATAGATGTAACACCGTCTTTAAGGCCGGATTTAAGAAATAAGTGCTTTAAATTAAAGTTGTAAAAACATATTTAGCGCCATCTTGTGCCAATACGCAACGTGATATCATCAGGTTGATTGGTTACATTAGTTTATGTTAGCGAACTAATACCCAATGATGTCAGCTAAATATGTTTTTAAAACTTTAAGCGCTTATTTCTTGAATCCGGCTTCAAGGACACCGTTGCATCTATGCCAGTTTTTTAAAAGAGCAGAGCTCAATGGTTTAAATATAGCTTTATACCATTATAAATATAAATACAGCAGTGCTGCAGAATGAGAAGCCTGAAGGACTAACACCAGACCAATGTCTGTTTTTAGGTCAAATCAAAATCAGAATGCCTTATTAATTCCATGGGGGTAAATTGTTTTGTTACAGATGCTCAATTTAAATATTCATCTGTAAAAGAGAAAATGTAAACGCTCTCTCCCTGCAGGGCGATCTTTATCCTTCAAGCTCGGTCTTCTACCAGAGGCCTGGGAACTTGAGGGTCCTGCACAGTATCTTTGCTGTTCCTAGGACTGCACTCTTCTGGACAGAGATCTCAGATGTTGTTCCTGGGATCTGCTGGAGCCACTCGCTAAGCTTGGTGGTCATTTCACCAAGTGATCCGATTACCACTGGGACCATTACTGCTATCACCCTCCACATCTTCTTGAGCTCTTCTCTCAGTCCTTTCTTGGCTTCTCATGTTCCGTTTTCCTTATGTTGTTGTCCACCAACCATGTCTGGTTGGTTAGCCAGCACCAGCTTGTGTATCTGGACCTGGAAGTCCCACAGGATCTTGGCTCAGCCTTCATTGACATCATTCTCAACCACCCTAGGGTGCATGTCCCATTTTGACCTCGGGACTTCCAGGCCATACTCAGCAGAGATGTTTCTGTATACTATGCCGGGCACTTGTTTATGGCGTCCCAT
Source organism: Aulonocara stuartgranti (assembly GCF_965226115.1). Classification (NCBI taxonomy): domain Eukaryota; kingdom Metazoa; phylum Chordata; class Actinopteri; order Cichliformes; family Cichlidae; genus Aulonocara; species Aulonocara stuartgranti. The sequence goes on along the minus strand of NC_138943.1, from coordinate 18,067,966 downwards.
GTATGCCCTGCCTGCTAGTATCCTACACTCTGCTGGATTGTCTCAGCGGCATCTATGCACAACCTGCACCTGGGGTCTTGCCTGGTGTGGTAGACTCCAGCCGCTCCTGCCATGATCAGTGCCTCTGCATTGTCCAGCCACTGGTTGGATTTCTGGATTTCAGCCACTTCTTCTACCTGCCGATCGTTCATACCACGGAGAGGCTTTTACTTCCATGATGGTTCCTTACCTTGCTCCTCTTCTTCATCGGGTTTCTGCTGCCTGAGGTATTCACTAAGCACACAGTTGGTAGCGGCCATCTTCCTGATGTACTCATGGATCTTTATTGCTGAATAGACACCTTATTTTAACGTGTGTGTGTGTGTGTGTGTGTGTGTGTGTGTGTGTGTGTGTGTGTTAAAATAAGGTGCAATATAAAATTTAATAATCTAAACTTAAATAATAATTTGTACAATATAAACAAGATATTACAATTGAAACTAGTCCAGGTGTCAAAAATCTTGAGTCCTATGTTGGGTTAGCTAACCAGTGCATGAAGCTCTTTACAAAAATGTCAGCCTCATGATTAAAGATGAACAAAAGGCACAGTGAACGTAATCCCAGAGGTTTTCAATCATGTGCTATTGAGGCTCAAGAGTCTGCCGGTTTCCGTTCCAGCCAACAGTGAACAGTGCAGCAGCTGATTTCACTGATTACAGTTTCAAACTGAGTCACAGAGCATGTGATTTTTCAGTGTGTACCGTCTTTAGCACTTTTTCATGCACATGAGAAAAGAAATAGAGAAATGGCAAAATATTCAGCTTGTATATCAATGGAACAAGATACGTCAATAGACTCTTTTGTATGTCACTGTCAGCATTTGTCATAATGCCATTCATTTCTTCTGGATGTCTGTGTTGCCATAATCGAACTCGTCTGACACTTCAGACCTGCCTTTCACACCTGTTCTGTTTTCTTACCGGTAGTATCACCGCTTTGCTCACCTGCCTCCACTTCCCCAATCAGACTTAACAGTTATCGTCCCCAATCAGGCTTATTCTCTCAAAATAGTAAAATGAAAAAATAAAAATACTAAAATGATTCAATCTAGCCTTGACTTTATTTACCCTTTTTAATTTGTTTCATGCTTTTGGGTTGCTCATTCTGAGTTGTGACAGATTATATGTAGCATGTTATTAAAAAATAATAGTTTTTAGTCAAAGTAGTATAAATGAGCCAATACTTACAACACTGCACAAACGTAATTACTAAAAAATCTGGCTTCCAAGGAGCCAGTGATATTTTACTCATTTTTACTGTGGTCTTGAGCAATGGTTCTCCGGGGGGGGGGGGGTTGTACCAACAAGGTGATTCCCAAACAGCTAATTAGCCAAAAACTTGGCATATCTCAGCATGGTTTCTAGTGTGTCATTGTAAAATTGGAGACTGAACTAGTGGGGTCCCAGAAAGTTCATTCTATTCTTCTGGATGTTGTGTTGCATAAGTTGAGGATAAAAAAAAAAGAAGTGGCAAGTCTGAAACTCGCAGAACTCAACATTATTGAAGCAGTGTGGGATCCTCTTGACAGAGAACAGAACAGAAGGCAGCCAACATCCAAAGAAGCGCTTGTGAGAAAAAAAAATGTCCTTCAAGAAGCCTGGAGAACTATTCCTGAAGACTACTTAAAGAAATGACAAGAAAGCTTGAAAAAGAGAGTTCAGGCTGTGTTGAAGAATAAAAGTGGTAACACCAAATAATGAGTTTCGTACTTGTTTGAATCCTACAAACTCATTTTTTCACTTTTCTCTTTTTTTTCCTTGCAAAATATGAAGAAACAAAAGGTGACTCAAGGCTTTGTACTGTAGCTATCTAACATAAAACACTTTCTTCATTTCATACTTACTGAACCCTCCATCATTTAACAGGCCTGAGTGTTTACCACTATGTGGGTATAGCAAAACTTATTCAGTAAAAGCTGTGACATTTTCAGTAACTTCAACAACTCACAGTCGTAAAGTAGTAACAATAATGAAAAGAAGAGTGGAGTTGTACATCAAAACACTGCAGTTCAATCACTCATTGATAAGGTAAAATTAAAGTTAGGTATTCAATATGAATAAATTAGCTAAATGTTGTTAAATGCTATAAACTATAGTCTTAGATGCTTTGTCGAACAATCCATTTCCATTTTCTGTAAATATATAACGCATATGTTTCGCTTAGAAAGTAAACATAAAAGAAACTTCAAGAATAACCCATGATTTTTACCTCCTCTGCCCTCTGTCAGTCAAGACTCACATGTTTGTTGACCTAAAGCTACAAATACCAACAAATTATTTTGAAAGTATAAAGGTCAAGGTGCAATTTTACCCCTATCCTCCCTGACTTACAGGACAGCTGTCACTTCTAGACATGTTTATTTAGAATGAAATGTGCCTGCAGAGAGCATATCATTGCCCTCTCTTTGAAAAAAATAATATAATCCAAACAGTGTCCTTACCGATTGCATCATTAGGGCAAGTTATGCATGTTCGAAATTAGACTGACTCATCACCTGGACATAAAGCCAAAAATTCATCTGGAAGCAAAATTGCTACGTGTGGTCAAAGAGACTCCTCCTAAGAAAACAGCGAGCATCAGTGCTTTCAGTCAGCTGTCAAGTAAGGGTTGACTGTGACATTGTCAGCTGCAAAGTCAAGAAAAGAGGATGTTGGGTCAACAGATAGGGTCTGACACTGTACTTCTCTTTACTGAGAACTTAAAGGACATCCCACATAATGATACGTTTGCTCCTACGGTCATTATTTCACAGCTGCTGTTCCAGGAGAAGACTGACAGCGATTATTCATGACTGGAATATAATATGATTCAGATGGAATGATGCTTTTTTTTTACCAAGAGACAGCTGGTTTAAATCATTTTCTTAAGAGGGTAAAGGTTTTATTTAAGATAATTAAGATAATCATATACTGGCTAGAGCAATAGTTAGGTCATATGGGTTAAAGTGGGTAGTAGGGCAGTATGGAGAAATAACTCACTTTGAAATGAGTTGCATAATAACTTCTGGCATGTGCTGCATTGGATTTTCTTTGTGGGCAGACTGTGGGCAGCTAACTTGTGTTTAGGCTGCTGCTGGTTCTATGTGAATTTAGTCAACAACAATCAGCAATATATAAGTAGTATAATAGCCGAGTCAGCTATCCAGCCACTAAAAGATAGACATCATTGTATATATACTGCCATATGTACCATCATTCTGTGTCATAATAGGCTACATCCTCTTCCAAACCATTTCACTATAAGGTTTCTGCTCACACATTTTATTACTATCATGACTGTGCATGTCATTCTTCTGACATTTGGAATATTTCATAGAGAGGCAACATTGTGAACCATCGCCCTCCTCATTGTTATGATTAACGTTTGAGCTAAAATATACTGAGTGCAGACTTGAAAAGCATGACATGGAATAAAAGCAACAAAAGGTAATATGCCGGCTTGTACACATACACAAGAGACATGAGAGGTAAGAAGGAAATGTTTCCTGCCTTTTCCATAGCCTACATAAGGACTCAAAGTGCGCAACAAAACACGATAAATCATATTGTCGGTCTGCACATTAAGATGAATAACTATTTTAAATTGTTTACTTAAAACAATTTAAGTGTTACTAAAAAACCCAGTGTTTCTTCCCATTTATTTTGTTAAATCTATTAAAATTTCCAACAATAAAACTGTTTGAAAGGTACAAAATAGTGTTTTTACACCAAGAAGGTGATCCTCAAAGAGGTATTAGCTGAAAATGTGGCATAGCTCACCATGATGTGTCCTTAAAAATGGGATGAAGTGGGGTGCCAGCTATCTTAGTGGGTGAGACAACAATATGCGGTGGCCCGGGTTTGTGGATGACCCACGGACGGCCCTTTGAAGAAAGAGAAGGGGAAGAATTGCATGACATGTGTCTTTTCCTTCTCTCTCATCCCATTTTCCTGTCTATCTTCACTGCGCTACTATTGAATAAAGGCAAAAAAAAAAACAACAGGATGAAACTGCACAAGTACTCAGCAGATGAAGAAGTGGTAGGCCTAAAAAAACAAAAACATTTCTCTGTACTGGAGGAACAGTATCTGAAAATCATATTTTTAAGGAATAGGGGGAAAATTCAGCAAAGATCTGACACAGGACCTGAGAGATGCATCTGGCCCTTGACTTGAGTCCATGTGCCATCAGAACTGGCCTCAGTGGAAGGGTGGCTGTCAAGACGCCAAGAGTAACAGGGAGGAAAGGCTGGCGTATGCCAAATTACACAAGAACTGGACTTTAAATCTTATGAAGTGATCTAAATCTCAATTTGAAATTTTTTGTTCAAATCATGAACCATATGTACAGAGGAGGTTTGGAGAATTACAACAGTGAGTGTCTACAGCCATCTGTAAAACATAGTTTGTGACTGCATTTCAATCAGTGTTATTGAGAATTTTAAATAATAAAAGAATTATGAGTGCAGGTATTTGTTCATAAGCATAAGTGTGACAGATACAGAAAGATGACTTTTACGTACACAAATTGTAAGACTAGAGTGGTTAAAAATGTATTCATGTAACTTTAAAAAAAAAAAAACTAAATTCATTAATTTCTAAATAAACTGTGTATGTGTTGGGATGATGAACCAGGAAAAAATATGCAAATATGTAAAAAGTAAATAAAAAAAAAATTGCAATGTGGCTAATTTGATGCTGTCATATTCCAACAGCAAATTAAAATAGGATAGCTGTTTAATCCTTGTGCACACAGTTTGTCTTATTGTTTTAGGTGGTTGTTCACTTTGATTCACAGGGTCATGAGGAAATAAAAAAAAATAGAACAGGTATAACAGGACTATTTTCTTTAAATGAAAGCAAAAACAATATAAAAACATTTCTACATATACCAAGGTAATAAAAACAAGCCATTTCTCACTACCTTCTTTATTAGCAAGTCTTTAAGCATCAGTGCCATTTATTCTGATTTTAATTTGCAGCATTTGACACACATTTTCTATTTATTTATTTTTTTCAAAGATCCAGACACAGCAAATCTATTTTCCCCTCCCCCCTCCTTTTTAAACACTACTGTAATGAATTGGCATGAATGACAAGAAGGTAGTGTAGTGAAAAGCCTTTTTCTTGTCTCCATTAGCAGGTCCTGTGTTTCCACAGAGGCATCAAAGAGAGAGGAGCAGGAGAACGCAGGAGGGACAGGGGGGGAGGCAGGCTGCAAGCTTCAAGCTGCACACAGAGATAAAGACCAGACATATCTGTGTGTGTGTGTGTGTGTGTGTGTGTGTGTGTGTGTGTGTGTAAGGGATTAGGATGACTTTGACTGGCTCTGCTCCATTGTGACAGCGGCTTCTACGAAACTGCACACTGCCACATGATGGACATGGCTTGGAATTGCACAGATAATGTCTTCCTTTCTCTCTCCATCACGCTCTTTCTCCCTCTCTCCCTCCCTCTGGCTTGCGCTCTTGCTCTCCCCCCTCTTTCCCCTCTCTCAAATACACACACTATACACTGTATAGTGTGCGATGATGTCTTAGCCTCAGGACACTTGAGTTTTGTAAATTTGCGAGCCTGGAAAAACATGCCCTTCTCAGAACTGTGCAATCATATGCATTTGGTGATTTCTATCTGTTTTTGTTTTGTTATGTGCTCTAGATTTGTAAGTGCTGATGCGATAATAACCAGGGCAGAATGCACGCTAAACATTAGAGAAAATGTCATAAGGTCACTTTATGTGTATTTTAAACAGCTGAATGTCTTACTGAGTGAAGATGTTTTCACTACATTGCATCTGTACTCTGTGCTGCTGTGCTGGTGTTGTCCCTACAAGATCATAACACTCGGGCAAAAAGACCATAACAATAATAAAGCATCAGTATAACTAAAAGCTTACCACTAGAGTGGTAGAGTTTCATATTTTTTTAAAAAAATGCATGATGCAAACACTTTTAATTACCTGTTGTGTCCTTTGTACATATAATATATTGTTTTGCCTCAAATTACCTTGCTGTTAAAGGGTGCTGGAAAATAAACCTGCCTTGTCATCTAAATTGGGGTAGTCACAGAAAGTAAATAACAGATAAATATAGCTATCATGTCTAAAAAGCCAAAGATAAATCAGGGAACTCTACAGCATGGGCCTATCTTATCGCTATCTTATGAGTATGCATTGTCCCTCTGTCTCTTGGTACCGCGCTTGTGATGTCTAGTTTTAAAACAGCTGCTCCCTTGTCACACGAGGTCACCACAGCATATGGCTGTACATGTTTTATTTGGCAGTTTTGTGATGCCCTTCCTGGTGCCACTCCAAAAGGGATTTGTGTCTCCAGCTGGAATCAAACCTTTCACTTGGCAAGCAAATGTGTAAACCACTACACTATGGAGCCACACTTTAGGAAAGCTACAGTAGCAGTGGCCAAAATGCTTAGCTAAAAGATTTGGAAATGGCAGATGTTACACTGATCTTTTACGTGCGGTCTAGGATTATAGTCTATGGTGCAGTAAAATGTGCACAGAGATGAGGTCTCAGCAGATACATGGGTTAAAAACAGGGAGACTGCGGTTCGTCTTGTTTGAAACCAAAAGTTAATAAGGCAAGCATCTCTTTTCCCTGACATGACAGCAACTTAACTAAAACTAAAACTAGCAAAACTATTTATGGCAATATCAGGTTGTGCAAAACTATATGCAGGAGAGAGTGAAGGAGCAAGAGGGGACAAAAAAGGGGGCCAGAGAGAGGTAAACTAAGGAAAGACTAAATAACCCTGTAGGGAAAAAACACAAAAAAGCAAAAGGAATAATCGTGACCATGTAAAAACATCAATAAGTAAGGAAAAAAGTAAATCCCTTTTGCCTTTTTTTGAGTACAACAGCATTAGGCATTACTCTACATCCTGCTTTAGGACTTTTCTTTTTTTTTTCATTGGTGTAAATGACATAAGCTCATTTCTCTGGTCAGAGTTTTAATATTTGACTAAAACTCCTGCTAAGTCCTGCCATGCCTGACCATCCTAATTAGCTTCATCACTAAATGAAATCAGCAGTGACACACACTGTAATAATTCGGCAGCATATACCATGGAGCTGCAGGGAGGAGCTGCATGGTTGCACAAGTAAAGTATATTTGCCTTTTCCATTTAGTTTCCCCTCATAAATGAGGTGGTTTTCCAAACAAAGTAGGTTAAATGTAGCTTCAGGAGGTTACCAATGAATGATCGTGTTGTTTGAGTCATATGTTATGAAGAACAAGCTCTAAATGCCAACATTACCATAAGGTAAAACATTTGCTGCTTTAATATAGAATTACAAGACTTGAATTTAGCAGATTGTTCCAAATCGCTGTGTTCTTAGTTCAGCTTCTGCTTGTTTAGTGGTGTAAAACTGATCGTGTATTTGTTGACTAAATATTAAGATTTCATAGTTTTAAAAATTAGTCATTGAAATGACTTTTAATATACTTTCGTGTTGTTTACTTCTTTTTCGGGGGGGATAAAGCAAATCTTATGGTAATTGCAAATATCTTCTAGTGTTTCTAGTGTACTATATGTACTATATATATTACGTGCATGGTTACATCTAACAAACTGAGTTCTTGTAGCATTTTGTACCATGCCACTAAATGCCATGTCATTTAGTTGAGTGTTTAAGATAGGAGTCTTAAATCGATTTGTTGTTGGAGTCGGGCTCAAGTGGACATTAGAGGAACCACTTGGAGCTTTCAGTACTCTGTTACTGGCTTCATTTTTAAGCTCTAGAATTGGCCACTTAACTTAACTATCTGTTAGTATGCAGTGATAAACTTCACCGTGAATAAAAGGGATGTAAGGATGGTGTAATCATTTTTTATTCTAAATTAAATGTGGTTTTTGTCAGTTCATTGTAGGGACAACAATAACACAGAAACACTAAGCTTTGCATTTATTACATTTTACATTTATTTACTCTAACATAATTCAACACTATGTTTTTGATTTTTCAGTTAAATCATTCAGGCTCCAGTTGCTTAGTATATCTTAGTATGATCATCAAACAAAATATATGTTGCTGACCCCTGAGATAAACTCTTGCTAAATATGCTTCAGCTGCTAAAGCCTAGATACTGTTAATGCACTTGTGGACATTTGTTGTTGGTGTATGTGTATAAAGCATGACTCTGTGCCCTGATATGTTTGTCATGTATAAGTGTGTTTGATGTGTGAAGGCAGGGCTTTTTTCTGTGTCCAACGCAGTGCATTATTCTTCATTAGAAACAGATCAGTGACTCTGTCTATTCCAGGACTGCCCCTGGGTTCAAATCAATCCACCACCCGGACACCCACACAGAGACGCTCACTCATGCGCTCTTATACAAATTCACCATGTTTGTCTGAGACCATTAGAAATGAGTCTTGTCCATCAGCCAACATGGCTCAGTTTGTGTTCTGTGTATGAATAAATATATAACGTATTACAGCAAACAAATGCTCTAGTTATTTATCATAGTCTACCCTAATGCTTAACAGAGGAAAGTAAACAGACAACTCTGCCAGAATGGAAATTCCCAGTGCTGCAATGGTAAAAAAAATGCAAAAAGTTTTTGTTTTTTAAATAACTTTTAATAGGGCGTCCTGTAAGTAATTAAAGTTTGAACGTTATTTCGATTTTTGCTGAAAGGTTTTCAAAGGTGTAACTTTAATATCCTTGCCACATTTGGTCTTTTAATTAGCCTTTGTAGTGAATAACCTCAAAGGCAATTAGCCTCCCTCAAAAATATAAAGCACAACTGCAATTGATACACTTTTACAAATATATATTAACTTATCTGTGATTAAAACTCTCACATTTAGAATATCTTAATTAAAAACGTTCTGAAGCTCATGTACCCTAAAGATGTCACATCAGCCACTTCTCATGCAGGCCAGGTTTTCAGAGGTATCACTAGAGGAATATAAATTGAATTTCAGGATGGATTGAATTGCATGATTTGACTTAATATTGCCTACAGCCACACTGCTGGCTATTTGTTGGATGGAATTATCCAGTATGCTAACGTCTCACTTTTTTGTGCTTATTCAGGATGGATAAAGCCTCTGTTTGGCTTTTTTCATTATGTCAAAACTCATTAGTGTTGTGCATAACTTCATATAACTGTGGCTTTAGCTGATTGTTGTAGAAAAATATACATAAAGTATTATTTAAAATAACTAGTTTCATTTAAAAGGAGCACACAGTGTTACTTTAAACTGGGAACCAAATTTGAAGGGTATTACGTACCAGATTACTTTGACTGGCAGGTGAACAATGGATCCAGTTTACAGTGGTTGTCTGCATTTGCTAAGTCTGCACATGCATTTACAATTCCTTCACACAAAGACAAGAGGTGTATTTGACTTCTGTAGCCTCCACATTGTTGGCAAATTGGCACCACTGTAGAGAGAGCGACAGACAAAGAAAGACAGAAACAAGAGAATGTATGGAGAGAACAGATTACATAAGTCCTTCACCTCACATGCCTGACTATGTGACTGCAAAATGCCCAAGAGACTGAGGGATGGAGGAAGGCAGTGAGAGGAGAGGAGGTGGGGGAAGCGGAGTAAATTGGAGAAAATTAAGTGGAAGAGAGGAGGGATTTGAGAGAGAGAGAGAGAGAGAGAGAGAGAGAGGGATGGGGTGACGGCGAGGGAGGATGAGTGAGCCAGAGAGAGGGAAGCTGATGAGAGGTTTATAAAAAGGAAAGTGAAGATGATGTAGGGAGCATATGAAGTATGCTTCTGTCATTCTAGTAAATGCCAGTCGCCTCGCCTCAACAACAGCAAAAAGACTGCCGCTGAAGAGGGCTCTGATATGCAGCCTGACAAAGGCACTTATCAGATGCAGCACAGCTTGAAAAATGCTGACACGCTGACAAAATGTTGAAATCAAGTGAACTGGGAGGCAGATTGATGACCCTATTTAAATTGCCTGGCTGACAAAACATGACAGAAAATGTGTTTTGTAATCTTTTTTTTTTTTTTTCCTAATTGCTGCAGTTACCCTGAACATTTTAATTAGAAAAAACTATTTGGATGATGGGATGAAATAGTTTGGCATTAAAAAAACGTCTTTCTCCTTTTATGTTGTGAAGCATATTTTTGATCTATGTGTATCAGAAAAACATGGTTAAGTCCAGACATAATAAGTTAACGTACAGTAGTTTTCTTTAAAGAGATTAGGTTCACACAGCACTGCAGCTGTTACAAATCCAAATCGCTAAAGCCGTTAAGGATTAAGTGTCTTGCTCAAGGACACTTCAGAAGGACATGTGCTTTTTTTTCTTTCTTTATATATCCATATATATATACATATATATACACCCACTCTAATGGTGGAATGCAGCTAACTCAGGTACCTACATACAAGCTTAAAACATGTTTATTTGACTTAATTTGCAATTCATGCCACCTTACAGCTGCACAGTATAGTTCAGGGTTAACGCAGTACTTCTGTCTGTGTCTTACAACAGAATTCATTTATGAATCATGATAAATTCATGAAAGAATTTTCTCAGGGTCAAATGATGTTTTGTTTTGTATTTTTATTAGTTTATTCCTATTAAAGGTAAAGTGAATCATTTATAATTTAGGACCTGTTCAACAAATCCAATAATTTGAAGATGTACGTTTGGCTTTGGGATCATTTTTGAATACACTGCATACGTCACAGCCCCATTAAAATACTGCGAAATTATTTACAACACCACGTGCAGGGTGTAAGTTACAGTCAGGTGGTTCTGTTTTTTGAGAAAGTGCCTTAAATTACAGCGCATTGCATTTACTCAAAGGTAACATTTGCTGCAATATGATAATAGAAAGCTAAAACTCCCTGTCATAAGTAGTCATAAGTCATAAGTTAAGTACATGAATGAAAGCCCATTTTCATTATACAGTATGTGTAATATGGGCTTCATCTTTCTTACAAAGATAACAAATAGCTGTGATGCTGCTAGGCTGCTAGGGTTCATGTGAACCCTATGTTTAAGTTTTCAATCAATCCGTCTATTCCAGAAAATGTTGAAATACTGCACAAAAAATAATTTGCAAACAAATTGACAGAAGTGTAGGAATAGCTTCAGTGGGGCTGGAAAGAGGGATTCAAGAGAAGGAACGAAGGAAGTAGTGTGGGGAGTAAATAAAGGTCAACAACAGTTCCTGCATTACACTGTTTCAGTGTAATGATTCATCACTGACATTTCAATCTCTATAAAACTGAACTGAATTTTAAAAAAACGAAGGGAAAAAAAAAAAGCTCCTAAATCCTCTGCTGCTCAGATGCCATTTCGACCGCGTTTTTAGGTTCAGCTATTTGTTTACCGTAGAGTGTTGACATTTGCACCTGATGGTTTTGTGTACCTTATGCCAAACAAAGGTTACAAAGTCAACTTGGAGTTGCAAAGTCAACTCTGAGTAAAAGAGAGTGCAACTCATGTGTGAGTAGCTGAGATTTACTCATCAGTTGGTTCGTTTACAGTGAGTGACTGAGTGATGCTATCTAACTGTTCTGAGACTTACCACATTTACAAAAGCTTTACTAAAGCTTGTATTGATTCCGGCCACTGAAAAGACATTTTTGGGGGTGTTTTCTTGCACTATGAGCATTTCAGAGCTATATAATGGATGACATACCCTACATGAGAGTTGCTTCTATTTCAGCAGGTACAGAGTTAACCAGAAGATGTCACTGTTGACCTAAAAAAAACACAGCATAGTGCTCTTAGACACTTGCAATATTCCTTTTACCTTAAAGAAAATAGCTAAACGTAAAGGGTGTTGATAATCTCAGTATCAGTGATCAGACCCTATCACGGGGACAAAGACCTACATTTAAGGAAATGATTTATAGGACTGTGGCTTTAATAACAAATCTAATGTCTGTGGCCTCTGATTGATTTCCATCAGAACCATCTGCTTCGTTTTACAAATATTATGACCCCACACAACAATGCACTGTAATTGGCACTGTAATTATGGATCATTATGGGTTGCCATAGTACGGAGTGACGTTAATGAAATTAGCAAGACCTGTGACGTACTCATTATAAGCCACTTGCTGTTGTACAGCAAGTAGAGTGAAGGTTCAACACCACATGCCGAAGTGGCTGGACAGTGTGTGTGTGTGTGTGTGTGTGTGTGTGTGTAGAATCACAGTGGTTTAGAAGGGTATATATAAGTGCAGCCTCTACTCATTCATACATACAGCTCGATACACACACATTCTCCTATTCACTATGCATGTACTGACACTAGACGCACACACTTACACACACACACACACACACACACACACACACACACACACACACACACACACACACAGAGGAAAGAAATGTGATTGCTCATACACAGCTATGCACTATAAATAGAAAATCTTAATTGATGTACATTCTACATCATTATCTGCATAATTTTAAAAATAATTATATGAAATACTTGTCAGCTCATTGGCCCCATAGCTATCACAGCACTGTCCTTTATCTGTGTTCATTTTTACTTTGTATCCTGAGTAGTTTTTTCAGTCTGTAAACAATGGCAGGCTTCCTTTTTCATGAATAAATTCAATCCCTCCACTTTCTGAACGCAGAGCAGAGTTACTTGACTGTTTATTTGGCATTTATTGAATGATGGTATTTTCCCAAAGGAGTCCAAAAGTTCAATATCTGGAAGTCATAGGGTGGCAGAGACAGCTCTGTCATAACTGTTGCTTCTTTCTTAGCATTTATTTTAGGCTGCCATTACTTTGATGTCTTATCCTCTCCAGAAACCACACACACACACACACACACACACACACACACACACACACACACACACACACACACACACACACCTGATGATTTTGTTTACTATACTTTTCTTTTTCCTCTCACTCTTGTTTTTTACCCTTTCACTCCACTCTCCCACCCTTGCTTCCTTCCTCTCTTTCTTTTTCCCACCTTCTAACCCGACCATGTCGGGTGACAGCAGGGTCACTTTTACTTTCCTGAAAAAATAAATAAATAAAATGACTTTGTTGGTGCATCCAGTGGTGTAAAGAGGCCAGCTTGGAGTTACTTACTAGTTCATTTCTATACATCTGCTGCTTGCACAGGTGTAACACAAAGTATAGCTTGTGAATTAAAGGTCCTGCACACCCACGCAGGTGTTTACGTTTCACTCTGTTTTCATTAGACGTAACGTTGGTTTCTATTATACAACAGCTACAAATCCATTTTTACATAACAAATGCAGATGGCTTCACCAGCTGTGTAACAGTTCACACTTCATAAATGTACATAACAATGATCCTGAGCCTCTTTTAATGGTTTAGACCTGTATCATCCTGATGGTACAATCACGGCTGCAACTATTGTGTGTGGAAAATGTGTATTTCTCATTAATTTTGACCCCTTCTGAACTTAAGCAGAGTTGTGACAGGGGTTTGCTAGTGTCACCGAAATCCAGACAATAGAAAGGACTAATTGTGTCTCACCCTGACAAGAGAGTGACCCAGCAGTGAGCGAGGATGTCAAGTCAAGTCAAGTCAAGTTTATTTATAGAGCACATTTAAAAACAACCAAGGCTGACCAAAGTGCTGTACAGTAAATACAGATAAAAATACAATAGAACACAATTTCGTAATAACACCTCGCTGATAAAAATAAAATAAAAATATATAAAACAAATAAATTAAACCTTTCTAAAAGCCAATGAAAAGAGGTGAGTTTTAAGAGCGGTTTTAAAAGTTTCTAGGCTTTTGGAGAGTCTGACGTGAGGAGGTAAACTGTTCCACAGTCTGGGTGCAGACTATGGAACAGGATGGAGTGATTGAGACTCATCACTATGTGCCCACACAGTCCCCAAGGACAGGTCTGACTGATCAAGAATAAATGTAAACTTCTGCATACGTATAGAAATGATGTTCTATACGTACTCAAATTAAATATGCTTAAATATTAACCATTAACTCAAATTAATGGTATATGACAAAATCATGATGATTTACAGTTGTTCTGACCTTCTTACTACATGGCAAATCTGCTTTGCAAACACTGTGCATGTTTATTGTGCATCTGGGGTTTCAAAAAGGATTGATGTGGGTAGATTATTCTTAAAGTGTCCATATTATCCTGGCATGTATACTTGTTATAGTAATAAACAGCGTGATTACAGGAAACAGATAAATATTTCAAAATGCATTAAATTTCCAAACTAATGATGATCAATGATACACTAAAGTTTCGGAGTCATTAAATGTTTCTATGAGATTTTTTTTTACCATTTTGTTTATTAAAGGAAGGACAACTAATTGACCTGAACCTTAGACTCGGTCTGGTACTTAGGGCCCATTTGCAATCATGTCGTTCACAAACTATGACTACTGACGCAAAACTCTCAAGAGAGAAAAATGTGCTGACTTTGATATCACTATTTGGTATAGCGCTATGGCAACAATTTTTTCATAGATTTATAAACACAGTCAGCGTACAGATCGTGATTTGAAAATAGAAAAATAGACCACTGCTTCTACAAATGTGCCTAATAGTGAGGTCAGGGAGGAAATATCTATCTGAAAAGGCGAATTATCTGTACAAGATTGGCTGAAAGAAGCTCATTCTGATGAAATGTCTATCGAATCCATTAAAATGAAATCATTCTTTCAAATGAACCCACTCCAACCTCTAAATGTAGTGTTAAAAAGTCTTCATCCTGTCGTATAGGTAGTACTTCTCAGAATGGACAACCACCTCAGCTCCTCATGCCTTTGCTGGGAAGAATCAGAATTTATTTTTTTTATTGCATTTTAATTGAAATAATCTGGAGCTCTTTGGAGGTGTGATGTACCAAGGGAAATACCAGAATGTTTAAGCTTCACAGTGAGAGCATCTATTGGGTTTGTGATGCTTTTTGGATTTTTACCAGCATGATTTGGATCCACTTGCTGCCTTTGATGAAGGAGGCATATGGCCTTCAAAGTCAACAGATCTCAGTCCAATTGAACACATGAGGAGATTTGGACAGATGTTAGACGGCTCTCTCTATCATCGTGATAATCCTTCTGTTAGAGTTCCAGACAGACTCATAGCTGTTCTGTTCAAAACGTAGACATTATCAGGGGCTGTGTCTGCCACCCAGTGTTTAGTTTACATTCTTGATCTTCTTATGTAAGATTACAATAATGTTAAGTTCTTGTGTTAGTGTTCAGTTAGGGTTTAGTTGAGTGTTATTCTAGTTTATGCTTGTCCCCGTATTCATGAGTCTTTTCCTGTCTTTTGTCTAGTCTGTTTTGTGCTCTACGTTGAACGTTTAACTTATGGCTGTGCCTTCATCTTCCTTATCTGTTCCCATTTGCCTTTCTTTGTGCTCCATGTCTCCCCAATCTGTCCCCAGGTATTTCCATTTCCCACATTTCCCTTCTGTGTATTTAAGTCCTCTGTCTTCCTCTCTTCAGTGTCGGGTCATCTGTTTTTCTCCCTCCACGTCACATCAGGTTACCCCATGTCCATGTTTCATTTTCATGCTTTTTCGTCACAGTTTCTCGCATGCACCTGCTCGGATTCATGTTCATGTTTTTCTTGTCATAGTTGTCAGAGTCATTCCTAGTTATTCCCAGTATAGGTTTTAGTTTTTGCCTCTGTTCCCTGTGCCATGTTTTGTGCTCATGTGTTCATCTCAATAAAATGTTGAGCATGGGGTAGGGATTAATAAGTATGTTATACTTCTTCCTACTCCATTTCAGACCTAATAATTGTCATTTCATGTCATTTAGATTTTGTTTTATTTTATTTTATTTTTTGTTTTATCTGAGCACATACGTGTGTGTGTGTATTTACATATATATTCGTATTTGTAAATGCAAGTATCTGTAGTTGTGTATATATTGGGGTTTTTTTCTGTATATGTCTGAAATAAAGATACAATACAATACAATACAATACAATACAATACAATGTTTTTTCAGCTTAATAAATGGTTCGCTTTTTGTTAAGATTCAGTTCCATCTCTCCCTTGTCTGCTTTTAGGTTCATATTGCAAACTCATCTGCCATCCCAGCTGTGATAGACATTAGTAATGTAGACATCAGCAACAGGAACAACCGTCAGGCAACCCAAATAACTTAAGCAGAAATGTTTTATATAGGAACTTGAACTCAAGA
The DNA here is from genome assembly GCF_965226115.1 of Aulonocara stuartgranti. Lineage (NCBI taxonomy): Eukaryota > Metazoa > Chordata > Actinopteri > Cichliformes > Cichlidae > Aulonocara > Aulonocara stuartgranti. Next base: position 18,051,800 of record NC_138943.1, on the reverse strand, counting down.
AGAACTAGAGCCAAAAAAGGTATTGACAGTACCTGGATTTATCTTCTACTTCCTGATATGAAGCTTTTGGGGGAATTGCGCATTTCTGGAATGGATACTTCCTAAGGACAGGATCTGACAAGTGTAAAGACTATATGACTCCACTCTGGTCAGTTAAACAATTTATCCGTTAGTTCTGGGTAAAAATCCCACTCTTGCAGTGGTGAGTCATTCATTGCTGTGGGTGGATGTGAGACAGCTGGTGAGTGTATACCAGGTCAGCGGTAGATACAAGCAGCCTACCTATATGTAACTCTTGTCAATCTGGAAAAAATATATATATTTATAAAATAAGAAAAAATGAAATCTTAAAACAACAGTATCAGTAGTTTTCCTGACCTCTGACTGGGTGGGCAGCCTGTAAGCCCACTCTTAAGTAATCTAACCAACACTTTCAAAAGTAAAAAGCCAATAAACAAGTTTTCCTCCTCAAGAAACACTGGCTTCTGAAGCAAGACAACCCAAGCAACGTGACAGACAGACAACTAGTGGGCAGCCAATGAGCTGAGCAGTTTCTTCCTCAGGTTAATTTCACAGCCCTCTGCTGCTTTCTCCTGCCCCGACAAACACATACCCTCACACCCCTACTTGGCTGTGACTTCTGCCCCGGTTAGCTGGAGAAAAACACTAAACCCCACTGGCCCTGATGGCATCACAGTTCTTGAACTGTGTAGTTCCTGCACTTGAAGGGTGACACCATCGGAGCGTAACAACTATGGACCAATATGGACCAATATATACCAATATGGACGAAGGTATACTGAAAAAAAATATACCTATTAAATTAACATAATGTAAATTGACTTTGTACAATAAAGTTATGTTTAATCAGCATCAGTTTCCTGTGTTATAATTGCAGAATTTTTATTTTTACATTAACATGACTGTAAAATATTGTTTTTGTGAATTTGATTCATGTCTTTATGGTGATGTCATGTTAATATCAGATGAAATGATCATGCTTATATTTAAACTTTTTATATGAAGTGTATGTACTTACCTTATGTTAAGCTAACCTAATTATTTCATTTTAATAATTCTATTATGTATTCTGTCATTATATCAACGAAACCACTGTTTAGTGACATGTTTTCAGAATTTGCTTAAGTATTATTAGAAACTACAGTCTTGTTTAACTAATGCTTCTACGTTACTAAATCTAAACACTTTTTGGGCAATAAACAAAAGGATACTGATCAAGTCAAGTACAGTGGGGCAAAAAAGTATTTAGTCAGCCACCGATTGTGCAAGTTCCCCCACTTAAAATGATGACAGAGGTCAGTAATTTGCACCAGAGGTACACTTCAACTGTGAGAGACAGAATGTGAAAAAAAAATCCATGAATCCACATGGTAGGATTTGTAAAGAATTTATTCGTAAATTACGGTGGAAAATAAGTATTTGGTCACCTCAAACAAGGAAAATCTCTGGCTCTCACAGACCTGTAACGTCTTCTGTAAGAAGCTTTTCTGTCCCCCACTCGTTACCTGTATGAATGGCACCTGTTTGAACTCATCATCTGTATAAAAGACACCTGTCCACAGCCTCAAACAGTCAGACTCCAAACTCCGCCATGGCCAAGACCAAAGAGCTTTCGAAGGACACCAGGAAAAGTATTGTAGACCTGCACCAGACTGGGAAGAGTGAATCTACAATAGGCAAGCAGCTTGGTGTGAAAAAATCAACTGTGGGAGCAATCATCAGAAAATGGAAGACATACAAGACCACTGATAATCTCCCTCGATCTGGGGCTCCACGCAAGATCTCATCCCGTGGGGTCAAAATGATCATGAAAAAGGTGAGCAAAGATCCCAGAACCACACGGGGGGACCTGGTGAATGACCTGCAGAGAGCTGGGACCAAAGTAACAAAGGTCACCATCAGTAACACACTACAACGGCAGGGAACCAAATCCCGCAGTGCCAGACGTGTTTCGCTGCTGAAGCCAGTGCATGTCCAGGCCTGTCTGAAGTTTGCCAGAGAGCACATGGATGATACAGCAGAGGATTGGGAGAATGTCATGTGGTCAGATGAAACCAAAGTAGAACTTTTTGGTATAAACTCAACTCGTCGTGTTTGGAGGAAGAAGAATACTGAGTTGCATCCCAAGAACACCATACCTACTGTGAAGCATGGGGGTGGAAACATCATGCTACGGGGCTGTTTTTCTGCCAAGGGGACAGGACGACTGATCCATGTTAAGGACAGAATGAATGGGGCCATGTATCGTGAGATTTTGAGCCAAAACCTCCTTCCATCAGTGAGAACTTTGAAGATGAAACGAGGCTGGGTCTTCCAACATGACAATGATCCAAAACACACCGCCCGGGCAACAAAGGAGTGGCTCCGTAAGAAGCATTTGAAAGTCCTGGAGTGGCCTAGCCAGTCTCCAGACCTCAACCCCATAGAAAATCTGTGGCGGGAGTTGAAAGTCCGTGTTGCTCGGCGACAGCCCCAAAACATCACTGCTCTCGAGAAGATCTGCATGGAGGAATGGGCCAAAATACCAGCTACTGTGTGTGCAAACCTGGTAAAGACCTATAGTAAACGTTTGACCTCTGTTATTGCCAACAAAGGTTATGTTACAAAGTATTGAGTTGTATTTTTGTTATTGACCAAATACTTATTTTCCACCCTGATTTACGAATAAATTCTTTACAAATCCTACCATGTGGATTCATGGATTTTTTTTTCACATTCTGTCTCTCACAGTTGAAGTGTACCTCTGGTGCAAATTACTGACCTCTGTCATCATTTTAGGTGGGGGAACTTGCACAATCGGTGGCTGACTAAATACTTTTTTGCCCCACTGTATATGTTTTCTCAGGAATGCACAGTTGAGTCATTTAATCACAAATCAGCACAGGCCTTTAGCTCAACCGTCAGAATCTGTCATTTGGGACAGCTATGATGTAAAAAAAAAAAAAGAAAAAAAAAAGAAGTCCAAGCATTGTATAGTTAATAGAAAAAAGTATAGCACTGCTGCTAGGGCTGTGCGATATGACAAAAATCTCATATCCCGATATAAGACATTTATCATCCTGGCAACGATATAAATCACAAAAATGTATTTTCTGTAAATTCTGTGAATCTTGGGCAGCTCGACTTGCATTTAGTTTTTCCAGCTGGGCGTCCTTTACCTGGATTTGAATGTTTTAACCGATGCATGAAACTATACATTTTTAGACATAAGTTGTAACGGCCACCATTTTCTTTCGAGTCTAAGTTTTATTTTTTAGCACATGACGGCTCTTTTTTGCTTCTCATCTGTAAACTCTCTGCATACTCTTTCACGTGATTCAGTTTATTTTGAAAAGTCTCAACAGGATCTTGAGCTTTATTGTGAAAGGTTTACGTGGAAAACAAACAAGCGGACAGCGGAGCCACGCGATAGTTTTACCGTCATTGTTGCTAACAACAACATGTAAAAACAGGCACTTGTCCCTCCATAGTGTGGTTATATTAAATATAAGAGAAAGAGAGAATTTAAGAAATTAATATAGCCACTACAGTGACCGTCAAAACGATGAAAAAATATTGCTGTAAACAGTTTATTTTACGACACCACGAAACAAACGATAGCATAATAGGAAACGATAGACGTTTTTATATCGTCATCCGATATATATCGTTATATCGAACAGCCCTAACTGCTGCAAAGTTCCATATGTGAGCACACACTAATAAAAGAACTTCATATGTCAAAAGACAAATAATTACAATTTCTGAATGGTACATAGTTGAGCATGTAGAATGCTTTCTAATATTAAATTCTTAGTCACCAAAATGAAGAAAATGTAATATTCATTCAACTTTCATGTTTTATCCACCAAATATAATGGGTTGTACCACAGAAATATCAATAGATTGTCATGTCCAAATAGAACAACATTCTGGTGTTTCTGGATGTTGCTCTAATTATAACTCTGACATATTTTTCCTTTTTAAGACCTGGGTCACTCCCATTTCAAATAATGCAATTTTCAGAGCATTTTCTGCTCCACTATCTTCAAATTGGCTGATTTGAGATTAAATGAACCAGTCAAAAAAAACTGGAATTGCAATTGCAATTAAAAAAAGAAACATAACGCACAACTGAAAATTTCCAGTCAATATTATGTGTCCCTAAAGTGGATTTATGTAAAAAATAAAAAAAAAATAAAAAAACAGACTGTGAGATAAGGTCCTATGGCAACAGAAAATAAAATCAGTAAAACTGCTGGGCCTTACCATTCTCACTGTGGTCTGCTTAATGGGTCTTTAAAGGTGAAATAAAGTACAATGTCACAGCTGCGTTTCAAAAGCTTCAGCCCTGCATCAAATCGAAATGGAGGAATATATAAGACATATAAGATGGATTAAAATGTAATTTAGCTGAATGAGCTGAATTTCTCTGTCTATCAGTATCAACACACCGACTAGAATAATACTGCAAGTGAAGGCAAACAGCAGGAGTTGAAATGGAAGCGATTTTAGGACACTTAGGGGTCAAGTAGTCAAGTAGGTGCCCCTTTTGTCCTGCACTTCACCCACTCAGGAACAGTGCAGTAGTTTCAAATGGTCCAGCTATAAACAGAAGATAGTGGTAAGGCCATACTGTTTTTGTACATGACTAACACGTTCTGAGCAGAGGCGGAGGCAGACACCCGGGGCTTAGTCCTAAAGGGTAGTATGCATGTGGGATTTGGGGGGGGGTGTTTAGAAATGACTGAAAGATTAATAGGCTCTGTTTTGAGTTATGTTCAAAAAAGCATGACTTCATATAGGGAAAATAAATATCACATCTGCAGGACACCTTAAACTAGTTTTTAAATTAAGGCAAGGCAGAACAGGGCTGCATCAAGACACGCGGACTAAACCCCAATTCAACCAGACCCAGAACTGTTCCAGAATTAAAACAGGACTACAACAGTTCAAAATCAGGACTACTTAGGACTTAACCAAGACAGAACCAGAATCAGAACTAGATGATAGTAGCACTAAAAATCACCATAGACCTGCACTACACTTATTTTTTTATTCTACCAAAGTACACTATTTCGATTCAGAAAAGTTTATATAATTATTTAGCCTTGTTGTGCAAACAAGCCTGCATAACTTAATAAATGTAGAATTTGAAAAATAACAAACCTAAAAAGAAACACTAGGTACGAGATACATGAGGACCTATGATACGGTGATACTTTGGGTAAACAACCATGTGACTAACATGTGTGTCTCACCTGCTCTTGTTCTCTCTCTGCTCCTCTCTCTCCCTCTTTGTGCTGACAATCATCAAATATACAGTTGAAACCAGATATTTACATACTCTTCAGAAAACACACTTTTTTAAATGTAATATCAAATCAGACTAAATGTTTATTTTTTTAGATTGATAAATAAAAAAACATATTTGTTAACTTTAAGAGTAAAGAGAGAAACTATCTGTATTTCTTAATTGTAAATGGCACCAAATTGCATTCAAAATTGAGCCACACTTATGGAGCTCCACAATTCTTTTCCTGGTGTTTTGGTTGACATCTCTCGATTTTCCCATGTTAAAGAAACAGGCTCTGTGTTTTTCCTTATATGCATCCACAGGTGTGCCACCAATTTACTCACATGGACTCTACTAACCTATCAGAAGCTTCTTCAGCTCAGAATGGAATCGTCTGGAGTTTTCTTATTAATTACCAATAAACTTAATGTATATGTACTCCTAAATTTGATGAAAGTGATAATAAATAGACAGCTCTGTCTCTCTTTATTCTGACATTTAACTAATTCAAAAGATATTTCAATATTGATTTATCCAAAACAAAACAAGTTTACTCTAAATTGATGTTGTACAGTAAAAAAATGTTCTTGTGTTTTCCATAAAGTGTATGTAAATATCCGGTTTAAACTGTGAATATACTGCTGTGTATTGAAATTCCTCTTGTTTTGCATAGAAATATACTGAACAACATACAAAGCATAATATATAAAATACTACCAGAGTTTTTGTTTTGTTTTTTTGAAAGAAGCCCCTTATGTCCATTCTTGTATATCAGTACATTACTTAAACCGATTTATTTAGCCGTGGAGGGTAACAACTGAAAATATGAAATAAACACACATGTAAGCTAAGACTCTCTAAAGAAACAGCATTGTTGTTGTTCGGCTTTTCATTTCGCCATTTGTTGATTCACTTGAAGAGCAAGTAACGTAATAATGGGTCAAGTGATCAGTTTGATTTCAATCTTTCGTGATACACCATCATATTTACATTATTTGTACAGTACGAATGATTTGCTTTGGTACCTGGTCGAACTTCAGTTCTCCTCTGTCTGCCTGGCTGCATTTCTCCAACAGCGCACTCACAGGCAGCAGCTGCCCCGCCCCCTCGCTCAGTGGCTTAGTGCCTGAGCTCGGATCATACCAATATCAGGGGGGATTCACGCACAGTCGTAAATTCCCACAGTGTGCACTATGTGCTTCGAATATTGTGTGTCAGCCAGGCATCTAACTATGAAAAAATTACACTCCAAAAGACCCCGGGCTTCTGAAAAAACAACCCGGGCTTAAACCCAGTAAGCCCCCCCCCCGCTCCGCCACTGGTTCTGAGACAAGTCCAGGAGATCTGTGTAGAGTCAACCTACAGCAGATTTCTTACACAGTTTGCAGACACATAACTGCACATTTTGATCTGTTTAAAAGATTGAAAAAAAATCGCTTAAAGACTTTTTGTATACACTTCATTTTCACATTTAACTGTATTTTCATCTCCATTTACAGATGAGTGGGAGAGAGAAAATAAATACATTTGCCACATCATGGAGCATTTTTGAAAATAACAGATATGGGATATGCGCAGCTAAAATAAATGCAGTTTGAATACTCATCAGTACTAGAGAGCATTTGCAGAGACACTCAGAGTGAAGGGAAAACTGATTACTGTATTTCACAGGAGAAATATCAGATACCTGTAAAATATCAATTATGCATTATGCATTTCACCTCAGAGAGGATCAACATTCAGCACATTTCTTTCTTAACTGTGAAAAAAACAGACATCCAACCTGTTGGTGAAGCATGCAAGAAATAAAGTGGTTTGTTGTTTTTTTTTGTATGAGACAGCAAATCCATGTAGTATTTCAGATAATCAAAGTACATATGAATTTAAATTAATAACATAAACATGCCTATGCAAGACATTAATTATACAGTAGACCTTGGAATATTATTTATAATTACACAGATTTCTGTCAAAAATATACTTAAATTTCCAGAAATGTTCATGAAACACATAAATTATCCAGTTAAAAGAGCTTAAAAATACTCACCAAAGCACAGGACCTGAATCAAAGTAGAAGTCACTCTGCAGAAAAAAGATGTATCATCCAGATCAACACCAGGTATCTATACAGCAACAAAATGAGATGTTACATCTTTGTGTGTCCAAAAGCAGTAAGCACAGTCACCAGTCACTTGTTATTGTAATGAACTCATTTTTCTGTTTATTTGTTATTACTGGTTGATATGTCTCTCTGGATGTAACCTATGAAATATTTCGATCCAGTGAGCAATTTCCTCTTGTGAGTAATAGCATGTGAGAAATAACACACAGCCTCAGGCTCTGTAAAGTGCATGCCAAAAGGGACCTGAACAGGTGCAAGATTTTCTATAATGGGTTTCCATATTCTGTGCATGTGGTACAGCATGCTGTTTGCTGTTCCACAAACAAAAGCTGGGTCATCACTACAGTGTTTCTGTAGCTTCAAGCTTATTTCAGGGATTTTGGTATCACTGAAAAAGAGCTACTGTTTTGGGGTTTGTTTGTTTTTTATTAATCTTGGCCCAAGCCTGCAGAGGAAAACACCTTTTGACCCTCTGCTGTTTCCTTACAGTCCAAATCTAGGAGCAGTCATCAGCTGCTCATCTGCTGCAGAGAGCATTCCCATATGTGATAGCAACAACTACAGGGTGAGGATCACCTTCTTTGATTTCTCAAGTGCATTTAATACGATTGAGCCACTGCTACTGAGAGGGAAACTACAGGAAATGTCATTATACATGTCCAGCATCTCATGGATTACTGACAGACAGTTGGCAGTATGTGAGATTGGGCAGCACTCTATCTGATTTGGTGATGTGCAGTACAGGAGCTCCACTGGGGGGACTGTCCTGTCTCTGTCCTGTTCACCTTGTACCATGGCCCAATTCTAGGTCATGGCACCTACAAACATTTTGCAGTGGTTGGACCTGTTATTGATGGGCAAGGAGGGAGAGGACAGAGCACTAGGGAATTATTTTGTGGAGTAGTCTGGAGTGGTCTCCTCCTGAATGTAAAAATCACTGAGGTGGAAAGTGACTTTTGAAAGAAGAGGACAGCTGTTTTGTCTGTCCAGGGGCAGGGTGTTGATATGAAGGAGGCTGAACAAGTTGAACTGGAAGACCAACATAGAGGCTGCTGCAGAAAGTGGAAAAGTAGGATCTACTGCTTATGAAAAAGCTGAGATCCTTCAGCGTGTGCAGCAAAATGATGATTTTTGATCAGTCAGTTGTGGCATGTGCAGGGTGCTTTGCTGTGGTCTGACGGGGGAGCAGCATCAGAGCAGTCTGATTAGGAAGACTGCTCCATGAATCTGGCTTCAAACTTCAAACTGAAGTTGTGGAGAGGATAAATTGTTATTCATCAAAATCCTGACCACCCTCTGCATCATTTACTGGACAGTCAGCAGAAAATTGCACCGCAGCAATTTCCTAATGTTGTAAACCTGCTCAACATTTGGCAATAAACCCCTTTCTGATTCTGATTCTGATGCTGAAAACCTTCTCTAGCAGGCTGATTCAGCTCCAGTTCCACAAGGACAGATACAGGAAATGTTTCATACCACATCAGCCTCCATTATATATCTGTCTCGCAGACAGGTATCTGCAGGATAATATTATGATTATCGTCATTTTGTGCAGTAGATATTATTTGTCATCATTTCAACTGCTGTAATAAAAATTGACCTAAATATGGTCTATGTAAAGTATTTCTCCTGGTATTATCTTCTCATCTACTGCACAAAATTAGCTCTGATGACTCAAGTTGCCTACAAGTAGTCTCACTGCTTGTGCAACCCCCCACCACACACACATGTACTTAATAATACTAATACAACCCACACCAAATCACTAATACAATTTTACAGTTACATTTAAACTTTTAAGTGTCTTCACTGGATCGTCTGACACCCAACCCGAGTTCAAGAGTTCAGGACACCCGCTTTTTCTCACAAATTTCCATTCTTGGCACACAGATCACGCAGTTTCGTCATTTCCTTTTCTGTTTTGTGATTGGAGGAATTTCTGACGTTATCATTGCCTCTTACCAGCGGTCTCTCATCCCTGCTGGTGATCCTTACTGATGTCCCATCATCTCTCCATTATGCTGAATGTTAATCATATGCACAATTGTAGCTTAAATGAGTGTTAGAAATGTAAAGACAAACAGGTGTTTCCGCACTCTGTCTGAAAACCGTAGTGTTTAGCATCCAGTGTCTTTTTAAAATCTCTTATCTCCAGATTTCGTGGTATGGCTCAATGGAAGTTGCTCACTGCGTCTTGTACAGTGAATCATGCACTGATTCATGCCGCTGCAAATTAAAGTGCGCCAGCTCATCCCGTTCAAGCAACAGGATATTTTTTATTGCAGGAGTAGGCTCTCCGCTGGAATATTATAGAAACTCCAAAGTTCATCAGAGGGAGAGAGAAAGAGAGCGCTGAGGAGAGAGTGGGGGGAAGGAAGCAGACGTTTTTCTTCGCAATCCCAACCTCTGCCCCTACAATCCTTTCCTGATTTTCACCGGGAATACACGCTGGAATACGAGGAATTTCTTTCAGATGCACCTCTACATCAATGGCAAGTATGAAACTGTCTACTTTCTCTCGCACTTAAGCCTAACTTATTTTTTTAAACCGTTTAACTTTTTACTTGTTTTAAGGCAACCGAGAAAAGCATTTTGTAGCACGACTATTCTTAGAAACTATACATGTTTGAGGCGGTGCTGTAAACCTAAACGTTTCCTGCTGCGGCTCAACAGGTGGTTCTTTGACGCCGACTTGTAGTATTATATACGAGAGCCATTTTTCAGTTTAATAGACGGGCTTCATTAGGTCTCACGGTTCATCGGTGTTATTATGAGATTAGACAGATAATCATATTGTGCAATTAGTACCGGATAAATCATCCTTTCCTTTTTTCTGTGACAAGAAGTGCGTTGCTCAAATGCAGAAAACGCGCAACAGGTTTATTTATGCCTCCTGTGAATTTCGTCAGCAATGAAGGTCCTAAATATTTGTGTTGTGGGGGCAGTTGTTGTATAAACAGGGGCTGTATACAGAGAGACGTGATTTGCAGTTATAGATAATGAGTCAGACTCAGGCAGAGATAATAAAAAAAAAAGCTTGCGAAATCATTCAAGTCACTCGAATGTATTCAATTAAATCACGTAACAAGAAGCTCACAATATGTCAGATAAGCTGTAAATGCAGTTATATGCATGCTCGCTTTTCCCCATTTTGCTGTATAGCTAGCAATTGGCCAGTGCGTTTTCTTGGTAATTTCTGTCTTAAAACTGCTTTTTCTCCTCTTGAGATATTACCCTGTCTGTGTCTGCGCTTGAGGAAATCATGTATAGACCTACCCTGAAGGCATAACACTTTAATTAAATCCACTTTATCCACCCATCCACACCAAAGCTCCACAGTTCATTTATTTGGAATCTAGATTTCTATTTTTTGTCGTAATAATTGTTCCAGTGTTGACTCATTTTAATATCAAATCATCAGTATGAGTCAATTTTCAGTGGACAACATCACTAAAACTTTCCAGCCCCGACTACTGTTATTTAACCAGTAAGATAAGTAGCCCACTAAAGTTTTTTTTTATGTGTTTCTCCTGAGTGTGTGTCATCTTTGAGTAGGGCTGCCACGATTTGTCGACTAGTCACGATTACGTCGACTATCAAAATCGTCGACGACTGATTTAATAGTCGACGTGTCGTTTGAAGCTTTGTAAGATCGCAAAAGACGCAGGAATAATAGCAGGATTTAAGAGTGTAATAACGGACTGAAACAGAAGATGGCAGCACTGCATGTACAAGGATTCCAGCTGCCGTTAAACCCCGAAGAAGAAGTAGCTGTGTCCCAGAATTCATAGCACGGCCCAGCTTAGTTTCCAACAATGGCGGTAGCTAGTTAGTTTTAATATTACTCTTATTATTCTTTCTGGGTCACAAAATAAACGTTTAACATATTTTCAGGCGAGAATGTAGCTGTGTAAACCTCAAATATCGGCTCAGTTTATCAGGACACCACATATTTTCAAAAGCGCTCCGACGTTTTCGGAGACGTCTGTTACCCACTAGCTCGATAGCTAGCCGGGGGCTGGGTCACTAGCTCCGTGAGAACACCAGACTCCCGGCAAATTGTTTTCAAACCCACCGCCGTCTTTCGCGACTCAGGTTAAATATATATGAGTCACTTAGATAAATTAAAAATGTTGTTGTTTGGCTTTTTTTTTTTTTTTTTTTTAGTATTTTATTTGTTCCTGAGTAAATCGGTTTGGCTGAGATTAAAGTTATAGTTTTTACACAGCTGAATAAACGTCAAGCAGACAGCTGATTATCAGAAGTGTGAGATGCTGGAGAATATACCCCGGTGTCCTGTTATATTTTAGATAGCAAGGAGTTTATTAAACTTTACCGAAACAATCTGCAAATTTCATTAAAATTGAATAAACTATCATCTTGTCTTTATTTTTAGTTAGCACCTTAAAAGCTTAAAGCTGTAAGCTAATGATAGTTATATAAGCTGTAGTTTTACGTCCAGTGGATGATGATCTGATTAGTCGACTAATCGCAAAAATAATCGGTGACTAGTCGACTATCAAAATAATCGTTTGTGGCAGCCCTATCTTTGAGACACATACACAGATAGATTCCAGCACTGAAAGAGGAAGACCACAGAGAAAGAGTGAAAGAGGATATAATGAGGGTTGGTGTGACAGAGGAGGGATGTTAAGGATAGGATGAGGTGGAGGCTGATAACCCCTGAAGGACCAGCCGAAAGAAGGAAAAGATTAATATGTAGCTTTTGTTTTGTTTCCTCTGTACAGTACAATTCGATTTAAGTGAAATTGCATGATGATATTACCAAAATTACACAGATTAAATCATTTATTAGCACGGGAGTGCAGGGACCGCTGAAAAATGCAAAATGACATCTTTTATTTCACACATTAATCACAGAAAGACAAACAGAAATGTCACCTTCATCCATAGCAACAGGTTTATTTCAGTCTACTTTCTTAAAAATCAATATCCCAAACAGTTCAGATAAGTGCTTTTCCAGTACCATATTGATATGCTTTAATAAGTCATGCTGTGCTTTTCACATTCAAACATAGTATCAAGTGTAGTGTTGAATAGGCTTTTATCAATCCAAAGGTTCCATCATACAGCGCTGGCAGCATATTCATGGCTCCTTTCCGCCTATGACACAGTTTGTCTACTGTGTTGTTGAAGGGATTCGCCGCCCTCCCCTTGCGTAAGTGTGAAAGAAAGCCAGCTGGACAGTGAAAGAGATGGAATAAGGGAGGTTTTAGACTAATAATAATTCAAACCCAAACTGCAAAGGTGGAAAGATTACAGGAAACGTTTATCTGTGTATTGAAATATTGCATCATCACTGTATCTTCTTCACCTTATCTTTCTTCGGGCGGTTTTCTCAAGCTTTCCTGTGGTCATGTTTCAGCCATGTTCTTTGAATAATGATTTGTGTTTTTATTTTCAAGAGTAAAAGTGTTTAAAAACTCACAGTTAGCTTTCAAATGTCTTGTAGCTCTCTTCACGACTACACAGACACAGGTTGGTTCTTTGAAAGGGGCGTTTATTACTTGGACTTTCTCTTCTCCTTAGTTACACCATCGTCAATACGCCGTGAGAACTGGTTATATGAGTGAACAGTGCAAACACATTAGCAACTTTCCAGTACACATATTTAGTTCAAAAGTTAAACATAGACATTTTTAAAAAATGACAAAAACCTCGTTGACCGCTTGTCCTGAAAAGAGGTCTTTAAGTCTTTGTGTTGCTTTGCTTTCAATAAACCTTTAGCTTAGCAGCGCTTCATGAGAGACATCTGCTCACCTGCAGTCCATGAAAAGTCTTGAATACTCTCGCTAAGGTTGTTCTCGTGCAACATTAGTTCTTACACATTTCAAGTGAAGACATTTTTTAACCCTAAATTATATTCATGAAATTATGTAATCCATTATAAATCAATCATCCACATCATGAACTCTATACAGAACGTTGTTTAACAGCATTTACATGTCTAATCTTGCCATTTTTTGTGTTTTCCAGATGCTGTTACTTGGGGTTTACAACAAAATGGACCGTAGACTGTGGATAAACTGACCAGGGCTAGTGAAGGAATACACATTTTCCAGAGTGAAAGTCAACTTGTCCATTATCCATTGAGTGTAAACACACTGATTAAAACCTGCCGTTCCACACATGCCATGGTGTTTAGTTAAACAAGCACTGGATGAAAGCTTTCCAAAATGTGACAGGATCTAGAGGTGTCCATCTCACCTAACATGATGGAATCTAGTCTGTCACCTTCAGCAGACCCTCTACACCACAATGCCAGCAGCTATGTAAACTTCAGCAACAACAGCTGGAGTGGACTCCGTGATGGTGACTCATTGAGGAACAATCAAACCCTGACCTTCCATGATCGCATCAACAGCGCCCTGCTGGGAGTTTTTCTGGGATTTCTTTCCCTTCTCACGATCATAATGAACCTGCTCGTACTGTATGCTGTGAAGAAAGAGAAGAGCCTCCACACTGTAGGGAACCTCTATATTGTTAGCCTCTCTGTGGCAGATCTCATTGTAGGGACCACGGTCATGCCTTTGAACTTGGTATATTTGCTGGAGGATGAATGGAAGCTGGGGCGGGCTGTCTGCCAGTTTTGGCTGATTATGGACTACGTGGCAAGCACAGCTTCAATTTTCAGCTTATTTATCCTCTGTTTGGATCGGTACCGCTCAGTGAGACAGCCGCTTAAGTACCTAAAATATCGAACACGGGGAAAAGCCAGTGTGATGATTTCTGGAGCCTGGCTGCTGTCCATGATGTGGATTATTCCTATTTTAGGATGGAGGTCTTTCACACACGTGGACCTCAAACCTGAAGAGGAAAATAAGTGTGACACAGATTTCCGTTTTGTCACGTGGTTTAAGGTCATTACCGCAGTCTTCAACTTCTACGTACCCTCTGTTTTGATGTTGTGGTTTTACACATATATCTATTTGGCAGTAAGACAACATCTACGGGACAGAGAGAGAATCATTCATCCAACTGATTCATTTGGAGAAAACGACAATGGACAAAATCCTCAAACCCCTGTGAAAAATGACTCCAAGTCACCTAAGAGGGAAAGTGAGGTTTTAATGAAAGGATCCAAAACAGAAAAACTGCTAGACCAGAATACTCTCGAACAGACAGATCCCCTTGAAGACGCTGATAAAAACAGTAAAACTGCTCTATCGAGAGCACACAGAAAAATTGGTGTAAAGTGCCAGCAGACGTCATTGCTTGCCATGACAACAAAAGGTCTCAGAATGGCACGAAAGACTAAAAGGTGCTCTTTGTCTCCTGAGGAGAAGCAACCAGACTGCGAGGTTCCCCAGAGCCAACCATCGGCACCACAGGACGTGATTTGCTCAGGTGGAAATAATGAGAACAAACTTCAAGCGTCTTTAAACGAATGCCATGTGACAGTGCCAAACCCAGTGAGCGGAGTGTGCGATACCAACAAGGTATCAGACGTGCAGAGATACACATCTGTGCTCAGCAACAACTACGACCCCAGCCAAGCTCTACCTTGGGCCGAGGAAGGAGTAGAAGATGCCAAATTAGACGCGGATAATGAAATTACTCTGAGACAGGCGTGGCAAAAGTTCATTGACCAATCACGCCATCGCATCCACAGTCTGAGGATCCACAAAGAGCACAAAGCAGCCAAGCAGCTGGGCTTCATAATTGCTGCTTTCTTATTGTGTTGGATACCATACTTCATAGCTTTCATGGTCATGGCCTTCTGTAGAGAGTGCGTCCACCATGACCTGCACATGTTCACCATATGGCTGGGTTACATCAACTCTACTCTAAACCCTTTTATATACCCGCTCTGCAATGGAAACTTTAAACGGGTCTTTAAAAATATTCTTAACATTCCTTTGTGACTGTAAATGAGCAGAACACAATTGCAGGCGTCTAAATGTTGAGACAACAGCAGAATTAGCAAAAGGAAAAAATGTCTCATCAAGCGTTGACCAAAAAAGTGTGCTATTCCTTTTATGTTCCGCATTTTATTTTTATAAACACCAATTCTTTGGACTCAAGACTCAAGCTGAGGATAATATGTCAGTTTAATGTTATTTATTTTGTTTATGTTACACTAATTATAATAGTAATTATAATAATAATAATAGACTGTGTCACAGAAGAATTTGAGCTTAAAGTTTTGCTAAAAACTATGTAAAAATTGTATTTTGAAAAAAAATTTTTAATTGATTTTCTGTGCTAGGAATATACCATAAAACACATAATGTGAAATATGATTAATATTGTTTAAAAAAAAAGAACAAGGAGAAGATTTTCTTTGAAAATGACAACCACATTGTGAGTCATTCTCCTTCTTATTATTTAAACAGAGTACGAGACTTTAGATGCATCTTGGTGCTTGGTACTAGTGATCGAGGAAGGGCTGAATTATGATACCTACTGTCTTTATTTTTTATGTTTTTTTTTAATTAAGAATGGCAACTCTAAACAAGCACATTCAGTCACCTACACTCCCTTAAAGAAAACCTCTGAACTTGTTCTACCTGTTCGTGCTTTGACATCTATTTCCTGCCATTAAGTCTAATAGGTTAATATATTGAATTGAAAGCCTTTATTGTCATTATACATAGTATAACGAAATTGGAAATATATGAGCAAAAACCTGATTATGAAGACAAAACTACTACCAGAACAAACTATTTGTCACAGTCACAGTCTTCTTTCGAACTGCAGAAAGGTTTTGTTTCTCTCCTTGATGGGAATAAGTTGCTTATCTGTTATAAGGTGTAGCACGTCGCTACACGTCATTAGCCAAAGAGTGTCAAAAATGATTCAAAAATGCTGCAGCACACTATAAATCTGAGACTTCTTTAATGGATTTGTGTCAGTATTTTGTAACAAACGCATTCAAGTGCATCCAGGCTATACACAGAGCTTCATGGTGCAACTCTTTCTCCCAGTAACTCCCGTGTTAGCTATGCTAGAAGCTTCCTTGTAAAAAGAAAATAAGGATAAATGGAATTAAGGACATTTCCTTACACTGTTACTTTTTGCACAGTGTCACTTCAGATTTTATGGGGGGCAGGGACAAAGAACTGAATTTCATATTTTAATATGTGAATCATAGTGTCTGAAATAATGTTGTAATGAGCGTGGCAATGTTGTGAGTCACTGTGCAGTCAAATCAAACAAATCAGAGGAGGCTGAAATTGAGCTGGAAGAGGTGATGATGGGAAGACGGATGTGTGTGACTGCACTTCTCATTAAAAACAAGACAAAGGGGAAGAAAATTTCATTTTATATGCTGTTTCTCTGTTGCTTGAAAAGGTTCTGCAAAGAGCTTCCCCTGAGGTAACTCTTTGTAATGAATATTATGTCCCACTGAATGTTTTGCTGTTTGTGTGTGTGTGTTTTTTGTTGTTTTTTTTTAAAAAGTAGTTTGGATACTTTTATGTCAAAGTGAAGTTGCTGCCTATGCGCTTTTAATGCTGGGTGTCTCATGTTGAGGGCAAAGTTTTTGAATAATGCTTATAATGATCACCAGAGTATGATTAAAACCTGTGGGTGTGTTCTGGTTTATATTCTGTTTTTTGTTATCGGTGTCT
This sequence comes from Aulonocara stuartgranti, assembly GCF_965226115.1. Lineage (NCBI taxonomy): Eukaryota > Metazoa > Chordata > Actinopteri > Cichliformes > Cichlidae > Aulonocara > Aulonocara stuartgranti. The sequence goes on along the minus strand of NC_138943.1, from coordinate 18,034,789 downwards.
TGTAAGCCTATTTAGGCTGGCATATTATTTCATGCATGATACAGTAATGAAATAAAATTGAAGTCAATCTGAAAGAAAAAAAATTGATGACATTTAATGTCCTGTTTATGATGTACACCTAAAACTAAAAATAAAACGTTCTAATGTGCTAGTCCTTCGAGCCTCACGTCATTAACACTATTAACTTCAAACTGTTCTTCTAATTTTATTTTGTCATTAGTTTGAGGTGCTGACTTTGGCAAGAACATTTATGTGAAATGCTGAACACATGACCTAATTAACCTGGGACAAAACCCAATGCCCATGCTGCAGCAAGATTCCATCAAATGTACCCATTGGTCACTTTATTAAGTACACCTGTTCAACTACAGCTTTTCAAACCAATCATCTGAATGGGGAAGAAAGGTTATTTAAGTGACCTTCAATGCGGCATGGTTGTTGGTGACAGACAAGCAGAGTGTTTCAGAAACTGTTGATCTGCTGAGAGTTTCCCACACAGCCATCTCTAGGGCTTACAGAGAACGGTTCGAAAAAGAGAAAATATCCAGCAAAAGGCAGTTCTCTGGAAGAAAATGCCAGGTTGTTTTCACAGATCGGGGTGAATAGCCAGACTGCAGCAGTAACTTAGATAATCATTTGTTACAACCAAGGTATGCAGAAAGGCATCTCTGATTGTACATGTTGAATCTTGAAGCAGATGCATTTCTGCATTTCGTTGCCCTGTACCTGTGCATGTGCAATGACAATAAAGTTGAATTCTATTCTATTCTATTCTATTCTATGGGCTACAGCAGTAAAAGACCACAACAGGCGCCAGTGCTTCCAGCTAAGAACAGGAAACTGAGCTACAGTTCACAAAGGTTCATCTATAATGGACAAGCGGAGACTGGAAAAACACTGGCTACTCTGCTGAGTCTCAGTTTCTCCTGCAATGTTGAGATAGTTTACCTAATTTTGCCTAAACAAGATGATAGATAGAGCCATCCTGCCTTGTATGAGTGATTCAACCTGCTGGTGATGTAATGATGAAGGGATATTTTTTTGGCACAGTTTAGGTCCTGTAGTACCAAGTGAAGATCCTTTAAATGAGCACTGTGTAAATGCCACCGCCTACCCGAGTAATGTTGCTGACCATGTCCATCCCTATATGACCACAGTGTAGCCATCTTCTTTTTAAGCCATATTGGGGAATTTTAGCATTTTTTTAGCAAATTATGATGCACATATACTGTCAATTAATACATTCATATTTTCTCCTGTGCAAAATGGAGAAATAGCTCTAGAAAAAAAGACAAGAACTCTATTTCTCATAATATAGTGCCACTTAATTGTCTTTGTGGCAGTTTCAATAATATTCACCAAAATCTGCAAAGCTTGTGACTTACCAGCATAAATATTTCATTTAACTTTTCAGTGTGCTGAAACTGTTATATTTCCTCTCTTGTATGGGACGTATAACAAGGACATTTTCAACAATATGCCAATGTCCCTCATCCCCTCTCTCTTAATAACCCAGCACGGGCATCATTCATGAGTTTCTATGGCGTGTTTCTCAGGTTACTTGTACTAAAATAAGAACTGTTTTTCATTTAATCTGTAATCTTTAAACTGGAATGGACTCCATGGTACAGATCTGAAAATCTCAATTCAGTTTTACCTCATAGTTTACTGTAATAAACCAGTTTGTGTTGAAGGTCTGAATCAGAAAAACATACACATGCTTTCATCAAAAATTGAAACCTGGAGCGGTCTTATCCAAGCGAGAAAAATCAGAAAAAAAGAAAAAAAGAAATTCAATTATTAATACTAACACATATATCTCACCTTACAATAATTAAACCATGAGCTGTTGAAGAGGGAAAACTCAGCCTGTATGAGTAGGAGCAGTTTTATATCAGTCAAGCTTTTTTTTAAAGATTAGTTAAGAGCAACACAACTTGACACAGTGTGCATCTGCATGAGCATCACTGTGAGATGTTTCCTTGTTTCATTAAACCAGTTAACACAGCTCACACAATGTCCCTGAACTTACCCTGTTGAAGATTTCCACTGTAAACATGTACTCCATCTAACAAACTGAGTACTTTCAAAGCATTTTATGCTTTCCTTGAACCGCTAGTCTCATCTGCTACTTCAGAGTGTTCTTGTGTTTAAATGATAAGGTACAAGGAAACCTTGAGCACTTGTACTTTCGTTCCTGTGTTTTCCTTCAGGAAGGATTCAAGAGCTCAGTGGCTTTTACATGTGGTAATAGCTGTTCCATGTAGAACAAGCTATTTAAAAAAGGGGGGTGCTATTATTACATGCTGTCCTTCACAGTGCAGGGGCTACCACTGGATATTGTGGTTGTCATCCAGGGAAATACAAATACAAAGAGGTGACACTTTGTGGGCTTCATATTATTTTAGATGGATTTTCTCAGTTTGTTTTAGCCTCCTGGCCAAAACATGACATCTTTTAATTTATATCGTGCGTTTTTGTACAGCAGCACAGTTTTGCGACGGTCCCTAACCCTGTTTCCGTACGGTCCGCCGCTCACATACAGCTAATTTCTGGTGAAAACTGAAGTCATAATTGAGCCCAAAAGTAGGAGCAGAAGTAGCTTTACCGGTTTCACCACTATTATGTTGCGTTTGTAATTTCACAAGCTAAAACCGGCGTTCATTACAAACGCTTCAGCCTCTGTAGCAGTCTCCGAAATGAAAAGAAACGGCGCCTACAGGTTTTTGTCCGTTTTCTCCTGCTTTATCGTCTGCGCGTTCTTGTTTATGTTTTGGTTCTTTGTATTTTACTCAATGGTGCTTGCACCATAAAGACAAGAAACCATAGCAAGTAAGCTAAAGCTTACCCACACTGCACTGCTTTATTTACAAGACTCGCGATCACATGATCTCCTTCACCAGGAAGTAAGGTTTTATGGTAAGTGCACAAGTCCTGTTACACGTTAACGTATAAACATGTATGTATCTGTCTGAAGCGGACATAAATTGTCTGTGTTGTGATGCAGGGATGTCTTATTTTATGATTTATTTCCATGAGAATTTTCGTCGCGTTAAAAAGCGCTTGAAGTGCTAAAGCTGCTGGGTTTCATTGTGTGGTCTCTATTGAGCTGACTTTACTTCTCAGCAAGAGAAAACAGTTAAAGACACGAAAAAAAGTAAACGTAGAATTTAATCATTAACATGCCAAGACTGACAGCCATTAAATGCTTAGTCTTGAAGGTTAAATAATGAGCGCCAGCTCATTATATAACCAGAGTTTAGGCTCTCTTTGCAGCTGAGCTGGTCAAAAATATTTTAAAATCCTTTATCTTTTCATGGATTATGCACGTGGATGGGATACAGGAAAGGAAACACGAATCCTCTTTTTTTCTTTTTTAAATGTCCAGTTTATTGTTCATGTAGCTTGCCATCACATATGGAGTTATTTGTGACAGATATACAGTACCAAGAGTTAAAGAGAATTTTTATAAGATGGGACTGAGACCACCCACACATCATAGCGTCTTGTATGGTTTGAAGATTGTGGTGCTGACAAAAAGACGGTTGAGCTGAAAATGTTCAAATCTTGTTGGGATTGACCAAAGTGGACACGGTTAGAAATCAGTGTATCAGAAGTTTAACGGTGTGGAGGTAAAGTTAGAGAGCCAAGGCTGAGGTGGTTTGGACGTGCAGAATAGTAATAGAGGATGGACAAAGGATGTTGAATATAGAGACGCCAGGGAGGAGGAAAAGACGAAGACCTCAGAGAAGATTCACTGATGAAGTGAACAACTGGGACACCAAATGAGCCCTGGCATATTTGGTCCAGGTGGCTGACTATGATCAGTTAATAAATAAATAAATGTTTATGCTTTATTTTTGTTTAACCACGTTGGTACACTTGTTGTTGGGTTAGGAAGTCTTTGTTGTGCTTTAGTGCAGCATGGCACAATTAAAAGCTACCCTTTAGCTATTAGCAGTGGCTTTTGGTCATTGATGGTGGGTTATTTTACTTGAATGTCTCCCTTGATAATCATGTCCTTCCATTTATTTCCTTACCATATTATTTACACCTTCCCCGCTCTCTTGTTGGAACTGCTCTCCCTCCTCCATCATTTCTCCATGGCTAGTGCTGGAAACAGGAGCAGTACTGTGACTGTGAGAGCTTTATAGTAGTGGTTGCTGGTACTGCTGTTGACAGTGCAGTTGCTAATATGTATATAAACATTTTGCTGCATATATGCCTAGTTTCTTTTTCTTTTTCTCTCTTGGCTTTTCACTGACACCTTTTTTTTGTGCTTTTGTTTTTCCATCTGTGTCTGTAGGAGAGGGATGGTTGCGTTAAAAGATTATATTCGTCTATCCAGGATTACTAATAAAAATTGTCCACTGGACTAAAATGGTAAATGGTCTGTATTTGTATAGCGCTTTACTTAGTCACTAAGGACCCCAAAGTACTTTACACTACTAGTGTCAGTGTTTGTAGTGCCAGTGCACCATGGCAGGTAGCAACAAAGAAAAAAAATTATATTGACCCACCAGGAAAAAGCCTAATATGCATTACCAGTCCAGCCCTAGTAGTGAAGGAGGATTTACAAAGGGTTGGTGTGACTGAGTCGAATGCTAGGGGCAGGGTGAGAAGGAGGCAGATGATCTGCTGTGGTGACCCCAAAGGGAGCAGCTGAAAGAAGAAAAAGACAACTGATAATAGTGTGATTTTTTTTTTTTCCTTCATTTGCATGTGTGGCAGATACTTTCACATATCAAAAGCACATATAGTTACATCTCTGATATCTTGGGCGATGTACTCATCGAGTAATTTTAAACCTGGCTGAGTAATAAGCTTATTCAAATCACATTCTTCACTGGGTTGTCAATTAAACAGCAGCATTGGAAATTTAGGGCTCAGCAGATAATGAACTGATTATTATGTGATCAGCAGGAGCTCCTGATTTAGGCATCCACTAATCACAGGGCTCCACCAACATGTGTGAGTGATTTTGGGCAAGACATTGAACCCCAAGTTACTCCTGATGGGCAGGCCAGCTCCTTGCAAGGGAGTTTTCCCATAATTGTTGTGCGAGTGTGAACTGGTAATTGAGGCACTCCAAAGTCATAAAACCGTATACAAGTGCAGCTTTTATTCTGTGCTTTTATTCAGACTGTTTACTTCAACAGTGCGAGAGTTACTTTTACTACTCTTTGTGTATCTAAGTCATAAGTTATTATAGTGCCTGCAAGTGCTTCATAGCCGTCTGCTGTTTTATTTCACAGCTTGTTGAACGTGCCGCTCTGTGAAGTGTAATGGCATCTGACATCAGTGAGGCATCGCCGTCCACTGCAGAACTTAAGCTGCAGTTTGCTCCTTTCAGCAGCGCTCTGGAAGCAGGCTTTTGGCATGAGCTTACTCAGAAGAAACTCAATGACTACAGATTGGATGAGAGTCCCAAATGTATCAAAGGATACTATTACAATGGTGAGTATTCTGATGGCATGGTTTCAATAAAAGATCAGTTCAATTCAATTGTATTCATATAGCGCTAAATCATAACAAGTTGCCTCAAGGCACTTTATATTGTAAGATAAAGACCCTACAATAATAGAGAGAAACCCCGACAATCAAACTGCCCCCTATGATGAAGTACATGGCGCCAGTGGGAAGGAAAAACTCCCTTTTAACAGGAAGAAACCTGCAGCAGGACCAGGCTCAGGGAGGAACAGCTATCTGCCATTACTGGTTGAGGGTGATGGGAGGAAGACAGAATAAGCAACACACTCACTCACTGTCAAATGCAGTTTTCCCACTTGATTGACAGATCTGTATTTTCTATTACCAATGTGGCTGATCGACTTTCATGTCTGATAGGTGATCCTCTTGGTTTGCCTACCCGTCTAACTTTGGAGTACAGTGCATTTGATGTGTAAGTATAAGGCATTATGTTGTGTAAAGAAGCATTACACTTCTGCTAAGTTTTTCTGCTGCCATTGAGTCTTGTGATGCAAAGTGTGATTGTAAACAAAGCCAAAATAAAAGCATAGCATAGACTGTTGGGGTCACACTGCTGGGCAGGTGGGAGGACAACGTGGACACCTAAATTGATACCATCTACTAAAAATCTTAAATGAGTTGAATCTCGGTGACCTCCACCTGAAGATCAGAAGTTTTCTGAAAATCTTGTGAATGTGATAACTCAACAAGGAAGTTACCCAGGATGTTTCGACTTATTCCATAGGTGCAGCTACAGTGAGGCAGAGGGGAAGCACCGAAAGCTGCCAGTATTTTTAAATCGGCTCTGAACAGTTACAAAAAGCCTGTGTGTCTAAAGAAAAAAAAATGACGTGGCCTTCATCCGATTGTGCAGTTGTCACAGAGATGTTTTGTGTATGTACTTCTATATAGGGAAAAATAAACTTTTATATAGCCCACTGGTTTCTGGTGGTCAGTATGTTTACACTGTGAACATACAGTTTAATGAAAAATGTGTTGGTTTTTTGCTGTTAGTGATGGTTCAACTCCCGCTCGTTGCTGCCCAGCTTTGGGAACGCTGTACAACACCAACACTCTTGATGCCTTTAAGACTACTGATAAGAAGGCTCTGTTGGAGAAAGAAGCCAAGGAGGTAAGAGACATCCAGTGGCAATTTGTTCTGACATCAAAAACATGTTGAAAGTGGATTATCTATAAAGTAGGCATTAGAATGGTCATATTTCCCAACAGAACATTACCTGATTAAATTATTGATTATTTTTTCTTTTGTATTATCTCTCTTTGTTGGGTAGATTTGGGATGCTATACAGTCTGGAGCTGCACTGAAGGACCCGTCCATCCTTTGTAGATTTATTCTCCTTACCTTTGCAGTGCGTAAAAATATGATCATATATGTTTGCTTGTTCTTTTTTGCTTTTGTTTTTTTCTACACTTTAACAACTTCATGTAACCAGTTTCCTTTCATGTTTCTCTCTTGTTCTGGCTACTCTTTTTAAACAGGATTTGAAGAAGTACAATTTCTACTACTGGTTCTGCTTTCCTGCTCTCTGTTTCAAAGAGGCGATAATGCTTGTTCGACCGCCCTCCGTCCTAGATCAGGTTTTCTCTGCAAAGCAGGTTGGATTTTTAAAGATCACCATATAATTTTAGATATTACACTTTGAAGTTATCCTTAAATGACCTTTTCTGAAAAAGTTAAAACTCTACAATTACTATTAGCTGTTTTATATGATGAATACAAAGTGCTATTAGTGTCTTCCACTGCTTCATCTATATAAACCAAAAGAATTTTACTGAATAATTCGGTTTTCATCCCTTTGAGGTCACTTGGTTGAGAATTGCTGCACTGACTTCAGCACTTGTGATATGTTTGAATTGCCGGATTTTTCTAACTTCTAATTTCTGTCTTAGATTGCAGCCCTGCAGGATGCTTATGATGGCCTGTGCATCAAAACAGGAGCCACTGCAGTTCCTTACTTCCTAATAAAATACACAGATGAGTCAGTTCAGATGGCCGTGCTGGGGGACTGGGAGACATTTTTCAGTGATACTAAGAAGGTTTCAAGAAGATTTTTATATTTATATTATTAGAAACAGGAATTTAATCTTATATTTTATTATTCTGTGTGTCTGCTACTTTTTTTGCACTTAGATCAATATCATAATAGTATGATTTAAAGTATACACCAAAAGTTTCCAAACCTATTGTTGTTCATTCTGTAATAAAAAAATAAAAAATAAAAAAAAGATTCAAACAGACTCGTTTTTTTTAATAAGGTTTAAAATTTATTTTGTTGTGGCTTCAAACTGGATTTCTACTGTAGTTTTATTGGCTCATCACATTTTACTAATGTTGTCTACTGTTACACACTCACACAATAACACATATACGCATTCACGCCTTGCTAATGTAAACATACCTTGTTTGTTTTCTCTAGGTTACTGTGGGTGTCTATGATCCGTGTACTCTGTCCCAACATCCGGGCTGGCCTCTGAGGAATCTACTGATGCTTGTAGCTAACCAATGGTAAACTCTCTGTGTGTGTGTGCATGTGTGACTGTGTTTTGAGGAAGTTGTCTCAATGATGTGTGCTGTCGGTCATTAAGTAATTTGGAAAAACCTGCTGAATTTCACTATGAGTTGCACATAAATGAAAGGCTCCTCTTCCTGACTGATTTCCCAACCCTGCTGAGGTGTTAGGAAAGCAAACCTTTGTAATTTAAGAAAATTATCAATTTCAAAAAGAGAAATGTATCAGTTTAAAAATGTTTGCATCAGGACAAAAGCAATTGAAACTCTACTAAAGTTATTCTGTTCCACTCGGACTGAAAAAGAAATATCAAGCTGCTGCTTCGTCTCAGTGGTGTTGCAAGAGTTTAGTGGGGATGTGATTAATTTGATCAATTACATGTGCTCCTAGATGACAGCACTTGCTTACAGAAACACGACTGTTGCTTTTAAGCTAGTCCCATTTGTCTATAAGGATATCAATTTTCCAGATAAACAAGGTTTATTTCTTCCATTTAAGCTCTTGCTAAGCTTTAATCTTAAAATGTAAATCAGGTTGTCCAAACAGTTTATATTGATCTAATCTGCCTTGCTTGAAGAGGATGAATAATGATGTCACTGCTTGCTGATTTATTATTTTTTTCCACCTAAAAGATTTTCAAAATTATCTCCAAATTCCATCAGGAAACATTGCTGCTCATGTTTGAACTACTTTGTGTGGATTTATTGCCTTTATGTGAATCATATTTCTTTTTCTCAGTTGTATTTATATATTTTTTTACATTTTATTTATTCATTTATTTTTTATTGTGGCAGGGAGTAGTTGCGTGGTCTGGGTAAAAGACCATAGCTGGTTTGTTAACTCATGCCATACCTATCTGTGACACACAGCAGCTACTGTTTGTTCTAACCACAGGCGGTGTTGTTTTATACACAGTATGAGGTGTCTTTGCAGAATATTGACAGATATTTTTAACTAGATTTGATCTATTAAAGGTGCTGTTATTAAACACTTTTAACGGAATATGTATATTTCTTATTCTTTTTGGTTTGAAAAGCGTTAGCAGGCTCTCTTGGGATATTCCAAAGTTGATGGAGGGTTTCTACAGCAGGATAGATCGATAACGGTTGTTACTTTCATGTATGTCACGTAAAAGGAATGTATTGTTACATTGTTACAAGGCCACATTAAGAAAATTCTTATTAATCATTTGGTAAAAGTCAAAATATCAAGATCAAAGATGAAATTCTATTTCAAGAAAAAACTTCAAATACTCTTTTGAGGAAAAAAAGTTGAAATGTGAAGATTACAGCTGTTATTTTAAGACAAAATGCCATAGCTCCTATACCCTAACGTTTAGATGAGTTAGTGAAACAAATTGATCAGCCGTCTTATCATGTCTTGTGATACAAAGGACATCCTCTTTATTGTACGAGGGTGTAACCATCAGTATCATTGCATCTGTCCATTACTGGCCTTTTCATTTTGTACAAATCCAACCAATTCTTCCAAGTCCGTGTGTTTTGTTGAAGAAATATAGAAGAAATCGAGACACGTCAGACCTGGCATTTTGTCGCATTTTCTCTTGTCTTTCTACAGTTGTGGTGTGATATCACGCTGCTCTACCTGCAAATAGTTATTTGAGTTAGTTTTGCCTTTCTATCAGCTAAAAGCAGTTTGGCCAATCTCCTCTGGTTAGAGAGCCCCTGCTCACTGGATATTTTCTCTTTTTTTGACCATTTTCTGTAAACCCTAGTGATAGTTGTATGGAGAAATCCCAGTCGATCATCAGTTTCTGAAATACTCAGACCAGCCTGTCTGCGACCAACAACTACGCCTTATTTTCCCCGTTTTGATGCTCAGTATAAACTTTACCAAGTCATCTTAACCACGTCTACATGCATAAACGAACTGAGTTTCTGCCATGTGGTTGGCTGATTAAATGTTTGTGTTAAAATGCAGTTGAAGAGGTGTTGCTGATGAAGTGGGCAGTGAGTGTACATATTTATTCATTTATGAAGGACACGTTTTTTTATGTTTTCGAAAATAGTTATCTGTAAACAACACACTTGGACGTCCTCCTACATCAAGGGGCCATTTCTTTTGTGGTTAAATTAGGCTCCTTCATGAGTATATGTCACATATCATCAGGAGTGCATTTTTAAAGCAGGATATTGTGTGTTTTCATCCAATCAGCCTCTTTAAGTGTTGTAGGCTGTGATTTTTGCTTGTTTTGAACACTTTGTGCTTATGCTCAGTGTCTCCAAAGCAGGTGGTTGTGCTTTATCATCTTTAAATATTCGATTGTGATTTTTATTTGCTTTATTCAGAAGTGGTTGATTCAACAATCAGAAAATTTAAAAAATAAAAGGATTCATATCCCACGGGCAATGATATATTTTAACCAGCTTAAGTTAAAAAAAAAAAGAAAAGGTTGTTTTGTTTATTTTTTTTTTAAATATTGTATAAACGATGCAGGTGAAAACTGCAAATCATCTGAAAGCTTTTCGGTACTTTTATTTTCAGATGGTAAATAAAGGAGTTGAGCTGAGAAATGAAACTAAATAGTTTTTGAGTAAAAATGTAAATATTCAGATGTAGGAGTAGATATCAAAATGAAATAACATAACCCCATACCTGATGACTTTGAGCAAGAGGAAGCAACCCATCTCACACAACTGATCATAATGTTTTGTTATGTTCTGAGACTGTCGTTGAAATTATCTCTGTATGTTTCTAATTGTGGCTTTTATATCAGTTAAGAAGCGTTGCACACTCTTATTTCAGGTCTATATTGAGGAGTGTTTTGTCACAGAGCTTAGTTTTCCCTCTTTTTTTCTGGCATTTAAATTTTTTTTCTTCTATTGTACAAAAAAGGAACTCCCACAGAGGCTTGTTTAGCAATAGTCTTCTGTGATATCAACTCATGCATGCTCTGCAGGTTTTTATCTTAAACAAACCTCATCGATCCTGTGCTTGACTACATTTTTTCTCTCTGTTAAACATAAACTGTTGATACTGGCATCGATGGCTGTGATGTCTTGCCTATTCAGTTCTTTTATCAGAGCTTGATTGTGTAACGTGACTCAGTTTTTCAGGACCATATTAGAGGAAGTGTTTTAGTACGGCTGTATAAGGTGTCAGAGTTTTATTTTGGAGCAACAGGCACATTAACGTGTATTTCACAATGATGGATGTGAGATATCTACATGTAAAAAAAGAAAAAAAAAAAATATATATATATATATATGTATATGTGTGTGTGTGTGTGTGTGTGTGTGTGTGTGTGTGTGTGTGTGTGTGTATATATTTTCAACATTTCATGTAGCATCTTGTGTGTGTACGTGTGCACTACAGGGGGTCTAAGTCTAAGCTGGACACAGTGGAGGTGCTGTGTTTTAGGGACAGAACTCTGCAGGGAAGCCGCTCCATTCAACAGAGCGTCATCTTCCATGTCAAACTACCTGAGCTTCCCAGCAACTCTGGTAATCTCTATTTCTTTCTGTGTTTCTCTTTTTATGTATGGGTGCATTGGTGCAGTTTGCATTGTGCTGCTGTGCATTTTTATATCGGTGCATTTGTATTTGTATTCATGTGAATGTGTGCATGCATTCAGATACATACACTTGTGGATATTAATAGTAAATTGAACACGCATTCTTAGTTCACTTTCCACCGAGACTCACTGTTTCTTTTTCAGGACACACTAATCTCACAAAGCGTTTCCATTATTCCTTTATCTGCTGAATAAGGGAAGAAAGCAATTTAAATGGTAATAGCAGGATGGGAAAACGGGTAGCTCTTTGATCTGCAAAGGTTTTTGTTGAGTTCAGACAAGGAATCTTTGTTTTCCTCAATCTACCTCTGTGGTTCATAATGTCTTTTAATTAATTTGCTGAGGATATATTCATGCAGCAAAAAATGATTCATCTACTCTGATGATTTGATATTGTTTTGAAAAGGATTAACCAATCAACCTTGGCCCAACTTTACACCGGGTTCAGCTAATCCATCTTCTAAATTCTGAAAATAGAGAGGGAGTAGACTGTATGTTTGTGAATTAACATCCACACATCTCAATTAAATAAAGGTTTTGGTGTATTAGAAGTTTCATTAAAGTTGTTCTAGCCTGAAAGTGTTTCTGTATGTATGTATGCATTTATGATTTTTGCTTATTTTACATTGCAAGTGTGTTTTTTGTTGTTGGTTTTTTTTTTCTCTTTTTTGATAGCTTGTCCCAAGAGTGTCGGCTGGGAGAAAAATCCAAAAGGAGCCATGGGACCCAGGATGGTCAACCTCAGTGAATGCATGGACCCCAAACGGTGAAATAAATAATACACGTATTTGAACTTCAGCAGGTTGTCTCGACCACGTCTACATGCCTAAATGCATTGAGTTGATGTCCAGTGATTGCTGATTAGATATTTGCGATAACAAACAGTTGGTGAAGTGGCTAGTGCGTGTATGTCTTCACCTGTCTTACTTAATTTTTTATAGGCTTGCAGAGTCTTCAGTAGACCTGAACCTGAAACTCATGAGATGGAGGCTGGTTCCTTCCCTGGACTTGGACAAAGTGATCAACACAAAGTGTCTCCTTCTAGGTGCTGGGACACTTGGGTGCAATGTGGCCCGGACACTCATGGTAAGGATAGAAAATCAAATCAGTGGGTAGACAGGGTGATGAAGGTATGCTAGAATTTGGATAAGTGCTCCTTGGAAAGTGTTATGGCTCTTAATTCATTAGGGTCTATGACTTAACCAGAAACTGTTACAGAAGATTTTTTAAACACTGATGTTAGTAAAGATGAGAAATGTTATGTTTTGATGATGGGTAGTATTTATTTTTTTCATGCTATGTTAAGGTGTAGCCGCAAGTCAGGTTACGAAACCTGTATAAAGGTTACTGCAACTTACAGGACAATCCATACAAATACTGCTAATACAACAATAATAAGCAGTAGCCCCGTGCCATTATCAAGACAGTTATCCTAAAAAGTGTAGATTTAACATTATTATCATATTACTGTGTGTCTCAGATTACATTTATACAAAAGAGAAAAAAAGGACTACTATTCTTCTAACTAATATGCTAGCATTACTGTTTCCACTGTTAACAGTATACATACACATACATGATGCTTGTTTGTTCAGAGTGTTTTTGGAACCACTGACTTTCACAGGAACATGCTTGAAGTCAGGATTTCATCAAAGGTTCCTTTAACAGAAGCTCATAAGCTTTGCAACAATTGTCAGGTTCACTGTTTCACTGTCACACACCTCAATTTTTTACATTCTTTTTATATGTCTTTATTTGATAGTTGAGCAGTTAAGATAGACAGGAAATTGGGGAGAGAGAGGAGGGGAAAGCAGGGGTTGTAGTTGAACCTACGCCACTGCACTCCAACCACGTGGCATGTGTTCACCAGGTTTTACAAAGATTAGAAGATGCTCGATGTTAATTATTTTTCATTCTGGGGATGTAGGCAGCACCTCTCTATAAATAAACCTTCTCTTAAACTGATCAGCTGACACACTGTTCACCACTTGTTTCACTTTTGGTGTCTGAACATGATGTGTGCCATAAAGTTTACAGTATACTGCAAATGAGTTATCTTGAATTGCTTTTGCTAACCACTTGAAATTCTGAAACAACTTTAGCGTTTTAATTAATTTGCACTCACAGAACAGAAGCATAGACATGTCACATTATTTGTGATGATATAATCTTGTCCAATTATCAACTGGACAAAATAGATTTTCTTTCATTTTTAAAAATCCTTTCCATCCATATCAGTGACTTAAAAAACTTTTTTAAAAAGGCTTACTCAGCTTTTAATATTTTTTTCAGTGTGAAAAACAACAGCTCTGATCTGCAGGTACAATCATCATCCTTGGTGCTTGCTTTTTTTCACCAGTTATTTGATTGTCTTTCACACTGAACCTGGTGTAATGTAGAATAGAACTAAAATTATACAGTTGTTTAACCTGCACACTAATGCACCCATTATTTCAGAGTTAGATTATAATTGCACTAAGTATTCATTTTAAATGCACACAAGGCACACCATCTCCCACTCATTGTCACTGAAACTGTTTACAAAGCGCCATTTAGGTCAGTGTTCATGTCAGTAAATGGTCGACTATGGTTTTTCCATTTTTCTCCAGGGATGGGGAGTGCGACACATTACATTTGTAGACAACGCAAAGATCTCATACTCCAATCCAGTGCGGCAGCCGCTTTATGAGTTTGAGGACTGTCTTGGAGGTGGAAAGTCCAAAGCCATGGCAGCTGTTGACCGACTTACCAAAATCTTTCCCGGTGTGGTACGTCGAATAACAATGCTTAACTGTGTAATATGACGCCTGTATTTCTGCTCATATTTTAGAGTTAAAGCATGCCCTGCTTCTTGGAAGCCAATGATTACAGTCTGTCATAATCCCTGTTATTCATTTCTTCAGAAATCCTGTGATTCTGTTCTGCATATTTCAGCGTTATATTGGAATCGCACCAAGCACTCATTTGAAATGCACACAAGGCACAGTGCCTACTAGTTACTGTCACTGATGATGCTCACAAAGTGCTGCTGAGGCCAGTGTTCATGTGATAAATGGAGGTTAATTATCTTAAAATAACATTGAAAAAGATGAATTTGTAATCACTGTACAACTGCACTGAATGCAATTGCCATTTTACTATTTTTAGGTTTTTAATTGTATTCCTGTTTGAGTTCTTGTAACTTAGATGTGAAGTACACACCATGGAGAATAATAAGAGTTGGTTTTTATGCATATTAATGCTGGTGGTTTCAATACTTTGCAAATTAATGAGTGGGTTCTCTGTGGGTGGGGTTTTTGTTTTCTTTTTTTTTGGGGGGGGGGGGGGGGGTATATATTTCAGCAAATGAAAAAGAAAAAGCAGCCTAACAAACACTCAAGAAGGGCTGTGGATTGGTTTGAAAGGGGGCAGCCTATTAAGCGACTAGAAAGTGCAAAGACTGGCTGCATATTTATAACGTGAGTCACATGTGCAGTATGCATTTCAAAATGAGGTGATTCACTTGTCTGTCCTGGAATATTATGCAATGTTGGGGTCAGAAGATCATGAAGCTTAAAAAAATGATTGGGCAGTTTTCCCTTTTATATGTTGGTGGCAGATTTAATCATCTCGGTATCTGACAGCTTCATTGACTCAGAACCCATTTATAGTGTGTGTGTGTGTGTGTGTGTGTGTGTGTGTGTGTGTGTGTGTGTGTGTGTGTGTGTGTGTGTGTGTGTGTGTGTTTCCATGACCAATCATACTGTTTTCACATTAGCTATAAACATTTAAGCCAAAAATGATTTCTCCTTCTGAAAACATGACACTTCAAAGCTGGAGTGAGTTGACTGAATCAATAGCAATCTAATGGACAGCAAATACAAAGCTACTGCCAGGAGATTTTTGGCATAGCTTAGAAAAAGCATCCAGACAGGTTGCTTTGCACAGATAATAAAATTAGCCTCACAGCACATCTAATGCTCACAAACCAAACACGTTATCTTCACTTTTAAATCTGGAGCGAAATCCACTTCTGGAGCCTCTAAATCATTTTTAAAGCATTTGAAGAAGACTGACTAAGAAAAGCAGCGTGTAAAATGCTTTCACACCTTCTGCTTCTTGTCAGCTTGTAAGTTTTAACTAAACTGACCATGTGTAGGAGTCTCAAAACTTGTGTGTCCCTAGCGTGCCTGTGCCTTTATCAGTCACATCTCACACAGCGACTCCCTCAGTGTTTAAACGTCTGATGTAATTTACCTTAAACTGTGTAAGATTCAAGCCTCATTGTTAAAGTATTGATTTTTCAGAGCTTGCAATCATCTCTGTAATAACGTGTCGGTGAAACGAGATACACTAGGACGGGAAAATGGTGTCACACATTAAAAGAAACGTGATGTCCTTTTAAGTTGAACACACACACACACACACCTGTCATGTCATCAACTTGACATCCAGGTCTCTCGCCAACCCTGGCCCACCCTTATTTTCAGTTTCTCTCTGAATGTTCTGGGAATGAAATAGAAAGTGAAAAAACGGACACGTGGCCCCGTGTGGTCATGACGTGTCGTGACACTTTGTGTTTTCACCATCAAACTAGCTGCATCCACACCTGCTCCTATTTGTAACAGTGTGAGCGTGTGCCTGCTTGGCTTTCCTCCCTGCTTGTTTTTCTGCAAACGTATGGGTGTCAGGTGCAACTGTGAAAGATGGAAAGACAAATATGAAGAGGGTGAGCTGAAAGTGCAGAAGTACTTTAATTGAACTGGGGGAATATGGTTCAAACAAGGTCACAATGTTGAAAATGTCAGGCAGATTTCTTATTTTGTATGTGGGCGAACACCTGACACAAGTCACCTGACATTTCCAGGAGCTTCTTTTTCTCGCTTAAAATTTGTTCTCATCAAAACTGGATCATCAACAGCGGCTTTCTTGGATTGTTTTATTTTTCCAGAAAGTTTTTTTTTCTCACACTCAAAAAGATGTATGTCTTTCTTGGCTGTAGGTTAAGGATGTTTATAGAGGAAATTGGAATATGATTACCACCTCTGCAGCTTAGCAACACTTACGTCAGTGAAATATAAATTCAAGACTTGGTTGACAAGCTCCCACACTTACAATGTGAGGAGTGAAGGCAGAAGACCCACTGATTGAGTAAAAGTGGCATTTTTATTTTTTCTTGTTCAAATCTCGCACTTCTGCTTTGCCCTTTCTGTCCTTCTCTTGACTATGAAATGACTCTTGACATTTCCGTTTGCCTTGTTGTCGAGTATACGCTCCCTGGAGATAAACATGGCACGAGAATTTTGGCAGTGGACAACAAAAGACTGAACATTGCCTTTTTTAAGGATATTTTGTTGACTTTAAGATGATCTTTTATGTTTTATTTTCATACTGCTGAGTTATACAGGACCTTTTTTTTTCTGATCTCCCCAGTCTGTCAGTTACCAGACAGCAGAGAAATTTGCTTTTCAATCTGTGACTGAGGAAATCCATATTTTCATGTCTCAGAAGATTTCTGTAACCTGACTTCTTTTTATGTCTAAGGTGCTTTTGGAATGGCACTATTCTTTTATGTCCTTACATATTTTATACTATAGAGATTTGAGCCAGATGTACTGGAAAAAGAATACCTCCTGAGAGTATTAAAAGTTGGTTTCCCCATAAATAATGTATGCATATGAATCAAATACATTTTAATAATGTCAAAGAGAGCTGATTGTGCAAACAAAAGACTTGTACATATTGTACATATCGTGCTAGTTACCACACATGTCTGCTCAATTTGTAAGCCGTTCCTTACCTCTATTTCTTTCTATTGCAGAATGCAGAAGGTTACAATATGAGCATCCCCATGCCTGGCCACCCTGTGAATTTCTCTCAGGCCACTCTGTCTCAGGCCCAGAGAGATGTCGAGCAGCTGGAAAAGCTAATTGAAGAGCACGATGTGGTGTTTTTACTAATGGATACAAGAGAGAGCCGCTGGCTGCCTACGGTTATCGCTGCCAGCAAGAGGAAGGTAGGAAGGAACGGTACAATATGTAGAATGAACGGTCACAAAGCAGTGCGGTAGGGTGTGTGTGTGTGCGGGGGTGGGGTTCGATTATAGCTCCACTTATAGTATTTTACATAAAAACAATGAATGAAATGATGACATGCAATGTGAAAGTGGACACCTGCAACGAAGTGTGCACTCATGATTATTATTAAACTCTGCAGTTTAGCGGAGCTACTTTCAGCTCATTATTTGGTTCTGCACATTCGCCCTGTCGCCGCTCTCATGAACTCGCTTAGAGGAGACAGCTGTTTTCAGCAAAAAAGCTCTAAATCAATCCACTGAGCAGCGTCGTGTAGCAACTAGACAAACTAGTCTGTGAATAAAAGTCAAACATAAAACACCAAAAAGACCAAAATAGACGTAAATATTCAACCTTTTTACCTAAATGACTAGAAAAGTAATTAGAAACAAAGTTTTTAATAGTTCATTGTTTTATACTGCAGATTAAAAGTGCATGTTATACTCCACCTTTTTAATTGTTTTATTCTTTGCTATTAGGGACTTTTTGTAATCTACACAATGAATTGTAAAGGATTTTATTACTTTATCTAGTCTCTACTGGCGCATTGTAGTCTAGTCTCAGATGTACATAAACAGAACAGGCTTTATGAGCTTTGTTGAGAGTATTTTGATAGTGGCACAGGAAATCAATACCATGGATTTAAACAGATCTGTTTGCTCAAAGGTTACTTTGGACCTCAAGCCACAGTGCAGCACTCTGGCAGGAGACATTAATGTCTTTTTAACTTTGTTTTTCTTTTATTTACCTTTAAGCTTGAATCTGAAATTGGGAAGCCCTTTCACTTCTCCTTTGGGAAACTAAGATTGCTTGATAACTCAAGTCCAACTTTTCTCTTTACCATTTTATATTAATGTTATTTTATAATTTGCCATGCAAAATTGGATTTATTGAACATTGTGTCAGGAACTTGTAATGCTTCCAGTGGGAACAGTAATGCAACTCTTATGTTGCTGTGTGCTGTTAAGTGGGCTGTTGATGAGGTTTTTTTCTGATGGCTGGCTCAACTGAGAGGTTATTTGGCCATTTGTGCCATGGAGCTGTTTCAGACTTCACTGCTAATTGGCATCAAAATTTGTTTCAAGTGCTGCTCCAAAAATGTAGATGCTTTCCGTAGAGGCCAGTAATGTTTTATGTGATTGATTTTTTAAAAAATAATCCAACATGATGTTCCCTTATTGTCTGCATAAGAGAAGCCACATTTAACTGGTTGAAAATGTACTCAGGGCAAATGGCAAAAATATCAGTAATCAAGCCAAAGCAATTTTGATTCTTTTTTTTCTGTTGCTTTGTAAAAAAGCTTTTATGACCATGATTTACCATAATTGTTATTTTCACAGCTAGTGGTGAATGCTGCTCTAGGATTCGACACATTTGTCGTGATGCGCCACGGCCTGAAGAAACCTCCCAACACTCAGAGCGTTTCCACCGAGCCGGACTCCTCCCCTTCCTGCTCCTCTGCCTCCTCGTCATCCTCCACACCGGCCGGTGCTGCGCCCGCTGTCCTGGGATCGTCCCTGTTTTCAAACATCCCAGGGCACAAGCTTGGCTGCTACTTCTGCAATGATGTTGTGGCACCAGGAGATGTAAGGAAACCACACAGATAACAAGTATACACTCAACTAAGTAGCTCACCTAATGCACTCAAAACCAGGTAGACGCTGCTGCAAAGTCGGCTGTGTTGTTTACAGGAGTTAAAATTAGTGATGGTCGCATGAGCGAAATCTCTTTTCAGATGTTATTTTCAAGCAAACAAGGTTTTGAAATGGTCCCAAGCAAACAGAAGCTGAAGTGAAAATGATTGCTATTAAAAAATTACGGTCCCATATGAGATATGAACTCGAATCTCCTGAGTGAAAGTCTCATATGATTCCTGTTTTTATGCTTAACTGTTAGGAGCATCACATCAGTGTTGTGTTTAAGGTTGCCTGCACACTTCGTAGTCATCAAAAATCTGTTGCTTTTAAATGCAGCATTTGGTTTAGTTATTGTTTGGTTTTCATATTTTTGAGAAAGATGGTTGTAATTGTTTTTCTGTAAGAGTAACAATATGCAAATCCCCCCCCAAGAAAGAATAAAACAGAACTTGCAGCTTTGTAGCCTCGACACCCACATTCCCACATTCTGCTTGTGTCTCTGGATGTTCTTTGTTTTGGGGATTTTGGATTTCCAAAATCTCCTTCTCTTGACCTTTTCGGAGTAATGCACGAAGATTCTTCATAGGCTATTAAAGGCTGTGGCATTTGTTGGAAACTTGCTGCAATGAGCTCTGACTTCTACTGTAAATGCCATATGTGTCGGTCTCTCTGTGAAACATTAAAGTAATACTAAGATTTGAACTTGAGGCAGAGCCTGCTATCAGTATATTCTAAATGTTGATCTAAGGTTGAGTTCAGTGAATGAATAAATATAGAGTTTTGCATATTGTTTTAAAGGTTTAAGTGAGACAGGCCTGAAGCAAAATGATACAGATTGTCTAAACATATGGGACATATTCAGTGTGAGAATGTACTGCTGCAAAAATAAAACATGACCAGAAAATAAAAATGAAATGCCTTTGACTCTAAAGGGCTACATGTCAGATTTTGTAGCCATTCCCCTGGTAAGCATGTGTGGTCCACAGCGTAATATCCCCAAAATGAATATTTGCAGGTTTGGCACAAACACTAATGATCCGTTCATCCATCCATTAGCAATACCCTCTTACCCTTTTACATGTGAGCCGGAGCCTGTTCCAACTGACACTGGCCAAGAGGTTTGCAGCCACTGACACTAATGGTCCATTTATGAAAATACTATGGCATTACTAACACCCTGCTCAACTGGAAGTATCCGCTAGTCATCAGTGTGTCATAAACAGTTTGTGATCAGCAACTTGGTCAGAATTCCCCTGGAGAAGACCTTCAGCCAGTGCCAAGGTTTCTCACCTCTCGTTTCTCTACTTATTGTGGAGAAAGTCCTCTCAGGTTTACTGGATTGACCTTTGGCTTTTTGGAGTTCCAGGACATGATTCTCTATATTGATCTTCTTACTATTTTTGCTGTGTTTTGTTTTGCTAAAATAGTCAACCCGGGATCGGACTCTGGATCAGCAGTGCACAGTCAGCAGACCAGGTCTTGCCATGATTGCCGGAGCGTTGGCTGTTGAGATGATGGTCTCCATTCTACAGCACAGTGAAGGGTAAGTATGACAAAATATATGTTTGCTACTAATAAGAAATTGAAGTTGTATTAAGGGTGTAACTACTGGCCGTTATACTTGTGTAGATTTTGATGCAAATAGTCGCTGGGACATCACTCATGGGTTTATTTAGAAGTAGATTACTGTTTTGATTACTGGATTCTGTGAACATGAGCGCGATCATATTGATGACCAGTAGGTAAAAGCGAGCCATGCCCCAACTGTACAACCTATTTTATGCTTAATAGGACTGTTATTTACGAAATGAGCCTTGTACTGTATTGAAGCGACCCCGAAACTAATGGTTGAAGCCACAAAAAAATGTTGACTGAGGGAATAAATCGCTGTTAGAAGTACAGTCATCTTCTCATCGACTGCTAAACAGACACGTCTCCTTTGCAACATGTGTCCTTCATTATTGTTTAATTTGTTTATGTATATATTTACTTATTTTTGACTGTGGTTATGTGTAATGAACAGTAACTGTAGGCTAAGAAGGAAGTGGAGCCTGATGTCACAGAGTTTAAAATACTCAAATATTTACTGGGAGAGACCAGGGTGGACAGGATAAGGACTGAGTATATTACAGAGAGAGAGCTACAGTTGGATGGTTTGGAGATAAAGTAAGAGAGGCAAGGTTGAGAGTAACATGTGCAGACAGAGAGGGGAGTGGATATATTGGGTAAAAGGATGTTGATGATTGGGCTGCCTGGCAAAAGGAAAAGAAGAAGAGAACACTTATGGATATAGTGAGAGTGAACATCTAAAATGCTTCATTTGACAGAAGAGTTTGCAAAGGTTAGGGTGAGATGGAGCCATCTAATCTGCTGTGGCAACCACTGAAGAGAGCAAGTGAAAGAAAAAGCAGGCTAGAAAGATGCTAGTCTAACAGTAGCTTTACATTAATTCTTGATTACAGATGTACACAAAATCATTAGCCCCCTGATGACATTTTAAGTTGTTGTCCAAATTTGCCCATGTGCTTTTTTTAATTTAACAGAATCAGGGATCTTCAAGATAGCATTTCTAAACATTTTAGTTTTCTTTAGAAATCATAAAATACTTCAATTTTCACACAATAACATAATTATTATAACAAAAACATACCAGGCTCAGTATTGTTACCCCCCTGAAAAACGACCCTTTTGTAGAGCAATAGCACAAACCAGTCCTGATGTCCTTTAACTTTGTAAAGCTCGACGGATGTAAAATTGAGTTAAAACTAAAGGATATTTTCCCATTTATTCACTTGAGAAGGCTTCAGGCCAGAAACAAAAGAAAATCAGTTTAGACTGGAGAAAAAGAATCGTTGATGCTCTCAAAGCAGGAGATGGATATACAAAGCTATCACAAGGTTTATAATTGTCGAAAGCTGGAATGAGAAGTATAATCAAGAAATTCAAAGAGAGCGACACAGTACAGAGCAAGCCTGGCAAAGGTAGGAAGTGAAAGAGTTCACTCATTCATAGAAGAAGGTCGCTAAAACCCTGCACAGAAATGCACTGCAAGGCTGTAGACTGAGGAAAAACTCAATTTCTGCGTGGACACACCTTCAAGCCAGACTCAAGTACACTTGAAACAACCTGAAGATTGTGCATCATTTAATCACATAAAGCTAGACAACTAGAAACTGAAAACTAGAGCTATTTGGCTACAGAGACACTGCTTATGTTTGGAGAAAGAAGGAGAGGCGTAAGAACATCAACCCACAGTGAAACTTGGTGGTGGGAGTATTATGTTTTGAGGATCCTTGAGTGTGACTGGAACTGGGAATCTCGTCAAGAAGAAAAACGATTTTAAAAGAAAACCTCAAGCAGTCAGCGTCAAAACTGGATAGCTGTCTTCCAATAAGACAACAACCATACATCCCACCTGGTGAAGAACAATGTCAATGGTACTGACTGGCCTGCACAAAGCCCTGACTTGGATTCCCCTGAAAATCTGCGGATTGACTCAAGACTGACAGACAGGTAGATAGGCATATAGATACATAGACACTTTATTGATCCCACATGGGAAATGATTGTGTTATGGCAGCAGGAAAGAATGAAAAGAATAAAAATGGTTCAGTCTAAAATAACTAAACAACATAGTTATAGTAAAAGTGACGCGGGCACTTATCAGTTTTTTTTAAAGGAAGAGTAAGAACATTAATACACATTAATGTTAATAATACATTAATAAAGAAGATATAACACAGGTAATATCTATAATGCAATCTTCCTCAGGTGTGGAGTTGAGCAGGGGAGATGGGATGTCCATGTTTGTTCAGTGACCTTCTGTCCCTCATTGACTCAGACGCCTCCAAATTTTGGCCAATGATGCTTCTGGCCTTTCGAATCAGTTGGCATCTCTGGCACTGACACTGACCCCCAGGAGAGAACAGCAAAATAAATAGGGGAATTGTCACAAACTGGTAGAACTCCAAATCTTGCCGAACATGTTCTGTATCTGGACTTCATCAGAAAGAGGAGTCTGCTCGTCACCTTCTGCTACGCAGCATCACTTTTGATCTTCCAGTTCAGTCTGTTCTATTCAGGTGGACTTAGAAGTATCCGTAGCTGCCCATGTTGTTAATGGGCCGTGTCACAGATTTTCTTTCCTCCGAAGGTCAACCACCATCTCTTTGTCTTGACCTTCAGAAGCAGGTTATTTCTGCCAGACCACTCCACAAAGCTCCTCACCAGCTCCCTACAAGAAACAACTGCAGGCTGTTGTCCAGCAAAAACAACATATAACTCAGTATTAGCATTGGTGGGGAGGGGTAGTTTTTGTAAAATAATTTTGTATTTGTGTGCAAAGTAAATGCCAGCATCCAAAATAAAACTAGTATGTTTGTAAAAACTGTGTTAAAAATCCTTTGCTCTGTTGAACTGCACTTAGAAAATACTTTAAAACATTTCATTTTCATACGAGCTAACAATTCTGTCATCTGCATGTCTGTTTAAAAATAAAACAGCAGCTCATTTAAGCTCAGCAGGACATGGCTATGGCTATGTAACAAACTGTTAGCTGGGGGATCTTAGACCACTTTGATCCAGCCTATCCCAGCAGTCATAGTGTAAGAGGCAAGGTACAGTCCAATCATATCCAGCCCAGTCTAAGACTAATGGAAAAACAGAAAACTCTTTGCTCTCACATCCACACTGGGAGCCAATCTAGCATCGTCATTTAACATAACATGAGCGAACATACCAACTCCATAGAAAAGCCTTAGCCAACCAAGAAGTTTGAACCCAGAACCTTCTTGCTGTGAGGCATCAGCGCTAATGCGCTGCACTGTCAAAGCCCCAAACCTGCATTTACTTGCTTTCATCTATAAGGGTAACTATACTTACACTTTCTGGTAAAACACTGTCACCTGGTGGTGAAATTTTTAGTTAAATTTTACAAATTCTGTTTACACTTAGATACATTTTACACTTGAAAAAACTATATATGTTAGAAGGGAAAAAACCGTGTGTATACTGAGCTATGCATCAAGGTTTGACTGCTTTTAATGCCATTAGATCGATATTTTAACACAAGAGTCACTTTTGGAGCAGCCTCACGTAGTCATTAGACGATCTGGAGTTTTTAGCTAAATGTCAAACTGGCTTTATTTTTTGACACTGAAGGTTGACCCTTGCCGTGACATTTTAGACCTGTACGCAACCTTCATCTTTTATGTATTAAAATGTATGGTCTGGCCATGCATTCATAGGTTGAAGTGTTGGGCAAAGTGTGAGAGGTTGACAGCAGGTATTCTTGTCTCTTACCGGTGTCAGTGGATATTTCCCAATGAACACTTGAGTTTATTTTCAGCACAGTCTGCTTGACTCTTGCGTCACACCTCTGGTTTTTGTGTTTCTGGTATACAATATATGCTTCTCAGCATGGTGCTAGAAAAAAAATCATACTCAGAATCATAGTAGAAAAAAAGTTTTTATGTCATACTGCCCTCTTCTTTTACACACACAGTCCACATTCCAATCTGGATTTAATAAAACATCCTTGCAAACACTAGAGGGCTAGCACTCTCCTCCCTTAGTGAACGGCCCTGATTACCAGTACCTGTCTGAAGTACTCTCATCAGTGCTTCACTCCAGGCTTAAAGCTAAGGGAGATGTTACCTTTTTGATGGAGCAGCACAGCAGCTGAGGTCTCACTGCGCTGCAGGTAGCATTGGTAATTTGGTTGTAGCACAGTCCTCCCCCCCCCCCCCCCCCCCCCCCGAAGAGCCTTTTCTCATTTTCATGCTTCAAAAGCTCTAACACAGAGGTTCAGTCAGCCCTTAAGTTCTCTTTGCAGTCTGTGCTAGCTCGATATTTCCGTCTCTTAGAATGTGTATTTTTTTCTTAACGCCAATGGGGATGTGTCCATGCCTATTAAGTGTGTAGTCATGTGCACGGGTGTGTCTTTGTGAAAATGGAATTGTGTGTGCCCTTTTTGGTGAAAATCATACTAAAGTGGCTGCTTGCTGGGCCTGATAAGACAGCCATTTTCTCTCAGAATGTTTTTGAGATGTTATAAGCTGTTACAAAGCCGTTCTTTCGGTCCTGGATAAAAAGCTTAGAAAGTAAAGGAGAAGGTGAATTTCCATGTGCTTTTTCCAGAACTTCTGTGTTTATGTAGCTCCTTGCTTTACACCAAGATCTCTCTGTGTCTTGCTTCAGCTACTGTCTGTGTCCTTGTTTTTATCTTAGTAGCTGTGTTTGTGCCTTTCTGTATAACCCCAATTCTTCCAGCTCTTTATCCCAAAAAAGCCCCTTACACCAGCTCTCATTTGAAATCTTACTCCATAGCAACCACTGGCTTTAGAAAATTGGCACTTCAGGATTAATGTTGCTGCAGTTTGACAGAGATTTCTGACTTTGCAAAACCACTGTCAGCTCAGCGCGAGATGTGATATTTCACTTATTGTTACCCACACAAAGTAGAACCTTTTAACCCTGATTACATTTACTGGGGAGCAGGAGCTCTCAGATCACATGAAAAATGTAAAACCTTTTAATATTCAAGGAAGTAGGATCTATTAGTTCTCAGTATAGAAAACCAAAGTCAGTGTTTCTTAGCAGCACATTTAGATTTGCTGTGTATAATAAAAAATCATCAGAATGCAGTGTATTATAATTTTCTGTGGAAGGTTGTTTAAGCAGGTTTGCTGGTTTTAATTCTTCATCTTATTTATTTATTCATTTATTACTTATTTCTTAAAAACTGCCAAAATTGCACAAGCATGTGTGTAGGAATATAAACTTATGTCCCTTTTCTTCTCCTTCAGAGGCTATGCAGTGGCCAGCAGCAGCGATGACAGAATGAACGAACCTCCCACCTCGCTCGGTCTCGTGCCACATCAGGTCAGACATATAGATGCACTCATATGAAAATCTGAAATTAATAACTTGCAAAATGTTGCTAAAAATCCAAAGTATGCATGTAAGAGTTAAAAAAAATAATAAAAAGAATTGCATAACAGACAGTAAACTGTAATTGCTGAAGTTGAATTCAGGGTCAGCATATTTACAGGCTATTAAAGTTTTCCAGACACCTACATACAAAGCTCTCAGTGACTCAGGGGAACAAGTGGCAGATCCTGAAGGCGGAGGCTGAAGTATTGCTTTAACATTCTGAAAAAGCTGCATTTCACTGAGAGTCCAGTTTGGGACTGCGAAGAGAACAACAGTGCAGAAGAGAGATAATTGCAAAGGAGTATCTCAGCATTCACCCCAAGAAGAAATGATTATGTTTTGATTCAGCAAGTGAAAAGGGGCACAGTTTGCTGTGTTGTTATGCATACTCTGTGAAAAGAAGGACAAGCAGAAATGATGGAAGTGTTGCGTAATTCAGCAGCCTCGCTGTTATAGTATTTCACTAAGTGCCCTGCACACAACCTTGCCTTAACAGCTTGGCAAGTCAGTGATTTATTTTTTTTCAGTTTTTAATATTCTGCTGGGTTTTTGTCCACATCAGTACAAACATACATATGTAGAGACAACATTCTTACATCTGATGTTTTTTATTCTGTAACAATACACAAAGGTTTCCCATTTTGGTGACTTTAATAGTCATTAAATATGTTCAAACTGAAAGATCAAACATGACTCAAGGTTCCTAATGAGGAGACTTCATCATGCCTGGAAACCATCATAATTAAGAGATCTTAGTCTTTCCGAGCGCCAGAAGCCCATTTTCTGGGACAGGAAGAGATTTTCTGATATGCAAACTTTAGCTGCAGATTTGCATGTCTTTGTGCTTTATGAATTAGTGCCTTTCAGTCCTTTTGTAGAAATGAGTCAAGAGTAAGGCGCTATGGCTCGTCATAACAGGCAGTAACTAGACTTGAATTTGGTGCTGCCAAATAGAACAAAATTAATTCTTTTTCATAGCTCGAGAAACACGGCACTTGAGGTCAGGCAAGGCTCAGCTGGAAGCTGTGGCAAAGTCATAGCTCATAGTGATAATCAATGAGCTGGTTGCAGCAGCTATTATGGAGAAGAAAGGAAAAAGAAAGGAAAAAGAAAGGGTCCGTGTGCTTATCTGAATAGTGCATCTTTGTGTAGCTCTTTTTCTTTGGTTTGTCATTAGTAAAACTCAATTTGCAAGTTTTTTTTGTGTGTGGGTTTTTTTTGTTTAATGTTTTTTGGATTGTGTTGAGCGTGATTGGACTAATGACACATTCAAATTGGATTTTGTTTAGTAATATATTCATTTTTTTTTTCATGTAATAGAAAAGTGTAAATATTTTTATTGATTTTGCAAATTACCTAGGACAAACTGTGCTCCTGGCTAAATGGTGGTTTTTCATCTCCTCTATTTACGTATCACCATCAATATTCATCATCATGAAAACTGCCTTTTGCTTGACACATCTGCTGGCAGCCAAACAACCCATCAAAAAAATTGGCATTCAAATGTGGTATTTTATGTGTGTGCTCATGTACAGAGAGAAGGTGCAAAAATGATTGGAGTGAAAAATGCAAAATAAGTAATATGCTTGAGACGCACACATTTATGTATAAATGACTGAGGTGCTCAGTCCCCCGTCACTCTGTGCCTATACAGCACTCTGCAGTTTGTTTGGGTTTTTTTTGTGGTGCCACAGTGACAGCTTCTGGTGATTTGCAAAAATTGCACACTTGTATCTCCATTGTAACTGAAGTGCAGCTATACCATTGCCTTCCCCTCGTTTTCACGCGCACTGTCAATTTTGTGCCCTTGAATAGAGCTGTGTTTGAGAGATGTTCTCAACATGTTTTTGATACTTCTGTGTGTTAAGCCCAAGCTAAATCAAATAATCAACATTAAGGGTTACTATAAGTAACAACTACTACAATAGCACTTTACTCTGATATATATAGAATTAAACTGGATTTAGCTATATTGTCCAGTTTCACAAACTCCAAGACCTTTTATCTTCAGTCCCTCAATTACGGTCCCCAAAAAACAAGAATATAAGGGGTGGACAGCCGGGCCTAAGGTAGAAAATAATCCAAAATATCAAAATTGCAACGTAGATAATGGATAAAATGATCAAATTAAGCATGGCCTTAATGTGGGAGGAATGTTGAGCAACTTGAACTGGGATCCAAAGCGGCACATATATTATCATCCCTTGAAGTCAAAAGCACTGATTCTCAGTGGAAATGATGCACCTTGATTGCTTTGATGTAACTCAAGGATGCTTTGATACTCCATGAAGTAATTAGTGGTCTTACAGTCTTGAATGACATGTCTGACGAGCCGTGCTTAAACAGCAGTTAATCTTCATGTGTTATCCAAACGCGTGTTGAACTGTGCCTGACGTCGACTGAGCACATTACTTGACACACATATGTCATATGTGGTCAGTTTATGCTCTCTACAGAAAGCTATAGAGTCTGTTCACGACTGTCTCACTCGCCCACGCTCATCCACTGGTCTGACCCCCCCCTTCCCACAGTTTACCTTACTCTCTGGACATGGTGTGTCACCTGTCACTGCAGGTTAACACACAGCATAAGAAATGAATTTGGTGCATATAAGGACGAACACTGATGCTCTTGATCTTAGAAACACCAAAAGCCATGAATTTCCACCTTTTCTCCGTCACTGGGCATCAGCAGTAATTGGCCACAAATGTTTGATATACTCGTCAGTCTCACCACCAGATAATTATACCCAGGAAATTGTTGCATGCTCCTCATGTTTTGTGTGTCATCAAAAAAACAAAAAACAAAAAAAACCCCATTATTGGCTGAAGCTTTTATTACAAAACAGGAAGCTGGGGGTGGATGAGGAAGGCGATTACAAGAATGTGATGTGAAAAGTGATACTGCAACATGCATGTATAGGATTAATTAAGAGTGAAGGCATTTAGCACTTAAAGATGATGAAATGAATCAAATTGAAACATGCCTTTATAACACCAGAGGGCGCTCTCTGCTTTCAGTTTAAACAGCATACAGAAATTGCTGGCAAATTTTCATTACATATGAAAATTTGTCATTTGTTTTGCATTTTCATCATGAAAATGCAAAATTTGTTTTGCATTTTCATGATTGTCAGTGGAAGCATTACTTTTTGCTTTCAAGGAATAAAAGCATCACCTTTTCCATTTCCTAGCAAGTCTCCTGGTGAACACACCGACTTCCAAAAGCTGCTTGTTTTTCTTGTTGTTTATCTTTTGTTAATGTCAGCTTGTCCCCTCTGTTGTCAAACCTTGATCACATAATTAGAATGTCTGCTCTTCTTAAGGGTCTTATTCTCCTCCACAGATTCGAGGCTTTCTTTCAAGGTTCGATAATGTCCTGCCTGCCAGCCTGGCCTTTGACAAATGCACTGCCTGCTCCCCCATTGTAAGTGGCACCAAATGTAACTGAATAGTTCTAATTATGTGTTTCTGAATCCAGTTTTGCAGCAAGACTGTGTTTTAATGTTGAACTGCACTTTGCCAGAAAAAAGTAGATACAATGTAGATGTGCCTTGATGCATCCCTCAATCATCCAGGTAAGGAAATCCCAAAAAATGGATTCTGTTCTGAGACTAGCACCAATGAACAATGGGCTGTGAGGTCTATATATATCCCCTGCTTAAAGTATCGAAGTATCAGATTAGATTCTGTTATTATGTGACAACATTGTTTCCAAACACAAATTGCAGCCTTAACAGAAATAGGGGGATTCCCATCTCTCCTATTTCCACATTGTGAAGTCAGTGTTGAAATGCAGTTCTTTGAGGAATACTGAATCCACACAGAGAGAGACACAGAAAAGCTGGTAAAAGCATATGGTAACAATCAGGCAGCAGTTGTTCATTGATGTCAGTAACTGTCGTTGAGTGTAATTAGCTCCCACTGCTGCTCTCTCTTTTTTTGTCTGTGTGTATGTGTGTGTGTGTGTGTGCATGTGCATAGATGGGTTGTTGAAGGGTTCACATATCCTAACTAAGGCCAAGTGGGGTAAGAGAAATTGCCCTTTGTGTTTTGTTTTGTTTTTTCTCGTAATAGGTTGATATCCAACTGGCCAGTGTGGCTAAGTGTGTAGCAATGTGACTCATTGTTTTTACACTGGTGTAAGACTGGGAACCAGGGGAGTTGCGATAGAAAAGTGCAAATTAAAGAAGGAGAAAGTTTTTTTTGTCATTTCGTGGCTTTTGTTTGTTTGTTTGTTTGTTTTTTTAAATGGGAATAATATCGAGGGTTTATAAGCAGAGGAAGTAGAGCGTTAAAAGCAAGGGTGTTGTGATGAGTGGCGGGCTGGTTCAGTCTTTCATTCTTCCCTGATCTCAATGCACTCTTTGTGTCTATAAAGAGGTCATAAAGCCCCAGATCTATCACTTTCATGTGAAGACGGGGAGAGAAACCAAGAGGCAGCAGGGGGAGGGAGTTGGCTAGCTTGTGCACTAAAAGTTTTTTTTCCACCTACGCTTTGACAAAAAAAAGAAAAAAAGTCTGCAGTTCCAGCCCATCTTAAGGTGTCATGTTTCTGCCTGTGTGACTGATGAGATTATTCGGTCTGCACAGAGGTTTCATATGGTTTGACAGGGATTGGGTAAAGCCTGTGTAGTTGGGAACAATGAACAACATGAGTTTGGAAAGACGATCCTTTGCTGAGGCAGGGATAAAGGTTATGTAGTGAAGCTGGTGAATATGTTTAATCCCACTCACACATCTTTTCCATCTGTTTTGCATTCGCTTATCATCCTTTCAGTCTCTTCTTTTATTCTTTTTTCAGTCTAGTCCTGTTTTACATCTCCTTCTTTCCTCTCATACATCTTACCTTCTCTGCCTTACTTCTCTTCCTCCCCCACATCTCTCCTCCCATTGTGTGTTCCTCTAGTCCATCTATCGGTGTATTAAATAGTGTGTGGATGTGTGGGTTTTTGTGTGTGAGAGAGAGAGACAGCGAGTGCAGGTCTTTCTGCGTGTATTTCTGCCGCAGTCAGCTGTGTGCTGCCAGGTCTCTATGGAAACAAAACAATTCAGCCCCTGTCTGGGCTGGAGCAGTTCCTGTAGAGTTGGGGCTTTTCGCTGTGTGTGTGTGTGTGTGTGTGTGTGTGTGTGTATTTCCTAACTCTCTGGGGCTACAAGCCAATAAAACTATACGCCAAAGAGTAAATCACAGCTGACGTGGCTTTGTCTAAAACTGTGCCAGATACCTCTTACTACAGCTACTTGTACACACCACCAAATATGCTTCCACTATTAATAGCAAACATATACTTTTTCTGTTTGGGTTGTAAAGTTCTGACGACATTTGTAACTGGTCACTAACATAACTCACAGTGTTCCTCTGTCAAGGTGGTCTCTCTTTTAAACTTGTACTTGCTTGTGTTGTTTTATCTTCAGAGTAAATCGTCCTTATTAAACCACAGATTGTAAAGATGAAAAGCAAAGAATATAAGGAGTGGACAGCCAGAGAGAGTCTGCGGGTATTTTTTGTGCTATGTCAGGGGGTGAATTTCCATTTCATTGCTTTTGCTGATGTGTGATATTAAGTTTTTAAAGCACCAACCAAAAAAATTAATAGAAAATAATCAGATATAAAACATAGGATGCAATCATAAGTTACCACAAGTGCGCCCTGGGGAAAAAACAAAAAATAGTCCTTTAGATTGCCTGATCTCCTCTTCAAGGTAGTCTCCTTAGTCGGAGCTGCACAGCTGCCAGAAGGGCTTCTATTTTGGGAACGCTCAGTGGAAATCTTGTTTAAACCGCTCGCACTTGTGTGTCTGCATTTTGCGGTGGATGTAGTCCAAAATAGTAACCCTTTAACTTGAAATTCATAATGGGTAGGAGGATGAAGATGCAGGGCATCACTTCTAGCGAGTAGGTAAGATGGTAAGAAGGATGATTATGCTGATGTGCCCAGGGAAAAAAAACTCAAAAAACTTCCAGCTACACATTCTTTGCTAGCTGTACCTTCTCGAAAGTGTCCCTTTTCACCAATACCGTTACACCCACAAACCTATAATAATGAGTCAGTATGGAGTTTTTAAAGCATGTGTCTGCATAGGCATGATGGCCGTTCTTGTTAACAGAGGAAGTGAGTCAGCAGGAACTGTTTACTCACAGTATTCAGAATATATTAGGTGTCACATTATGGAAACACAAAGTCCTGGTAAATTATGTGCTTAAGTTAAAAATGAAACCAGCTTAAACCACCATTAAAGCAGCTGTACTTTGAAAAGCATCCGGTCCCTCATATTCTTCAGTGTTTACAAGCAAATTTGAGTCCTTTAAAATTTGGTTGTAAAGGAGTCCTCTGTGTCACCAAGACCACCCACTGTTTGATATCTTTAGAAACTGCTAGAGGCACACGTGTAGTGTGTGATGCTTCCAGTTAATGCCTTCTGTATGGTTCCAGCTTCAAAAAGGAGGCCTGCCAACTGTCAATAAAGCTCAGAGATGCATTTATGTGGCCCCGAGTGGAAGGAAGCTTTGCTACAAGTGCACGTGTGAATCCATATGTCAGCGTTTATGTCCATATATGCAGCAACCCATCTCATCCAGATGTTTGTTTGTTGGTGAATTTGTAGTTTTGCTTAATTGATGCTATCCAGCAGCAGCACATGATCACTATTAAAGCCATCAGCACCGCGAAACACTTCAAAATTTTCTCCTTTTTTTGTAGTCTTTTCATTTCTTTGTGTGTCCAATTATAGTATTTACAACAATGTAATTACATTTTTATGGGAAATGCTCTAAACGCAGAGAGCCTTTGTGGACATGTTTTTCCAAAAGGTGTGTGTTTGATGCCCTTAGTACTGTGTTTGTGCAGTGACTTTATTAACTTTATCACAAGATCGTCATGGTCATTAGGTTGCTTCCTGTGTCATGAAAAGCTACATTTCAACAAAGTGGGTTATGGCCGTTGGCGTCTCACATAACACACCCCATGGATCGAAGTGGAGAGTCAAAGAAATAAAAGAGAAAGAAGGAAAGAAAAGAGAGGTTGAAAAGATGAATGAGGGGACACATCAGTGTGTATTGTGTGCGGTGTGTCTGGCTCCAAGACTAGACGCCAGTCTGCGAACTCACACACACAGACAGTGATGCACACATTGTGTTGCTGTCTGAAGCAGAGGTAACTCTACACCTGCAGGGGAGGGTCTGTAGGCATCTATGAAAGGCTTTGCTAAGTCTAGCAGGGTAGTCCAGAGGGCAGAGGATCTGTGGATGTGTGGTTTTTGGAAAGAAGGTGTGGGTATTTGAAGTCTGTACTGTAGGGGATTATGGTAAACACCGCAGAGTGATTGTAGAGGTGCCGAATTGTGGTGTTACAGAAGTTAAGCCTGAGGGCCAGAGTTTTAAAAGTTCCTTTTTTAAAAAGTGTTTCTTCCATGCAAAAATTATGATCTGCTTTTATGTAATAATGTTTTTGAAGATACATTTTCTCATGTTGTGATTCTTTAGCATGGCTTACTTTTCCAGTGCAAGGCACATTTAATAAGGACACCAAAAGCGTAATGTGTGGGGAAGGAAAACATTTCATAACCGCCTTTGGCAAGATGTAACATATTACTAAAAAACACAGTAAAGGTCAAACAGTGCATTTAGGTTGTGGAACCTTTTTTTCACCTGTGTGAGTCCAACCTTTTAACTCTTGCACCTGAGCAAACTAAAAGAGGGCTTCGTCTGTTTAGTCAGCACACACGGCGACATCTACATTTTCAGAAAGAGAAGATTTAGAGATTTTATCTTGTAAGTTTTTAAGTCATTTTGTATTTTTCCCAGTTACTTAGCCAGTTCACGATCAGTTTATGCTGATCAGCTGTTTCTGTTTACTTTCAGTGAAAGCAGAAGTGTAGTATCATAGCACACATAATTCAAACAATGGTGTAATACCCCAGAGTTGCATTTTGGATTAAATAACCTTTAACTGTTGTTATGTTTTCTTTTGTTTTTTAATCTAGGTCTTAGACCACTATGAGAGGGAAGGTTTCAGCTTCCTGTCCAAGGTTTTTAATTCTTCCCATTCATTCCTGGAGGACCTGACGGGGCTGACTCTGCTGCACCAAGAGACACAGGCTGCAGAGGTAGATTGCGTCCACACATACACCCACCCACACAAATAGGTGGAGACATGATCACAAAATGTGCTAAGTGTGGCAAACCTGGTCCTTGAGCCATAATGACAAGAAACTGATGTTTGTATAGCTGGAATGAGAGCTGTGTGTGTATTCTTTGAAAGTAGTTAAGCACACTTGTCACCAATTTTGTGTTTTGTTTCTGTTTGTTTGTTCTGTTTGTCTTTTTTAAATAATGTTAGCCACCACTGTCAGGTGAAGTGTTGTTGGGGTCTGGTTTGAAAGTGGGAGTAAAGAGCTCTGCGTGGTAGTGCATTAATAGTGAGTAAGTGCTCCAAAGAGCTATGATGATGCAGGTTGTAGCCTCAAAAATATATGGTGTTTTTTGATGTTTGCACTCTGGTTTGTACTTCACCTTAGCCCATGCTGCAGAAATTTATTATTTATTTATTTTTTATAAAACTGTCTCAGCAATGACGTTAAAACGAGTGATGAAAAGCTTTGTACTGCAGTCATTATCAGTCCTCTCCTCCGTGCTTCTTAAAACTTCTTTGATTTTATTGAAATTTGCTGTAGCAGTTCCCTTTCCTATCCATCCGCACAGGCCACAGACTGTTAGTTAGCTCCAGGACCGCATGCAAGCAAAAATCTGTTGATTGGTTGATTTTCAGTCATTCTTTTCTCTGCATAACTGGAAAGTTACAAAACAGACATGATTGCAGGATCATAAATCTATTTTTTTGCTACCACTGCTGCTCACCAACAGGAGGTTGTTAGTGGAAAGTTGTACACAGCACTGAAAAGGCTAAAATGGCATGAAGTTTTTACATCTTTACCTCAGACTGATAGTTAAACCATGTGTTCTAGTTTTGTTTTGTTTTTTGTTTTTTCTGAGTGAAATATTTTACCCATCTCTTTTATCTGTGCTCTTTATGGTGACCTCCCTACACCAACAAAAGTGATTAATGTGTTTTTAAAAAAGTTAAGGAGATTGATAAATGAGCTTCTCTGTAAATGCAGAGTCCCAAAAAATCAGTCCACCAGTTAGAAATATCCCCTGTTTTTCTCATTTCATTGTGCTGGATCAGTGTCGCTGCTCCACATTAATTTTAAAAGTCAGAAGTCTGGGCATGAACTTGTTTGCCTGCCCGTACACGTCCAGACACATCTGTGTTATAAGCGTCTTTTATATGTGGAGATTCAACATGAAAACAACACTGAGACAAATTCAGTTTAATGTTAATGTCATAATAATAAGATTAACTTAATATGGAAAATAACCTAAAAATGGGCGGACTTTCACTTGTCAATTCCTGACATCACCATTAGCACAACCCTAGCCCAAAATATACTAATTGGTCAGATTGTTGGATTAGATTGTTGCAATGGAGTTGGACATTAATAGTAAAGAGGCCATTCATCAAATCAGCCGCTAGCCTTCACCTGTGGAAACTAGTTACTGCTGGACTGAGGTAACAGCATTAGTTAGATTTGTGAAGATGTTTCAGCTCCCATTGAAGAGACTTCTTCAGTTTTAAAAACAAATTGGTGGGGTCTCAGGTACTTAACCCTTAATGGGGGTTGTCCCCTTGAATGTATTCCTGAGGCTCATTGACTTTGGGTCATGTGACGACTGACATGAGCCATGGGGTGAAAGAAGTCATGGGTCATTACCATCACTGGTGGTTAAAGGTGAAACCCCTGTGAGATCTTTCCTCAACCTATCATGTGACTTACTGAGGTCACCAGAGACGAGGTGCGAGTGGGGTTGCCTGGGAAGAGAAATCAAGACTGCACTGGAAGTGGCTGACAGCTCATGTTGTAAGCCATCACTTTTCTTCAGTGACGGTTACTCACAGTGGACAAAGATGGCCTCCTTTACTCCTCTCTTAAACCATCTGTAGTTTGTCCTTTAGGTGCACACGTACAGCTAAGTCTGTTGTTGAGGTGGTTCTTATATGTTGTACTGTGCATTTGTGAAATGGCTGTTTAGTTTTACCTATGCAGAGGTCCGACCACACCTCACTGCAGAGTATACACAGCATACATTTTTTTTCATCTTGTGTTTGAGAGTTTGTGTCTTAGACAAAAATTGGACCAGGTCTAAGGGGACAGCTGCCACTTGGGGTCAAATACCTGTGGCTCTTTATCGTTTGCTTTTAGAACTGAAGAAGCCTCTTGGATGAGAGGTGAAACATCTTCACAAACCTAAAGAAGTCCAGTTGGCTCTTTTTTTCAGGCTCTCTAGAGTGTAGTTGAAATGGTTTGGGCAGCTTGTTTCATATCGGCTTCATGGCTGACCAAACAGATTTCTGAGCTTCTTGCTTTGCCTACTCCAACCATGACTGAAACCTAAACAGTGGGGCAGAGATTAATGGCTACATAGCTCTTAGATTGGTCCTGGAAGTTTTACAACCCTGGGAAATTCGTACCAATATGTTTTTTTCACACAGTTTCAGAATGGTTTTATCCTCTTGTGGAAATTTTAATTTCATCATTGGGATTTCTCTAAAAGCAAAACCAAACAGGACCTAAATCATTAAGCAAAGATGCCGTTTTAATCCCGAAGCAGAGATATTTTCGTCCCATAACCTTCCTCTAATTATTGTGTTGCCATAGAAGCGCACAGTCAATGTTGACGGAACAACGAGCGGCATAAAGTTCCAGCAAACACCCAGAATACTTTGTGGTGGAATATGGGTGGTTTTCTTCAAGACTTTCCCCTCTGACATGAGACAGAGGGAATCGGGGGGAAAGACAGAAAACGAGTGCGTGTGGGTGGTGGGGGTTGGGATTGGTCCTGTTGAACTGTGGGAAAATCCCATGTACTTTCTCCCTAATAACACATCGATGAGGAGGAGGGGGTGAAAGAAAAGCATGAGAGCCAGATTAAAATACTGAGAAACATAAGAGATAAGAGACAGTGGAGATCGTAGAAAAGACAAGCATGAAGAAAGAATGGACGTCAAAAGAGGACTGGAGATGAAAAGAAAACAATTTAAGGTGAAATGAGAGAAGCAACAAGTGAAGAAGAAAATGCCTTCCTCCTCTTTTCTCTCTCTCCCCAACTTCTACCCCCTTTCTCACCTCTTCTTCTATCAGTCTCCACCTCATCCCTATCATTTCTCTCCATCTCTTGCATTTGTTCCCACCCCCTTCTGTCCACCCCCTCTCCCCGATGAAGCGTGTTGAAGAGTCTGGCATCGGTCCCATTCTCTTCAATCAGAACACGGAGAGATTGTTTTGATTGCTCAGCCCACTAGCGCCAGAAGTCTTTGCGTCTGTTTCCTGTACACAGATTACTTTTTCTGAAAATTACTGCGCTTTAAGGACGTCCCTTAAAAAAAAGCCCTCATTTCCAGGAAAGACAGTAGTGTTTTTTTTTTCTTGACTTTGAAAGCATATTATTACTTATTTCATGCGGGAACCCACTAGAAACAGGCTTGTGGATCATTTTGGGGCTCGACCCCATATTTTGAGAAGTTCTGGTTTGCAATAATGATGATTCTCACTGCAAAATTAGGGGGTTTAAAGGGTTCTTATGTGATTCTTTTTAATGTGTACATATTGGAATTGGGTACAGTTATGAGTCCTCATGGGAAGATTATCACTTTCAGTGACTTTTCAGTGACTCACTGCTTTTAAAAGGTTTCCCTGAATTGTAAAGAATAGCTATTTTCATGACTAACTATCTCATCTGGTGTGGTTCTTTTTAGAAACTGTTGACAGATTTTACAAGTATGACTTTTAAACTGCAGGTTCTGATGAGAAATACAATAGTACTGGTCATATATGAAAAAACATAGTATTACAATGAAACAAGTTATACTTTTCAATGTTCTCGCCTTTCCCTAAAGCATGACACTGAATTCATCACAGCCGTTCAAGTGTGTGTAACCATTCTAAACTATAATCTACGTCACTAGATATCACTACTATGTACTTAAGGCCTATTTTGGGTGAGTTTGTAACCTGAGAACTACTTTTTATGCGGTCACTGCAGGGTTTTGTGGGAGTTCAAGTTCGGTAAAAGTTTAGACTGCCTGAAAGCTGTGCTTGTGCGTGTATGTGTGTGGTGTTAACGTGCACAAGTCACTTTGAATGGCTTCTTTGTGAGATCAGCCCTGCTGAGATTTCAGCCTGTGATGGGACCATGGCAGAGTGGAAAATGTATTATAAATCTGGCAAATCAGTTACTTATATTTGAAACATTTGTATGCAGCATGCCTCTTAAGGCCGTTCATGTTCGTGGCAAGGAAAATGAAACATGACCTGATTTTAATATTTATGAGCTGATCTGTAGTTGTGCTATACTTCTTTGTTTTTTACTCTGCAGATTGCCATGGTTAGTTTTCCTTGTGTTGTGCAACTGTTACCTCCACTGTCACTCCTGTGTGTATGAGTTATTTTCATATGGTCTAATTGTGTCATACAGCAACATTTTGGCTCATTTTCTGAGATAGACTCTCCAGCAATCACACCACCTTTATGCTGTCATGTGTTTCAGGCCTCTTTTACCCCTCTTGGTCCCTATTTATCTCATAACCACATGAATGATTATGTTTAAGTTAAGAATGAGTGTGGGCCACTATCTCTATTTTTACTATTTATAGCATTGTAGAAGCAAAAGAGATGAGGGAAAAATGTTACACAGCCAGGAAAAGACTACGGCAACCATTCAGACAAGCCTTGGCTATAAAATCATTGTACTTACTTCCTCCGAGGCCGTAAAACTGCCTCATGCCTCGACTGATGCACATTTTCTCCTAACTTTAGATGAGTATTTGTAGTTAAACGTTATCGTTGCCAACAAAAATATCCATTTACCACAAGATTTTAACTGTTTCCAGCGTGTGATTTATCCAAACCAGATCAAATAAGACTGAATTGGGTCACATGTTCAACCTGTGTCGCCATGTTGGTTCAAAAGTTGAATGGGATGCATTACCTGAACTGAATCAAGCTCCGATTTCAATTCACAATAATTTTGTCATTTAAACATGTTTAACCGGAACATTGCTTTGAGTTTTGGCTGCCCTTTCCTTCCTCACTGTAGCTTCATTGTTGAGGGCAGGGTCAGACACACAAACACTCAGAGAAGCTGACAGGAAATGAGTGTCTGTACGGGATGCTCTACCTTTCCTACGATGCCCACTGATTGTCTTTGCCTTGGAAGGATGAGTCACTGCGCTCATTCATACAGCCACTTACAGGGATCAAGGACAAAATGGGTTCATTTTATGACTTTAATGTTAACAAAAAATAGAAGCGCTATGCCATTATTGAAAGTTAAAGTCATAATAACAAGCTGGCTTTGCTTTTTTACTCATTTGCAGCTCTAATGCGTCAGGTTAGTAATGTGATTGCAGGAGATTTTGTAAAGGAAGTGATGCGTTACACTCATATACAGTCATCTGACTTTATCAAGGTTAGATATTATTTTGTGGCTGTGCAGTTTCCTTATATTAACATCAAGGAAGCACGTGGTCATTGATATTCAGTTGTGTATGTTGTATGTCCCTGTCATCATTGTCAGTAAACATGGGAACGAGCGTGTTTCCCGTATGTGTTAATCTGTCAGCCTGTAAATGGCTCAAACAGAGGATGTGTGACCCTTTTAGCACAAAGGGTCTTTCTGCAGAATCCATGCTCCACTCCCTTCCACCTACTCCAACTGGCACTGGCAGCAAGTCACGAGTTAGACACGTCTGTGCTGAACTTGAAGAAGAATGTGTCACTTGTCACACTCTTTTCTGTTTTGATTCTTTGGGACGTAGTCTCATGTTGAATACCGTGACAGCTGCTTGATTTTTAACAAAGGGGCCTTTAGAACATGCTTAGTACAAGAATCTCATATCACACAAGTAACACTTGATGTGATTTGCTCCACAAGGATTTGAGTGAAAAACTAGGCAACATTTAATATGGGTTTGGTTATGTGAACACACTCTAGAGGGTGTAACCTGTGTTTGTGTAACATCATCATCTTATTGTTGCATTTTGAAATGAAATCATTGTGAAATTACTTCAATCCCTTTTTAATAATATAGGACCATCTTGTATTCCTCCTTTGGGTACAGGGGCCCCTGATTTGGGAGGCATTTGTTTTTAAGTTGATACTCCAAATATCCAAGGTTACATATTGTGAGTCAGTGTCTTGCTCAAGATCGGTTTGTGAGGCACACTTTGGATAATTGCTCTGACAGTTGCTATCTAAATTATTTCGGTTTTGCTGCGTGACCTAAGATTGAACCGTACCTGTCGTCTAAGTAAAGAAGTGATCCGAGTCTTGCTGAAAATTCTTTAGGTCTAATTTTAGTACACAGAAGCTGTGTTCGATAAGATGTAGGTACCTGGATCTGTCCAGTGTGCCTGTGGCTTTTTGGTAGCAATCTCAGTGCCATCAGATGCCAGTAATCATCACCCTGAGTCATACTCATCCCCTTGAGGAGGAGATGTTACCCAACCACCCACACACATTCATCCATGCTCTGCTCTGCGCTTATCCACGTAAAACAGTGCGCTGACGATAAAGTTGATTTACTTATGTTGGCCCGTCACCCAGCAGCTTGGAAAGCATACAAGTGCGGATACGCGCACACACACTCAGAGTAACACAAATTATCCAGTCACATGCTTTTTTTTCTTCTTCCTCTCTCTCTCTTTGTCCCCACATAAACAGACTCTCCCAGTGGAGACACACACACGCGCGCACACACACACGCTTACTCTATGAGCGTCAGAGGGCCCCATGTATGTCAGAGCTTTATCCAAACACAGCTACAGTTGCTACATGCTGCAATTATTACCAGATGGACTCAGGGAAAACATATTAAGTCTGCTTTTTCATTATTGCACTGCACACCCTCCTGTGAGACGGAGAGTTCGAGTGGGGAAAAAAAAATAAGGAGGGAGAATGAGAGAGACATTTTAAAAAAGTATAAATTGTCTTTAAATTGACTGCAATCTACTGTCCCTGAGTAGTTGCTTATTTTCATTTCGATTTACTATTAAGTTCCTTTGAAACAAAAAAAAAATCACCTATTTTTTTTTTTTTAACTCTTTATATCTAAGTACAATCCTTTTGTTTTTTTTACTTGATGAAATCCATGAAACTCCATTCAGTAAGACTTGGAAAGTATGGAAATTGTGTGTTAACAAGCTGTTGCTGTTCATAAACACCAACTTCCTATCCAGTTGTTAAGTGATGATGTATGAACCCTGCTTCCGGGTCCAAACTACTTTGTGTTTACTAAGGCTGTTGTTTTTTTTTAAACACTGTCTATTTTCTATTTAATTTTCGATTTAATCTGAACAAGCTCCTTAAAAAAAGGGGGGAAAAAGGTCGGTGAACACTGTCTGCGTTTCTCAGTTTTTATTACCACTATTCATCGGCAGCACGTTTTAAAGCACCGTTTTTTAAAAACCTTACAGTGTAACTACAGCCCATCCCATGCAACAGTATATTAATGACTAACCTCGTATTGTTGATGAATGATCTCGGTTGTGCTTCTGACTGAAGTTTGGTCCGTTTACAGCAACCTGCCATGCGATTGCTAACTTTTATTGAGTGGAAACGTTACTGTGCTAATGTGTTTATATAGCTAGCCACCACGTAGCACATCAGTACATACCAGCTAGCCAAACTTCAGTAACCCCACAAACATCACTGCTGTTTAGTTTTCTGTCTTCATTTATGTCAGAAGTGATAGCAGAACTGTACGTTTTAATTTTTCTGAAATCCCTCAGTTGGAACAGGGTATATTATGTTTAGATGGAAATTAGCAAGCTAACTCCCTGCTAACTTCTAACTCTGTTAAACTTTAACATCCAGGCATCCATGGAAAAAAAGGATTTATTCATTGTTACACCTGGTAAAGCAGCCAGACTTATCATTTTATTAAAGATGGCTGTCGCTATGTGACATCGGTTGCAAAGAAGGTTCTGGACCAAAAACCTCTCCCACGGTCACCTGTGATTTGCCTGAATGATGCTGATTTGTGTGCAAACACTTGCCAACTAATCACTGAGTGAAACTGGAAATGGAAAATATTGGTTGGTAACACATTGTTTCAAAATTCCCTTGCGACCTGTGTCACTGGCATTACTGACCGGTCTCTGGATCTGTGGCTGGGGCTTCAGCTATCGATTGGACCCGAAGCAAGCACTTCCTGACCTTTTGAGTAATACACATTTTGTCCTAGTTACTGGTGGTTGCTAGGAGGTCACCGTCAAGTCTCTAGGCCTGTGTGACTGGGCCCTTATTGAGTTTAGCAGCAAAAGCCAAGTATTAGAGTGCTCTCTTGCGTTTCTAGCCAACTGACTTTACTCTTGTTTAAACTTTAGATTTCGATTATACACTTCCTCTTCACCTTGCTTTTTATTGATTTTTTTTTTTTTGGCCATGCAGTCTTTATTTATTTTACTTATTCCAACATCTGCCATTACAAGCTAATTCAGGAAAACTACCAGGAAAATGAAATGTTCCTTTTGTTTTGGCTGCACGATTGAAACTTCATTTTCCCGGTAGTTTTCATGCCCAGTGGCAGACAGAAGTGCATGGTGAAAGCGACACTTTTTCATGAAACCAGTCTGGATACAACTACATTATGCAACTAACTCTTATTTTATAATCAGTTGAAACAAAAAAGCATGCCTGATGCATGTTTTAATATCATCTATTACTAGCATAAGACATCACCATTTGAATTATGTATAATATCTCCCCCTTGATCTCAGCCCAACATCTTCTTTCCAGTAAAAACATGTCAAACCACAAAAGAAGTTAAAATATCACCTATTAAGATGCAGAGAGATGAAGCATTTTATATTTAATTCAGTAGAACATTAACTGGCTGCTTTCATGCAGCAGTTTCCAGGAAAGGAGAGGAAAGGTAGCAGTTGTGGTTGAAACACAGAAGAAGGATTCAGAAAGTTATTTGATACCATGTTCCATAATTTGTTTAGAGTTTGAAAGTCAAGAAGAGATTCTTCACAGATCTCATAAAAAGAAATTTCAGTTTTAACATGAGGAAATATGTGATCATTCTAAATTTATTACTGGAAACTTTAGTCTTCATTTCTTTCTTGTTATAATTTGATAGCTTCTAAGTTCACTCTGCCTAAAATACTTATTGTTACAGATCATTTGAATTAATTGATCTGAAGTTTACTCCTTGAATAATCTCAATTGGTTAATTCCAGAAAACCTTCAAGGAAAATTTATGAAAATATTGCTACATTACAGACTTTTTGTGTGATTTTGTATTTCTGTGTATTAATGTAAAAAGTAAAGCGTGCATACCATCATGTGGCACATGCATATTTATGTCCCATACATATGCCAGCTATTCCTGCTTGACATCTTCTGCACTGCTAATTATAAAAGTGTGCTCTTCTTTCTCTGATGCATGCCAGCAGGGAGAGACAGGTCACATCTTCTATCCTTCCTTTCTTTACATAGTTTCTCACACATGCAGAAACTTTGTTCCTATACATAGTCTAAATCATCCCAGTCCTTTACAGGCTAAATTCAGAAGCTTTGTGTCATCGGTGGCTTGACTTTTAACCTCACTTGCTAATCCTACAT
This sequence comes from Aulonocara stuartgranti, assembly GCF_965226115.1. Taxonomy (NCBI): domain Eukaryota; kingdom Metazoa; phylum Chordata; class Actinopteri; order Cichliformes; family Cichlidae; genus Aulonocara; species Aulonocara stuartgranti. The sequence goes on along the minus strand of NC_138943.1, from coordinate 17,990,944 downwards.
ATGCTAACCTTAACATATAAGTGGGGTGAGTAATTCTTGTGTGTTTGTTTTTATAACTAACCCTAGTCTTCACAGGTTCTAGATTGTCCAGCACAAATTGGCTCTTGGTTGTCTGACGCTGGCAGTGAGTGCTGGCAACCACAAAAGGGAAAATAGTGTAGTGCAAACAAGTGAAGTTTGACAAATAGGGATAACAAAGTGATTCAACCACAGCCTGCTTTACTCAATAGAGTTACCGGATTGAATAATACATGTTCTGTGCCAGGGCAGGTCATTCAGGACTTGGGTCAGGTGTGGCAGCTACAGTACGCCATCAGTCATTTAACTGCCCCTGTCCCACCTTTCTGATCCTCTAGCTGAGGTAACATGACACTTAGAACTAGCAGAGCTGCTCAGTGTTTCCATCATTACAAGGTGCCATGTTCAGCAAAATATAAATACCCAGGAAGAAGAAGAAAGAAGAAATATCCAGTCAGTGATCCATTTGCCTTATTAGTACATGCTCATATTGCAATATTGTTTGTTGCCTGTTCTTGTTTGGCCGTGAAATTAAAAAAATATGAGGTGCTGTAAGTGTATAAATGCAAACAATGGTCTCTTTTAGCCCATTGCAAGGTGATTGCTAGGCAACGTGATAACATTGTCATCTATCACATATAATTCAGCTTTTGTGGTTATAATGGACATGTTATTGTCATAAAATTAAAACAATAGGATCCTTTCATAAGGTGTTGTAGGTGCATAGAGGCAAAAAATACTGTTCAGCCTAGCCTGTTGCTAGGTGGTTGCCAAGCAATTTGATGGCATTGTAATGGTTGCTCAAATCCTCATCGTGTAGGAGGAGTTGGCAGACAAAGAGACAAACACAGAGATTTTGTTTTATAAAAGGAAGAAAAGACTGGTCAATTTTAATAGATTACCCGAGTTATTGTTGATTTAGCACTATGTAGGTTTATTATTGTTGTTACTGATATTAGCATTTTTCCGAGCTTTTTCACTCAATGTGGAGATAAAGATGAAGAGGTGAGAAGAACAGCAGGTGATATGTTGTAAAGCTTCTTGGCACGGAAATAAGTCCACTTTTCTCCCTTGGTGGGCTGTATTAATACCCTTATGCACAGGATTGGAGCCAGCAAAGGGATGTACTGTAGGATGGGGGTGGAGAAGAAGCATGGCACCCAGAACAGCTGTCCTGTGTCTTGACCCCAAAGAAGCTCATACAGAATTACTAATCATCAATCACAGGGAGGTATTTTCATAAGTCATAAATAGGATCCATAAAGCCAAATTTTCCTTCACTACATGGGAAAACTTACAGAGGCCCTGTTCCTATACATGGCCTCTCCTCTCAGGCGCCAGTCAGTCCAAAGTGATGTCTTCTTCGAGCCAGGAAGCGAGCGACAGACAGATGGACAGATGACTGGGTGGCAGCAGACAGAGTAGTAGTCTAGTCGTCCCTGTTTAGCTCCTACTCTCCTTCCTGTTCGGTAGCTTAACAACTATTTCTGTATCTGTGTCAGCTTTGCACTTTTGGAGTGGACTGTCACTTGTGCAAGCACCCCAACACCACTTGCTTACATGTGGATCGGTTTGCTACACAGCTGAACTATTCAATGTAATTTTTGTTTTAACATGGACATTATGTTATTGGAGATTAAGATTTTATTATCTGATTTCTGGTATTATTTAGTCCCAATACAAATAACTTATTTGCTAGTACTCAAAAAACTCTTGAATGATTTATTGATATGACAACACCTATATTATGTTTTTCTCATGGTGTCAAAACACACCGTCACTGGTTTTTGTCTTCTTTTTTGTATACCCTTTTTTTTTTGTTGTTAAACTACGGAGAAAACGCTAAGTAATGCACAATTTTTGAAAAGCAAAAAGATACACATTTTATTGTTACTCCCCAACTAGTCACAGCAGATGGCTGCCTCTCCCTGAGCCTGAGCCAGAGGTTTCTTCCTATTAAACGGGGGTTCTTCCTTCCCACTGTCACCAGGTTCTTGCTCATAGGATGTCGTCTGATCATTGGGGCTTTCTCTCTGTAATTGAAGGTTTTTTACCTTACAATATAAAATACATTGAGACAACAACTGTTGTTGTGATTTGGCGCTATCAAATGAAGTGAATCAAGTTGGCGAGCTATGTATCATTTAGAAAAATAATGTTCTGCCATCTATTAATGGATGATGAGGTAGTGTTGTTTTAGGTATAAGTGTGTAATGGAGTCCTGGAAGCCCAGTTTGATAAATGCATAATTTTGAATATAAAACCGTTTATATTACCATGTGTCCATTTTCTGCTACTTAACCAATTCAGGTCATGAGGGACGGAAGGCAGGGTATGCTGTGGACAGGTTACTAAGTGTCTAATATAAAGTCCCATGAAGAATGCCTTCATCTTTGCTGGATGAAGTCTGGTTATAGCAAAAATTGCAAAAGTTCCAACTTTTATGTCATGTGATTGTTTGTTTGTTTGTTTGTTTTTGTTCATTTTCCCCCTCACTGTTCAAACTGGAGACTGTGGCACTACAGTTGCAGTGATATAAGTAAGGGGTCTGCTCTGCATTGTTACTGAAACTGCTTTAAGGTAAAAAAAAAAAAAACAGAAAAACAATGATATTATATTTAAAGACATATTATATTTAATTTATATTTAAAGATATTACACTTTTCATTTGAAGGTTGGATTATAAACAATAATCTCATCCTCCTTGATACTGAAACTGGTATTAGACAACATCACTACATATTGGGTCCAATCTCATCTTTCAGGGTGAGTAATTAAATTCAAATACTTTGTTTTGTTCCTCACAAAGGACAAAAGGTTTGGAGATACCAGCGCTGAATTTAATGGATGTTTACCTTTCCAGTGAAGGTCAAATGTGTCATCTGTATCCAAGTAAATGCAGCTCAGCTGGAACCAAAGGAAGTGAATGTTATCAGAATGTAAGCACACATTGTGCCCAGTACATATTCTATTGTTTGATATGCTGAAACCTGGCATACACAGATGTATTAGCACATGACGAAATCTCCATTCAGGAGTGTTTCTAACATCAAACCCACTAAGAGTTGTATTTTTCTGTTACGCACAACTACTACAACATACAGAAATTTATTTGAAAAAAAAAAAGTCAAGAATAATTAAACGATCAGTTTTACATTCACATGAGCACAGATAGCTGCTGTGTGTACATATAACCTGGAGTCTAAAGTGTTTTCCATGGATTCTGTCAGTTCAGGGCTTTTTGTCCTCATTTTCTGGTTTTGGCAAACACAGTAAAAATCTCCAGCTGCATCAAAGACAGAGATAAGAGTCTGTGTGTGTACGTGTGTGTGTGTGTAAGAGAGAGAGAGGATCTTGTAGCCTGATTCTGGCCTGCCTTGCTGGTCACAGGTAATCTGCCCAGGAGCTCCGATTTGAAAAGGAATTGCACACACGCACACATTGGACATCTGGCCACAGTGCCGGTTCTTATCTTTTCTCCCGATGCCGTCCTGTCGAGCACATGGAGAGCAGTGATAACATCGAGCCCGGGGTTCTGATAATTACACATACATACACGCGGGTGCACGCATGATAAGTACTGCATGATTTGCATACAGCATGTATCTGTACATATAGTATATTTGTGTTTGTCTGCTATCTGTGAGTGAGACTACGACTAACGCTCACAGATAGACTTTGGCTAATGTTTGACTGACTTTGTTTCTTTTCTTCATATATGAAGTTTTAAGTTGTTGGCAGTGACTGATTCGCAAAGTGAAAAGCCTTGTAATGAAAGACTGTGACTGTCTGGTGTGCTTAGCATCAGATCAAAAGATTGCTTCAACTGTGGTTTACTAAGCACTTTGTCTTCTTTTCTTCTATTAAATGCGTTTGTGTATGTGTGTGTCTGTATTTGCGTGCAGGGATTGCTGCTCTACAGTAGAACGACTGGTTTGAATAGTATTTGCACTCAATTTGACAATTTACAGATTTTAAAACAGAGAAAAAAAGAGTTCTCGTTTCATAATTTGCATTCTGTTGAGGGTTTTTGTTAGGCAGAAGTGCGTGAGAGGATCTGTGAATGTGCGCGCACGCTTACCCAAGCCCGTGTGTGTCTTAGTGCACGTGCCCATGGGGCCCTGCTAGTGTTTGATTGCTGCTCTGACCACAAGTTGGGCTTTGACTCATAGTTCTAATTAAACGTAGGGCAGGTCTGAACTGGCAGGGCACACATACACGTACACACACCGCCTCTGAAGTTGATCTGTTATTGCCATTCGGTTAGTTGCACCCTCAAAAATGGTTCATTACACTGCGAGCACACACACATGCTAATGCCTCGCCAAAGGCGACTGCAGCTGATCTAAACAGAGGCTTCAAACTTTTAAAGGTTTTAATTTTACTGCAGCTTTGGCACACAAATAATAGTTGTCACTGTCATAACAGCTGTAACTGAACAGCGAAAACCAGTTTTTAAAAATCATACGTAATCTGTAAAAGGACTTTTTTCAAGCGTACTGTTATATATTTTACTATGTAGCTAAATTAGATATTTAAACCCTGATATGACTCTAAAATGTGTTGATAACCTCTGCTGTACAGGAAATGTGTCACTGGGAAATGGTCAACAGGGAACGGGGAAAAACGTAGGGAAGTGGAAGATGGAGAACGATAGCCAGTGGCTGACAGTGAGAGAAAGGACAGAAAAGTAGAGTAAGGCAGACGGAGCAAGAGACTTTTAAAGGAAAGAGGATATGTCAGTTGTCGAACTAAATGTTGTTTTCAAAAACGGTTTCGATCTAGGGAAACATTTCAGAGAAAGTTAGAAAGTCACTGCCACTGGAAAAAGAGGACATTTGGGAAATTTAAGCCCCTAAATATTTAAGAAAAAAGTTAAGAACATGGAAGAACAGTCCTCCTGCAAAGAAGGGCGAATAGTCTGTTGGTGTCTCAGGAGAAACAACAGAACCCAGCTGTTGCTCTGCAGGCCACCACACCCAGCGGAGAGAGGCTCCATTTGTTGTTGTTGCTGGCCTTCACGACGCTGACAGAAAAAGTGGGAAAAGGGGGAGGTGGAGGTGGTGGCAGCAGACTCCGGCTGACTTAAAGTAAAGAAAAGAGAGAGTGAAAAGTAGCAAAGGAAATGAAAAGAGGATGCTGCATCGCTTCTGGTTTGTCAGTTCTCCGTGAAAGGGTTTGGTCCAAAGTTTGTTATCTGGGTCGAGTATTGAGAATGCCACTGCTTTGTTTGATTACCCCAAGACTCGGGAGATTATGAAAACACAGCCAAGGGGACATGACCTCAGCTGGGACCTGAACATTAACGCCGTTCCCACGAGAGCTCCTCTAAGCCATCTCTTTTCCCTTTTTTAACTTGCGTCAGACGACTTTCACTCCCATCCATGTTATCCTTCACTTTCCGCCTGACGTTGATTTTCTTCAACCTCCTCTCGAGCTTCATCCGTGTTGTCCTGTTGTTCCCATTTTTCCTTGTGTCACTTATTTTCCCTCTGTCTCCAAATGTAATTGCTACACTTTTAACGACTGGGCTGTTTTTTGTAGCTATTGTAAAACACACTGCTGTCATTTAATAAAATTATGACCTGGGTTTAACACCCCCCCCCCCCCCCCCACCCCACCCCCCCCCCCCCCCCCCCCCAGCCTTTTCAGCCACATTTTCCCTCAGCTGCTGGTGAGCCATACAAGTAGCATTCCTTTATCGATTGAATTAAATACCTAATAAATATAAGATAAGATAATTGGGTATCTGTTAACATTTTTGTCAAGTTCAGAAGGAAATTAACCCCATAAAGTTGCCTAAGTTACAGAGGAGCCACCAAATTTGGATCCACGCTGGATGTGGGGGAAGCTTTGTGAGGGAAAAGTGCCTCAAACATCGACACTTGAGCCTTTCAGGTCTGACAACTAGAGACTATAAATAAGTAAGATTGCTGGGCTTTGAACTGGGAAGAAGCATACGTGGAATAAAAAAAGCATTGGATTTCATAATGAGTCCAACAGTGTTACTGAAGTGCAATGGCAGCTTGATTGAGTTCTGTTACATTTCCATTGGTATGAAGCTACAAACTGATGCCTGCGAGGGTCACTGCATCGATGTAAGATGATGAAAGTTGAGCTGGCTTCCTGTAGCACTGCAGTGATGTTTGTGAGTGCTGGAGTCACACCACTGCTATTCAGTGAGGTGTCCTATAACGTCACACCCAGTAGTATTTCTAGTAAGTACCTCAGTAAACCACGACAGCAGAACGACAGAGATAAAAGCATAGACTGCATATAAAAGATGGAACTGGTAACCATGACACAAACCAGTGGTTTGCAAAATTGTGTGTTGAAAACCTCAAGTGAGGCATTTTGGCTCCTGCGAACTTGGCGTTATGAAACCGGACATGACAAACACATGGATCTGAGAGAGAAACTGAGATACACTGCACAGTTTTAGAATAGAGTGATAGGCCCACCCTAAAGAATATCCGGTTTTATCCTTTGTTTTTAACTCTGACGGGGACCATAATTTACAAAATGAGCGTCTTGTTACACTCAAAAAGACATGAAACTGGGAATTGAGAACATAAACTCATCAGTAAAGTGTTTACTGAGGCTACAGATCAAGGAAGCAAAATGATCTTTATTTTTGGAGTGAGAGAAGTCTCACTCTGCTGGAAAGAATAGATTTGCTTTACTTTTTCATATCCTAAGGCTGTCATTTCATATACAGATTATCCTCGCATTATATTTTTAGTGATGAGTGTTTATTTTTTTGTAGAAAAAACAAACACTCTTAAAAAAAAAAGTCAAATATTTAATAAAAAGTTATTGCCTTTTAGTGTCAAAGAGAGGGTGTGTGGGTCTTTTTCTTTTTTCTTTGAACGTAATCTGCACATAGGATATGTGTCACCGATAGGGCAGGTTAAGTTAGTAGGTTCCCCTCCTTTTCCTGTCTCCACCCATCCCCTTTTCCTTTTCCTGTCTCAAGTCCCAGTGAACAGATTGTGTACCCATGCACACCCAATTACACGCCATGTTCACCGAGCTCCCCCATGAGAGCTGCAGCCCTGGAACAAAGAGGACATCAGAAAGAACACAGGGGATTGCTGGAGGAAATGGAAGCACACATAGTGATCATTTCAAAACGAGGGGGTTGGGACTACCTACATTTCAGTCTAGCTGTACTGTAGTACACAAACCCTTCAGATGTGGAATGTCTTTAGTTTTCGTTAACTTAAGGAATACAGTGCGGTGCCATGTGGCTGCAGAATTACATAGTTATTAAGGCCCTGAGGTTTTTCCTCAGGTTACAGTGTTTTCTGGGTGGGAAGAGGACTATAAAGTGCACGTGCAGAGAAAATAGACACAAATGCTCCTTGTGTGAACCAATCACATAATAGTAAAAATCTGTACAGAAGTGAAGTCTGCTGCTGTTTATGCAAGTTCCCAGAATTTCAGTATTGGTACACGGAATTAAATTTGCTGTAATTATAGTGTTTTTGTGTGACCCAGTATGACTGTCAAGAGTTTTTAAAATCTGTGGAAATAGCTGCTAGTTGTGAGATGTTTACACTCAGTATATTTAAACAGTCTTGTGGTCTGTTTCTCGTTTAGCCAAACCAAATCTACATCCTGGTTTGACACATGTACTGCTTTGAATCTGTATCTCTTAGTCCCGACATTTTATATCCACCGAGGCATCTGGAACTACTTTATCAAATGAGTGTTTTTACTTCCAAGCAATACCAGTGACAGTTCTGCTTATTGTGTCAGCGCGCACTACACGCTGCCTCCATCCATTTTTTAAAATCTCATTAGCAGTCTAAGCAGAGAATCCCAGACCACCTTCTACTGCATCCCCAAGCCAGGCCATCCCCAGCCAACATAATCTCTCCAGCGTGTCTTGGGTCTGCCCCGGGGTCACTTCCTGGTTGGACGTGCCCAAAGCACCTCACCTAGGAAGCATCCTAGTCAGATGCTCAAACCACACCAATTGGCTCCTTTTGATGTGGAGGAGCAGCACCTTTACCGTGAGCTCCTGCCAAATACATGATTTCCACACCCTGTTTCAGAGGCTGAACCCTCAAAGCCTTTGGAGGAAGCTAATCTCCATTATTTGTCTCGGCTATCTTATACCTTTAGTCGCTACCTAAAGTTTGTGGCCATAGCGGAAGGTAGAAACAAAGATTAACCAGACAGATATGTTCTGCTATTATTCCATTTCTTTCAAAACTTTTTATTTCCTGCATTTGTCTTGACATTTTCACCCTACTTTAAACTGTCTCTCAACCAGTAAAACCCCCAGACTGCAAAATTGACTTGCAGAATTGACAGACTGCCCACATGGTGAAGAAATACCACAGAGGAATTCAGGAATGTTGTTGGGAATACACCAACAGTTGGTGTTGCATAGTACCCTATGATGTCATTTTCTTGCCTGAAAATGGGAACGCACATGCACTTATGTTTTGTGTGTGTGTGTGTGTGTGTGTGTGTGTGTGTGTGTGTGTGTGACTGTTTCAAGTGTGTTGCAAAAGAAGAGACTCAGTCAAAAAGAGTTTAACACTTTTAATCCTAATTGACCTTTTTACTGGAATATGACACATTAAGTTTACAAACCCAGATTTATTTCAAGCAATGTTTTCCTATAAATTGCATATGAGTCATAATGTATCACAAATAGCAGCAACTGAATAATTACTGGTTGCCAACAGACTTGTTGCCAACTTATTCTGCAACACACAAATACTCCGTTGATCCCTTTGTTTTCTATCATCCAGTCTTTCAGTTCTTAATCTATGAATTATTTTAAAAATCATTTAATGTTCAAAGATGTTTTATTCCATAGTAGATGCATATCATGTAGCACGATGCTTCATTTGGATCACTTATGATCACTTAGTGATCGTTTATGTATCAGGAGTATTGGAATAGCTGAGAGGCAACACGCTGTGCCAAAATTGGTCCACCCCAAGGATGGGGTCCCCCGGCACAAACGGAGTAGTATAGTGTACGGTGTTAAGTGTCGTGAGGATTGCCATGATTTGGTTGGTGGTTGCTGATCAGTGGTCATGACAGTATGCATATTAACAGTCAAGAAACTGACCTCACAGTCCATTGTTTGGTGCTAGTTTCAGTCATTATGCAAATGAACTGTTTATAAGGTTGGAGAAACCTGGAGTCAGCTGAGACTGAAGAAGCCACTTAGATGAGTGACGAAATGTTTCTCCCACTGAAAACGCTCCGTCCTACGGTTTCTTTACCTGTATTTTTGAGCGTGCATCAAAATATATGATGTACCCTCTCTACTTTTAAGATTAGGCTGAAAACTTTCCTTTTAGATAAAGCTTATATTTTTTACACTCACCTCTTTTCACACTTTTCATGCATTTATTATTAATCTCCATCTCTCTTCTACAGTGTGTCTTTTATCCTGTCTCCCTCTGTCCTCACCCCCAGCCAGTCACAGCAAATAGCTGCTCCTCCCTGAGGGACTCTGTATTACTTTGCTAACAGAAGTGCATGTGTTTTCCTGTTTTTTGTGGTCATTTGATGCATAAAAATCGATTTTCTGCTTGAGTTCATTCAAAACCATTAAAAAAAACAGCGTTTATAAAAAAAAAAAATCATTTTCAGTCCTGGTGATTTTCCTTTGGGGGAAGGCCAAAATCTCTTTGGGAGGTGCCATTATGTACCTTATGCAGATTGGTAGCGGTCAGGAGACTGTAAACAGTTCATGATGGATTTCGAGGTCTGATTTTGATCATTGTCCTTTTTGCAGAACCCAGGATCTTTTCACTTTCACTCTTTTCCTGAGTTTGCTGGAATTTTTTTCTTTTTTTTTTCTTTCTTTCTTTCTTTCTTTTTTCTTTCTTTTCTTTTTCTTTTTTTTTTTTGCATGTAGCACTTCAAATCTTTGGTGACTATGACAAAAAAAGAGCCAAGTTTACCTTCATATGTTTGTGGAACTTGTTTCCAAAAACCTGCAGCTTATCCTGATGTTTGTGCATCAGCACTGCACAGTAAAATGACATAGTAGTACTCCTGTGTTGGATTAAACCTTCCTGCAGCATCTCTGCACACCTTGGGGTGTGTTGGTCTGCGCCGACTTTCCGAGTGGGAAATCTGAGTTGAGGGGACGTTCCACAAATAATTTCCCAGTAGGAACCCGGAATTTCCGACTTATTCAGGAGCACACCATAAATCCAGACTTAGGACTCATCCTAAGTCTGGATTTATTTATTTGTAAATACTTTTATGAACTATCCAAGATCACCTACACGAACCAAAAATTTTCTTCCAACTGGATATCCCTCGTCTTCTTCCTCAACCAACAGCGCACAGTCAGTGTTGTATCCAGCAGCCATAAACCACATCAGTCTGTGTGGTCCTCTAATTACATATCAGATGGAGCCAGTCTCCATGATGAAAGCTCGACTTTGCACTTTGTGCTTTGGTGTCAGTCCTAATATGTAAAACAGATGTGTGTTTAATAGCAAAGCCCATCAGTGGTTGTGTAGCACTAGCTAGTTGAATGACTTTAGAGGCTGGATTCCCACTGGGGCCACCCGCACTTAGGAACTATTCCTGTAAGTTGGCTCAGTATTTTGGATCGGCTCTCCTAAGGAGCAGCAACCCTTGTCAGTGAAATGACAGTGATCTGAAAAGTTTCTCCCTGATAAACTGATTTCAGGCAGTAAACACCGTAGCTCGGGCACTAGTTTTCGAGATAAACGTTGCCCTTCATGCTGAGGCTTGTGCTCCATTTGCGGGGTAGCAGCAACAATCAGCAGCAGAGAGTTGGCTGTGATTCTACCAGCCTCAGCTTCCAGCTAAAGCCTTCACTATCTGATCAGATCCCGGCCTTGTCTCAACAACTAGCCTGGATTAGAGTTGTCATATCAGCCGGAGCCCAACTGATTACAAACACATTCGCACAATGATTACATGCAGCTTACTGTTGGATGTTATGAAACATCCTGCAATCCTTTTGTTTTCAAACCTGCGGTGGCTCAAGGTCTTGAAGCGATAAGGCGGCTTCAAAGGTAAAGATGTTTCATCGATTGTGTTGTTGCCAATTCCTTTGAGGGTGTGTGTGTGAAGTAGAGGTCAAACAGCCAAGACAAATATAATTAAAGCTAGAGCTGCAAGCAGTCATTAGTTTTATTGTTGATATTTTTCGGATTAATGTAGTCCTTCAAATAAAAAAAGAAAAACTGAATCCTGCTTCTTGCTTTCTTCCATCTGTTAGAAGAGTCAAGTTTTACCTTCTCACGCAGCTTTTTATGGTGATAAAAGTTGAACATGCACCAAGTCTAGCAAGACATAAAAATAGGCTGGTGGCTGCCCCTCCCTGAGCCTGGTTCTGCTCGAGGTTTCTTCCTATTAAAAGGTAGTTTTTCTGTCCCACTTTCACGAAGTGCTCGATCAAAGGAGGTCCTTTGATTGTCGGGGTTTTCTCTGTACTGTTGTAGGGTCTTTACTAAGGATGGGATTTAATAAGAATAGAGCGATTCTGATTTCATTATCATTGTCACGTATCGACTTGATTCCTTATCGATTCTCCTGTTGATTCTCATTGGGTTCCATATAGCACACTGGGTATTTTCTCTCTCTGTAAACTCAAGAGATGATCACATGAGAAAATCCCACTAGATCAGCCATTTCTGAAATACTCAGACAACCTTGCCATGTTCAAAGTCACTCAAATCACCTTTCTTCCCCCAGTTTTAAGCTCAGTTTGAAATTTGACAGGTCTCCTTGATCACATCTGAATGCCTAAATGCATTGAGTTGCTGCCGGGTGATTGGCTGAGTAGATATTTGCGTTAACAAGCAGTTGAACAGGTGTGATTGTACATGTGAATGATGCAAGAAGGAGTTTGGGTTTCAATAAGTTTCCTAATTGGACAGAGCTGAGAAGTGATTTATTTTGATCTTGGCTTTACAGAAATCTGCTTATGTGTTGCAGCAACAGAGGTGGCTTCCAATGGTTGAGAAACATCCCAAGTATTCAGCTGAGCTCGAAAGAGTGTAGTAAGTTGTAGGCTTCAGTTTGCTGGAGCTATTCGTGTTACATAAGGCTCTCTCTCACACACACACACACACACACACACACACACACACACACACACACACACACACACACACACACACACACACACACAAAAAATCTCCCTCACTCTTCTACCTCTACCCCCCTTTCCATTTTGCGGGAAAGATTTCACACAGGCCCACATACTCGCCATCAGTGTGGCATGGCAGCCATCCAGAGAGGGGCTCCAGTGTCACTCCCTTTCAAAGAGCTCTTTGCTTGCTGTCCTTTTGATGGCTGCTACCCAGCAGCAGTGGAGCAGAAGTGCAGAAAATCCAGCTTTCATAAAAATTTGTCCTTGATTTTCCACACTTAGTTTATGAGGGGGGGAAAAAGCTTTGTGAAAACTTAGCATTGCTCTGGTGCTACACTCTGTCTTTTTTTAAAGACCATATATTCAGTAGTGGCAGAGCTGCTATGGAACAGGTTGGGCAGCTTTTTCTGCTGGCACACATGATTTTTAGCCGCAGGAGCACCTGCGGTCCTTACTGTGTGTAGCACTACCTACGCTACTTCCTGTCAAAGCAGGTATGTCAGGAAAAGCTAAAGTAAAAGCATCACTGAAATATTCTTGTTTAAATAGAGTCAGATGAGGAGGAAAGAAAAATAATGGAGGAATCTGGCTCAAAGAGACTATAGTATAGCATCGCCAAAACAGAACTCAGTGGCCCATATTTATAACTGCTCATGATATAAATGTGAACTTTCTCCTTCAGGTATCAATAAATTCTTTATTAAAGTAAAGCTGGTGTCCTCTGGCAGTTAAGATGTTTAAAATGGGGGGATTTACATACAAGTAAATCTAACTACAGTTATTAATCTTTCTGTCTGTAGTAAGGTGAAAAAAAAGGACTAATCCTGGGCTGCTAATAGCTGGAGACAAGCTGTGCTAAGCCTGGCTTAACTTGTAGGGAGGAGAGGGAAAACTGTTTCTTTGCAAAGTGTGAAAACACTTTTAGACCTGGTCTTTGGTTGGTGACGCTCTCGTGGTTTGATCAGTCTGCTCTGTTCTGATTCTGTCTATCAGGATTTGATGTCCCTCTCGGGGAGGGGTGGAGGGGGTTACTTGAACATGCGGTTCAGACTTCTCCTGAAAGTTACTCAAAATACTGTTGCAGTGACTTTTAGAAAAAGTGACCCCCGAGTGCTCATTCAGACATGAAGCTGACGCTTTTAGCCGTGTCAAAATCTCCGAAATGGTGACGTTGCCAGGTTTGGTACCAAACAGAGACGTGCTGTTGCACAAGCTGATTGCACAAAGGCTACTAGGTGGAAGGCTAAACCGTTGGTGGTCAAGCAATAGTTAGAGCAAAAAACATCAGCCACAACACACAAGCTGCATGTTTTTGCGTCTCTGTTTGACACACATTAAACACAGTTTTAAAGCGGAGCCTTTTTTCCCCAAGTGACCGAGCCAGTCTGTTTCTCCAGTTGCAGATGCTAAGCTATCTGTGTTTACAGTGGAGTAACACAGTATTGTTGGACTTGGCACCACACAAAAAACAACAATAATAGTGCATTTCCCTAAATGTTAACTATTCCAACAACCGTAATTTAAACAAGAATGTTCCGACCGCGAGAAAATATATTTCATTGCATTCACACAGTAATAAACCTGCTGATGTTCACACCGGGATGATGTTGTCTTGGATACAACTCCAACACCTTTGTTAAGCTACAAGGCATCAGGAATGATTTATTTGTTTGCATCCATTTCTGTGAGAGATGTTTCCCCTCGGTGGATCATCTAAGAACACAATCTCTGGACATTTGTCAGAATCTAAAATAGGTCAGTCTCTGTTTTAATGAGGAAAATGTGCAGGAGGGTTACGCTTGCAGTAAATTGGTGTATGACATTGATTGTTTCACATAAACCAGCCAAATCTAAATGTATAGTGTAAGTAGCTAAGTTGTTATGTATACTATTGATGACATATTTTAAGTAGAAGTGGCAAAGCCATTGGCCCTCAGTGCTGAGCATTCACCCTTACTGTGGGGTGGGCTTCTGTATAATGTCTGTATGTATAGTCTCTCTTCTCTTTGACATAGAAAATCCTACTTAAAGGACAGGTGCAATAATTATTACACTGTTGGTGTAATAATTGCTGTTAATTTTTATTCATGTAAATTTGACCATTAATTTAAACATAGTTGATCATGCAACAGCGAAAATAAAATAAAAGCATAAAATGAAACAATAAAAAACATATTTATTGAATTTATATATGATTAAAAAATAATAATAATAATAATAACCAACCAAATAAAAAAAAATTTTTTTTTTGCAATTTCATTGCAACTGCTCTTGGAAGATGTGTGACCTTGTTCTGAATGACCTTCATAGAGTTCAAGGCGATAATCAAAGAGACTCGGCTTCACTTAAAAACCATTTGAACGTGTTGGATTTCTGCTTCTTCCCTGAATTTCACGTTTCAGCGCTGAAAGCCGCGAAGCCGTGCTTTCAGAGGACGCTGTGTGTGTGTGTGTCAGAATTGCGTGTATTTGTGGTTGTGTGTGTAACATTCCAGAAAGTGTCAGAGGTATGCGAATTACGTCTGACAGAGGAAGAATGTGAAGACTTCTGCTGCCATGTGAAGGCCGCTGTTGTTTACTGACAGATTCATGCAGAAGAAGTTGCTCAGCTGTGTGTGTGTGTGTGTGTGTGTGTGTGTGTGTGTGTGTGTGTGTGTGTGTGTGTATGTGTGTTTGTGTCTTTTATTGCGTCACTTCCGGAAAATGTGGGAGTTGCATCACATTTCTGACATAATTGTGTTTCGTGTAAGTTGCACTATAATTTTGGGGCATGTAATTCCTGGTACTCCATTTATCTCCATTTATATTTTAAACAGATTATTGGGGAAATAAATCTGCTTAGTGTACATGAAAAAGCAGGACTGTTGTGGAGGGCCACGCCAATGTCTTAAAAAGAGATCAAATTGATATCACGCAGAATCGAGTTTAGCTTAGCTTGGGAAAATTAATTACCCATCCTGTGTTAATGTCTTGCTGAATGAATGCGTTCATAGACATAAGTAGGCTACTCGCTGTTGTCAGGTACACAGATGACTGAAGTGATGAGAAGCATAAACATTCACATTGTTGGCAGTTTTTCCAGCTTTTCTTAGTTTTAAATTCCTCATATTTGTTTTGGACCATAGCTTGTTGTTCTTGTGAGAAACTCTAAATGTGTCCATGATTACGATTGGTCAACAATCAGTGGTGGTTGTGCAGCTAGGCTTTGCAATATGGTCAAATGGCAATGCACGCTAGCAAGTGGACTTCAGCAAGAGACATTTTAAAATATCTTTGCTCACTTACTGTTCTGGAAACACAAACATAACTGATGTGTTAATTTTGTCTCTTTTTGCCTTTGCTGATTTTTTCTTTTCCTGTTTTTTGTCTCTTTCTCATCAGATTTGGGACATGAGCGACGATGAGAGCATCTGAACAACTGGCGGAGCAAGCACTCAGAAGGACTAAACACATCCATCCATACTTTCTTTTTTCTAAAGTAAATCCTGTATTTACAAAGACAAGGTTGTTTACGTAATGAGCACCAAGCACATGAGCAAATAAATAAATAAATGCTTTAAAAAGGCTTTAAAAAGCTTTAAAATTCCTAATAGTCCTCATTTGGATTCAAGATGGCCCAGATCTTCAGAGCTGGGAAGTAATCTAATAAGCAATTAAGAAAAAGACAACAAAACAATAACTGAAAGCCTGAACAAGTTTTGATTTTTTTTTTTTGCTTTTGATATGTAAAACTGTTGAACTTACTAAAGAATGTACCTGTTCCTGTCACCTGCTGTTGTCTAAACACACTTTAAGTCCCTGAACAAAAACACAACAAAACCTGCAAAAAATATTGGAACTAAAGAGTCTAAAAACACCAAGAAACCTCTCTGAAGTGCCACAGTTTCAATCCCCTCCCAAGGTCTCTGCATCAACACATTTAATGATTTTACTGGAGAGATCTTTGGCAAGGCAGTTACAACATCTGTTCACTTATTCAGTTTGAGAAAGAGCTTCGGATAAGTTTTGAAAATAAAATACAGTTCTGCAGATTCATCCATTTTTGGGGTCTTTTGATTAGAGGCTGTGACACGTACAGTAGAAGTGATGCTTAAACCAGCTTTGTTGCTATGAAGCTTTCACTCAGAGAGGACTTGCATACAGATGTTACTGTGATATAATTAGAACTGTGGAAACTGTTGCTCTTGGTTTGTTGGTGTTGATGCATGTACATGTTTGTGTAACTATGTTTTTTGTGTTTATTTCTTCCTCTGCATTGTCCTGGAAGTCTCATCTGCAGTGATGTATTCAGTGTATTCACATGTACATTTTAACAAATGCTTGGATATTTA
Organism: Aulonocara stuartgranti; assembly: GCF_965226115.1. Taxonomy (NCBI): domain Eukaryota; kingdom Metazoa; phylum Chordata; class Actinopteri; order Cichliformes; family Cichlidae; genus Aulonocara; species Aulonocara stuartgranti. The sequence continues at coordinate 17,974,481 of NC_138943.1, read as the reverse complement.
TGAAAGTGATTGAGACTGACTCGAGTTTCAATCATGAGAAAGGATCTGGTTTGTTTTCTGATTAATCTCGCAGCTGTTTTTCTCTTCTGTATTAAAAAAAACTGGAATAAAATCCATTATTTCTCTATTAACATCTGTGAGGTTTATGTCGCTATGCAACAATGTCCTTTTTATTTTAGCTCAGTCTTTCCAAAAAGCTGTTTGCCGCTCTCGTAACCATTTCACAAGCACAAACACACCAAACAATTACAAGACAGAAACCCACACAGTCAGACTGTGGTTTAAAAGCACTTTATTGTTCATCAAGGCTACTTTAACGTACAAAAAAGGTGGCCTGCCAAAACCTTTTAAGTAGGAGACACAGAGCCACAAATCTTGATAGAAATTTTATTACAGTTCAGAGTATTACTACCATTAAGTACATGCTACTTCCACTTCAAAAAAAGACCTGGAAAATGTGGTGCAGTCCGAGTAAAGACCGACTCCTCTTTGATTTATTTGTTCGATTTTCATGTTAACTTGATTAAGAATGCAAAACGACTTCAACAGATGGAAACTGTGGTGACATATTTAGGAGTGACATCCCCAGAACTAATTTGCTTCTTAGATCATCTACGCCTCGCTGACTGGCACCAAAGCAGATGATCCGCAGCGCAAATCTACAGTTCCATCAGTTCCAACAGCAAATTCAACAAATGCTGACTGATAGTTTTACTTCACTCATTTCCCATCTATAGATGAAAAAAGTCATGAAAAAAAATGCTATTGCTTACGTGCTGTTTGAAATTGTACCTGCCTGCTAGCCCGTGACTAATGGGGACTTTGCTTATATTTTTAAAATGAACTCTTTTGGAAATGGCAAGCAAGACAGAATGGGCTAGAGGCAAAATCTTCCAACAACACAAAACATGCAAATTGCTCAAAAGGCCCGCAAAACAAACTTTGTTTTGGCTTACTGGTAAGTCTTGTTCAAATGTCTCTGAAGTCACATGATCGAACACCATGGGGACCAATGGAAGTAGCGATTGTCACCGACACACCTGTGGCTTACTGTGGTTTCACACGTTTTCTGTGCTCCTGCACTTGAACCTTTACTCTAACAAGACAAACTCTATAAACAAAAAAGATCAACTTTTTCACAAAAAAAAGAAAATGCAATGATTACAATATAAGGACAGGGAAAAAACAATTAAATAGCTACATATCATTAACAAATTCATTGTTCCTCAAAAAATACCTACGATTTTTTTTCTCTGTACATTCGTTACGCACAGCGTAATGATGGTCTTATAGTTTACCTATTATAAAAAAGTATTTTTTTATTAAATGATTTTCCTACAGTGCGTAGGGAGTGTGTGCCAAAGCATAAAGAGAGCCTACCTACAGGGTGGTAGTGAAATGATAACGATAAAGAATAACAGAAAAACAAAATCCTCTGGACACCGAGTCCATTTCCCTCGTGTTCCGATGTTACTGACTGCATACAGGCTGACTGAATCTGAGAGGTGGGGGGAGAGGCAACGCTGAGTGGCAGGTGAACATGTCCTGACTCACAGGTCGCGCTTACAAAAGCTCAGCTTCTGAAAGCTCAGCCTCCCGCCCCAACACTCTGCCTGCGAAAAACCACCAACCCAATCCACTCGAAACTGGTCACAGAAAGCACAAGTACATGACAGAACTCCAGTTAAATGTGAATCTCGGGTAACATTGTAGAACTTCCATCATCTAGTTCTAGGGTCTGATAGCTGAGACTGGAATGTGTAGACGCTTTCGAACACGGTACAGAACTCTAATGTACGTACTTGCCATTCTTGACACAAATTACACAAAGCCAACGAATCAAAACCTCACCACCTATCTGCCTTAGCTCAGAGACTTTAAGTCAATCTGTAGTTTTAATGCAGGGTGAGTAATGTTTTCACTGACTGCTAGTAAGACCCCAAGTTCTCTAAATCAGACCACTAAATGTCCTCAAAAATTAAAATTCAATTCTTCCTTTACTCTCTTTATCTTTTATTCTTCACTATGGCCAATTTATTTCTTAAAAAAGGCAAATGGGGCACCTTTTAATTCGGGCAAAGACACGAGAGATGTTGTTGGGAGGGGATGGGGACAAGTAGCCCTCACTACTTATTAGCTCCGCCTGTTGATATAAAGATAGCGAATGCATTGAGGCCTGTACAAAGTTGCCTACAGCAGGAATGTATGCCACCTTGGCGCAGGTTGCTTTGCAGAGTAAAATTCATTTCCTTAGACTGCAGCACTCTAGTTTGAGTTCAGAAAAGAAAGAGAGAAATATGTATTTATATATATATTAATAAAAACGGTCTAGACACCAAGTCGGAACACAAAAAGTCAGCTGATGGAGGTTGAGCGAGGTGAAACGTCACACCATAAATTCAGATAACTAATTATCAGCCAAGTGTTTTGTTCTCTAGCGTCTCTCTGCTAGGTCTGCCAATGCTATTTCCGTAATGTCGTCTTTTTAGTGCCGTAACTTTAAGACACTTTTATGCGTCAACAAGATGTTTGAGAGCCATCGCGAACCAACTCTTCTTGTAAACAAACCCTGCTTCCCAAAAGCATCCAATGCCTGCCAAGGTGACTTTAAGATGGCAGCTGAACAGGCTAGATGCTCAGATGCTTTTGGAGAAAACAAGACCCCGCTGACTTTTTGCTGTTTGTGTGGTGTCTCAGCTCAGTCAAGCTGACGTTTGTAGCATCCTGTACCACTGATGGATCAACATCTTAAGAAAACCTTAATGAGCTTTGGATCCCAAACCCAACTAAACCCCAAGACGATCGTCACTCTGCTGCGGGGATGAGCTGATCGCCTGCTGGGTTGAGATGATTTTAGGAAACATTGCTCTCATCATTTAACAGAGCCTGTCCGGAGGCTGTCCCACTATAGATGTTTGTTACCATACTGCTAGTAATGGAAAACAACAAAACAAAAAAATACAAAATTGTAATAATAACAATAACAATATGGAGTACAACTGACCCAGCAGTGAGTGTATAGTGTCTATGTCTGTTACTGACAACGAAAGAAGTAACAACTAACGTCTGAATGAAAAGGCTAATAAAAGTTATGTTTGAAATGCTAAAAACACTAATAGATACCAGCTATTAAAAAACAAACAAAAAAAACAAAACAACATGCATTAATTTACCCTTAAAACCTTGTAGAAATCTACCAAACCACAGTGTGTAGGAGAGGGAGGGAAGGACAGCAGGGTGTATGCCAAATATAATTACTACACCCACGATCAAAGAGACCAAACCCCCCCCCCCCAAAAAAAAAACAACAAAAACAAAGGTGTGTTTGAAGAGATCTGAAAAATCTTCTCTCCCCCGGTCGAGAAACCAGACTTTTTTTCTTTCAACCACAAAGTGACGTGCAGCGTCATCTATCCCCTCATCACTGTCAGCAGTTAAGCCCGTGAAACACATCAAAGCACGTCGTTCGGCAAAGCCCAGCCTTCAACACACTCGGTCAGTGTTTTCAACCCTAATCTCCTCTCATTACGGTTGTGATGGCCATGAACATCACAGGAGCTGACGGTTTTTTCATTTTTAACCTGACTGTGCTCTTAAACTGAAAGCCAACAGTTTTTATTGTTCGATAAAAATCAGCGCTGCTTAAATAAGAATCTGGATGTGCGTAGAGCCGATACCAGAGGACCAGGATCAAACCAAGGGGTCTTTTGCTTTTTAGGTATCTGTATAAACCACATACAAACATTCATATTTACACATCTTATGGCCACATTAGACCAAATCTACAAGCTGCAATTCTAGTGTTTAATTCAACCTACTTATAACCTTGTTCTCACAATATGATGTAGCGGTTTGGTGACTAATGGTGGATGGTAAAATTTTAAGTCCCTCCAATAACTTTTCTCTTTATTTATATTAATACTTGCAGCTCTCAATATAACCACTCCTTAGTGAAGTGCTGGTGTCTGTTTTTCACCTATGTGTGTGTTTTCAGCTAACAGCTTCACTACTGAAGTTTCAAAAGTCAAAAGCTTGCTGTGAGTCATGCGTCTACTGCCCAACGCCATAAAGGCGTGTTTACATTTTCCTAAATGCTTTCAATAAATAATGGATAATGACCTTGTTCACACTTTTCTACCAGCGCTGGGGTGGAAATGTGCACGGGTAGATTTCAGAGAGGAGTTAATGGGATGCAAAAATGGCTATTCCAACAAAAGTTGGAATAATATGCCATCGTGTCAAAGTCAGCCTCGTCCGTCCCAGTGTGTTCAGTGCCAGATCGCAAAATGACATGCCACCCTTTACTCTCTACGGCAGTAGTGCAAATCAGACCGAGTCGATCACTAAAGTATACACATACAGTAACAAAACCACGAGAACACATACACAGAAGAGAGAGAGGAAAAGTGAGGGGGGGGGGGGGGGGAAGGCAGGTGAGAGGATGAAAGGAGATAAAAACAGAGGGAGGTGATTGCAAGATGGCTTTTTGTTGTTTTGTTTCCGAGGTGGGCATGGATAAACATCAGCGTCTGAGGTTTCTTTGGTAGAACAGTCAGGTGGTTTATGTTCATTTTCTCCAAAGTGTTTCTCGCTCATCTTTCCTTTGAAACGTCGGGCATCGCATAACGCAGAAGCAAGTACACAAAACTACCGTTAAAGAAAAATAACAACAAAGAAGAAAAGAAAAAAATTAATAATTAAAACACCTCCTTTTCCGTTCTCTCCGTATTTACATATAACTACAGACACTTGCTCGGCTCCAAGCTTGACATGCAGGATGATGTATGACTGGAAGGAGCAAGCTCATGCTCCACCTAAGCTCCAGGCTAAACCCTCATCACTCATTACTGATTGTCTGGCATTAGCATACCAGAGGACAGATGGGAAAAATGACTGTGTTGTTATTGCTCGATTGATCCTCTATGAGTGCACAGTGAGAGAGCGGGCTTGAGGGTTTTAGATATTTTTAGCAGACCAGCAGACAAGCATTCCCTCTGGGATGCTGGTGACAGACCAAAGTGATGGGGGCATGGATGTTAGAGCCAGGATAAGGATCGGGAAAACTGGGGTCTATCCACCCCCTTCAGGAGACGACAGAAGGGGAGTGGTTGTGATTGACCATGCGACTGTCAGGGGAGGAGTTTGGGCTGCTGCCAGATGACGAGGGACTCCCTTTGTTTTTGATCTGCAGCCAGGTTTCGCCGAGCGCCTTGGCAAAGTGGTCATCCACTGAGCCCGTGATGGACACCGAGTTGGTGGCGGTGGGCTCGGGCTCCTTGTAGTTTTTCCCAAGGCTGCGACGGAAATGTTCCTCAATCACAGGGTCGCACACTGTGTTGGCTTATGCAAGAAGAAGAGAAAAAAAAGGGTTTTAGTTACAATTTTAGTTAAAAAAACAACAAAAAAAACTAAAATACAAAGAAATGGTCAGCAGGCAATTTGTTTTAATGTGCATGCGAGTTTACTTTTTTATTGCAGGTTTTCTTTTTAAATCAACATTTTAAACTTCACTGTTAACCTCAATGAGATCATAGAGATTTCACTGGGATCATAAAAACCCACAGAAAACATGAAGGAAAAAGAAAACAAATGTTTTATTGGCCAAGGCCTCGAGTGACTCTGTGGGTACAGAGATAACAGATAAGATTGTAATTAAGTATGTTTAAACGCTATCATAACAACGGTTTCGTTATAAAAACAGAAGAACCCTAGCATTACTACAATACATTTACATCTGAACGTGGAGAGTATGAGCTGTTTTCTCTCTGGGGTGCGCATTGCTGTTGCAAATGCATTTGCAAACGTGTACTCACTGTTGCTTCTCCTGTAGTTATTGGTGAAGTTGGAGCAGCCGTTGTGGGAGACTGTACAGTGAGACAGGTTGCAGTTGCGGTTGTTTGCTGGGGCGCATGTGATCACTGAGGGACGATTCTGAAACACAAAGAGTCTGTGTTAAATGTCGAATTCAGTCTTATGATTGCCGATCAGCAATTTGCTAAAGCGTGTTAAAAGAAGCAGAGTAAATGCAAAATGAACAGAACAGCAACTTTTCAGAAAAGATGGAGAAAATGAAAAGACGTTTTAAGTTTGAGGCAGCAGGAATGATCCAGTGACCACCAGGATTTTAAAACATGGTTTGCAAACAAGCCAAATAGGAAATGTGTACTTTCCACCAACCAAGGAGGCAGGTTAATGAAAGCATATTAGTCACATCATGTGGGGGACCTACCAGAGTTGAGGTTTCACTCGACAATTTAAGAAAAATGTGGTGCGCATTAGAGCCAAAGACAGGACGGGTATGTTACCTGCTGGCGTTCCACAGTGCTGACTGTGTGCAGCACTGTAGCCATAGCTGCTGTGTTGCTGCGTGCTGACTCCACCATGCTGTTTTTGGTAAGTGCCAGTGGCTGGTCCATGGTAGCTAAGCTGGCCAGGTGGAGGTGATGGGGGTGGCTGTACATGTGGTTGCTCGGCACTCCCAGAGCACCCGGCACCACCACACGTTCGATGGGGCTCCTGCTGCGGTCCTTGGAGCCAGGAGAGCTGCGATAATCTCCATTAGGTTTCCTGAGGAACAGTCAAGTAGCCAAAAAACAAACGCACGTTATTCATCCCGCACACTGGATAGTGTTATTTAATTCATGTGTATTCTGAGTCTGCTAGCACTAAATTGACTCTGAAGCCAGTATCATAATTAAAATGATAAGAGAAGACATTTGGAGCTTAAACATAACGATCCAAGGTTATCAAAAACACAATATTTGGTGTTTGGGATGAGATGAAAAGTAAACATGACGTGCAAAGAGTGTTGACAAACGATGTAAGGAATGGGCAAAGAAAAAAAAGCCAAGAAGTAAAGAGACAGAAAGATCACAAGGAGTTCAGCTAAGACAGGGAGAATGTGACGTGGGGGGAAAAAAATAAAGATTATAAAAGGACAATTGTAAATGGTGCTCTGTGTCAGCAGGAACGGCAAAAGCTATTAATACTGGTCTAACAAATACACACTCTCATGGACACACAGCCTTAGCTCTCAGATTGCTGGTGGGGTTTGATAAGACCATATGGTGCCAACACAGGCTCACACACTGTCCTCAGATGGAGGAAGGAACACTCTCCTAACTTTATCCAACATGGATAGACTCCAAACTTATCTCGACACAGGAGGGACAAATGGGCACAAAGTTCAAAGCTCTTGAGAGGTTTCCCCAGCAAAGCAAATCAACTTCATCTCTTCGGCAAGCTGCACTTACTGCAGTCATAATTTAAAAAAAGAAAAGAAAACTACTAACGGAGCATAGATGCAGGCTGATGTCACTCAACATTCAATTAAAGTCACTAAACATCCTTTCTTTGAGTTTTATTCCCTGTCCACACTTACAACAATGAAGTGATTAATGGAGGTAAAAGGAGGTTAGCCATGCACCTTCCATATGAAAGGGAATTATTTAGCAGCACTGTTATCACCAAGCAGTGAGCTCATATTTTAATCACTGCAAAACAGATAAGGATAAGGGATTAAAGTAACAACAGTTTAAGAAAACAGGCTTTCTTCCAGCTCTGACAATAATGATTGTGATATGTCTGATGTAAACAAGTGTCTGCGACTAAAGACCATTGAGTTGTAGTTTAACAAGTTAGTAATTGTTTTGGTCCCTACATCAGATTTGCTCTGTGTTTTTTTTTTTTTGTGTTTGTGGGTGTGTGTCCGTGTGTGCGGTTCACTCCCCTCTTACAAACTGAGGCCCAGCTACAGGGAGCAAGATTTACTGTACTCGCCTCTGTCTCTCCTTTTCTCCCCAACTCCATAATCCATTCACAGATAGAGACATCGACTTGCTCATTCCTACACAGAATACGCTACACACAAACCATGCAGGCTTGATTAAATTTGCAAGAAATAATACTGAACTCAAGCGAACATCGATTAATATATATAACTTCCTCATTCTCCACCGAATACTATGCAGGGGCATTTCCTAACCCACACAAGTTAAAAGGCTGCAGGAGCCCTTTAAGTTGCAAAACAAGCTCAAGAAAGCAGTTGTAGATCCATGTGACTAAGCAACCTGACTGTTGGGTCAAGCATCTGGAGTCCATGGCACAGTCCTCCACAAATAAACAATCTACACAGAATACATAAAGGGGGAGAGGAAGAGCCGAGAAGAGGTGGGGAAGGGTGAGTTGCATGTGAATGGTCGGGACCTCGACTTTAAGAAAGAGTGAGGTCAGTAGTTTCCTTCGTTTGTGCCGAGAGCTTACATTCACGGAGACCCGCTCTCTTTTTTTTCCTCCCCTTTTTCTCACAATCAGCAGCAAACTTCCTGAGGGTTAAAGAAGGAAAGGACTTGGCAGCGCTTGCATAAACCCTGGCCGACAGCTCACCAACAAGCTTTTTTTGTTCTTTCACAGTGGCATCAATTCTCCATTTCATCTTCATTTTTTTTTTAAACAGTACAAAGAAAAACATACATTCTGGAGCTGATCCCTTTAAATCAGGTCATAATTAAAACTAAAGCCTATTCAACTGAATAAATTGTTTACATTATTACTACATGAAACATCCACTTTTAATCAGACAATATAAAGAAAGGTCCCCCTGCATAATTTCTCTATTATTTTCAAATATAAACAATCTCTTGATTAGCTAAGAGCCAAGCAGATAACAAAGCTCTCTCATCCCTTCCCAGCAGCTGGGTCTTGAGTTGGGTTGTGGAAGTTGTTCCAAACTTTAATCACTGCCAAAGAGCAGGCATGCCCACATCCTCATTCAAGAGGGCCCATTGCAGGAGCCAGTGAATGGGATCAACAAATCTGACCAATGAATGGAATAGCTGTCGAATCCACCGCCGCCCCCGCCTTCCCCTCGCCTGATTGCCCACCAAACCCTGGACCACATTTCATGCCAGAGATCAGGCTTTCAAAACCCACTCTGTGCCTTTGTCTCTCTTACTCACCTCTTAATTATCATTAAGGTCACAGCTGGGGAAGGAGGGAGAGGACGGACAGGGTAGATGGCAAGGGCTACACATGAAACATGGCCACTGAGCGGTAAAAAGGGCTAGAGCTAAAGAGAGCAGGCTGCCAGGACAAGAGGGATAGATGGGAGCTAAAAGTGGGAGAGAGAGAGGGGGGGCAGCCTTTGATTACTAAATAACACAGAGACTTGGCCCCTACAGTGGGCACTGGGAGACAAACAGCATTTTTTTAAAAAGAAGGGGGTGAGGTTGGAAACAGAGAGTAAAGGAAGCCCAAATCCAATAACGTATAAATAAACATGAAGGAAAGTAGTTTACAAACAACAAGTGAGCTCTTACCACCAGCAGTGTGATGACAGGATTCCTCTTAATTGGCAGAAAATGTTTGCTAAAGTGACGTTTCCTAGATAAACTGGCCAAACTACAAAAACCAAACTAAAGCTTTTTAAACGTAGAGCTCAGTCAGAATATGTGAGAATATTCAGTCATATCTTTTTCTAACGTCTCTGATCCCTTTTTTCAGTTGATTTACTTTGTAAATAGGAATGATGTAAAGGACATCAAAATGATCTGTTTGAGAAATGAAATACAGAGAAAATATCTATCTGGCTGTATTTTACTGCAGGCTAGGTTATATGCAGCCTGGTATTAGTGGTAGTCACTGTGGTGGGTACCTACTGAAAGATCCCTTAATTTAAAACCCAGAGAGTCCAACCCTCAATACATAAATGATATATTCATATATCTTTAACAATGTTACACTACTCAGATCTATCATTAAGCATAGCCTTTTAAGTAACCACTCACATGACATCCGGCCCGCAAGTCAACCTCAAGTTAAAGATCATACTGCGATCATGTGTTTGAATGATCTGGGGGGGGTGGGGGTGGGGGGGTGGGGGGGGGGGGTGGACAAGTAATTAGTTCATGCTGGCTAGAAAAGCAAGTTTGTTTGAGCTAACATGCCCTAATAATCACGACAGTAAACTACATAAAACAAATAGAAACATATGAACCAAGAACTTTAAAAATATGGGTTCTTTTTCAAAGTGTGCCAGGGTTAATCCTGTATGAGACTGCCAGTTTGGTGAATTTGCTATATTTGACTATGAGGCAGCGAGACAGAAGCTATAAAAGCTCGAGGCTTTTTCTCACAATTGTGTTCCAAGGTCTTTAGAGAAAACCTCCCTACAAATCTTTGGTTGGGCAGAGGTTCATATCCAACTCTTTAATAAATGCATTTTTAAAAAAAAGCAAGACGAGAGAGGGGGGGAGAGATACACACAGGAAACATCTGGGAAGAATCAGGGTGTAGAGGGAAGACAACAAAAAGAAAAAAAAGAAGTGGAAGAGGATGAAGGGCTAACCACAGGTTATAACCAGAACCAAGCTCTACAAGTTCTACACAAAACCACAAAAAAGAGATATACATACACATACACACTCACAGACTGTGAGCCACAGAGCTTATTCAGACTATGTATATATAGTATACAAACATCTCAACACCGTTTACTCTGCTGTTTGAAGTCTTTAGTAGCTGGTGTGAGCGGAAGTTAGCAAAAATATCTGCATCCTTTAGGATCAAAGCCCAGAGGAAATGCCCTTTAATCAAATATCTGCTGAAACAAATTATATATATAACACTTCAATTCTAAACCAAAGACTAGCTTGTTCACTGCTCTCTACACGCTGGTGCTGGAGCCTTCAGATTGTCAATCATGCAGAAATACTGATAGAAACAGCACATTTTTGACAGTTAACTGACTGCAGAGACAGAGAACTGAAGAAAATCCTTTGTTATCAAAGCTGGGACAGATCGGATATGGGAACAACCACAACAAGAAGGCAAAGAAAACAACATGTGAACACACACAGACACATAGACACACACAGCTAAAAACAAAAACCCACATCTCCCCTCCTTTCCTCACATGCTCGCTACATAAATAGTTTCATGTAAAACAAGAGGGTAACAATGACTTCACCAGCCACACACACACACACACACACACACACACACACACACACACACACACACACACACACACACACACACACACACACACACACACACACACACACACACACACACAGCCTCTTTCCACTCTTATTTTCTCCCCATATAGCCTCTAGAGAAACTTCCATGAGAACAACTTACTGATGAAGTTCCCAGTAGAAAGCAGCTGTGGTTTCTGTAAGCTACAGTATTCTGTGCAGCAATGTGATTTACTTGGATTTTGCATTTAGTGCCTATAGATACAGCCGTACATTTGGAGTAAACTGTAATACTGTATACTGTTTCAGCATAATGTAGCATGAATGCAACTGCAGATCTTCAGGCTTTCATTTCAGATTTTCATCGGTGGTTAAAATTCTACAGAGTGAAGAGAAATGGAAATTCAGAACTATTATCAAGTGCATGAAAAGCAAATATCTGTTCCAACCAGTGACTAACCAGACATAGTTTGCATTAGTCAAGGTCCTCATGTTTTATTGGCGCATTCACAGAACCAACAGATTTTCATGGTATTTCAAAAAAACAACAAAAAGCAAACTAGTACCTAATGAGTCTAATGTATTTTGACTGCTGAATATAAACTTTCCTGTAGTTAAATTCGCCAAACTACAGTCAATGCAAAAACTATGTCAGTGGCTTTTAGTCTCAAGGAGCAATGAAACTGTTAAGGACTCTCATACTGGCGAGTCTACAACTACAGAGTGGCAGGCAGGCACACAGGCAGGAGCAAGCTTCCAGCCCGCAGGCTCCAGTGGACAGGATAAGGCTTCTTTGTTCAAGGCTCCTCCTACTACTCAGAGAAAATGAAAAAGTAGCCCCTGTTGCCTGACCTCACCCCACACAGAAACACACACACACAAGCACTCAGATAATCACAGGTAGGAGAGCACGCATGCATGTGTAAACAACACAGACAACAGCACATGTGCATGCCTGCACAAACCGATGGATACATGTAGACTAGGGCGACATATAAGCACTGGCAGTTATTTCTATTAAGACTTCAATATTCAGGATTTTGAATGCCAAAAACCCTTCTGTGTTGCAAGAGTCTGTTTTCATGGGACTTACAGCAACAACAACAAAAAAAGGAAGATATTATTAAAACAATAAGCCTGCTGAGAAAAACATACTTACGGCCACATTCTTAAACACACAGGCAGCCGACAAAAGCAAAATGCATTCACTTATCATGCATGTTCATAAAAACAAACATAAAAGCTTCAGCTGGTTCAGAGAGTTTACTTTTTCTCACCACTGCCTGTGCACCTCCCCCTAACTTTAGCTCGTAGTGATTGGCCAACAGAGGAAACTTGAGCGTCCCCCCTTCATAGCCCCGCCCTAATCGGAGGTGTCAGGTGTCTGTGTGTGTTGAGGCTCACAGAAAATATGACTGAACTTAAATACAAAAGAAAGCCAAATACACGGAGCTCGACAAGTCAGCACAGAGGAAAGCAGAGGAAAGCTGCAATACGAGCAAAAAGAGAGAAAAACCCACACTTTTCAGAAAAAAGAATGAACACAAAAGCTTCTGCATGGGCAGGGACACTCAACAGTGAGCTGAGCAATCAGTGCACACACACGCACACAGAGAGAAAGCAGACAGACAGAAGCAGCCAGGAAAATCCAACAGATAGAGAAGACGTGGGAACTGCTTCTGTGTGTGGTTTGGGTGGAGTTTCATTTTTCTATTGAAAAAAACCCATTAAGGGCAAAAAATAAAGTGCTGTATGAATGTGAAGGTGAATTGGTGAATAAGGGATGTGGTGTAAAAGTACTTTACTTATTAAGAGTAGAAAAAGCACTGTATTACAGTATTAATCTCCTTACATGGCACAGCTGAAAGGAAAACAGAATGTATGTTAAAAATCTGGCTGCCCTATGTCGTTTTGCATGTGGGGAGGGTGTTTAAGGAGCATTTTTAGCTCAATTTTCTCTGTAGCAACATCCCATCATTTTCCACTTCACTCCAAGTTCTTTGGAAAGGGAGGGGAGCTACACCTAGGAGGAAAGTGTTTCTGGCTGATGCTGGATACAAGTTTCAACAAGTCGTACAGCAGTTACCAGGGGAAGAATGCCCTCAGAGAAACCTCAAATTAGATGACTAAAAAAAGACACATTTGGGATGACCCGAGGGGAACTTGGTTTCCAGGATAAAAAAAAAATATCTTTGTGAACTAGAAAGGCCCTGGATCCATCTTCAAGCTGCAGCAAGTCAAGTAGCAATTGACTTTTGTTAGGTAGAGATTAACCTGCAGCAGCAGGAGTCAAATGACTTCAAGGTCATAATTAAAATGGAGATTAAATACGGGGATTATGGCTTGCGCCTTGGAAATAATCATGGTAAAACGAGCAGTCTAAAAAGCCCTAAACATCACAGACATTTGCATCAGTTTTATTTTTACAGAACCTTATTCTAGTCAAACAACATGGTTGCACGTAGGAGCTGTGGCGAGGATCTGTGACACCAACTGAAAGCTGATATAACAATAAGTTCTACTGTGCTGCACAACACCGACTTACGAAACTTGTGATACACAAGTAGGAGCACTTACGTATCGATGCATGCAAAAGTTAACCACACAGTGCATATATAATGTCCCACGTGGAGTGAAAAACAACAGAGACAACAGAATAATACCACAAGCAGTGGTTGGATTTACTGCAGACTATAACCCTAATGCCCACACAACTGCCACAGAATAACAGGAAAAATGATGATTCTGCACAAATGTCAAATCTCACAAGCTAATCCTTTGTTATGTGTCACAAGATTAAAGAACAAAGACCCTTACCCACGGCCTCAGTAGAACAGCTTAATTCAAAAGTCAGATGCAACCTAGTCTAAATAAATAAATAAATAAAAATAATCATGACAATAAAACGACATTATCTGTATGCTGCTATAGGTTCTGCAAACAATTATTGCTTCACAAATATCAGTAAATACACAAACACCAGTGTGTAATTTTTTCCATTTACCTGCACTGTGGAGTGTTGGAAAACAGTGCCAGTAATTTGAGATACTTCTGCAGAAAGTTTTTTGAGATTTTAACTTGTTTAACTCGATTGTAACTATTTGGCCAGTTCCTCGATTATATCATAACTATTTAATGTAATCCTAAAATCAACATTATTTACTCACTGACTTTTCAGACATACAAACTCATTTGTTGAAGGTTATATTCGCTCTTCCTTGTTGGACTCCCTGAAGCAAAGTGTTTCCAAACAGCTGAACTGGTTTTACCTCTCTTGTTGCCCTAGGGCTCTTTTCTTCATCTTGGCTCGAGGTGAATTAAACCTGCCACAGCATGGCGAGAAATGACTTTGAGCTTTTTAGGGAGGGGTAAAAGGGCCACAGTTGTAAAGGAAAGCGATGCTCTGGAGTCATAACAAAAGAAAAAGCAAGTGCATCAGTGCGAAGCTAAACGAGGTACAAATTTTTTATTTTTCCGGTAACTTGTATTCACAACTACCGGGTGCTAAAACTAACTGATGATGAAAATCAGGTGGTGGGCAACCATAGAATCTATCTACACGTGAACATTTTGTAGGGTTGCCTTTAAAATCTGTTGGTTTCCAAGTCATCTATTCTCAGACACTTGTGGGATATTCCTGTTTGGGCCAGCCATGTACTACATGTAAGTGTGTGACTATATAAGTTTAGCTATATAATAACAATGCTTGTACCCATTCTCTCTTCTTCCAGTTTCCAGTATATCCAGTCATTCATCTACTGCATTCCATTGTGTCAGTTGAAAACTTCAAGAAGAATAAAAACAATCCTCATATTACTTGTATTGTATTTTTGCATGAGGCAGAAATGGGCTTGAATATCTCACTCTTTGGATATTTCCTAATTTTATAGAATATGTAGTTTCCTGCTGTTAAATTTAAATTCATATGAGAAGCAAAAATATAATTTTGCTGCCCCTCTTCCTTTTCTCAAACTGATCATTTTATATACAAGTATAGCCAAAAGTCATAGCACAGCCCTTGTCTAGTCATTTGGCAGACAGCGCTGTGGTTATAAAAATATGTTCGACTTCTGCTCCGCTCCCCACCCCCAACCCCTACCCCCAGCATCTGGACATACTGACATACTGCACGCAAAACTGTACAGCTCTACCCAGCACCCCTTGACTCCATCTGCAATAAATAGCAATGGCTGGAGTCCTATAACTGACTCAGTCATGTCTGACTCTGACTCGACTGCCCCTGGCCCCAGCAGTCCTTCACCACCACCAACCAGGACTCTGGAATCTCTGGTATTGGGAATGCGGGAACGACGTGAGTAATCGTTCTGTTGTGCAGTCCCTGTTTCCAAGCTTCCAGAGATCTGCAGCTATAAGGAGTTTGTAACACTGTTGAGCGAGCTAAACCTGGCATAGCACCCTGGAGTCCAAACTAGGACTTCTAAGATAGCGCCACTGTGCACCGTTTCACACATGGATGGCAGAAACACGTGCATTGACAGGAAAAACTGACTTCTTTTAAAGGCTCAAGGCACCAAGGGTTCTAAATATGCATTCTGGACATGTATGAAAAACAGTTCAGTGTACATGGCCATTCACTGGCTACAGTGTTTGTTTGTATATGAAAGAGACAGATGGACAGGAAAGAGAAATGTGCACTGATAGCAAACTACAAGTTCATTTCCATTTCCAGATACTCATAAAAAAGTGAGCATCTGGAAATTATAACTCCAGATGTTTATAAAGCTTTTTATTAGAATGTGTGTGTTGTTCAGTTGCATGTGTATATGTACTCACAGCTGCGCGGCAAACAGTCGACTCATCTTTGCCACGTGCTCGTTTTCATCCATGTCGCTGTCCCCCTGATCACCACTCAGCTTCCTCTTAGTGGGGCTGATGGGAGGAGGACCCGTCCTGTGGCTGGAGGAGGAAGATGAGGAGGATGATGATGAAGACGAGGAGGAAGACGACAGGGACAGGAGTCTGGGGTCTCCTCTTAAAGCTGCCTCACCTGAGGAGGAAAGACATCAAAGGAGGAAAGAAAGACAAGACAGAGGGTTATTAGTGCTGCTGACACCGTGTTCCAAAACACGATCATTTAGAAGTCTGAATGAGTTTGAGATTGCTCCACTGCTACACAAACTCTGAAAGACGAAAACATCAAGAGAAACGCAATACAACATTAGGAGAATGTGTCTTAGAAAGTTTGCAAAAGAACTGCTGCCTGCACTTTTGTCATTTTCAAAAGTGAGACTAGAGTGACAGTTGTGCAGCTGTGGTCACCTCACGTGGTTAGCTTTACTAAGATTACTGTAAAATAAATGTCAATTATAGTAATTAGCCTAAATTATAGCATTTAAAAGCAGAAGGTGACTGCTGTATTGCCACTTTAAAACAAGGTGTCTACCGCATGACAACGTTACAGGCTGTGTCTGGGGTTTTGTTGACTTATACAGTTTGCTGAGAGAGGCACAAACCTCTGGCATAAAAGAAGGAGTATCTGGTGAGGAATGTTTTGAAAGAAATAGTTGCGGATGGATTCTGCATATGTTTGTGTGTGGGGGGGGAACTATTTCTCCCTCTGCAGCCTTATCCCTCGTACAGAAGGCCTACAGAGTTGTCAGTGAGTGGGAGTTTAGAGCAAGAGAATCAGGAAAACTACCACTGGCTCTGTCTCAGCATGGGGACTTTCCACTGCTTCTGCCTCATGTATCTGTCTGACTTTACCCAAACAACACTGAAAGGCCTACACTAAAACTCCTAGTCCAACTCACATAAAAACGAATTAGTTACAAACACTTGCTAACTGTTAGTTCATCCTTCATTTCAAATTATTTTGTATAACAAACCAATCAGTATTGATTAGATTTTGGAGAAATATTCTTCCTGCATTTGTAGAACCAAAAGAAAAACCCAAAAAAAACACACACACACACACACACACACACACACACACACACACACACACACACACTAGTACTAAGTAGCAGGACATTAGACATTAAACTGAATTCTTATAAATATTTATTCTTCTTTTCTTCAGATGAATAAGGTCATAAAATCTGGTTGAAAGCCAGTTTAAACTAAAACTGAGTCATTCAGAATGCGGCAGCAAAAACAGCCTAAAGACTATGAAAAGACTTTGTTCCTCCACCATTCCTCCATGTATGTTAAGCTTCATGGCCTATGAAACACAGCTGCAGCTCCTCCCCTCACCCTCTCTCTCTGGCATGTTCCTTCTCGTGCTACTGTGTACCATGGTAACAAGGGTGACATCATCTTTTTTGGCAGGGAGAGGGATGGCAATAAAGGAAGAGAGACTGACACCACACTGTCCAATCAGCATCCAGGACTCGCTTATCACCGAGTAAAGTGCTCAACAAAAGAGTGAATCTTCGAGCGGCAAGACATTCGACCGTATGAGGTCAAACACTGTTGACCTGCGCGACAATACAACTGCTATTGCACACTAATATATACTAGGTTGTCATTCAAGTGTAACCATCTGACACGACTGCAGCCTTTGAGAATTTTATTATGTCCGCTTTTTCTTATGAGTTATAGAAGATGATTTCACAGCCTAATGCAGTTTCAATACACACTAATTCTGCATTAGTCATTTGTATTTTTTTAAACTAGGGATATACAACAAACTGGAAACTGGTTGCATAGTTTTCCTTCTGAAACTAACCTGCATTGGTGATAATTTGAAGGACAATGCAATGAAATCATTTTCTGCAATTTATTCTCAAATCAAAAGGCAAAAAGAAACAACAAGAGCAGAAGTACTTACACATTAAGTTTTTATATATTTTTACACACAAGAAATGTATCTACATATAGGAAGTGATTATTTATAGTACATTAGTTTAAATATTTGTTCACTAAATACATTTCATTTACATTAAACCAGCAGACAACTAGTGGGAATAGAGCCGTAACCCAGAAGCCAAACTCCACTCTGTCTTTTCCCCTCTCTGCTCTTTGAGTTCATTAGGTCCACATGATCAAAGCCTATTTCTCCTGATAGAACTTCAAACAGCTTGGATCAGGATGAGATTGGATTACAAACTGAGGCGAGCTTCCCTCTCCATCGCTCTCATTTCCGTCTCTCTCCCCCTTCCTCGCTCTGTCCTTCCCCCCTATCTGATACTTAAAAAAAGATGGTTCCTAGCATGTCTTCTCTCTGCAAAACAGCTATGTAGTTATTTTTAGCTGAATTTCTCAGTAAATTGAACTTGGCCCTCTGGCTGCCTTTATTATCCGAGTCCATGGAGGTTTTACACTTTAAATACTAAAAAGGAAATACAAAAAAAGCTCTTCCACAAAAGTCCTGGACTGTATGAGACTGACCTGAACTTTTAAACCCGATGTTAGATTTGTTTGACCTCTGATATGAAAATGGAGGCACACAGACAGACAAAGAGAGACAGAAGAGAGGGGGAAAAAAACACAGCGCAAGTAGGTGGTTTAGCATAATCAGGTGTCGCATGTCACATTGATGACACATCGGAATAAATCCCTACATGGCTCACATTAAAAAAAAGATTCAGTGTCCTATTTGGCAACATGGTTTTAATTCTTAGCAAAACTACTGAGCATCAGAAATGCTGATTGCTTCAAGGTCAGCTATGATGTGTTAGGGAGATTTTAGACAACTATATCAATACAAAGACTGCTGCTTATTAAAACTCTGAATTCTATTCTCCATATTTTGGTTAAAATAAAGAGATGAGATGATGTTTTGTGCTGTGCTTCAGTGGTCAAGAGTCTAAGTTGCAAGTAACAGCAATACAAAACTAGTTATCTCTAGTTCATCAGATTAACTAACTTAGAGAAACAACCTGGACCTAGTGACCCTCTTATTGGCTTTTTAACCCACCAAAGTTGTAACTGCCTTCACAGTAAATGGTGGTTAATGTTAACTCTACAACATAATTCCTTCACTTTGCCTGTGTTGCTTCACCATGGCGTCACTTCTTTGCTGCCTGCTGTGTACGTTAGACAAAAATGATGTTGTATGATGTCAATCATGAATAAATTTTTTTGTTGGTAAAAATAATTGCTTTGGCTTAACTTTGTTTTTAATTCATAGATCTGCCACCAACTGCATTTTACAGTTTACAAAAATCCATATTTTGCTCTAAATCCAAATGAGCCATTTGAACCACTGAGCCCTGAAATCTCTTTACAATTAATTAGGTGACAGCCCCAGGAAGCTGCCAAAGCTGTGACCACTGCTTGTCGAAGGACTACTTATAAACATTTAAGGAACTGTTTAAAACTCATATCAACTGAGCTTCAAGTTTCTGAAAACTAAAGGGGTGTTCAGTGAAGTAGGAACATCATAGAAAGTCGATGACATTCAGCAACTTCAAGCAACGATGCAATGGGTCCCAAGTTTTGTCAACTTTAAGGCAACTGATTGAAGCAACTAGCAATTAGAGTGAATGGTATTGCTGATTGGCAAAGGGGGCAAATATATTAACAAGTTATCCAGGCAACATTAGCCTAGAATGTCCACAAGCAACCAACCACAGGCAGCAAAGCGACAGCCAATGAGCAAGTATGGTGATAGATCAGGTTTTGGGGTTTTTCTTTTGGCAAGTCCTATCCCCACTTCAGCCAGTATGTCACATGTATGTATTTAGTATGCATTTAGTTTGAACATGCAGCACATCGAACATGGCTGGAGAGCATAGAAGGAAAGTGTTGAACAATGTCAGTCGCAATCAATACGTTGTTTAACCAATCTAATTTCAATGCTGTGGGCCCACTGTCAATCAGCTCTGGCCAATCACAGATAAATCATTACTGTTTTTCTCCTGTATATGCTCTTATGGCTTCTTTTCTAAACAAACATAAAGCAGAAAGATATCTGAGGAAGTTTAGAAATGACATCACTCTGTAGTTTTTGTCAATATGGCAGCCCCAAAACTACAGTATTGGTGGGCTTCAGATTTGAATGACTACTATATGGAATTTGTTATGAAGCACACAGTTGCATACAATTTATGACATGGCATAAACTTCCAAATTTCACATGTTCATCTGTCCAACCAGGAGTGAACACACATTTTTCTTTAACTCACAACTGAGATGAATTAAGTCATAAAGACAGAAAGGAAGACGATTAATGTCACTGTAGGTTCACGTCACCATCATAGCACATTAATCACCCCTGGTGAATGAACTTGAGGTCAGAATCTGTTTTTCCATGAGCCAAGTCAAGACCCTGAATGATGTCAACTTTTTTCTAATTCACTACAGCTGATTTGATTTGTTTGTGCGAGAATTCACTAAACTTTGTCACTTACACAGTCTGTAAAAACAATATATCTACCTGCACAACAAATAAAATGTTCAACCTGAGATTACCTAGAAAGTCACACTAGTGCAGACTATCCAAGCTGTTCATCCATTATTACTTTTTTTTAGCAGCTATTCAGTTGCATTATAGGCAGGGTATTCAAATGTCCCATCTGCATTAAATGTTGTTAAATGTCAGTGATAATACAGGAGCAGTAATAGCTTCACAACAGGACAGTATACAAGTAGGAGCGTGATTGTTGGGAAATGATGGTGTAGTTTGGCTCATGCATATAGTAACAAGTCAGAACACCCACAATATCACAAAGCACTTCTATCCCTTTCTTGGCTCAACAAGTTTGAACACGAGGGGCTTTCCTTTTCCCCTCTTCACTGATAAGCGTGTCCTTTTAGCTTTGTTTTCTTATCATGAAGCTCAGATTTTAGCTCAGTCAGCTAAAAACCATACACTCTCTCTCTCTGTGTCACACACACACACACACACACACACACACACACACACACACACAAACAAACACAAAGAAAACCAAACTGATTGTCTTAATAGTGCAGAGATATGCTTCCAGACACAAATTGTATCCAAACCAGCAGATATATAAGCACAAAAATACCACTACAAAGATTTTATCTCCATCTTTACTTATGTCATTTTATTTAGAGTTAGATGACAGCTGTGAGGAGTGAAGCTTCGTGGTGACACAAACGCTCATATTCTGACTAGCAAAAATCCCGGGCCAGTGGCAGGCTTATCTAATACACCTGCACTGTGCAGAAATGGCACCAACATTTCTCAATAATGGCATGTGAGCTCAAGCTTCTGAGAACAGTTTGAAGAGTCATGTGCCTAAATGCAAGCAACAGCCAAACAGGAATTACAGCAACCCAAGGCTTTTTTTCCCCTTTCCCCAGAAGCATTAGAAACAGATAAAAACACAACAGAAGCCTTAATCACATGCCAAACTGCAAAAAAAAACAAAAACATTTTTTCTTCTGCTGCTGGTAGCATAGGTTCACCAACAAACAAAACAGAAACTAACGTCTGTTTTAATCATATGCCATTGTGCAAATGTGCAAAATGGGTGTCAGTCACAGCATATTTAAAAGGAGCTCCATTACAAGTTAATTATATGTTAAATGATGAGGCAAGCTGAAAGGCACAATAGCAGGGGAAAGAAGCAATGTGACTAAAAACAGGAGAAGAAAAGCCTGCCAACCAGTTTATTAAGAAAATGCGTTGTCTTTGTGTTGCTGCTGCTTTTGTAATTGTAAAAAATAAGATAAGGACTAATTATCAGTCACCACGTTATCTACCAGTCTCAAAGATTTACTTTCTATCTATAAAACATATTACTTTATGTTCATGTCATAAACTGAACATTTTGACCTGACTTCAGCTTGACAGTTGAGGACCTGCTGGTGAAATTAAACAAGGACATGCTTTTTTTCCACTCTTGGATTAGACCCTAGTTGCTGCAGCAGAGGCCAGCGACAGGGCAGAGGGAAAACTTGGACATAGCCCCCGGACAGACAGGATAATCTTACAAAGCCTGACAGGAGACAAGAGCGTTTTCAAAGTCAGGCAGTTTGCAGAGATTTGGAATCTTCTACTCTCTGATTTCATGACAAAGACATAATATTGAATGAAAAAGTTACCTTAATGCCATGAAATGACTTGCAGCCCACAGAAAGAAATCTCTGCACTTGTAAAATTAAACAAAGATTAGCAGCTGCAGCTTACAGCGTGCTGTAGGGGGTCAACCCCACAAAACAAGATGTGAAAATCTTGGACACATCCGTTCATCTGAATGCAAACGGCATGAATAATAGGACAACACCAGAGAGCTCGCTAACTAGTAATACTGTGAGTCAGTCTTATGAGAGACCATTAAATGGACACACGACTTACAGACAATTAATTCAGCCTTTTCTTTCTAGATTTTTATTCAATAATAAAAACAATGATATGACAAGTGAATAAATGCACTTCCAGCCATTCAGAAAAGGACAAAATAGAAAGAGCGCTTACACCAACTCTACGTCAAATGCGTTACAATCGGGTTAAAAACAAATGCTGAAAAACACTACTCAAGTCTGTATTCATAAATCGTATACAAGCTAAATCAATGCTCATGTGTACAGAGTGGCACGTTTTATCTACCGTGCTTGCGGGAAGAAACGACTAACTAGCGAAGCAGCGTAAACTGAGGAGAAAACTTCGACCAGCTACGTCGTTAACGTTAGCTCGCAGCGTAACGCCACTCCGAAGTTTAAAAACAGCCGTACGCCCACAAACAGCCCAAACCCGCTAGTTTACCTTCGTAGCAGAGAATGCCAATGTTGTTGTTCATCTTGTCCAGGTACTGGTAGTTCAACAGGTCCATTTTCATTAGTAGCATTTATCGGGCTTTAATCAAAAACAAAGGGGGAAAAAAGAAGACCAGCTTGTTTTCTCCCTTCTCCTCTGAAGCGACGGTAAAAAAGCTAAAGGCCCAGCCTCCAACTTTACTTCTGTGGAAACTCAACAAAATTTAACCCGTGTGGAAAGTGATCTCAGTAAGTTTACTTTTTGAAATACGGGTAAGTATGCAGCGGTGACAAAGCGCAAAGAAATAAAATAATACAAAAATATGAGTAGCGTCAGTTCTCCTCACAGCCAGCTGTAAGTCGACTGCACTGACACGCAGGCTATGCTTGGTATGACTCCTATGCTTCACCAGCGGTTTCCACTGTTGCCGAGAGGGACGCACTGGGCATGCTCGCTAAATCCGTGGAGCGCCTCAAATATCAGGGATATTTTACGCACAAGATCAGCCTCTCCAAACACATCCAGAGAGAAAGCGAACGACGGGAGGGAGAGAGAGAGAAAGACACACACACACACACACACACACACACACACACACACACACACACACACACAGATACCAAAGAACTGCAGCAATCCCACATGAAGTCTTTAGGAAATAAATACTACAGTTAGTAAATATTTTAAGTCCAAGTGCTGTAGTTTGTTGTTTGCTTGTTGTTGTTTTTTTGTTGGTTTTTTTTGCAAAAGGTTTTAAATATGCAGACGTGCAATCCAGGCACACTCCATCTAGGAATACAGAGGTCATAAGATTACAGTTGCCATAAAATATTTTTAGGTCGATATAACCTTATTTGAGGGAGAGTGCCTTACTCTGATGACGGTGCTTTACTGTAAACGTTTCTATGTGTTGTAATAGTACAGGGAGACCTGCAAGATGTCAGGAAATTAGGAGAAAAAAACTTGAATAAAAGGGTAAATAAAAAAGAAACTGTGCTTCAGTTTTTGGAGATGCTGTTCATAAAGCGTTTTGTTTACAGCCAAGATACTTTCCTACCAAAATATTGTTTTTATTCATCTGTCAACAACATACTTTATAGCACAGAATATATTGTTTTTCATTCAGGAGAGGCCATGAGGATAAAGAGCAGGGATATGCATTTTCTAAATTGTCTGTCGGCGTTTATTTGGACAAAAACACAGGCAAACTTTAGTGTGTTGATTTAAAAAAAAAAGGTTTAAAAGGGCCTGGTGGGCCTCTAACATCCCGAGTGGTCCTCTTCTGCCCCCTAGTGTTTGACGTTTGACATGGGCTAAGATAGATAGATAGATAGATAGATAGATAGATAGATAGATAGATAGATAGATAGATAGATAGATAGATAGATTGCACTGATCAGGCAAGGGGGAATGAAAAGAGTACATAGACTCATGAAGCTCAAAACACTGCATAGCTTGTTGAGAAGAGAAAAGAACAATTTCCTCAGGGCATATGACAACACACCTCACTAGGTGTGGCTGTGCTTTAGTGTCGGAGTTTTTCATGTGACAAATACATGCAGAATACCTGTGGATATTCACTTTTACACTCAAAATAAAATATTTATAATGGAAAGACAGCAAGAGGAAAGAAAATAAGCAAAAAAGTGAAAGATTCCAAATTAAAGGGAGGAAAACTTATTTAGCCAATGTGACAATATATTAGTGTTGCATGTTTGTTTTTGTTTCTGGTCTTGGTAACCTTACGTAACAACATACAAACAGGCCAAATAAGAACAAGGAAGGGTAATGGAAAAGAGCACAGTGGATTTGTTTTGTGGGAAATATCTGATGGTGTGGATTTAACTTTACATGCAAAGTCTACATTTCTCATAAAGCACAAACAGACCTCTATCTCTGTCATTTAATAAAAGACCCCCAAAATCTAAAACTGCTCAAACTAATGTAAAAGGAAAAAAAACTTTACCTCCTGTCTCGCAGAAATATACAAATGCAACAAACGCAGTACGCATCCATGTAAACACACACCCACTTCATCCTGCTTCACAAACACATTGGTCTATACGCCTTCTCCTTTCTTTGTTGTGCAGACACAGACACACAAAAGCCTTTCCTCTCCTTCCTCCTGGCCTCCTCCTCCTCCAGTGGTGACTCAGAACTGAGGAACACGGTTCGTGTCTATTCGGACGGCCATTGTTTGCAGTTTCAGTCACATAAAGGTTGATTTCAGGCTAACTCCTTTCAGTGCTTCACATTATTCTCCGGACAGAGAACCTTGCACAAATATTTTGTGAAGCTTAAGTCTGTTTAGTGCCACAACTTTTCAGGATACACCGAGCTGTTGTAACAGAAGAGATAAGGAGAGACAGGTGCTATCCATCTGTGTACAGAAACTCTCAGATAATAACAGATTGGTGCCCTCTTATGGCCAATAGAGGCTTCCATTGACCAACAAATAATAAATATCAATCAACATTTATAGATGTGTGCATTTGACTAGATAAGTCCAAACCATGCTGGTGGTCTTTCATGATTATACATACCATATTTAATGAGACGTACAACTAAATACCAACATGTTAAACTCATAATGGCATTGGAGGAAATATCTGGGAATCCCCACAGCTAGTAGACCTCGAGACAACATCTATTACATGGCAACTACTACATGAGAAATTGTCATAGTAATCTACTAAAAATGGTTACTGAATTTAGAAAACAGCCTCCTTTCATGTCCAATAAGGGTTAGCTGGTGGAATGTGTGCAATATTAGAAATAGTGCAAAACAATAATTGAGTGAAAATTTCAATTTGAAGCAAACTGAAGATAAGTGTGAAAATTAGCATCAATATTTGTCATATTTAAGGAAACTTTCTTATTTTCACTCTGACAAAACTATGATAATGAAGAACAGAAGCTTACTGGTGAGCCACAGCTTAGCCCCACATCCCTGTACACCAGAAAGTTACAAGGGTTTGATGTCAAGTTTCTTCCTTCTGAACACAGGTTTATAGTCCCAAAGTGAAAGAAATAAAAGAGAGCTAAATTGTAACATCGTGGACCTCAGTTATATAAACTGAACCCTGACTTTTTTTTTAACATAATAATGGATAAAGGATGATTCCAACTTTTGAGACTATGTTATACTATTTATACTTACTCTTGTAAAAAATACTGAAAGCCATCAAATAAAAGAAAACTGTAATTTTTACATTTTGCATTCCAATAAAATACAATTAACAACATCAGCAAAATCATCAACAACACCATTTGGGGCATGTTTGTTTTTTCTGAGTATAATGCGGTCTGATTGCAGCTAAAATAAAATGCATGAGTATTCCTGTGGTGGCTACATTTACTTTAACGTGCATACCAATCATGCAGTTATCACAAATGCATTACACAGAGTTTGCTTACAAAGAAAAACACATTCTCCAACACAACATTCCTTGTTCTGGCCTTGCAGGCTGTAAGATGAATAAGTATAATAAGCAGATTAATGGTTACACAACAAGCTGGTGAAAATCCACCTCTTTCTTCCGCAGTGGCAAGTTGTTACACACAAGTTAGCCTAAGGAGGAAATAAACCTTTTCTCCTCACTGTTTCCATAGCCTGCTTTCTTTTGCGCAACTCATATGTGCCAGCTCTAGGAAACACAGTATGGCCCATCAGCTACTGATTATTTATCTTTACCTCTGCCTACTACGGACCATAGACTACATTTACAATAACACCTGTCCTATTTAGACTTTGCTGATCAGGTTTGAATTATGCTTAGTTATAATTTTGCTTAGTTTAGAACCTAAACAGGAGAAGTTGATCCATTAGTATTAGTAAGCCAAACTTTTCCAGCTTTCCTGCCATCACCCCCCCCCCCCCCTTGCTTCCTCTGTACCCATTCATTAATGTAATCTGCCATGACGAGGTGCTATCAGACCTAGTTTTTTGATCTCCTCCAATGTTTACGTGTCTCTGATCAGGTCTGGGCTTCTCCAGAGAGTGGGTGTGTCAGGAATAGCAACGCTGCACAGGCAAGGTGGTAATTCATGTTAATGCTTCATCAACACACTCTCATGTTGCGACACAAACACTGACAGAACATAAAAGATGATGCTGATTTTAAAGACTATAACAAAGGCTCGCTTGATTTGCTCATGCTTCCTATTTCTTCTCCGTATTCTGAATCCTCTTCACGCCTTATTGAAAAGTGAGAAAAGAATAGAGGTTTATCACTTTCTTTGTTTACACAAAATAACATTTGTGTAAACAGAATCTCATTAAGGCGTGGAGCAAGAACAACTGTCACAGTGGCAGCGGCTAAAGGTCAAACCCTTGATGACTTTACAGCGTTTCTGAAATTTCCCCAAACCATTACTGGCTTTGTTTACACGGTGACATAATGCATCAAAGATGTTTTTCCTTGCTGAAATGTGTCATCTGAGCCTCTTGTATGAGGCTGGTTACTGAACAATCTCTTTTCCACATACCTCGAAGTTGTAAAAGGTTTGATCGCAGCTATAATGTCTGCAAACAGCTGATGTTCTTATATTTTGCATCATGACACAACACAGATTTTAACCAACTCCACGTCACTATGAATTAATCCAAAACTTTAGTTTAAACATTTAAATCTCCCTGCTTCTTTACACATGGTTTCTGTGAGCACACTCTCCCACAGGAGGAAATATCAGGTTGCTGCACTGAAACAATGACAACAACAGGTGACTGTGTGGAAGCGAAGCCGTTCAGTCATTTCCCGCCTTTGTCTGGCGTGGGGTGAAAAGCTGAAACCTTTTGTTTATTATTAAGCACGGCCTTGTTTAATATTAAACACAAGCTCGCTTTTGGTGGGACTGTTTAACCATTACATCACTGGAGTTTGTGTTTTTGTTATTTTGGGGGGTTTTTTTAGCCTGTCATCACATAAGAGACACCGACCTCGAACTCGATTAAAACCTACATACTAACTCTGTAATATAATACTACTGACATCATAGATACAACAAACTTAATGGGAGACAAGAGGTAAATGACGGAGATCACCATTATGTACAATATGCCCTACTTTTTGCATTATATCCAATTACTAAACCTTAACGGCAAAAATACCTTAACCTCCTAGGACCTGCCGTCCACATATGTGGACATCGCATTTTGGGTTATTTAGACCAAAATACTAAATTTTGCTCTACATAGGCCTGATATCCACTTACGAGGACATTATACTGCTACTGTTCTATCAAAATTTTAAATGAATATCCTCATTTGTGGCTCTCATTTTTCTTAAAAACAAAAATAAAGTAAAAAAAAATCTGGTAATTCTTTGTTTTTACATTCATCGGGCCCCAATATGCCCGAATATCAAAGAGAAATTAAAAATGCATGTCGTGGAAGAGTTCGGGTCTTAGGAGGTTAAGTTGTATAATTCAGAATGTATTATTTTAGGACATTTAGCAAACTTCTATCATGTTACAAAGGTTTAAATATATGTAGAGGAAAGTATCGCAACAAATACATTATTATATACAAATATTTTTGGAATCTGGGCCACGTGGACACTGACAGCTCTGAATAAGAGTCAGTACACCATTAAGGTTGAAGATTCAAGCTTGAGCTACTCCAAGGTTCATTTAAGGAACAAAGACCATTTCATGGTGGTGCTGCCTAATGGCAACCAGATTCCTTTGTTCACATTTAAGTGCTTGCCTCTATCAGATCTGTTAAAACTTTATGTCCCATATGCCTCGCTTAGGTCATGAGAAATTTCGAGTAGTTCCCAGATTTGCTCTAAAAGCAGACTGAGCTGTTTTAGTTTCAGCTCTGAAACTCTGGACAGTTTCACCTTTCAGATCAGGTCATCTTCCTACAGTCCTCAACTCACCTCTACCTGTTAGCTGGGTTAGGTCTCATTCATAGTGGTGTATTGTCAAATTGCTTTAATTCTGTCTGGTTTCCATTTCCTTTTCTAAATTATTTTACTGTGGTTTATAACTTTCTCCTAATTTTATCTTAATATTGTTACAAATGCGTGTTTTGCAGTACTTGAGTCAGTGTAACTATTATCAACAATGATGGTGGTTTCTTAGTAGTGTTATATGATCTTTAAAATCAACATAAGCCTGCTATGTCCTGTGCAAAGTGTTCTCTCACAGCTGAGACATCCTAGTCATCTGTGACCTTCTCTTCAGTATAGTCCATCTGTCCTGTTTGGCTTTTTGCAGTTTGAGCAGGCTTCCTCACTCATTCTCTCCACGTGATCTCTTGCTCATCTTTAGAGTTTTTGTCTGTCAGTGCTAAACTTGATTTGCACATCTTCTATCTGCCTGATCTTTTTTCTCCCTCTGTCTCTAAGTGTTTTCATCTACTCCTCCCCTGCAGCGTGCCTGCCAATATTTGTTTACGGCATAAAGAAAACCGTCTTGACAGAAACTGGCTGGCATTGGCTACGCTGGCTTCAGGCAATGCGAGGCTGGATACTAATATTATGCTACTGTTGGAAACACATCTCCAATCTTATGTACAGCAAGTTGAGATTCAAATCTCTCAAAAAAAATGCTGATAACCACCAAAAAAAAAGAGAGAAAAGTTTCCAAATATGGCATCCAACTTTGACACAGAAAAGTTGAGGGTGGTCAGTGTCTCTTTTGTTGCTAATTAAAGAATGGTTAAGCACTTCAAATATATCACACCAAACAGATTCTATTTCTATTAATGGAAAAGGATAACTCCGCCCATCAGCCATTCGAACCTATGACAACATTCTTGCCATGCTAACAATTAGCTTGTAGCAAACCGACCCCGGGGGAATGTCTGTGCCACTGCCACTCATTTTCTCAATCTTTGTTTTGTATCCTGCTTTGCTATGCTGGATGCAGTGGCAATTAACACAATATAATAGTTGATATTCTTAGTGTAACCCTGAAATTCCCATTTGAAAGTTAAAATGTACAGAAAATAGAGAAATCTAACCTAGACAATGATTCATCTAGGTGAACACAAAAGAATGCAATAAATAAATGCAATGCATTCTTTAAAACTGCTGCCTTGCATAAGATGTGTGCGCATTTCTTTTTGTATGCTTGGACAGGTCAAATGAACTACCTTTGTAACAAAAAAAAAAAGAAAAGTAACAATGACTCATCAAAATGCTTTTCCTGCACTAGAAAAGTCAACCTTTTTTTGTGAAAGGCAATGCAATCCTATTTTATTTCATTCTCAGTAGCTATAGCGAGCGCTATCAAAAAGAGAGGAATGTCAAATATGTGTGGTCAGCACAGCTCTGAGAGAAGGTTCCCTCACTGAGACACAGAGCTGCTATAAGACCAGCAAGTGTGACATTTACTGAAAGCAAATCTAGGACACGGTTTCTTTTACATTTTAAATATCAATGTTAGGACCCAAATTCAACCACCGCCTCTTGTCAGCTGAGTTCTCTGAACGTGACTTGACTATTTCACTCATTATAGAAAACTTTCATGTAAAGAAAGAAGAGAGGAGCTTTACATGAAACCTGGTGGATACCCAAAAGTAAGGAGTGTGCTGGATGATCTGCGTGTTTCTGCAGTTACTTAACTTTCTAATAATTTAAATTAATCAATAAAGATGATAATTCTTTGTACTATTTTCTCAATACATATTTCATACTTGATGCTGTTGATGCCGTAAAATATTATTGCAAAAAGCCTGATTTCCATGCCTAAAGGAGTCTGCTGTGAAATATACCACATTGCAGTGTATGTCATATCGAATTTGAGAGACAAGTACTTGCTTATGTGTAATATCTGTATAGAAACTATAAAAAAAGCAATTGGTCAACGTAAGAAACTCAAATGACATTTTTAACACACATATACAAAACAATCTGAGGTTTTGTATATGTGTGTTACAGGGAAAACTGTGTGTAACAGGGAAAAAAAAGGCTTGGAACCATGATCTTGTGACACTTGACTTTTGACCCTGCAACAATGGCAGCCTGTAGAACTTGTCGCTTTAATAGCCGTCTGCTGAACCGGCGGTGATGCAATACCTGAGTAAGTGTGCATTGGTCAAGCCCTATGTAAATACAACTGTCAAAGGAAGTGTATAGTGTAGAGGTAAAGAAAGATGAAGTCATCTTTCATTTACTGCTTGTTACGCTGCATTGGGGAAAATCAGCCATGGCAGTATTCTGTACACAGGAACAGGAGGGGAACAAACCCTCAGGGTCATTCAAATTGTACGAATGTATGATTCTGAGGAAGGTCAATCATCAAAGAACTCCAGGGCACTCTCTGGCACTCTTTCTGTCTGTTGTTTTTTTTTTTTTGAAATACAGATGTATGTAAAGTCCCTTTGTTTTCTATAAAGATCATAAGATAAAATATGTTTTTTCTCCCCTTGATATACTGTAAAGATAGTAGAACCAGTATCAAAACACAGTACACTGACTTTGGGCTCAAAACCTAGAGAATCCAATAAGAGCAACCACTGCAATCATTGCTCAGGTGTATTATAGACTAAGAGACTAAGATTTCACACTCGAAAGGAGTTTAATATTAACTATTTTATTGGGCTATAGTGGCGCTAGGGCAAAGTTTTTTACACTGGTAGTGCAAAAAGACGTTTGCAGGATGTATTAGCAGAACACATATACTGTACCATATCCACAGTTTAATTATCTCATGGCTAGACATGGACTTCCGTAATAGTAATCACCTACATCCACATTGAGCATATTCCTTCATCCTGCAACATGCCACTTGGGAATTGTTGCTAGCTGGTTATGTTTTTGTTTTTGTTTTACTATTTACTTTCGTTACTTCAGCTAATTTTTTACTAGCATACTACATGGTCTATGTTTATATGTCAGGTTGGGTCTTAGACTCCACCTCTCTGGGAACATCTCAGGCCACCCTGAGTGTGAGGGCCTGTCTCCCCCCACCACACTGATGCCAGTCGCTGATGCCCTCACCCGTCAGTGCATTGGTGGTTCTCAGTGTCCAGAGCTGGGCGCTCGAGTGTGTACTGGCTCACTCCCAGCGGCTGCTTGGTGGGGCCCTCAGATCTCGGCTCTCTGGGCCCAGGGGCTTGGCCCGCTCTGGCATAGCAGGCTGCCGGCAGAGCCTGCAGGCATGTCACTGCAGCCCCCTGTGGCTTCTGCGCCATTACTGCTGGTTTCCTTGGTGTGTTGTTCTCTTTTGCTTGTTTTCTTTTTTTTCCAGCAGGTGATCCATCGGATTTTCAGTCTTTTCTCTCTGTCCCTCTCCCCCTCTGTTTTTCTTTTCCTCTCCTTTTCTTTAACTTCTCTTGTCCCCCAGTCTTTTGTGTTCAGATTGTAATAACTTAAAAGTAAAAATATAAATAAATAAATAAATAATAAGGATCAGTCAAGTGGACCAGCCTGGCAAAGCCGTAATGATTCACTTAGGAAAATAAAATCTGTTGGGCATTTTTATTGGCCTTCAGACAATAATCCTGATTGCTGCAGGCAACATAAATAAATAAATTAAATAAAATAATAATTAAGTTGGACAGTGAATATGGACTTAACATGGAGAGCTACACATCATTTGTCTGAGAAGTAGTAGTAATATTACTACTGGAGCAGTAACATTCATAATGCCTAAGAGTCCATTATTACTTTATGCCTTGTTTTTATTGGCCATCAGAATCAAATAATGCTTCCCTCTTTGCTTTTATCATAGTATAACAAGCTTATAGTAACAGTTAACTCTATCAAACTGGAGGATGATAAAAAATAATCCCAGTGCAATTCCAGTCACTCTTTATCATTTGACTCATCCTACCCAGAAACAGCCAAACACACTGCAAAGCCTTTGGTCCAGTAATATTTTACATACCATAAATGTCTTTTGTTATGGTAAAAAGAAGACCATAACAAACAGATGTGAAAGAACTATGGAAAAAGTGTACCAATAAAATATGAGATAAAATGGGATGAGAGAAACTTTTACATCACTTTGCCTTAAATCGCTGTGGTCGTTACAGCTGATAAAGACCTTTCTGACAAACAAGGCTTTTCTACTGCAGACTCTTTGAACTATAGAACAACTGATAGGGGCGATGACCCAGACAGGCCTAACAGTTCTTGTAATACGTAGTCTGTAAAATAATGAAACATAAGAGATACCGGCTACAGGACTGATAGTAAAGCTGACCAATAAAACAACTGAACTAGACACAATACAGGACACACATAAAAGGTATTGTGAAAAATAACTGCACTGTCTGCCATCATGTTCCACATTGTCTTCCATTGTTTTGCTTGTGGCTGATTCTTGCTGGTAGCTTTTACTGTAAATTTAACCACTGTCTAAAAAACAAGACAGAGTTTGTCAGTGAAAAACATGGACTGAATCTATATGTACAGTGGGGCAAAAAAGTATTTAGTCAGCCACCGATTGTGCAAGTTCCCCCACCTAAAATGATGACAGAGGTCAGTAATTTGCACCAGAGGTACACTTCAACTGTGAGAGACAGAATGTGAAAAAAAAAAATCCATGAATCCACATGGTAGGATTTGTAAAGAATTTATTCGTAAATCAGGGTGGAAAATAAGTATTTGGTCAATAACAAAAATACAACTCAATACTTTGTAACATAACCTTTGTTGGCAATAACAGAGGTCAAACGTTTACTATAGGTCTTCACCAGGTTTGCACACACAGTAGCTGGTATTTTGGCCCATTCCTCCATGCAGATCTTCTCAAGAGCAGTGATGTTTTGGGGCTGTCGCCGAGCAACACGGACTTTCAACTCCCACCACAGATTTTCTATGGGGTTGAGGTCTGGAGACTGGCTAGGCCACTCCAGGACTTTCAAATGCTTCTTACGGAGCCACTCCTTTGTTGCCCGGGTGGTGTGTTTTGGATCATTGTCATGTTGGAAGACCCAGCCTCGTTTCATCTTCAAAGTTCTCACTGATGGAAGGAGGTTTTGGCTCAAAATCTCACGATACATGGCCCCATTCATTCTGTCCTTAACACGGATCAGTCGTCCTGTCCCCTTGGCAGAAAAACAGCCCCATAGCATGATGTTTCCACCCCCATGCTTCACAGTAGGTATGGTGTTCTTGGGATGCAACTCCGTATTCTTCTTCCTCCAAACACGACGAGTTGAGTTTATACCAAAAAGTTCTACTTTGGTTTCATCTGACCACATGACATTCTCCCAATCCTCTGCTGTATCATCCATGTGCTCTCTGGCAAACTTCAGACGGGCCTGGACATGCACTGGCTTCAGCAGCGGAACACGTCTGGCACTGCGGGATTTGATTCCCTGCCGTTGTAGTGTGTTACTGATGGTGACCTTTGTTACTTTGGTCCCAGCTCTCTGCAGGTCATTCACCAGGTCCCCCCGTGTGGTTCTGGGATCTTTGCTCACCGTTCTCATGATCATTTTGACCCCACGGGATGAGATCTTGCGTGGAGCCCCAGATCGAGGGAGATTATCAGTGTTCTTGTATGTCTTCCATTTTCTGATGATTGCTCCCACAGTTGATTTTTTCACACCAAGCTGCTTGCCTATTGTAGATTCACTCTTCCCAGTCTGGTGCAGGTCTACAATACTTTTCCTGGTGTCCTTCGAAAGCTCTTTGGTCTTGGCCATGGCGGAGTTTGGAGTCTGACTGTTTGAGGCTGTGGACAGGTGTCTTTTATACAGATGATGAGTTCAAACAGGTGCCATTCATACAGGTAACGAGTGGGGGACAGAAAAGCTTCTTACAGAAGACGTTACAGGTCTGTGAGAGCCAGAGATTTTCCTTGTTTGAGGTGACCAAATACTTATTTTCCACCCTAATTTACGAATAAATTCTTTACAAATCCTACCATGTGAATTCATGGATTTTTTTTTCACATTCTGTCTCTCACAGTTGAAGTGTACCTCTGGTGCAAATTACTGACCTCTGTCATCATTTTAAGTGGGGGAACTTGCACAATCGGTGGCTGACTAAATACTTTTTTGCCCCACTGTATGTGTTATAATAGAGATGTGCCATGGGGCTATTAATGGTCATAGGTCCAGCTGCTATATATAATGTATCGTAGTCTAATGTTATGGATAGATTAAAAAAAAAAGTGTGAAAAGTGTCAACACTTAGCATTTTTACAGAGGCCAGAAGTTCCTTCATTTCTTTTGAGTATTAATGTCTGTTTAAAAATTATAATTTTATTCTACAAGTAGAGGGCAGTTAGCTTAGCTTCGCAGGCAGGCTTTGTTTAAAACTTAATAAAATGTCACCTTCTGCCTTAAAGTTAAATACTTTTGTTTAGTTTGATGACAAGTCTCAACTTTATATGAGGTACATGAGACCATTTCAAGAGCACTGACTTGCTGGATTTCTCTACTCTGTGTGAGTTTGCCAAACAATCAGAAACTCAGAAAGGTATCAGTTAAACAAATGTCTATTTTGCATGTATGCAGTCCTTTTGTGAATCATGCAAAATGTTATCATTGGCTCCCAATGTTGAATCAAAGACCCACTTGTTTTTCTTGTGAGCCACTGGGTTACCCATACATACAAGATCGTGTGTATCAAGATCTAAGCCATTTCCTTCTTTATGCCCCACCAAGCCTGATGCACTACACAGAAGGAGCTGTGCTACTCATTATCTACATTTCATGTT
Organism: Aulonocara stuartgranti; assembly: GCF_965226115.1. Taxonomy (NCBI): domain Eukaryota; kingdom Metazoa; phylum Chordata; class Actinopteri; order Cichliformes; family Cichlidae; genus Aulonocara; species Aulonocara stuartgranti. The sequence goes on along the minus strand of NC_138943.1, from coordinate 17,939,246 downwards.
CACTTAAAACCTGTGTCATGTTACACGGGCTGAACTGAAGAAAAGTCAGAAACCAAAACAGGTTTGAGGGCAAACCTACTCTTTCCTAAGGAAGCCCTAAACAAAACCAAACCCATCCCACCCACGGGCACGAATTCTCAATCAAATTACCTCCCACGTAGAATCCCTCCGGATGGGTTTAGACAAAGAGCAGTGATGCAAGGTCTCCGATTTCCCTTTCAGTGTTGATCCAAGTACATACAAATCATCATCGACATGCTACGACTAGTCCGGACAATACATTTGCTCGAAGAACTTCTACACCACCCTTTAAGAGTTTAGAAAAGTGCCAGTTCAGATTAACCAAACTTGCCTCTACCATTGCGGTACACCTCAATAAACATCAGCTGTGTGACTAAACTGAGGAGGTTTACTGTCGTTTGCAAGCACAGTGTCAAAGCCAGTTTCATTAAATCCACTTGATGAACATTTAATGAGCTGAAGAACTGAAATAAAAACAACAAAATATAAATTTAGCCTTCGGGTGTTGTTAATCCCCTCATTCTCCTTTTATAAATCTGCTCTGTATTTTTTTTAATGGTATATTATCTTTATATTTAAATAAGACTAATAATTACCGAATACCATTGTTCCTACATTAGCATTTCTAGCTAATGCTAACACCAGCTAATACCAATTCGCTTACCTGCTAACAATGATAACGCTACTTTGCTAGTATTTATAAGAAAATGTTTGTAGAGTTCACTGTCGTAAATGAAAATGTGAGTGTGCTAACATTTGTTTAATGTTTATTACAACAATGTATGCACAGAACTTGGGAAAAAAGCATTTTCTTATAATGCAGCTTAACTGGACTGAAGCGTTTTAAACAGATTCTGAGGATGATGGAGAAAGCATTATTGGATGGCTGTTCCTGCTCTTATTGTGTTATTGCTACAGTCTTTTATTTTATTTTTACTTGTAATTTTCCAGTTATTATTATCCAGAATTGTAATAACTATACTATGTTTAAACAGTTTTTTATGGATATTTAAAACAGGACGATCTTGAAAATGAGAGCTCGTGTCACAGTGAGATTATTGTGAACAATTTATTTAAGTTTTGCTAATAAGCACTAAATGCAAAGTGATGAAGTGACTTTTTTCAATATACAGATTGGAAAATAAAATAAAAACTGGCCGAACCAGAAAACACAATGTTTGTCAATCCGTCTGTCTCTCCATCCATCCAATTTTTGTTACTGTTATATGAGAAAGCAACTACTGTATGCCACTCATCACAATCAGTCAGAATTTCGTATAAGTGAGGAAGACAGTTGAAATAGTTGGAAAAAGAATGAGTGCTTCAACAAACCATGGAAACTAACAATAAAGGGTGTATTCTGAAAGTAAGTGTGTGTGTGTGTGTGTGTGTGTGTGTGTGTGTGTGTGTGTGTGTGTGTGTGTGTGTGTGTGTGTGTGTGTGTGTGCCAGAGGTGGGACCAAGTCATTGTTTTGCAAGTCTCAAGTAAGTCTCAAGTCTTTATCCTCAAGTCTCAAGTCAAGTCTCAAGTAATGTCAGGCAAGTCAGAGTCGAGTCTCAAGTCACTGGTGTAAAAGTCCGAGTCAAGTCACAAGTCTGAAACTTTGAATTTCAAGTCCTTTCGAGTCATTCAAAAAAACGAAAAAAAGCATGTTGCAGTTATATGCTAAATGTAAATATTAGACCATGTAATTTTTAAATCTGTGTTTTTCTCAACACATGACAAAATAGTGAACTTAGAAAATATACACAAATTGTGAAATTGCACCTCTTTAAAATGCAGCTCAATTAAACCTAGCTCCAAGAATAATTTTCACCGACAGTTCTGAGATAAGCTGCATGTTATTCTTGGATGCGGTTGTAGGACCGGCTTTAAAATCGCATGACAAAAATATCATACACATTAAAAAAAAACTGCATCACCAACGTAGCCTGGACAACATTTGCTAGTTAGATGAAGTCAGCTATCTCATCTTAGCATATTTATATGCATATTTATAATTATACGGTTCTTGGAGTGAGTGCATACACTCATGAAGTTTAGTAACTTCAGGTCACTGCAACAAGCCCAGGTACAGTTTACCGACGGATGGGTGCAGGACCTTGAAACGCACAGTGTAGAACGAAAGACCATCATACGTATCATAAGTTTACCAGTCTCACAAACTGTCGTCATAAATACACATTCCTTAACCGTTTATTAATAGGACCTTTGAGCTCAACGGTAATTAATTAGTAGTGGAAATAATTTCTGGTAGCATCACAGAAATGTAGCAGTGACAATAATACTGTATGCTGTAATCGTACTGGGCAATTAGTGATACAAAAAACCTGTTTTATCCTGTGAATAAAAGTATGTTTTTGTCAATGTACCATAATAACAGAAGCGAAACGCAATATTGTGTCAGGACAATTCACTATTTATGCACAATAAACAAAGGAGCATAGCGCGACCATTTCTGTTCAGCGCCAGACTTGCTTGTAACCTATATCACCAATTATGTTAAGAAAAATGACGTATTAACTACTAAAAAACACTGACCTTCGTGTAAATGCTTGGAGCAGACTAACCTGTGAGCTGGAGTGTTCTGGGACGTTATATTTGGTCTTTGAATGGCTGCAATCCAGGCCATCCGTCGCGTCTTTGTTACTTCGGAAACATGGCTTGAACAATTTCTCTTCAACGACATAATCCGATAACAACCGATCTCTTTACCCGTCGGCTTCCCGTGGCTGTCATGCGACCGGCTATTGCAGTTAATAATACAACAGCTTCTTGACATTTTTGTGTTTCTTTTTATCGCTGTATAACTGATTTCAATTGAAAGTCTGTGTGTGCTAGTACCTCTTGCCACGAGTTCCCAGAATCCTTTGCGGTTCTACCCGTGAATGACGTCACATTTTCAATCTCTATATAATATGCGTGTTAAATTGTATATTTGGGGTGAAATATCAAGTCTTTTCAAGTAAACCGGTTCAAGTCCAATTCAAGTCCCAAGTCATTGGTGTAAAAGTCCAAGTCAAGTCACAAGTCTTAGAACATTTTTTCAAGTCAAGTCTAAAGTCATAAAATTAATGACTCGAGTCTGACTCGAGTCCAAGTCATGTGACTCGAGTCCACACCTCTGGTGTGTACGTGCGTGCGTGTACGTTTATTTTATAAACAAACAAGTAGGATTTGAGTGCACCATACGAGACCACAACCACCTTCTCTTGGCACCAACTCCTCCTTTGTTGTGGTTCCTGTCAAAAACAAAAGGTCCGTATTCCATCTTTTCAATAGAGCCCTAAATAGCTGGCTCTCTTTGGAATGACTGGCTTCAGTCTGACGTCCACGATCCAACACGCAATCTGGGCCTGCTCACTGAGAGCGCTCACCGAATTTATGAAACATATTATGTAACTTATTATTCAGGAAATGTGCATGCATATTTTATAAGACGCAGAAAACGCGAAGCTACAAACAAAAATAATTAATCTGTCCTTGAAGCTGGGCTTGCAATGCATTCTAGACTGATTTTCAAATACAGGTCTGCTTCCAGGAAGGGTGGAGCACACCGTGAGATCTTCCAAGTAGACACCAAAATTGCTATGGAGGGTGATGACAAGTATTAAGCATTTACCCACATTCACCATTAAATACAAGGCACAGTTTACTTCACTGTTTTTTTAGTATGTGTGTAATTACCATATATTCGGCTTCAGGAGCATAAAACCTGTCATTAGTGTTGCATGCAGACAGTTTGTCCTCAAACCGGAAGGTGGCTCCCTGACAAAGACCGGTACTGCTGAAGAGTGTGTGTACTGTAGGTATGTATATGCAAGCATTGTGCTGTTTCATATTTGGAGTAGGTTGAAGTATATTTATATACGTTTATATAATTTTTTTAGCAGGCTTTTTCCCTATAGTGGTTAAAGTTGTAGTTTCTCATCGAAGTTTTTTGCTTAGAATTGCTTAGAGAAACATACAAAAAATATGGTGCAAAGAGCCACTTCATCCCAGCATGCAAACATCGCCTTATAGATGAAGTAAGTGAAAGTGAAAGAGAAAGTGAACTGCAAAATTGATCCAGGTATCTTACAGAATGTCAGGGTGGCTGTGCAGCTGGAGCTCAGCAGAGGTTCTAAGCACCAAGCCAGAGCCTTGGACATTAATCCTGCAGAGATGCAATGCATCTCTCACCGTGAGAGAGCCTTCAATGCTTAGCACAAACGATACGGCAGAATTAAACCAGTTCTGTGAGAAGCCCAGAAGTCTGACTTTCAGGTCTGTAGCAGCTAACAGCAACATTTAAATGTTTGTTTGGTTTTGTTTAATGATAAGTGTACTGTAATCAGGAAACTTGTTGTGTTGCATTAGTTTAAGAGCACTGTCTTTGACTCAGATCACATTCTATGGAAAACCAGTTTTTCTTTTAACTGTACTCATAAACCTGCAAGGCGACATACAAACGGAGATCCAAGGCTATGATATTTCTATACTTTTCTAACTGTCGGCAGATTCTCGTGAACAAAGCCGTTACTGCTATCAGCCCATCACAAGTACAAAAAAAGGAAAACAAAATGTTTGAATTGTATAAACGACAAAAACTTCCTGGTCTGAAAAGTGAAACCAATACAGAAGTGCCTTTGTATATCAGAGTCAAAAAGGAGGATAAAGAAAGGACTGCTTTACAGTGTGACTGACAGGTAATAAGCATATGAGAGAAGCACATCAAGTCTTCACAAAACTAAGCAACATCACAGTGACTGCATCACCTCTTCTATACAATCTATGGGTTCTCCTTGAAGAGTTGCCTCATGTTGTTAGAACTAATGGAAGTAGAGTTTCTTTTTAAGCTTGTACAGTATAAGCTTTCATATTCAATTAGCCTTAATATTTGGGCCTGAGCCAGCAATTCTATTTACTGCAGTAATGTCAATACATTATTCATGTTCAGTAATTTTATGTCCTTCAAGACGGCATTTCTATAGTTCCCTGAAATATTTCAAACAGTGATGGCTTATCTGCAGGGGTATGCAGGGGTATGGTTGGAACAGCTGATCTGATCCAAAGCACTGGCCTAAGTGAGCCCCACTCATTCAACGTGAATTAAATCAGTTGTTGAAAAGGCAGGCCTGAGCCTCTCCCTGATCTGTGACAAGGCTCTGGTGTCAAGTGCTGCGCGGTCTCTGCAAAGGCTCGTCATAAATGCAAATGAGCCCACAGAGGTTGTTGACTTAACTGCCTGTTGGCCTGGTTGTTCAACTAACTTGAAGCTAGTTTTGGCAGACTCGCTCGTTAGCTGACTAGTGTAGCAGTTAGCTCAGCTGGCTCTCCGATTCAAGCCGTTTTCTCCGCACTATTGTGGAAACAGGTTGCGTGCATTGTCTTTGGACAAAGAGGCCATACACAGCTGACAACAAAAAGTGGCATCAGCGCAGGAGAAAAAAACAAAAACACTGCAGGGGAGCGAGGGAGCAGAGGAAGAGGGGTGGGGAGATCCCAAGGCCTTTTACTGAGAAGTACAAGGAAGCAGATATTCCACTTAATTTGAGTGAGAACATTACAGGAACACGCTGGTGACACAGCAGTTCTGATTATCTTACTGTATAATGACTTGCTTATATGTGCGTCAACTTAATCAGCTCCAAAATGGGGATCTTCAAATAACCTTCTAGCAGGTTTTATCAAAGTGAAATAGACACAATAGGAAGACTGAATCTCTATAAAATAATAATACTAAGAAACACTTGTCTCAGTGGAATTCACTGCATGCCCTGTTTCTTTTAAGAATTCAAATCATGGTATTTATGGATATAAATCACAAAAAATCACAAAGTCAGAGCTTCTAGATTTTTCTCTCAACAAAAGTACAAACATTTCCAATGCCACTCTACCAAAGACCAATTATTAAAAGTCAAATAAACAAACATACTGTGTTTCTGTGCAAAATATCAAAAATAACAAACTGAGCTGCCTCCTCTAAACAGTGCATGTCAATTATCAGTGGTATCCACTGAATGTTAAGTGTCCTTGTAGTTTTCGCTCAGCTCTGGAGCCTGCTGGCTGCAGGGAGGCCTGCTGAGAAGGACCGGCCATTTCTCGTTAATCTCGGAAGGAATTTTTTTCTGCACTGCCAGAAGCACTCAGACATGATTAGGGAAAGAGAAAGGAAATGACAGAAGAGGCCGGAACAAAAAAAGTAAGAGAAATTAAGACAGCGATGAAGTGAATGACTGGAGAAGAAGATGGACAGAAATCAATGAGAGTGACACAGACACAGAGTCAGCAGCAGGAAAGATAAAACCCCACCCTGATTTCAGTAAAAGCAGGTTAACAGCGAGGTGCTGGTTAAAAAGAAGTAGTGATGACAGTTGAAGGCCGTTGGTCTAATTTGCCTGCAAATCAGAAAGCACAATTGTACAACACAAAGACACCTATTGTCTTATGAAAGAAAACGTGGCCCGGGGGTTTAGACTGTAAATACAGTTGCACTTCATCTATATGTAGCATGACTGTAATGATACAAATCATTTGCCTGCACCTTTCAACGGTACAACAGTCAATAGAGAGGGAGAGGAAGCAAAAAAGCGGCATGCATCTGAACTCGATTTCTGCAGGCTCATAAATACAAGCAGAAATGGAAGCTTGATAAAACTTACTCTCTTCCTCATTCGCGTGAACAAACGATGCTGCTCTCGACAGAACATCCAGTGGCGTCTCCATGCTTGGATGCCTGCAGGGCAGAGAGGAGGGCAAAGTGTCAAAACTCTTTAGGGATCACTATTTGTCAGTTTAAGCAAACAAAAAAAGGAGTTAATATTTAATTTCCTTAAAAGCTCCAAAACTGTTTCAAAGTCTCATGGTGCACAAAAGTAAAAATAAGAAATCTGACTGCTTTAACTGATGCAGAATATAAATATAAAAGATTCTCTCGTTTTTTCCTCATTATATTACAAAATGTTGCTTCTCTACTCATCACTAAGATGATTGTGCTTAGTGTTCCTTTAGCACAATCACCTGTCCAAGACTTTGCCTTTATACTAGAATAGTCTCACCTGATTTAGGTATAAATATAAAATATAATAACAAAGACATTGTAGTCAAACATTACAAGCCAGTGTTTAATAGTTGTGTCCTTTCAGCACTAATGAAACAAACCAGCCTTTACTCAAAACAGAAATAAAAATGCAAATTTCTTACCAAATATATACTGTCATCAATATTAATATGTTTTTTTTTTTTTTATTATTTATAGGTTAAGTAGGTGTGTTGAGAATCTTAGCCACATACACTGGACCTTTCCCTTTTGCAATAAATGATATATTCCCAGTAAGCGTGCTTAGACTACGAGTGTCTTTGGTGCATGAATGCTGAGGGTCTACCAAGCGCTCATGTGCAACTCCTCAAAGATAACCATAACCCTGAAGTGAAAGGTTTACAAACTCTCTTAAAAGGCTACTTTAAATGCAATTTGGGGCAAAGTAAAGCGTGCAATTAATAATGTGATTAACATTAAACAAATCAAACACTCTTTAAATGGCTAAAATGTCTTTGTTTAGTTTATGTCTATTTCGTGGTTATAAGTGGACTGTTTTTAACTTTACAAGCTTTTATTTTGTTGATACTTCTATCGTTTATGTCATTAGACTGTGAAAATTATATCAACATATGGGTGTCAAATATATGACTCGTGGGCCAGAACATGCTGCCAAAGGGTTCAGTTTGGCAAACTGGATTGATTTAGAAAAAAATATATATAATAACAATAAAATTAGCTGCAAAATAATTAAATTTTTTGGGAAAACACACTGCTTCTCCTGGTGTGGTGATGGCAGCATTGCTATACAGCAGAGAAAATGTATGGAAAGACTTCCAGAGCTCCAAGAGTTCTTTAAATTATTAAATACTAATCTGTTTTTCTGGGTTTTTAAGCTCCGTGAAACTCTATATGTGAAGGTTCACTCTAAATTGTGATGCACATGTAATTACTAAATTTAATTATTAATTTCAAAAACATTATGATACAATGGATTTACTGGTCCAACTCGCATGAGATCAAACCAGACTGTATGTGGCCCATGAACTTAAATCGGCCCTGTAATACCAGATCATAATCATTAAAAAAGCCAGGTGCTTTCACTGAAATTCAAAATTGTATGAATGTTGTTTCATTGTACTGATCAGACTTGAGATCACATGTGTGACTGGTCCTTAAGAGTCTTTGTTGGATCCAGCTGATTGTCAATAAGCCTTTCACTTTTGGGCCAAGTTTGGGATTAAGAGTTTGCTGCACTGACAGCAAGCCCTTAATCCAGATGGATTGTGAAAGTACCTTCAAACACTTGTGTGGTCTGCGAGCCTCACTCATCAACATGAAGAAAGCATGGCCTACAATATATATCATTTTTTGCTGTCTTGTTCAGTAGTCGTTCTATAAAATAATTATGCTTCCTACACTGTCATTTATCATCAGCAGGAGTATGTATAAACCAGCCATCTGTCATTCCTGATGTAATTACACTTCATTATTACCACTTAGAGCTTTTTTATTCACTTTAGAGTTGTCATATTCTTATTCAGACACAGAGTTTTGTTTTCTTAGTTTGTTTTTTTAGGATTATTTTTTTAGTTCTCTCCTACAGTGTTGACTAGCTGAGCTATGAAAGGTATTTGTGGATTTATAAAATGCTCCAGCGCATTTCTCTTCCCTCTTTCTGCATTCCTAGGATACCTTGTTACTCAAGGAAAACAGAGTATCAAGCATCGTTACTACTGAAAAGTAGCCCGTACTACGACTTCAAATCAAACCGCAAACGCAGCAGGGTTACGCGGGGATACCTCGTTACTACACGGTGGTGAGCGTAAAGGAAACTCGACAAGCATTTGATGGGACAGGTCTGCGCTGAAAAAAAAAAAGCCGAATATAATGGTAGCAAGTGCGTCCACTTTTATTCCCACCGGTGAGAGTATTTATATCGGTCTGACTCAGTGCTTCCTTAACAGCGGTCCCTTAAGATGAACCCTATCCAGGAAGGATTAGAGCAAAAGGATCTGCACTGAACTCTGCCTGGCACTGGAGAGGAAATGCATAGCCTCTTGATATTGATAAGCTTTCACTCATTTCCTCCACACTCACTGCAAACAAGTGAAATCTCTAAAGGAAAAGCGTGTGGCCGAAAGCATTATAAAGTTTGGGAACCCGCCAGCACTGCTTCATATCGTGAATGAAATGTGTAAGAAGGCGCCCGATAATATTTCAGCCCTATTTTTAACCGCTCCAATACACAGGCTTCATTTACAAGCTTAATATTACAGGGAAAAAAGGGTCCAATATTTGTCCTTCGCAGCTTAGATAAACACTGCACTCTCACACTACTGGGGGAAAAAAACAAAAACGAAACAATGTCAGTGACACACAACTTCATGTTTGGCAGCACATACCTCCTTCAAGCGCCACTTTGGTATCTTCCAGAATGATAGCGTCCACACAAAAATTAACCGAAATAAAACATATGGTCCCAAAGAGAGTGCCAGAAAAATAAAAAATAAAAAAACTCAAGCCGCGACTGAGCGGTCCCGTACGAGGCCAGACAATAGTAGCAGAGCTGTCGGGACAAACTTGCTTGTAAACGAGGAGGAGGAGGAGGAGGCGGGGAAGGGAGGGAGAGAGTAGGAATGCCTGGAATGATGGAATTCAGTTCCTAGCAGGTGGTGAAAGTGAAGCGCGCTGATTGGCGAAGGACGGGAGCAGTGATATCAGCATATATTATGATAATGACGCATTGCATCACATCCTCTGGAGGTTTGTAGCCCCTGCTGTCACTGTGTGCAGCATTATTAGGTCTTACTCTGAGACTCGGAGATTGTGAAACGGTTATTAGGTGACTCAAGGGCACGTTTACACCCGCGCACAGTGCGAGTGTTAACCAGTGAGAATGGGGTGTGGCAAGTATTTAGACGTACTGACATGAGACGGGATATTTTAACTGTCAAAACTGTGTTTCTGACACCTTTTTTTATATTACAGGTCACCTGGTCGAGAGGGAACAAATTCTATGTACTGTTCAATTAATTCATAGAGCACATTATAAAAAATACCAAAGAGTACATGAGTACACTGGATGGCTTTGGAAAATATGAAGGAAGGGAAGTATTTTTAAATGTTCCATGTACTTTAGTAGCTTTTTTCTGCTGATAAAGACCCTCTCCATGGTCATACTACACCAAAGTATATAAGTAATAGATAAACAATGAATTGATGAAAAGGTTCCTGTTTTTTCACTGTGCACTTTAGAAATTTCAGGGGTTCTTTGTTGGGGTTTTTTTTTTTTTTTTTTTTTTTTTACAATGGGTGCACATAAAAGGGGCATATTCTATGAAATAACACAGCGCTTTGTTCTATAATTACAGGGCAATCTGGGCAGTAAGCTACAGCAACCCGTCCTGTTTTTTCTTTGTCTTATAGTACGATATCACAGGGATAAAATGTGTAGTTAACCTTCTTTACCCTGTCAGAAAGGGGAATTTCACTGGTTTGACCTACTTAAGCTCAAAGTTGGTTTGTGTTTGACATCTCTGCTTTATTAAGAAGTTTACAAGTTGGCTTTCGGACGTGCTATGATGTACGCTTTGGAGACGGTGGCATTAACAAATGACAGGAGGCAGTGTTGGAAATGTTAGGGTTTACACTGGGAGTGACCAGGAGGAGCACGATTAGATCTAAAAGGGCCGTTTGAGTACAGAACTCATTGTTATGTTCCTGAAACCAGTTTGAGATGATTTGGTCTTGGCGAGCTTGGGTGGTTGGTAATAAGAGGCCTAAAGCGTGTCTAAAAAATATCCTCAGCACCATGACACAACCACCACTGGCCTGAACCCTTGATATAGGGCAGGATGGATCCATGCTTTCATGCTGTTTACACCAAAACTTTGCCCCTACAATCTGAGTTAATGAAATGAACAAAACTATGGAATATCTCCATAAAACCCTGCACTCAATGCAAAAAGAAAAGAAACAAAACAAACAAAAGAGGAAGTATGGTTAGTTTTGTTTTTTTAGACACCATTTTTGTAAGAATCTTCAAGCCAAAAATATTTACTCTCATAGGGTTCTGAAAATGTAGCAATATAACACTGCACAGGAAAATTGTGTTTAACTGCAGTACTTGTATAAATCTAGAAACTTACTTTCCTACACTAACAGCAGTGTTGGTCGATTTGTGGAACTGCAAAAACAAACAAATGTGTTTAAGCGCAGGTCATTAATAATGCAGTAAAAGTTCAAATAGTGTCTCGATGATTCATATGTAGCGATTACTGAAGTATGAGTCATGATAAGTGCAACTAAAACACAACAGTATGACTAACTGATGTTGCTCTTTTATGATTGTACTATACTGTGATGGAACAAAGGACCTTTATGCTTTTTAGTTTAAAGAAGTTCCCTTTGTAATTTGGATTTTAAGAAGAATTAAAGCAAATATGTTAGGAAAAGCTTTTGTGATTAATTTTATATCCATGATTATGACTGAAGCTCAAAGATATTGTATTTAAACATAAACTATATGGACAGTTATTTTGGGGAAATACCTATATCCTGGAATATGTACTCATTTTGAGCTTGTTCGGTGTCTGTCTTGCTTATCTATCATACAAAAATGCAAATTCAATTGAAACAAAGAATAACATTTTTCTTAATCCTTAAATCATCCTAGGGGAAGAGGTAGGGTATACCCTGGACTAGTCCATCGTGGGGCTAACACAAACAGATAGGGACTCACTCTCTCACATATCGACACAAACCGAGAATTTAGAATCACCATTAACTGAAAAATCTTGTCTGGACTGTGGTCGCAACTGGAGGTACACTCAGCCAGTTAATCCAATTTAAAAGACCAGCAATTTTTTAAAAAGGAGTGTTTAAATAAAACGAGGTCATAGGATGCAAGAAGCCAGAAATAACATTCCTAAACATGGCTAAATAAAATCATGCCACAGGAGAAAAAGTCTCAATTGATGTTATATTAGAAATTTTATTAAAACAATTTCTTGCAGCTGAATTACACTACAGGCCTGTTTGTAAGGAACCAATCAGTGCATCTTCCCATTAAAAGGTTCAGGTTTCCAATACAAGCTAAACCAAATAATAAAGTCAGTGAATAAAGACACACAGACTAAAGAGTTGAACATTAGAGATCTTTGGTGAAATGTGTAGGGAAATAAGTGTGCCATCCTCGTGAGGACTAGCTTGTGTTTTAGACTAGTGGAGTGAGGACATTTTGGCCGATACTCACTTCTTATCCATTCAAAGGCCTGGTTGAGGCTCAAGACTTAGTTTTACAGTTGAAGTGTTAGGCACTCAGATGGGATGGTTATGGACACGGTAGAGGGCTCAGGAAAGCATTATGTCACAAATATCCACACAAATATGGGTGTTTGACACACAGATCCATCCACCTGACCTGTTGATAGCACCGTTCACAAAGAAAACTCAACACAACACTGACATTGATTCAGAAGACACACATGCAACCAAACTTATTCCTTCACAAAACTTGAGGTACAGGTTTCAAGTTCTTAACACTGATTTTGGGCCAATTTTACTGCATGGCCTTTAAAAGTAGTCCATTCAGACCTTTCAGTATGTCATCAGTCACTGTAGTCCATCATCCAGAAAGGCTAATCTGTACTACCAGCAAATGTCAACCATTACTCAGTCCAACTTAGAAAATGCCACCCTTTATTCATGAATTATATAAATTTAATGAGGGCTCAAGCACAGATGGTTCTTAATTTTTACACACGGCCTTACACCTGGTCATAGGTCGCATACGTAGACACTACAAAGTGATACAACCATAGGTTAGGGTGTGATTGTTCTAGATGGGGTTTAAAAAAGGACGGGCAGCATTAGATTGTCAGACTGACAGTAACAAAGACGAACAAGTTCCTGGTAAACCGACAAGGTCAAGACATCTGAGAGACCGACGGCTTCCTCCTCCCGCCCTTCCACATCTTCATCAGTTTTTTGGAGCTGTAGGATACAGTTTTCCACAATCCTGGAGGAGGGAAAGGATCACACGGACCACCCATTAACATGCATAACATAGTTCTCTTATATCACCCCAATAATTTTTTTATAATCTAGATTGTGTGTAGAATAATCAAACAATATATGATGGATACTGAGCTTTGGAGGTCTTGTTAGGCAGGTTGTCTTTAGAATGCACCAGTTTGACCAGTTCCCCCTCTCTATCTTCAGGTAAACCATTCATCTAGCTGTGGCGTACACACAGACACAATACACAGTACATAATATAAGATTTCTTACCAGCTGTAACAATGCCTTTGATACTCTGTGTTATACTGGAGGATTTCACAATGGATGAGATACCTGGGAAGCAATAAAAACAAGCTCAAACATGTAATTAAAACACACTTAATATCTGTTTCCATGACCCATTTCTTCCTCCCTCACTGCCTCTGCTTATGCCAACGTTCCTCTAAAGAGAACCGATCCCATTTCTTCGTCATCTTTCTTCTCTACCTTGTTGCACAACTGTTCCACAGTCAGGATCCTGAGCCACCTGGAGCAGGATCTCTTCCACATCCCGGTTCTTCCCTGGAGGATCAACCAGCTTTGTGATCCTTTGTTGGAGAGTCCGAGGTAACGCCATCAGCTGAGTAAATTGGCCTTCTGGGCTTTTGTCAACCTTCAGGAAAACATACAAAAATAAATGAACAGAGATACATATAGTTGGCCAATGATCATTAAACTGACTTCACGGCCCACTGCTTGTTAGTGGTGCTAGTTTCAGTCTTTATGGAAAATATATCGTTTATAAAGATGTGAAAACCTGACTGAAGAAGTCACCTGGGTGAAACAAAATGTTTCTCCCACTGAGCAGTCCAGATGAACACAATCAGCTTTCAGTGATAGCTGGCAGAATAGCTCTACAGGTGCTTTACATTGTAACTATTAGGAATGAAAGTGCATTTTTACTTTTTTGTCATCTTTTAAAGTATGCTTCTGTAGAAGTTTATTCAGAAATCAGAGTCATTGGGGATCTCTGCAGAACTGTAAATCAGGTAAATTTTTTAAAAGTTAAAAAGAAAAAAAACAAACAGCCAATGCATCTCTGATCTGCCGTTATCAGACATAACCTAAGAGGCATTTTGTGTTCACAAAATTGGTCCTATTGCTCCAGACTATTTATTTACAGCTGCGAAGCTCAACATGACATATATAGGTCAATATAATTCACTAACCTCAACTATTTTAATACAAAATATGGCTTTTAAAAAGTATTAAGCTTTGATGAATAGGTAATGGTTTTAGGATCTGATCTGCACATCAACACGTGCACACATAGGCAGCTGCTAATGCTAATGGTTGCATAATATTACTGTAACTTCACTGAAAACGTGCCAACAAAAGCAGCAAAGGTGGCACCTCGCATGTTGCTATGTGTCATGCTTTTTTTTGTTTTGTTTATAAGTGGGCTCGTGTTTACATTGCAAAAATCCCCATCTTGTAACAGATGACTGCAAAAAATATCACACACACAAAGACATACACATTTCTTGCCTCTTCTTCTCGTAATCGCTCAGAGTCATTTCTCAGGTATTCAGTGTTTCGTTGGAAAAACAGGGAGTGGTTGCAGCATTTAAAAAGTACACAGATTTGACTGCAAAGAAATTTGCCATTTATTGAGTAGACACACAGTTACCACACTATACCATTAATTACTGTAGACTTTTAGTGTGAAAATCTATTTGTGCGTTTCACAAAACAGGCACGACAGCTGGATAATTTCACTGTTTATAAAAGGTCCAAAGGCACTTTAAAGAATTTATCCATCTTGTTATATTTCTGGAAATATATCGGTAGCTGTTGTTTCATGGTATTACATTTCAACGCTTAATAAGGATAATTTCTGAGGTACAGCACTTCAGTTTATTCAGCTGACACTCTGTAAAAGTACCCAATGTCCAAACTGAGCTGCGTTGCTCAAATATCAGAGATGCTGAAAGAAAGTGTGTATTCTTCTGGTGCCTGTTTACAGTATCATACCTCAAGTTTTCCTTGGTGAGGTTTGTAGACCACTTGAGGGCAATCTCTTAAGATGTTGCTATACAAAATCCTGAAGTGTTGAATGTTGTCTTTGACGATATTGGCCACCTTGGACTTATCCTCTCCAATCACCATCCTAAAATCCCCTTCAGAGGAGCAAACAAAAAAAATAACACTTCAGTTTGCCTAAGTCAGGAGCACACTCATAATCATCTCCCATAACAACCTGTAGTGTTACACAGCACTGTCATTGTACGCACACTCTTTGCTTTAAGACACTGAAAGCCTCATGATGAGGATAACATGTGTTGAATTCAAGCCATTTCATTGCATATTATCAGGAAAATTAAAAAGTTTAATTAAAATGACGTTGAATAATTCTGAAGTCTTCTGAACAAGCAGTATGTTTTTCTAAACTACAAAAGCTGGAGCACTACACCTTGGATATTAATCCCTGTGTTGACTCTGAATAACACAAGTAAGCAGTAAATGTGTGCACATGGGAGAAAAAGATCAGAAAGAGACATGGTCTTATTCTGATCTAAATCTGCAACTTGAAAGTAACTATGAAAGTATGCAATCTTCTTAAGCTCTCTGCGGTTTTATAAATCTGCTTACCAGCATAAGAAAGACCAGCTATCTGCAGGAAAAGGTCTTCCTCAGTGAAGCTCTCTGGGAGCATCAGGAAGGAAGCAGTCACAGCGCTCTTCAGGTTGGCGACCAGGGCAGCGCGGAGCTTTCGGCTCTCACTCTGGACCAGCAGTCTCACCTAAACACAAGTGCAGACCAATGCACTACGTTATCAGAAGAACTAAACGTGAATGCAACAAAAACATTGTTCTAAACCCTTGCATCCCATTTCAGATTACACATTACAATAATTATTCTAATAAATGTAAAATAATCAGCATAGTTTGTCTGAGGGTTCAATAACAGTCCAATCTGGATACCAACCGGTTTGTGCAGGCGCCCAGCTACATACATGGTCTTCCAGTGTATCAGGTCGTCAATCAGAGAGTCTGTACTTATTACCCCATATTTTATTATCTGAGAACAGGGGAGGAAATATGCAGTTAATAAATTAAACCCACAAAAACCTCTTAAAGTAAATGTACATCTGAACATGCTTGCATCACCATGAACAAATGAATGATTTTTGATTCAGACATGCATTTTGTATAGAGGTGATCCTATAAACTAACCTACAAAGCAACACAAAACACCATCACTCCTGTGACAAATTCACAGGTTATGTGAGGAGTTTTGTGTCTGTAGTTAGAGCAGGGCACATTGATGGTGCACACATAGAGAAAACTAGAAAAAGACCTACAGATGTGTTTAGGTTTATGAGAATGTAGTCATTTACCCTTCCATCCACAGGCACCAGCGTGTTGTAGTACACCGAAGCTCCGTGATCATTTTGTATGGAGCTGATCACCGTGGGACCCAGCAGCTTGAGGATGGAGTAGTGTTTGCGATTCTGCAGCAGATTCATGGTGTGCCACGTCACCGGGTCGTCCACCGCAAACACAAAGTCCAGCATGTTTTTCTGCGTGTATCAGAGGACAACAGAGGATTGAAGGCATTTCACTACATCACAACTTCAAACTGTTAAGGAACAACTTCATAGGTATCGCAGTGTATTGTGTGATTTCGTGGTAACATATACATATTGTAAATGCATGTCAGAAATATAAGAACAATCCATAGTTACACGTGTGCAAAAAGTTGTGATGTAATACACAATATGGTGTTTACACCACTGAAAACAATTTGATTCCTTCATATTTTTTTTTTAAAGACTGGTTTGAAGTATTGCAGTCTAATGCCTCAGGAATTATCTGTGTTTACATAATGATAGGACTGTTATGTACAAACAGCCTCATTCATGGACAAATATTGAGTCCATGTCCCAACATACACATTTTCAATGATGTGTGTAATATTATAGGCAATACAGCAGGGTAGATGGCTCCCTGCCACAAATACAATGTTGTACAGTTAACTTGCGGATTAAAAATGTGTAAAATATTTTGTATACAATACTTACAGTGCAGATTTAACGCCACGAGTACTCAGAAACAGCTATGTGTCTTACCTCCATTTGACCTTGGCTGGTCCCATGCTGTTTAAAAACGCCCGATCCGTAGGCAAACGCTAAGCTGATGTCCTGAGGAAACTGTGACAGTATCCGTCTGTAAAGCACGCTGGTGTTGTGCAGAGCTGGAAGAGTCATTTTGAACTAGCAGAGACACCTGTCCTGCAATAACACGAGCTGGTTAACGGCGGGAAAACCTATTAAATAAGTCGTAAAATACAAACTCGACTCCGTGAAGTATGAGAGACATTTCAGACGGAAGGCCTCAGTGGCACTAAGCACGATCACGGCCAGTGGACAGGATTAAAATGACCCAATTTATCGTTAAACGTCCATGGTGTCAGTTTAGCTCAGCTGTGCACTTCATAGTCGACGAAAATATGCGTCACAGACGCCGCTCCGCACCGGGGGCTGACGGGAGATGTGGTTGGTAATGGGAGGTAAGCAACGGGAGCCGTTAAATTCCCTTTAATCACCCTTAATACACGTGCGTTGTAGTTTTTTACAGAAATACTTGTATATTTCAACGTATTACTACAGTTTACTACTTGGAAAACAATTTGAAGACGTTTGAACCGCTTTATATTTAGCCAGTAGATGGCAGTTTTACATTAGGTTTAGCAGGAGGGAATGAGGTCATGCTAATTTCCTATGTGGAGTCGCTTTAAAAAAAACTGAACCAGGGCGAGTTTTTATACGTAGTTTCTTTTTCAAAAGTTATAACTGAAGTTTTAGAATGAATTTGGCTCAGTATGTTACTTCTCTAAAATAATTAAAAGATTGTTTAGGAGTAGTTCTTTTGTTGTTTCTGTTATGAATAACTGAATCATGGACATGGCTAGAACTGGTGCACAAATGTCTATGGATACATATCACATAAGTTAACATGAGTTAAAAAAATATGTCTTCCTTAAACTTACAGAGTTAGAATAATATCTGTGTATGATTCTCAATTAAACTTCCTTCGCTTTCTTAGTAAGAACGCATTTGTAGTCCAAAACTTTACCCAGTTAATATAAGATAACTGTGCCAAACTCTTTTGTAGTGGTAGGAATGTCATTTATTATCATCATCATTATCATATTATTATTATTATTGTTATTGATAGAATTACAGTCTGCCAAAAAGTGATTACCGATGTTTCTGTGTGTTTTTATGTCTAATATCGTTGCTTACATTAGTAAATACACTGTATTAAGATAACATCACAGGTAGCAGACATCAATTCATATTGAAAGTGATGATGTTGATCTTTTATACTACCTTTATACTGTCTAGGAGTTAGAAAATCAGCCTTTTGGCTTGTGAAGTTTTTTAGTTGCCTAAATCCACAAACAGCAGAGCCTCAACGAACAAGTTATTTTGTGCCTTATTTCTAAGTAATTCTTTTCCTCATACTGCACCGTTACACAAAATCCTAGGCGGAGGCTATGCAAATACTGATGTAAACGGCAGAACCTATGCAAAGCAGTATGCAACCAAATCAAACATGTTTGTGCCCAGTTCTTCCAAAAAAGCAGGATAAGCAGGGATTGTAGCACCAATGAGCATTTTTCATTGTTTTTAAACACTCGCTTTCACTTCAGCTAGCTCTTGTACATTAGTTTTTCTCTTCTTTATGGCTAGCAAGGACCAACAACCATGGTGTAAACCAAAGTGCCTTAAGTCTGCATTCTATCGTAAGGCCAGCAGATGGCGCTAACTGTGGTTGCAAAAAGCCCCTCTGTAGAAATCAATTGGAAAAAAGCTCTGTCTCCACCTCTGCAAAAATCTTCCTGCTGAGTTCATGGGCTCAGACACTCACTTTGGGGTCATATTGAACTAAAAAAATAAGTTTATTTTGTAATCAGTGGTCATATGTTTTAAATTGGGAGGATGATCTGTGGTATGAAACCACATGCTCATGAGCACAGGTCAGACCCATTTTCCTCATTTTTTTGCAACTAAGATGGCGACAGCGGAAAGTTCCCGATCTCTACAAAGTTCCAGATGTCTCAGGATTTCAAAACTGGTCTTCAGAAACCCCTGTGTGATGTCACATCAGCTACGTCCACTTTTCAAACTGCTTGTAAAAACCGCACAGTAGCCCACAGACCGAATTTCTGTGACAGTAAAAAAGCTACAACAGGTAAACGATTGCCAGCAAAGCTGTCCCTACGGTTGGTGCGCTACAGTATTATGTTCCAGTCCTGAACCTGGCTGCTCTACCACTGAATTGAGGCTGTAGCCCCTCTAACTGGTGCTGGTGTAAGGCTTCGTTCTCATTAACTTTGCCATCCCTGCCTGAAATTCTGCAGTCAGGTCCTGTGGTGTGCGCTCTGCCCTAGGCTGGTACACCATTAGGCCTGAATATGGGTATTCTGTGCTTAAAAAAATAAAGCAAGAGAAGTGATAGAGCTCCCTTTTTCAGTTTCTCAGTCCTCGAGAGGTATCGACAACATAGCCTGAAAGTTTCTGAATACAGATCTTTCAAAATTCAACATTTTAAAACCTCAATTTAGAAAGTCAATGTTTCTTTAAATATAAGAACTGTATACAAAAAAGAAAATACCGACTTTCTATGCTGTTTTTGTTGAATTTTGTAGAGATCTGGAACTTACCTTCACTATTTTTATTCTGCAGATTGAAATTTCCAGTGATTGTTTTGAATTTTAACATAATGAGCAAAATCCAATATGATGCACACACATTGCAACACATACACACACACAGCGGCATGTGCAAATGCATCCACGCACACACTGAGTTATTCAGGTGTATGAATTGCTGCATAAAACCTGCTGCATAATTTGCAGTATGAAATAATTTTTTTTAATGAAGTCAGCATAAGGTCACACTGTTTTTTATTTTTTTAAAAGCTTGCAACTTGCAGCCAGCCACAGAGCCACCCTTCCTGATCAGTTTAGCCAGTCTGTTGGTGTCACTTGGATCAATGGGACTGTGGTGCAATGAAAACAGACAACATGAAGGTTCTAATGTCAAGCTTTTGCTACACCTGTTTTAGAGCAGTCATTCAGTTATTATAGAGTTGATATAAGTCATAGTAAAATAATCACCTCTATACCTATTAGAATAATAGTAATAAAACAAATTCATAAAAACGACCATAAAATTACAACATCTTGAACTAGATTAAATGAGCATTATATCATTGACAGTAACAGAACAGTTAATAGACTGCATGAGCTGGAGCCTAAATCCATTTACCTTTGAACATCCTTGTTTTCTTTTCTGTGTAATGGATTTTTTATTTAATTTGAAGTCAATTTGATTTGTTAGGGTTTTTTTGTTTGTTTTTTAAATACATCTGTGAAGTGCTAACTTGAACCCTCATGAAAGCTCTTCAGGGAAAGAATGGAATTGGTTGATCTTTGTGTGGCATTTAAATTTCATATTGAATGTCACATCTTGTTAAAAAAACCAAAAAAACAAGAAGATAATGTAATTATACTGACAAGATGATGAGGTTTGTTCCAATCAGCTCCTAGACTCTCAGATTATGCACCACAGTGTTGTGACTCCAGAGAACAAATTCAATAAAAGCAATTAAAAGCAAATATTGAATTAAATCTACATCAAGAAAGGCTTCACTTACCAGCCTGAAAATTCTCATAATGCTAAAGGGCTGCGAGTTTTTCAGTGTGAGAATCACGTCAAATACAGCGGTGGTGGTAAAAGACAGAAGACTGCTGTGGCTACCATCAGTCTTACCCACTGGATTAGCTGCTAGTCGTATGGGCCCGATGCTCACATCTATCTGACTGAATTAATATTGAATGTAGCTACATGACACATCAATGTGTCTGCAGCTCATTATGGGAGTGTCACGAGTTGGACAAATATTATCTTTTTTGGTGATTGCTGTGAGTCATCTTTTCAGCCAAATGAATATTGATGAGATTAGTGAATCCTGACTAACAAGCTCTCTCAGTGTATTAAAGCACCTTGTTAAATCAGCAGTGAAGCACTAGAAGGAGTAAAAAAGGGTTTATTTTATTTTACTGCATTATTATTTTTTAAATATTAATGCTATACATGCAGTATATGCTTTCTATTGACCTGTAGTGATTCTACTTAATGCTTTTGCATGACCTTGTAATTATATTATTGCATTTAAATAAGATTCATAAAATATATTCTTTTTTCTATTTCCACAGCTAAACAATCCTTATTAACGGCAGTTAATCTGAATTATTCTGGACACAGATGTCAACTTCTAAAACTGTGTTAGTATTACTTTGTGAGGAAAAGCAGCAGGATTAGTCCATTCAGCAAATGACCATCCGCATTGAATGATACCAGTCCACTGAATGGACAGACTTCGAAGTGGTTGCCTGAATTCCAATGGCACTCTTTTTTAAGAGAAGGCCCTAAAATATCTGGTACAAATTGGAAAATGAAGCAGGCAGACATTTTTTATTATGTTTCTCATAAAGATAATACGATGTCTAATGTAAGAATCCACGCACACACACACTATCCAAGAAAATACCAACAGTTAACATTCAGATTTCCAAAACAGTTTGAAAGAACCAGTAATCATCTATTATTTCTAAATTTATATGTGTGTGCTTTTGTTCCTAGATTCCACTTCTCGGGAAGCTGCAGTGATTTTTTTACGAGTCCTCTTTAGAAAGGGCTCGCTGCACTCCAAGCATCTATAATCTGCTTGGTTTATGCCGACAACACACTGGATAGTTATCGATGCCCAACATTCAAATGACACCTTAAAAGCTTGTCATCCCAGCGCTCTATTGTTTGCTTGAATGAGACTGAGATAAGACTGCGGTAACTTATCTTCGCACGGCCATCATTACGTCGCCTCACCACCCTCACTTTAACACTCCTGATGTGTACGTTCTGAACTGTTTCTTTATTCCATATCTGAAATCAAAATATTGGCATTTACTAGCAATTAACAGAATCACCTAAATATGAAAATGTTTTAAGTCAAGACAGGAGCACATGAAGGAGAGTTGGAAAAAGGTCAGTACAGGGAGATTACAGAGGCAGACAGATCGAGATATGCTTTTGTGTTTCATTTTTCAGCTATTTAAATTTCAGAACAAAATATATTATTAACTGTTCAAATTACCTGTAAACATTGCCTTATCCACTGGGAGGTGAAAATTGTATTCCTCTTGGTCTGAATCTGGAGTACTATAGTATTCCTGTAAGTAGTAGTCCTGTACAACAGCAGTATAACCAGCATTGCTTGGTAACTTTAGGCTGTAGGGATTATGACTGTCAGTGTTGGGAGCAAATCTGGATATTGGTTAGCCTTATTAAAGAGTACAAGTGCATATAGGGAAATCATGCATATTTTTAGCTGCTCTATTTAATTTAACCAAGTAAAGTTAACCTGTTAAATCTAACAAACAGAGCTAGTTACTTTATTACAAACCACATTTGCTTAACCAAGTCTGCTTGGCCAAGTATAAATTACCCCACTGACCGACCAGCATGGTCATGGATGTCCCTTACATATTCTGGCTTGTAAGCAGTTTTCATAGGTTTTAGTGTAAGCTTGCTTGTTGCTTTATTTTAAACAGCACTGGCCTGTAATATGGAAAAGTTGTAACACAAGATTATTGTAAAGATACAAAGACCACAGTATTAAAACATATAATAATAGCTCCTCACTGTGTAACAGCTGTACAGCACGTGCTGTCTCACAGGAGGAAGGTCCTGGGTTCAAATCTGGTAGTTGAGGTTCTTTGGGGAGTGTGCATGTTTCCCCTGCAGTTATGTGGGTTCCCTTCAGGTATTTCAGCTTCATTGCGCAGTCCAAAAACACCCTTGTTTTGGTTAATTGGTCTTTAATTGGCTGTAGGTGGGAATGGTTATCTTTCTCTATGTGTGTGCCTTTTGACAAACAGCCAAAGTGTCCAGGGTTAACCGAGCACTGACCCCACTCTGACCCCGAATCTGGATAAGTGCAAAAAATGGATGGATGCGTGGACTTTGTAATTAAAATGTACACACACCTAAATGAGAGTACTTTACATCCTGTGTCATCTATAGAGGCCCCAAAATGCTGTGCATGTTTTAGTATTTACTCTGCATTAAATTAAAGAAAAAGGAAAAAGATTCTTCCAACCTTTTATTCATTTTTAGTAATAAACAGTTGATGCTGAAAGGTTTGTGTAGTCAGTCACGTTCTTTCAGCCCAGTCTCAGTCTCTCATGGGCATTAACTCTGACATCGGTCAAGACAAATTTGTATGTAATATTTTTTAGTAGGCAGTATAATTCGTGTGTACAGTAGAGGCAAACGAAAACCTTTATAAATCCCAGTTTTTTAATTATTCCTTTAATTCCTGCAAATCCTTGACATGAAACTTGGTTGTGACTGTAAAACATTGATTTTGTGTACCTGGGTACAAATCGGTGTGTATGACGGGGTGAGATGAAAAATCGAGTTCAGGGACATGAAACACTCAGTTACAGATAATCACTATTTGGTTCTTAGGGGAAACTGTGAATGGAGGTTTCCAGCTTTTGGCCTAATAAAGTAAAATCGTATCTTTTAAAACAACAGTAAACTAGTTTCAGATGCCACACTGCAGAGAGAGTCCTTTCATGTGTTTTCACAGTATTTCTGGAGATTGCCTGAAAATAAGTGCAGTGACTGGAATTAAAGCAAGAAATATCTGTCTTTTTGATTGTAAAATACCTAATTAAGAACTAATTAAACCAAATCAATATTTGTGGTGGTTGCACATTGATTTCCCTACTAAGTGGTCTTGGTGGTGTCCTATAAATTACTGTGAAAGTTCCCAGTGAAACTTCTGCAGCAGATTAAGTGGCAGCCTTTATTCAGACGCCACAGCTTTGAAAGATTAGCCTAGGCAAAGACTCAGACGACAGTTCATCTTGCTGTTAACTGTTGCAAACTTTTTGGTTTTTCAAATTTCTGTCAGTCTGAATCATAGAAGTACAGATCATGCAGATTGGCTGTGAGGCAGTTAATACACTAGCTAAACTACGTGTCTGCACAAACACAAACATGTCCAACAAATGACTAACCAGGAGGATCTTTTTCAGCGCTCGCAGGACTGTTGCCATGGAGATTACAATTGCTTCCCATGCCTGGTGGAACATCAAAAGAAAATGCAACGTTAACCAGGCACACACAAACACACATATAACTGCCCGAGACCTGCAGAAGAAGAGCGATACAGAGGCTTCTGATTTTATCTTAGCCCATAAAGGGGTTGCACTGTCACCAAGCATGGATTGGGCCAATATCTCACTCAGAACCAAGTGAAAGTGAACCTTGAACCCACATTTGAGGTAAAAACATACCAGTTTGCAAAACAGTTCAATTATTTAAAAAAAAAAGTGATTATGTGGATCATGTATAGAATCCACTTCCTACTGCTGGCAGATAATAATCATAGCTTTCCTGGGTTGTGCCCCCTTTGTTTTAATTAACTTGCCAATGCATCTGAAATTACACCCTGCAAGGAAAACCTCCATTTAGAAGGTTTTTCATTCCCTCAGTATTTGCACTCTCATTTATTTTAAAAAGTATGAATTTGAGAAAAAGTGATTATAGTGTCTTTACATACAGTTTATGGATGCAGCTTGACAGTCAAGCTTGCTAACATTAGCTGGTAACTTAAATGTGGTCACTTTAAAGTTTGCCGCTACACTGCTAGCTGGCTAGCCTATGTGTAGTCATGTCAGTAATGGTTGTTTTTCATATTTACAGAGGTCTATGCACAAAGTCCTGTGAGAAGTGTTTCCCAAATGTTAGAGGTTCATTTATAATCCACACTTGTGATATGAATGATTCAATAAAGGACTAGATGTTACAGTCCCCGATAATGCATTGCTTCCAATGGAGAAAATCTTGAGGGATGGCTACTATGAAGAAAGGCAGCCCAGAAGCTTTACCAGTGGGACACAGTTGTGTGCCTTAACTTCACAGGGGTGTTTCGGCTTTTTATCACAAATTATACCAATTTTATTTCTCAGTTTCTTTTTAACTTCCTTGGTTAGGTTCAGGGATTAGAAATCTGATCTAGAGTATAATATTTAAAGTATTCAACATTTTTAAAGACACATCATCAGTAGTGGACCTTGGATTCATTGGGTGTTTTGGCCATTATCACTAGACACCCTCATCCAAGCAAAGCCCTGCCAGGGTTGATCAGGCCCCGGACTGTCTCACTGGTATATATTAAATTGTTATTTCTCTTCAACTTTCTTCTGTTTAGTTTTCTAGAATTTATTTTCTTCTATCAATTCACTCCAAAACCTACGTAAGGAAGTGGCTTAGACTTCCGAAATGCCTCAGCAGTGTTGGACTCTACAGCGACGGGATACTGTCATTGCCTATCCCTAGCCTGGTAGAGGAGTTTAAATGTGCAAAAGTGAGGCTGGAGATGTCACGCACAGACTCTCGGGACCCCATGGTGAGAGGCGCTGCTCCCACCCCAGCAACAGAGAGGAAATGGACCCCAGCTACAGCTGTGCTACAGGACAAATCTGCTCTTCGCCATCGTGACGTGGTGAAAAGATCCTAGGCGTTCTTTGCAATATGGTTTGTATTTTAACCATCACTCCTCTGCTAAATCTTTCTTTGCCTCTCCTGCTGTTGCACTGCTTGCATAAAAGCTTTACTGCAGCCCAACCTCTTCTCCACCATTTACTAAAGTCTGAGTCTTAGTTTCCCAAGGGCAAAGTTGTAAGGTCACTCGCTATCCCCCGCTGTGTTGCACATGGAGTATTAATAGGGGAAGTGCAACCATAGCTAAGCACGCAAAAATAAATATTGTGTATTTGCATAACTGTGTAATTGTAGATAAATAAATTTGCCACTCGAAATTTCAAATACAGGGGGTTATATATCACTGTGTATAGCTCTGCATTATTTATTGTTATTGTTATTGCTTACTGAGCCAACATCTCTTCTACTTGTTGCCATGACAAGTTTGAATTCTTCATTTTATAACGTATAAAACATACAGTACAACTGCTTGACATTAGAATTAATCTCTGTAGCACTGCTGCATGCCCTGAAGAGTAATTTTTGATCCTTTGTGTCTGTGTGTGTGCGTGTGCCTCTGTGTGTGTAGCTCACAAGCCTGGTTAAATGGTGTTTTGGGGGATTTGCAGTAGATATCTGAGTTGTGTGTGGGTGTTTTAATCTCGAAGCTCCATCCATCCACACAGTGCTGTTAAAGTTCATTCAGAGAGATTTTTTTTTATAATAGCTTGGATAAATCCACAGTATTCCCTGAAGGAGAATCAAGGCTAGAATACCCTTTTAATATTTGCTTTTTTCCCCAGTTTTTCAACCATTTCAAGTGCATTGAAACACACTCACTTCTAATGCACGAGATGCAGAGATGAGGTGACCTTTGTGACAGTCTGCTATTGTAGGACCTTGTGTAGAAGCAGAAATAGTCTGTAACTTTATAAATGCATAGCCAGATAATAACCATAGCTTCCTGGGTTGTGCCCCCTGTGTTTTAATTAAGTTGCCAGTGCATCTGCATTTACTCCCTGCAAGAAAAACTTCAGTTTAGAAGGTTTTATTCCTCAGTATTAGCATCTCATTTATTTTAAAAGGCATGAATCAACAGAAAAGAACACTGGTTGAGTTAAAATTGAGTTGGGCAATTAATTATAATATCAACGTTTGCAATTATATGGAAGGCTTTTTAAAGTTGTACAGTGATTTATACCATGTCATGATCACTGCACAAAGAACTGAAATATTCCAAATTGTTCATGCATTATCTAAATTTAACCACAAGAGGTTTTATCACCCACACACACACACACTCAGAAATCTGCAGCAAATCTGCAAAGCAGTTTATAGTCATGCTTGTGCAAACCAGACACACTGACATGGATAATATACAAATTTACAAAAACCCTTAATATCATTCACTCCGCTAGAAATACCACCCTGTATTGTTTGTTGTTGTCCAATGGAGATGGAGAAGGATCACTTTTTTTCTCCTGATGTTTTACAGCCATGTTTTTCAAGAAACAGTGACGTACACAGAAGGGCTCAATGTGCTCCTCTGGATCTGTGTTTTGTGTAGACGGCAGTGTGTACGTGTGAGGATGTGTGCGCACATGTGCCAGTGCTTGTAATGTATATAGCCTTGTGTCTGTTTTGACAGATGAGAAATGCTGCAGGCGTAGTGGGTTTGCTAAGTCTGCTCATCCTTACTGTTTTTCAGGAGCGCCGAACAAATCATACTGTCTCCTTCCAGCTGTAGCAATACTATACTCAACAATACTTACTCAAGTCAGCTCTGGGGTGATTGAGAAATTCTTTGGTAAATCTTATTTTTTTTAAAAAAGATGCCCTAATGGCTTAGAGGTTAGGCTGCATATCACGTGGGCATCACTGTTTCGCCTCTCAGCTGTCAGGACCTTTGGCTTTGCTGCATGTCATTCTCATGTTCTCTTCCCCTCATTTCCTGTTTATCTCTCCTGCCCTGCTGAAATAAAGCCCTAAAAGTGTTTGTTGAAGATGATGATTGCAACAAATCTATTCTACAAATACCAGAATATTCTTTTTAAGTGCTAAAGAAAAGTAATAATTCAAGAAACCTTTAGCTCCACGAATTACCGCAGAGCTTTTCTTTGACTTTGTTACCTGCATAGTTTTTCCCCATATTTATTATATAACGGCTCTCTGGAAACGTGTTATGTGATGTGTGTAAGTGTCATGAAACATGTAGGCCAGCACGAGCTTAGGATGTCGCTACAGTTCACACTGCAGCTCTGTGACTCACTCTGGCTCTCTTCTGGTTCGCTAAACAAAGCCTCCCTCACTAGACCTGACTCATCGTGACTTGCTACAAATGTGAATCCTGCATGTTATGCAAAGAAGCCGAACAGAGATCCATTAAGTCTTTTATACCCCCAACATACTACACTGGGTTACTTGTCAAATCTGCCCTTGATCATTTCTTTCTTTTTTTCTTCTTTTCTTTATGTAACTGAAAGCAGGGTCACCTTTTTCTGTCATCAGCACTTTTTCAGGAACGGTGAACATCACATAAATTTCAGTGTACCCTTGAGGTATTTCTCTCCAACCGAACATAAGGGGATAGTAAAAGACGGGTGCTGGTGGCTGACGGAAATTGGTTGTATAACGTGCACTAATCTAAACAGCAGTCACTACTCGCCTGAAAAAAATATGTATCCATTTGAGGAGCTTAGACAGCCGTTGAAAAACAGCCTCTCAGTTTGAAAATACATTTCCATCACTTGAGAGTCTATCGTTGAAAACAAAAGCTTCCAGAAATCTCAATTGCTGACATATAATGAGAGGTTGGACATGATAAATGGTAGTGGGCTAAATTGGTAAGACTGCTTTCCATCCTTTAAGAAATATTTTCCCACTGAAGATGAGATGAAAGCGGTGTACTGTAGGTCTGCATTTTTCTTCTCGCTAATGTGGCTCAGACATGTGTGGGATTTTCTTCCCGCATGAATAATCGTCTTTCTCCCTCTTTGTCCTGTCGTCTTTGGACTGTTTTTTTCCTTCTTTTTTCTTTTTTTGGGAGCAAAGCTTAGAGTAGCAAATATTGCACTCCGCTCCTGCTGCCGATGGCTTTCAGCAATCGTGCTCTTCTCATGGCCTGGAATAGTGAATATACAATGAAGCTAGACATAGGCTGGAGATAGTCGTTTAGTAACGAGAAGCGTATGACTCAGTTGTTTGTGTGTACGAGTTTGTGAATGTGGTATCTATTTGTTTACACCCTTTATCGATGCTGTAAACAAAAATTGAGATGTGCTGCTGATTTGCTGTATAAACAGATGTAGTCAGCACAGAAATGTACCCTTTCAAGTGGCTGCATAACATGCTGATGCTGAATTGCCCTCAAGTTAAGTAAAATTGGGAAAATCTTACTGATATCATCGCACATCCTGTTACAAAGATCAAAGTAAGGTGAACCTAAATGTCATACCTATATCGCTACCAAGAGCAGATATGTTTAGCCAATACCACCATTAAAGAATAATATAAAAATCTGTTAATAAAGTCTAAAAGATATAGATGCATTTCTGCCCTTCTCTGGTTTGCCTTTCTTTTCCTGTCCTCTTGTTCTCTACATCTCAGGTCAGTTTTATTGTGCACAAATCATAAACTCACCTTAAGGGGCTTTACAGTATGTACGTGACATCCTCCTTTCACTTTTGATCCATAAAAAAAGATCTGGCTAAAAAAACAAAAATCATATTTACCATTGTAACTGGAACGGGGACACATATAAAACAGAGAGAGACAAGGACAACATGGAAGCACAAGGCAGAAAGACAATGAGCTACTTCTCCACTGTATTTCAAATCATCCCTGCCATTTGTTATGCCGCATGCTTTTAGTGGTAGTGCACTGGCAAGGATACCATCCTAGAGGAGGTTATGTTTTTTCTATTAGAATTTATCTGCTGTAGCAATGCATCAGCGAGCTGACGTTAGATGGTGGGGGGAAAAGATTCAGGGAAGACATGCTGCACAAGCGGCTGAAAGATGGATGGATGGTGGGGGAAGAAGGTGGGGCTTGCGGAGAAGGATGGATGGCGTTTCCATCTGTGAACTCCACCTTATGCACGCTTGCAGGAAACCCCTTCCGCTGATTGCACACGGCACACAGCGTTACAAGGCTGCAGCACGACACATGAACGTAATCTGTGATGTAGGAGGATGATGACAGGAGAGAGGAGGAGGGCGGGGGAGGGGGGGCAGCCAGCGAGCACAGCGAGTGAGAGAGTGAGTGAGGGAGAGGAAAAGGGCACGTAGAGCATGAGCGAGTGAAAGGGTGAGATAAGCGGAGAAAGCAGCATCTCTTGAGTACATTCAGCTCGCAGCAGCACAGTAGGCAGGAAGGCAGAGTGGAGGGGGGAGAGCACCAGCACCTCACCAAAGGGGGCGACACCACACCTCTATCTCCTTCTCTCTCTCTCTCTCTCTCAGACACACACTTTCACACGTCACACACGCACATTTGTGGGGAGGCGTGAGGCTCAGCAGGAAGAACACCACATACACGCGTGCTGTTTCGCTGGCTTAGCTGCACTTTGGAGAGCTGTCTCTTGAAGACTGGACCAGAGCTGTATCCATCGCTTCATCCATCCTTTCCTTCCGCAGAGGCAGCTCTCGGACACGCATCCCTCGATCATTTGGACTGACTTGCTTTCTGTCACTCATCCGACCGCTGATCAAGCCTGCCTCTGCTTTCACCCCGTTCAGACCTAAAATCAGAGGAGAAACTAACTGACCGACTGAGGGACCCACCTTTCGACCGCAGTCATGAACTTCCTCAGACGCCGTCTCTCTGACAGCAGCTTCATGTCCAACCTTCCCAATGGCTACATGACAGACCTCCAGAGGCCTGACCCACCTGCTCCTCCTCCCCCCACTGCCTCCTCCCCTTCCCAGCAGGGTGCAGCGCCGGCTCCTGCCCCGTCCCCAACCAAAGCTCCAGGACCGACCCAGGTGCCGGCCAGCTCTCCTGCAGCTCAGGAGCGGCGCCCTAGCCAGCAGGCTCAGCAGCCTCAACAGGCCCAGTCCTCCACCAGTGGTTCCTCTGGCTTCTTCAGCTCCTTCAGCTCCATCACCAATGTGGTCAAACAGACAGCCGCATCTGCTGCTGGCTTTGTGGAGCAGTCGGCTCCCTCTCCATCCCTCTCCAAGAAGTTCAAGATTCTGTTGGTCATTGATGAGCCACAGCATGAGTGGTAAGTGTTCACTGGGCTGATTGGCAGAGGGTTTTCCAAATGCTTGATGGGGAAGCTGAAGCTATCAGCAGTAGAGCTGAGTGCTTTTGCTGAAACGAAACTTGAAATTTTAGTGACCTGTTAGAGACAGGCACACTGTGTCTGAGCTTTTGGAAGGCTCTTCAGTTTGGTGAAATAAAAATATTTGCTTCATCATCAGCCAGAAAGAACATGATTTACTGTAAAAAAGAAAGAAAGAAATAAAACAAAATAGCCAAGTTAAGTGTGGGTGTATTGGCTTTATACTGACTGGCACTGATCAATATAAATAAATGCTTTACAAATTCCAGTAAAGTTGCTACACACACTCAAATGAATCCTTCTACCTTTTTTCCCTGTAGTTTGTATCTAGCTTTAAAATGAACTTTGCTTCCTTGCTGAAGCTGCTCCCAAAATAGAAACAGGTCTGTTAATCCAAACAGACACGTCAGATTTTCTCTTGGGTTTGGATTCAAACGTCTCACCAGCCAGCAGTGTTACCTGTCTCAGTTCCTGTGAGGCTGTCTTAGTGTGTGTGTGTTACAGAGGTCTGAGTATGACTTGCCATCCCTTGACAGTACAGGTTGGTTAACAGGAGATAATCCTTATGCAATGAAGTCATACATCTTACACTGTCATAAAACAGCGTGTAGCCCTGAATAAAACACAGTCTTCTGCAAGTGAAATGGAAGCCGTAGGCTACGTATTGTTGCTAGTCTACTTGCTGCTTTCTGTCTCTGCGCACCTTTAAGCTATAAATGTTTTCTTAAGTGGATGTTGATGTTGGATTTTACAGCTGTTCAGCACTGTCGTTATCTAAGTGTAGTTTAATCTTGTCAACCTTTCATTGAAAAATGGCAGCCTCCTGAGACACTTGTGACCTTTTCTATTTATTGGATGTCCTGCAGTGTTGCCATTTAGCAATTACTGCTTAGTAGCACAGATAAAAGTGAATATGATGCTAGATTGATATGGTTGAAAGCTCCAAAACAAGGAAATAAGTGGACTGTGATTTTTAGTGGGTCAAGTGAGTCAGTGGGTCATTTGGAAGACACATTTTCAGTACATTTACACTGGATGAAAGTGGACTCCCTCATTCGCTGGACTCATCGGGCACTTTGTTAGGTGCACTTTGCCTTTTGCCTTCAGCATTGCCTTAATTGTTCATGGCATAAGATCAACAAGGTCCTGGAAACATTTGTCAGAGATGTTGATCCATATCGGCATGATGGCATCATGTAAGTGCTGCATGTTTGTTGGCTCCCCATCCATGAGCCAATCTTGTGTTTTACCACATCTCAAAGGTGCTTTTTTTGACTGACATCCGTTGGCGTAAAGGCCATTTGAGTACTGTAAACTCATTCTCACGTTCAGGAAACCAGTTTGAAATGATTTCAGCTCTGTGAAATGGCACGTTGTCCTGCTGAAAGCAGACATCAGAAGATGGGTACACTGTGGTCATAAAGGGATGGACATGGTCAGCAACGATATTCAGGTAGACTGTGGCGTTTAGACAATGGCCAGTTAAGGTCCCAAAAGCAGCCTCGGGCCTTTTACTGTGTGCTTCCCCCTGTTCTCTCGCGACCTTCATTTCAACTGTCCTGCCAAAATAAAGGCCAAAAAGTACTTATTTCGAGAAATTTAGACTTATTTATGGCCTGAGTTTTTTGTTGTTAGGTGAGAGGAGTGGCATGAATCCAATTCTGTTTAAAGTGGAACTGTAAAGCATTTTGACTGCTATCTATCTTATGATTTGGTAAGTGTGAATTAAAGACAATAAATAGTTCTCAACACAGTCAGTGCAGGATTATCTCTTCAGGGTACAAATGTGTGGAATCAGGCATGAAAATTGAGGTTCCACTATTCTGTGCCGACTGAATGTGACTCTATGTTATGGTAATGCTGTAGTTCATACTGGGACTGTTTTGGTGGCTTATGATTGGACGGCTGCCATCCATGATGTGGCAATCTGAATGTGAGACACTGCCTTAATTCATAAAAGACATTTGAATATGTGGCTCTAGTTCGTATAATCCATCCTTTTTACAAATTTACAAAGACCAAACAGAATGTCTCTTTTTATAGTGGTCTCGAATTGTTATCGATCATATCAGACTGTGCGTGGTAATAAGAAATCTGGTTTTAGCATATGTTTGAATGCGTGAGCGAGTGCTGTTGCTGGAATTTAAGCTCCAGTTTGATAATCATTTATAGCTATTTTGGTTCCAGCTATGAATAATGTACTCTGGATTTGCAAAAACTCTTTTGTGGTTTATGGTTACTCAACTCTAAATGCAGGTTTACAGTATGCAATTGGACACTGTCGTTGCCTCGGCTCACACAAGAAAGATTTTATATCGTGTAATACAAAATTAGTCGCAGGTCACAGGCATCTTTGGTGATGCCAAGAAAGTAAATATGATTCACAGCAAACACAATATAATGGAATGAATTGGCAATTTCACTGGCATAATTTCAATGGCCTTTTCATTTTGTTTGTACACAATCTTTCTTTCAGAGAACACAGATTAAATATTAATGTTTATTCATTGGGAGCGATGGGTAGACTGAGCTTTCCTTTAGGCATGAGGACTAAAGAGGCATTCTGCTAGACATTATTGATTATCCATCAAGAAAGAGCGGGCTTGAGGCTCTTAGTGATATAAACTGAGAAACAGAGAGTAAAAACTGAAACTACTGCCTCTAAAATGAACCTGAAGGCCAGTCATCACTCATGCATGAGAGGAAACAGTTTTTTCTTTCTGTATGTGCCAATAATCAGGGCATTTTTGAATCAAGAATCTGAATTTATGATCTCCTTTATTATTAGATTTTCTTCTTATTTTAAATAAAACCTTCCATACATTTAATTTTCTTTAAGTTTTTACAACTTCGTACTAACTTTTTTTTTTTTACCACTTTACTCTTTATCTTTAGAGTAAAGTATGTTTACACATGTGGATAAATAGAATACATCAATACATACAGTAGATACATTTGAGTATGTACGTAGAAGTATGGAGAAATACATAGCCAGCAGGCATCTCTAGGGATGCTAAACATACCATCCATCCCTCCTTTCTTTCTTCTTTTCTACATCTCTCTTATCCAATTTAGGGTCCTCAAATGGCTGACACTTTATGTGTCAGATCACATAAAATTACAGAGCAGGGTTGTTGAGTGCCGAGACTGCATAATCACCAACATGCTGCTGACTCGATAACTGTAGAGTTTCCAAAAACCCTCTGGAGTTAACATCAGCGTAAATACTGCATGCCAGAAGCTTCACAGCATGGATTTCCATGGCAAAGCAGCTGTTTATTTTTTATTATATATATATATATATATATATATACATATATATATATATATATATATTATGGCATGCCCTTTAGGAAAATATTATATATATATATTCCAACCAAAGTCTGAATATATAGAATGAAACTTGAATATATAGAATGAAGCTTGAATATATAGAATGATCTTTTGAATATATAGAATGAAGCTTGAATATATAGAATGAAACTTGAATATATAGGATGAAACTTGAATATATAGAATGAAACTTGAATATATAGAATGATCTTTTGAATATATAGAATGAAGCTTGAATATATAGAATGAAACTTGAATATATAGAATGATCTTTTGAATATATAGAATGAAGCTTGAATATATAGAATGAAACTTGAATATATAGGATGAAACTTGAATATATAGAATGAAACTTGAATATATAGAATGATCTTTTGAATATATAGAATGAAGCTTGAATATATAAAATGATCTTTTGAATATATAGAATGAAGCTTGAATATATAGAATGATCTTTTGAATATATAGAATGAAGCTTGAATATATAGAATGAAACTTGAATATATAGGATGAAACTTGAATATATAGAATGAAACTTGAATATATAGAATGATCTTTTGAATATATAGAATGAAGCTTGAATATATAAAATGATCTTTTGAATATATAGAATGAAACTTGAATATATAGAATGATCTTTTGAATATATAGAATGAAGCTTGAATATATAGGATGAAACTTGAATATATAGAATGATCTTTTGAATATATAGAATGAAACTTGAATATATAGGATGAAACTTGAATATATAAAATGATCTTCTGAATATATAGAATGAAACTTGACGTCACGGAGGCGCTTGCGCCATCTAGTGTTTTCCTTGTTTGTACCTGCGAGGAATGGCACTATGAGCCAGTCCGCACGGAATTTTGTGGCTCAAATTCTAAGTAATGAGGAGCTAATTAACACCCTGGCAAATGCATGTTCTGGGCAACCTAATATTTGTACTAGTGTACCGCATCGTACTACTGATGAAGAAATTTATTCACTTTTTCGTCGTGGAAGACCAAATGCAGTGAACCTCTCCGGTCAGATAACCCCTGGTTATCCAGCTAACGTTACTGCGGTCAAGTGAGCCCTCACTTACGAAGTCGCAGTCAAGCTAGCCGCCCCGCCAGCCGCACCTAAAATGTTGTTGCACTACTCTTACGCATATTACGGTATAGGTGCCGACTGGCTTAGAAACGCAGTGTTTTCTGTCCTGACACTATTTTACTTCACAATCCACTCCCAGTTTTGGTTAATCTCCACTTTCACCCCTGTGATCCACAGCCCAAATTACTGTATGATTCAGAGAAAATTAACAATAAAATTTACCCAATTTACTCAACTATACTTTTAATGTCCTCATCTTTGAGCTCAGATTACAGGAAAACTGAAAGAGGTGACGCAGATATCTCACTGGATTCTGACTCTGGGTGACCCCCACTCTGCATGCTGTGATCCACAGCCAAAATTACTGTACAGTTTTTGAGAAAATTGATAGTAAAATCTTCCCATTTTGCTTTACTGTACTCTACATATTGACATCTTTGATCTCCGATTACAGGAAAACTGTAAGAGGTGACGCAGATATTTCACTGGATTATGAATCTAGGCCATCTCCACTCTTCACCCTGTGATCCACAGCCAAAATTACTGTACGGATTTTGAGAAAATTGATAGTAAACTTTGCACAATTTACTCTACTGTACTCTATATATTCTCATCTTTGAGCTTAGATTACAGGAAAACTGTAAGAGGTGACGCAGATATCTCACTGGATTATGACTCTGGGTGACCCCCTATCCGCACCCTGTGATCCACAGCCAAAATTACTGTACGGATTTCTGATAAAATTAAATCCTATTCCATTACCAAACAAAATGAGTTCATTGAAGTATTTGCTTAGCTACAAGAAATGTCTTTCCACACACAATTTAAATTTTTCAAAATGTCATTCACACACCACCTCAAGTATCAACTTCAGTTTTAGACATTATTTATTCAGTGCTTAATCACAACAATAGTCAACTTAAGGCACTTACATAATAAGTTAAACCTTACAATAATACATACAGAGAAAAACCCTAACCCAATCATATGACCCCCTATGAGCAACAGTGGGAAGGAAAAACTCCCTTTTAACAGGAAGAAACCTCCGGCAGAACCAGGCTCAGGGAGGGGCGGCCATCTGCCTCAACCGGTCAGGGTGAGAAATTACATTTCTCAGATTACTGATTTCTCATATTACTACTACACAGTTTAGATACACTCAACAAAAATATAAACGCAACACCTTTGTTACTGCTCCCATTCCCCATGGGATGGACGTAGAGACCGAAAATTCATTCCAGATACACAATATAACCATCCCTCCCAAACAGTGGTCACAAATCAGTCCAAATGTGTGGTAGTGGGCACATCTGCCATATTGAGATAATCCATCCCACCTCACAGGTGTGCCACATCAGGATGCTGATCTGACATCATGAGTAGTGCACAGGTGTACCTCAGACTGCCCACAACAAAAGGCCACCCTGGAATGTGCAGTTTTGTCTCACAGCAAAATGCCACAGATGCCACAAGCAATGAGGGAGCGTGCAATTGGCATGCTGACAGCAGGAATGTCAACCAGATCTGTCGCCCGTGCATTGAATGTTCATTTCTCAACCATAAGCCGTCTCCACAGGCGTTTCAGAGAATATGGCAGCACATACAACCGGCCTCACAACCGCAGACCTCGTGTAACCACACCAGCCCAGGACCTCCACATCCAGCAGGTTCACCTCCAAGATCGTCTGAGACCAGCCACCCAGACAGCTGCTGGAACAATTGGTTTGCACAACCAAACAATTTCTGCACAAACTGTCAGAAACCGTCTCAGGGACGCTCAACTGCATGCCCGTCGTCCTCATCGGGGTCTTGACCTGACTCCAGCTCGTCGCCGTAACAGACTTGTGTGGGCAAATGCTCACATTCGATGGCGTCTGGCACGTTGGAGAGGTGTGCGCTTCACGGATGAATCATGGTTCACATTGTTCAGGGCAGATGGCAGCTGAGAATGTCCCAGTTCTTGCATGGCCAGCATACTCACCGGACATGTCACCCATTGAGCATGTTCGGGATGTGCTTGACCGGCGTATACGACAGCGTGTACCAGTTCCCACGAATATCCAACAACCTCGCACAGCCATTGAAGTGGAGTGGACCAACATTCCACAGGCCACAATTGACAATCTGATAGACTCCATGCGACGATGTGTTGCACTGCATGAGGCAAATGGTGGTCACACCAGATACTGACCGGTTCTGGGTCCCCAGACCCCCAATAGCGCAAAAAACTGCACATTCCAGGGTGGCCTTTTGTTGTGGGCAGTCTGAGGTACACCTGTGCACTACTCATGATGTCAGATCAGCATCCTGATGTGGCACACCTGTGAGGTGGGATGGATTATCTCAATATAGCAGATGTGCCCACTACCACACATTTGGACTGATTTGTGACCACTGTTTGGGAGGGATGGTTATATTGTGTATCTGGAATGAATTTTCGGTCTCTACGTCCATCCCATGGGGAATGGGAGCAGTAACAAAGGTGTTGCGTTTATATTTTTGTTGAGTGTATCTAAACTGTGTAGTAATATGAGAAATCAGTAATCTGAGAAATGTAATTTCTCACCCTGACCGGTTGAGGCAGATGGCCGCCCCTCCCTGAGCCTGGTTCTGCCGGAGGTTTCTTCCTGTTAAAAGGGAGTTTTTCCTTCCCACTGTTGCTCATAGGGGGTCATATGATTGGGTTGGGTTTTTCTCTGTATGTATTATTGTAAGGTTTAACTTATTATGTAAGTGCCTTAAGTTGACTATTGTTGTGATTAAGCACTGAATAAATAATGTCTAAAACTGAAGTTGATACTTGAGGTGGTGTGTGAATGACATTTTGAAAAATTTAAATTGTGTGTGGAAAGACATTTCTTGTAGCTAAGCAAATACTTCAATGAACTCATTTTGTTTGGTAATGGAATAGGATTTAATTTTATCAGAAATCCGTACAGTAATTTTGGCTGTGGATCACAGGGTGCGGATAGGGGGTCACCCAGAGTCATAATCCAGTGAGATATCTGCGTCACCTCTTACAGTTTTCCTGTAATCTGAGCTCAAAGATGAGGACATTAAAAGTATAGTTGAGTAAATTGGGTAAATTTTATTGTTAATTTTCTCTGAATCATACAGTAATTTTGGCTGTGGATCACAGGGGTGAAAGTGGAGATTAACCAAAACTGGGAGTGGATTGTGAAGTAAAATAGTGTCAGGACAGAAAACACTGCGTTTCTAAGCCAGTCGGCACCTATACCGTAATATGCGTAAGAGTAGTGCAACAACATTTTAGGTGCGGCTGGCGGGGCGGCTAGCTTGACTGCGACTTCGTAAGTGAGGGCTCACTTGACCGCAGTAACGTTAGCTGGATAACCAGGGGTTATCTGACCGGAGAGGTTCACTGCATTTGGTCTTCCACGACGAAAAAGTGAATAAATTTCTTCATCAGTAGTACGATGCGGTACACTAGTACAAATATTAGGTTGCCCAGAACATGCATTTGCCAGGGTGTTAATTAGCTCCTCATTACTTAGAATTTGAGCCACAAAATTCCGTGCGGACTGGCTCATAGTGCCATTCCTCGCAGGTACAAACAAGGAAAACACTAGATGGCGCAAGCGCCTCCGTGACGTCAAGTTTCATTCTATATATTCAGAAGATCATTTTATATATTCAAGTTTCATCCTATATATTCAAGTTTCATTCTATATATTCAAGCTTCATTCTATATATTCAAAAGCTCATTCTATATATTCAAGTTTCATTCTATATATTCAAGCTTCATTCTATATATTCAAAAGATCATTTTATATATTCAAGCTTCATTCTATATATTCAAAAGATCATTCTATATATTCAAGTTTCATTC
Source organism: Aulonocara stuartgranti (assembly GCF_965226115.1). NCBI lineage: Eukaryota > Metazoa > Chordata > Actinopteri > Cichliformes > Cichlidae > Aulonocara > Aulonocara stuartgranti. Next base: position 17,900,007 of record NC_138943.1, on the reverse strand, counting down.
TATATATTCAAAAGATCATTCTATATATTCAAGTTTCATCCTATATATTCAAGTTTCATTCTATATATTCAAGTTTCATCCTATATATTCAAGCTTCATTCTATATATTCAAGTTTCATCCTATATATTCAAAAGATCATTTTATATATTCAAGCTTCATTCTATATATTCAAAAGATCATTCTATATATTCAAGTTTCATCCTATATATTCAAGCTTCATTCTATATATTCAAAAGATCATTCTATATATTCAAGTTTCATTCTATATATTCAAGCTTCATTCTATATATTCAAGTTTCATCCTATATATTCAAGCTTCATTCTATATATTCAAGTTTCATCCTATATATTCAAGCTTCATTCTATATATTCAAGTTTCATCCTATATATTCAAAAGATCATTTTATATATTCAAGCTTCATTCTATATATTCAAAAGATCATTCTATATATTCAAGTTTCATCCTATATATTCAAGCTTCATTCTATATATTCAAAAGATCATTCTATATATTCAAGTTTCATTCTATATATTCAAGCTTCATTCTATATATTCAAAAGATCATTTTATATATTCAAGCTTCATTCTATATATTCAAAAGATCATTCTATATATTCAAGTTTCATTCTATATATTCAAGCTTCATTCTATATATTCAAAAGATCATTCTATATATTCAAGTTTCATCCTATATATTCAAGCTTCATTCTATATATTCAAAAGATCATTCTATATATTCAAGTTTCATTCTATATATTCAAGCTTCATTCTATATATTCAAGCTTCATTCTATATATTCAAAAGATCATTCTATATATTCAAGCTTCATTCTATATATTCAAGCTTCATTCTATATATTCAAGCTTCATTCTATATATTCAAAAGATCATTCTATATATTCAAGTTTCATTCTATATATTCAAGTTTCATTCTATATATTCAGACTTTGGTTGGAATATATATATAATATTTTCCTAAAGGGCATGCCATAATATATATATATATATATATATATATATATATATATATATATATATATATATATATATATATATATATATATACTTACAAAACCAGACTTGGAGCATCAGTAAGTACGCGAGTGGATATTCTTAACCATGTTCAGGCTTGAGGTATTTTATGACCCTTTAAAGAGTTCTTAAACCCTCAGGTCCTAGGCCTCTCATGCCCAAAACAAACCCGTATTTAAATAGAAATAGCTCTAAAACTTTCAAGCCAAAACAAACAAAGTTGGATTTCATAGGGAAGAGACAGCTAAAATACAATAGCTATTTTTGTCCCTATTACAGGCCAGAATACAACAGGATTTAAGTAATTAGCAAACAGCATCCATTTTAATCATTGGATAACTAGACTGCATCTCCACTGAATGCGTCCGTTCTGTAACCTCAAAATGGCAGCAGGTTGCCTTTTAATATGAGATATGACCTGGTTCTGGAAGAAGGTTAAAACCAACTAATAAATGAATATTTAAAATGCATTTAAAAAATCACTGAAAAAACATCAATTTAGAGCTTATTCACTTCTGCTGGGCCAAGGTAAAAGCAGCAATTTAAAAAAGGGCCTGAGAGAGATGCTGTGTTGCACTGTGTTATGCAATGTTAAGGCAGAAATTTAGATTTTTGGCAAATACAACAAACATAAATTCCCTCTGAGGAGAATTTATTATATAAGTCTCACTGAATGCCAGATTACTTGTCTTCTTAGATAGAAACAAAGCCCACTTTACAGCCATATTCACGAGTTACAGGAAATGTTTTATCAACACATTCATAAACCCTGAATGGAATTGGCATGCAATAAGCACTCGCCACTTGTACCTGTCATGATGATGGCAATAAAAACGAAGCCTTGGCTTTTTCTTACTCTCCCCTTTTAGTTCTCTGTACTTTGATTATTCATTTCCATAAATTATAATTCTTTGCATCAAACCTCGCATCTTAAACGCTTGAAGATTAGGATTAAATATTCATTTGGCTCGCCCTGCAAACTAATCGATCCCAGACATGCATATACAAATGGTTTACAGCTCCAAATAGAATTTGCATGCCCTTTTAACTGCTGACTGACTCGTGTATAAGCAGCCATGGGTATCATGACTGTCTGTGCATCTTCCTCCACGTTCTCATATATTGACTGTGCTATAATGATCGGTTTCTCTGACAGTGCCTCAAAAAGAAGCCACAATGGGAGTCCAGCACTAAATCTGCAATGTGAAAGAGTGAGTGTATTTTCAGGCAAATCTGGATCTGGCTCTGTGTTCGAGTAGACTCTTCTAGTCTTTATGTAACAGACCTAAGCCTGTGAGATGGATGACGAAAGAGACAGTGTCCTCCAGGGCCTCTCAAGGTGATATCAGCACCGAGGGGAGGATAAACAAAGGGGGAGGGAGGATATTTGGGGATCTCCCTTTTATCACTTCCTCTGGATGTTTGCGCTCTTTCCTGTTTGTCTGCTCTTCTTTTGTGGGTTTTTCCTCTGTGTCTTCCCTCTTTGCTGTCGTTCTCTGCCTTTTATCACAACAGGCACTCTGTGTTTGCTCCAGAGAAAGTGCTCCAGGTTCACGATGCAATAAAGTAATGAGAGGAGACGTGGTGATTCAGCAGTTTCAGCCCAAAGGCCACATCTGCTCTCCTTCCTTTGCTCTCTGTATCTGTCTATGTCTCTCACTCCCTCTTCTTCCTCCTTTTTTCCATCTCTCCATTTATCTACTGAATACGTTCTCTGCAGTTTCTGCCAGAGTGCCAGTGAGTGTATTCACAACCTATATTGCATAAGTGCCCATCACAGGAGATTAGTTTGGATTGTTGACTTTTTGAAATGACTCATGGTGGATGGTTTTTGTTGGTCTGACTGCAGGTTGATGGTGAATGGCAGCATGCTGATTGCCCTGCAGATGTAGTTTGAGCTGTAGCTGGTTGGTGTTTCAAAGAATAGCTATGACATTTGAACTTGCTTCACTGAAAGCAAGAGGTGAATAAGCAGTTATTGTGACTGGGAAATGCAAAAACTAGATCACAGCAACACTAAAAATAAAAATCTGCTTCGAGCTAATTGCTCAAAACGCTAAAAGAAGGTACGTTTTTAAAAAAAAAAAATCACGTTCACCATCAGTTTTGATGGTGAAGCCTACGCTTTACCAGCTGATTGGTCATGTAGGCCTGCTGCAACAGATAGACACTAATGTTAGAACTATTATTAGTCCAGACATTTCTAAATATGCCATTTCTGATGTGTTAACACTCAAATTTGGGTGTTGGGAATACCATTACTTTTAAACTAGCAAACCAATCAAATAGACAATCCCGAGATCACAGCCCTACTAGTTTGTTGTATCATGCAGTTAGACATCAAAGCCGCAAAGCAGCGGAGGAGGGATTGAGTTTAGGTGTTCCATGAGGAATCTGAGCACTTTGGAAAAAGCAATTCTTTTCTTAGTATGCTGTTTCTATAAATCATCCAACATTGTTGGCCATTGCTACACAAGTAGTTGCAACATTAATTTGTCTTATACCTTTAAACTTAAACAGATTATTTATTGTTGGAACACCAATGTGTCTTCCTCTAACCTGCAGGAGCAATTTAAGAGCAAGAAAAACAAAGTTAGAGAACGAAGATGGGTCTTCTTTTTAATCCTATAGCTTAAAACTCCATAAATAATAAAGCCCTACAGCACCAGCCCGTGCAAGTTAACATATTTACAAAGGCATGCATAGGAATGGTATTTGGCCTTGCAGAAATACACTGAACAATTTTAAAAATACACCAAAGTTTCCTATCTTTGGGGACATGTTTCTTATATTCTGTAGCAATCCATTTTCATTAACGAGATATTCATTTAGGGTCAAGGTGGTGGATCAACACAACAGTGGGCCGCCAGTGGGACTATGAAACATCACAATTACTTGTTTCTTTGTTGCATAAAGTGTGTGTTTTTTTTAAACAGCTGATTTATATTTTTCCTATGTTTTGCTGTGGTAGCGTTGACCTGGTTTTTAGCATTAACTGCAGTGTATGTGCATGTCTGGGCACTTGCACTAATGCACTGCTGCTAGTGGAGACAGAAGTACACAGAGAGAGCAGGTGGGGAGGTGGAGCCTTGTATATATCCATCAGCATCACATACACATGCAGACACACTAACAAGCACCTGGATTCTCTTTCTATTTTTTTTCCATCTAATTAAACATGATGAAAAAAGTGTTTTCCTAAAGAAATGTAGCACGTTTTGATGATATGTTCCTTCTTGCTGCTGTCGATTGAGTTTACACAAGAAGAGTGAGTTGGAATTAAAGTCATTTATTGTTGAAACTTGTTGAAGACAACACTTCCTTTGCAGCCCAAGTACGCCTTTTCACATTACACCCACTTCCAAAACAGTAAAATTCACAATAAAGCGCAAAAGAGTGCCTGTGTTCTTTGGATAGTTGTGATTTGACTTTGTGGCACTGATTAGGAATTATATGTGGCATTATGGCTCCCGGCTGCAGGTCGTATTTCCAAGCAGACAGGCTAAGAACTGACCTTATTACAGCCAGTGGCAATGTCATGTTGACTTTACAGGGTGCTTCTGGAATTGACCCTGCTCGTCTTGTCTTAGCTGTTGTCATACTAGACTGGTGGCCTTTTGAGTGCCACGGAGGAGGCAGAAAGAGCTCCAGGGTAAAATGGTAACATACCTTTTTTAAATAGGAAGTGGTCACTTTACAAGTTAAAACAACCTGGGTATAGTGTTGAAGTATTATGCGATTAAAGCTAGTGTGTCGTTAAATGGCAGTGACAAACTACCAGATTTTTGCTTAAATGCTTGATACAGAAAAGCTTGTTTACAATGACTAGTGGCCACAATGTGATCCCTGATCTAGTTTTTCTTATTAAACCACAGTCTTCATCATTACCAATTAATATTTGCATCTAACCTACAGAAAACCTACATGTTATTATATAGTGGGAGATAAAGGTGTTATCCTGCCTGATGGAGATGGAGTGAGTAGAGGAAGCAGCTTATTTCTGTCAGGGTTCCTGGGTCGTTGACCCAGTGTTTTCCGTTTTGTCATGTTCAGTTTATTTTCACATCTATGTTTTCTGTGCCAGCATACCGCCTGCGTATTGTGTTCCAGTTATTTCTATGTATCATTAGTCAGACTACGTTCAGCTGCGTACTCACCGGTTTCTAATCATTCATCACCCAGCGTGTATTTAAGTCCTCAGTTCAATCCGATCGTTGTCGTGTCATTGAAGTACATGTGATGTTATGTTGTCGTTTTCGCCTGCGTTCAATCTGCCAGCCATTCAGTCTTTCAGTCAGTCCTTCAGTCATTCAGTCAGTCGTCCAGCCAGCCAGCCATTTCCTACCTCTGTTCTGTTTGTTCACTCCATCGACAATAAACACCAACCTTCACCTATCTACCTGTGAGTCCAGCGTTTGGGTCCTCCTTCTCTCATCCACGACACAAATCCTGACAATTTCAGTCATTTTGGAAGATTTAGATGTTTAGACATACGCTTTGATTTCTTGTGTTTGTTTATGTACATCACAGATGTTGAACATCTTAGATCAACACACATTTGCTGCAGTAAATGTAATAAACTTGTACAGTTTTTATTGTGCAGTAGATAATAATTAGAATACATATAGCATATTGTCTCAGTGAAGAATGTGTAAGCGAACAGAAATCGTGTGCCTGCTCCAATGAGACCCGGCTACTTGTGAATGCAGATTTGAAGCACTGGCTGTGTCAACAGCAGATGACTATTAACTGGCTTTAAGAAGAGCTTTCATCTCTAAGGCCATTTGGGATTAAATATCACAGATCACCCACTAAATCCATGTCATGTAGAGGAGAAAGCAGTTTTCCCTTTTGCTAATTTGAATGTCACAGGAGGCCAAATGTCCCGTCTCTGTGTTAGTTAACATGCATGTTCCTTTTTGCTTTTTCATGTCTTTGCCAGCTTTTTCACACTCTGAACTTTGATGGACATTTCTGCAAAGACAGTTAGATAAGGACAGCACTCGCTGCCTGTGCTATCTCCATAAATTTACACCTCAACAAACTGTTAAACTAAAAGAGCCAAACAGCTTGAGGGGCTTTATTCCAAAAATTGAATTCAGCTAAAAGCCACAGACAGCAGTAGCCTGAATGATTGGCTAAGTGAATGATGCCAAAGCAAAGGCCAGCTGATCCCTTATTACAACAAGAAACGAAGACGTTGACCGGAGACAAAAAGTTGTGTGACACACTTGTGAAGGATTTGTTTTAACTTGGCAAACACCTGTGCATAAAATGACACCCATACTCAAAGTACGCTACTTATTATGTCCTTGTGTATCTTTGGGATTCAGTGGTGTTATATAAAGCAGAGAGGAAATCGTTTTCTTTTGGCTGCTGGATTTTACTGCTTCTCATTCCAGAGAGTTAAACACTGCTGTTTCATCAGAAGCTGCTGGCGGCACTGAGATAGAAACAAGGTGTCCTTTGGTGTCAGCGCTGTGACGCGCCAGCATTATCAAACAGATAATGGTCCTGTTTAAAGGAGCGACATCATCAAGAAGACTGTCATATCTGGCTTTCAGATACATTGAAGTATCTCCTACAGAAGGCTCTATTTTTACTTCATTGTAATGGATTTACTTTGACTGTTTACTTTTAGCTGACTCAAGCAAAGTGGAGTTTTGTAGCTTTGGGTCATTTTATGACATTTCTGCTTTATTAACTTAAAGTGGAGTTACTGAGGCACTTTGGCTCATGGCCTTTTGAGTTTTCTTATAGCTGTGGATGATGCACTGCACTGATTGACCAACAGAATGACCTTTACTATCTTGTGTTTGCAAATGAAACACAATACAGGGAGAACTGCTATACAAAAACACAAAGACCTGAGTTGTATTGATTTTTGTCGTTAGCGTTGCTGATTGCATTTGTGTCGAGAGCTTCTCCTCTGCAGTAGAGATAAAGCTGTTACTATGAAGCATGCAGATACCTTGGAGGGTCGTAAAGGAGACCAATCGGCATCGCAACATCTGGTGAAATAGCCCACTGTTGCTATGACAACAGGTAATCCTCCTCAACAATCTTGAAACTGTGTGGTTCTAAGGAGGGGTTGATATCAAACAAACAATTAGCCTTTACATTTATATGTTCTGCTTGAGCTGCACAATTAAATGGAACAATTAAGACAGTCCAAGTTGAAAAGTTCTTATCTGACATCTCATTTTCTCCTCCTCGTGTTCGTTCCTCGTCTCCCTCCATCTCACTTTAACATTTGCACACTTTAAACAGTTGAATTTGAAGGAAATGCACAATTTAACTCCCTGTCAGGAAGGAACAGTGCAAAAATGTAAGTGAGAAATGAGTTAATTCATGGAAACTCTAATCGACAAACATATGTTATGGAGAGGGGTTAAGGAAAGTGATATACAGACACAGTTTTATTGGGAGAACAAATAACTCATAAATGTTCAAGAAAGGATGTCAAGTTATTGCATCAGTAAAGTATTTTCATCTCATTCATATGTGCAGGGGTCAGAAGGAAACCATGGAGTTCAGCCAAGGGTGATTCTAAAGAGTATGCTCCTGCTTCAGGGGCCAAAGTGCCACAAAAATAGTTTCTACATGCTGAACGTCCTCAGTGTTGCTGAAGATAGATTTTTTTTTTCAGTGACAAGATTGGCTTGATGAGGGACTCTGTATTTCTCATTTACTGTAGGTGAAGATGTGAGTGCAAGTGAGTGCAAGTGGTTGTTTGGTTATGTTATTTACAGGTAACCTCCCCAGGGCCCTCCTGCTTAATGTTTGCTGAGCTCCAGCTCTGCTCTGCGACCACCTAAGCATGTATAGATAATGGATGGGTGGATTATTTAAGAGGCCTTGCGTAAAATCATTGCATTCCAAACCATATTGTTTAGCCTCTGCTCATTATTAGTGGCACACATGACCAAATTTTAAGATATTTGGGATATTTGTTGTTCTCCTGACATGTTTTACTTACAAAGGCGTGAATATTCCAACTTCTGTTAATGAATCATGTATTTTATTATTCATTTTTGTACTTACAATTCAACCAGAAGACACATAAAAAGTATATTGCTGTGGCCTCCATTTTAAGCTCTTTGGCCACATGATAAGATTATACTTTGAGTGTATAGTAGCAGTCTGTGGTATAAAGGTAGCTGTTGAGCCGCTGCCGTAGTGCTGAATCCCGCTGCTGATTGAAACTAGAGAGCACAGATGTTGCTCCAGTGGAAGCCTCCCATATTTGGAAAACTAATTTACTTCTAAAGCTTTACTCAAACTCGCTTGTAATAATTACCGGTTGTTTGAATGAATGAAGCAGCATCACGCTGGATTCTATTTTTATTAATGGATGGATTGCACCTGCTGTGAAATGACCAGCTTTCTGTGGAGAAGTGCAGCAGACGCTGTTTGTGAGGCTGATTTTTTGAAGCATTATTGTTTGGTTTCTTCTGGGTTTTCTACAGTTTCTCAACACGAAGAGAAAGAAAATGTTCTCCATGCTATCAGAAGTTTATTTCAGGTGGTATGGATCATTACATATCAACAAATAACTCGTAACAACTGAAGACTCAAGCTCCCTGTTCATGCTGGGATTGTTTTCTCAAATTATCCCCATGAGGTAAGAATGAAGACATTTCTCTTGATTGCTCTTTGTTTAATAAAGCAACTCATTATGCAAAATATATGCAATTTATCTTTTTTTTGTGTGTGCCTGTTTTCCTTCAGTTGCCAAAAATGAAAGATTTCTCCCTGCTCTATTCTTCAATACAGGCAGGGGGCTGTGCTGGGATTATGTAACATTAAAGCCAATTGGAAATGTCACTGCAGCTCTGCAGAAAGTAACAGGCTCAATGACTTACAGTTCACATCCTGAATTCACACTTTTTAAAAAAAAAAATTATATTATATTATTTTTTAATTAGAACAGACTCTATTCATAATAACTCACAATAACACTTCAGCAGTCATAGTCTGACATGACAGTTTCTTCAGAGTAAATGTGTGTATGTGTGTGTATTGCTGTGTTTTGGGGACTTTTTTTTTTTTTACAGTTACAATTAAGCGTGTGTGTGTGTGTTTCTGAGAGAAAGATAGTCAGAGAACAGTGTTAGCACTTGCTGTGATAATATCACCAGCAGAGGAAAGGGAGCTAATATGTCACCACAAATATTTAGCAATTTTTTTTAGTCTAATTACAACCAAGCAATGCATTCAGAACAAGTTTTAACAATAAATGGTAAATGGCCTGCATTTGTATAGCACTTTACTAGTCCCTAAGGACCCCAAAGCGCTTTACACATCCAGTCATCCACCCATTCACACACACAATCACACACTGGTGATGGCAAGCTACATTGTAGCCACAGCCGACCTGGGGCGCACTGACAGAGGCGAAGCTGCACTGGTGTTCTGTGTAACAGACCTGAAGTTGCAGAGAGTTTCGTGTCTTGTCAAAAGGTGGTGATATTTTCCAGCAGCAAAATTCTAACTTTAGAATTTGCTATAGCAGACAGCATTCAGTTTCCTTTTTGATATCAAAGTGGAACAAGCTTCTGTTCTGTCCATCTCTTTACAACAGTCCGTTTCATGTAGGTAAGTGTGAACAGACATACTGTTAGATCCATATATATTTGGACAGAGACAACTTCTTTCTAATTTTGATTCTGTAAGTTACCACAATAATTTTTAAATGAAACAGATGCAGGTGGGATGCAGACTTTTAGCTTTGATTCAGTGGGTAAAAAGGGGGGAACTAAAGCATTTTTAAAACAATCCCTTAGTTTCAGGGGTTAGGGTGTTCATTTCTAACACTTGGTTGAAAAACCAAGTGTTAGAAATGAATGTTTTTTTGTTTGTTTGTTTTTTCATTTACTCCTTTTTACTTTACTGGCAATGATAGTGTGGAGTCTAGAATTCACCAGATTCTGTGTTTCTTTCTTTTTAATACCTGGTATGTTTTGGATCATGAGCTGTTCCACACCTTCTCCATACTTTTTTCTTGCCATCATTCTGGTAGCGGTTGATGTTCATTTCATCTGTCCATGTTGTTCAAGAACTGTGCTGGCTTTTTTTAGATGTTATTTTGTTTTTGTTTTTTTAGCAAAGTCTGATCTAGCCTTTCTGTTCTTGAGACTTATGAGTGATTTGCACCTTGCAGTGATCCCTCTGTCTTCACTTTCATGCAGTCTTCTCTTTTTGGTAGACTTGGATAGTGATACACCTACCTCCTGGAGAGTGCTGTTACCTTGGTTGTCTGTTGTGAAGGGGTTTCTCTTCACCGTAGAAATGATCATCCACCGCTGTTTTCTTCTGTGGATGTTTGGGTCTTTTTGGATTGTTGAGTTCATCTTTGCATTTTTTCTCTTATGATGTACCAAACTGTAGATATGGCCACTCCTATTGTACGAATCTCTCAAATGTTTTTTTTTCTTCTGTTTTTGCAGCTTCAGGGTGGCTTGTTTTACCTGCATGCAGAGCTCTTTTGACCGCATGTTGTCTTTTCACAGCAAAATCTTCTCAGAAATCACCTCAGATCAATTCCAGGACTTTTATCAGCTTAATTTATCATGACATGACAATGGAAATGCCCACACCTGCCCATGAAATAGCCTCTGATTCAATTGTCCAATTACTTTTAGTTCCTTTAAAAAGAGGGCGGCACATGTTAAGGGGCTGAAACTACTAAACCCTTCATCCAGTTTGAATATGGATATCCTCAAATTAAAGCTGAGAGTCTACACATTATGTCCCTGTCCATAACTGTAATTGGAATACGTTTCAGTAAACAGGTAAAAAAACAACAAAAAAACTTGGGTCAGTGTCCAGATATATAACAACCTAACTGTATACAGTTAAATGGGTATCATGATTACGACAGTATGAAGCAGATTTGTCTGCAACAGTGTTCAGGTAGGTGCTTTATGTTCTCATCCCTATGAATACCAGGACCCCAGGTTTCCCAGAAGAATATTTCCCCCTGAGTGATTTTACAGTTACAGCTGACATATCCATTGTCACACAAGATACAATGTAATGCACCATTTAAATATTGATGCTTTAATCATTTTTTCTACATAACTGGATTTGCATTATAAGATGCATGATTGCTTAATAACTCTTCCCAGGCTTAAAGACATGGCGGCATGGTCTGATTAATGCCATTGTTTTGTCTAATTTTCCCAGGATTGGGCTTGTCACTAACTCACTGACGTCACAGAAATGCTGTTTTTGTTCTCCTATTGTTTGGTAGATTTTGATCCAAGTGAAGAAACACAATATTTGATGCTATTATTTGGCATGTTAATGAATCCTAACTGACCACAGGTCATAAGGGACTGTGTTTTCAGTATAGCAACTACTAGATAGTTTTTTTCCACCCCCACAAAACAAAAGATGCGATGGTGACTTTACATCAATGATTTATCTCGGCTCAAACAAACACAAAGACACAGTTGGTGTACTTCTGCTGTCCTAGTTGCTGTGGAAACATGCTAATTAGAAAGTTTTGGATAGTGGGGGTCGGCACAAAAATATGTGCTGAACTGTTGTGGTCACTGGTGTAAAGTTGCCACCTATTATAAGTGTTAATGGTGCAACTTATTTCCCCCCGAATCCAAATCAGTTCTTGACTGTTCTCAGAGGATTAGCAGAGAAATATAACAGTTTGATTTTTTAAATGTCCTACCACTTCCCACTCTGTGCATGTATTAATACAGGAGTTCTTGTCAGTCTGTGCTCACAGAAGTCAAATCAAACGGTATCGCACGGAAATGTTTTTCTTTTTTTAATCTTAAAACTCTCCTACTTTTATTTCTGTTAGGCTTGCTTGTGTATTTGAAGATAGATTCATCTGACATTTAAAAAAAAAAGACATCTACTCACACATGTGAAACTGCAATGCTTTGACTTGAAGAAAGATGCTAAACAAGTCTTTCTATTATGATGGCGGAAAAAAGTGGACTTGACAGTCTTGGTGATATAAGAAGAGCATATTATAGCCTATAGGTGATATTACACTGTCAAGCAGGTGAAGAAGACTAAAACAATTCAGGTTTGTCTCAAATTTGTCTCCATCCCTTGCCCCTTAGGTTAGCCTTTTGTGTTATTCAAATTTCTCTGTGTGATTAAAATAATTGACCTCTAACAATTTAGTGGACACAATGAAGCACAAGATTTAGCAGTAAAATAATGGAACTAATAAAATACAGTCTGGTCACACATCCTTTGTTTGCATTTAGAGGAGGCAGTGGACCAAACCATCATAATGTAGATGAAGGGAGTCCATCACCCCAAACTTTTTTTTCTATCTATAATTAAATCAGTAGCTTCAGTGCATGTAAAACTATTTAACATTCTCTCTGTACCTTTCCTAATCAGTTATTACACCAAGTGTCTTGTCTAAAGTGAAATGCAGAGGAACAGGTAGAGAGAGAGAAACGGCCTGAATGCATGCATCAGTGTGCGTCTTTGGGATGTTCTACTGTGTGCTTTGGATGATCTGCTGAGAACAATCTATAAGCAAGCATGAAAGTCATGTCTGATGTAGATGTAATATGTAGATGTTCTGAGACTTTGGTGAACTGAAATTTTCCTCGTTTTTCTTTATAATATTAGTGTTCATATTCACAGCTGGTCAAAAACAACATTTGTACCAGTGCTCCCAGCAGTCAGTTTGCCATTGCGGATTTGACAGAGAGTGATAGTGGAAAGTACCCTATATGAAGACCCGAAGAAAGTTAACAGGGAACCGAGAGCCATAGAAGCTGTTGTACAGAAATATACCCTCTTAGGGCGACCGTGGCTCAAGAGTTGGGAGTACAGCTGTGGCTACAACTGTAGCTTGCCTCCACCAGTGTGTGAATGTGTGTGTGAATGGGTGGATGACTGGGTGTGTAAAGCGCTTTGGGGTCCCTAGGCGGGACTAGTAAAAGCGCTATCCAAATACAGGCCAGTTACCATTTTACCATTTAGGCTACGTTCACACTGCAGGCGAAAGCGCATCAAATCCGATTTTTTTGACCCTATGCGACCCATATACGATCATGGTGTGACAGTGTGAAAGGCACGAATCCGATATTTTCAAATCTGATCTGGGTCACTTTCATATGTGGTACTGAATCTGATACATATCCAATGTTTTAGAAAGCGACTGCTGTTTGAACGGTCATGTCGCATTAAATCCGTCTTTTACGTCACTGACACAAGACAGACGCCAATTATCAGTGCCTGAGAAGACATCGCGAACGCTGCCTGGCCATCCAGTGTAGATGTTAGTGAAACTGTTGGGAAGACAACAATGAACATTTTATTTGTACTGTATAATCTGCAGATTCTGACAGAAATCTGCAACCGCTCCTCTAAAACAGCAATAAGGATCATTATTAGGTTATCTACATTATTATGTAAATAACAAAATAACTTAAAGCAAAAATTGGGAAACATAAAGTCCGAAGTCTTTATATTAAGGGCCATCAGTCAAACAATATTGTTTGCTCTGGGTCTAAACAGAGCGCGTTGTGTGTGACATCTTCTTTTGTGCATGGGGCCGCTTTGAGCGAGTGCATTTGCTGTCGCATTTTATTTGTAGTGTGAACAAGCAGACAAAAAAATCGGATTTGATCAAAAAATCGGAATTGAGCATTAAGACCTGCAGTGTGAACGTAGCCTTAGTAAATACGATGGTATCACAGTATAGTATAGTGAAGAAGATTATCAGGAGGAAGTGTCACAGCTGCAAAGCAGACACTAGAGAGACGAACTGTAGTTTTAAACAAAAAGCGAGCTGTTTATTATAGACTAGTTGAACATGGATACAAGCCGTAAACTAAACTAAAACCTACACTAAACAATGATAACTATGACGAAGCTGTGATAACTGACATGAACATGATTCAGACCAGGAACATGTGGAAAACTATGAAGAAACAAGAACATGAGAAATGAATATGACCTGAGCTGAATCATGAAGAACGAGGAACTAGACAAAGGAAGACAGAGGACTTAAATACACACAGGAGGTGAACAGGGGAAGTGGGAACACATGGGGAAACAGCTCACACAAATGAACATAACGACATCACAGGAGAAGAGTGAAAAAACTAAACACACTGAACAAAGTACACAAGACTTTCAAAATAAAAGAGGAAACATGGAGAGACGTAGACATGACAACACAGGCTTGACAAAATGAAACACACAGACAACAAATACATGAGACTAACACAGACCACCTGGGTGAAACATCCTAAACTAAACTCAAGGCAAACAAATAATAATCCTATAAATCAACATTATCTCAAAATATAACATAAGAACTCAAAAGAAACTGAAAACGCACAGACCCAGCCCCTGACAGGAAGAGAATCTGGTGAGCAGGATAATTATTTTCCATTTATTTTAATAATTGTCTCTGTCATGTATTTTATGTTGGGTTGCTTTGGCATCATAGTCAGCCCTGTGACGTCTAATTTAGACTAACACTGTGCATTCAAAATACATAACTTTTGGCTTTGCCTTTACAAAATATAGTGCTTGTTTAATTCATATGGTTAAGCTCACAATTAATCAAGATTAAAATATGAGATTATAACATCAAGTCTATTTGTTCTTTTTAAAAATATTAGTCATATACGATTAGCCTGCACATCTCAGGAATTTTATTTGTACCAAACACACAAAAAAGTGATGCTCCTACATGAAATCTAATGATCTGTGTTTACCAATTTATGCAGTTTAGGATACTCTAATTGTTCTGATAAGATACAGAATGTGTTTAACAATAAGCACTGCACAATAAGCCTCACCCAGCCAGAATCAAGGACCCCTCCCCCCCCCCTTGAGTGATTCCTAGAAGGGCTGAAAGCTCTGTATAGATTCTAGGAAAGAAAGTCCTACCAAAGTATCATATACTGTACAGTAAGTCTGCTCTGTGATCAAACAAAGGCTCAGGGCTTTCTAAATTAATTCTGTGAATTCCCTGTGGTCTATGCTCTGCTCAGCTACGTTCAGCCTGCCTTTGTTTCCTGCATTAAAATGGGGTTCATGTGAAGCCCTGTTAGTTTTGGAGTCAATAGGGAGTCAGAATATCTGACAGACAGTGGAAGTAAAAGAAGTGGAGAAAAAAGAGAAATCAACATAACAGCGGTCATGACAGAGAAAGATGAATGGAAAGCACAGACAGTAATGAAAGCAAGCGAAGATTGGGGAGAAAATGACAATCCCCATGTTCCAGCTATAGCTATCAGATACTGATGAAGTATTGGAAATGTATCAAAATGGGCTCTTGGATTTTCTCCCCCTGCTAACTTTCTCTTAGTGTCTATTACTCCTTCCTTTTATTGCTTTCACTCGCTGTCCTGAAACCATATAATGAGAGGCTCCAATCCATCAAAGCATCAGATAGGCCTAAAGCCACTCTGAGCCTCTGGGTGCTCAGCTCACTACAGGCTTTTGGTTTTGCCTGCGTATAAGTTGCTGAGTAAGACTTTGTTGTACAGCAAACAAAGGAATTACAGAACAACCGATTTAATGTGACTAATATGTATTTTTCAATCCCCTGAGATATAATATCTCTTGTAGATAAAGAGAGCTTGCCAAAATGGCAGCTTAGATTAGTTGACACATACAAACACATTTAATTTACAGTGTTCACATATCCCTCATTAAAATAGGACCCAAGGGGAAAAGGAGATCCTAATTTTTTTTAAAAACATTAAGTTGCTATTGCGAACACACTTTATCTTTGAGTAGGGAGTCATTTTATGGACAAAGATTTTCAATCCACCACGGTGGATTTGAAATTAATTGATCAAATGCAGTCTGCAATACAGCTGTTCATGAAATCTGGTCATTTTATACATGGCACCCCATTTTCTATGGAGCCCCGCAGGGGACATGGGAGAAAAAAAATTAAGACGGACTTTTGTGAGATCTCGCAAAACAAACCCGGGATCTCGCAAAACTTTTGCGAGATCTCGCAAAACTTTTAGCCGCATTCTTCGGACGCCGGCTCGAAGCCGGGAGGTCGAGGCACGATGTGCCGGGAAAGCAGTGTTCCTCCCGGCTGTAGTAGGTCTCAACCTCCCGTTAGCTTCGAGCTAACGGGAAGAATGCGGCTAAAACTTTTGCGAGATCTCGCAAAAGTTTTGCGAGATCCCGAGTTAGTTTTGCGAGATCTCGCAAAACTTTTGCGAGATCCCAAGTTAGTTTTGCGAGATCTCGCAAAAGTCCGTCTTAATTTTTTTTTCTCCCATGTCCCCTGCGGGGCTACGTAATTTTCAGACATTCAAAACAAAGAGGAGGTGAGGAAGGTCCAGGTGTTACTAAAGGACAAGATCAGAGAGGCTAAGGACAATTACAGGAGGAAGCTGGAGTGGAAACTCCAGCAGAACAGCATGAGAGAGGTGTGGAGGGGCATGAAGACCATCACTGGATTCAGGCCAACCAACAGCAGGGGAGCTGAGGGAGGTGAGAATAGAGCCGACGAGTTGAATCTGTTTTTCAATAGATTCGACACCACAGTGTCTGCTCCCACCCCCACAACCTCACCTGCAGTCAGCCTGGAATCCAGAGCCACACCACTGTGCCAGCCTCTCTCTTCACATGTTGCCTCCTGTGAGATTCCTGACACCCCTCCCCCACCCATCACCTTCACTCAATACCAGGTTGAGATGCAAATGAGGAGACTTCACTCAGGCAAGTCTGCTGGACCAGACGGAGTGAGTCCCCTTGTCCTCAAGGCCTGTGCCCCCCAGCTGTGTGGAGTCTTTCATAAACTGTTTATGCTGAGTCTGAGTCTGCAGAGGGTCCCGGTGATGTGGAAGACATCATGCCTCGTCCCTGTACCAAAGACGCCTCGTCCCAGTGGCCCCCAGGATTACAGGCCCGTGGCACTGACCTCCCACATCATGAAGACCCTGGAAAGGCTCATCCTGGACCAGCTGCGACCCATAGTAAGACCACATCTGGATCCCCTTCAGTTCGCTTATCAGCCTCGTCTCGGAACAGAGGACGCCATCATCTACCTGCTCAATCGTGTCTACACCCATCTAGACCAGCCGGCGAGCACTGTGAGGGTCATGTTTTTTGACTTTTCCAGTGCTTTCAACACCATCAGGCCGACCCTCCTGGGTGATAAGTTAGCAGCGATGCAGGTGGATGCTTCTCTGGTGTCCTGGATTGTTGATTACCTGACAGGAAGACCACAATATGTACGTCTCCCACAGTGTGTGTCTGACAAGGTGATCAGCAACACAGGGGCACCACAGGGGACTGTCCTCTCCCCCTTCCTCTTCACCCTCTACACCACAGACTTCAGCCACTGCACAGAGACCTGCCATCTTCAGAAGTTTTCTGATGACTCTGCGGTGGTTGGATGCATCAGCAGGGATGATGAGACAGAGTACCGGGCTGTGGTCGACTCCTTTGTCACGTGGTGTGAGCAGAATCATCTGCAGCTCAACGTGGCAAAGACCAAGGAACTGATCGTGGACTTCAGGAAGACCAGGAAACACTTGACCCCTGTTTCAATCCAGGGGGTCAGTGTTGACATTGTGGAGGACTATAAATACCTTGGAGTACACATTGACAATAAACTGGACTGGGCTAAAAACACCACAGCACTTTACAGGAAGGGCCAGAGTCGTCTCTATTTTTTGAGGCGACTGAGGTCCTTCAACATCTGCCAGAAAATGCTGAGGATTTTCTATGAGTCTGTGGTGGCCAGTGCGATCCTCTATGCTGTTGCATGCTGGGGGAGCAGGCTGAGGGTCGCAGATGCCAACAGACTTAATAAACTGATCCGTAAGGCCAGCAATGTTGTGGGGATGGAGCTGGACTCCCTCAAGGTGGTGTCGGAGAGGCGGATGCTGTCCAAGATAAAGACAATGTTGGATAACACCTCCCACCCACTCCATGACATGTTGGTCAGTCACAGGAGCACGTTCAGTGAGAGACTGAGATTACCGAAAAGCACCACTGAACGACACAGGAAATCATTCCTGCCTGTGGCCATCTCCCTGTACAACGCATCCACTTAACACACTGTTTGCTGCTACAGCTACACATGTTTCTTTTCCAAATATTTATTTATAAGTGACGTATGTATGTATGTATATATATGTATATATTGTACTATTCTTAGTTAGCGTATTGTCTGTCTTGTCTTAATGTTGGTTTAAAATGGAGCACTGTAACAAAAAATAATTTCCCCCAGGGATCAATAAAGTATTCTGATTCTGATTCTGATTCTGATTTAAATTAAAAATATTTGAAACCACCCATGTTGAGGAGTTTGCCCCCTTTCATATACTAATGTGCCACAAACAGGACTTTAATCTGTCCATGGTGCACACTGCCTTTCACCTAAAGTCAGGTGAGACATGCTCCATATTCCCTGCAAGCCTGAAATGGATAAGCAGTTAAAGGACTTGATGGATGGATTAGATGGATGGGTGGATGGAGTTATAATAGTATAAAAATCAGTAAATCCAGTGTCATCATTAAAAGTCTCTGCAGACTGAGTCTTGTAATGGAGATTTATATCTGTCAAACCTAGGATGAAATGTTAAAATTCAAAATATTTGAAAGGTGAGGTTTTACAGATATTTTGTTATATTAATGAGACTTGGTGAACGATTTAGATGATGAGATGAGCTCTGACTTTGATTCTTTAGTGGTCTGTTATTGCTTGCTGCAGCAGTGTCTGCACGCTATCAATAGAATCACCACATAATAACAGGGAAAGTGCAGACCCTACACATCTTGTGTGCTGGTATACAGTACAGCAGCTGCACCCGCATCCATCTACTAATTTGTTCAGCCAAAATGTTGCATCTTCTGATGTAAAAGCCTAAATTCATGTTCAGGGCACTGGAGAGTGGACACAGTTGAATGCAGCTGTGACTGTAAATTCAATGAGGTGCTGATTGGGTTTTTTTGACAGCTGCAGCGTAGTATCAAGCAAAAATTCTCCAAGGTCTTAAAGAGCACGGCTGGCCATATGGTGTGAGGTGCAGTGGTGCATTTTGGCAGGACGCACAGAGAGACGTGTGTGTGTGTACTTCTGTTCTTGACTTTAAACGACATGTCTTGCTGCAAATTCTACTGTTTTGGATAATCAGGGACTTAAACTACCCATTTAACATGTCTGAACAAAATATGCACAAAGATAAATGCTCTTCCAAGACAACAGCAGGTGGTCTGTGAGATTCAAATGAGGGGTTTTTTTCAGGAAGACGACTTATGGAATGATAATGGATTTATTTTTTCAGGATAATTTGATTTAACACAGACATTACCAAGAACTGAAGGAATGATGTCCAGTAACTGAAACTGAGATTAAAAAAAAAAAAAAACTCATTTAAAATAAATGGGAAAAGAAACACAAATTCTGTGATTTTCTGATCAGAAATAAGAAAAAAAAACATGTTTAAAAAATATGTAACAATAAATGCGATAAAGTTGACACATTTGTTTGTGTCATTTGTTTTGAAATGATAGATAAATAATTATCATTATTATTTTAAATTATAGTTTTTCCTGCTTTTGCCCCTAATTCAGTGAAGGGTTTTTTTTTTTTTATATTTTTGTGATACTCTTTACTTTAAAATATAACACATAAACACACACTGATGACTTCAGCACAATCAAAGGTAAGCACTGTCAAAATGGTCTGCAGTTGGGCAAATTTGCACAGTAAAAAAAACAACTAAGTTGACTCACAAACGCTGCAGTTTATTTCCTCACATGACCACTGCTTCACCAAAATCATTTATTTACAAAGTATTTCAACCCTTTGAAGAAATTAAAATGTCACTTTCTCAATATGTGCTTACTCTTTGGGCCTTAACCACACACACACACACCAAATATGCCTTTGATATTTTCTGTCTTTATCCCTGGCTCCCTGATCCTCATATACATACACATCACATAGCTCTGCCATGATGCGGTGCTCCGTAGTAGGTGTAAGTGCCAAACTGTCAATATGGAGACAGTAGAAACTGCAAAGGCCAAGTGAGAGACTGCCGACTGTTCTCAGTTTGTATTTGTTTTTTAAATGCACACAAACAAAATGCACACGGTAAGATCCCGTTAAAACACAGAAGCACAAATGAAAACTGGCAAGATACATCATTTATCAACTACACTGCAATGCAAAGTTATTCGACTAATTAACGTCACCGATCCAAAACAACTTTTTTCTGAATTTTGAAGATTGGTTAGGGGTTTCTGTTGGAAGTGACCCAAAGGGCCAATTCTAAGTTCTCTGTGTCTCGGTCCCATTTTGTATTTGTTGTTTTTGATTTTATTTATATTATTTTCTGTGCATCGCCTGTGCCTTAATTCCTTATCTTTGTTTTCCCACCAATTCCCAAGTATTCCCACTTGTCTTATTGACACCTTTGGATTTTTCTAACAGTCTGGACTTTTTGTTTATTTTTTCTGCTCATTTTTCCCCTGAATGTATGTCCTCTCTCCTGTTACTGGTAGGCACTATGCACTTTAACATTCACTGTAGTTTTCATCCTCAAAGTCTTTTTGTGATGCTCGTCTTTCTTGGTGGCCTTGTGGTCTTTCTCTTGCTTTGGTTTATATTGTTCACAGGCATATGAAGGTTGAAAGGAGGAGCTGTAGGCAAAACATAGAAAGCACCTTATTTGAATGAAGGGATGAAAACCGTAGTTGTCTGAAGTATGAAAACCCTCTCAGTGGAGGAAACCCTCATCCTCGTTCTCACTGACACCAACTGAAAACAAAAGAATCTGCATCTGTCATGTACTGTGTGCGGCCGGCAGGAAATGGAGCACCCGAAATGCAGACTCCAGGAGGCGAAAAGTAAACTCAAAAAAAGCTTTATTGCTGAACACTAGGAAAACCAACACTAGCTAAACTGGGAATACAGAATAGAGCAGGTGGTTGGGCATGCAGAAAACACAGTGAGAGATGAGAAGAACACAAACAGACAGGAGACTACCAAAGTAAAACAGGAAGTAAAGGGAACACGCATGCAGAGACGCAGACAGACACACAGAGACATGACTGGGAAAAACAGGCAACTAGATAAACATGAAGACAAGGCAGGAAATGCTGGGGAGGAAACACACAGGGGCAAGACCCACACAACATGACACAGCCAAAACCAAACATGAACAGGACCAAATATTAAGACAACCAAAACTAGAAGTACTAAATAAAGAGAACATAATGAAATAAACAAGAATCAAAGAACCGAAAACACAAAACAACGGGTCAATGACCCAGGTACCCTAACAACATCCTACATCTGAGTTTAGCTTTTAAAAAGAAAAAAAAAATTGAGTTGATGGAGTTTAAAAACAGTAATCCAAATTCCTTCTGTAAATAGTTTTTCCCCTTATATTGAAAAAAATCATAAGAATTTTGAATCTTTACCCTTTTCAAGCTTTATCTTTTCTGGAAGTGTGGTCATTTACATGTAAATACTGAAAGAGAACTAGAATATACTGTGAAAGCCTGAAATATAAACAATACGTAAGGGTTAAAAGGCAATATCAAAAATTGTATTGCTTTATGTAATCAAGTGTTTATCGTTTTTTTACCCTCCAGTGTCTCTCCCTGAGACAATTTGTTATTTGCAATTTTTGTAATTGACAGTTGAGGCCATGTCTCCCTGCAGCTGACAGATATTCATTCTTTATAGTTACCCTTATAAATCCGTTGTTAGTAATTGAACCACTGTATGCGACAGCTAGAAGCAGATGTCATTACATCTAAACAATCTCCTGAAGGAATAATTGAAGCTACGCTAAAGAGATTAGGAAAGAAAAATTGACGTGTCAACGTTTTTTTTTTATTTAATGGAAAACTAATTGTGCAGGCTGTTTTCTGTTCTCTGCAGATAAGCATGTGTGTCTTTTATGCACGCGCGCTAGGTGTGGCTTTGTGTGAGTGGAAATAGAGCGACTGACGGCGCGTGCTGTCGTGTCATGCCTTCCTTCCCTACTGTAGCCATTCACACACTTGGATTTCACACATGCACACACAGGGGAAGTCACATGACTCCTCTAAGCGAGCACTTTTCTAAAATAGCTCCAGGAATTATGGCAGGAATACATCAACACTGAGCTAAGCATGTGCGTCTGTGTGTGTCTCTGTGTGTATTTGCGCATGTGTTTCTGCATGTGAAGACCGTGCTGGCTTTTGAGTCGTGACCAGAAAATATCCTCCCTCCTGAGCTCGTCTCAAACACCCACATTGAGGTTTTGCTGCTGCCAGTGTGGAGCTGCAGTATATGCTGTGCTGTGTATACATTTGTTTGCCTTAGTGTTAGATGTGACAGGATTATAGGACAGAAAAGAAGCTCTAGTGAAATAGCAGCTCACTCCCTCTAAAGCCACAGGAATCCTTAAAACATCAACTTCCAACTGGCAAAACACCAAGTCTTAAGCCAGGAGTGATGAGGCTTGATCAGACCCATCATCTAGTTTCAGCTTGTTTCTCACAGGTGGTGCAGCTGCTGTGGATGCTGGCTTTAACCCCTGCTGCTTTAACCCTGTAGTGCAACAGGGAGCAGTTTATCATAGATCAGACTGGTAGCAGGTGGTCCCTTAGGGTCAGATCAATAACCCGCCTCATCCACATTTCACTCAACACATTTTTGGCCAGTAAACAAAACGTGGATACCGTGTCTTATATCAACTCTCTCTTCTGGTTCTCTAACAAACCTATCTACTGTGATCTTTTTTTAATCGTCCATCATGTGTGGCTATGTGCTTACTATCCTCATTCATCTTTTTGTGACAAAGAGCTGTAATATAAAAAGACACGAGGCAGCCCAGAGGGTAAGGATTGTGTTCTCTGATAAAAGATCCATCCCTGCAGCCAATCGATTTAAACCAAATCACAAAACATATATGTAATGTAAAGAACGCATGTGTAATGTCGCCGTTTCTTTTGACATCAGCTCTCTTAATGCATATAATTTGTAAGGATTTGAATGTTATAAAAACAATTCCCAAAAGCTATAAAAATGTTGATAAACCTGATACCCTAGATTTTTTAAATACCGGTAGTCAGTTTCACCCGTATTGCAGAATACGATCATTACAGTGAGAATATTACTGTTGTTATTATTATTATAACAACAGCAACAACAATAATAATATCTCAGTGTGACTCTGCCTTTTTGAAGTGCGCTTTTCAACATGGTAAATTTGGCATGAAAATGAGGCACTCTAGGAAACATTAGCTCAATCAAATAAACACACCTTCCACAAATTAGACTTAAATCACTGACGACTGCCACGACAAGTAAAAGAGCTACAAGTAGCAAAGGCCATGGAAAATTAATCCTGCTTGGCTCCACTGAGACACTTTACATAACTGTGGTTTATTAGTGTTAGTTCAGCAAAGGATACTGGAGGCTCCTCTGCAACCTGTTACACTATTAGCTATTCTACCTCGGCACCTCAAGGGGCCAAAATTGTCATGTTAAGTAAACGATTGCATGATTATTATTTTCATTCTTCCATTAATTTGTAAAAATTCACATTATCCCAAAGCATGCTATAAATTTCTTTCTTCCTGGTTTAAAGATATTATCATCTCGATAGTATGTAGAACGACACAAATGAAGAGGCTTTCTTCTGGTAACTCTTTTAAACAGGACATGTTTTTCTAATTGCACTGTCATGAACTTTAACATTAGACACGCACAATAGCTACAGTCTGAGATGTCGCCCTTGAGTTTTTTTGTAGTTTCTCTGAGCATTGACTGGTTTGACCTTGGGGTGAATTTGCTGCGATGCTTTGGTATTGTGTTTACCTAAATGTCTTTACCTGGTTGCCTGAATTCTAAAGACCAGCATGTCATGTCCTACTGCAAATTCAGTAAGGGTGTACTGCACAGAATCCTATGGAAAATCTTTTTCACAGAATTGTACATAATGAAGATTTGAACAGAACAATGTCCAATAAATATACACAGTATATATTTGTATTCTAACAACTTTGAGCTTTAAAGTCTTATTTCTTAGTCTCTTGTTAAAATCGACATATCTACCTTTTACTCTTGTTTTTGTATAATTCCCCCTGTTTTATCCATGTAAAGCATTAATGTTAAATCAGGAACAGTCCTCGGTTAGTGGGGGAAAATAAAGACATGAAACCATCGCAGGTGTCTAGAGTCAGTTTCCCCCAAATGTTCATGTATTTTCAGCAATAACACACAGAAGTGTGATTTTTGACAAATCTGTATTTTTAGAAATGAAAGTGCAATTAATTTGCTTCAGCGTGTGAGAAATATAATTCACGGTTTTGTTATGACATGATGATTTTCCATAAGTGAGCTCCAAGGAAACAGATGCTAGGATGAGAAAACGAGAAGGAGAAAATTACTTGCTGGGGCCACTGGCTTCTAAATCACAGAGAACACAGATTATTTAGCATTTTGATGTGTTTTCTAGTCTTCTAGCTGGTAAATATGGAAAGAGAACGATTGTATTTCTGCTTTTAGGAAAGAGAGATGAATGTGGCAGATCTAGAATGAACTGAGGAGAATCAGGCTTGACCCTCAGCCTGTGATGTCACTAGGTGTTGTTAACACAGGAGTGTAGAGCATGATTGGAAGTGAATGGAGGACAAAATAATTGCCAGTGCATGCTTTTATTTCCCAAAGGATCAGAGTAGAGGACTGAGGCGTTAAAAAAGAAAACTGTGACAGAAAGACAGACATACAAGGAGATGAAGGAAGAAAGATGATGGAAAGGCAACAAAAAAGAATAATCATATGTACGTGTGGGTGAGGTTTACAGAAACAGTTTGTCTCTGAATGGAAATCTCTGCAACACGTTTCTGCGACGTCCGAGTGAGCGCCATGGCACATGACTGCCCCTAGGGCTGCTACACTCAGCCATGTCGTGGCTAAACGAGCTCAGCACAAACAGAAACAGACACACGAAACAGGAGAACCGACAGGAGGACAAGAGAGCGGGATGGACGGTGAAGGAAATGGAAATTGAGGTGTGAAGAGATGTTGATTTAAGTGGTAAGATAAGGCTCGTGTGGGACAACTTCAGATTCAGATACCGAGCTCCAAATGAATCTGTAAAATCAGAGAGCAAAATATTGTATGGTTCAAATGTTGCAGCTGTATTCCCTTGAGTCTGCTGTTATTTGTGCATAGGTGAATATCTGAATAACTGAAGTTCATTTAACACAGCGTGACTGGAGAGTCTTTAGTAATGAGAATACATGAGCTGTGCACTGAGAGTCGTTGGAAAACACTGGATAGTAGTCTGGATCCTCAGTATTTATTTTTATTTATTTTTATTGGTTTTCTACTTTTTGTTTATTTCTTTTTTTCTTTTTTTTCTTTTTGTTCTATTAAGAAAACTGAATCCATAAACTAATACCCTGTAAATGTTAGTACGTTGTTACTGTATGATGTAAGACAGTTAACCCTATTACCTATCAAACAATTGCATCTTTGATCCTTCTGGGGCCTTTAGCATAACAATATTCTAACAATTAGAGCTGAGTCATGGTTTTCACATCAGTCTTTGTCACGGTCTGGCTGGCAGACCGTGGGGAGATGGGGAAATAGGACCCAAACGCCGGACTCTTCAGTGCAACAGTGTTTATTTACAAGGTGGTGAAGTAAACAACAATAAATCCCCAGTTTCCCAGACTCCCGTGTAGTGTCTTCTTCCCAAAAGTCCCCGTGTAGTGCTCTCTGCCCCAGTGTCCCTGCACTCCCCGTGCTCACTGCTCCTTCTCGTCCCACACTCCTCCTGAGGGGAAAACAATAGAGGCAGCCGTTAACACTTATCCCAGCAGGCATACACTCACACTTGACTTGTTTGAAGACTGACGTGTAGTCAAACGCAATAATCCATCGTCGGTGGAAGCTCCATCGCTCATCTAAATAGCTCCCCCGACGAGCCCAGATGAGGAGCAGGTGTGCGGCCAGGACTTCGGGTGTGGCCAGCCCTCAAGTTAGACCACGCCCCCAGGGCTGAAGGTGCCTGTAACTTGGCCACAGCAGAAAGGCAAAACACACACACACACACATACCTGCCTACATACAGATGTGCATAGGGGCAGTGCAGACAACACACCAAATAATAATAATAATAATAACAATAACAACAACAACAACAACAACAATAATAGTCACAGTCCCCACTGCCCACGGACCCCGAGTCCCCAGAGCCGGGTCCGTGACAGTCTTGGCCTCATGGCTCTGCCTGCTAAACTCTTTTAGTATTCATTTGAAACCAGGCCTTGCCTGGTCTGGAGATTATAATCAATCTTCTGACCAATCTTGCCTTGCAAGGCCATTCAGATCCCCCAGGTCTGCCAGTGTGAATTTTAACCTTTCTAAAGTTCAAGTTTAAAGTGAATGATCGGGTAATAAAAAGCGTTTGCTATGCTGCCACCTTGGAACAACAGGTCTCTGAGCACCATCTCAGATTTATGCTTGAACTGTTTTCATGTTTTGTTTTGTTTTTTCATTTATATTCACAATACATGGAGCTTGAAAGGTACTCTGCCCACTTTGTTAGGTACACCTCTTTAGCTGCTCATTAAGGATCATATGTAATTAGACAATCACAACAACTCAATACATTTAGACCTCTAGAAATGGTCAAGATGACCTGCTGAAGTTTAAACTGAGCATCAGAATGAGGGATAAAAAAAAAGGTGCTTGAAATGAATTTGAATGGGGCACAGATTGAAACTTGAAGCAGATGGGTGAAGAAGAAGACCACACCAGGTGCCACACTTGTCCACTAAGAAAATAAGACTAGAATTCATATAGGCTCACCAAAGCTGGACAGTAAAAGATTGGAAAACAACATTACATTCAAATGGTACGGTCAAAATTTGGTTTAAACAACATGAAAGTATGGATTCATCCTGCCTCACATGAACAGTTCAGGGCAGTGGTGGTGGTGGTGGTATAACGTGGTTGGGGATCAAGTGAGAATCATTTAAACAGCACCACGTATTTGAGTGTTGTTCCTGACCATGTCCACCCCTTTATGATTACAGTGTGCCCATCTATGATGATTGGGATTGGATAATAGAATAATGCACATGTCACAAAGTGTAATTTCACTTTAAGATGACAGTGAATCCACTGTATTCAAATGACCAGATCGTAATTCAACAGATCACCTTTGGGATGCGGCGGAAGGGAAGATTTACATCATGGAGGTACAGCCAACGATTCTGCTGTGTGATCCTATCATGTCAGTATATCAGTAGCTTAAATTCAGCTTCACTTTGGTTGTTTAGAATTTATAAAAATATTTTTTATCGCTGTGTACGTGCACTCTGTCTGATTCCATGTCCCAAACTTGACTGATTATAGCTCAAGCCTAGAATCTGGACATAGAAATAATGTCTTTGTTTTAAATGTGTTTTTTTAAAAATCCAGGAGAAGGAAGGAGAGACACAAGCAATATGATAATGACTTTTTCTACATATGTCTTTGACACACACTCACAGACACACACACTACAATCCTGGGTACTTTATAACTAATGAGTTGCACTGAGGCAAAAAGAAGCAGAGGTCCTTGATATTTCCATTGTGTGACAAGTTATTATGCAGAGCAGTGACAGAGGAAAACCACATTAAATGACTGTATGCTTGCACAGTATCCAGAGCAGAATAGCCCTTGGAAGTCTATGGCTCTGAGCCTTAGTTTAAATGATGACAAACAGACATGCTGCCTGTCTATCACTATACATTGTTAATTCATTTAAGAGAGTCTTGTGTGTCTTTGCACAATGGATCGGAACAACCTGGTCTACACTGTTTTACCTGAATATAATTTGAATTACACAGAGCCAGTGTGCAGTGACAGTCATCTATAAACAAGAACGTGGGAACCAATTCCTTTTGTAACGGCAGCTATTTGTGACTTCAACCACACAAGTAAAACCATGGTTTCATGTCCACTGATCTATTTGTGATCTACAGATTTTAGAGCATCTTCAGTAACTAGATGTGTTGCTTAAGTGATATGACTATGAGGGTGGTATTCCTGTCTTCTGCTTGGCTCTAGTAGTCTGTCTCTGTGTTTTATTGACTCACTAAAAAGTGGCTTAGCAAATATAGTATGACACAAAGCTGTAGTAAGTTATGTAGTTGTATATGACTCGTAGCCTCCAACCACAACCTCCCTCAGTCCTGTAGTCGGATCATTACACTCCCACACCACTCTGAACAGGCACCTTATAAACTGGCAGGGTTTACTCCTTCAGTCTTCCCACCCAGAAGCACTGCCAGATCGAATAAAATAAGGAAAACTGCAGAAATGGATAAATCATTTGTCTTCGAGCCTTGTAAACACAAAAACGGCTTCATTTTTGATAAAAGCATTCTATGTTTTTGCTGCAAACAAGCTGGAGAGGCTGATTAACTTAGACTATGTTGTGTTTTAGCCTAAATTTGGTTTTATCACTGAAGAATCCTGAAGTCCTTGAAGTCTGAATAGAAACAAATGCCATCTGAATATAAGCAGCGTCATAATGCTCGTGCCTCTTTGCATCTGTGTCCATGAGTGTGTAGTATTTCAATTAACTTGTGATGATAAATGGTAACTTCCTCTGTCAGCCTAATCTCTATTAACCCCAATGCTTGTTACTTCCACCTTTCACCAGTTCAGCTAATTAATCCACTAGAAACAGGCCCTTTCTCAGTTTCTTTTCATCCTCTTTCTCATTCTTCCCTTTCACTGCTAATGCCTTCTCGTATGCCTCTTGTCATCTTTGGCTTCCACTTACACTCTCTGCTGTACAGCCTGAGAGTTAAAAAGGGGCTACACGATGTTACTACAGTCAGCTGCTGCACATGTCTTTGAGTTACAACATTTTATAATATTAAGAAAAATCTAAATGCCACAAAAGGAGAGATATTACTTTTTCTGTCATAGGGTCATAATGACCCCTTTGGCTTATTTGCCAACTGAGTCATCATAACCCCAAGAAAATGGAGGAGTTAAGCTAGAACCAGCAGTATACTTCATTGCAGGCTTAGTCATGGATCAGTAGAAAAAATATATTAATATCAACAGTAAATTACAAAAGACCAAAGAGCAGTATATATATACAACGTAATCAGTTTATCTACTTTATGCCTGCAGTATGTTTTTTAAAGTTTGCATTAGAAATACAAAAATAGAAATCAAACTCAGGGAAGACTCGTTTCAGGTAGAGGCAAAGTCTTTTCACTGCAGCGTTTCACCTTCATTGCCTTGCCATCCTGAAATGTATCTGTAGCCTCAAGGAGTAATCAGGCAGTTCACTTAGCTGTGGCACGTAGAGGACAGACTGCTTAGCCATGCAAATTGCTTTCTACAGACAGCTGGCACATTAACTAAAACAAAGACGCTATCTGAGCTCCAGCAAACTTAGATTGTGGGGAAAACTTTTAGGATAGCAAAATAAGTAAGCACAACACCCAAGGGTGTATTTTCAGTCCTGTCCAGTGCTCAGCGGTATAGAAGCAACCCGGGTTCCTCCCATTGGAAGTACTCTGAAGCCAGTATGGCTTAAATAAGGGCATTGCACTAAAATTATTATGAATATCACGTCGCTAAAGAAGGCAGAATCCTAGAATCAAGAGTACTGCAGCTGTTGCTTTTCTTTATGGCACACCAGTCTTTAACGGCACAGTATGAAAGTCATTTCTTCCCTGTCTCTGCTAAATGTTTTATTCAAATTACCCTGGAGAAGCAGGGAGCAGAACTCCCACCAAGGTTCTAAAGGAATGGCTGCCCTTTCAGGGGTTGAAAGTTCTGAAAGGACATATTCTAACTTGTGTTTTTCTCTGGTTTTGCTTTTTAATGTGAAGATTTAAATTCTTTAGCTGCAAAAAACTTGAGATTCAACTCACCAAAGTAACTTACAGAAACATAAAAACACGTGGGACGACAAGATTCACTGACCAGTAATATGAGACAAAGCGTTATGTTGAGCCTTTTGCTTACAGAGGAATCGTCAAAGCACCTCAGGGTTGTGCAGTGCACAACAAACACTTTTTTAATAACATTTTTCAGTTACCTCATTTTGATTTCACATTTTGTGCAAACCTTGCTTGCCTTGAAAACTTGTTTACAAGACATTCAGCCTTTGAAGCTGTTTATATTTAACTGTCTCAATAAGCAGTAATTTGAAGACCCCTCTGGTGGGTCTGCTGACATGGGAATGGTTTACATTTCTACAGGTTTCAGTGTTATACCTAGAAAACACAAAGGGGAAATTGACTAGAAAATGAACAGGCCAGTTAAAGGGCTGGAAAACTGCCAATACCCCTGTAGGATTGGTACCTCTTTTGTGCAGCAGTGCATTAAATTACCCAGGCTTTAATCACCATATTTTCTTTTAGTACCAGTATCAGTGGTCCTGGTGTATATTAGTATCTTTTACTTAACAGTATATTGTTTGACTGAGCAGCAAAACCATTTTTGCTTGATTGCTTGTTTTTAAATGCTTCTGGACAACAAAAAGTGAAATAAGATGCAAAGCTGGCAGTGCAAATTAATGAATGGTGTCCATTTACATTTGGTTAATGTTTTTGTGTAGCTGCACACAAATGCAGTTGTGTGAAGTTCCAGGTGCAATGAGTCAGCTCAGTGTTGACCAAGCTGTGCGGCTGTTTTGATACTCATTTTGAAGTGAAACGTGATTATGGGATTTTAAACACCCATTTAAACCACTTTTTGTCATAAAAACAAACTCTGCTATTTTAGTGGGTTTAGTTAGCATGCAGAGGTGTGAATACTGACTAATTCAAAGTTGAGTTTAAGTCAAGACAGTTTGTCTTATTTTCTTTTTTTGTGACATTATATTTTCATTGGAAAAGCTTAAACAAACTAGTCAACCTCTCCTTACTTGATCAGGTCCCGAAAAGCCATACATCGCACTGGTTCGTTTCTGTAGCATAGAATTAGATGACATCAGGACCTCTGCCCTGCCATCACTTTACCTGGCATCTATGTATGTGCTCAAAAGCCAGAAGGTCAGTCTGGTGGAGTGTGAAGAATGCAAAAATCAACTTATCTGTTGTGCAAAGACAAACTGTTAAATATTTCAAATACTCCCTGTGAGAGGATCGCCTTCAGGACTGGATGATATTCCCTCCCTACCTGTTTCCCCACCTTTCCATCCATGATTTATACAATAAATATATCTTTATTTTGTAGTTTTCATCTACATCTACTGAAAGATTTACTGCACCTGCTATCTTTCTTGACAGTTCCTAGATAAAACTGATGATAGGGAATTTTATGCTTTAAAGGGGATCATCATTTGTCCTTGGAAGTATGAGTCCTATAAAACTCTACGCCTCTAACAAATTTCTCTGAAAGAAAGCCACCCCGCCTCCCCAATCAGTCCACGGGGGTAGGGTATGCTGCGTTTAAAGAGATGTCATCAGGCATCGCTAATAGCCGCTCCAGTTCCCCCTGCTGATAGCGTAATCATCTTCCTCCAGCCAATTTTTAGATTGCACCATATTGCACCACCATTATGTCACTCTATTCACATTTAGCAAAAATTACAAAATTTGTGCCGCAAAAGTACTTTTTTCCTCAACATTTCAGAAGCATAGCAACCAGAACATCCATAATTCTGCCGAGCAGCAGTTCGCACTCATTCATAAAGGAGAGAATTAAAATTTCTGTAATTGTTTTGTTTGTTTGGCTCCTAGCAAACACTCGCAAGACATAAAACAAAACGGCTTTATTTGGAGTCTTGTTTTGGGGGATGAATGCAATGAATATGAGTAGAATAATCATCTTTTATCCCTGTTTACCTGTCCACCAGCTCCAGAAGGAAGTATCGATTTAGCTGCCAAATGCTTAACTACATTAATGAGCTAGTTAAGCTACTTAACAAGACTAATTCTGTTATGTCTGTCTTTTTTCTTGTTTTTCTTTTTTTGCTGGGCAGGCAGGTGGATTTGTCATGTTGTGCAAAGTTGCTGTGAGGAGTGAGATTGAGCATAACGCTAATAACGCTAATCAACACAAGTCAACACTTTGAAATAATGAGCAGATCTGCATGAAGTATAGCCTTGATGACACATCTTTAACTGGTTGAACACAACATTTTTTCTGGCACACATTATTGCCATATTTCCCCTCTAACAGGTGACGTAGTATTTGCTGCATCATTTACTAAATGTCCAGTGTGCTGGCTTTGATAACCTGGAACTTTTTGTTTGTCACTCTTCCTGTTCAGTGCCAGCAGGTGAATTGGCAATGTCCTCTTTCTCTGTGTGTGTGTGTCTCTCTGTCTCTCTCTAAATTTAAACTCCATGCTCCAAGCATTGTCACGACAATGTGGGTGGTGAAAAAAAACAACAAAAAAAACCACATGTACACACACATGAAGCTGCTCACCATAGCCCTCGACAAAACAGAACAATAAGTGAAGTGACGATGGCTTTTCAAACAGGAACATTGTGGCAGTGACACAGTGTGTGGGGAGCTTTTTGTAGGTGTATGCTGTATTAAATTATAAGTGTCGATATATATGTGAGAGTAAGGGGGTGTGGGTGCTTCACCCCACTTGGCGGTTGTTGTATAATCTACCATGACAATTTTCTGTCATTATTCTGTAGTTAGATTGATAGAACAGTTGAACATAGTCATTTCTCAGATGTCCATTTTGCAAATCTATGAGATTGTCCTCCCAGAGGAAAGAGGAGCTCATCATTGTTAGGTTTGTAGCTTGAACCCATCCGCTGGAACGTTGAAGACAATATAATTACACTGCTAAGCAAGACACAAATAGGCAAAGTTCTTCATGTTACTCGTGCACGGGAGAGAACCGGACAACCGCTTGACTCCAGTTGGTCTCGTCCGTCCTCCCGTAACACTGTCCTTTTATTGAGGTTACATGAATATGCATAGGTTCATTAACATACGACGTCTACATACAAACAAAGAGTACCTTGCCTGTGTGTGTGTGTGTGTGTGTGTGTGTGTGTGTGTGTGTGTGTGTGTGTGTGTGTGTGTGTGTGTGTGTGTGTGTTGCTGATCAAAGGGTCAAACATCCTTGGTCAGGAAGAGGGTAGCCTCCCCCTCACCCTAGATGGTTCATCCTAGATAACACGGTGAGGAAGTCCTGCAGTTCATCTAAACAAAGAGCACTTAGACTAGAACAGACGCAACTACATTAATCCTACCATAAAACAATAAGACACGGTATGACCTCTCATGCTCCCAAAGTGCTGTCTAATACACACAAAGTTTGCAGACTATCAAGGATCAAAACCTCTACCAATCTACAACTAATTACAAAACTCTAAGCATATATAAGTAAATATTTCTAAGCATAAATGACAATCAACAATACAAATCTAACATTTCCCCCCTTTTTGACCTTTATGCTTGAAAAGTTCCCAGGTATGAATACCTCATGTCTGACAGTTTCAATGCAAACCTTTTTATACTCAGCATACGTCAAATCACCCTAAATTACTGAAAAGGTACACAGTTCAACAAATGTATTAGCAGTTATCCCATTCCTCATTGATCTCATCTCATGGCAAACTGCATCCTATGAGCAAACAAAGAAATTGTTAATTTAATAGTGAAAATAAAAAAGTAACATTTTCAAAAACATCTCAGCTTGGTAATGCTTCCTCCAGGTGTGCACATCACATGTCTCTCTGCAGAGTGGTTTGAGTTCTGCAGGGCGTCATGAATGTCTCTTCCAGTTGTTTCCATCGTTGTCCATAGGACCAGAGTCCAAATGTATGTAGAATAAACATTCAAACATACCAGTTGGTTTTGTTGTTTGTCAACATGGTTCTCAGCTATTTCCAAAGCTGCAGACCTCTCAGCACTCTAGTTTTATGGCCTCCCATTACCTCACTTCAGGCCTTCGTCCTGTGAGGGGGATATTTATGACTCCTTCATTGTCCTTCATTGTCCATACTCTGCAGAAAACACCTCTGTGGAAAGGGTGCAGGGTTGTCTTACTGCTATTATGATCCCAGCAGCCTTCAGAGTGTCATCGTATGCACAGTACAGTGGCACAGCGTTAGGTGATGTTCATAGGAAACTGCTGTTATCACCACCATAGCTTCTGGTTCCTGTGCTTTTCACAGAATCATGATGTCATCCTCGAACTCCTTCTACGCTGTCGATGGAGCTTGGCACGCTCCTCATCCCCTGAGTGTTTATGTTCCAACGCTGCTGAAGGTTTAAGGCAGAGCACGTCGTACACCTTAGTTGTCTTCCTCAGCGTCAATATTGAATCTTTCATTTTATTTAAAATCTCCTGGAAACTCAGTAGCACAGCTCTCTGTGTGATGTCTGCTGTGCTGAAGATGATCTCTGATCCTCCTGAAGCCTCTCTCCTGGCCTCAGCTCCCATCTTGTGGACGATCCTCTCCTCTATTTTGCAGGCAGTTTCATGGTCCTTGCTGTGGCTCCAAGGTCTGATCTCATGATGGGCCCCAACCAGCTTGACCTTTGACCTCAACCACTGCCTGGCTGTCAGCTATGCCTGGAATGGTTCACGCTTCTCACTGGGCCTCTGAAGATTTCTCAGGAGATTACTGCTGCACCTGTATTTCCTTGCTAAGAAGAAAAACTTCTATTTGGAGAGCATGTCAACAATCATCAAACCACATTCTTTAGTTCAGTGAACTTCACTTATAGGCCATCAAAGCCTCATCTGAACATGGATGCACCACTTGCATAGGTTTAATATTTGTAAATAAAACGGCTAATCACACAAATCACTGCAACAATAATAGTAAACATTGTTTAATGTTAATCCTTGCACTCCACCTCTTGACGCATGGACATTCCCATGCGTCAACTCACCAAACCTGGATCCCTGGCTTAAAGAAAAAGATTAGCTAGATCATGTCCCAGGCAACATCAGGGCATCTCCTCTGGAGTAGCTCCGTAACCCTGCAATAAAAGATGTTAGCGTGTGTTGCATATTAAGTTTGCTTAACACCTGGCTCTCCCAGGAGCCTGCATACACACCATCACGGCCTGGAAAGCAAAATCTGGAAGTGAAATCAAACTTCATACCTGTAAACAATTGTATCATAAGAGTAATAAGCATTCAACATCAGCAAGACAAGTGTCATGTGCAGGTTTTCTCAAATCAGTAAACTACAATTATTTTCATAAGTCGCCTCAGACATGGATCATCCCATGTACTCAGGCAACATTAATGTAATCAGTGACTTCTCTTAAGCAAAGTCACTCCACTCATATATTATTATTATGGGTTCAAAAGTGGCCAGCAAATGAGCCCATAATAAACTATTCCATAAATACCGTAATCTCTTATTTGTTTTACTCATGTCACTTGTCCGCTTCAGCTGAATCTACTACAGCATTCTCAAAGAAACAAACATTAGCAATACACATTGACTGTGGTCAGACGGAGGTCAGACACAGGTCAACAGATTCTAGAGGTGCCATAAAACACCATAAAGTTAACACTCGCTGTGGAAACAGTAACACTGGTCTCATCACAGTATGTCTCAAACTATATTAATTTCTCCATCAACATATGCCTGTAACTACAGTTTTCTTCACACATAAACCCAGAAATCTTGTAGTAGAGAAACATTAGCCAGTATTCCTATAAATCACATGATCAAACACATGAAGAACCGTAATGCTGTAAAAACGAAAATGCAAATGTTAGCGCTTGCGCAGGCGTATGCATACTTTGTCACAGATATCTCTGTGAGCACACAAGCTAGTGAATGACACACACATAGTAAATTCACAGACACAGAAAATGGCATTTAAAATGTTAAATCATCACGCAACCTCGAGTGTTGCTGTCATCTTTCTGCTTCCGTAAAGGGAAGCACACACAGACTCATCTGCACCCCTGCCAGGCGGGGGTCAACTTCACACAGTCGTGTTACATCAGTAAAGTCTTGTCAGCTTTTGTCAGCTTTTACCAGTCAGTCAGTTTGTTTTCCTTTCACTCACTCATTCATGCATTCATTCTTTCTTTCTTTGCTGATAGTGGAACCTATCGTCGCATTTAGTTTCCACTCTCAGCAAAATGACGTCATTTCAAAAAGAAAAAGAAGAACTTTAGTTTGGATTACATCGCTGAATCCTTTTGGACTGGGACTGTCATTTAATAATTGTCCCAAATAAGTGGCTTTCTCCAGAGTCCATTTAAATGTGGAGAACTCACTTGGCACAATTTTCTCGACGACGTGTAGCGCTTTTAATTCCCGACGTGCAGATCTGCTTAAAGAACAGAGATTATCAAACAAAACTTTCAGTGCACTGTGAAAGTATCAAAATAAAAAGGCCTTGTTAAGTCATGACACAAGCTCCTCATCTCAGGAGGGTAAATCATACCATTAGCATGGTTTATCATACCATCATACTAATCGGCAGGCTCAACTTCACAACAAAAGAAAAATCATCAGCTAGATTCACTCCAAATCAACCATCAGCTGCACAACACACAACATAATCCTAATGTCTTATTAGCTATGAGTTTAATTACCAGGTCTGTGCTCTTCACTCATTTAGGCCACAGATCTATTTTATTCAATTTTCCTTTTCCCTTCATCATAAAACATGTGACATGCTGTCATGCACTTCACAAAACAGTCTGTTCTGACGTATTCAGAGTTGTGTATCTAAATACAGGATTCACTCGCACATCAAAGCAGGAAACTCAGTGTTTTAGAGTCTCCACTCAACACACAACAACTCCAACACATCTCATTCACTCGTGCTAGAATTCAGTCACCTTTCATTAATCTAAAACCGATCACTAATTTGCATATCAACTATTAACCCACTAAGTTGACAGGACGACAGAAAAGCATGTTCAAAATAGTATCACAAAAGACAATTTCCCTCATACAGTAAATTACATGTGCTGCCTCAATCAAGCAGGAAGCTTCTCCCAATTTACCATTTTAACAACTAAATTTATTGTCTGATCACTGGTTGGTCAAACCAGGATCTTTTTTCTCACAAAAGTTAAACTGTTGTCCTGCAACTTGGAGAGTCAATTTTTTTCTTTAGGATAAATTCAGCATTTGATAACAAGTGTCTGCTAAATTGACACTATTGTAACACTGATGAAAGATAACAAGCTAATTTTCATTACATGTGTTTGTGTTATTAGGCAGGTCTAATGCATGTCTGTGGAGCTGCATCTCCAGCAGAGCATGTTCTTAAAGCTGCCTTTCCTACACACTTCTCTGCTATTATTTAATCATTTCTTAACTAATGTGCTATGAGTCTTCATGAGTCATTTTGTGTTTGGAATTGTTAGTAGGGTTAATGCATGTTCTGCTTGTGTGTGTGTGATTTTGTATATGTTTCTATTTTCGCAATGTTTCAGACTCCGTCTCAATTTTCCAACTTAAGCAGTCAGTTTTCTTTTCCCCAGGTTTGCTAACCCAAATTTTGATTTCCCACATTAAATAATTCCTATGTGTTCTCACCTAGTCTTCTCACTCTGTTGTCCTCTCCCACTTCAACAGTCCAATAGCAGGCAGTTTCTCCTTCAGCTTTGTCCTGTCCCTCCTCTGATGCGGTTGATTTTGTGCTAGTGTCTGAAGTGCTGCCGCTGCCTTCTTGAGCGACTTCTTAGCAGCTGCTGCCGGTTTCTTGGCTTTGGCCGCGGCGGGCGTCTTAGCTTTGGTCTCAGTAACCCTGTTCATCTTGAAGGATCCGGAGGCCCCGGTGCCCTTGGTCTGCACCAGAGTGCCCTTCGCCACCAGACTCTTGATGGCGGTCTTGACACGGGCCTTGTTCTTGTCCACATCGTAGCCTCCGGCAGCCAGAGCCTTCTTGAGGGCGGCCACGGACAGGCCGTTGCGCTCCTTGGAAGCGGCCACGGCTTTCACAATCAGCTCGCCCACGCTGAGGCTGACCTTCTTGGGCTTGGAAGTCATCGTCTTCTTCTTCTTGGCCTGAACCTCGGTGCAGGGCGTGTTTATGATGGAGCCTTTCCCACCACAGCGCTGGCACGTTGAACGCATCATGAAGGGTCCATTTCTTTCATGTCGCTAGCCGCATGTGGCTTGCCCGAGTCACTCAGTCCTTTTTGAGCATTTCAACATGCTGCCGCCGCAGACCCTGGCCTCAGATCCAGCAAGTTTAGCGCGCTGATCTCCAAAAAAGTCCCGAAGGCCAGAAAGACGTCAAATAAGTGTCTCGTGCTGAGAACTCAAACAAAAACTCCTCTTCACGCTGCCATCTTGCTCGCCCCTCCGTGAAATTCAACCAATCAGACAGGAAGATGGGTTTGCTTTCTTCTTCTGCTGCTGTTTATCCACATTGCTGCTGCTTTGCTGGGACTTTTTGTG
The DNA here is from genome assembly GCF_965226115.1 of Aulonocara stuartgranti. Lineage (NCBI taxonomy): Eukaryota > Metazoa > Chordata > Actinopteri > Cichliformes > Cichlidae > Aulonocara > Aulonocara stuartgranti. Next base: position 17,861,637 of record NC_138943.1, on the reverse strand, counting down.
CTCAGGACTTGCTGCTGTCTCTTTATCATGGAGCTGCATTCCTTATCTTCAGGGAGGAGTGAGCTCGCTTGTGAGGTTGAGAAACACATGGCACTGTAAATAAGTCAGCCAGAAACTTGGCCTGCATGTTTCCAATGATGTTAAACTATAACTTTCTTCCGACCGCTGCATGTGGAAAATTGATTCAGGTCTGCTTTTCACCTGAAAGTGACAAACTAAGACATTTCATTATTATCATCACTGCTTAATCAACACACATCTCTCTCTGTGTGTGTTTTTGTGAACAGTCTTTTCTTAAAAGCAGAAAATGAAATTGTAGTTGTTTTTGGCTGATCAACACAAAACCTTTTTCCTATGATTTTTCTTTTTCACTCTTTTTTTTCCGTTACAATAGCTGGTGACCTGCAGAATCACCGCTCTCACTCACAATCAAAGGCAATTACTTTTACACAGCGCACAAAAACACTGTGATGTCAGACACATTCACACTCACTTTTTCATCTGCATAAATAAACCATATGGCTGGAGATATGTGCCATGGTGATCCATAAGCATGATCACCAGTTTATTTAATTATTTTTAATCCAACAAAACAAATAAACAAAAACATGATGCTGATGCTACACACACACGAGTCAAGGTGCAGAAAAACTGCTCATGGAAACGCTGCACACTCTCTGTTTCCCTCTCTTTGAGTAGTTCTCAGACAGCTCTTGATCTGATAATGTGTAGCTTGCTCATCAGCTCAAAAAACAAAAACAAAACTGCAACGCGACATCACACAGTAGTTGCATGCTCTGCCCACAGTGGCAAAGTCTTACACTTACATATTCAACACAGCTTCTCCATCATGTATTTTTAGATGTTTCATACAGGGTTGAGCATATTAGTTGTTTTCACAGATGTGCTCTATATCTCAACAATGGCTCATAACAAGACGACAGTCTTTCACACAGGTCAAGTGCCTCTATGCACTTCATGAGTTTAAATATTTACCTATATCACTTCTCCTCACATGTCATTGTACTGAATTTAAGCAACCACAAGTTTAATGTAGGTTACTTTTAACAACTATCCACCTCAATGGTTTGGCACACAGGCTGTTAACATTTTGTGTCAGGAAGGGGTGGGGGAAAAGCCACCCACCAGAGCATAGCTGCTGATGTGGGCTGGCCTTTTCCACACACTCTTCAAGGCTGGTGTGTTTTCTGAAAACTTCTAACATTTGAATCTCTTCCATTTATAAGCCTGCGATTAACCGCACGGCGCAGGTCCGCGTGAAACCCGCGCGACCGCATTCGCGTGCACCCACGCAGCTGTGGAGCCTTCGCTCTCTCTCTTTTATACATAAATACTTTGTGCTGCCAGGAGCGAAGTCCAGCACAAACGTCTTTCTCCCTCTAACTCACTCTTGGTTGCTTAGAAACCCATGATAACAACAACAGTCGGTGTTACAGACCACGTGTTCTGCTCCGCACACACTCACACAACAACAACAACAAAAACGACGACGACGACAACAATGACAACAACACAAAATAGGCCTACTCCGGACTCACACCGGACCGCTCGGGACCCTGACCCAGTTGTGGGACGCTCACCCACTCGCGCGACAAAACCCAATGAAGGGACGCTCGGGACACACACCCAGGGCGATTTCAAAACCGGACACTCACCGGACGCTTGGGACCCTTGGGCGATTTAACCAAAACTTCTTTTTCGGGACACTAACCCAGTTATCGCTCCACAAAGCAGCGAACTTCTCAACGCCTCACAAAATGGCGGAGACTGCACAACGACACGGTTATAGAGTCGGCCTCTTTAAACTTACTTGGCGTTGCTTAGCGTGTAATATCAGCCTGAATCCCGCCGATCGCCATTCATCGAGGAGAAAGACAGACAGCGAATCCACAGGAACTTCCTGGCTGACGTCAGTCTTTCAGCGTGCCTCCCCCCCCTCGGTGAATGCGATCCCAGGGATCCGGCTCGAAGGACCAATTAATGTTAGGTTTGTAGCTTGAACCCATCCGCTGGAACGTTGAAGACAATATAATTACACTGCTAAGCAAGACACAAATAGGCAAAGTTCTTCATGTTACTCGTGCACGGGAGAGAACCGGACAACCGCTTGACTCCAGTTGGTCTCGTCCGTCCTCCCGTAACACTGTCCTTTTATTGAGGTTACATGAATATGCATAGGTTCATTAACATACGACGTCTACATACAAACAAAGAGTACCTTGCCTGTGTGTGTGTGTGTGTGTGTGTGTGTGTGTGTGTGTGTGTGTGTGTGTGTGTGTGTGTGTGTGTGTTGCTGATCAAAGGGTCAAACATCCTTGGTCAGGAAGAGGGTAGCCTCCCCCTCACCCTAGATGGTTCATCCTAGATAACACGGTGAGGAAGTCCTGCAGTTCATCTAAACAAAGAGCACTTAGACTAGAACAGACGCAACTACATTAATCCTACCATAAAACAATAAGACACGGTATGACCTCTCATGCTCCCAAAGTGCTGTCTAATACACACAAAGTTTGCAGACTATCAAGGATCAAAACCTCTACCAATCTACAACTAATTACAAAACTCTAAGCATATATAAGTAAATATTTCTAAGCATAAATGACAATCAACAATACAAATCTAACAATCATATATACTACATTCTTATAATATTTAAAAAAATAGACATAGCAGCTGGAATATAAAGTGCTAAGTTATCGGCTAATGCTAACGAGATTGGTTACTAAGCTCTATGAGTGCACAGACACCTGCTATTTAATGCTTAATGCTGCAGTTGAGGCATCCAGTTAAGTGATATGAATTTGCTGAGGTGATAAGTGATGGCCTAGTCATCATCAAAGGCTGAAAACAGCCTATGGTTTCCATTCCACTATCCTATAAACTTGACCACTTGCTTATCAGAGCAGTAATGACAATGAGGTTCCTCTATTTTAATACAAAACCTGTCTTTCCCCAAAATCTAGGTAAAAAGAGATGAAAATGACCTGTGCTTTATTTCATGGTGCCTGTAGGGCCCGACCTTCTTGCTCCAGTCAAAATATGTTGCAAATGTCTTATTTTTGATGCTCCAGCAGGGTTAGGCAGTTCATTTTCCCACAGGGCCACATGAGAAACTTACAAAGAGATACAACTAAGCAAAACTGAGTTCAGCTCAGCTTACAACAGTCCCTGTTGGTACCTTGCATTTCTCATGGCTGCTTAGCAATAAAAACCTGTTGTATTTTATCATCTGATGCTTTCAGTTTGAATTTGCAGGAGTAAGAAGTCTTTAGTTTACATTAGTAGTCACATACATTTTTGATGACCAGTAAGAATTACCACAGCAAGAGGTGATTATAAAAACTAAATGCAGTCAAAGATAATTTAGCAATTTAGCAACTGAACAGAAATACATTTTCTCTTGAATGGTGCCGCAAACACTGCGAACTCTTTGTCTCTACACATATGAAGACATAGCCAATGCTCCTCCTACAGTGTCTGAAGGGAGAGTCAACTTGTCCATATCATAACCTTCAGAAACAACATTAAATATGAATCCTGTGCCAAGACTGAAACCCGTTCTTACTTAAGTAACAAGGAAATTCACCACAAAGAGCCTACAGCAGATATGAACCTGATATTAAAACGTCAGCCAGCCTTGAAATAGCCCTCATGACTTTTTTCTCTATTTGTATCTGAGCATATGTGTGCGCCTTTCACATCATGTGTGCTCACAGGTGTGTCGGCACAGCAGGTCAGAAACAGAGATCTGGATGAAGGGCATAAAAAGTGTCATTTGTGCCGAGCTGCCGCTGCATCATCTCTGATGATTTATGTGATCAGACAGGCACTCTGTCTCAACCCAACATTAAACCGGGAAGAATACTCACCTGAGCTTCACCACGCTGTGAAATGAATCAGTGGGTGTCTGCCTAATCCCTAAATTTAAGCCTTCACTCAGTAAACAAAGCATTGAACAGGAGTGGAAAACCCAATCTTTGAAACTGAGAAAACATTCTCATAATCTTAAGTAAGGTGTGGATGGTGTATATCCTGGCCGGGCACATGGAGGAGAAAAGGGGAAAAATGGAAGACAGGCAGATTTTAAGTTCAATTTAAGTATAAACCGTGAATTTTTAGCTTCCTCTTGAGCTCTTAGCCTAAATGAACACGCTTGTCAAATCATTTTTTCCCCTGTGTTCTCATCCCAGCACATACCCAGAACACAGTCACAGCAAGCTGTAACAGGAAGTAATCTTACAATTAAATGGAGAAATCTGACTAGCTGGAGCAGAAATTAAACAGAAATGTCAAATTAAGAAGAAACAGATCTCAGCCAGTGTAAGTGTTAGGCAGAAATTGAGCCCTGAAAGGCAGAAATGTCAACACCCAGGGAAGTAAATGTTAAATTTTTCACATGAATTTGAAAACCCTCCCCACAGAGGTGATGAAGTGCTAAAGGTTGTGGCACCTGCATTTAACCTGCTGTGTGTGTTCGTTGTTCTAAAACTCCACCTGCTAGAGTCAAAATGATTTGTTTATTCACTGATTTATCAAACTTACAGAAGAAACTAAAATGCTGAAGATAACATAGATGCACTAACATCACACTTTGTTACTTTGTGCTTGTACCGGGTTGGACATCCTTTTTTCTTTCAGAACTGCCTTAATGCTCCATGGCACAGATTCAACAAGGTGCTGGAAAAGTTTCTCAGAGATTTTGGTCCATGGTGTGATGAGAGAATCACACAGTTGCTGCAGATCTGTCGGCTGTACATCTATGATTGGAGTTTCCTGTTCCAACACATCCCAAAGATGGTGGAGTGTGGAGGTCGTTTGAGTACAGTGAATTCAATGTCATGTTCAAGAAACCAGTTTGAGATTATTTGAACCTTGACATGGTCCATTATCCTGCTGGAAGCATTCATCAGAAGATAGCTACACTGTTGTCAGGAATTATACTCAGATTGCGGTGTTAAAACAACGGTAAAAGGGGCCAAAATGTGTGAAGAAAACATCTCCATGTTACATCAACTTGAGTTGTACACACCAAATCCTGACCCTGCCATCTGATTGTTGCAGTAGAGACTGATACTCATAATATCAGGTGGCATTTTTCCAATTTTCTACTGTCCAATCCTAGCCTCAGTTTCTTGTTCTTAGCTGACAAGAGTGGCAACCAGTATGGTCTTCTGCTGCTCTAGCCCATCTGCTTCAAGGTTTCAGGGGTTTTTGCATTTAGAAATGCTCTTCTGCATACATCGGTTGTATTAAGTGTCATTGGTAGTTACTGTAATGTTCTGTTCTGAAATACTGGGATCAGCCCATCTGTTAACAATAAACATACAATGTTTGGAGTCTCTTAGATCACTTTTTCCCCCATTCTGATGCTCTGTTTGAACTTCAGCAAGTTGTCTGGAGAATGTCACCATGACATAATGGAGTTGCTGCCATGTGATTTGCTGATTACACTGGTGTATCTAATGGAGTAGTCAGTGAGTGCATCTGTACCTGCTAAATATCAAGGCATTGTCCTTGTGACAACGTTCACATGCTAATCTTAGCATTTAGCTCAAAATAGCACTGCAGACTCACAAAGGCTCCTCTTAAATTGGTAATTAGACTCTTCGTGACCACAGAACAATGTGCTGATGTTTAGCAAGTTGTTACATTCACTTAAAAGAACACAAAGAGTATACAGGAGGTTAATGTTTACTATGTTGCTTCCTGGTCCTAAACCTTTAGATTCTACCCTACTTTCCTACTTCCCTAATACTGGCTCCTGATCATCCTGCTTTTCATGTCATTGGCTAAAGTCTGAGACCTGAAGCCAATGGATAATCTCCAGGGCCTATATAAGTTGACCAAAGCTATACACTTCAGGGTTGATGTTGTTGTTGTTGTTGGCGGCGGTGGCTGCTTTCTTGTTTTCTTAGGTTTCTTTATGGCGTCTAAGATCTGATAGAATTAGCCTTTGTTTCTCTCTATTACAGTGGCCAGGGGATGTTTTTAGGGGAGAGCTGTAATTTTCTGTGTTATTCACTGTTTTGTCCTGGGCCCTATTTCAGGAAGCCGGTTTAGTGCAAAGTCTGACTAAGTATACCCTGAGTTAACGAAAACTCTGGTTTTTCGGTTTCACAAAGCGAGTTCAGCTGAAGCCTGAGTGAGTCACTATGACGACACACTCCGTGAAGCTAACCTGCCCCCTAGCAGGTTTACTACAACTAACCCTGACTGTCCCCGCCTCTTTGTCGGAAACCTGACAGTAGGAAGTGTCAGACATGGCGTGTCCCTTCCTTGAAGAGCCAGTAGATCTTGAAGCCCAAATACTCCGCAGAGCTCTCCGCCGGGAGAGAGTGATCAGAGCGCGTATGGACATTTTATCATTACCTGATGATTTCCTGTGCGAACGTTACCGTTTCTCAGCACAATCAATAAGTTATTTGGATAACATCCTCAGGCCATATATTGCGCATGTGACACATCGCGGACATGCGCTCAGTCCATTACATATTCTTTGTACCGCACTCCGTTTCTTTGCAAACGGGAGCTTTCTGTACAATATTGGTGACGCTGAGCACGTTTCCAAGGCTACCGTCTGTCGGGCAGTCAGGAATGTTACAGTTGCACTGAAACGTCTCCTGTACTCGTTTGTGGTGTTCCCCGGTCATAGACCCACAAGATTTATCAAAGAGGGATTCCACAAAATTGCAGGTATCAGGATGAACAAAACTTAATTTATGATGTGGTGATACTTGGACTACTACATAAATTTTACATTTATTTTCACGGTTCCCAGGCGTGATTGGCTGTACAGATGGCACTCACATTCCAATCATTGCTCCTTCAGTAAATGAAGGAGACTATGTGAACAGGAAGTCTTTCCACAGCATTAATGTGCAGGTACATAGTTCCCTGTAGCATTTCAAACTAACAAATTATTTCATTATAGTAATGGATGCTAATTTGTGTTCTCTGCACTGTGAAGATCATATGTGATGCTGCCAACATTATCACAAATGTGGAAGCCAAGCGGCCAGGCTCTGTCCATGACTCACAAATATTCCGTGAATGTACACTGAGCACAAAATTTGGACATGGTGAGTTGAAAATACTTTAAAATATATAAAGACCAATTGCTACAGGGACATTTGAACTGAAGTGTATCCTTCTGTCTTAGGAGAGTTCACTGGCTACTTGCTTGGTGATAGGGGGTATCCATGTTTACCCTATTTGCTTACCCCTTACCCTGACCCTGAACCGGGCCCACAGCAGCGATATAATCTGGCTAATTGCAGGACAAGAGCCAGAATTGAAATGACTATCGGAATGCTTAAGGCCCGGTTCCAGTGCCTGCAAAGACTCAGGGTCACCCCAGAAAGGGCATGTGACATTATTGTGGCATGTGTGATTCTTCACAACATTGCCACAATTAGAGGAGAACACTGTCCTTCTGAACCAAACATCAGCAGTGATCCAAACCATGAACATCCTGACCCTCCCACGGACATACAAGATGGAAGCGCAGTCAGAGACACCATATGTCACAATCATTTCTTTTGACCCATCACCTCAACATGTTGAAAGAAGAATAAACAGATTTTTTGTTCAACTGGCTTTATTGGTCGCCTGTGTTTCCTGTACACAAAGTATTAAAAGATGTAAACCTCATAAAGTGTCTCTGTTGCTTCCTCCTCTGTAACAGCTGTCAATGTTTCTTCATTATTTTCCTGCAGTAAAGAAATAAACAACATTGCTGTTCTACTGTAAACTCATATAATCTGTGGAGTATTACTCACAACTGCATGTTGGTCTGGCTCAACAGGAGGCTGCACCAGATGCAGTACACCATCACCATCAACTGATAGAATATGAGGTTTATACAGGTCACTTATAACTTACAAGGGACCAAATGGCAATTAACAAACATATAGCACTCAGCTTACACTTCATTGTCATTATGCTCTCAAAGACAACCAAGACTGAGGGAAGGCAAAATCAGTAGGAAAATAACTTCACTACAAACAAATTCATTATGGTGAAGAGTTTATCAAATGAATGAGCAGCACTGCAAAGGTGACTGTGAAGAAAGGATGTATGCACATCATGTATTATTTTGAAGTTACCCCCTATGTAGGCACTTGTGTCTTGCGGGGTTATTGACTCAGAGGATGTCCCCGCAGAGATGCCTTCAGCCACAGGGCGCCCACTGTTTTGGCTGAGGGCCAACTGCTCAGCCTCTGTGAGTGGTGGTGGTGGAGGACCCCCACCTGTTTTTCGGGCCTCCGCTTTTTTTCTGTTGGCTATAACGGGTCACATTTGAGCATACAGAGTAAGCAAATATGTACTTGTAATGTGCTCAGATAATTTCAATAAGTGCTTACAGAAAGAAAATTAATGTAGCCTCTAACTGCAATTGATTTACATCGGACAAACAGACCAAGCACTATGGCTCATAATACAATTACACCTTACCTGTTTGGACTATATTTTTATATTTCATTTTTACTTGCTGCCAGGAACGTTTGGGGCCTGTTGGGTTGCACCTGCGCTCACATCACATCACAACATAAAATGTATAAAATAACAAATAAAATAACATATGATAAAATAACGTGTTAAATGGGTGGAAATACCTAGATCAATGTTTATATTAACACTCACGCATTGACTCTGTCGGCTTTGTTTTGCCATGCATGCTCCCTTTCTTTTGCAGCTGAGGCTGTGTTACCTTTTTTTCTGCAAAATTTGCATGTTATTTTAAATACACTTAGTCATTGAGGGCTAGCAGGAGGGACTATGCGCTTACCTGCTGCTCCTTGGCAGGTAGCTCCATGCCCTCCTGGGTTTTAATTGCACCTTAGAACACATATGCATCAACACTACAATGAGCGGGTGGAGGGAGGTTTGGAGTCTTCTCCCACCCCCATTCTCTGCGGCCTGCTGGAGCGGGAGGGCTAGTAGGAGGAGTTGGCCGTCCGACTGCGGTCTGGGGTGTGGGGCCTCCCTGCTGCTGCGGAGTCGGGGTGGTCTGCCTCTCCCCACCGCAGGGAAAAGGGTAACACCACCTGGGTCTGGGTGCAATTCCCCCCTCCAGGGGCAAGGGTACCTAGACCCGGTTTGTAGAGTACGCTTGGGGAGTGTGATTGTGTGTACAGCGTCTCTTTATGTCTGTCTCCACGTTGGTTGAGTGTGGAGTGAGTGCATATGAGAGCATGAGGGTGGGAATGGATGTTTGTGTCTGTGTGTGCCTGTATGTCTGTGTCTATATGTCAGGTTGGGTATCAGACGCCACCTCTCTGGGGACACCTCAGGCCCTCCAAGGTTTGGAGGCCTATCTCCACCCACCACCACTTCCCCTGCCGGTGGCGGACTCCCTCAGGTGTCGGTGTGTTGGTGGTTCTTTGTGTCTGGGGGTGGGCGTCCGGGTACACACCGGCTCACTCCTTGGCGGCCGCTTGTCGGGGCCTGGGGCCTGGGGCTCGCTCGGGCCCCTTTGGAGGTGGGGTGCCCCCGGCCTCTCGGCCTGGGGCTCGGTCACTCAGGCACAGCTGGGGGCCGGCGGAGCTCACGGGCGCGTCACTGCAACTCCCCCTGACTTCTGCTCCGCGGCTGCTGGGCGAGCCCTCATCTGGGACTCTCCTCAGCTCTTACTGGAACAGTGGCGCGGCTGCCCCTCTGTTGGTCTTCCATGGTCTCTTGTGTTCTGGGGGCCTCTGGATGTCTGGAGTTTTGATCTCCTCCATACCCGCTTCACACCCTGGAGGACGGGGCTGTGGCCCCCCCACACTCCCTAGCAGATCATTACATGGAGAAACCTTTGGAATGCAAGCATGCTGATCCACACAGGTATGCACACATGGGTATTCACAGACGCGGACTAAAGCTTTCTTGGCTGCTGCCTCAAAGCACACTGTGCGCTGTCTATCTTGCGTGCTGCACAATATCGTTTATTATTTAGTAAATATTGATATCTATGACTAGCTAGATTATTGTGATGGTGCTTTGTTTTCTCTATTATTATGTTGCTCTTTGTTGTTTGCTGTCTCCTCTGTTTGTTTTCTTTGTTTGTTTGTTTTTTTTTCTCCATACAGGTGACCCAGGAGTTCTTTTTTTTTTTTCTCTCTCTTCCCCCCCCTTCTCACCGTCTCTTCTCCCCTTTGGTTTTCTTTCTTTCTCTCCCCCTCTTTCTCTCATTCATTCCCCCTGTCCTATTTATTAAAAAAAAAAAAAAGAAAAAAAAAAAAAAAAAATGACAAAGGATGAACTGAAGCTCTGCCATCACGTAATGTCGCATACTGCTGTTTCTGATGTCATTTAGGAAAAAAAAAAAAAAAAAAAATTTGCATGTTATCGGCATATGCTGCCATCAGAATTTCGGCCTCAAGCGCTGTAAAATACATTGACCGCGCCTTCTTTCCCTCCGTCTCCATGGTGACTCGCTTACTCTGTGCTCCGCTTATCAGGGCTTTATGTATCCTCGTGCGCGCGCTTCACTTGGGGTTAAAGCAACTCCGCGTTGATTGAACTAATTGTTATCAGCCTTTCTGAAACCGAATATTCCGAGTTGGACAGTTCGGGGTTACTCAACCCTGAGTATCGTTTTTCACTCTAAGTTTTCTAAACCGGCTTCCTGAAACAGGGCCCTGTTCTTGGTTGATGAGGGGTTGAGGTGTCGGTTTGTAAGCTTTCTGTTGACTAAGTTACTAAGTTGATGGCGTTTTATTTAAGTCAGGACTGTTTTATTCTGTTGTGTTGGCATTGGCTCTCGCTGAAATTAACATATTTGCTAAAATCCTGGTAATCCAATGCTAGAACTATTTCAGGATGTTACACACATACTAAAAAACAAAAACAAAAATAACAGCACTCACTGATGAAGTGCTCCTTAATGGGTGAACACATTTTGGCTATATGCAACAGTGGGATTTAAAAAATTAAACAGAAATGATAATATATAGAAAGCCCAACCAAGAGGATTAATTGCATGACAGAAAACATTTGCAGATAAACCACCCCAGAAAGTTGAGTGCATCTTTTATCACATTTATTATGATGCTAATGTTAGCATGTGGTACAAACTTCATTTTGAATAATCTGGATGCATTAGTACCATCATAATGGTACCCAAGTTTTCAAGTTGTCTATTAAAAGACAGTCCACACACACACACACAGTCCATGCACTGAATACAATTTCAACCCATCTGTCAGAACAACCTGGCAACCCACAACCCATTTCAAGGAGTGTGTGCAGATAATCCGTGCACAGACAGATCACTTAAATGCGGAATTAATTGCCTGCTGTCTTAGCTACTGTTTGACCATTTCAGCTCCTTTTCCTGCCAAGACACACACTGTTAAAAAAAACATCCTAAAACAACGGTAATATTCCGGCAGCTGGGGCGCCAAAATACGACCGTGAAAGAACAGAAAATAACTGTCCCATAAAAATATTGTTACAGGCATGGTCCTTTAAGGGTGAAGCCTGATGGGAAATGTATGCGGGTGTGTGTAGCGGAACTGCCTGTCGGGTGTGTGAGGGTGAGCGGAGAAGGAAAAGAAAAGTAACGGTTAACTACAGAAGAGACGAAGAGAAAGTAAATAAAAGGAATATAATAACTCCCTCGGCAGCCAAAGTTGTATCGGCGATGCCCGCTGTGAGTAAACTGTTTCAGCCCACTGTACGCGGTGTTCGTGCCTTGGAGGAGAAATAAAGGTTCGGTAAAGCAGTTTCCTACGCCTCCCTCGATCTTCTTGCTAGCGGAGTTGACCTGTATAGTAAGCTGTTGCCGGCTGCGAGTCAAGTAACTGCCAGAGGTTTCCTTACTACGGTTCGGGGCCGCGGATCTGGCGCGGTAACACTGGGGGCTCTTTTCCGGGATAAAACTCCGCAAAGCGCCGAGAGAGAGGGAGCGAACTTTCTTTTTCTCTTTTCCCTCGGACGACAGAGAAAATGGCGGCTCCGAGAGATGCTGAAGGGGATGGCATGGGAATGTACTTCAGTAAGAGCAGCAACCCATTTTTGCCAGAAACCCCAGAGAGTGGCACAGCTAATGTGGACCGTGCCACTTATGTAAACAATAGAATCCACAGCAGCAACCCCTTCATCACGGACATAGAGTTAACGCCAGCGGCGAGCATAGCAGCAGTCTATACGACGGAGTTTGAGGCTGCATGGCATCTCACCCCGCCACCTTCAGCTCACACCAACCCTTTCTTAACACCAATAGCGAAGCAGAATGCAGTGTGCAGTGAGTTTAACCCTTTAAGACCTACCATAGAACCAAGTTCGCCAGAGCTTATATTATATTTTTACATGCTGTGGAGCCATTTTTGGGAGCATTTCAAGTTGCTATACATCAATACAACCATTATAGCCCAAACTTTAATAATATGTCTGCATTAGGTGCATAGTAATTACATAAATTGCAAAAAAGTGCAATAAACTACAAAAAAATTGAAAATCGTTTTTGTTTTTTTAACATATATTTCTAGTTAGAGAAATTTAAGAGGCTTATCCCTCAAAACTGTAAATACAAAAAAGTTACACAAACTAGTTTCCCACCACAGGAAATTTATTTTGAGTGTCTTCATAGTTTTATTTTTGAAATACACCAATTTTTATATACTGCAGGAAAAACGAAAATAAATATTATAGTGCAAATTTGCAAAATAACAGCATATGCATCAAAATAAACTATTTCCAGCAGTGCAATATGAGTCTTAAGCATCCCAGAAACGACACAGAAAGTCATAAAGTCAAACATAACTTTTTAAAACACATAACAAGTAAAACACAAGCTCATAAGGCCCCGATCGTAAAAAAACTACATTTCCGCAAAATGACGTCACTTCCGGTTTCGGGCAGGTCATGCGGTCATGTGATAGTTCGCGCTGATGGACGTAGGAAGTGTTACAAACAGCTGATGGATCGGCGAAGCGTGTTTCTGGAATATCATGTTTTTGTTGCTGCAAGTGATTTTTATGCAGTTTTTGCAAAGCTATATGTGGAAGGAAACTGTGACCTAGGACAAGCTGATGGCATAAGATGTAAGTACAACTCCTCCAGTTTCATATGCAAAAAAAATTATTGCGCTAGCTTACTTGGTTGCAGAGCTACCGGGATTTAAAAATAGTTACGCAAAACAGAGCGTGCCCGCTCCGATCGGCTGTAAAGGGTTAAGCAGTTGCAGTGCTCAGACTGCGGAGGCCCTGGTAACACTGCATCTACACCGCTCACAGTGGGACAGCATGGCTCGCATGATCACCCACCTCGGATTGTTACATCTCGGCCATGCAGCCAGCCATTCACCGCCATGAACTGTACCTGCAGTGTCCCTAGAAAAACGCCGTTTACTGAGCCAGCGAAGCTACACATTATGCCGGGTATACCCCAACCTGCGCAGTACAGCTATGAAATGCCAGCTCAGGGCTATTTTTCCCCAACAACTCGCATGGCAATACCAGCACCAGATGGGGGGTGTGGGCTTTGCAAGCATGACCAGGGTCACAGTTCAAAACAAGCCATGCCAGGGCCACGCGGCTGTTTTCCTGGTGTAGTGCAAGACGGGGATTTTGCAGGTTGTAGTGCTGATGGACAGACGAGTGGCAAGGAGAAAATTCCCACATTACAACCAGACCATTTCGATGGGTCAGGGTCATGGAAAGACTTTCTCTATCAGTTCGAGACCTGTGCAAAGGCCAACTGCTGGACGGAGAACACCATGGCTGTCCAACTGAGATTCAGCCTGAGGGGCGCAGCTGGAGCCATAATCCACAAAAACCCCAAATCTGCTCGCTGGAGTTACCAGAGGATTGTGGAGGAGGTGGAGGCTGCCTATGGGCCGTGTTCAGAGCATGCAGCAGCCATTGGCATTGAGCTACGGCAGAGAATCCGGAAACCAGGTGAGGCCCTGCACACCCTCAGAGATGATATATACGAGAAGGTTTCCATTGTGTATGCCAACCGCTCCGAGCTGGAGCAGGACTGCATTGCTGTAGAGATCTTCACTAATGCTTTGGCAGATGCTGAAATGGTCCAGAAATTGTTGGAAGAACAACCACGCACCCTGGCAAGAGCCTATGAAATCGCCCACAGGTTCGAGACAACGAAAAGGGCCGCCAGGGCAGTCACACAGCTTATGCAGCCAGGGCCACGAGTCTCTACAGCACAGGGGACCCGAACAGCTGCATTACGGGAGAGTGTTCATATGCTAAGTTATGAACCACCGGAGAGGGCCCAAAGACCTATCCAGCGTGGGCGCCAAAGCTGGAGCACATCTAACAGGTCAAGCAGGAAGGAGGCTGTTTGCCATAACTGCTCCGGCATAGGACATCTACAGAGGAACTGCCCCTCTCCTCGCTCACCTGCCCAAAAGCCTGTAAAAGCTGCTAGAGGCCCAGCCCCTGACCCAGGCACAGTGTTCCACAACGGAGGCCAAGATGTGATGTGTGTCCAGATAGCAATACAGGGACGGGAAATACGGGCCTTGCTGGATTCTGGTGCACGGCGGAATGTGCTGCCCCTCCACTATTTTAACACCATCCCCGCAGAGTCAAGACCTCAGGTGCAGGCATCCATTGCTCAGACTCTACAAGGCATTGGTCCAGAGGGATTGGCCGTTCTGGGCGAGGTCATCCTGCCTGTACAGGTGGGGAGCGGTGTTGAAAATGTAGACTTTCTTTTGGCCGACATGGCTGAAGGCACTGAAGTTATTCTGGGGCACCCTTTCCTGCAACAATCGTGCGCTTGCTTAGACTACGGCCGCCAAGAGATAACCCTGTTTAATGAAAAGATACCATGTTCTGGCGTGGGCCCTCGACCCCAGGTGCTTGTTGTTAGGGTGGCACGCACTACGGTTTTGGAACCAGGCTGCGAGTATGTGGTCCCCGGGTTTTCCAGCTCCCACTGTGCCGCCCATAGAGACATGATGCTAAGCCCTACAAAGGGCTTTGTGGAGAAGCACCAAGTACTGGTAGCTCACGCAGTTGTGCAACCTAGTAAACCCTCTAGCATCCCAATCAGAGTCTTTAACCCTGGGGCCGCAGCTGTCACCTTAAAGCGTGGTGCCGTGGCAGGGGTTCTTCAGCCCGTGCAGGTCCTGGAGGGGTCGGGGGGTCGCCCACCAAGGGTCCTGGCAGCCCTCGAACTTAATGGTACTCCCCCTGCTTCTGTACCAAGCCATTTGCAGGCCCTTTACGCCGAGAGCAGCCCCGGTTTGACTCACGTTGCCCGCTACGATCTGGCAGGCCTGCTGAGGTCCTACAGTGATGTCTTCTCCACTGGCCCGAATGACCTTGGTCGCACTGGTGTTGTCCAGCATGACATCCTGACCACGCCAGGGCCACCAGTTAAGCACCCGCCGCGCAGGATGGCAGGGGACAAACAAATAGCGGCCGACCAGCAAGTACAGCAGAGCTTGGAGGCTGGGCTAGCTCAACCTAGCAATAGCGGCTGGGCTGCTCCAATTGTGATGGTGAAGAAGAAGGACCAGAGTCCCAGACTATGCGTGGACTATAGACCACTAAATGAGCGAACCCTTAAAGACGCTTATCCCCTGCCACGCATCCAGGACACCCTTGACACGCTTTCTACTGCCAAGTACTTCAGTACACTAGACCTGACTTCAGGGTACTGGCAGGTAGAGATGACCCCCAGAGCCCGAAAAGCAGCTGCATTTTGTACCCGTAAGGGATTGTTCGAGTGGAATGTGATGCCGTTTGGACTGTGCAACGCACCGGCCACATTCCAAAGGCTTATGGACAGAGTCCTGGCTGGGCTGCAGTGGGAGACATGCCTAGTGTACCTAGATGACATCATTGTCCTGGGCCAGGATAGCACCCAGATGCTGGAGCGGCTCGAGCAAGTGTTCATCAGATTGCGTGGAGCCAACCTAAAACTGAAGCCATCTAAATGCTGCCTGTTTCGGGAGCAGGTGGCCTATCTGGGCCATATCATCTCTGCTGGAGGTATTTCCACGGACCCCCAGAAAGTCCAGCAGGTGACGGACTGGCCTGCACCGCGGACCGTCACAGAAGTGCGTCAGTTTGTTGGCTTAGCCTCATACTACCGCCGGTTCGTGGAGGACTTTGCCACAGTGGCTAAACCCCTCCACGAACTCACTAAGAAGTATGCCCGTTTTAACTGGACTGCCGACTGCCAGGGAGCATTCCAGGAATTAAAAAGACGGCTTACGGCAGCCCCTGTCCTGGGTTACCCACTGGACCAGGGTGACTTCTTCCTCGACACTGATGCCAGCAATTGTGGGATTGGAGCGATTCTCTCCCAAGTGCAAGGGGGCGAAGAGCGGGTCTTGGCCTATGGGAGCAGGCGGCTGTCGGCTACCGAACAAAACTATTGTACGACCAGGCGAGAGCTTCTGGCGGTTGTGGCGTTCACTTCCCACTTCAGACAGTACCTGCTGGGTAGGCCGTTCACTGTCCGGACTGACCATAGCAGCCTCCGCTGGCTGACCAGGCTGAGGGAGCCCGAGGGCCAGCTGGCCCGCTGGTTGGAGAAGCTGGCAGAGTATAACTTCCAGGTGCTGCACTGACCTGGGAAAAACCACCAGAATGCGGATGCACTTTCCAGGAGACCCTGCCGCGCTTCATGCCCGTGCACACTCCCAGAGCCCACCATCAACAGCGACCGGTTCGAGCATAAAGGTGTGCAGTGTAACTTAGAGGACTGTGGTACCAGCATGACCCCCCCAGGGCAGCCCCCAGTGGGGGTAGTGGGGCCTGATGGTACCAATGGGAAAAGCCGGGTAGCAGAACCAGAGTGTGCACCCGTAGCAGCAGTGGACTGTTGTTCCAGTAGTAGCCACGACACCTGCCCAAATATCCACCGGGTGGATGAGTCCCATCACACTAGCTTGTTCAGTGGCTGGACCCCAGAACAGCTCTTGGCTAGCCAGAAGAACGATGTGGATATAGGCCCAGTTTGGGAATGGAAGGAAAAAGGGGAAGGTCGGCCCGTCTGGGCCAATGTAGCGGCATGCAGCCCCGCAACCAAAGCCTACTGGGCGCAGTGGAAGAGACTGTACCTAAAAGATGGAGTGCTGGTGAGGAAATTCCACTGTACAGAAAGTAATGTGTTTTTCCCCCAAATCCTTCTGCCTCACGCCTATCGTCACTCCGTAATGCAGCAGATGCACGATGGCCCAGTGGGTGGCCACTTTGGGGCAGAAAGGACCCTGGCACGCTTGAAGAATAGGTACTACTGGTACAACATGAAAGATGATGTGACCCTGTGGTGCCGCACTTGCACCAGTTGTGCTGAAAGGGCGCGGCCCCCAAAAACCCCCCAGGCAGCGATGGGCACGGTACGTGTTGGCGCCCCCATGGAGAGGCTCTCGGGAAATCTGTTGAGCGCGCTAAGAAACAGTACGATAAGAATATCTGCCAAGTTCAGTATCCAGTCGGCGCTGCAGTGTGGCATCTGATCAAAGGGACCAAGAGAGTGCGGCACAAGGTTCGCAAGTTTCTGCCTTCCTATGAGGGCCCCTACTTCGTAGTGGGCCTGTTGGATGATTTAGTCTACTGCATTAAAAAGGGGCCCCGAGCAAAGGCTAAAGTGGTTCATCACGACAGACTCAAGCCTTATCACTCAAGAACGCCGCTGGACAACAGCTGGGTCTTCCAAGACTCCGACCAGGCAGCACCCACCGAGGTGCCTCCTCCAGCGCTCGACGAAAGCGATTCTGACATTGATTTCGGCCCCTTCGACTTGTGGGAGACCCCAGCTGGGGCAGATCAACCAGATACTGGTGCTTCCCTGAGAGCTGGCTCTCCGCCACCCGCTCAAGGAGATGGTAGTGGGTTGCCAGCCAGCCCTGTTCAGCCTTACGTGGATGGGGCTGAAGGACCAGAACAGCACCCTTCCTTCAGGTCCACACCCTGTTCCAGACCACAGCGTGTGCGGCGGGCGCCGGACATGTTTGGTGACTGGGTCAGTCACTAGGCTAGTATGTCCTAACTGAGTCGGGGTGTAGGCGGATCGCTGCCCTGCTCAGTAGTTAAAAAAAAAAAAAAAATTGTTCATGTTACATATGTTAAGTGATATGACTGTTGTAAATTGAGTTGTTACAGGGGGCTATTCTTACGTGTACTGTTGGGCTTGTTTGTCTTGCTGTTTCCTGGCAACATGGCTGTCGACGGGCTGCAAGTTATTGTTTGAACTGTTTATACTAATGAGGTAAAGCTGGATATAGGGGTAAACGTTCAGCTGTAGTGCCTTAATGTCTTTCTTTATGAATACTGTCTATGTGAAGGGCGGGATATGGACATTGACTTGCACCCTCCTCAAAGTGAACCCTGTACATCCTATGTTTTCTTGTGCTTAAAATATGGACAGTTGTCGTTTCAAGATTGTTCCATCCTAAGGATCGCCATTTTTGGACTGGGGGCACGAATGCTGTATGTTTCCATGTTAATGGGGGGTTCATGTGCTGGAATGATGTTAAGGGTTTAATTATCATCCAGAGTGGGGGTAGTGTTACAGGCATGGTCCTTTAAGGGTGAAGCCTGATGGGAAATGTATGCGGGTGTGTGTAGCGGAACTGCCTGTCGGGTGTGTGAGGGTGAGCGGAGAAGGAAAAGAAAAGTAACGGTTAACTACAGAAGAGACGAAGAGAAAGTAAATAAAAGGAATATAATAACTCCCTCGGCAGCCAAAGTTGTATCGGCGATGCCCGCTGTGAGTAAACTGTTTCAGCCCACTGTACGCGGTGTTCGTGCCTTGGAGGAGAAATAAAGGTTCGGTAAAGCAGTTTCCTACGCCTCCCTCGATCTTCTTGCTAGCGGAGTTGACCTGTATAGTAAGCTGTTGCCGGCTGCGAGTCAAGTAACTGCCAGAGGTTTCCTTACTACGGTTCGGGGCCGCGGATCTGGCGCGGTAACAATATGGTTATTTCCAGTAATGAAAATACAATTAGTTGCGCTAATTTGACATGGGATCTCGCCTTTTTCAAGTGCCGCTAAACATTAAATCAGGAACATGTTAATGTGATTAAACAATGAAACCATCTATAAATAGGAATAAAAAACATCTTAAAAAAACGGTAATATTCCGGCACCTGGGGCGCCAAAAATACGACCGTAAAATAACAGAACTGTCCCATAAAAATACGGTTATTTTCAGTAATGAAAATAGAGTTTGTTGCGCTAATTTGACATGGGATTCTGCCTTTTCCAAGTGCTTTTAGACATTAAATTAGGAACATTTTTACGCGATCAAACAATGAAATTACCTATAAACAAGGTCACTGAATGTGGAAATATGAATCATAATACGTAAATGTACAGTTAACAGTTGGTTTAAGTAATAATTGATTGCATGCCCTGGGACAGAGGCGAGGCTGCCATATTGCACCATCAGCCCCTTTGGCCATCACTAGTAGGCGGTAGGTGAAGAGTCTTGACCACGGACACAACAACGGAGAGTGTCCGAGCCGGGGCGCGAACCGGCAATCTTCTGATCACAAGGCGAACTGCCAACTCTTGAGCCACGAACGCCCTAACAAACAACGATAACAATACTTATAGGGATCATGTTATATACTTTTCCATAGCATTACATTTGAATTCAACAGTTCAATCTTTCAAATAACGGACAGATATTTGTGAAATCATGATACATTTGTGAATGTATTTTAACAATATAAATATGCATATGTAGCTACAGACAGATACATTTAATAATCATGACAATTATGTTGTATTACATTACAGTGATTTAACGTTAATTTACATTTAAAATGTGAAGTCAAAGTCTATTTACGTAACTTTAATGATATTCTAGAAGAACAGAACATTACTGTAAAATGCACAGTAAAATACCTTCATATTAGGGTTTTTCCTACGATCGCAGCCATACCCGCGACCGTGTTGTTAGTTCACATTCATTGGCCGATGCTTTGCGTCATGTTATTTATATTTATTGCAACTCCTACCTCTACATTTCTTTTTCAAAAATATATAATTAGCACAGCGTGTCCGTGCAATGTTTTACATTATGGCATGCAGAGAAATCTTAACAAAGAAGCGCACAGAGAAAGATTGAGCTTGTTATTTAACCCCAAGCTGGTAGGGGGAGCTCCTTAATAAAACACTTGTGGTGCTACAATGTGCCTCAAGGTTCAACAACAGCACAACAGAAGTCACTCATGGTACAGCACTCTCTCTACAAAACAACAACTGTCAGTGACGCTGCACCACGGCGTAAACACAACATTCAAGATAACAGTTAAAAGTAACGTAACCATAAACAATAAAACAAGAACATCTAAACAGCAGCACATGTCCCAAGGCATGATGGGAGACATTTCTGGATGTATTTTTACGATCTAAATATGCATATGTACAACAAAATATATTTAACAAACAAGTAAATTGTGTTTTATTACATTTACAGTGACGTTACGTTATTTTACATTTGACGTGTCAGATCACAGTCTACTTATGTAAATGTAATGATATTCTAGAAAAACAGTACACATCTGTAAAATACACAGTAAAATCATTTGACATTACTATTTTTTGGAACAGTGCAGTATAGAGAGAGACTTTAGAAAGCATTCTAGAATAAATCAGGGCAATTAGAGCAATGTGTGCCACTCTTCGGGTGTGTAACTGGGAGTTTTTGACTTTGGTATTGCTGGAAATATATTCATCTACAATTAGCTGTTGCCCTATTCAACTTTGCTTTACTAACAACTTATTAAGTTAAATATGTTTTTATTTTTGTTTAGTTTTACTCTGGTGTCCATTGGAAAACATAAATGCAACAGTCTCAAACAGTCAGAGTTTTACCACAGCCATAGAGGCTTTTCTGACTCAGCCACCAATTTGCAGTAATGAGGAGGTTAGTGTGCTTCTACCCGGAGAAGCAGTCTTGCCACATATTTGTGATAATTGTCTGGCTTTGTCATCCCACTAATTAGTGAAGTACAAATACCACAGCATTCAATGTGAGCGGAAACAGACCCGACTGGCTGTATTTGTCACGGGCTGCGATGGCAGACCGTGGAGTGACAGTGAAAGCAGGGCCCAAACGCGAGACTCTAAGTGAAGGACAGTGGATTTATTTACAGGAGGTGAAAAACACACAACTATATACAAAATCCCAGCACTGTGGTCCCGTGGTGATTCTCCCTGAATCCCACACAGTGCAGATGTCCGTGAGAAGTGAAAGGTGGCGACTCCAAAAAACTCCAATTCCCACACCGTGACTTTAGAGGCGTACTCCGCTCCCGATTCCTGGTAACACAAAAGGCAGAGGGTTAGCAGGGGATCTGTTTCCGCGGAGGTTACGTAAAAGCTCACGGCAGTACTGACGAGTTCTGACTCAAGGATCCAGCGTCGGCCTCAGCTCAGCTGCAGTCCTAAATGCCGTTCCTAGACGAGCGTAATCTGCTGCAGCTGGCAGAGGACGACGAGCGGCAGGTGCGGCCGTCTCTCGAGTAGACCACTTCCGGGTTCGCAGTCTCCTCAGCGAACCCACACCTCCGGAAGCTCACACAGAGACACATGGAGAGATGGAGAGCAAACCAATACAACACACGGAAAACATAAACATAAACATACACTGAAAATGCCTGAGCCCTGGGTCCCTAGACCCAGGCCATGACAGTATTGGTCACACTATGGCTGTAATGCTTTGGGGGTTTTGTTATTGTTTTGGTTTTAATGTTGTGTTTGGTTTTGTAGTTTTTTCCCTCATCTTTGCCCTTACGCCCTCTAAGTGCATCCTCTGTTTCCCTCTCTGTGTCTCTGTTCCTGTCTGCTGTTAGTAGCTCTGCTTTGGTTACTGCCTGCTAGAGCTGGGCGATATGACCAAAAATATTTATCATGATATACATTTGAAAATTTGTGATAACGATATAACTGACGATATAATTTCACACTAGACAAAATACTTGATATTTCTTTCATAACACTTGATATGAAAGAAATAAACATTGAATATGTGTTAATCTGTAGCTGAAAATAGTCCCGAAGAAATACAGTTGTTGACAATATAAACAATGGCAGATTTGTTCTTTACAAAACTTGAGTGAAGAAAACCTCACAGGAGACCCGATGAATAACTGTAAGCTGGTAGAGGGTTGGCAAGAAACAAGAGAAGTTATGAGAGAAAAACAAAGAAAGCTGCAAAACAAAATAAAAACAAACTCGTCAAATTAAAGGAATGACATAAAACAAATTGCTGTCACTCCCTCCTTCTTTACAAGGATACCAACCATAATAATCACACACTTAGACACAAAACCAAAGCCACACTCGGCACACACAGCCCAACAACAAATCATCTGCATGTGGGGTTAAGCGAAACCTCAAGAAAACAATCATCTAAGGCTGTTAGTTTCAAAATGCTCCCTAGATGAGTCCTTTTTCATCAGGACACACACTGTGCTGTATTTGGGTGCTGTCATACATGCAAACTTAGAAGCATGCTTCGGCATCTACACGAGAGGGCAGTCTGCCCCACAGGTCTGTGTTTGTCACAGTAATGTAATGCAACCACGCAGGCAAAACCACACAGATAAGTCCTCTTCTGCTGCATGGACATAAACACATCTCCAGCCCCATTTATCACACTGCTGAAGGAAATGTACAAGCGTGGAGCGGACCATAAATATTTGGTTATATGTATTTTTTCATGTTCTGTGCTTAAGTGCATACAATTTTAAAAAGAAATATAAGATTTATTTTGTGTTGGTTTGCATTAGAACTGAATAAAGTGTATTTTTAGTTTATACAATGTTTGGGACTTCAGAAGTAATTGGACAAGTCAAGTCAAACTTATATATTTTATCAAATTTATGTACAGAAATCAACGTCACATCGGCCCTCTCCATGCAGTGTCGTGGAGTCTCCTTCAGCCTGGTCTTGAAGTGGGCTGCTACGCAATCAGATTAAGGGTCAGCTAGCCCAGGCAATCCACTCCTAAGAAGCTATTTGATTACTCTGGCTTTGGTTGTATATTTGCTGTTAATGGTAGCTATTTCTAATGCACAGAGTTGGAACAAACAGAAAGCTCACGTGTGCCTCTACATTCGTCATGTTGTTGCTTCCATCAGCAGCGAAACAGTTATCACTCACTGACAGTTATTTCACTGCCGTCCCAAAAAACTTCAAAAGAAAAATGTATCTAAAATTTATTTCTCCATTTTAAATTAAAACCTGAACAGCAAACATATTTAAACCATTTTCCTGTAAATTCTAATACTTTCAATATTCTGTATTTAATTGAAATCAGAGGAGCCATAATTTATCATATGACCTGCTTTCCACAACATGCAGTGGTTTCTAGACACACAAATGAGCTTCAGTCTCTGGGATACCTGTTTTCCTGTAGGGCTCACTGAAGGAGGATGATAGCAGGAGGAGTTACAGCCCCCCTTGTCTGCGGCTAAATAATTCAAGCGACATCTACACCTCAAGGCAAGAATGTACAAGTCAATACCACTGATTCAAAGGTTTCTATGCTGTGTCTGTTCCATCAGCACAGCCTATCAAAAGTCTGGCTCTCCTGACCAATTTTAACATTGAGCAAGAGCACGGAGTGTCAGTAAAAAAGACTGATACCCTGCTTAGTGAGAGAAAGGCAGGAGAGTAAATTATGTTTGCCTATTCATGCCTTGATCTGTCAGTGTCTGTGAGTTTCTTAGTGATTTACTGTGGCCTTCTCAACTAGCATGAGTCATCAGAAAGCTGCTTGTCACAACATGGTCAGACAAAGCTTGGAAACTAAATTGATGGATTATAATAAATCAGTGTGAGCAGTGTCAAAGAAAAATTAAAGATCAAATAGACAAGTATACTTGTAAAAAATGAAAAATAAATCCTAATATCATATACAGTAATGTAAAAAAAAAGGTTTTCACAGGTCTCTAAGAACTCTTTTGTATAACCAAGTTCATTTCATGATTCTGTACCCTGCAGAGCCACTTTTAGCAGCAACAACTTGAAGTAATTCTTTTTTGTATGACTTGATCAGACTCTAATATCACACTTTACAATGTTGCTTCAGTTCACTGGAGTTTGTGGATATTCGTTTATGCACAGCTCTCTTAAAGTCTTGGGACTGCATTTAAGTCAGGTTAAGGTCTGGACTATGATTAGGCCATCACAAAATTTTGCTCCTTTTCTTTTTCACTTATTTTTTTGTAGAATTGTTGCTGTGCTTAAGATCTTTGTCCTGTATCATCACTCAGTTTCTACTAAGCTTTATCTGTCACATCCTTACATTTAACTCTAGAATACACAGAGGAGGTCATTGTCGACTCAATGTCTGCAAGATGCTCAGGTTCTGTGGCTGTGAAACAATCCCAAATCATCATCCCTCCACTACTGTGCTGTGTTTGGTTTACACCAAACACGGTGCAGTGTATCATGGGCACACATCTCCACTTTGGTCTCATCTGTCGAAAGAAAATTGTTCCAAAACTTTGAAGGCCGAAGCCATGTTGCCATGTTAGGTTTTTAGAGAAGGCTTTCTCTTTTCTCTTCTTTCTGTGTTAACACACACGCCTGAGTGCTCCAGACCAGCAAACAACCACAACTTCTGCTTTTATAGGTGTGGTCACACTTGCTGATGATCAGGTGATTTACTCTCTTAATTCATATGGAAGAAGTAGACGTGTACTTTTTCCCAGTTTTCCCAGTACTTCATAGAGTTCCATTAAGTATTTTTCACTAAACTGTATGTCTGTATTCATTCAATGTTTGTCATATATTGTTTTGAATTTTAGTGCATTTAAAGGAAAGCAGACTGTTTTTTTTTTAACGTGAAATATAGTGTACCTTTGAGGATTTTATTTCATCCAACAATAATTAATGCTCCCCATCAATAGTGAGCACAGTCTATCGTTCACTGGTGTTTAATGAAGCTGCCTGTGAGGACCTGTGCGGTGTCTTTTTGAAGACAGTCTTTTTGGCTCAGAGGAACTGTCCTCATGCTCAGTTATACACCAGGGTTTCATTATATTGTGGTTAGAGCCAGTTTGCATTGCTCTGTAATAGGAGTCGTAAACACCACTGTATGAAATCTACAGTTTAACATGACAAAATAGCAGGTATCCCTTTTTGAACAAGAGTGTATAAATACATACTCCACTTATATCCTGTTAAGGATTTCTGTTTTCTCACACCTTTCCTTGGTAGTCCAACATAAACACCTTAGCCAGTGATTTCAGATGATGCTATTTATTCATCTTTCCACCATATGACACAATAACTTCCGAAAGTTTGCATAGAGACTGGAAATGAATTCTTGATGTACAGCCTGCAAAGTTCACCGATCCCTGTGTTTCATTTTCATGCACCTACATTGTCTGTTTGCACCAGCTGTCTCTCACTACACTTGAGCAGACACTTATAATGCCCTTCTACCCCAGCAGCCAGAATCTTGATTTCCACAATCTCAAGTGTAGATCCAGTAGAGGCAAAGGCGAATACTGGCTCAGATTGCCACAACAAAAGAAGGGACAGCAGTCATGTTGTAAAAATTAAAGCATTCTTGATCATATGAAACTACAGTAGATCAGCTTTCATTTATTAAAATCACAGCTTTGTTCTTTTCAAAGTGTTTGCATAACTTGACAACTTACATTTTTCTCTGTCTTCTCTACTGGTAGGCAAATATGTCAGCAATATAACATTTCCACAATTAACACAAAGTACCTTGCATGATCACTTGTGCACAACTCTTTTGTTTTCTTGCATCTTTTGGATGCACCTACACACTGAATCAATTATCAAAACTACTGAGTGAGAGGTGGAAAAATGCCTCTGAAAGGTAAACAACAGCTAAAATAGGAGAGAAAAGAGTGGAGAAATAGAGTGCCAAGGAACACTTTCTATCATAATGTTTATATATGTATGTGTAATAGGATATAATAGGCAGCAGATACAGTCATTATACCACGATTATTGACAGTATACTTGCCAAGTAAATTTCATTATATAATACAGGACTTTAGGCCATGTATACATCTTTCAGGGTAGATATTTGTTGAAATGGTCCTGTCTATTTCATGACCGTTTAGCAGCCAGACGTGAAGTGTGTGGCTTTTGATGTGAAGTTTCTCTCTTCTGTGCCTAGGAGCCTAGGAGCAGAGTAAAAACTTTAAGAACTGAAAAATCTACTACTATCTGACTTTTTAGCAGAATTATGCAGAGCGTGATGCTAGAGCTATTACATGTTATCTTTATTTTAAATCTACTCGTTGTATCCCCATCTGCAATACTGCTGGCACTCATTTCTTTGCCTTTTGCTCTCATCTGTCTTTGTCATCTTTTCCTCTCCTTATTGCTGTCTCTCTGCCATTACTATGCATTGATTTGAAAGGCTTAATTTCCACAGGCTGCCGCAGACTCATGGACTCCACCAATCAATAGCAAAAGTGGAATCATATTAAATGATCGTAGAAAAATGAGCTCAACCGTTACATTTAGACCAGTAAGAAGTCCTCGATAATTTGGCCTGCTGTTGCTGTAGTTCACAAAATATGCATCTAAACCATCTATGTCATTTGAGATAGTAACATTTTATAATGGACTGCATTGCTAAACTTTACAGACAAATGTGACAAATGGTGTGCTGAGCTGAATATGAGGTTCCCACAGAGTAATTTCTACAGTTAAAAACATCATAGCAATATCTGCATCTGTTCCAGAAATTCACAATTTCAGTAACACATCCACTTAACACAGAACCATTAGTAATTGCTACTGTGTATCACTTCTCTTTTTACTAAATTGAAGCCATTTGACTATTATGTAACCATGCAGACATTTCTTTTATCCCTAACTCTTATCAACTCAATCCATTAGAAACTTACTTCAGGTGCATTTGGCCGATGTTCATGAGTTGAAGCTTACATTTACTTTTACAAAGACAATTCCCCAAATTTGGAGATGCTGTGTAAAATGTAAATAAGAACAGAATGCAATGATTTGCAGATCTCATAAATTCATATTTTATCTGTGATATAGAAAACATATCAAATGTTTAAACTAACAAAATGTGCCAAATGTGTCGCATCCATTCAATTTTTAACAGCAGTAAATGTCTGGGAACTGAGGAAACCAGCTGCTGGACCTTTGGGAGAGGAATGTTGTCCCATTTCTGCCCGACGTAGGATTTTAGCTGCTCAGCAATTTTGGGACATTGTATTCTTCAAATGTTTTCAATTGGTGAAGCCACCTGGAGTCTTCTGCGAAGCCCTGCTGTTGTGATAGATGTAGTAAACAGTTTAGCATTTTCGTGCTATAATATAAAAGGTCTTCCCTGAAAAAGGCATGATGGTGCCTTTCCAGATGTGCAAGCTGCTAATTCTATAGGCTCTGATGCATGCTGGAACAGATGTAGGCTTTTGAACTGAGTACTGATAACAAGCAGCATGGTCTCTCTGTTCTTTAGACTGGAGCAGGCAGCATATATGTTTCCAAACATAATTTCACATTTCATTTTGTATGACCAAAGAATAGTTTCCTTTTGCCTCAAACTCCGCATTTATGGATGACACAGTGAACTGTGTTCACAAATTTCTGCAAGTGTTCATGAACCCATGCTATGATTTCCATGATGGAACCATGAAGGTTTTTAACGCAGTGCTGCCTGAGATCATAAGCGTCTAATGATGACGATAATGTTGATGGCTTTCGTTGTTAGTTTTGCTTTATTTCTAGTCACATTTGGATTCTTGCATTTATGGTGCTTTGAGCTTTTTATGTAGCAGTAAAAAAAAGCTTCAGTATCTGAATCTCCCCTTAGTTTGAGCCACATTTTGCAATCTAGTTTCTGAGCTGTAAACTCATTTCTTGGGTTTCAATTATATGCTGCCTCATTTTTCTTCCCCCGTGTCTTTTTAAGTCTCCATCTCGCTGTTCGATATTCCCCTGTTGTATTTTGGTAGCTGTTTTCTTCTGTGGCTTGTTCCTGGGTTTACATCCTTTGTCTTGTCATTCTTGATCAGTTTTAGCTGTGTCTGGTTACCTTATGCTTCCAATTTTCCAATTGGTTCTTGTGTCTTCAGACCCTCACTTTGCTTCTGTTCTTTGTCATGTTGTACTGTTTAATCTGTGTGCCTTATACAGTTTTTGTTTCTCCTGGAATTTAATCAGCCTAAATAAACAGCTGTATGTTATTGGAATGCTGTTTTCTTTCGTCCTTGCATCTGGGTCCGAACATCTTCATTCTCCAAACGTGACAGCCCATCTTTACTACTGAGAAACTGCCATTCTAAGAAGTTCTTTGTAACGCTTGCATGTGTTTACAGACCCCAGCATGACACACATACAGCCTGCGTTTGCCTTGCCACAACTCTTTTTATATCCAATCATGTCACTGACCTGCTACCAATTAACCTAATTAGTTCCTAAATGTTCCTCCAACTGTTTCTTTTCAGTGCCACTTACCTTTAAAGCCTTTTGCTTCCCCCATGAGACATGTTGCTGCCATAAAATTGAAAATGAGCTCATGTTTTTCCATAAACATTTAATACATTGTGACTAAAATATGGGTTTATGAGATCTGCAAATCTGCAAATCAATGCATTCTGTTTTTATTTACATTTTACAAAACAACCCATTTTTTTGTAATTTGGTCTTCTATTTTTGTCTGTTAGGCTCATATATATATATATATATATATATATATAGATATATACAGTGGGGCAAAAAAGTATTTAGTCAGCCACCGATTGTGCAAGTTCCCCCACTTAAAATGATGACAGAGGTCAGTAATTTGCACCAGAGGTACACTTCAACTGTGAGAGACAGAATGTGAAAAAAAAATCCATGAATCCACATGGTAGGATTTGTAAAGAATTTATTCGTAAATCAGGGTGGAAAATAAGTATTTGGTCAATAACAAAAATACAACTCAATACTTTGTAACATAACCTTTGTTGGCAATAACAGAGGTCAAACGTTTACTATAGGTCTTTACCAGGTTTGCACACACAGTAGCTGGTATTTTGGCCCATTCCTCCATGCAGATCTTCTCGAGAGCAGTGATGTTTTGGGGCTGTCGCCGAGCAACACGGACTTTCAACTCCCGCCACAGATTTTCTATGGGGTTGAGGTCTGGAGACTGGCTAGGCCACTCCAGGACTTTCAAATGCTTCTTACGGAGCCACTCCTTTGTTGCCCGGGCGGTGTGTTTTGGATCATTGTCATGTTGGAAGACCCAGCCTCGTTTCATCTTCAAAGTTCTCACTGATGGAAGGAGGTTTTGGCTCAAAATCTCACGATACATGGCCCCATTCATTCTGTCCTTAACACGGATCAGTCGTCCTGTCCCCTTGGCACAAAAACAGCCCCATAGCATGATGTTTCCACCCCCATGCTTCACAGTAGGTATGGTGTTCTTGGGATGCAACTCAGTATTCTTCTTCCTCCAAACAGGACGAGTTGAGTTTATACCAAAAAGTTCTACTTTGGTTTCATCTGACCACATGACATTCTCCCAATCCTCTGCTGTATCATCCATGTGCTCTCTGGCAAACTTCAGACGGGCCTGGACATGCACTGGCTTCAGCAGCGGAACACGTCTGGCACTGCGGGATTTGATTCCCTGCCGTTGTAGTGTGTTACTGATGGTGACCTTTGTTACTTTGGTCCCAGCTCTCTGCAGGTCATTCACCAGGTCCCCCCGTGTGGTTCTGGGATCTTTGCTCACCGTTCTCATGATCATTTTGACCCCACGGGATGAGATCTTGCGTGGAGCCCCAGATCGTGGGAGATTATCAGTGGTCTTGTATGTCTTCCATTTTCTGATGATTGCTCCCGAAGTTGATTTTTTCATACCAAGCTGCTTGCCTATTGTAGATTCACTCTTCCCAGTCTGGTGCAGGTCTACAATACTTTTCCTGGTGTCCTTCGAAAGCTCTTTGGTCTTGGCCATGGCGGAGTTTGGAGTCTGACTGTTTGAGGCTGTGGACAGGTGTCTTTTATACAGATGATGAGTTCAAACAGGTGCCATTCATACAGGTAACGAGTGGGGGACAGAAAAGCGTCTTACAGAAGACGTTACAGGTCTGTGAGAGCCAGAGATTTTCCATGTTTGAGGTGACCAAATACTTATTTTCCACCGTAATTTACGAATAAATTCTTTACAAATCCTACCATGTGAATTCATGGATTTTTTTTCCACATTCTGTCTCTCACAGTTGAAGTGTACCTCTGGTGCAAATTACTGACCTCTGTCATCATTTTAAGTGGGGGAACTTGCACAATCGGTGGCTGACTAAATACTTTTTTGCCCCACTGTATATTCAAGTTTCATTCTATATACTCAAGTTTCATTCTATATATTCAAAAGATCATACTATATATTCAGACTTTGGTTGGAATATATATATAATATTTTCCTAAAGGGCATTCCATAATATATATATATATATATATATATATATATATATATATATATATATATATATATATATATATATATATATATTTAGAGAGAGAGAGAGAGATCGATATTAACAACAAATGTTGTTTACACAGTTTGATGTTGGAGTTCAATGTAAAATTTCATTTACATTGAATTGTTGCTTTAACACAAGCTAATAGACTTTTGGGGAATTGCTCTGTACATATTTCCTCATAATGTTGATCTCTGCTGCAGTGCACTTTAATGCCGTGTAGTCCGTCACTGCTGATGGATTGAACACACTTTTTGGTTTTCTCTAGAATAACAAAGCAGCAGTGGGTGTGTGTCTCTGGGCAACACTATTAAACTCTGCTCAACTATATGTTTATTTTTTAAGACATTAGTGGATGCTATGTAATAAATACATGAAAACTTAGGAATAACCTGTCAGAGATGATTTGTTTTTGGCAGCCTTGGGATGTATGGCATCCTTTAGCCTAAAAGAACTAGTCACACTATCTGCCCCCTGAGAGTGCTCATTATGCTGAAGGAAACAGAGGCTTGAATGGATGTAACAGAGAGAAAGCTTTCAGTATAACAGTCTTTGCCTGAGGGTGCATACAGTGGTTTGCAAAAGTATTCGGCCCCCTTGAACTTTTCCACATTTTGTCGCATTACAGCCACAAACATGAATCAATTTTATTGGAATTCCACGTGAAAGACCAATACAAAGTGGTGTACATGTGAGAAGTGGAACGAAAATCATGCATGATTCCAAACATTTTTACAAATAAATAACTGAAAAGTGGGGTGCCGCTGAGCTCCTGTGCCTTTGCGGGCAGCTATCGCTCCTGTCGCTGGCGGAGCTCCGCTACCACCCGGGCATCACTTTCCAGCCTCGCCGGAGATACATCCATCGCGGGTCCCTCAGGATTTTCAATAACTCCAATGGAACTAAATTATTCTGGTCTGCTGCTCGCCACCCTCGCAGGAACCCTGATCGGGCTGTCAACCATCGATCTCTAGCTCAACTGCCCAGGGCACCCACCGCGATTAGCAAAAAAGAAAATACTCCACTCAACTTCGGTCTTCTAAACATTCGTTCATTGACAAGTAAGGGACCTCTCATCCAAGACCTCCTATCTGACTGTAAGTTTGACTATTTCTGCTTAACTGAAACCTGGCAACAACCTGATGACTTTTCTCAGCTAAATGAATCTACTCTTCTGGGGTTTGTTTACTTTTCTAAACCCCGCTGCTCAGGTCGTGGGGGTGGTCTCGCGATCTTTTTTCGCCAGCACTTGAAAGTCCTGCCAGTTAATGTTGATACCTTTAGTTCTCTAGAGGTCCTTGCATGTGAGCTGACTGGACCCATTCCCACCATCATAGCTACTGTATAGCCCCAAACCTAACCCTGTCTTCCTCAGTGACTTTGCTAATCTACTAACCCATCTTTCATCTCTCTCCCCAAATGTGATCTTGGTGGGAGATTTCAACATTCACATGGACAACAATGACCTTGCGCTCACCAGAGACTTTTCCTCCTGTCTCGAAGGCTCTGAATCCCACTCACTCTAAAGGACACACCCTGGACTTGGTCTGCTGTTCTGGTCTTACTCCCTCGAATCTTTCTGCTACTGAAATCCCCATAACTGACCACTTCCTCCTTTCATTTAACCGCACTCTCTGCTGCTCTTCTACCAAGCCAACCCGTCTCATCTCGTTCCGCAACATCAAGAACATTGATATGGACATTCTCACTACCAGTTTGGACAATGTTCAGATTCCAGACTTCTATTCTACTCCTGATGATTTGTTGTTAATTTATAATAATTGTCTACGCACTGTCCTTGATCCTCTGGCTCCTGTAAAAGCCCACTCTGTTTCCTTCGCTCGCTCTGTTCCCTGGTTTACCCCTGACCTCCGAGCTCTGAAGGCCAAAGCTCGGCAGCTAGAGCGTAAATATAAGAAATCTGGTTTAACTGTTGATTCAGAAATCTATAAATACCACGTACTTCAGTATAAAGACTCCATCAGCAAGGCAAAACAAAGCTTCTACTCTGGTATTATCGGTTCTTATGAGGGTAATGCAAGGACTCTGTTTTCAGTTCTCAACAAACTAATTCAACCCCCCAACACTTTACCACCGCACTTCTATTCCTCTGAAACCTGCAACTCCTTGATGGTGTTCTGGACTACGAAAATCAATAACATCCACCAGCAACTCAGATCAAATGTTGTGTCTGCGCCCTCTCCAGAACCCTTTCTCCTTTTTGAGCCGTTTTCCACTTTTCATCTTCCTGATTTATCCGATATTTCCGAGTTCATATGTAAATCAAAGCCTGCCACATGTCATCTTGGCCCCATGCCCACAGGGCTTGTGAAATCCTGCCTCTCTTCTTTACTCCCACTCATCTCTGCTATCATTCACTTTTCTCTCACCACCGGTATCGTTCCCTCCTTATTCAAGACTGCTCTAGTCACTCCTATACTGAAAAAACCTTCTTTAGATCCTAACAACTTTAACAACCTCCGTCCGATTTCCAATTTACCCCTCATTTCTAAGATACTCGAAAAAGTGGTTGCAGCTCAACTTCAGTTACACCTGGTTAATAATAACATCTACGAGAGATTTCAATCTGGTTTTCGCTCATGTCACAGTACCGAAACTGCTCTACTTAAAGTCACTAACGATCTTCTAATCGGAGCTGACTCTGGTCTTCTCACCATTCTCTTCCTTTTAGATCTGAGTTCAGCCTTCGACATCATCTCTCACTTTGTACTTCTAAGCAGACTTTCTTCTCTTGGCATCTCTGACACACCCCTCGCCTGGTTTCAATCATATCTCCTCGACCGTTCCCATTTTATTCAACTAAGATCATTCCGCTCTCGTCTATTCCTTGTCACCTCTGGTGTACCTCAAGGCTCAGTTTTAGGCCCTCTTCTCTTCATAATATACATCCTCCCTCTAGGTACCATTTTCCACAAATTTGATCTTCAGTTTCACTGTTTTGCTGATGACACCCAGTTATATCTCTCTTGCAAACCTGATTCCTCCCTCCCACCTTCCTCCCTGTCAGAATGTCTATCCGAGTCAAAATCCTGGTTTACCTCTAATTTTCTAAAGCTCAGTGAGGATAAAACTGAGAGCCTCCTTATTGGCACCAAATCCAACCTTATGAAGGCAAACCATTTCTCACTCACCATCGATAACTCCACAGTTTTCCCTTCTCCTCAGGTTAAGAGCCTTGGTGTCATCCTAGACAGTTCACTTTCCTATAAATCTCACATCAATAAGCTCACCCGTTCTGCCTACTTCCATCTACGTAACATTAACAGATTGCTTCCTTCTCTTTCCACCCAGTCTACGTCCATTTTTGTCCATAGTCTTGTTACCTGTATTGACTACTGCAATTCTCTTCTGCATGGTCTCCCCCAAAAATCCCTCCATAAGCTCCAACTGGTTCAGAACTCTGCTGCTCGCATTATCACCAGAACCCCCTCCTACCAGCACATCACCCCTGTTCTTCAGGAACTTCACTGGCTCCCTGTGAAATTCCAGATAATTTTCAAACTTCTTCTGCTCACCTTCAAGGCCATTCATAACCTGGCTCCTCCTTACCTTTCTGACCTGTTAACCACTACCTGTTCTGCCCGTTCACTTCGATCTTCTTCTTCTATCCAGCTTGCTGTACCTTCCTTCCGCCTCACCACCATGGGAAGCAGAGCTTTCAGCTGCTCTGCTCCCAGGCTGTGGAGTGGAACTCTCTGCCCCCAGAAATAAGAAACATTGGTTCTCTCCCCCAGTTTAAATCCCAACTCAAAACTCATCTGTTCAAATCTGCATATTCACTGTGAATCCACTGTTTGTTAATTTTATCTTGTGCTTTTGTTTTATTGTTCCTATTCTGCCATTGTTTTACTAAGTGTTTTATCCTATTGTAAAGTGACCTTGGGTGACTTGAAAGATGCTCATAAATAAAATTTATTATTATTATTATTATTATTATTATTATTATTATTATTATTATTATTATTATTATTATTTAGCCCCCCTGAATACTTTGTAGAACCACCTTTTGCTGCAATTACAGCTGCCAGTCTTTTAGGGTTTGTCTCTACCAGCTTTGCACATCTAGAGACTGAAATTCTTGCCCATTCTTCTTTGCAAAACAGCTCCAGCTCAGTCAGATTAGATGGACAGCGTTTGTGAACAGCAGTTTTCAGATCTTGCCAAAGATTCTCGATTGGATTTAGACACCAGACAGGTCAGGGATAAAGTTATTGAGAAATTTAAAGCAGGCTTAGGCTACAAAAAGATTTCCCAAGCCTTGAACATCCCACGGAGCACTGTTCAAGTGATCATTCAGAAATGAAAGAAGTATGGACGGCCTTGTCTTGCTAGGTTTACAGTTGTTCCATACTTCTTGAATAATTACACACACCCCACTTTTCAGTTATTTATTTGTAAAAAATGTTTGGAATCATGTATGATTTTCGTTCCACTTCTCACGTGTACACCACTTTGTATTGGTCTTTCACGTGGAATTCGAATAAAATTGATTCATGTTTGTGGCTGTAATGTGACAAAATGTGGAAAAGTTCAAGGGGGCCGAATACTTTTGCAAGCCACTGTAAGTCTGTGCTGGCAAAGCATTGTTTCTACCTTTATACCTTCTATCTTATTGTATACTATTCTGGGTTTGCTGGAAACTGGGTCGTGTGTAAAGGGTAACTTCCTCCTACTGACCTACAGTGGTTTACTTTGACTTGCAAGTGAAACTGCCTTTTTTCCACTAGGTAAGGCAAAAACCTTACCTCTTTTCAACGTGGTTTTAAGCTACTCTAAGCTGTGTAACATGCATGATTGTTGCATTATTTGAGAACCAAGTAGTTTTAGCTTCAGATAATGCAAACCATTGAACTGTATGTTCCAGCTAAGCATTTGCACTGTGCAATATTTAAAGCTATGTTATAGATATATTTACTAGCCTGCAAAACTAATTTTCAGCCATAGCAAGCAGCAAAGATGTAGTACAGATGTAGTTATAACATAGTTTACCCATTGAATTACACTGTGGAGGATTTAGCTGCTAAATAATTAGACATTTCCTTTAAGTAGTGGCAAAAAGCCCAAGTGAATACAGGATATATCGAGTTGCACGAACACATAACTAGATGCAGGCTAAGGTCGCTGCTTGTGTGCTGGATATGTAAAAAGTCGCCTGTTTGCATTTACTTTTGCTACTGAAGTGTGACAGTGTCAGTGGTCAATTTTTACTGAGAATAAATCGCAGTAATACAGCTTTGTGGACATCTGATACAACAACATTTTGTCATCACACACACATTGAATGTACAGGTCATCTTTGTTCCTATCCAGTAAAAGTTCATTCCCAGAAATTCACTTACAGCTCAGTTGAGGATATTTATGTGCATGTCCTGCATTTTGCTATGTGACAGCAGCATTATTCTTTTTAATGGAATTAAACAAAGAGGCTCCATCAGCTGTCTTTCAGTAGAGCTCTATAATTGTCCATTAGTGTGTTGCCCTGGTATTGCATATCTCTGTGTATTGTTTGCTTCATGCACCAGATACTGAACACATACTGAACCCTCATTTGCTCCTAAACCCATTCAGCAGCAGAGGCACCAGCTATGTTTGACTCTCAATACTCTGTTTGGAGGCACTGTGGTGTAACTTGTTGAGTCAATGCTGTGGGAGGTGATGACATTTTTCATTCATAAGTATGATGCGTGGCATGGGGTGGTCATTTTTCACGATGCAGTAAAGGCTTCAGTGGTGAATTCATGGGTGTCACCAGTGCAGTGTGTTTAATCAGCTGCCTGTGCTGAGACACACACACACACACACACACACACACACACACACACTAAAACGATCACTTTCTAGTAGGGCTAATAAAGATATATTGCTGCAGTTATAAGGTCACCAATTTTGTTGGTGTGGTTATTGATTGTCAGAAGTTAAGGCATCATATCCTCAAAGTGTTTCTCTCACAGATGGTCTAATCCTAATGAACCACACTAACGAGCCAGATGCCTGCGTGCCGCATTACACGAGGTCCCTGTGAGGTTATGTGGAAAAAAACCCTGCAAATATTTTTAATTGACAGCACAGAGAGGAACCATGTGTGTGTGTGCAATCTGATGTCATGATAAATTGTGGTACATGAGCTGGCATAATATTTGCCGAGGATGGCTGTTTGAATGAATAATTGAAGGAGGTTCAATTAGGAGTGAGATTAGAGAGGGAGTCGCTTTACCCGGGATCCAAATGTGTTTGGAGAACTCACTTCTCCATCTTTTTAGACGCATCTCGTCTCCTGGAGTTTCCTGAAAAGACATCTCACAAAGTATTTCATAATAAATTTGGTGAAGACTCATAAAGAAAAGCTATCAGATGCGACTTCCAAAACATGTCTGCTGTTTTTGATTCATGTTCTTGGTTATTGCTTTTTTTTTTTTAAGAGTCAGTGTACGGTTTGATGATGGATGTGCAGTAAACACTCTGCGATCCATTTGTGATGCCTGTGTATAATAAAAACATCCTGCTTGTGTTTTGGCTGACGGTCTGTGTGCCTCTATTGCTCTTCTCATTCTCTGTGCCTGTCTGTCTTTTCCTGCCTGCTCTCCATCTGTCTCCCTGTTTGTGTTTACTTGCAATCTATTTCTACGTCACTCTTGAGCGATTGGCGGCCGAGATATTAGTACGTAAACATCGAACAACACACTTATTGGAAGCATTTATCATTCAAACTGCAAAATGTTTTACAGCTTGGATCAAAACTTAACGTCACCACCATGTGTGATGAGACCAACTGCAGTTTCAGCACGGCCTTCTTATCTACTGTATCTTTTGTAATATGTTCACAAAGGCTCATTAAAATATGCTTCATCATGCAAATATGAGAAAGTTTGGCCATTAGAAGTGCACAAACAAAGGCCTCCATTTTCTGTCTCCCATTTGTGCCACAGCAGCTATATTGTCCAGTAGAGGGCAGCATAGACAACTGAGAGGTTTGGTGTGTGCAATAGCAAACTAAAACACTTCTCTTCTTTTGCAGGGGCAAAGTGTTTCGAGGAAAGAAGGTCCTTGGGGAATATGACATCAAAGTGGAGCAGGTATCATGCTGGATTTAATAAATATGTGATGCTACAGAAAAGAGATGCCAGTCATCAAAGTGAACTGATATTCTATTGAGTATCATTAATAATAACAACAGAAGATGCTTTTCGCAGCTGTAATGATCTGAGAGGAATTTAAGTTTTCTCTTTAGTTTAGCTTAAATCTCTTGGAAAACTAGAAATATTACTGTAAACATCAGTAGTATTTTAAGACACTAGGTCATATTATGCTGATAAACATTTTAGAATGCTAACAGGCTAAACACAAGATTGTGTGAACCTGGTAAATGTTACCTGCTTCACACCATAGTGATAGCATCGTCAAACAACATATGAGGTTGATGGTGTCAAAATTTACCCCCAGGATTCTCATAGTGTCACCTCATAGCAAACTAAACCTTAATATTAACACATACAGCTGCTGTCAAGACATGACGTCTCTTTAATGTTGAAATCTAATGTTGCTGATGGCCTTGTAAACGAAGCTGTTTGATTTGGCCACATTTTCTTACGTAACCTTCACGTACAGTAATACTTTTTTGAGGTGTTTTGGTGCGGAAAAATGGAAAAATAATCAACTTTTTTGTATACGTCTGGCTTTACATTGATTTACTTTGTTTTTTAAACATCATAAAATTTTATTGTCCTCATCTGTCTTCTCCTTTGTCCAGTAAAGTGAGTGTCCACGCATGAACAGTTGGCTAGACTTGTAAAACAAAAAAAATACAGTAAAATTATACAGGACCTGTGTATTAGGCTGTACAGTTATTTTTGCTCACGTTGTTTCAGATGTAGGATTTGACTGTCGCAGTGGTTTCATATTGGTTCAGCCAACTAACCAGAAAATCCTTTTGCAGTGCTCGGTTACTGCATTTGAGATGACTATTCTCTGGGGTTTCACACCAAACAGTTTCACACCTAATAGATGTTGACAGTTAAATTACAACCTCAAGCCTCACCACAGATGTGAAATAGACACCAGTGGAGACAGAAGTCGGCAGCTATGAGTCACAGACAGATCTTCGCTGTTTTTTCGACCACACCAAAGAGCAGCCATGTACATTGTTTTGCTGCACAAGCACACGGTTTATTTACGCTGCATAACACAGCGTGACTGCGTAAGTAAATAACAGCAGGAAAAGTCTGTGAGGTTGAAAAGTGTCGTTTAATTGTTTGTTTTGATTGCCCCATGACTCATTCATTCAAATGATTAATAATGAATAATGTGCATGCTGTGAAAGTAGCTTTATGAGAGAGAGAAATAGCACATTGGACAGAATTTCCTGCACAAAAACCTTCAACAATGAAACAATGTCATTTATTAAAAGCACAAATAACCAATCATAAGCATCAGATTGTATCAACATTGCATAACTGATTAAATTATCTTCTTTTCTCCTTCGCCACGTAGGCTGAGTTCTCAGAGATCAACCTCGTCTCACATTCAAACGGGACCTGTAATGTGGACATGCAGGTCATCAGGGGCGGGACCAAAGTTGTCAGGTCAGCATCACACGTACACAGACATTGTCACACACATAGAGTAATTGTTAAAACATCATTATCCTAATGAGTAAAATTGAACAGGAATAATCCCAAACTGGAAAGAGAAACAACACAAATTCACAAACAGTGTAAATGACGACAGTGCATACGAAAAAACCCCAACTTGACTTCTACCCACTCTGTAACTTACCAGCAAGACACCTGTCAGCAGCGCTTTAGCTTTCGGTGTCATTCATCTTTTCCTGATGTTACTGAAAGTGAAACAAAACATAAAGAGAGACAGTAGAAGGCCATTGTGCGGTATGGTGTTCATCAGAAACAACACAAATTCATAAACAGCGTAAATGACATTTGTGAGATCTTTGTGAGATAATTTCACTTTGGTTCTCTCAGAAAATAGTAAACGCACATGAAGTGCACCAGTAAGCAACAAGAGCTTTTGATGGCAAACACAATGCAGCTGTAACCATTAACTAACTTTTCCTACAGTAATGCCATGAAGCCAAACCTACACCATCTTCACAAAATCACCAAACTTTGTAGTTTTACTGCTGTTGCAAGGGCACACAAAGGAGCACAAGGCACAACGCTCCACGTGACACAAATGATTCTCCTCTTAAATTACAGCCACTTAACACAATTAAGTCCTTGGAAAATTACCACCACTTTGAATCCTTGTGAAAGGGCAAGAGCAAACTTACAGTTTTAGCCCTGATTTACCACATTTATGCATCAGTTAGCGTCGTTTCTGTAAGACAGAAAAGCTTCAGAGTGCATTTGGAAAGAATGAACATTGTTTACTGAAAGCTCTGATCAGTGGAAAAAGAGCAGAGGCGTTTGACCACAACCATCACCCGCAGGGCGGTACAGTAGATTTGCCTATACTGTAGACATGCTCACACACCACAAACCACACTGACAGAGACACCAGTATCCTGGCTGAAGACTGGGACTTATTAAGCAAGACGGTAGCTCCTACTGGTGTAAAACAAGCAAAAAACCAACAGGAAATGAAGGGTGTAGCATTAGTTTTATGATGGGCTGGCCTGCACATGCTCACACAATGACCAGGGCCAAATGCTGAAGATCATGTGGAGTAAGACAGACTTTAAATTACTGCGGGCAGAATGATTCACACTCGTCTGTCCCAGCTGTGTCATGTCTACGGAAGTCTTATTCTTTGTGTGGAGGCGATGAACGAGTTTCCAACATAAACCTCAGTGTGTCTTGCTGTCTGCCCGTGTGATGCACAGTTTTTCGACCTGAATGCACCTACAATTGATTCTGTAATTACAGCGTGTTCATTGATTTCAAGTCAAAGCGGGGAGTTCCTAACTGCTCAGATACTGCGTTGCTAAGTAACCTCGATCCCCGAAGATCTTTTATGTCTAGACTTTACCACTGCACAATCTACATCTATACTGTCTTTACTGAACAATTTCTGGTTTGTTTTTTGTTTTGTTTTGTTTTTAATTGTTATGTATGAAAAATGAAGCAATAACAAAAAGTTTTGTTTTCTCATTATTTACGTTGAAACACGTTGCACTTTTTGCATTTGGGTGGTATTTTAGCAGTACTCACAGAGCATTCGGCAAGCTCTTCAGTGCATGTATGCATAGCTAGCCTCCACATACTCAGACACACAAACCAAAATTTGGATTTAATTGCTTAGTTTTTAATGTATGTTAATGCACGTTGGCCATAGTCAGTATTCATAGCATCAGTATGTGAAACTCCCCGAAAAACAGCTAACGTGGCAAAGTCTATAACAGCAATTTCAGTAAATGCAACAGTGTTGCATTTACTCATTGATTGTTTGTGATCTGAACCATTTTGGGTCTGCTTATCCAGGAAAAACTGAATCTCTTTTGCTAATTGTTGTGGTGCGTACATGGAGAGCATCCATATGCTTAGCCACACACATAGGATTTCAGGCTAAACAGGAAAAGGCTCCGCTAAAGGAATCATGCTATTTGATGAGAAGTCTTCAAGAGGCCATTAAAAATGTTTTAGTTTTGTGTTTTGTCTTATGTCTGTGAAGGTTCTTCCAGAAGTGTTTTGTCTTACTTTTGTCTGCTTTATTGAAGAAATTACTATTTATTTCTAAATAATCATCTTTTTGAGTTAAAATAATTTATATTTAGAGTCACAAATAAATGTGCTCAAAGGCTAAAAAGTGCTATATTTAAAAGGCCCTCTTTTATAAATCTCAGTCATTGTTCTCAGTCGTTTAAGCCTCATTTCCACTCCCATATTTAGCCACAAATAAATGGGCACACGCCTTAATTTCGTCATTTACAAAATTGCTCTTCTATTTAATTATTGGACAAACTGCCAAGACAATATCCTGGAAGAAGTTTCTAAAGCACAGAAAATGAACTTTGGGTTGGTGTGGTTCACTTATGGAATCTCAAACAAAAGAAACTAAGGATAACCTGAAAGGGCTTGGGTCAATGATCCTGGCAGTGACAAAACAATCTATAAATAAAGATATACGAACAGTACTAATATTAGGGATAGTGGTAAAAGTGACTGACTCAATACAAAGCAGTACACTACAAGGATGTATGTGAGTTGGAATTTATGCATAAATTACTAGCGGGTGGGTTTGTAGACAGAAAAAAGATAATAAGAAATGTAAGCTCTGTCTCATCTCCACTTTACCTGAGTGGGATTGGCTTGCTCCAAAAACCCAGTGCATGCATGGCCAGAGTATGCCTAACGTCTGCAGATTCGTTTTCAAATTGTGCATGTTGCATCTATGTGAATACATCGTTTATACATGTGACAACCATCGCTTTTGTTTCATTTCATACTGAAAGCTTGTTTGGATGGCTGTGGCTTTCTTGGCAACATCGAATGAGGGTAGTACTGATGAGCCTTACTGCCAGTAATGAAGAGGCTACAGTCACATTAATTGCTCTGTCCTCTCCACCAGAGTCTTTTAGTTTGTTGGAGTGTCTGATTAGTATTCTCAGTGCATGAAGAGCTGGTGGTGGTCACACTGCGGCAGAGTTTTCACTCTCTGTCTGTCTTCTTTCACTCCTCTCTACATCTCTTTCTTCACTGTATTCTTTCTCACACCTCTCTCTCTGCTTTTCCTCACATTCCCTCGCTGTCATACGTGCATGCAGGGACAAAAGAAAAAATAACAGGAGTCATGTCCTGTCAGCGTCAGCCGTTCAGTGAGTTGAACTGCACTGAATATTGTTTCTGACCTTAACCCTCTGGTCATAAATTGCTTCTCTGAGCTTCAGTGCTGTGGGTGTTTTTGTATGGAGACCTACACAGTTTCAAATGTAGAATATTACAGAAAATCAACAAAAAAGACTTTAAATCAATAAAAGCCCCACTGGGAATATATTACTCTCTGCAATTTAGCATTTATTTCTTTTCACTTGTGCATAACAATCCCTCATTACCTCTCAGTAGTTAGATTTTACTGCACTGCAGTCCTCATCAATGTTAACTGTGCACAGCCACCTCTCTGACAGTAGTATTTTCACCACCTTCATTTTCACCTGCCATGATGGGATTTCCCAGCAGGACAGAATGTGTGCAAGGCTCAAACAGCTTCTTGCCCACCCCAGTTTTATCTCCGGCTTGGGGCAGTAAAATAACTTGAGGTTTCAATGTTATACCAAGAAAAAGCAAGGTGAGACATACAAGTAGTAAAACGCACTGTTTTCTAGCAGCTAATTTAAGTAGCAAAGTATTTGGGTTGTCCAAAATTTTATGAAGGGGAGGAATATAAGAGAAATATGTCATAATTTAGAGTTACTACATTGTTGATTGGTTACTTTTGAATATGTTTTTATTGGCAAATATAGTGTTTAATGTTTCAAACGTAATGTTTCCCTTTATCAATGCTGGGACTTTTTTTTCTGACAGCAAAACAAAGATGTCAGGTTTATTGCAGTGGAGCTTTTAAATGGAGACCTTTTTTTCCTATTCTGTTTCTGCAGTAGAAAGCAGTTTGCATTTTTTCCACACAGAAATCAATCAGACAATCAATAAAGAATCAGAACTCTAAGCAGAACTAACAATTGCACAGGTATCGATACAATTGTGTCCGTGTTAATCTCTGTTTAGCAGTGGCAAAGAAGTAAAAGCAGATTTTTTTTTGTTGATTGATTAAATGCTCAAAACAAGACTCGAATTATTATTAAACGACTAATTATAGTGTTTAAACTAATTCTAAGATCCTTTCTGAGAGAAACTTTTATATACAGTAATTTAATGGGTATGTGTTTAGTTAACTATCTTCTGCCCCCTTTTATAATCTGCTCATGCTTTAGGTAATGTATTCAAACATGAAAGGTCATTTCGACCACAAGTTTTCATCCAAACTGACTGTTTGAAACATCCAAGTAGAGACTCCACACAAAGCAAAACAAACCTTTCTCACTCTCCGTGTGGACACAGAAGATAACTGTGATGTTTTGAGTTGCTGGTAATGCTTATCAGTGGGCTGTGTCATTTTACTGTACACATAATGTGATACATTTAATTTCAATTAAGTACATGAGACTTATTTTATCTTCATGTATTATTCAAAGAAAGATTCTCTCATAAGAGTGCTTCAAAGATGAGAATCTACTCTTTGAGGAGAGATCTAAGTTTGTATTTGTATTTTTGCGCTTCATTTTTTGTTCATGGATAAACCTAAGCTTATTTGTTTTGTAGCTGTGCGAGTTTACTTACTTTTTCATAATCTTTGTCATTTTCCATCCAAAAGTGCACCTTATGCCCTCCAGTTTTATTTTAATAAAAACAGCAACACCCTCATGTCGCTTTTCTGTGGCTTTGATCACACAAGAACTCGTGAATATAAGCA
The DNA here is from genome assembly GCF_965226115.1 of Aulonocara stuartgranti. Lineage (NCBI taxonomy): Eukaryota > Metazoa > Chordata > Actinopteri > Cichliformes > Cichlidae > Aulonocara > Aulonocara stuartgranti. The sequence goes on along the minus strand of NC_138943.1, from coordinate 17,817,758 downwards.
CAGAACGCCAAGAAACCAAACGTATCCATTTATTCTTTATTCACCTGCCTTTATTTTTGCATTCCAGGTCATTCAGGCCTGACTTTGTGTTGGTGCGCCAGCATGCCTTCAGCATGGCCCAAAACGAGGATTTTAGGAACTTAATCATTGGTCTTCAGTATGCTGGCATTCCCTCAGTCAACTCTCTGGACTCCATCTACAACCTCTGTGACAAACCTTGGGCTGTAAGCAATTTCAACAACACAAATTTACAGCTGTAATTATCTAAAGAGTATTTTAATCACTCTACATCATAATTGTACGATTTTTTTTAAGTTGTCAGTTAGGAGACTCATGTAGAATAAACACCTAACAGAGTGCAAACATTATAACATTATTACTATATGATTAATCTGCATATATTTCTTACGTATGCACCATATTGCTGCTTCTCTCTTTTTTTCTTATCTTCTAGTTTTCCCAGCTGATCAACAATCAGAAGAGGTTGGGTTCAGATAAGTTCCCGCTCATTGATCAGACCTTCTACCCCAACTACAGAGACATGGTAATGCTATTTTCTGCTTACTGCACACTGTAAACTGTGTTGTGTTTCAATTTGAAGAACACTCACACCTCACTGCGATCTGGAGCTGGCATGTGGCAATGTGATGTGCAGATTATTATATAATATATTGTATTTACTAATTTACAGTAATTGCCTGTTTCAGCGAGCGACAGTCTCTGAAAGGACAAAACAGTGTAGCGCATCAATTAAGTTTCGGGATGCCTGTCAAGTTTTTTTCAGTTTTGATGTATTTTTAGCAGAAACACTACAACACCATTGCACAAATCCTTGCTGTATATATGCATCTGAGCTTATGAGAACATAATAAAAATATGAGAAAGGTAAGTATTTTTGTTTTTTAAACAAAGATGGGCTAAAAACTGTTGTACAGTACAGTGAAAATCCATGGGTTTTTATTATACGTATAAGAAAGGAGATGGTGCCTATTTCCCTCTTGCATTTTACTTACCAGATTTAGTAAAGCATTCATGTGGTATAATATAGAGGTAGGATTTAAGACACATTGACTTTTTTAAAAAGTGTCATTAAGTAAAAGTCGCGATTAATCTATCTGAGCTCTTGCTGAAGTCCTGCAAGGTTTATTTTCTTTGATGTTTGGTAGCTGAGGAGAATTTCTAAAAAAAAAAAAAAAAAAGCACATGACACACAGGTCATCTGAGACATTTTATATACAATCTTTTTTGGTACATGGAAATAAAAAAGACTCTATTCGGACAGAAACACATAAATACAAACCCGAACAGGTCTTACAGTATAAAACAGACATGAAACTGCTTAATGCTTCACTAAAGCCATACAGTTAGGATGCATTACTATCATTTTACTATGTTCAAATTGACAGAATCCAATGTACAAATGACTGCGTAGTGCAGGTTAAATGTAAGTAGTTATTGTTAAATGTGACCATAATACGATGTCGAGACATTCTTGATGTTGATGTTCACAATGCATTTTAATCTGTATGACTTTAGTCATGAACAAGACAGGGGTCAACTCACACTTCTTACTGAGTTATTATATTGAGTAATTTTAACTGTTAATTATTGTTCATTCAAGGTTGTCAGCTATTTCTCTTTTTTGCTGGTTTTGTCAATTTTGAGATGAATCCACTTCCTCTTACTTTTTTACTTTTGTTTTAGGTGAATTGAGCCTTGTCTTGTTAAATCATTTCCTCTATGCAGAGGGGGGCAGGCTTGGCTTCTACAGACGGCAGTGCAGTTGTTAAAGCGCTGGATTAGATTTTTTGGCACAGGAAATAGTACAACCAATGAAACTAAACACACAAAAACACAAGAGAAGAATCTATATGCTATAAGAACAAATATTGTTAGCATTTAAAATGTTAATTGTCACAAAATACAATATTTACAGTCTCATAAATTTGAGGGGGAAAAACTGTGATTAAGGTGAACGAGACTCGTAGTGTATATATAATTCCTGCATCAGATTTAGTAAAAATATAATTAATTCGAGAATGTCAGTGGTGCTTTGCGGCCTGTATACCGTACTATGAAAAGGTTTTAGGCACTTTGATTTATTATGCATTACACAATGCCATTTTTATGGGGCCCAAATTCAGTATGCAGCATGAAACAAAATAAAGAAGCATCTCAAAGAACAATCGTTAGAAGAACAAAGAGTCCTGCAACAGATGGTATGGTCCCCATAGAGCCTTGGAGTCTGAATCATGGAGTCTGAATGGGTTTACATTAAGTGACAAAAGCAATGGAGACAGGCTAAATCCAGCAGAACATTGGAAAAATACTCAGAAACGCTTAGAACTGTACTGAGGTTACCACTGAAAAGTACACTAACATACAGGCACCCTTTGCCTTGGATTTACATGCGGAAACATTGCCCACACCAGATATGGATCAATTCATAAAAATGTAAAAATAAAAATAATTTTTTATTGTAGACTTTTGAAAGAGACTTTCAGTTTTTTAGTGCCTAAACCTTCCACACAGATTTGTATATACTGTGTACTTTTATTTGTATTGACAGTTAGCAGATACTATTTAAAGATATTCACTCCCAGGAGGTGTGAAGGAAAAAGAGGGGAAAGGAAAGCTGCTGCAGTGGGTCTGGAATTGGTTCAGAAAAGGTTGCGACAGCTTCCTTCTATTATTTATTTACCATTTTTGTTTCCTGATATAACTTTGTCTTATTTTTGCAGCAAATGAACACCTTTATGCTTCATACTTCATGCATAAACAAATGTAAGGCCTTGTATAATTTTATTCATTTGCCTTCAGGTAAAAAAACGGTCTAGATCAAATGATGAGTCTAATCTGGCGTGAGAGAAAGAAGATGATTCACTGGAGTGCTGCAGTTTGGACAGATTTTCCAAGATTTACTGTAACAACCACTCAAAGCTCACGGTTACATTATGCTCCCTCAGATTTAATATTCGCCCAAATTTTTTTTTAATGAAATCAGTTGCTGTTTTCAACCCCAGATCTGATCTACATAAGCCAAAGCAGGGTTTTGTTTTTTCGTTTTTTGTTTTTTTCATGAGGCATATTGGGAAACATATTGAGTAAAATGAATCTCAGAATTACAGGTCAAGGGTCAGTCATGTCAAAGAAGTCTTTCTCAGATGGAGGCCCACCCCGGTACCAGCTACAGCTTGTGTCAGAGCGGCGGATGCAAGCGTACTGCCGAGCCTGCTCGCCGTTTAGGCTGTTATCCAGCAGCCAGTCAGTCCACAAGCACTCGTTTTCTCCTGTAGATGCACACGGCACTGTGTAACAGGTGTTGATCTAAGAAGAAGAGAAGAATAATCGATTCGTCATCTCATCTCTCATCTCATCATTTATTAGTGAAGTAGGTCTCCCGTGTATTATGGATTACAGTTATGCAAAGGTTGGAAGAGAAAACAATGTTCACACATTTTAGACAAAATAAAAACAAACAATTTTTTTTTGAATATAGAGAGACGGAAAAGAGGCAAAGCAGCAGGAACAGATGAGAAGAGTGGCCTTTCTGCTGTAACAGCTGTTACACTGTTTCTTTAGTCTAAGCTCATGAAGACGTCTCTGACACAGACAGATGAGTGTGAGAATGATAAATATGTATGCATAGAGAATTGACAGTCCTTACTCACTCTGCATTCACAGCCCATCTGGTATCTATAGTTGAGATTCTTCTTTTGCGACACTGATAAGTTGTCCCAAGACTCTACCAGATCACACTGGCCAATAGAAATCCTCCCATCACTCCACATGCTCCCTGTTTGGTGACATCAGCATTTAGCCTTGCATTCAGTAGAATAGATTAAATAACTATTGCTGTGTCCAAAGGCCTCCATAAGAATCTTAATACTCCTAATGATAAACCAAATTTTTAAGAGCTTCATTGGTATACAGCTTTAACCTAGTGTTTTGGTTGATGATTGTCTCACCTTGTGGAATAAACCTTACACTGGGTGGTGGTCTAATGAATTTGTTTAGCGCTGTCCCCGGCAGACAGGAATCAGTCTCAGTGAAAATGAATAGTTTCACTCCCAAAAGAAAAGCCATTTAGGAAAATTTCTCTCTTTACTGATCACAGCACCAATGTACCAACTTGTTTTTTCTTTCAAAGCACAATATAAAAAAGTTTCATTGCATACTGTACCTGAGAGCAGATACCCTGCCTTATTGTTGGAGTCCAGCTTGACTCCACACAGCGATGAGAAAACTGGAGTGTACACATACTGGATATCCTTAGCCTTGTCAAAACCTTTGAACATCTAGATACAGATGAGAGGAAAAGAGCAGAAACGTTTTGTACTTTTTAAGAATGGGCTTGGCATAATGTAAATTTAATGCAGTACAGTATGTGCAGCAACAGTGTCGTGCAGGAGGAATAATAAAAGAACTCTAGGTTTCCAAATTACAGCAGCAGAGAACATCCTAGTGCTTAAAATCCAAATGTGCAAATGAAAGTGTTGCATATTTATAATGAGCAGACATTTTTATGAAGAGCAAATGTTTAACACCATGAGGTCATGTGGAGATAGACATTTGGAACATTTCAGCTTGATTTTTTTTCTCATTGCTCTAAAAATATTTGGACATTTTGCCTTTATTTGACAGTTAACACAGGGACAGGAAGCACTTAAAGACAGAGGGGAGTTTGATGTCAAACAAAGGTGGGAAATCAAACGGTGGATGTTATACTGTTATGTGTGTGCCATTGAGACATTTAACATGCATGATACATTTTACTTTATAGGGGGCAGGCTATATGTAGCTCCACATAAACCACACAGTTTAAAAAGGGAGGTGGGGGGAAATGGATATGTGTGCATGACCAGGGCTCTCACCTTGATCATTTTTATTTCGTATTGGATCATCTTCATGTAAGGTGAGGAGCTGTTGCTAGGCGACACAATCTTCTCTCCAGATATCTTGGCTCTTATCACTGTTTGGGAAACACAGAAAAAAACAAGGATTAGGATCCTGCAAGTAAATCCAAGATAAGATAAGAACATTGTTTGCATACAAGAAACAATGAAAAACCTGTGCAGATAGATAGATAGATAGATAGATAGATAGATGGATGCATGTCCTCTCAGTAGTGATACAGGATGTGTCCTCCTCTCCTCTGGGAGGGAAATCAAAACCCACATGGAATAACAAGTAGCTCTCTGCTTGATCACTCCCATTAACTACCAAGTCCTCTCCACAAGCACATACTGTATGTGAAGTATGAGTATATACTTCACTGTGCATACACACACATCACATTTTAATGTTACAACCTCTGAGAATATTAATCATAATCAAAACATTATTAACACTGATTACTTTAAGCAACCTGACCCGAATATTAGAGGCTTTATGTATACTGAGCTATTTTTCTCTTCCACCAAGCACATTGAATCTACATTTTTAGACATAGGCAAGGGCTGTAATGATGACTGACAAATTAATTTCACTGTTAGATGTTTCTTTTTCAGACTGATAACATACTGGTAAGGCAATCAATCAAAGAGAACTGACTTTATTATTATACATCTGAGGTTCAATTTAATGAAAAGTGAAAAGCAGTGGCATCACAGAAAAATGTATGTGACAGCTACTTATAAGAAAGTGAGTTAAAAACATGCATGGAGTGTTTCTTTTCTTTTACCATAATCGACAAGTGCTACCACGTTCAGATTACTAGATTACTGCTTACATTAGTAACACAGTGTTAAAGTTTGTAATATGTTATGGTTGCATTTCACATTACATTAAAAACTGGCCTGTCAGTGACTAATGAATCTCCAGCAGAATGAGGCGTCTATATGAGCTAATTCTCACCCTCAACACATTGTAATGGGTTTTTTTCAACATGCAGCGCAGTATGATGGACTTTTTGTTTGGAATTCCCTTCATGTTTGAAGGTAAATGTGCTCTGTAATAGCACTAAAATCCACTTAATTTGCTGTAACAAGTTTGGCGTTGTAACATTTCAAAAGGGTGAATTTTAACCCTGGTCACGAATAAGCCTTTCATAAGCCGAACTATGTAGCTTGTGTGGCTAAATGCCGTATATATAGCCATATCAGAGGGAAAATCAGTGCAGGTATTACAGTAAAAACACTTCTTTTTGAAAGCAGTTGGGTCACAGTTTTATACACATGCAAAGTCTCGATAAACATGTCCATCAATGCCTCATCAAGCAACTTGTAATAAAAAATCTTTACCAAACTAACATGATAAAACTAAGGATATTTCCTCTGTATTTTTATTTTATTTTCGGTAACTAAATTGTTATTTTTCACTTCTCGTTTTAGTTTTTAGTTTAGTTTTCATTAACTATAACAATCTTGCCCTGAATGTATGAGTGATAAAGGCGTACCCACTACACCAGTATGTAAAGAGTTGTGTTGTTTTATCAGACAGAATAATATTGACCAAATACACTGGGTATTTCTTGTCCTAAAAGCATTTGTGCTTTTTCTCTGTGAAGATATTCTGCATGATGGATAATATCCTATATAATGAGGATATAATATAAAATATCCTTTAATGAATTCCCTGTAAATTCATCTCCCACATCTATTCTCTGTAAAAGCAGGAGTACAGTCCCTTGTAGTGCAATGGTGAAAGAGAGGGGGGAAAGGAGCCAGAAGTGAATTGAGTAACCTTTGTGAAATCATGAAAGAGAGAGAAAAGTAACAGTGTTAGGGAGAGGGAGTGAAAGTGTGAACCTCACTCTCGCACACAGCTAAGCAAACGTCCTCGCTTGTTTTTTCTTTTCGCTCGACACATAACTGTGCCACGGTTTTGTGTGCTGGTAAGAGGAGGAGGAGCTCAGCATGTTCTGTGAAATTGGCTCAGGAGAAATAAAGACTTTTTTTTTGTTCATCAAACACACAAGTGGAAAGATGGGCAGGCAGACAAATATGTGCGAATCCGTATAACGCTTTAATCGTTACACTGCTTGCAGCAAAAGAGCTGATCAAGGAACCTTCATACATTACCTTATAGAAAATGTCAGGGAGCATGACTGTAGATGCCTCTATGCTATTTGATATTCTTCATTGTTACACTGCATAATTCATAACCGGAGGCTCAGATTCGGTGTGGTAATACATTTGAAAGCATTAGACTTGCAGCCATGCAGTAGTTTTCTTGGGAATAGCTGCTGTAGTTGATAACTTGATCATCTTGGCATTATCCAAAACTTTACAGTGACCACGTTCTCTGTAGTACCTTACCTTACAGTCTGACCCCTACAAAGACACACCTGCCCATTAACCCACCTACTGTGTATACACACATGCAGCTGCAACCTCAAAAAATGTCAGCAGAGTTTGGTTTGATTAATTAGCTGTATTTGTTTAAGTAGGCACTGTCAAAGCTTGAGCTGTAGACGACTACATCTACAGCTACTACTGAATCTTTTCACTTTCTATCTATTATATTTGATCAAAGTTGTTCTTTTTTTTCATAATATCAAGTTAGTACATTGAATGTGGCACTAGTAAAATAATAGGTTGTACGAAAGGTTAATGTAAAAAGTTTGATGTGTTTAACATTCTGAAAGGATACATTATAACCGAGCTCACAGGGTATTAGGAGACCTGTTACTTTTGATACTAAAATACATTTTGAAGCTGATATTTTTGTATTTCAGCTCAAATATCTGTATGCAAGATTACAGTATTATTTAGTTAATATTTTATGTATTTAGTTAATAATTTAGCTTAGGTATGTGAAGCTAAATCATTATAGATTAAGGATTTTTTTTTAAATTCTGGTTACCGCACAGGAGCCGGTGTATATATGTATATATTCTTGCATGAATTTATTTTCATAAGAATCTTTCAAGGATTTCTCAGTCCTGCTCTATTGTGATGTAAAGTGTGTGCATGGTGGTACACACACACACACACACACACACACACACACACACACACACAAAGAAACATGTCTCAAGATAGACAAAGTACTTTGGAAAATTAGCTGTCACTCTGTGTGCCGTATTAATGGTCAGCAGTATACCACGGAATAGATATGTTCTGTGGAAAGATCAAAGAATTTGCAGTCTTGGCTTTGGTCGTGTGTCAGTGCCAAAATAGAATCTATAGCTAACCAGCCAGGTTGGTGAATTTGATCTTTAATTGAGGAACTATTGGTTGGGTAAGGAAAAGAAAAATTCTATTGGATTTGCAAGAAGCCATAACATTTTTTGGAAAGTGCATTCCATGAGATATACTTAAGAAATTGTCTATAATAATAAGTGAATTGCAAAACCTTCCAAAACAGTTGTCTTGGCCTAGATTATCTGAAATGTTTACCCCCACACCCCCACCCCGTCTTTGAAGTGTACACGCTGGGTTACCAGCTAATTTCAGTTACTGCAGCTGTGTTATGAACGGGAATAAGGACAGGCACGCCTGCTGAGTGAAAGTAGCTGTGCATCTGCCCCACAGTTTCATAACCAAAGAGAAATATTGCAAACTTGTACCATGAGAACCTATCTGTAGTAAGTAACTTCCCCCTCCAAGATGAATCGGCACCCTTGTCATGCTCACAAAGCTGGACTGTCAGTGGGCTTTCACACTGATATTGTTAGTATGCAGACCATTAGACCAAGCCTATAGACATGGAAATGAAGTGGGGAGAGACTGGGGAAAGAGAGAGAGCGAGAGAGATGGAGTAGGCTGAGTTGGCATGGCTTGGCCTCTGTCCAACAAACAGACACTCGCATGCACACAATGTCAAATACACAAACATGGCCAGGGAACCGTCCAAGGTTTGTCCAGATGGGATATTACTCAGATGTTGAGCTTTATTCAAAGAGCTCATCGACTCTGACAGCACTGTCAGGTCAGCTAAAGGACACCACCAGCCTACTCTTAGAAAGCAACCAAGGATGGCCTCAGGTGCCACCAAGTGAAACACGTTTTTTTATTTCGATTTTGAGTCTCCTTTTTTGTTATGCATCGGTCCAGAAAATTATATCCTATCTGAAAAAGGCCCAGTATCCATATCCATTAAGAGACAGGCACATACTTTTGGAACTAAAAACTTGCCACAGTTCAAAAGAATTTTCAATTATCTTTAGTAATTCTTCTGAATTTATGCACAACTTATGTAAAAGGTTTTTCATGTGATACAACCTTTGTAAGAGTTCACGCAATAAGTGTGTGCTGAGTTGGAGTTTCATCTGGGCTCATTTTTATCATTTATTTTTACTTACTGTTTACATTATACACCTATTGTCAATGCCACTAAATATTACATGACTTTAAAATATAGCTATGGTGCTATGGTACCAAGGTGCGGACGATCTCTTTGGGGACATATGCCATTTAGCCTTTTTTCACCGCTCTAAATCTAGAATTTGTATTGATCAATTTTGTTTTGTTTCTGTTCTGACCCATGGTTAGATTATTCACTGTATGTTAAAAATCGATGTAACTACCAGCAGGGGGAGACAGTTGGAGTTTTGCCTGGGTGGCTCCACAGTGTAGTTAAGTGAAAAATTCCTGGTTTGATCCTGGAGGAGACAAAAATCCCTTTGGTACAGAGTCAAAAAGGGCATCAGCCTTAAAAAAAAAAAAAAAAGAAAACCACGTGACACTGCGGTGACCCCTTGTGAATAAGCAGCCAAAAGTAACTTGTTTTTATATAGAAGCCAATGGAAAAATGACCTTTGACCTCTGCCCCAATGTTTTTGTCAAATAAGTGTCCAGATCAAAGCTAAGCTCCCCTCACGAGGTGCAGTGCTGGGAAAAAGTACTTTTACCTTTCCTGATTTTTTTTCCCTTTTTTTTAAAATTGTCACACTTAAATGGATCAGATCATTGTCTTAATAATTGACAAAGTGAACCCAAGTAAATACAAAATACAGTTTTTAAATGATCATTTCAAGGGGGGAAAGCTATTCTACCTGGCTCTGTGTGAAAAAAGTAATTGCCCCCCTAAACTTAATAGCAAGATTGTGCCATCAAAGTGTTTGTGATAACTGACAATGATGGCAATCTTTCACATCACTGTGGAAATATTTTGGCCCACTCTTCCTTGCAGAACTAATTTAATTCAGCCGTCACTGTTAAAGGTCATGCCAATGCATCTCAATCTGATTTAAGTCCAGACTTTAATAGCTTGGATAGCAATTTTCCCCACAATAAACAAAATCACCATGTAAAAACTAGATTTTGTCATTATTTGGGTTATCTTTGTGTGTATTAAAATTTGATTATCTAAAACATTTAAATGACAAAACAATGCAAAAAAAAAAAACAACCAAAAAAACCCCAAAGCAACCAAATTATCTTTCACTGAATTGTATATTTATTTAAAACTGTGTACTTTTTTCTCAGTAGATTTTTGTTCGTTTCAGTTTTGTTGTAATCAGTAAAAGGATAAGGTAAAAATATTCTTGTCTACAAACTGCCCCTTTCTACAGAGTCCAATCTAAACACCCTGCAGATGGTGAGGTTTTGTCACAGTTTTCATCTTAGAACTATTTTTCAAAGGTTTTGCTGGATAGTTTCATGTCTAATCGACTACAACAGGAGTATTTTGTTTTTGTTTTTTTAATAAAAGGCCTACATTATGTCTGACAAGTCTCCACTATGTGAGTAATCTGTGTCCTTCAGTTGCTCTGTCAGATCTGCAACATGCTCAACAAGTCCAGGTTCAAAATATAAAGATAGCAACAGCAATAATGCTCGGTTCAAGGTGTCTCAGTGTGACTTCGCTAATCAGTGGCTGATGTCCATCTTCTGTTTACATTCTGTGGCTTATTGAATAAGCATACCTGGACAAGCAAATAAATGTGTGACAACTTAGCAGTAAGAAACCTGCTCTCTATAACCAATGATTAAAAAACAGGGCACAGCACCATGCAGCTGAAAACCAGAACATTCCAGCTTGAGATGTTATTCTGGTTAGTTCAGGTCCTCTACTAGTTTTCCTTTATAGTTTCAGGCTTTGAAGAAAGCTCAAAGAGCCAAATATTCATACTTGCAGAAATGTAATCTCAGCCATCAATGGCATGTGTCACATGTAAAATGCTGTCCTAAAAACCTTGCATTGAGATAACCAAGATCTAAATTGGCTGTTCACCTGGAGATTTTGAATACAGGTATTGCCTTTCATTTAACCCGGCCTTTGTTTTAAAAGCACTGTAGAGAAGTTGACCCTTTAAACCTAAAGGGATTTGCAGACCAACTAGAAAACATGACTAAAATAAAAGCAATTTCCTCTTCTCTCTCTCTGTCTCCCTCTCTCCTCTGCTGGAGTGTAACCTTTGACCAAAGCACATACTCCAGCTTTCCACACTCTGGAGCCAAGTACTCAAAGTCAGAGCAGAGTGTTGGTTTTGGCTTGTGCTTAGACAAGAAAGAACTGGATGACGGGGGCGTCGGGCAGAGAGACAGGCACACAGACAGACGGACGGACAGAAAGTAGGCCAGGACTTTTTTTTTTTTTTTTAGGGGTTGTTTTTACGTGAGTGACAAAAGGAAGGCGCTAATTTCTTAAAACAGATAGCACACAAGGAAAAGTTCATGTTAAGAGAAAAACTGCATCCAAATCAACTTATTGAAATACTGCTATAAATATCAACCATGAAATTATGTTCAGATAACTCACGTTTTCTATGAATAATAATCATAATAATCAAAAAGGCCACAGTAGCTTAGCCATGAACCTCTATTGATTAGTTCTTGTAAAACTAATTTTGCACTGTGGATTGATTTTTTCCCCCTAAAAGCATGTAATTAATCTGATCAGTAATCCAAATAATTAATTGGTTTGTCAATATGTAAGGACATTGTCCAGATTAAAATAAATAAATAAAGCATGCACCTATTTTCACACATATAACCTTGGTTATTCTAAATTTCAATAACTTACCAATCTCAGCACTGCAAAAGAGCTGTTGTGGGTGTGCTGGGTGGCAGCTGCATCCCTCCACAACTTCCTCCAAGCCTGCACCAAGCAAAATGAGCACCCAAAGCCCCAGACACACACTCCGCTCCTGGGACACGGCCATGATGACTCTGGCTACCTCTGACCGCTCCACCACTTGATGAAAGCTCGGCAACCTCTTGTGATCCTGTTAAGTTCCCCTGGAAGAAAGTCGGGTGGGCAGTCAGCAAGAGGGCAGGGTGATAGATAAGACGGTGGGGTCGAAGTGGTAAGATGAGCTCTGCTGAGCCGAAAGGCAGCTGTGGATAGAAATGTTTTCATAAGTTTAAAGTAAACCTATGAATTCAAGCTGCAGTGAAGGGAAGGGAAGGCTGCTGCTACTGTTGCTGCTGCTGCCACTGCTCTCTTTTCTCTTCTCCTCTCTCCCTCTCTGTAGACAATACGCAGAGGAACTTACAATAGTTGGATCCCCTCACACTCTGGTCTTGAATGCTGAGAGGGTCGCACACAGGGAGCCTCTTATGTGCTCAACAATTTAGGGACAGCCTCCTCTAACGCAAGAAGAAAAACTACCATCCTTTGGCTCTTCTTCTGCCCTCTTTTGATGTCCTCACTCTCCTCCCATAGGCTGGCATAGGTCTCATTCACTTAGTCATAGTTTCATGTTTCATGTAATCACATCCACTTGGGAGATTAGGTTTGGTTTTTGGATTTTGTTTACAGAGCTGCAGTGGATCTGTGTACATACACGATTCCCGGAGGATGAGTCCCGCTGATTTTGGTGGTTCCCTGACTTGTCCTCTAGCACCACCATGAGCATCACATGTTAGGATTTTGCTGAAATAAAGACACATTTCTTTGTTATTTTTGCACAGTGTTCATGTGACTTTCATAAGATGTTTATTGGCATTATTTGAGGATGAATTTTACTGACTTTGATTTGAGTTTTTGTTTATTGCAGCAGTTTTACTGCCTTACTAATAACGACCACTGCTAAAGGGGCCTCTTATTTTTCACTGCAGGATTTTCCAGTTTGTTATTATAACTAACATAAGTTGTCATTATGCTTCTTCATCATTATTTATCCATCAGTTATACTGTTTATTTGCAGATTACAACACCAAGCTTCCCAGTGGTGGTGAAGATTGGACATGCTCACTCTGGAATGGGAAAGGTAATTGGTTTATTTATTTACCAACTGACATATATACAGTTAGATTAACCATTTAACCACACCTGCTTTACTTAAACTTTAGCTACCATTCAAAGATATGTGGGGATCGACTATTACAGCCAGAAAATAGTTTTGGCTCTGTGAATGGAGGACAAATCATGTGGCTATTATAGTAGTTAGCTTAGATGGTTAAATGGTAACCATAAAGCACCACTACATCTAGAATCACATTTATTATACTTGTTAGTGCTTTTGCTGGCATACGCGTGCACTTAATAGCCTTCTCCCATCCTCTGCTTCCATCTTAGATGTCTTTCTTTATCCCTTTCCTCCTATCAGTTCATCATTTTTATTCTCTCTTCCCTTTTACATTTTGTCCAAACATTGTGCTGTTATTGATTGACAACTGTGTTAATATTTTCTGGCTGAAATCAGAGTGGAGCGTTTCTACCGCTCCTGATCGATCCACCACACATCATTCCCCTGAACTGCTCAGTTCAATAAGCCATTTTCACACATGCACTGCACATTAAATGGAGAAGCTTTATGTGAGAAAGCAAACGTCTTAACCGGTCAGATTGGACATTAGATTGATTGATCGATTTAACACTGTTAACCAATGTTTGATGGCCAGTTGAACCAATGTTAGAATCAAGCAAGTCAAACATTGTCCAGACAGTTTGCAGCAACTGCATTGTCAATCGGCTTTGAACACAGCCAGTCAACTTCATGAGTATGTCCAGTAGTGATGATGCATTTGTTTTTAAACAAGCTTGTGTTCTACATTTGAGAAACGGCAACTTCAAGCACTGTCCTGACCTGACTCTCCTGACATTGTGATCCATGTAGTGCCACTCTGTGCTGGGTTACCCTTATTCATTAAATATAATTTATTGTGACACAAGAAGGTATTATTTGTGTATTACAACCAAGTTACAGGAGCTCAACAACCACTCATCCTTGAAAATGTTCTACCCACACGTACCATCACTGTCCTTCCGGTCTTAAAAGTAAAGCCAATGGAGAAGCGCTTTAACCTGCACTTTTTCTATTTACCAGCAGGGGGTGAAATGTACATTGGTGGCATTTGCGTGACAAATTGTAAGACTGGGTGCATTTTGAGAGTCTTTCTTTATTTGAATAAATAAATTAAGTATTTATATGTTTTACTCCACTGTAGGTTAAGGTGGACAATGTGAGCGACTTCCAGGACATTGCAAGTGTGGTGGCCATCACTCAGACTTACTGTACTACAGAGCCATTCGTAGACGCCAAGTACGACATCAGGGTCCAGAAAATTGGCACGGACTACAAAGCCTACATGTAAGTGTGCTGTCCTTGTGTGTCATTTGGATTTAGGGATGATATATTGTGCGTGCGCGCTCATGTACCAGCAGACAGAAATATAAATCTTGAAGTTTACCATACCACATCTCCATGTCTCATGTGCCTTTAGTTTAGAAAAAAACAAAGAGCATATGCTAGCATATGGTTATGAAACTGCCATTCAGACAGAGAACCTACAGCTCTGCTCTCTGCCTGACTGCAGTTAGTAGCTGAAGCCACAAACCTCCTGCTGCAAGGATGCTTACTTCTCTCTGTCTTTTATTGCCTGCATTTATAATATCTATACTGAAGGGCTGACTCTGTAATGAGGCTTTTACATAATAATTTAATGCACAATTTCCTCTCCTTTTCCAGGCGAACATCTATCTCTGGTAATTGGAAAAGCAACACTGGATCTGCCATGTTGGAACAAGTAGCCATGACTGACAAGTGAGCACCGCTTCCACATTAGTGATGCTCAGGCTGCCCTGATGTCACACACATCTCTCTTGTGTTTTACCACAGTTAGTCAGTGTACTCAGATTAATTCAGCTGAAAGCCGTTGACATTTTGTACCACAACTGTTTTCACATCATCTGCTCATGGGTGAAGCATGCATTTCAGCACAGTATTGAGAGCACAGGTATAGTAAGTCAAACTGTAAACAGTATCTAGTGCACTTTCAGCACCGTTATCTGTGTACAGCAGCCCTGGAACAAACATTATTATTCAAATATTATTTATAGAGTTGCAGTTGTCAAACAACTTTTAGCTCAGTTTTATGCAAGCTACCAGGGCTAGAACACTGGATTAGAGTACATTATCCTTCAGGTGAGTATTGATCCGTCTGTTTTGACCCTAGATTGACTGGAAGGAGTAAAGCAAGGAAAAAAACAGCACCTTCATAGGTTACAGCCTGGAGCTAGAGGGGCTCAAGAACGGGTTTGCCGTTGGGATCTAAGCCCAAACAACATTTCTGCTACACGCTGTGCTGAAGTGATAAATCAATACCACTGCTTAATTAGTGTGCAAGACTTTTCATTAACAATAAGGCAGGAAAGGTTCACCATCATCTCCCACCTCGTTTTGATACAGCAAAGAAAACAAGTTAACTACCTAATCTTGTTGCACATTGTCACCTATAGTCGCCTTTGACAGCTGTTAATAGGACTAATTTGTCACGCTTTTCTTTGTGACAGGTTTAAACTGTGGGTCGATACCTGCTCAGAGATCTTTGGAGGACTGGATATCTGTGCTGTCAAAGCCATATGTGGCAAGGATGGAAACGACTACATTACAGAGGTGAGAAGGAAAGGAAGGGAAGGGAGGAGTAAAACTAAAGAACTCAAAAGGTTTTTAGACTTTTTCCTGCATCACTGTATTTATTGACTCTTGCGTTTTGTTTGGAAACTTTCACCACGTTGACATCAGCCTGTGGGAGCTGTGTTGCATAAGCATATTAAATTTATCATGTCTGGCCCAATTTACACTGCTGGGAGCAGAGATTGTCTGGCTGGGAATAAACTGATTCAGGTAACCTGAATGCACATTAAGGGTTTAATAGCTGATGTCTGGTGACACTCTGACGTGCATACATTACACAATTTGTGTCACTTTATGTTCATCTTTTACACCAGATTGCTCTGTCTTTGTGTTTCAAAACTTTACTATCTCTCTATTTCTCTTTCACCTCTGCCTTTCCAGTATTTTTTTTTTTTATCGCAAACTGGTTTTTATGTTTTGCAGCCTTTAGTCGTGATGACAGCAAAGTAGAAGTATAAATTTCTTCTGCTTAATGCTACCTTTTATGTAGAAAACATTTACATAAACCAAAACCATTAACACTCTTTTTAAAGTTTTTAAAGGCTATAAAGTATAAGAGCTTAGATTTAGTCCAGATTGGACAGATTGGAGGCGTCTGGCAGGATGACTGCACCAGATTCTCAATGTTCAGGCTGAGATAGAGCCATGATCAAGAGAAGCTGACATAGAAAGAGGTTACAATAAAGTATGAGGAGCTTTGAAAATTGGTTTTCTGGCTGTATTGGTTCTCTTAAAGTTGGGTAGTTAGGGCACTTCAGTGTGGCAGGTTAAGCTTCAGAAACTGATGGGAGTATGTTTGAACCCAAAGGCAGAGAACTGACACAAAAAGAAAAAGTATGAGCTGCAAATAATTGGAGGGACTCAGACTATCGCAGCAACACTACTACCAAGCTGTTGAAAAAAAGGTAGAATTCAGGAGTACAAGGCCAAAGATGAAATGTTTAGTGACCAGCAGCTTGACAAGCTTGGGTTTGTAGGGCAGAAACTAAAGTGCTCTAGAAAGAGCTGCTTCTCCGTGGAATAATTTTAGCAGTAAGTACAGAGCATCTTAATTATGTAGGTCATTGCAGCTTGCTCATTTATGGGTCAGTTCTTATCAAAATTGTGATAACTGGCCACGAAAAGATGGAACAATATGGTAAGCACACTTCAGATATGGTAAAACACAGCCTGCTTTGTGAAAGTCAATAAAGAAGCCAGAACAGACAAACCAACTCGATGTTTCTAGACGGCAGCTAATCAACTTATAGAAAGAGTAGAGCAAAAGCTGAAGTAGTCTAACAGCTAAGAGTGTGTTTGTGATAAACAGATTAGACAGATGGAGGGGGAGATATGGTGACAGTTTTAAAATAACAGGATTATGTAGTGATGATTCAGACAAGATGTGTTTGTGGAAATAACTGTATGACTAAAAATGATAAAAAAGAGACCATGCATCAGAGAGAGCACAGGGAAATTATCCTGGAGCCGACATGACACAAAAGGCTTGTCATCCATCCCATTTAAGCTTTGAAAAAACTTGACAGTCATAAAACTGTGTACTATTTAAACTGAAAGCAGATTTCATACTGAAACTGAAAAAATAGGAAACAAATAACAAAAACATACCTCCACAGTTCCCATGAGTCACTTTTTATAATGATGTAAAACTGAGGGCAGTTTTTGCTCATTAAAAGACAAAATCCTGTAATGGTGTGGGTGTGTTTTGTTTCTGTTTTATTTTTTTATGTTGTCTTTTTTTATGATTTCAAACTACACTTTCCCTGCAATTGGAGAAATATAACAGAATCACCTAGATACTCTGTTCAGACCGCTGTGCTGTTTAACCTCCTTTTTTCTTCAATGTCCTGACTTTGTTAGCCAGTCATAGTTCGTACATCTTCTCATCTCTCACATTGTTGTCTCCTGTTATCCAGGTTGTGGGTTCATCTATGCAGCTGATTGGCGATCACCAGGCAGAGGACCGCCAGCTCATTTCAGAGGTGGTGCTGGCTAAGATGAACCAAGCACTGGCCTCCAGGTCATCTAGCGTTTCCCGCTCACCAACGCGCTCCCCTCAAAGCCAAAAGCCAGCTACTGTGCAGCCCCAACAGGTGAAGCCTTTAATATGTTGCATTGTGTAGCATTTGTTCTACAAAAACAAAAAAATTTGCACCGCTAGACCTCTTCCAGTGTGGCTGCTGTTTTAAAATCTCCCTGTGGAAATCATGTCCTGACCACTTAAAATTGTGCATCTACAAAGGATCCTGATGAATAACTTCAGGTTTAAAGATACTGTAAGCCTCTTTAGAAAAGTACATAGATGCTTCTGGTTATGCTCCCAACTGATGGACTCCTATAAAGGTTGCTATTTGGTCTCTGGGTTTGAGCTAGAGAATTCATTTTCATTACCAACGATAATATTTTAACATTAAAACTGGATCAGCTTTACAGAGATGGCTGATGTTTATATCTTAGAGAGCAAACATTGAAAGCATAGCAATCATAAATATGGCGGAATCAGGAAATCCACAATGTGATCTAAAAGTAGCAAGTGTTTCCAAGGTGCACAGGAAGCACCTACTGTAGTCCTTCACAACTCACTAGTGCATCCTTACCTTCGTTTTCCTTTATCCCCAACCATTTGGGGTAGATAGTTGCCCCTCACTGAGCCTGGTTCTGACGGAGGTTTCTTCCTGTTAAAAGGGAGTTTTTCCTTCCCAGCTTTGCCAGGTGCTTGCTTATAGGGGGTCGTCTGATTGTTGGGGTTTTCTCTGTATTATTTTAGGGTCTTTATCTTACAATATAAAGCGTCTTGCAGCTGTACTATTGCTGTATATACCGGAGCTAGGTAGTGTAGTGGTAGCACGACTCACCTTTGGAGTGGGAGTTGCAAGTTCGAGTCCCACGCATGAAGGGTCCTGGCTAGACCCTTCATGCTAAAAACCACAAAGCCCTGGAATGGTGCGGCTGCAGCACGGACACAAAAGTTTTCACTGCAACTTGTACTCTTTATGATACTGAATGTGACAAATAATGAAAAAGCTTGCTGTTTTGTTTTGAGGCCACTGTTGTTGTGAAATTTAATTGTATATAATTTAATTTCCCTTTCTCGTTTTTTATTGCCTTGCCAACTCTTTTTTTTCATTGATCCCTTGTCTCCTCTCTGTCTACTAGACTGCTGCCCCTAAGGAAGGACTGGCTGATCCTAACAGGACTTCAAGCCAACGTCCTCAACCTCAAGGTTTCTGAACACTATTCACCAATGTAAAAGGACTGCTGCTGTAGCATGTCTAGAAAACACTAACTAAATTCATCATTGAACAGTCCCCTTGCTAACATCACTTTCTGAGATGAAGTATCCACTAGCTGTTAACTTGAACATCTTCCTTATCAAACAAAGTACTGCCATCAGAAAGTAAACAGGTGGGAAATAAGTATTCAGTGCTTTCACATCGTTGTATTGGGACTTGATACTGTAACACATAGATGCCCGATCATCCAGTTTACCAGCGATCTGTTAATAGACCTGTTTGTTTTTTTCTGCCAAGAATTAGACAAGAAGACCAACAGTAATGTCTTCTCTGTACTGTAGATATGCAGCTACCATTAGCTTTGCCTGGGCATGGAAACTGGGAAAAACAGCTTACCTGGCAACCCGATCCACCAATAAACACCTTTAGAACTCACTGATTTGCACTTTGACGTCATGTGTTGCTCTGTGGCTTTCACAGGTTTTGTATTCATCAAAATTATGACACACATCTTGTCAAAATGGGAAACTTTGATCTGCTATGGTTTCTTTGGAAAGAGCCATGCTGGCTGTTTCCCCTGTTTCCAGGCTTTGTTTTTAGCCTACCTAATTACCTACTGAGTGTAGCTTCATGTTTACCGTATAGGTACAAGAGGCATATTCATCTTCTCATCTAACTCTTGGCAAGAAAATGAAGGAGTGCAGAAGAGTAGAAGCAGCTTGTATTTTGTAAGCATACTGATCCTTGTTCCTTGAACTCAACAGTTTCCTTCATTACTGCCTCAAACTAGTATATTGACATCATGGCTTCACTTCGGTGTTGACAGAAATGATTGGTGCACTAGTCTGGGTCCAAGAACAGCAAGAAGCCTCTTCTATCTGTCAAAGCTATGCCTTGCCTCTTTTTAACTTGCGGCATTCATTTATATTAACAAGCCAGTGTTGTCTGTTTTTAACTTGTGGCATTCACTTGAATTAACAAGCAAATGTATATTAAAATGCACTTAGCCAGCATGTTAAGTTTAATTGCAGATGTAATGTAAGTTTTCAAACGTGTGTGTGTGTGTGTGTGTGTGAGAGAGAGAGAGAGTGTGTGTGGTGGTGTTTGTGCTCAGGGCTGATGTTTTAAAACTAAGTGTGCCTACTAAACGCAGTGGTAAAACGCTACCCAAAGTGTTACATTAACAAAGCCATTAATGTTGGAGTTGTTGTGTTTGTCTTTGTGTGAATTTGGGTTTGCATGTTTGTTCATTGTGGTTTCTCATTTTTTGCATGGGTGTGGCAAATGCCTGTACTCCATGTGGTGGTTAAGATGTTGTAGAAATAGCTTTTTGTGTCTTATGTGAATTGATAGAGATAAATATGTGCCTATTGAGTGTTAAGATGTGCAAATCGGACTTCACTATATATGAATTATGCATTAATAACAATGCCATATGTGATACTAATTTAACACTGTGAAAACATGTGCACTTATTGGTGGATTAATGTTTTATTTTTATGTGTTCTTTAGTGAAAAGAAAAATAACTTACAGAGATTACCATCACTCTGCTTGTTAAATTTTGGCCAGCTCAATTGGGTTTCTGTGGTTTCTGCTTAAATCATTTTTATAATCTTTAAATTGCATTTTTATGCTAAATAAATTGATTTCCTTCTGGCTGAGCAACAAGATCTTGACTTTTTTTGTGAGTAGCTGATTAGAGTTTGTGTTTGGTTGTAAATAAGCCTCAACTGTTTTGTGTTATAATACTTGAAACAGGCAATCTGGCTTCATAAAGTGCAAAATATGATGTTTTTTTTCTCTCACAATTACAACACCTGATTAAATTAAGTTTTAAAAAAATTAGCATACTTTTCTTTGTCTGCATGATCATTCCTCATTTGCTTGGATCCAGACCATTGAATTGCTAATATTTGAACATCTGGCTATAGATTTGATGAAGATTTTGATTTTTAAACCTTTTCTAAATAAAGAGATTAAATAATATTTTTAATAATATAGCTAAAATCGTTTGCCACTTTCTGTACTTGCTTGACTGATGTGGCGAAAATCAATTATAATAGCGGTCAATAAAATATTAAGCAAATCTCTAAACACAATGTTCCCTAATTCTGGGTTTGTAGCCAAGCAAATTGTTATTGTGTCTCCCTTTATGAATTATGTTTGTACAAATTGTATTTTCTTTGGTTTTTATGCGTCGTGAGTCCCAAGCAACCATTGGGATGCTTTATGACAATCTGATCAAACGTAAGACTCGTGGCCAATTAGCTGCTTGACAGCAGTGACTCTCTGAGAACACATGGGATGAATTTTCATGAAGTTTTTGTAATGAGAAAAAATATATATAAATTCATAAGTCCATAAACAGGATTCTGTTTACATTTTTCAAGCTGTGTTCAAAGAGGCTTTATAATGTAATTTACATTCAGTAATTCTGTTTTGGAGAAAATGAATTCTGAACTGCTGGAAACTCATCCCTGCCCTGCCGCTTCTAGCTCAGCTTGTGTAATCACTTGGTTCTTTTGTGTTGCATGTCCCGCCACGTTGCTGCTTGTGTTTGGATCACTTGTTCTAAACCGGTATTTCTCCTTTTGTTGTTTACTGTCTTTCTCCTCACCGTCAGTCTGATTCTTTCCTGCCACTGCCTGTTTTAATTAGCGCACTAGTGCTGGTCACGTGACTTACTGTGCATAACACTTGGCATGATAGGCGAATCACCGCACCTTCTTTTAACTGCTGTTCTGCCTCCCCCTGCTGGTCATTACAGCCAAAACATTCAGAGCCTGCTTTGCCCCAGTCTATTCTTGATAGATTAGTTAGATAGGATTTCTATGAATGTCTGGAATCATTTTGTGAATGGGCATGTTTAGATTCAAGCTCATTTTCTATGTCATGTTCTGCTTTGGTTTTTGGTGAGTGTTACAAATGCCTGGTTGTCTAACGCTGCACTAACAGTCTCTAGAGTTTAAATACTGATGCTTGTATGTTCTATTATTAACCCCCTTTTTGCATTTGGGTGTTGTATAGCAGTGGAAGTACAAGTTCATATAACTATATTTCATCTTTTAGGTGCACCAGTGAAAGCGCAGAGTGTGGACACATCATCAGAATCAGCTAAGAGAGCATCTGAACCAGTACCAAAGCCCAGCCAGGCTCAGAGACCTGGTCCAGGTCCAGCTCAGAAACCAGTTCAGGCTCAGAAACCAAGCCCAGTGCAGAAAGCTGCCTCAGTCACAAAACCACCAGTACCGAGGCCTCCACCAATGATGAGAGCCCCGTCTGTCACAAAGCCAACCCCAGATTCTGCTTCCACTTCAGCCCCAGCCAAAGCTTCACCATCATCCCCTGCAAAAGTACCGGCAGCTGCAGCTCCAGGCTCTCCACCAACCAAAGCAGCAGTCGCAGTTTCTGGCCCCGCTGCAGCCTCAGCTGCAGCTCAGGCTTCTCCCCCAGCCTCTCCTCCAACCACAGAGCAGCCCAAGCCCCAGCCTCAAGGCTCCCCATCCCCAGCACCTGGCAAACCAAAAGATCTTCCCCCCAAACCCACACCACCTGCAAAACCCATTCCTCCTATGCGCAGAAATTCCAAACCACAGCTCCAGCCTAAGCCACAAACCGCACCTCCTCCGAAAGCTTCGCCCACACCCCAGCCCACTGCCCAAGCACCAGCTCAGTCTTCAGATACAGCCTCGGTCTCTGCCCCAGCACAGGTTCCGTCCCCAGCCAAAGCCAGTCAGGTCCAACATAACATCCAGTCTCCAGCTAAGGCTCCAGTTCAAGTTAAGCCAGCTGCTGCTTCCCCGAACCCTGAGCCAGTCCCAGCTGAAGCAGCCGCAGCACCGGCTGAGGCCGAGGCAACAGTGGAAGAACAATCGCAGCAAAAGACTCACCCTCTTCTGAAGTAAGAGCTGAATTATCAACACGCTTATTTAAAGACATTCATTCATTCATTTGAATACAAATTCTCCTTTATCTGTCTTTTCTCGATTTCCCCCTCCTTTTCTCCATTCTCTTCCCAGTAAATCCCAGTCCCTGACCAATGCCTTCAACGCCTTCAGCGACTCTTCTTTCTTCCGCGGGGTCTCAAGCTCCGGAGGCGAAGGCCAGGAGGAGGCAAAGGCCGAGACCATTCGTAACCTTCGAAAGTCTTTCGCCAGCCTTTTCTCTGACTAGACACACCCTCCATTTACCATTGGCCAGTGATGACTTGATTGACATTAAATGTGAACCAGTCTGAGATTAAAGTTTGTGTGTTAACTGTACTGTATTCCCTCTGTCCCGGTCCCTCTTCTGCACCACTTTTAGCTTTCCTGTGTGAGTAACAGTGAGGCCTGCTGGGTAGGATGTTCCGTGAATGAACCCAGACTAATAGGTCTGAAGGAGTTAAGTCATTGATATAGAATATATTATGATATAGTAGAAAGAATAGAATAAAAAATTATTTTTTCCCAGCGCACACAAAGGAACAGAGTCTAAGGTATAATGAAAGTATAATATTAAAGACTACAGATGGAATGTACATAAGTTTATATACAGTATATAAATGCAGTATAAACACAACTATAATGGGAGAGAAGCCAATAATAATAAAAAAAGAAATCAGCAGCACTTTTTGATTAGCTTTGCAGTCAGTGACATAACTCTTTCATTCAGTAGCTGGATTTATACAAATGTTAATGTTCAGATATGACATTTGGTTTCTCCTACATTTGATGGTTTCCAGTGAATCGTTGTTGGTCAGCAAGTCAGTAAAAAGGGAAGAAGAAAAAAAAAGAGATACTTCTTTAAAAGATTTGTTCCTGTCTGTGTAAATCCAGCCGTTGTGTCTCTCTGGTCCTTGGCTACCGACTACTGGGCTCGTCATTGCTGCCCCTTTTTGTCTATAAGCCTTGAAGTTCATTTATGTGTGCGTGTGTTTTAGGGGGGAGGGGGGGATATCTGTATGTTCATTTGTGTTCACTTGTTGTGCATGGCTCCTCCAAGTGTGTGACTTTTTGGAGCAAGTGAGAGCTCTATCAGTGTTAGACTTTGCCCTCCGTTGCCTCTCTCTCTCTCTCTCTCTCTCTCTCTAGATGTTGTAGCCTTATTGTGAACATGTTTTCAATTCACAGCTATGTGTGTTAGCTGTGCAGACCTGGGTCAATTGCATATTAAAATGCATTCATTCACTATGAAGCTTTGAGCATTGGAATCAGCGTGCCGCTGCTGTTTAGGAGGAGCACGGCTGGCGAGTAAATGAATGCATTTCACGTGGTAACTCATGTCTGTAGTTGTGACTGGTGATTTCTTGTTTCACCTCTGTGTAGATCTATCAACAGTATTGTACTTTGTTGATTATTCTCATGAAAAGACATTGAGACAGTAGTGCAATAACACCTCGACATGACTGTTGAGTGCTGTCACCCTATTATATTATCATACATACGGGATCTGTGTATGTGTTGAATACCTTACTCTTACATTCCCTTTAAGATTTCTTTCCATGGTGACTCTCCAGGTTGCTCTTTACGTGCAGTCAGCATCTGATCTGAGTACTATCACAACTGTTGGTGTTTCGTCCTTAGCCTTGTATGTATAGGTGCAATGAATTTTACGCAGCCTGGATTGAACCCTCTACCTTCACCGGTCATTTTTGGTTCAGTTGTTGCATTTCAAGAACGTACGCGTAAAAACAAATCCTACGACCTGCATATCAACCTGTCGGCTTATCCATTTCCATGACTATGTTGCAAGTAAACTTTGACATATTGTATTTGTCAGAAGTTTATTTATTTTTTTGTAATATATTTATTTATTTTTGAGGTTCCATATTTATGGTAAAGTATAAAATGTTTGTTTTATATTGTGTTTTTATTTGTAATGCAATCCTGCTTTGCATGATCTGGTGACTGGTTTTTTTTTCTGTACAGATAAAAGTTAATAAAGATGTGGTTCCATCATCCCACTGATTCACTGAGAGTCATGCCAGTGGCTGTGTCTTTTCTTTGAGTGTTTTCTTCACATGGGCACATCTATTTCACACTCATAAAGAAGTGTGGTGCATCTGTGTAAGCATATATGGCCTGGGATAGATGTGGATATTCACCAGTCAGGGAAAGTCTAATTAAAAAGCTGCTGTTGAGCAGACTAAAACCAAGTTCGCCACAGCCACTGCTTCTTCTGATTTCAAACTACAAACCTGAAAAAAAGTAAGTTTCTTCTTCTTTCGCTTCCTCCCTTTAAGGATTGCCACAGCTCATCAGCTGTCTCCATTACCATGTCACCAATCCTAAAATACTGCAACATTGAAACCACTGTGAGTAAGATAAAAACAAAATATGCAACTGCTAAGACAAGATTTTGACTTAGGTGTCACCGACGTCCATGTGATTGTGTCACATGGACGTCTGAAGAGTCTGAAGAGCTGTATGCACTGGCATGGCTTGTCTAGCAGGAAATCTGAGACATACCACATATCACAAGACAAAGTTTTGATTAAAGTGATTAAAAGGACTTTAAGCTTTAAGACACATGACTGTTAAAAGCATCTGTTGAATTGTGAACTCAACAGATTTGCCCCAGTGTGAAGAACTACACCCTAATTTACCAGATAATTTTTTTTTTTTAAAAAAGCACACGTGGCACAGGGTCCCACATTCATTCATCACACTCTTAGAAATATTCACACTCAAAACCTTTACTGAGATACATTGTTTAATTTGTTGGTATGTCATTTTGCTCTCAGCATATATATTTATTTTCCTTTAGATGAAAAATACTAAGACATCCACAACAGAGTCTCCCTAACAAATCTAGCAATGCCAGAAGGCTTACTGTATATCAAAACATTGTAGAGCGTTATATCTTACACAGGCAGCACAATATTTACATTTTAGGAACACTTAAAAGTAGAAAAATGATCATTTGCCAGCACCATCACATAAATTTAAGCGAGCGAAGTGTGAATTATTGATGTCTTGTGGTGTTTTATTTAAGAGGCACTGGGTTGAATTTTCTCATGTGAGGCAGCAGATGGCACTGTGTATATGTGGAAGTGCTGTCAATTGTGTACTTGCCATTTCTCAAGATTAGCATTTTATAATTATTTATTACACTCTTTAAAAATACCTTACATATAAATATCTCTAAAACATCTCTAAATATTTCTCTAAAAACATTACTTATACATACAGACGTGTGTAAAAACACATATTAATGACACTTTTAAAAAAAAAGTTCTTTGTCATATTTTCCTCATCCTGTTCTTCTTTCATATCCTGCCTTTAATGTCACGCTTTTGTCACGCTTTAAGAAGGCGAGTGGCGGAAGGGCCCTTTTTACATGTGCCACTTTAGCCTTTAACATAAACCACAATACTTTTGCGTGAAACTGAACTTTTTTTTCCCCTCTCTGTTGTGTAAAGATGCAGACAGTGTGTTTACTGTATGCAGCATAAAAAAATCTGACATAAACAGATGCTTCATCTACATCGCAAAGGGTTTCAAGGTAATGTCAAGAATAAACGATTTATTAAGATCGCTCTTTTTAAAATTAAAAACAGAACCAGTTCTTCAACAAAGTCTGCCAGCGCTGATATGCACAGTGAAGACAGAGGAAACACACTTTGCTTTTGGCTCTTGGTCCATGGGGCAACCAGTCAACAGAGATCTGTGGGAACGTCTCCATCACGTTGCTCAAAGGGACATTTATGTGGGCGGCTAACTCACCAAGCAAGCCTATACTAGCCAAATCCTGTTTGTCTTGGTGCTCATCCCAACCTGCTGGAGGGAGAGATGGGAGATTAAATGTTATAATCTAAACATTTAGTTCATTTGTCATCCCATACATACGAGCATGGAGGGACAAATCAAGCCAGTTTGGCCGATTTCTTCTGTCATAACGTTAACTGTGAGGGTTTCAATTTCCTCACTAAAAGCTGCGTTGATTTTTGAGCAGCTTGCACCCCTCCTAAGCCTGAAAAATGACAAGTCTTTTCCACTTTATAATAATCACGACAGCGTAGGAGAGCCCTGTTAAGATACACAAGTACTTTGATGATGAACATTTTCAGATACCAGAGCTCCAGTCTGCTGGGATTCGACTCTATAAACAATCAGAAATTATTGCTTTGCTTTGTTTGTAACAGCCAAACTCTCAGGGGTGTCATTTTTTTTTTATCTCTGCAAAAAAAGAAAGAAATTCTGCATGGGGAGGATGTTATGCATGTGAGACAGAGTGAGAGAATATGTGTAAGTGTGTGTGTGTGCGCGTGTGTGTGTAAATAACCAAAGTGTAGCAGCTGTCTCAGTCCACCATACTGAGTTATAATAGATCAAAGGCAGCTAAACTGAAGCTTACTGTTGCACTCACAGGGTAGCAAAATTAACAGCTGCATTTACCTGCATTTGAAAGAGTTTTTTGTTTTGTTTTTTTTAGAATTGATTGCAGTGTTGAGCAGTGAGTGGCAGGGCTTAACATCGGTTGCGTTGAACTGCTTCAAAAGCAGGTTGAAAAGTCACCTCACAGAGATTCTACCTTGAAGTTTGAGAAGTAACACCATCAGGTATCTGTTCACACATTTGCTTTAGTTTGGTTTTGACACAAATCCCACTACAATTTTTGGACTTGTTACATTTTTATTGAAAGACCTTCTAAGAATTCCAGCACATGCTATAGATTCATATTTATTTGTTGCAATCACAGTAACACGACGACGGCTAATAACAGAGGTCTCTATTGCAAACCAAAGATTACAGTTTGCTAAAATTACTTCCTGAAAAACCATGAATGCAAACCAGGACATGCAGTTCTGTGCATGCTGTTTCAACGTCACACATAGCCACCTCAAAGCGAGCAGCCCCAACAGGTCAGACTCTGGTCAAATGACACTTTGACCAAAAAAAAAAAGCGGGGGGGGGGCAGCTTTATTGCTTTGTGTGTTTTCTACAGGCCTCTTTGTACCTGTTGGGCTGCTGTACATTTCAGCACTGGTAAATGTTCAAAAAAAAATCTAATATGTGGGTTTGTTCATGGGTTTTGTTTAGCCAGCTGTACTCATGCAATGGCACATTTCAGTCTAAACACCCACCTGCACCATGAGTGCTGAGATGTTTCATTCGTAATCTTAAGAATAGCTCCTTCAGTCTGTGGTAAGTAGGGTATTTACAGCAGTTCAACATCCGATATGTAGTCAGATATAACAAAATGTGATTTCAAGATAAGGATGTTAAAAAATATGAACCACATCTGCTTTCAGTCAGCAGAGTAAAAAAATTAAAAGTAGCCCTTAGATTCTGTGTCTAGTTTACCGTTACAGAGCGAGCTGTGTGTTGAGGTTAGTCGAAGATCCTTAAATCTACAACAAAGTCTAAAAAGATGCAGCACGCAGGCAAACTTACTATTCATTGTGCACCTGTTTTTGCACTAAGCTGAGTTTCAGCAGGCTAGCTGACTGTCCGGATGGCGTTTCATGAACTAAGTGATGCAGCAGAGTACAATTTCAGCTTCAGTAAACACATGAGAGGGTCGACAGGATGTTATCTGCTAAACGACACTCGCAGGATTTCCTAGTGAACTAGATGACTTAATTGCACAGTCAAATGATCACCCTGTTGTCTTTCAGCAGTTGAATTCAGTCCCGTCTTCTGAGACCAAAGACTGTGATGTCAGAAATATGACTGTAATCAGCTCAATAGTCATCACTGGTAAACTAAGTGACTAAGAGGGGGGGAGCCCGACAGACAGCAACAAAACAAGCAACCACTTACTGTCAAGTGACTGAGTATCAAAGGAACAATTCACTATTATTGGGGGATGAACTTAATATCGAAATTTAAATTAGATGGTTAACAGTTTAGTACAGCTGCTACTAATGAAGTAGTTACAAGTTAGCTTTCAGATTTGATGTATACAAGACGTCAGCTTAGAAAACACGTTGTACTGTTTTCGATTAAGCTACCGACCAGTACTGGAACTAAAACGAGCCCCACCTTAAGAAACTACATCAACAAACCCGTGCTTACACGTGAATGCATCAGTATTAGTGATCCAAAAATATCAAACAAGAGAGTTAATCCAAGCTATGACTTCTCAGTGTGTGCCTCCATAATGGAAACTGTCAAAGTTTAAGTACGTGTAATTGAGTAATGGAGTATTTTTTATAACGATTCTAGTGAATCACGATATATAAATTACATTAACCTGAAATGAATTTTTCTTGCCATGTTCAACTGGTTGTCTTACTAAAAATAAAAATAAATTTTATTATTTTTTTAAAACTTTAAAAAAAAAACCTTACCAAATAAAATGTAGCCTTACTTGCTTAATCTACAAAACCAGTATCAAAAAGCCGAACTAGTTCTTGGAGGGGAACAATACTTTAAAGAAACTCACTTGTTCCATACACAGTTCCCGGAAAAAAAAACTAGCGTGACACATAGCAGGTAAACGATATACGAATGCAGTTTACTATTGGTGCATCTTAGTTAGAGGAGCTTCTCACAAGTGGTAAGTGTATTTCATTAGTTTTTAACCATACCAAAATGTGATTTTTTTTTTCTTTTCTTTTAGCAGTCTTTGGTCTAAGGTAACCCACTGAGCTCTTTCCTATAGTCAAAGTTATATCAAACTATCTTAGCTACCTGTAAGTTAGGCAAGAAAGTGAATATGTGCTTTGCTGAAAAGGTGGAACTATTCCTTTAAGTTATTTGTTCCACATGGCTAAACACCTAAGAAACAACACTTTTAGGTCTGAATTTTACATTACCTGTTTCTCCCATATGGGGCAAACAACTGAGAAAATCCACTATAATGGGTAATTTGATGCCTCTGCCTGTGTCCTCAAGATCCCGATCGGTTGTGTTGAGAGGGAGGAGAGAGAGCGAGCGAGGCAGGCAGACACGACCACAGCTGCTGCTGCTGCTGTTTGAGCAGAAAACCGCACAGCAAACACACCGGACCTCTTTGACGCCGCGCTCCCGTGCGCACGTTGCGGACGCCACGGTTTGTTTGGGGTTTTTTTCCGTTGTTTGTTTGGGGTTTTTTTTCGAGTTTTGAAAGAAATTTAACACCACCGAAAATAAAAGACAAACCATCCAGCTTCAGAAACAGAGAGTGTGCGCTGTCTCCTCTGCGCCTCAACACACCGATCAGGTCAGTCACCTTCCGGTCGGCACAGAGTCTGCCGCGCTGAGTGTTGCGGTTGCTGGGCTGGGTGAGAAAATACGGGAAAGCACCCGTAGGGGGGAGAAAGTTATTTAAATTAATGAAGACTGGGTTAATATTACACTGTTGCAGTCTAATCTGATATTAAATATTCGTGCACGTGAGCCAAAAAAGGGTGATTTGATTAAAAAGTAGTTTAAACAGGTAGATCCCAGCTGAACACTTGTTGATTTATCCAGCTGTGTCTAAATCAGGTTTTATTTGTGCGTATTGTCCCCGATGTAAATGTTAAGGTCGACACGCACAGGTAGCCTACAGTGTGACAGGATGGCTGTGGCACACAGTTTGGGGGTGGCAATGACGGGGGGCGGGGGGCGGCCACAGGACTGACAACTGACACAAAGTCAGGTGTTGGGCCATAGTGTGCCTGAAGGCCATAGTGTGAGTGTGAGCTTGACATGCAAACACCAGGCAGAGATTTTACCCATCAAACTGACCACAGCCTCTCTGGTGAGTGCGAGGAATGCTTTGTTTGTTTCTGTGTATGTTGTGCTGAAAAACTTTGTTGAATACCTCCATAAGCATTTATCTGAGTAAAGTAGGCTTTTTACAGGGCCTATACAATACATTCTTGGATGTGTACTTCTGTGAAGTCTATACTTTTTGTGTCATACGTGGAATTTGTGGATATGTCACACACGCTTCAGGCAGTTTTGTGTTCTTGGAATTGACAGGAAAATAATGGTGGTGACTCAGCAATATTGTTGACTGGAGCTCAGAGTTAAACACTCGTTTCTCTTTGAGGCTTGCTGCACGGCTGTGTGATAGGTGATGTCTTTATGGTATTCTTTTAAGACTCAGTAATGACACACGGTGAGAAAGCTTGTAAGAGCCCCTTGTAAAGCGTAAGAGTGTCACAATAAGTTCAACTGTTTTCCTCATCGCTTTGTACGATCTTCATGTCAGTCGTCTCATAACACCGTGGAGTTGCTGGAAAAATGTTCAGAGACATTTTAGAACAGCAACAATCACCATTTTATCCATTATATCTTGCAAATCACAACTTTTGGTTGAAAACTTAGTTTGCTATTTACATACACAAGACATTTCATGTGTTTGGTCTGTTTACTTTCCTCTGAGACTATTATATGTTATATTTAAAATCACAGCAGCTTTATTGTCACGGTACGTTGACCCTCAAAAACCAAAGACTGGGAATCAATCTAAGGCAAGTGTAAAAACAGCTCCCCAAGTGAGTAAGTACATGTCAGTGGTAGTAAATGAGCTGAAGCAGTCATGTTTTATCATAATATTCAGCAAAGATAAAGATAGTGTAAAATCAGCAGCAATATATTTTTAACCATTAAGTCAGAAAGTCAGAGAAACAGTGTCGACAAAAAAAGAGGAGTGATTTTATTTAAAAGTAGCAGTAGTACATTTTTAAAGGTGATCTCAAGTAACAGCAGCATTCGTACTCAAACTGATCCTGTGAATTATTAGACATTTAGCAGAATGAGCTCACAGATTAAACGTCCATGCAACGTGACCCTTGATGTAATACGGCTATTTTAAAATAAGAGAACTTAAAATATGACAAGTTATAAAAAGATTATTTTTTTCTGATTAACTCCTAGATTCATGCTGTAATATCGTTTTACTGGGTTTACAACATTTTGTTGAAGTCATTTGCGTTGCTGTCATGTAAGTTTGGTAATACTCTGTTTGACAAAGACTTTTTGTTAGCTTTTTGAATCTTTTGTTTCGCTGTGTCTGATACGCAAACAGATTCAAATATTTGTGTCTAAAATCTCCGGGAACTTTAATCAGTTAGAGAAATATCTCATATCTTTGGTGAAATTAGCCTGTAATCTCTGCATAGGCTGCTTAAAATCTGACACTAACCAATTGAGTGTGTTGATACATCATCAATCAGTGCATTATTGCCTGTCGGGTTATATAACTGCTGAAGTGAGGCGTGTGTGTGTGTGTGTGTGTGTGTGTGTGTGTGTGTGTGTGTGTGTGTGTGTGTGTGTGTGTGTGTGTGTGTGTGTGTTGGTGCGTGTGAGAGAATGACTGTGATAGATTTGGACTTTGCTTAGTTGCCATAAATGAAAGGAGTGCCTCAAGATACCATGCTATGTTTTTGTTGTCCATCACACGTGCTGAAAGTCTTGTTTGACTTTCCGTAGATGATATACTTCTGCACAAAGCCACAGAGACAAAGTTCAGCCTCTTAAAAACACCTCCGCACAGAGAATTGCCTTAGTTCTTGAAAATCTGTGTTAATTTGAAATCTATGATGAGAGAGTTGCCGCTCCACTATCCAGCGGTTTTAAAATGTTACAAAACCTCGCTAAGAGCCAAGCATAATCACTGCATGAAAGGAAGGAAGACAGTGTGCGCATTTGTGTCTGCATAAAATCCAGATAAAAGAGAATGCCACGTTCCTATACAGCCCACAGATAATTAACCACTTTTGTTTCTACACCACCAACACTTTGGTTTGTTTACTATATATCAGATTAACTTATTCTGACTGTGTTTTTCAAAAGTGCGTGTTTGATTTCCTTTTATCTGATGACATGCGTATTTGACGCAGTTTAGCCTTAAGGTCATGTATTTGTTTTTTCAATTGGGTGTAATTATTAACTTCAAGGCCAATCATTTCACCATTTACTGTAAGTTTAAAGCAACATTTCGGCTGCAGAATTCTACTGACAACCGAAATATGGGGCACAAGCAGGTAGGGCTGGGCCATATTATACCGTTCACGGTAATACCGGTATAATGTTAGGCAACGATAGGAAAATGAAATATCGCAATAGAATATGAGTAAAACGCGCATGCGCAGTGCCTTTGTTTTCATACGCACATGGCCGATTGTTGAGTGAAACAGATGAACCAGAATTGGTTTGTAAAAATGGTGCAACTTCAGTGATGTGGAACTGGTTTGGTGTTTGTCCGTCAGATACACGACAAAGCACATTTTTTTGCAGAACATGCAAGCGGCCGTCGTTATTGTGGTATTTGTCGGACTAAGATGCTCTTAAATCTGGGAGTAATCTGGGTCCTAAACTCCGTATACTTCAGGTCAAACAACACTGCAGCATCACTGAGAGTTAAAAACTGTCTAAATTCTTTCATCTTTAATAAAACGATCAGCATTGCTGCTTTACCACATGTAACTATGAAGTTTAACTTCCAGGCATCCATGAAAACAAAATTTATTACATTTAACGGAGTTAGAAGTTAGCAGGAAGCTAGCGGAAGTTAGCTCGCTAGTTTCGCTAGTTACCTAAGCATGATATAGCATGTTCTGACTGAGAGATTTCTGAAAAAAATCAAACGTACAGCTCTGCTATCACTTCCAACATAAATGAAGACAGGAAACTAAACAGCAGTGACGTTTGTAGGGTTACTGAAGTTGGGCTAGCTGTTATATAATGATGTGCTACGTGATCGCTAGCGACACAGCTATGTTAGCATAACATAAACAGTGAAGCTGGAGGACGAACAGTAACACTTTTCCACTTATAAAAGTTAACGTGAAGGTTCCTCATGGTTAGAGACAAATGCAATCGCATGGCAGGATGCTGTAAACGGACCAAACTTCAGTAAGGAGAACAACTGAGATAATCCATCCACAATACAAGGTTAGTCATTAATGTACTGCAACAACATGGGAATAGAGCAGCTGCCAGAGAATTCAACATTAATGAATCAATGGTACAGAAGTGGAGGAAGCAAGAAGAATGAGTTTAATAAAGTTTGATTTATCTGACTGCTTTGTTTCGCTTAATGTGCCTTATAATCCCGTGCACCTTATGGTCCGAAAAATACGTACTGCACACTACAGTTTAATGTTGCAAAGCACCTCTTTTTAACTTCAGTGGATATTATACATGGTTATGCTCAGGATATGTCAGCCCATTTCTACTGGAAATGCCTTTTGGTTAAACTTTCAGCAAGGAATTTGCATTTGCACTGTTACATTTTTATAAAGCTTTAATGTACATAAAAACCAGCTTCTTGTTTAAGTGAAAATAAATGGAAGGTTGTCTTTTTGCGCTAGTAATCTTGTGGAGTTGTATTTTGTCTCGCATCAATTATATCGTCAGTTATATCGTTATCGCAAATTTTCAAATATATATCGTGATAAATATTTTTGGCCATATCGCCCTGCTCTACAAGCAGGTTATTTACGAATGAAAAATTCTGCTTTACTAGTTAAACTTATATGTCTGGTCTCCCTTTCTTCAAACCAGTGTCCCCTCCTCTTTGCTGTAAAATTTGTGCCTTTGTTGATTTCTATACTGATTTTATTTGTATTGATAAGCATTATGAGTTACTTGATTTTTAGCCCATTTTTGCGGGGTCACATTTTTACATTATTGTATATTTAGAGCTGATCAACATCAACTGTATATTTGGGAAATGTCAAAACTTCCCTCTGGTTAACATTTCACCATTTCTTAGACTGAATCAGAAGATTGAGTCTGACGTTTAGCATGCCGAATGTGTTAGATGTGGGTTTTTTAAACAATGCAAATTGAGTCGACAGAACCTTCGGCAAAATAAATGTTTTGCAACCACAGCACCTGTTCGCATTATCACTCTCACAATGATTCCTAAATCACAACAACACCTGCTACCTGAGAAGTGACTCGTGTTTCTCATTTCTTTACATGCTGTCCTAAATACATCTGTGTTTGTGTGGGAAGGGAACATGTTTTAGTTGCCAAGTGTAAACATGATGCCTTTCAGGTATTTCTCTTCTGATGCCCGCTTAAAATTGCTGTCTCAATTTTAGACTGTGAACATGAGAAATCACGTTTTCCTGGGGCTCGTATTAAAGCCCTAATAAAGGCCCTAATTTTATTAGAGATCTGTCGACCTATCCAACCTTTACTGTCATATATCTTTACTATTGTTTACTATTGTTATTGTAATGGATTAATCTACTGATTGTTATTAATTTTGAGTTCTCTGAAAAAATTCATTTTACCCTGAATATTGAGAAACGATTTATTGATCGTTAAGATTACCCCTGCTCAATCATCTGTTAATCTGTTATCAACTTTCACATGCTTGAAAATGAAGAGACGGTATGTCTGGAACACAGTGGTTTTTTTCTGACATACATCATGGAGGTAGCCAACCAGTAAACTATTGCGTTGCAATATTCGTAGAGCCTTTTAACAAAAGTAATTTTTAGCGAAAAGATACCCAAGTACAATTTTACCCGGACTTCCTAAAGTTTGGAGAAACTTCCTGGTTCAGCTTTGATCAAACTCATACTGGATGGAACTGCCGTGACGTCACGTGTTTATTTTTGAAGTCCCTATTTGAGGCTTCGAGATAAGCATTTTCACTGCTGCCATCTTGGTATTTTGAAACCGGATGCAATGAGAGCTGGTTCTGACTGTGAAACTGCATGCCTTTTCTCTAATGGCGGTCATTAGACAATGAGCGTTCCGCATATATTCCTCATTTCTGAAATACAGCACGGTCAATTTTATTTTCAATGATTTTTTTATTTAATATTTATATTAAATAAAATGAGTTCTTGAGTCTGTAAGCTAAATGCTTCCAGTTGTTTTCCCATAGGCTTCAATTACAAGTTTCCCCCCGATGGCCATCGTTGAGTGCAAGTTAAAGGCATGTACGCATTGGCTTCACTTTTCAGACCCCAAAAGCTACAGCCATCTTTTAGACTGTCTATACTTGGATGGAGTAATGCATTATTAATGGTATGTTCATATTTAATCTGTTTATTGGTTTCAAATGACACTGTTTAGCTAATCTGTTGGCTGCATGATACTTTGAATGTTCACCCCAAAAAGTTGATTCAGATTTTTTGGATTTCCTTGCCTGGAATTACTGTACAGAGTGGGGGATAAATGGATGGACTGATAGGGTTATGGAAACGCACACACCAAGGGGGACGAATACAAGATATACACAGGGAGAAGCTAAAGCAGAGAAGACACACGGGGAAACACAGCTGAAAAGAATCTGACTGATGAGACAGGGTAAGCAAAACTAAACTCTACATCAGTAAGGAGACTATCAAAATAAAACAGGAAACAACACAAACTGAGACTGAGACTTGACACAGGAACTCGTCCACAGATGAATTAACATGAAAGGACAGGGAAACCAGACAGAACACAGAGACAGAGATGAGACCAGGAACAGAGTAGGCATGAAAGACGAGTAACATAATAAAACAAGTTTTTCAACTTGAAAAAAACAAACTCAGATGAACTTGAGAATACAAAACTCAAGACTAACTAATACAGAACTAAAACTAAAAGATCTCTTAAATTCCAAAGAATGAAAAACAAGATGATAACAAACTCAAAAACTGTGTCCAAGACCCAGGACCATGACAGAATCCTCCTTTACCAGTCCAACAAAAAGGGTATTATTGAAGAAAAAAACTGGTGCTGTAACATTAGGAGCTCTTCCCATTATGGTGCAAAAATAGTTGTGGACATTAACCTGGTAATCTGTTGACTAGCCCTTCTAGGTGTTTTAGTGGTGAGTACAAGACAACAGATGACCTGCGTGAAACTCTGACATTACTAACACCATGTTCTAACCTACTGAGCCAGAACAGTCAGTACATATCTCAGACTTACATTGCATTTAGCCAACATTGTTGAGACACTAATCCTGCATCTTGAGCCAAAAATAGTCATTGTCGGAGAAAAAAAATGCAACATGAGGCTGAGGTTGGAGGGGGATTTGGTTTCCAGTCAATCCAGATTCATAATATGGTCCACTGTGTAAGTTCTCATTATTAATTCTAATAATTCACGCAAA
Source organism: Aulonocara stuartgranti (assembly GCF_965226115.1). Lineage (NCBI taxonomy): Eukaryota > Metazoa > Chordata > Actinopteri > Cichliformes > Cichlidae > Aulonocara > Aulonocara stuartgranti. The sequence continues at coordinate 17,780,803 of NC_138943.1, read as the reverse complement.
ATACATGAACATTTTACAGCAGTTAGAGCCTTAGCCAGCGACTGCATTGTAAACCGTTAGATAAGAACATTACTATGAAAATGTTAAAACAACTTGCAGAAATTATGAACACAGCAAATCGATACTGACTTTAGTAGAGTAATAAATTATACTGTGTTACAAGAGTATCGTTTGCATGTAGATATACCCCATCAGGATTCTCCTTCCTAATTTAGCTTTCTTATAGCTGATGACCTGGAACTACCCAGGGAAAGGACCCATCCTCAGATTTACCTCTGCATCCTGTCAGACAAAAAAAAGTTAAATTAATGACTTGAAAACAACTGGAACAAACTGAACCTGGAGCTTCTGAGGCCTCATGGGAGTCTGGCACAATCAGTCCCAAAGACACAAAACACACACGTCCAGTCGCACAGTTACACACATATACTGCCATACACACGCAAGAAGGATTTTCTTGCCAATGCACTTTAACACAGAAATTATTCAACAGACTGTAGGGATATCTAGTAACCTCTGTCCTAATTTCCCTTTTAAAAAGATGTGGGAGCAAAAAGCATCTCATCAGGTCAAAATCTGGTCTCTATTGGGAACTTGAAAACTGACTCATACTTGATGTGCATCGGGTGCTTCTTGGGTTTACTGGATATGGCATTGCTTAATGCCATATCCAGTTCAGATTCTTCTCTGAATGATCTGGCTGATTTCTGCAATCCACCTCCTCAATTTAAAATTGGCTAATCATAACCGAATGCCAAATAACCTAAAAATAAATAAATAAAACAGGAACAACAACTGCCAGTAGCTTGCGTCTTTATGGAATTTTTTTTTTCACCTCTCCAAGAAGGGGTGAAAAAGTTTCCATCTGAATTTATTTGTCATGCTTATCAACCAATTTTGTCATTAATCTCTGTGAATATCTTTAGTGTTGGGTAAGGTCTCATCAAACTGGAGTCTATCTCAGCTTTCACAGGGACAGAGGAGGGGTACACCAGGCACAAGTTACCAGTGAAGTCATCACTGCCAGATCTGGCTAATAGTTTAAACTGTTTTTAGAAAAATGATAAACAACCATTATTTTTTACAGTTGACTCAAGTCTGAAGCTTTATGTCAGTGATTTTTAGATATTCAATGTTTGAATGTAAATGTCCACTTGTTATTTGCACTTACATGTGTTTGGCTGCTTAGCGTTCATGGTGAAATGCTTTCAAGTAGCATTAAAACATTAAGCTGCCAAAAACATAACAGCATGCCAAGGACTGGACAGTGTTTCATCCAGTCTTACACTCCCGTTCATGAGTATACATTTATCTTCGCCACCAGTCCAGCGTGTGGTAGAGAGCACACGCCTCCTGAGCCAACTCTGACCTTCTTCTTATACGTCCTTTACCCCTCACAGAAATTTTGTGATGTTTCTTTCTGCATACACCTTTCCTGGCACTCATATTTACAGTGCGTCTTTTGAATGAGATTCACGTCATGTGTCGCTTTGTTATTGTCCAGTTAAGTGCAGCTGACGGGAGCACACTCCCGTCTTTTCCTCTCCGCTTCGAGGAACAGGGCATGACCCTTCCCACATTGCACCTCTCCCCTTTCCTACCATATCACCCTCCTTCTCACTCCCTGTGTTTATCAACACACAAGTTTAGCAATAAATCATTGCTTGTGCGTATTCTCACATGACTTTCACAGCTGGGATCATAAGCATATAGAGTGATGATTAACGTACGTGATCACCATATAGGCACATGTGTCACAGCATGAAGCAGTGATCTCACTGTCCTTGTTTGTCATATTATCCTCATTGTTTTTATTCTTGCTCCATCCTTTTGTTTTTTTTTTGTTTTTTTTAACCTGTTTCATGTTTTCAGTGCTAGATGTCTGAAACATGTGTCTGGACTGTGCAACAAAGATAGATAAAGTCTGACTTTGTTCTCTTCTCATAAAGGAAAGGAGTGCCCCGGGCCGTGCTCCATTTATGCTGTGCACACATGTCCTTACATACATGTCTTGTACATGTGACACCATTGCTCACACAGGTAGTATTTACGAGTGGATGTGTACAAATCTGTGTGTTTGTGACCATGACAACATGCAACCACTCCTTCCCCTTAACCACTGAGGAAGATCTTGAGGCTCAAGGGACTCATCAACCATTAACTCATAGCTATTTAAAGGAACTGGGTGAGAGTTCATGTCCTCAAATTATTGTGAAAACTCATGATTCTAAAAACAGAAGCATGTATGGAAGCAGATGCATACATAAAAAGCATTACAGCTAAAAAAAAAACAAGGCAGGTGCTCTATCGCTCTTTGTTTGGCTTTTCCCATGTGCTTATGTATAGCCTTCTAACCAGCAAACACAGCAGATGAAACGTTGTTATCTCAAGAAAGCTGACCTGGAGATGCATACATGGACAGATGTTGATTTTGTGTCCATTTACATAAATATCAGTCATCCATCCAACTTGGTGTCACAGAGCCTGTGGCAGCTAATAGTGGGAGGGTATACTCTGGATAGTCAAAGGAGCTTGTAAAGAAAAGCGTCTGGACTTCTTTAAGTTGCTTGAAGACCTTTCACCTCTCATCCGAGAAGCTTCTTCAGTTCTTCAGTTCAGTTCTGAAGCTTCTTCTTTAAGAAGCAACTTAAAGAAGTCCAGACGCTTTTCTTTACAAGCTCCTTTGACTATGATGACCTGGATGACTGAGAACCTTCACAGACATATACTCTGGACAGGTTGCTAGTCTGCTGGAGGGCTCACACAGAGAGAAGAGCTGTATCTTGAGGGGAAATCCATGCAGGGACAGGGAGGACATGCAGACTACAGACAGTAAGGCCTAAGCCACCCAGGAGATTAGAACCAAGAACCTTCTTGCTGTGGCATGTCGGTGCTAACCACTGCACCACTGTGTCGCCACCAGTGGCTTGATATGTATTGTGATAAAGAAGGCAAATGAATGTTCCTTTGTTTCATTTTTATAATACAACAGTATCTGATTGACAGCTTATTTGATTATGAAATCCAAAACATTTCCTGCTCATAAAAAACTAGTATTACCAGATTGCCCCCCACCCCTTAAAAAATGAGCTTGCAAAAATGTATTTCTGACATGTAAATTCTTCTGTCTTATATGTTGTATGATGAACGTATGCATCTGTGTTTAGCTCTCTGCCTCCAAATGCCAGCAATATAACTCAGTAGTGTGCTTTATTTAATACGTTGAGTAGATCAGTAAGATAGAATATGGTCTTCAGAGACAGAGTTCTTGAGTTTAGGTTGCCCTCTTCTCACTCAAACAGTTCTCGCTCTTTCAGCAAGCGAGAATTTTGTTTGTTTGTTTGTTTCGTTGTACTCTAACTGTCAAAAGTCAAATGTAAAACAGTTCTTGCATGCACACTTACCCTTGCAAGAAAATCCGAGAAGGGCATCCAGGAGATGTTTTAGAAAGATCTTGAGCACATGGAAAGGAAACACTGCAGACATCGCACAACTTTTGCAACAATTTTTTTCAACCAAGGCGATGTCTAGGAAGAGCAGTCAGCCAGGACTAAGGTTTCGAAACATCTGCTGATCCCTTTGTACATCGTTTCCCATTTCTTATTTGTCTTGCAACATATAAGCAACAAACAAACGCAGCATATTGTGTATGCGTCCTTGCACATCTCACTATGTTTAATACGATCAAGAGCGTCCAGTGCTATAGGAGCCGCACTGTCATTTGACACAATGAAAACATATTTTGAACATCGCTGTGTGTACAGATGTGTGTGCATGGGTGATTCTGCCAAGCCATTGCACAGAATGACAGCGACCTTTTCAACGTTATAGAGTCATATGAGCAAAAATATTTGGTATATAAAAATAAATATATTTTTACTGGGACCCAGGCCAAGCAAAATGTGGTTACTCATTATGATTGTTGAGTGGATAATAAATAGAATAATATTTTAAGGATAGCTGATATGATGACTGATCAGCGGAAGGGATACTATGAGCAAAACCAAATGCATCTGGTGTTGGCAGGGCGATGTTGTATGACTGCTGTTGCACAAGTGAGATATATTATCGTTAAAAACCAAACTGCCTAAAAATGGGGAGAAAGAAGTAAACTAGTACAGTGGTCCCTTGCAATATCGCAGTTCACCTTTCGCGGCCTCGCCGTTTTATGGATTTTTTTTAGTGCAATTTTGCATGCTTTTTTTTTTTTTTTTTTGATAGAGCGCATTGTGTTCTGCATCCCGATCGGCTGTAGACCATTGTCAATCAAGCTCCTCTGTCCCGTGTCTCCTGTCCAGTACAGAATGCATTCAGCTTGTCAAATTTACATAAATCATCGATCACTAGCAGTGTCTCTGAAGTTGGTTTCATTCTATAATACTGGAGTTATTTTTCTACGAAGGTTTGAACTTTGAGAGTGTTTAAACAAGAGAGAAAGGTGTAAAAATGTTCATGCCTGTCTGAGAAAAGTGTATAAAGTGTGTAGTGAGGGGTTTTACAACCTAAAAACATCTATAATAATTGTAAAAAAAATAAAGCTGACTTTGTGGATTTTGCCTATTGCAGGTTATTTTTAGAAAGTAACTCCCGCGATTAACGAGGGACCGCTGTATTATCTCACTGGAATAAATAATTTTTTCACCTAATCTTATCAGTCTGCAGCTAAGAATTAAAAGAGTAGTTTAACATTTTTGGTAAAACAGTCTATTTATTGTTGTTACAGCTTATGATTTACATTTCTCCAAGTAGTGACACATTTCATTTAGTAAGCTTTAGCGGTACTGGTAGGTGTTTTTATTTTTAGACATAGACATCCTTGATGCTTCTCCATTTCCTGTTTTCATGCTAACTTAAGCTAACTGTCTGCGAGTTCTAGCTCTTGTTTGATCATCTCAGTCAAAAATCACATCCTCTGAAATACCAAACTGGTCATTTAGGTTCATGTCGTAACCAGCTATGACACTAATCCACGTATTGACCAGTCATTCTCATGTGTGGTTTTCGCACATGTGTTCATAGTTTATAGCTAGTGTTCAAGCATGTACTACCCCGCCCTCACTGAGCTAATGCCACATTTGTGCTAGTTACATAATGCAGCTCCAAAATGTTTAGAGAGCTGGCAGCAAGAACGTAAGAACAATTATGCATTAATTATGCATTTTTCAGTGTAAACACTCAGAATGAACACAGAAATTAAGTATTATGCCACTTTCACTTTCGCATATGCAGATATGAAGTAGGTAATTTGCATATTGTGCCCCAGCGGGACAGTTGTTCTGACAAATCTGCCACATTGTGTTCTAATGTGTAGGTAAAGAAGATAATTTCCTACTGCAGTTCTTGGGTTTTTTTTTTAGGTCAAATCAGTGCCATCGTTGCACCCTGGCATTTGCTATAATGCAAGCCGAATCATAAACTATTTTAAGCTAGTACATCTCAACACCTTGGCTACAAAGACAAGTCTCACATTAAATTCACAATGAATAGCATCATTTTCTAATGATTGATTTCATATATACAAAGAAATCTCTGTTTAATATTGGTTAAACCAACTTATATGAGTATCAGCACGTATGATATATACAGAAACACGTATACCATGATGTACAAAGACACAAAACCTAGTCTCTTGATAAATGGAAAAACAGTTGTATGATATGGTCAGTGAGTCATTTTCGACAATTTCCCCCCACACACCTGAGGTTTCTCAGAGACAGTTTCAAGTTGTACCTGAGGTTTGTACCGTCAAAACTACAGTTCTCTGTCTCGTTCGAATTGTTAATCCCGGTGGTATATCGGCGAATGTGTGGGCAGCCACCTTGTAGTGTATGAGTTGTTAGATTAAGACGTGAATGGCCTCAAAAAATAAGTTATTTTACATGAAAAATGATATTTACAAGCACAAATGCTGCATTTTAAATCTGCCCAGTGTTTGTAAAATTCACTCTTATCTAACCATTTCTACATTTTTTTAAAGTATTTTTGCTTTATTTTGTTTTTTAATCTTTATAAGAACTGAAGACTTTAGTTCTTAGAAAATATTTGGGTCATTCACTATATTGTTGGAAGGACCGGTTGTTTCCTCTGCGCACACTCACTGTGAAAGTTTCAAACTAAACCACTCTCCTCCTACCTCTCCAGACTTGACCCTTAGGGCCAAAATGACAGGCTGTCAATGACTGTTTGATGTTAATATGCAAACAGAGACTCTGTCTCTGGATTTTTTTTAGTATGTCAATCACTTGTCTCTTTTTTGATATGCTAAATGCCTTTTTGGACATAATTTTTCTAGGTTAAGTTGCGATTTGTGCATTCTTGTGGAGTCACATGATGTACAATTGCAGATGGAAGCTGAAAGAAGAAACCACTTCTCTATTACTTGGCTTTGGAACGTGAATTTGGTCGAATTTCTCATAATGAGAGATGAAAATTTCAGTTCTTTCTTTAATATATAATTGAAACAGACAACAGATAAACTGAAATCAAACAGAATCTGTCTATAAACCAACTTGGAGTCACACAAGAAAAACAGTGTGCTGTAAAGAGCTGGAATAATCTATCAGTGCCATGTATTTGTGCATACAGAGACTGAACTATACAGGACATCTGTTGTATTGAGGAGTTTGCTACATTGTTGAAATCTGTTTAGATTAAATCTCAACAACAAAAGAGATAGTGAGCATCTGATCCCAGCTCATGAGGTTAAACAGCGGTGCTTTTCTTGTAAGAAATCAAATCAGGGAACTATTATTTTCATGTTAATGTTCTTGGGTTAGAAATTGCATGAGGAGCGAGTGCGTCACCATGGTCACATCGACACTGAGTGACTGAGCGGAGGGAGAGAAGTGCAACCAAAGAGGCATGATGAGCTTGCCTGTCAGTGTGTAGCAACAGGAAATCATCTGCATCTGATGTCTACCACCTCACACACACACACACACACACATACACACACACACACACATACACACACTTAGACACATGAAACTAGAAGAAAAACTGTATACAAGAAAACAACTTGAAGCACATGGCCACACATACACAAATATGCACTGTCTATTTAATACAGCAGCGACATGCGCACATAAAAATATATAAAAATGAATGACACATATAAAACTGACAATAAAACCACACACACAGACACACACACAGACCACATGATAGTTTGCTGTCTGAACTTTTGCTGAGCCCAGACTCTGTCAGAAGGAGAAAATGTGTGTGTAGTTCCCTTTCTATTGGTCATCACTTCCTGAGGAAAAACATGACCACACACACACACACACACACACACACACGCTCACTCACAGTAGTCTCTGCTCCTGTCACTGCCACTGCCACTGTCACTTCTTGGTCATTTAGCGGACACTGAAGACTCTGAACCAAAACAGGAGAAGCAGGGTGAGTGGACCATGCTGTACCCCGTGCGCGCGCGTGTGTGTTGCTGTCATTCGGTTCATTATCTTGTCTGAACATTAGCTGCTTTGGATAGCCTTAATAAACCAACAAGTACAAAGACCAATCATGATCAGGAAGCTGCAGTTAAATCGTACATGTAATCGTGGCATCCAGTCAGTTATGTGCGAGCAGACAGCAGCACTGATCAGTGCGATACTAGAGGTCAGCCAGTTTTATTTGATTTGCCTTGACAGACCGTTTATCACTTTATGGACATGTTTTGGTGTGTAAGCAAGATTATTGCGATATTTGGTAGCATCACTGTGTGTGTAGTAAGAGCACCAATTCAGATTTTTTTTTAAAAAATGTGTGTGGGGGGATGTATTTCTGCTGCTAATGCGAGACTCCTTTCAATAGAACAAATTAAAATTATGATTAGCAGGACATTTTAGGATTAGAGAACAGCCTCGGTTTTGTTTTGTTTTTGTCTCTTTTAAAGAGGGAGGTGCATTTTCTTTGATTTATTCGTACTTATGTTAATTTTGCCTCTCTCCTGATCTGACCTCAGGTTGACTTAGTGTTATCAGTGCTCAATTTTCCTAGCTTTTGAAGTTGAAACAAAAAAAAGAGAGAGAGACAAAAATCAAATTGAAATCAGAGAAAGGTTGTCTGGATGCTGTTTTACTCAGAGCTGTGCCAACCAGACAAAACTTGTGGTTTCTAACCTCCCACTGTGTCAAACTTTGAAGATTTCTGGTGAGTAAATTCAGTACCAACCAAGTATGTGGGTTTTCAGACAAGAGGAGACTCTCGATTCTACTGACAGGGCAGTCCAAACCTCTGCCTGACACCTTGGGTGCACATGGTTTTCCATCACTCTCCTGTTTGATCGTTCAGGTGCAGAGGGGGAGGCCCTTTTCAGGTAATTCTGTCCACTGTGGCTTCACACCACCAGAATTTTTTTTAATGCGTATGATGATGATTTTTTTCTTTCTGGGTATTTTTTTCTTCTTTTTTTGCATTTGAACTGCATTCGGCCTTTTAAACTTTGCTGGGGTTTTTTAAGTACATCTCCTACCATCTCATATTGTAAACTAGATTGCTTAGTCAAATAAACCACAATATTTTTTACAATGCATGCTTTTTCCAGTGTCCCACAGCTTCCTTATGCAGGACTATCGAGGCAAAGCTAAAGCGCACTAATCTTTTCAAAGAATTTGTGGGGACTGTGCAGACGTGCAGGCGGGCATATCTTTGTTTTAGTCACTGACAGCGAACCACATACTGTTTTACATGAAGAGGTCAGGAAGTCACAGAACTCTCTGCACTAACTCTCTTTCTTTCTCTCTCTGTCGCACTTCAACGCATTCATGTGCACAGAAAAGCTGGTAAAATAAACAGCTTACTGTGCAAGAAAGAAAGAAAGAAAGAAAAGAGGAAAAGAACGCTCTCTTCTACAGGGGAAATACTCTGCAACATGTCACTTTATCGTCAGGATCTCATAAAAGCAACGGCTAGAAAACTGTTAGACTGTTAGACTAAGGTTTGTTTAGTAACTATGCAGCTCTTCTTTGTAGTGCACGTCTATATTTATCTATTTTTCTTCACTTAGCTGTGATATATGAAAAAAAAACTTGTTGCTTTTTTTTTTTTGCAAGAATTTTTTTTCAGCTTTCATGTGGAAACAGAATATATTTCCAGCCACATGTGTTGAATGAGAGATTGCCTGGTTTGATATGCGTGGTTCAGCCCTCGCCTTCAGACAAGTTGAATAGTTTTTATTCAAACAGCAAAGACAAGAGTGTTACTCCCTTGAATGTAGCAGGGCAGGTTCTCCCTTTACTAAATATATGAGGCTGATTTCTGTGTTAACGTCTCTCATGTTCTTAACCGCTCTTTACTCTTGCCTGACTTATGTTGAATAGCACTCTTGCTGGAGTGCTGTTAAACACTCAAAAAGAAGAATTATGATGCTGGATCTTTTCTGACTGTAGGGGTTTTTTCTTCTTCTGCACATTTTGCATCTTTAAGTGTTTTTGTTACGCTTTGCTAGTAGTGCTTTAAAAGGTAAGTAAGAGGCTTGTTCCCTTGATTGTCAAAACAGCGCTCAAAGCTATAGACAGGGCTTTAAATGCTTTCTGTGAAGTAATCTGATCTCTTGCATTTTCTTCATTCTGTTTTGGACCAAATTATTGGCACTGTGAAGAAATATGAACATTAAAAAGCATCACATTTGTTTTGCAACTCGGTCCCTGAAGGAAAGATTTCACATCTCTCAGTCTGACCCCCTGTTTTTCCCTCTTTTTTCCAAAGTTGCTGCATCCAGGCTGCGAAAAAACAACACGACACTCAACTCTTAAAGTTAACATTTTGGTCTTGCTGTTTCATGTAATAATAGCTTCTCTCTCCTCTAAAGTAAGTGGACACTTCTTGTCCCTGTTTGTATGAGCTCATTTCGCAGAAAATGCTGATGTGTCTCACTGTGTGTTTGCTCCCACACACACTGTCTGGCTTGTTCAGGTACAGCAGCCTGCCAGACCTGCCTGCCAGATTGCCGTTGGGCCTTTGTTATTAGGTCGCGAGTTAGGCAATAGCCAATAGAAAGTACTCCTACACACTGTACTCTTACATGGAAATCAAGTTCTGACTTGTGGAAATTTGAGAACTGGCAGGAAACAACTGTCACACATGCTCACATGTACACACCTTTTGAAACATACTGCGTGTCCCTCACTAGTCATCCCTCACTTTTTATAAACTCTGACAGGTTGCTTTCCCACAAACCAGTCTGATAAAATCAGGTTAATTTGGTTGCTTTTGCACTGTAGCGTTTCCAAGAAGAGGAGCTATAGGGCACAGAGCATGAATTTCCTAAGATAAGAGTTTTTTCAAAGTCTCAGGGGTCCAGCTTGATTTCTTTTGGTGGTCTGGGAACTCGCTCTCTTTCACCCTTCCTACTTTATCTCTCTTGCCTTTTGTCAGAACTCACTCTCCTGCTAATTTTCTGTGTCCTGATGACTTCATGCCAACGAGAGCGCAAGTTGCTCCGGTGCTATTTTAGCTTGAGATCAGCTGGCAGCCGGCCAGCATATGGAAAAATATCCAGGTTTCTCTGTTTATTAATAGTCACCAGCTTCCAGGGCAGTGGAAGTTACAGCATGTGGACACGCAGATGCCTTCTCTCACTCGCTGTGAAACAATGTCACAGTTGATGTGAATTTTAAGTGGACCCCCTATTGATTTTCGCCACCACATTCCAAACAAGTAGAGAGGAAACAATATGCAGTTGAGGAGGATGAGGAGGATGTTTGTTCCACAGGGATGTTGTGCCAAGTAATTTGGAGCCATTTCAAGCCATTTTTATAGCTGGTGCTACTGTGCCACCTGAGTATTGCTATTTTGGCTTTGTCCTGTTGCATCATTTGTTGTATTCTTTTGTTACACTTATTTTTTTCCAAATTAGGCAGTAAAGGTTGATGAGCGGAGGGAGGTTTATTTTGAGATTTGGTGGTGATTGTGAAAGGTTGTTTGGAAGGTCACTGAACTTTTTCCTCTATTGATTATTTATAAATTGCCTGCTGTCCTCTGTGTTTTTTCAGTCTCTTCGGTTTAAATCAAGGTCAGAATTTCAGCACAGTCCTGTCACAAGCACAGGAAATATATCCAGTTTTCATTGCTGATGTTTAGAAAGACGCCGGATCGGCCTTTATCTTCCCATCATAAACTAGCAAAAATAAAGAAATCTAACAGACTGTTAGACTATGGACCCCACTGTGCATTGAGTCAAGTGTTACTTTAATCCAGTGAGTATTAGCACGTAAGATAATTTGACAATAACACAGCAACAGAAAGTAGATACCCACTAGTGTAGCAGTGGATATGAGCTAAATATTCACATATAGTCATTTCTACCATAAAAGTAAAATTGGAAATAAATAACATTAAAAAGTGCAGTACATATCTGATTTAAATCTGCCAGTATATATTTGGGGTCGCTCTCTTTTATGAATCAGAATCAGAAAGGGTTTTATTGCCAAATGTTGAGCGGGTTTACAACATTAGGAAATTGCTGCAGTGCTTTTATGGCATGCAATCTGCCCCCAGTGTGTACAAGTGTGTAGTAATAGTGCTATGATGCCATTTATTGGTTAAAGCATTTCTGCTCCTTCCATGTTGTTACTTGTTTTTTACATAAACCTCCTTAGTTTTGCTGTACAGTTGCATATTTTACCATAAAGCCAGAGCAGTGTTGACATTATGCTGAATTGTGCTGATAGATAACCAGATAACCTTCTGGTTAGCACGACAGCAGAGCATGTGCAGGTCAGACTTTAGGAAGTACTCCTAATTTCTCTTTAAAACTTGAAACAGATCACTCATCGGCTTGTGAAAGTAGTTTTAAAGCATGACCCCACTGGAAAATTACAAAAGAAATGAAAATGTGGTAAAAATATTCTGCGCTCACAGTCATCTTAACCTTTGGTGAGTTCACTGGTCCAATTCTTTGCTTAGAAAAAAAATCTATTCTGTCATTCTCCTGGTTTGCCTCTGTAGTCTATTACATTTTGGATATTTTTGCACCTTTTTTAAATGTGGCTAAATTTCTCTGCGAGGGTGTAGTTTAAAGTAGCTTGTTTATGCCTAAATTTGTTGTGTTACCTGTAAGGGTGGGCCGGTTTAGGTTTAGTAATGGTCTCTTTTAAATGGGTATCGCTGTGCTTGTTAGTTTACAACCTCTGGGCGTAGCCTGTGTGAGTACAAGTGCATTTCTTTATTTATTTATTGATGTATTTATAGGCAACACCAAAGTGACTAAGTGACTTGAGCCAAATGTCATAGTTGGTTACCCTCCAGTTAATACGCTCTAGTGACGACCCTGAACCAGAATCAGGAGTCCATTCAAGATCCTGTAGGTTCCTGCATTGCAGTCCTTTAAACTGTTGCTGTTTTCTAAACTCGTAAGACTTTTGTGCTGAAATTCTGACCTTTATTTAAACTGAAAGAACCAAAAAAAAACCCCACTGTGGGCACTTGGTATATAATCAATAGAGGGTAAAGGTTGATGAGCTGAACTACAGAAGCTGCCACCAGATCTCAAAATAAACCTCCGCCAATCAACCTTTAATGTCTGATTTTGATAAATATATCAGCCTCCCTGGGAAAGTCTATGCAAGGGTGCTGGAAAGGAGAGTTCGTCCGTTAGTCGAACCTCGGATACAGGAGGAACAATGCGGTTTTCGTCCTGGTCGCGGAACACTGGACCAGCTCTTTATCCTCTCAAGGATACTTGAGGGTGCATGGGAGTTTGCCCAACCAGTCTACATGTGTTTTGTGGACTTGGAGAAGGCATTCGACCGTGTCCCTCGGGGTGTCCTGTGGGAGGTGCTGCGGGAGTATGGGGTGTCTGGCCCGTTGCTATGGGCCATTCAATCCCTATACAACCGTTGCAAGAGCTTGGTTCGCATTGCCGGCAATAAGTCGGACTCGTTCCCGGTGGGTGATGGGCTCCGCCAAGACTGCCCTTTGTCACAGATTCTGTTCATAATTTTTATGGACAGGATTTCTAGGCGCAGCCAAGTGGCGGAGGGCTTTCACTTCGGTGGCCTCAGAATGTCATCTCTGCTTTTCTGAGGCCATGGTTCTCAGCCGGAAAAGGGTGGAGTGCCCACTCCGGGTCGGGGATGAGTTCCTGCCCCAAGTGGAGGAGTTCAAGTATCTCGGGGTCTTGTTCGCGAGTGATGGGAGAAGGGAGCCGGAGATCGACAGACGGATTGGTGCTGCAGCTGCAGTAATGCAGACGCTGCACCGGTCCGTCGTGGTGAAGAGGGAGCTGAGTGTAAAAGCGAAGCTCTCAATGTACCGGTCGATCTACGTCCCTACCCTCACCTATGGCCACGAGCTGTGGGTAGTGACCGAAAGAACGAGATCACGGATACAAGCGGCAGAAATGAGCTTCCTCCGAAGGGTGGCTGGCCTCTCCCTTAGAGATAGGGTGAGAAGTTCAGCCATCCGGGAGGGGCTCAGAGTAGAGCAGCTGCTGCTCCACATCGAAAGGAGCCAGCTGAGGTGGTTCGGGCATCTGACAAGGATGCCTCCTGGGCGCCTCCTGGGGTTGGTGTTCCGGGCATGTCCCACTGGGAGGAGGCCCCGGATAAGCTGGAGGAGGTGGCCGGGGAGAGGGAGGTCTGGGCCTCTCTGCTTAGGCTGCTGATGGATATATATATGGTGTGTGTATATGTGTATATAGTTTGTTTTTGTTTTTTCAAATAAATATATTTAATTCTACTACTGGACAAAGAGTGGTCTCTAGTACTAGAAAAGCGTTGCATAAATGCACTCAAGTGAATTGTACTATCCTTAGCTAGCTGAACGTTTCCACAATGCGAGCATAGAAATGTGGACCTCAGTGGCTTATTGCGGTGCCAATTAGTTTCCCCTCCAGCGGGTGTGGTTTTCAGAGAATGACTTCCTGTCTTTATTTGTGAGCTTACTTGGAACTTTACCAATGAAAACTTCAAAAAACACACATTCAAGAAACCGCAGTTTTGAGCGTAAAAAAAAAAACCCATGTAACCTGTAACCTGTTTGCAACAGTCTGCAAAAGTCAAATTTTTTCCATTAATACTGCTTTTCTAATACATTATCATTCTCATACTGCGATTTAGAGTGGACGCTAATTGTTCTTCAGAAACAGTTTCATCTTAAAAGATGCGTTATGGCAGCATTTTGACCTGCTGTCGGTTGCTGTTGAGCAGTTTGACATTGTTTTGCAGTGATAAGATTGCTGCAGCGCAGAGCCAGGGATGAATTTGCATGTCATTAAATCGGTGGCAAAGGTTTAGATTTACAGGTAGGCCATTCTGAGAAAGTAATGTTCTATATAATTTTGATATACAGCGATGTTTGGTTTTTTTTTACAGGTTTAATAATTGCCAGGGGGACAAACTTCAACCCATATGAGTGGCTCATTTTAAAGAGCCACTGTCTGGGAAGGCCATTTAAATAGCCTACATCCTAAAAACAACATATTCTACAACTTGTACATTACATCAGGGCCTTGTGCAAAGGTAGCCAGGCTTATAAAGGCTTGTATGTGGTTTGCTTTCATGTGGACTGCAGTAACCTCGGACTAGCGGACTTTGATCATCTGGGCTTTTCTTTTTTCCTTCCAATCTTTGACCATCTGCATTAGAAACTGAAATGACACAAGAACTTTAATTTATTTATACTAACAACAAGCTGAATACCCAGAGGGAGCCTTTCAGTAGAAATCAAGAGATTGCACACTTTGCTTAGGAAAATGTTTTCTCAGTGTCAACAAATCCCATGAAAAAACATTAAGAACCAACAAAGACGTGGATCATACCCATTTGTCATTGTAGCCAAAGCTTTTTTTTTCCATGTAACTGTTAGCAATGATTAGAAACCCATCAAAATGCGAAATCATGGTCCTGGCTGCTGTACTTTGGCAAGTGCAACAAAGAGAAAACAATAAATGCACCTTTTTTAAGTTGTTTTTTTTTTTTTTTGCTGTTGCTCCTTTTAAAAAATAATTTAATTCTCTGACCTTTTTCTGAAGATGCAGAAAAAGTGCAGTCTCAAAGTATGCAGAGACAGACAAAACATTCCAATGAATTAGTTATCAATTAGAAAAATAGTGGTAAACACCAACTGTTTCCTTTAATAGATTTGCACAAGATAAAATCTTCAGCAAAGGAAAAGTAAAATTCCTAGAAGTTGAAAAAGATACTGTTCAGTTTTTACCACCAACCCAGTCCTTAAGACCAGAGAAGTTGCCGAAGCTAAAGGCCTGCATCCTTGGCCTGCTTTGTGTGTCCTGTGGTTGGGCAATCGCACAGCAAGCACCCAAACAGCAACAGAGGAAGGCAGTGTTTTGAGCAGAAGAGACGTTCCTCAATGCCAGAGTTCATTTTGTACTGCCTGTGACACAATCAGTGTTCCCTGTTTACTAGATAACAGACACACTGCAGGAATGAAGTAAAGCACGACGGGTACTCCTTGTAAGTGTTTTTAATGGAGTGTGTGCGCACGCCCAAATGTTTAGAATTTTTCTGAGAGGTCCTTTTTAATTATTAACAACTGTACAACAGTGCATGTGGACTTGTCTGCGTGTGCTTTTATTTTCATATACAGTTTTCTGCTTCCTTTTATTCTCAGTGGTTATTGTTTTTCTAATTATGTTAAGTTAAATTTAGCTGGCAACTGATTTTTGAATTAACTCGCATACTTGCCTTTTCTCTCTCTTACAGTAGACATGGTGGACACCCAGCAGCTCCTGGCCTGGCCTGTTGGCTTCAGTCTGAACACAGCAGATCTGCCAGAGCTGGAGGACAGCTCCCACTCGCTCGAAATGAAACATTTGTCCACGTTTGACTACGCCTCCATTTCCTCCTCCTCCATCCCTTCCTCCCTGTCTCCCCCGCTGGTATCCTCCATCCCTTCCGCTGGCGTGGCCTATGACCTAAGTCCACCGCAGAGTGAAGAACACCTGACCAACATGGACTACACAAACATGCACAGCTACAGGACACAACCAGACATGTTCAGTAAGCACATTGACCAGAGACGAATGATATAAATGTAAAATATACTTTAGGTGTAACAAAGCAAGCGGTGACCTGAATGAGATGTAGACTGAGATTAAGAGATGTGCTGCATACATCAGAGTAACTATTAAAGGCAGTTATGGGTAACAGGATGCAGATTTATAGAAGCAAGGTTTAAGCAACCGAGTGCTGAACTTTTAAATGGATGTAAGAGGTGAAGTTTGAATTTTGTGTGCTTTCTGTCTGTCTTCCTTTCTGCGTGATGGTGTTTCTTGATCAGATTCCATCAAGCTGGAGCCCGAGTCACCTCCACAGTACTCAGATATTCCCGTGCTATCCAAGCTCCCAGACGATACGTCGGCGGCAGCGCTAAACATCGAGTGCCGCGTGTGTGGGGACAAAGCGTCAGGGTTTCACTATGGCGTCCACGCCTGTGAGGGCTGCAAGGTAAGGCTGAACGATCTCACAAGGGAAGATGAAAATGCCGATGAGCGTAGAAACATTTCAGATCGTCTCGTAATCTCTTCGTTAAATTCCTGTTTTTTGTTATGTCCAGGTAACGGTTTAAAACCTCTAAATATACAACGTGTTCTTAGAACAAAAACAATCTTCACTGAGGTTTGTCATTGGTTACAATTTTACTAAACTGCACACAGCGGTTGATACGATTCATGTTTAAGTCAATTTGTGGATCAGTCGATACATTTTAAGCAACGCTCCGTCTTTGCTCAGTTTTAGAGAGGATTTTTTTAAATGGTTTTCAATCATCACAGAAATGATTCATGTGTTAAATCATGATTCATATCAGTAGAGAGTGCGTTAAGTCTTTTTCTTAACAAGTAATGCTCAGATGATTATAAATCAGCAGTCATACTACTTTCAAGTCGTGTCAGGAAATGGTAATGGGTGTAACAATTTCTACTGCAGCTCTTTTCTCTCTCTGCCACTCTTTTTCTGTCACTGTGTGTCACCCGTCGGTGAAACTTGTTGGTGGAATAAATAATTCTATAATGCATGGAGAGAAATGTGCTTTTTTTTTCATCTTTTTGATGTCTGCCACTCTAACCACAAGCCCCATACATTTTCCACTCAGCGAGGGCTCAAGATAGGCGTGTGCTTCTTCAGACAGCCACCCATTTAAACTCTCTGTCTGTTTGTCTGTCTGTATAGAGTATAAATAACTAATAGAGTGTGGGTGAAGTTTCAGAAATATTTCCATTTTCTTTGAAATATTGACACATTACAGAAACATGAACATTTTTCTCCAAACACATATGAGATGGATTTTTCAGAATCGGCAGACCTGTCTGTGCATCTTTTGGTTTAGATCCAAGAAGCGTTTGCACGTCTGAAATCAAACTAATTTGAAAAGAAACCTTCACTCTGGCGCTTTCACAGAAAAAAGAAACTGAAATGCAGCAGCTTGTTACTGAGTAGTATGATTCAACTAGTATGATTCAAAGTGCAATACAAGAGGCCTACTATATATTGCTTACTTACTAGGAAAAGTCCAGCTGAAATATTTTGTAGTTTTGTAGGAAATAAAAATTTTGTGCTGTTTTCTGCCTAATATCATTTATTTATCTTTGTTAAAGAGTGTAATTATAAAACAGCCCACACTACAGCCCGCGCCACACTGGTTGTGTGGCTCATTTATGCTGGTTTAATAGTTTTCCATTTTAATAGGTGACTTATTCCTTGTTCATTACGATTAACGTCATTTCAGGCTGACATCACATGTAGTAAACACAAGCTACCAAGCCAAATTTAGTCTTAGTGAAGTTTTGCCTCCACGGGTAGCAGAGTCTATTTTCTATAGACATGTTCGTCTCTATTCTTACACACACAGTACACAGTACAGTGCTTACTGTTACAAGGCCACTGATACCACTCAGTGGCCTCGGTGCCCTCATCGCTCGTCAAGGTGAAGCTACGAAGCTTCCAAGGAGTGAACAGCTTCATGTGAATACAGACCGTGAAAGTAAACTTACAGACCCGCATATCTGTTTCATGACAGTTATTGATGGATTTATAATCCAAATGACTAAATTCAAAGGGTGAATGTGTCCTTATGAACACAAGAAAATAGTCATGCCATATTCATTCAGTATGAAATACTGTGTAAGAAAAAGGGCTGATCAAAGAAGGGGGCCTTTTTTCAAAATAAGAGTTTTCACTAATTCGTGGACTCACTTTGTTTGCCTGCCTCACAAACGTCCTTCCAGTGGATCGTAACCGTGGATTTGTTTTTGGTTGGCTTAAACCCTACCACCCTAGAAGAATGAACAGAGCCGCAAGCTACGCATGATTTATTCAAACGATCAGCTTTTCTTATAAAATTTGGACTCGTACTGAACGACATAATGCTGACAGTATATTTTTTGGCAGCTTGCATTGTAAAAACAATCAAAAAGAACACGACCACTGACAGTCACCTTGAACTCCACCACAGTGTTAAAACAGAAGCTCTTTGACACTGTTGCGGAACAAGGGTCTCTGTTTTTCTGCCGCCATAAGCTGTCACTCTGTTCCGTCAGGGGCTGAATGAAGGTGAGGGAGAGTAGTTATTGTTCTGCTGATGTCTCAGGGGAGACTCACAAGAAGAGGGGGGTCAGCCAAGCAGGCAAACACTTAATTGTTTTAAAACAGAAAACATTCTTTATTGAGGTGGAGTCTTGACCCCTTTTAACTTCCTTCTTCTATAAATAACCTACGATTAAAAAAGAAACATCTGTGGATCGTAGGAATGTAGATGCTTATTTGAAAAGCCTTCGCACAAAGTCCTGATGTCAGTTTTTATTCTCACTGAAAATTCGCCTTTCAGAAATTTGCAGCCCATAGGATTTTTTCTCCTTTTACACTGCTCAGGGTGTAGGAATGTATACTATAAGTCTGACCATGGCTACACATTAATAGGTGAGATAAGCTTCTTTGGTCCTAAGGTTGAAGACATAATGTGTAAATTTGCACAGTTAACTTTTGAATAGACTTGTTGGCCCAATGATTGGCTTCCATACAGATTAGAAAGAGCCAGGTGTCTTATCAGTATTTCTCAGTCAGTAGACACTGCGTTGAGCTACTTTTCCAGCAATTAACTTGATTCAGAATTTGAATTATTAAATGAAATGTTAAAACTTTTTTATGCCCCTCAATCCTTTTTGATGAAGGGATAAAAATATGCATTAGAATAGGGCTTATTTGAAAAAGAGTAGGCAGAGCAACCATAAGGACTGAAGTCACTACGTGTGTACTAATCGTATTCCTCTTTTTCACAGGGTTTCTTCAGACGCACCATCAGGTTAAAGCTGGTGTACGATCACTGTGATCTTCACTGTCGAATTCACAAGAAGTCGCGTAACAAATGCCAATACTGTCGCTTCCAGAAGTGCCTCAACGTCGGGATGTCACACAACGGTAAGCCGGTGGCATTCATACACACATTTTCATGACAGTCTGCACACAGTCAGAGCACACCTGGGTCGTATTTTTCATTAAACTCAAATATGAACTAAAAAAAAAGTTGAAGCTTCTGTGCATTCAATCTTTTTTTCATTTTCACATCCATCCCTCAGACAGGAATGAAACCCCCTATTTATATGTCTATAAATAAGCAGATGTAGGTAAAAAGACTGATTCTTCTTTGAAATTGAGGTTCAGGAAGCGCCTCTTCTCGGACTGAGTACTTGTGCCCTTTGAGAGCCGCAGATGCGTGTTGACCACACTGCTTCCAATTTAGCCTTTGAGGTGTCATAGTAATGTGTGCAGAAATCTATATCACTGTCTTAGATGTTGCCAATTCTTTCATCTGTGGTCTTTGGCCATTGTTGCAAATCTTGGTTCATGTTTTAGTTCCCATCATTCGCGCAGTGTGTACCCGCCACCCCCCAGCTGATTCATATCACAGTAGAAATTCAAAGATGAGATTCTGGTGTATAGCTAACTATAACGCCTATCAAAAGTTCTAAATTTTGACCTGCCTTTGTGCTTTATTCAACAAAGGCCTGATAGTGACAGATATGATAGGTGTGAGTAGCACACCTATCAGAGGCATGCTACTCACAGCCTGACTGTTTTCACTGCATAGCATCAAAAATGTGTTATAGCAATTCTGTCAGCGTTGCTGCTGTTTGAATGTGTGAAAAGTTGCCAGCTTCGGTTTTATTCGCACAAGCATTTGGCTGATTGTGTGCACTAAGTTTGTACATCAGCCACGTGAGTGGGTCTTTTTTAAAAGAGTTTTTAAGTTTTTAAAAACTGCATGTACAATTTAGAAAAAAATTAAAACACACATATGTTTGCCTTTCATGTACCAGACATTTGTACGTAGAGCTTTTTACTGAGATACAAGTAAACAGCTCTTAGATGACCTCACCATTTGCAAACTACTCCACAGAAGTACAATATGCAGAGAAACCGTCTACTTCAAAAGAAAAAAAATCTCTTCTTTCATCCGTCGCTTTAGAATAGTTTTGTTTTGTTAGCTTTTGTTGTCCAGTCAGGAGCATCAACAAGCACACCTGACTCCACCTCCTCAGCTGTGTTTCATTATGAACCTCGTGAGTAAATAAGTATACTCTGGCTATGTTTGATTGATGTCTTCCTGATTCTCCTGTTATATTTGTTGCACCTGTTAGGGTTGGACACGTTATGGCTCTTTCCCTCCTCGGCGCACTTGTAGCATACTCACTTCGGTGAGGTCGTAAAATTAAAATAACTCTGCAAATCATGACAAGTCAGAAAGCCCTGCTTCCCACAAAGATCGCTTCCCCATTTGCACTGAAAAAAGTGTGTGGGTTATGTAATTTATAATAAATAGTGAGCATGCATTAGCCATTATTTTGGTGGCTGTAACACCACCAAAATAATAGCTTTCCTGTCGATTGCAAACACAGATTTGAGCACTCTGATGAGGTAGGTTTGCCTGTTGCACAACCACTGATTTAAAAAAAAAAAGAAGCAATGACAGCGACAGGAAATTCTCTCATACATTAGTGGAAGTGTGGCTACACTGAACTCTGTGGTCAAGTGGGCAAGAAGTTGACAGAACAGGAAATAACAAAAGCATGATGGTAAATTATACAACTTTTATCAAACACTGATGTTGTTGCTGCCCTGTCATTGGCCTTGCACTTGCTGAAGCTTACCATTTTTGTATTTGGCCATATTGCTCTAGAAACAAGCAGAATTCCCCCTTTCAAAGCAAACAAGGTGATCTTTGAAGAGCTCCGAATAATCCTGCTTCTCAGGTAAATTAATGGGGGCTGCACTTAAGACTTAATTAGACAAACCACTGAAAACACTGGCATGCTTGCACGGTATCGTTGTGCTGCATCCAGAAGAAGTCTTTTTTTCCCCCTACTTGACAGCTTGTAATTGCAGCGTGTTAAAAACAGTATGACACTGTAATGGAGACCAGGAGCTCAAAACCTTCTGAATGATTGATACTGGAATCACTTAAGTATTTTTTAAGTGGCACTTTTTTTAAGGGGCAGTTGGACTGGAAGGTGAATGAACACAGAGGAGATGGCCATCTACCAGAGTTGAAAAGAAAGCCTTAATCAGAACTGTTCACAACTTAAATTCTGTTGTATAGTGCATTAAAAGAGTGTGTCTATATATATATATACATATATATGTTAACAGTACTCAGTGTTTCTTTAACAGGATGTAAGAAAAAGCAACTCAGTCACCTGCTTACGAGGCCCAGGGACAAACCAAAGTAACATACCGGGGGAGTTTAGTCATTTCTTATATGTGTAGTCATTTAAAGCATATGTAAACAGACTGCTTTGGATAGTTGGATAGTTCTTCATTTGGTTTTGTTACAAACTTAAGCCATTCCAGATAAAAAGGAAACTAGCTGCATTTAGTGGTTTTGTTAGTTCTGCTCTAATAGTAAATATTAAAAAGTTGATGAATAAATTTTATTACAGCCTGATGCCTCTTTGGTGTCAGGAGTCTTGACTCTGAAGAGTGAGGTGAATATTAAAAGGTGGGGGGGAAAAAGAATGATTTTAATGAAGTGGTAGATGATGGTGGAGGTGCCACAGCTTACTTAGCCAGTGGGCTAGAGCAGGAGGCAATCCTGACCATAGACTGCATATGTGGGCAGATGCAACCTAAATAGTGAGAAATGGCATATTTTACCAAGACTGAGGCCATAGCTTGATTATTTGCTACCTTGGGCAGGCCATCTTGGGGTTTGTCCAGTCTGTCAGACATAGCAGCTTACCTCCACAAAATAAGTTCCCCAGTTCAGCCATTGCCCATCATAAATACACCGATTGTAAGAACAGGAACAGGTTTAAGTCATCCCTTGAAAGAAGCTCACCTGGTAACTCATATATATTAGTCTGGTAACTGTTACATGTTAGTCATTTGTAACTGTGCTGCCCACTGTCCTAAAGCTTTGCCCCTGTGATGAGTAAAAGCCAAATTATCTGCTGTGTTTTTTTTCCTAGGTAGGCATAGAGAGGTGGGGACAGATTTTATATCCAAACTTCTACAACAGGTTTATCACCTACTAGGTTTACATACCACCTCTAGTCAAAGCGTTACAGCATGACCCCGAGGAAGATGCTGCACAAATTTGACAATGGTTCAGTAATTCAATTCATCACTGAAAACACTGGCATAGGTGCGTGGCATCTGTGTGCTGGATTCAGAGGCTGAGGAAACAAGCTTTTCCTACTTGGCAGCTTGTAACTGTAGTTTATTGAAAACAACATCACATTAACGCAGATGTGATCTTATCTCTAAGAGTTTGGTGTCAGAGTAATTATACATTACAATCTCACAGTTTCATGACCAAAAGGTTCTTAATTCAAGCTTTTTTTTTTAAACCATGTCTCCTTTATCTAACTAATGACCTTATTGCTGGTGCCGGTTAGCACGAAAGGTTTTGTCAATCATCATGGCAAAAGTCGGCTGGACTCGTTGTCACATTTTAATCTTAGAAGTGACTTAAATTCAACAACATTATGAGCATCTGCTATCAATAGATATATGTTTTTTTCTACTTTGCTGTTGCTTATCTCTGCGTCTTTCTCTCTACCTCCACCTTTTCTGATATCACTCTGGTGTAATAGGTATAGCTGGAGTTGTGTGGGTTTTTGTTTAATCAATGATTGACTTGCGTTGAACTGATTTCTCCAGTTTGCTGTGTCACTGCCGTGGGCGCGGTGCCCGGTGGTAGAGCCACTTTAGTTTGTATGCATTTGCTTAGGGTGTGCAGTCAGCATTACATAATCACGTACACACTGCAGTAAATTCAGAGCTGGGAATGAAATGGAAATAAGGAATAATGACTTCCACTAACAGAAAAAGAATGGTCACACCTTGGTGTCAGATTTCTTAGAAGAAAAAAAAAAAGACATCCACATCAGCCATGTTACAACCACAGTGCTGCTTTCATGTACACGCAGCAGGGCAAGGGAAGCATTCACTTGAATGCTGGTAGATAGATGTGCCGTTACCTCCTGCTTTCAGCCGCCAGTGGACCATTTATTTCTGTGGGGGTTCACAAGTCACATCTTGCAGGGTTTTTGTCTTTTTTTTATGTGTTGTTTTTATTTTGTTTCTAATTTTACAAAACATGGGTTGCATTTTATATTCATTGACAGATATCAGACCTTACTGCTTTACAAAGTTACAAAGTCTAAAACTGACACGTAGTATTCAGAGAAATTGTCAGCTTGTAAAACATTTTGTCACATTCAGCATAAAATAGAGGCTGACTATAAAATTTGAAAAGTGCAATGCAACTCTAGTAATATAAGATAATTTTATACAGGTATATTTTTGATCAAATGAAATATAATCAATATATTTAGTTAAGGGGCATAAAATACACATAATTTTATCAGGAGGTAAATAATTTTGCATTCTGTGAAAATTACATTAATGCAATGAAAGCTGTTACATTTCAGGTCTGTTTTTATTATATTTTATTTTATTTAACCTTTTTTTATACAGGTAGTCCCACTGAGACTCAATACTTCATTTACAAGAGAATATATTTATCTCAGCTGAATCCTAAAATAAATACCTATTCAACAAACGACTCATCTTTCGGTGAGCTGTGAAAACATCGGTCCGTACACAATATCAGAGTCAACAAAATGTTCTAATTGCCTCATAAGACACACCTCAAAAATCACAGCAGAATCATTTGTCATCTTTTGATGCCACTGGATTTTCCCTTTCATTGAAGAAGCCATGAGTCATATGACTCATGTGACTTTTTAACATTCAGAAATCTTTGAGTTATTAGAGCAACTCGGACAAGTTTTCCATTACTTAAACTCCAAGCTTGAAATATTGTGACATCGCAACGGTTTAAAGAGTAGTTACCTAACATTGGCGTTGTTGCATATCAGGTAAAAGAAACACGTCCCCTGTCTCAAATGAAATGTCCCACATTTACATTTCATTCTTTGTTCACTGGGGTTTGTAGTGCTTCAGTGTGCCGTAAAATCTTGTGTGTTTGCTCTAGATGGGTAATTCTGTTGACATTAGCTGTTCAATTTGATTCATTGCTCATTGATCAAATATTAAAGATGTGATAAAGAAATTAAACATTCTAACAGAAGGTAAATGGGGTGATGAAAAAGGTATTTAAAGCCTTTACTTAAGCAGATATTGTACTCCAGTGACTTCAATATAAGTATAAAAAATTACCAGCTTTTAATAAAGTCAATTTTTAAAATTTTTCATTTACTTACGTAGAATATTGTTTATCAACTGGTCTGAAATAACAGGGAATGGATTTCAATCACAAGACAGATTTATTTTTGTGTATGCTAATCCATCACATGTAGTCACTTCCAAAAATGACCTTTTTGAGCGGGAAAAGGCTGGGATTCATTCATGTGTACATGGCTACACATGAATGAGCATATTGTACTTGATGTTACAATCTGATACACAAATAAATAGTGTTTTACTTCTGTTAAAGCTAGTTTACTAAAGGAAAAATGTAGTTTAGAAATATTTTTTAGGGTTCCCCATGTTCTTTGAATTCATTATTCAACTTTTCAGCCTAACTTGTGTTTTGTAGAAGTGAAGTAGCACATGGTAACACGTGGTTTGAGGTCGAAATGTCAGTCAAAATGGTATTAATTCAAACTGGGACTTTTGAGGTCGCGTGACTCCAATAAATTGACTCAGGCTTCAGGTTTTGCGTATTTGCTGTGCACATGTGATTATGTCTGTTTTTCATGGTTCACCAGAGTGTTCTTCTGTTTCCTTTCCCAGCTATTCGTTTTGGCCGAATGCCTCAGGCAGAGAAGGAAAAACTGCTAGCCGAGTTCTCATCTGACATGGAGCACATGCACCCGGAGGCAGCAGATCTGAGGGCTCTGGCCCGGCATTTGTACGAGGCCTATCTGAAATACTTCCCTCTCACCAAGGCCAAGGCCAGGGCCATCCTCTCTGGGAAGACCGGAGACAACGTGGTAAGCAGCACTCTCTAAATTCTCATTTGCTTTGATTCGGATGCGTACAAAATCAGCAGACAGATAGCGCTCAACATTGGCATTCTCAGGACAGAAAATAGATCAGAAAAAAACTGTATATGAGCACTGCTGCTTAATATTAGACCAGCATTTGAACTGATAAGATATTTGCAGGTGTGCATGTGGTTTCACTTGTCTTTGCATTCCAGGGATATATCAACCATCTACATATACTGAACGTTCTCAACTCGCTGATGAGAGCTACTGAGCCAGTTTCTCTTTCCTGTTTGCTTTTTCTCCACTAAGAACGACATCTACAGCACAAATTTGACCTATATATATTTTTTATATCTCCCATTCTGGAAACTATCACAAGCAAGGATGACATTAAACAGAGTCAAGATCATACTGAACAGGCCAGGGTGAAAAATCCATAACTTCATGCAGTATTTTACCAAAATTCAGAAGTAGGACATAGAAAAAGCCTTACTGCTTTATTACTCTTTACCTTCACTTATACAAGAATTAAATTTAGTTAGAATTGTTATTAATACTACACCATTAATATGATTTAAACTCTAAGTATTTTAAACCTTTTACTCAGCACGTCTTTTAACATTTGTCAGCATAAATTCCTGTGAGCACGCTCAGTTTTGACTCAGATGACGCGATTTAGGCTGTTGCTGCTGTGTTAACTCAAAAAGTGGATGGACTGGTTTCAACATGTCTTGGCTGTTAGAAAATATCTCAGGTTACAATGGTCAAACTACAGAACAGGGTGGTGTTGCTTTTAGCAGTCTTTTCTTTTACAGCCATGGCTTCGACAGTCCTGCTTAAAACATCAAATGATTTCATAAAGACATTTGGAAATTTAGAAAAGTTGAATGGTTAGAGTTTAGAGTTTTCCAAAGAGACCTAATCAAACAGCATGCAAGCAGAACATAAAATAGATCTCAAGTGAATATTTTTATCCACTTTGCATTATTTTATTTTTGCTTTTAATTCATCAGCTTTCTCCCTTTTTTCTCCTTATGATACCGCTATTCCTATATGTGAAGTTGCTTTGTCTGTGTATTATTCATATAGTAGTACTAGTAATATTACATTGAGTGTGGCAACTACATTTCTTTAATCAGACATACATATGTGATCTGAAGATTATGGAGTTGGTTTGATATCAGATAGTACCGTCAGCCTGTTACGCTGTGTTTGCATTATCATTCATTGTTCCAACTGTAAGTAGTTTCAGTTGGGGATTTGATTTTAGTCTCTCCAACCAATCAGCAGAGACCAACATATCTGCAAGAATCCAATGTAATTTTAAGTTGACATTGATGCATAGCCATGTCATCATACTGGTTTTGCTGGGCTTTAAGGAGTGGAGCGGAAAAAATTAAAAAGCAAATTCTACTGGTACATGCATATGCTCTACGTGTGTACCAGTAACCATTGTTCCTTCTTCTTCTTTTTCTTGGTACTGATGCTGTTTGACTAATACGCCCATGGTGCACACTGGACAGTTTGTTTTAACCGATAAAAACACAGGATCGTGTCACAAGATGTGAGATGAGTCACTGGAGGTCAAAAATTCAATTGTCTGTTTCCAGACAAATGACGGTTAATTATTGAGAATATGAAAAACATGCTTAAAAACTATCAGCATGAAGATATTTCCAGTATTTGTGAATGTGTATGTTTTTGTAGGCTTTTCTGTGAAACCTGATCACCTCATCTTCTTTGATTTTTTTCCCTCACAGAATAAAAAAGTGGATTAAAAACTTTGAGCGTATTATATTCTTAAAATGTAGAAGGAGATTCTTAGTTTTTGGTTTTTTACTCGTGTTCTCGGATAACTCTCAGCTCAAGGTTGCGCCGCATCTCTTTCGTCTGCTTGTTATGACTGTTCATCGTGGTGATTGCAGCCAAATAGCACCAAATCATCTCTTTGTTTGAGGGACTGCTTGGTTATTTACTAAACCAAAGCAATCCTCCTAAAACAAATTGGGAGTCAATGATTTTAACTTTCGTAGAATATTTACATTTTTTAACAAGCAGAACCTTGATATGAGTTGATGTGTAATCAGTGTTTAACTGCACCGGAACTCCAGACACACCATGTGCGATAAAGGAAGCGATTTTTTTCCTTAACCTTGGAAAACCATCATTGTTTTGCTCAATTATTTTGGAATCGGAGCTACAATGTCTCTGTGCAAGATACCTATTATTTTACCTTGTTGTATGAGTACTTCAGATAAAATGGAGGTTTGATTTCTTTGTTATACATAATGTTCACACAAGTTCAATTTAGCTTCCAACAAAGCTACCCAGTATAGTGTTTTTTTCTTTTTGCACATTTAATAATGTTGCTAGTGGCAAATGCTAAAACGTAGCATTACAGTCGCACAAATAGATTAAAGGTATTTTTATATAGACTATATTTGTTTAGCCTATATGTTTATAGCAGAAATCCTGAGTGTGTTGAAAGAAATTTTATGAAAGCTGGCACTTATAAGAAAATGGAGGCGCTCGTTGTGCTTGCGCTGAACAACATACATACAATTGCTGTGTAAAGACAAAACTAACAAACAGATTCCTGCACAGTGAGCACATAAAGACATTTCACTCCCCCCACTCAGTTTCATTCACTCACGCAGGAAATGGGTTGTTCATTTCACAACTTCTAGAGAATTTCCTGCTTTAATTCCCTCTATTCCCACTACAATAATGATTTATGTGTGTGAATAGCAGCATTCATGTTTCAGGCCAGTGCATGTTAGTTTTACTAAAGTAAGCGTAAGTTTGCTCAGATACCTGGAAATGATGTTTTTTTTCTGTGTCGGCCTGCAGCTGAGACTTTCTTTATTTGCCTCATCATACAGATGAGACTAAATGTCCTCAGAAGACTTATAATCAACTTAATTTTTTCTCTTTTTCTTTTCTTTTTTCCTTTTCTTCTGCCTTCTCCCAAAATTTTCCTTGCACTCTACCTGTAGCCTTTTGTCATCCACGACTTGAAGTCTCTAATGGAAGGAGAGCAGTTCATTAATTGTAAGCAGATACCAGTCCCAGAGCACCAGCAGCAGCAGCACCAGACCTCCGCTCTTCCACCTGTACACGGAGGTGGGTAGTATCAAATTACTCTGTTAAAGAACACCTTTTGTTGCAATGTCCAAAACATGTTGTTTGTCTGTTATTGTTCTGTTTAGTTTTAGGAATGCAATTAGCTACAGCAATGCAGAAGATATTGTTCCTATTATTCCACATTAAAAAAAATTTTTACATTGGAATTAATAGTAATAGCAATTCAAAATATACAAAACAAAGGCTGAAACTCAGACAAGCTCCTTAAAATGAAAATCCCAACTATTCAAACTTCTTCATTTACCAGTTTCACCCAGTGTTGTCAATGTTTGTTTGTTTTTTCACATAATCAAGATAATTATTAAAGCACACATATTAACCCCAATTCATTGCATTAGTTTTTCTGGGGAGAAAAGTGCAGTTTTTACATTTTTCAAGTCCAGTTTTACTGGTGCTGATAAATTATGTTACCTATTCTCAATGGTACCACTGTATCTTCTGTCATATTCTCTTCATCGGTCGATAATTGTATTGTTATTTTCTAAAAGTCTTGCAGAAAAATGGAGATGGATGAGGATCGAGAGATCTAGAAAGACACAAAATTCAGCAATTATCTGTTAACTCTTTGTTATTTTTAGCTTCTTATATAGTTAGCTTCTCTGTTTTTCTTGTACTCCTCCAACTAAATTAAGTACCTTCTCTCACATATCAGGCTACACGGAAACGCACCCACTGTCAGAGAGTGAGGTTATGAGAATGGCAGTCTTCGGTGGACAGGGAGAAGCAGACACTGTGGAGCTGCGTTTCTTCCAGAGCTGTCAGTCTCGTTCAGCAGAAGCAGTGAGAGAAGTGACAGAGTTTGCCAAAAGTATCCCTGGATTTGTCGATTTGGATCTAAATGATCAGGTGAGATTCATCAGTGGTTCATCCGTTCGGTCCTGATTGTTGTGGAAGATTTTTTCTGTTCTAAAACAACTTTAAAATAAACAGTTTTGGACAATTTCAATTCAGAAAATGATCAACGTAAATAAGTCGACATAATGGTTAGCGAAGCTCATTGCTGCTTGCAGTTCTAGATTTTGAATGAAAATGAAGTTACGACCCGACTATCATTTCTACTAAACTAAAGATCTTGCCAGATTTTGATACAGTCATTGTGTTCTTTATTTTCAGGTTACTTTGCTGAAGTATGGTGTGATTGAGGTTTTGATCATCATGATGTCGCCTCTGATGAACAAAGATGGGACCCTCATCTCCTATGGACAGATTTTTATGACGCGGGAGTTCCTCAAGAGTCTCAGGAAACCTTTCTGTCAAATGATGGAACCAAAGTTTGAATTCTCCGTCAAGTTTAACACGCTGGAGCTGGACGACAGCGACATGGCCCTGTTTCTGGCTGTTATCATTCTCAGTGGGGGTGAGTGTTTTTATTATTGTTTGTTTTACTATCTGCCCCCAGTTCACCTCTCCTGACCTTCGGAGGAGGAATCTGGATATGTGAATGGTTTGGAGCACTTCTCTTAAACCTCCTAAAACACTCACAGATTCATTGCGTCCACTGTTGGACGTTTAGAGTTCAGATTTGATTATGAGTATATCAGCAC
The DNA here is from genome assembly GCF_965226115.1 of Aulonocara stuartgranti. Classification (NCBI taxonomy): domain Eukaryota; kingdom Metazoa; phylum Chordata; class Actinopteri; order Cichliformes; family Cichlidae; genus Aulonocara; species Aulonocara stuartgranti. The sequence goes on along the minus strand of NC_138943.1, from coordinate 17,750,698 downwards.
TTTATTGGTGCTGATATACTCATAAAAGAAAGCGTCTGCAGGTATACAGACATGATTAACATGGCATCTGTTGCACTGATGTGTTGAATGAACCGTTTTTCCATATATGGCAAGAGCATGATTGCATACATAAGATTAGCCTGGGGGCGGCTAATGGTGTCGACAGATTTTATTGACAGTTAAAATCTCGCCTCGGGTTCTCGTTCAAGAATAAATAACCCTTGCTGACCACATCGACCCAAGTAATTTGTCATCCAGATTTTATTATCATTGCAAGCTATTGCTAACATTACAGCAAGCGATTGCACCACAGTCTCCATTTTAGTCTGGAAATGCAACCACATGAGATCACTCACATTGCTCCCTCTGGCCTAATATTTCTAATAATTGTTTTCTGTATGTGCACGATGAAACTATTTCAAAATTGGCTTGGATTTTAAAACGTCTGTAGTCTGAGTTTAGACTTTGAGTTAACAGGACTGACACCATTATCGGTTAATATCTGTCTATTAAAGTGATGCTGCACACAGCTTAACCTTGCTTTGCGTAACAGCTGGAAGCAGGGAGAAATAGCTGTTCTGGCAGTGTTCCTTATTGAGGTAATCATGGCTGGCTACACAGTGAGAGGGATTGTGAAAATGTAATCAGTGGAAGCTATTGCATGTGTGCAACCCCCCGAAAAAAAAGAAAAAAGGGAAAAAAAAGCACAACAGCATGTAGCAATACGTTAAGTGTATGTAGAAAAATTGTCTTTAACACATGCAGAAAACCCATCAAAGATCAGCCAGCACCGAGAGTAGCTGCAGTGCACAGTTCAGTGTTTTTAACACATGGTTGACTCCACTACAAATCTTGGTCACATTGGGTGGTGCAGCGCAGTGGTTCTAACTGTTGCCTCACGGGAAGAAGGTAGTCATTTGAACCTCTTGGTCACCCTGGGCCTCTCTGTGTGGAGGGTTCCCTGTACAAGTTTCCTCCCATAGCCCAAAAACATGCATGCTAGGTTAACTGGTGAGTCCAAACTGGTCGTAAATGTTCATGTCAGAGCGTCTGATTGGCACAAGTAATAGTTGTGCCAATCAGACGCTTACTAAGCCTTACAAGCCTTACTAAGCGTGCGCCACATATGCGTGACATTGCCCCCTTGTTGGTAGCTACAACATGCATACGTGGGTCTGCAAAGTTCTATGTAGCATCTACTAATGCACTACTGTGTCAGCTGCTTAGCACAGTAAGAATACCATGATCACCTACCAATAAAACCACTTGTGCAATCTCATTTTTACGCCTTTCTGTTTCTGTACAGAGCTAAGCTAACCGCTTCCTGTTTCCTTGCCGATATATATTAAACAAATACAACACTGGCGACCCCATTCTCAGCTCAATATTTGGCAAAAATGAAACAAAAATACTTTTTTATTTTAAATATTTAAAAAAAAAATCATGATTCCAAGGTTATTTCATGTTATCGCTGTGCTTCTGCCAGACAACGTGAATTTAATTTACATCCATGTGTATATAAAGTAACATAGTTAACATAGTTAGCTGCTCCAAGTAAATCCAAGTTATCAGTTCTCTGTGTTTAACACACTATCTCCCGCCAGCCTCGGCCCACTCATAGATGTATTGGATGTTTTTGGGAAGGGAGTCTAGCAGAACGGCAGTAAACGGCAACTGCATCACGTGCAGGGAGATTTACAAACAGCAAGTTGCATGTTGATGACAACATTTTGACTCACTGTATCTTAAAGAGAAAAAAAAGGTGAGGTTTCACTGGCAACCACATGAGCAACTAACAATCACTCAGTCGAGTCGTTTTTATACAACTTTGACATCTTTTAACAAACATTTTTGTTCTAGTAATATCACAGTAAAGCAAGCAGGGACCTAAGGGTTTAAAATCTAAAATGTTAACAAATCAGACCAGCTTGTGAACACTTGAGCCTCACCCTCTTATGTCAACAGATTCTAACTGCTTAGTCTAGTATTGGTGATTATTATAGTGCTGCTTGATAAAAACCTGACCTTGGATAGCATGATGATTAAAATTAAACGTTTTATTTAAATATTAACCTAAATGACAAATATTATCTCTTGAAATCGAGATAAGTATTCTTAACTTAAACTGAGATGTTTTCTGCCAGTGAATGTGGATAATGTTTAGTTATTTGCACCTCTCCATCCAACGTAAGTTTTAAACTTTAGGTCATTTTCTATCGGTTTTATTTCTCTTCTTATGCCAATTTAAATTTTCATCTACCTGTTTTAATGGATTTTGGATATATTGTGGTCAGTCTCTCATTTATCCTCCTTATCTCTGTAATGTGTCCAGACCGGCCAGGCCTGCTGAATGTGAAGCCCATCGAGCAGCTTCAGGAGACGGTGCTTCATTCACTGGAGTTGCAGCTGAAGCTAAACCATCCAGACTCTCTGCAGCTGTTTGCCAAGCTGCTCCAGAAGATGACAGACCTGCGTCAGATAGTCACCGATCACGTCCATCTCATCCAGCTGCTTAAAAAGACAGAGATAGACATGTGTTTGCACCCGTTGCTGCAGGAGATCATGAAGGACTTGTATTAGAATTCAACAGGAGAAGAGGACACGTACAGAAAGGGGTAAAGAAAAATACAGTGCTGTGCAAAAGTCTTGAGTCACCCTTGATTTAAGAAGTAGGTTAGCAGTTTTATTGAAACATCTAAAAACACACATGGGAACACGTTATATAAATAAAAAACAGAGTGTGTACTTTAAGTAGTTCTCTGGAATAGCTCTCCAGGCTTCTTGAAGGGCATTCAAAGCTCTTCTTTGGATGCTGGCTGCCTTTTGTTCCATTCTCTGTCAACATGATCCCACACTGCTACAGTGATGTTAAGATCAGGGCTCTGGGGGAGAATAGTCCATGATAATGTGGTGATGTTCAATCATGTGTTTTTCTATCCAGGTATGCTTTTACTACATTGGCAGTGTGTTTGGGATCATTGTCATGCTGTAAAATTAAACCATTGCCAATCAAACACTTTCTAGATGCCTTTGTATGGTAGATCAAAATCTGAGCGTAATTCTCTGCGCTCAAAATTCAGTTTTGACAACATCTCCTCCAACACCATTGGCTGAAATGTCGCCCCAAACCATGACAGAGCCTCTGACGTGTTTTACAGGTGGTTTTAAAGATTCACTGTTGTGCCTCTGTCTTGATCTACAAACTGACAAGGACAATGATTTGAACCAAAAAGTTTAAGTTTGGATTCATCACTCCATTAGACTGGTTGCCTGGATTTCAGTCCGTTTTTTGTGTAACTTTCTCCTTGTTCCCCTTTCTTAAGAAAGTCTTTTTCAATGATGGCCATTTCTGATGAGGCTTCACTGAACAGTAGATGGATCAGCTGAAGGTGCAGATGCATCTCTCAGGTCTTGTGTCAGGTCTTTGCTGGTCTTTTCCTATTTCTTAACATACATTTCATCTGCTGTTTTTTAGGCCTGCCACTTCTTCCTTTGTCCTGCACTTGTTCTGTTTCTTCAAAGTTTTTAAAGACATACTGCACAGTTTGCTGAGAAATGCCAAGCTTTCAGCTAACAGCACTCTTGGAATCACTTTGGTGCTGAATTTTATTTTATGCCTGTCAGACTGTCAAACTTACCTTTAGCATTTTTATACATTCAACTAAATAAAGTATGCACTTTTGCAACGGGCTGCTGGTAGCAAAGTGACTAAAGACACATTTTCTTGGTTGTTTGCTAACTTGTCTGTAAAGTAGACAATTGCTTATCCTTACAGTTTGTTGTTTTTTTTTAATCCTCAATAGTAAGTGTTGAACAAACAAAACAAAAACATTCCTCTGAAAAGAACCAGGTATAATGACTGGACTACAAATGAGTGACAAAGCAGTCAATGTCTACAGAAAAACTTGAACTAAAACTAAAGAAATTCAGAAAACCTGGAGAACAATTGCTCAAGACCACTTGACCAAATTACAGGAAACTCTGGCTCCTTCAAAGTAAAATATGGAGAAATGAGAGTGACTGAAGACTTTTGCACAATACCATAAAAGAGAATGAAAAGAGATTGCTTTTAAAATTATGAGTTGAGATTAAGCACTTTGTGCTCTGTGTATGTGTTTTGGTTATAAAGTCATGTAGCCAGACAGACTGACTAACTGAAATTGAGAAAGAGATGAGGAAGACGAGGAAAACAGAATTCAGGGAAAGAAATGCAGAATCTGAGTATTAGATCTTGTCTAGACAGTCTGCATGTGAATAACTTGTGGTGCACAGTCATTTTAGCCTCTGCTGAGCCTGAACCCTCTGCTGAGCAGGGTGCCAACTTAAATATGAAACTACCACCTATTGCACCAAAAGTAGCGTCTGGGACAAACTGAAAGTGAGGGGATTTTCTTACTGGCGAGCTCGAGGGTAAAATTGTGAATGATCAACACAGCCAGCTTCAAGTGCCTCAAGGAGAAATGTATCACTGTGAATATATGACACCATGTCTCATACAATACAGTATGTGTTGTTCGTGTGCAGCTTATCTACACGGTCAATTGCAGCCATCATAAGCAGCACCAGCAGCAGTGTGTACGTGCTTCAATACCTCTGTGAAGACGCACAAATACATGAATGCTTACACACACGCTAAAGCAATGCTCAGACAGTCCTTTTCTGTCTTGGCATCAGGGTGAAAGTGCTATCTCTTTTTAATCAGCTTTAACCAAAAACAGAAATCAGATTATTGCCTTTAACATATTTTAGACGCCTGCAGAAACTGTGAGAAACTGTTGAGCTGACCAAATGCAAATTGCCATGATGATGTTTGCTGTTTGCTGAAAAATAAAAGTGTATGTGCCATATTGTGCCTTCAAGAGTTTATCTTTAGCTGTTTTTTGTTTTGTTTTTTGTGAAGTTAATGTCATTTTAAAAACATTATATATATTATACATATTACATGTATGGTATGACTTTTTTTTAATTGTCAGATACAATTGATTTTTTGGCCTTGGTTTTATTTCAGATTCTAAAATACTGGTTTGAGTTATAATTTTTGCTAAGAAATGATTTTGTATGTGTGGACCAAATCTACTATATCTGATCCATCAAATGTTGTTTGTGCAGACAAAAAGAGTGGACTGATATGTTTGTGGGGAAAACAGAATAAAGAAGATGTAAATAAAATATTTTTTAACTTTTTACTTGAAGCCTGTCTTTTCTTTAAAAGCTGTGGAAGCTTGCTCACACATGTTTCACCAAAAACCATTTTTAAATACTATACTTCCTAAAGGCATTCCAGTCATTCAGACTCTTGGAAATCTGTTTTACAGTCATTACATCAGCTGCTCCTCGGTGTCTATTACCAAACACACACACGCCCTGTTGGAAAGATTGCAACACATGAACTATGTTGCACTGTGCCGGAAGACCAAAGTCTGTGGATACAAATATGAACAGCAAGCAGGGAAGTGGTTTTACTTTTTTAGAGTTCTGGTTTTTTTGGTTCTGTTTTTTTTTCTTTGCTTTTTTTTAGGTGGCATTACATTTTGTCTCTTTGTTTTGACAGACAAGAACAAAACAAAAAAGGTGTGTGTGTGTGTGTGTGTGTGTCAGGGGGAAACTTATAGAAATTCTTGGAAAAATAAGGATTGAGATGGGATCGCGTGCGACAACAAGGTCAAACTCAGGACATCAATTATTAACCCACTCGGACATCAGGTCAACTCGATGCCTGGCGCAACTTCACAAAGCTCTCTGACTGGCTGGCTCTTTGCCAAACAACAGCTCACAGAGTGTGTGATCACATGGTCACATGCAAGGGGTTAATCTCGGTGACAAAAAAACACTCTTAGGGGTCAGTCCCTACAAAGTTAACACTGTTAACATTGGTTAATATATTATAAGTTCTTAAACTAAACAGGTAAAATAAACAACATATGCTACTGAAAAGTTAAACTGAGACATAAAAATGTTATCTGTCTCCGTGTACAAATATGGTATTTTTCTTATGTAATTAATGAACTTCAGTCTTTATTTATCAGCCTTTAACAGGTAAACATCTACTATTGTCAGTGAATCAGACATGCTTATGATCATCATCTACACCCTGCCTCTTTATGAGAAATAAAACCATGATTTTTCTTCTTTTTTACTTCCTTAACATGCCTACACATACACAGAAACGGGCTATTTGTACTGTAATAACTAGTTATACGTGTAGTATTTTTGTATATAGGAACTTTATAATCCAGCTGATGAGCTGTTTCCTGGAAACCAGTGGCCTCTGCTCTTTCTCTTTCTGACTACCCTCAAGCGCAGTCTTGTCGTTGTGGGCAGGAAATAACCCTAAATTATTAATGTGTCACACCCTTAAACTATAAAATATACAGTTGTGGTCAGAAGTTTACATACACTCATCATGAGCATAAAAGCCATGGTAATTTGTGGCTTTTAATAATTTCTCTGAACTGTCCTTTTTGATGGTACAACATGCATCTTTGACCTTTGACCTTACAAAAATAAGAATTGGGTGCACAAGTTTGAATTAATTTTGGCTCAAATATATGCATACACTTGCTTAAATCTTTTAATGTGATGCTGAAAACTCAACAATGTGTTTTGACTTGACAAGGCTTAGACCTGTTAAATTCTCATTATGCCAGACCACAGACAAATTATTTTGTTTTGGCAGAAAAAGGATTTGTTTGACAGAACTTGATGGACTGATTAATAATTAGAATAATAAAAAAAAGTCCAATGAACTCAGTAAAGAGCAAAGAGGGAAAACTTTAGATTTACACAGGTTGGGAAGGTGTCTTGGAGCCATTTCTAAACAACTGCAGATTCCAAGATAATCAATTCAAACTATTGTACACAAGTACAAGTTATTTTGATGTGTCACGACTTTGCACAGACCTTGAAGAAGACCTAAACTATCCCCCTCAAGTTAAAGGAAATTGGTCAGGGTGTTGAAGAACAAACCAGTACCACCAAGGCTCAAACCTGCCATGAACAGGAAATTCTGAAACACCGGTGTCTACGTCAACAGTGAAGCAAGTTTTACATTCCCATTGCATCGGCCTTGAAAGATGCCTTGGCTCCAAATCAACACCTTCAGGCTCGCCCAAAATTTGCAGCTGAAAAAGCAAAGTGGCTTCTGGAGAAAAGGGTTATGCTGATTGACCTTTTTGGCCACAAAAGGTGAAGTGAGCAAAAGTGAGATTTTTAAATTTAAGAACACTGTACCAGCTGTCAAGCATGGTGGTGGTAGTATCATGCTTGGGGGCTGTTTTGCAGCCACTAATACTGGTACATTGCAAGTGGATGAAATAATAAAGAAGCGAGAAAACCTCCAAATTCTTCAGCTTCATAGCCAGTCAATAACTAAACAAGACAATGATCCCAAACGCACATAAAAACTGGTTTTGAAATAGATAAACCAGGCTAACCCTAAGCTTCAATTAAGTATAATTCATTGTATTTATATGGCGCCAAATTTATATTGTAAAGTGAAGACCCTACAATAATACAAAACACCAAAAAAAACCTCAACCATCAGATGACCCACTATGACCAAACACAGTGACAGTAGGAAAGAAAAGATCCCTTTTAACAGGAAGGAACCTCTGGCAGAATCAGGCTCACGGAGGGGCGGGGCCATCTGCTGTGACCAACTGCAGTTGAGGGGAAGAAGACAGGACAAAAACACATTGTGGAAGAGAGCCAGAGATGATTGAGTAACTAATGATTAAATGCAAAATGGTGATTAAAGACATAGAGAGTTAAAAAGTGTGGTGAAGACAAAACACAGTGCATCATGGGAAGGCCCCAGCAGCCTAGACTTATTCCAGCATAATAAAGGGAGGATTACGGTCACCTGGCCCAGCCCTGACTATAAGCTTTATCATACTGTAAAGGAAAGTTTTAAGGCTAATCTTAAAAGCAGAGGGAGTGCTTGTCTCCTAAATTCAAACTGGGAGTTGGTTCCACAGAAGAGCGGCCTGAAAACTGAAGGCTCTGCCACCCATTCTACTTTTAAAAGCTCTAGGAACAACGAGTAAGCCTGCAGTCTGAAAGCAAAGTGCTCTATTGGGGAGATACCGCACTATAAGGTCTTTGAGATTATCCAAGACCTTGTGTGTGAGGAGCAGAGATGGGCAGTAACGCGTTACTGCCTGTAATCTGATTACTTTTTCAAGTAACGAGTAAAGTAAGGGATTACTATTGCAAAAACGGTAATTAGATTACCGTTACTTTCCCGTAGGAACGCTGCGTTACTGCGTTACTATAACCGTGATTTTTTGCGAGAATGTCTCATGACAGTGACGTAAGCGAGTGCGCAGTTAGTGACAACAGCTGTGTGCAGATCAACAATGGATCGCATATCGATTGTGGGAGAGAGTATGAGCGTGCAGCGTTTAAAGCGTGGAAGTACTGACCTTACTTTGAGTTTGATTCCATAAAAAGTGACAAAAACATTAGAGTCCATCGTGCATGGGAAGAAAACTTCTTTTTACAGCAAAAAGAAACCCCTAAACTTCCAAGCAAGCACCGAGTGTGCAACGACGTCAGAATCAGAATCAGAAAGGGTTTTATTGCCAAATGTTGAGCAGGTTTACAACATTAGGAAATTGCTGCGGTGCTTCAGTGCAAACATAGTGTCATAAATAGCACTTAAATAGACATGAAAAAATAAAAGTAGGGATAAGAATTAAAAGTGCTACGTAGAAAGATATGTGCATGAGCTATACATGAGATATATACATGAGAATAAGAATTAAGAGTGCTACGTTGAAAGATATATACATGAGTGCAGGTGGTGATCAGTGCCAATCATGGAATGATGCAGTGAACACAGCGTAGGGTCATGTGTTAGTAGCGGGAACAGTCATATGGTTATTGTTCATGTGTCCAACAGCAGAGGGGAAGAAACTGTTCTTATGGCGAGAGGTTCTGGTGTGAATGGACCGGAGCCTCCTGCCTGAGGGGAGCAGGTCAAGGAGGCTCCGGTCCATTCGCACCAGAACCTCTCGACGTAATGGGAAACTCACAGAAACTCACAGATTCTTCAACTGACCGCGGCACACCTGCACCAGGGTAAACCTCCGCCTACCCCACTCCTGCTTTACAGGTGAAAATAGAGCAACAGGACCACTGAGTCTTTGACTTTATTTATGTTCTGCTGTGTTTTACTTGCATCTATTTGAAAGAGTGAGTGTAAACACAAAAAGTATTTTATTTTATGTGCTGGAATGTGTAGAAAATAGGTTTAAATGTTAAACTAATTTATTCAAGTCAGAGAATGTTGCATATAATTACATTTTTGCTTGATGCATAAAGTTAAAAGATTAAAACTGATAAAACAAGTTTAAAAAAAAGAGACTTTTCCATTTGATTACATTTTGTATGATGGATTATGTAGAAAAAGTAAAATTGGGCTGAAAGATCTATTGCTTTATCACCTCTTCAGGTTGTAAATCGTGTTTTTAAAAAGTAACTAAGTAACTAAGTAACTAAGTAATTAATTACTTTTGAAAATAAGTAATCAGTAAAGTAACGGGATTACTTTTGGGGGGAAGTAATCAGTAATTAGTTACTGATTACTTTTTTCAAGTAACTTGACCAACACTGGTGAGGAGAAGGATTTTAAATTTACTTCTGGAATTAACAGGGAGCAACGAAAAGAATATACTTTTTTTTATATGGGAAACATGCACTTTCTCTTTCTAGCCCCTGTCAGTACTCTCACTGCGAAAGCCTGAAATTACATGACATTCATGCCCATAATGACTGTATGTAAACTTTTGACCTCAACCTATATCTATGTATGTTTTTACCAATGGTATAGAAATACATTAGGTAGCTAGACAAAATCAAAGTTCTCCTTTATATCAGTATTATTCTTTTATTGTCTTCAGCTGGTGAATTTAAGTACAACTTAAGCTTTGTTTCTGGCCATTGGGTCAGTTCAGTGGGTTCAGTGTAGCATTATCCACTGAGAAAGATGCATGCATTTTTACCTAAGAAAAAAAATGTAATGTCAAAACCATGGACTCAAACAATATGGCAAGAAATAAACCAGCGATTGATTGGTTGGTTCTCAAGCCGAAAATGTGATGCGATTCTGAAAAGACACCATAGCTGAATCATATGTGTACTAAAGAAAAAGATGTATATCACTTTGGTAAGAAGGTTTTCGCTAAAACAGCTGCTTACTCTTACTGAATGATACAATCGTAGCAACAAGACTGAAACTAGAGAGAGTGTTGGTTTCTTTAAGTCCAAGAAACCAATGCAATTACCTGAAAAGTTAAAGCTCAATAAAGCTGTGAAGTACTGAAATATATGAAGTACTATATAATTGATACAAATTACAGTACAAATTGTACTCACTGTCGTCACTTTAAACCATTAGTTACACCACAAACATAAGTTTAAATTGTTTTAAATGATTAAATGATCTTCCTTCTTAAAAACATGACATTAAACTTGCTTCAGCTTCTTATCATGTCAAATCATGGAAAACTATTACGTTTAGAAATATGAGGGTGTGAGGGTCAAATAGGTTTTCACTTGCCTCAGAGTGACAGTGTTGCATTATGGGTGTGGGAATTCAGACAATGGAACAGAGTCCAATTACTCAACAACTCAAGTGCAGAGTTGAGGCACTTGACCTGAATTTGAGTAATTTAGTTTGACACCATATTAAAATTGTATTAGTTTAATTATTAACTTTTAGTTACTTAGTTACTTCACGTAGATAATACCATGAAAAATATGATTATTAAGTATTTTTTTCATCTCAAACCACCCAGTTTTATACAGAAAAGCTGAAAACCTCTTTCTCCGCAGCCTAATCTCTAATAACCTTATACACATAAGGCACTTATACGGAGTATTTGTACATTTTTAAGTAGGTTATCCAAATATTTCCTTTCTTTTTCTCATGACAACTACAAGCTCTGATCAGGCTGAATGCCTGTGAGTTGTAAAAGGGGAAAGCCAGGCACAAGTGCTGAGAGCAAAGCCTGGAGGACGTGAGAAAATAGCTGAATAAAGGGGACGTTTGGCCCCTAAAAATAAGCCTTTGAATTGGCAGATGATTGTGGGGGTTTCTGGCTTGGGGCCGGATGGTCCTCTCGGATGGCTGATGATGATGATAATTAAATCTGTTCTTTATGTCGAGTCAGCATATCCTCACTTTGTTGCAGTCCGGTCTCTGCTGACTGAATCCTGCCAAGATTCCCGAGCTGATCGGCCAAATAATTTTCAGAAAGTATATTTCTGCCCTTCTCTGTCCACACAGAGCCAAGTCCAAAGATAGCATTCATGATTTACACGGGGAAGTTTTGTTTTCGTTTGAGCTCCTTAAGATACGGCAGCTTCATTTTTCATTATTCTCTTTTGTTTTTAGTGTCAGAGAGGAATTCTACTCCCACCAGTGTGTGATACCTGACATGTGTGCATCCTCTGAACAAGCCCTGTTTCTGAAGTGATACACCTGCCACTGTAAGCTCTCAAGACGGTGTTTTATTAAGTCTGTTGTTTACACAGAAAACACCAAAGGAATTAAGGCCCTTCGTGTTCATGTGAAGCAAACATTTTAATCATTCAGTTGAAGAAATTATATGGATTGGAGCCTTTTATGGAGCAACAGTTCCTGTTTCTATTGTAAAACAATTACAGCCATTGTAAAAATGCAATAAAACACAGGCTAATACAGTTCCCTGAATCTGCTTTATGCCAATATTTCATCATCAATTTTCTTGTTTAACACTTATAACACAATCCATCTGCTGTCATATGAACTGATGCCAAGCAATTTAAACAAGAGCACAGTGCACAAGGAAGCTTTTATATGTTATTATTGGAGCATCCATTAAACCTAATGGATGGATGGATGACTTTGTTTGATTACAAAACTAGAAAGCTAGAAAGCAGACCTGTATTTTATAACAAAAACTGATGTGGTAATGCCCTAATAAATTGTGATGTTTGCTTTGTCAGTTACTGCAAGGATCAGAATGTTTTATGGACTGTTATACGTGATTTCTTCAGGTTCACATCTTCTTGAAAGCGCTTTAATCTTATTGTGTTTGTGCGTTTGTGACTTTCTGTAGCACATCAGTTTTTACAGGTCCCAGAGATGAAACTATATGTTTCTTAAATGACTAAAGTGGTGCCATATTATATCACACTCATGTGACACACCCCAGCATGGAAATGGTATGATGGAAATTTACAAATAAAAACAATGTGGAAATGTCTTGTGATTCTAAATGTCGGCCAGCATTTTTCAAATGGTGTGATTTGTAGTTTAATTGCCAAAGCTTTCATCACATCCTTCACCTGACTTTATCTTTGTCAGGTAGATTTTTTCCAAGTGATTCACTCACCGTTCAGCACCATTTGCTAACGTAAAATTATTGCAGTGCAACCTGATTTAAGCTCTCATGTGACTGACAAAGGTACAGGTAATGAACATACCTGACATTCCCGAGTTCCTCAAGTGAAAGGACTCGTATTAATGTCTCAGGATTTCTTCAGTTTGCCATGCGCAGACAAGCACATGTTTAAACAAATAAAACATTTTTAAATATTATTAGAAAGATATTTATAATAGATTTAAGGTCTTAGGTTACAGTGGTGGTGGGTCAGTCTTTTTCAGGCAAGTAAGCTCTCAAAAGCTGAAAAAAAGTTCAGTAACAACAGCACCAGCTATTGTCTTTTATTGTTGTGGACTAAAAAAAGAATCTTCATTCAGTTTATTTTCACTCCATATTTTTCCTCTTGGTAATCCCCCCTCTCAGCACGGCCAACTCCACAGTTTGAGAACCACTGGCTAAAGGACAGGAAACGGGGGACAAAACCCTCCCACCTACTCTACACTGTTTTATTGTTTTTGGGGGGTTTTTAACCAGTGAGATATCATGTGTTAAGGCTCTTCCCCAGTTTCCAGCATTTACTGCCTTCAGGAATTATCTTTATATTTTCCATTCAGATGTTAATGCATTTATTTCCTCTGTTTGCAACAAAATAATTAAGATGATGCTCTAGTTGCAAGTTTTTATGGTACAAGTGGACAAACAAAGCTGAACTTAATGAGTACTATATACAGATTTTACGGTAATGATCACATTGCTCCAATGAATTTTTAAAGAAAAGAAAAAAACATATACTGTTAATAATGGAGTCCAATTTTCACTTTGTTTATTGTGTGTTCTGTCTCTTTTTAAACCCACCCACCCCCTCCTCCTTCTCCCCCAGACCTATCATCAAAGTATCGTGCGGTTTTCTTGTAAATTCGGCTCTTACTGGCAGCTGCCTTGTAGTCTGTGCACAGTTTGATGCGTTTCTGTCTTTCATGTCAGAGTTTTTAAAAATCCTTCTTCTCACAATATCTTTTACTCATGTACTAGTATATTAGTATCGTGTGCTTTCCAAGGTTAAAATCTGAGACGAATGGATACAATTTCTTTAGAGAGAGCCAGTCAGTGATATGAGTTATCCTTCTGTAGTTGATGGTGCATCTTTTCCGAATCAAGGATTCCAGGTGGAAGATTAGATGTGCTGTCAGAAAGGCCAGAGTTTAAGATTTCCCCCATTTGTAGCTTTCTGTGGTTATGTGGTTATTTCCAGTAGTTACTCAATGTGGCTTTAATACAACTAAGCTTTTCCAGAGGTTCAGAGTGACCAAGTCCATTTTTCTCTTTTTGCACAAGCTGTATATCCACAAGTAGAATCTCAACCTCCCAATGAAAAGGCAGAACGACACAGACACTCAAATCTCAACCTGTCTTCATTTTGAGACACTTACACAATCCTAGAAGAAGTTAACGCAGCATAAATAGTGGTTAATAAAAGGTGCATTGTGCTGATGAACGTTTGTTCTGTTCAAAAAACATGTTTCCAAACAATTATTCCCTAAACAAGTGTTCCTGACTGCTGGAAATAATGGGTTTTTTTTTTTCATGACTGAGAGCCCTGGTGTTCCATAAACGTAGCGTGTTATCGCCCTCTGTTGACTGCTACAACAGGGTAATTTTCCTCATGAAGTGCTAAACCAAACCAGACTGTCACGCTGTGGTGAACTGGCCACACGTCCTCTCTACAGCTGCTGATTCTGAAGGAAAAATTTCTCTGATGTCAACACAGCGAACCAACCTTTCAGTTTATGACAATGACTCAGGAATGAGTTGATTATTTCAGCTCAGCAGTTCAGGTCAGAGAAAGAGCACATTCAGCTGCAAGGGGTGAACACCTTCATATCTTACTAATGATTACAGATTTCTGCAAACATGCATTAAACCTGGAGGAGTTGCAGAAATCTCAGAGGCTGTTGTATTGTTTTAGCTGTTTGAGCTGAAGAGGGGGGAGGAACAATAGTGGCCAGTAACAATAATGTAGTTGTCAGGACTGTGAGGGAGGCAAGGTCAGTGAGGTGCTACAGTAAACAGGCAAGCCCAATTCCTTCCCATGGCCCCCTGGCTTAAGTTAGGGGGTAAAAGAAGCGGAGTTAAAGCTGAATGTTTTATTTCACAAAGGCTAACATAATAATGAGTCTGATGAAACATTTCAAGGACATGCTGATTAGGTTTTGGGCTTTCTTACTCATTTGGATTAGCGCGGGACACATACCACAGTCACATAAGATTAGTACAAAGTAAGGGAGTAACATCATAATTCACAGAACTCTTATATGAACAAATGATCCATTTTTTATCCCGAGTAATAGATGCCACCAAATATTTCTATTTACATTCGCTCAGTTTGAATCATTTGTTCTTGATGTTCATTTAGAAATCTAAGAAGAAATTGCTCTTTTTAACATTTAAGAAAAAGGTTATTGGGTTAACTTTAAAGACATCAACTACTATTGGCCAACAATACTGGTCAAAAGTTTGAGAACACCCAAATTTTTGCAGGTATTTATTGGAATTCAAGTCATTCAAGTCCAATGATTAGCTTTAAGTGGTACAAAGGTAAGTGGTTAACTACCAGAGGTTAAAAAAAAAGGTATGGTTACCCAAAACTGAAAAATAATGTACATTTCAGAATTATACAAAAAGGCCTTTTGCAGGAACACAAAATGGGTTAACAATTTAAAGCTATTCTGCAGCAATGGGGGTTGATCAAGGCAAGGCAAGGCAAGGCAAGTTTATTTGTATAGCACAATTCAACAACAAGGTGATTCAAAGTGCTTTACAGAGACATTAGAAACAAAAACAAATAAAAAGCATGATTTAAAATTGATTAAAACAAGCAAACAAACAAACTAACTAATTAACAAACAAACAAAACAAAACAGTATATAAAATCAAAACAGATAAAATCAGAACAATAGATAAAATCAGTAGTTAAAATGTTAGTTTTGAAATTTAAGCTTAAAAGTGTGGATTTGGTGCTTTATTCAAATGCAGCTGAGAACAGGTGAGTCTTCAACCTGTATTTAAATAAACTGAGTGTTTCAGCTGATCTGAGGCTTTCTGGGGGTTTGTTCCAGATATAAGGAGCATAAAAGCTGAATGCAGCTTCTCCGTGTCTGGTTCTGACTCTGGGAACTGATAAAAGACCGGATCCACATGACCTGAGGGATCTGGAAGGTTCATACTGGGTCAGGAGGCCACTGATGTATTTTGGTCCTAAACCATTCAGAGCTTTATAGACCAGCATTAGAACTTTAAAGTCTATCCTCTGACGGACAGGCAGCCAGTGTAAAGACCTCAGAGCTGGACTGATGTGGTCCACTTTTTTGGTCTTAGTGAGGACTCGAGCAGCAGAGTTCTGAATGAGCTGTAGTTGTCTGACTGATTTTTTAGGTAGACCTGTAAAGATGCTGTTACAGTAGTCAAGCCTACTAAAGATGAATGCATGGACTAGTTTTTCCAGGTCCTGTTGAGACATCAGATCTTTTATCCTTGATATATTCTTGAGGTGATAGTAAGCTGATTTTGTTATTGTCTTAATGTGTTTTTCTAAGTTTAGGTCTGCATCCATCACTACACCCAAATTTCTCGCCTGGTTTGTGGTTTTTAGGTGTATAGATTGAAGTTCTCTGGTGACCTGTAATCGTTTTTCTTTGGCGCCAAAGACTATTACTTCAGTTTTGTTTTTGTTTAGCTGGAGAAAATTGTGGCACAACCAGTCATTAATTTCCTCAATGCATTTACCAAGAGCCTGTACAGGGCCTCGGGCTCCTGGTGACATTGTGATATATATTTGTGTGTCATCTGCATAGCTGTGGTAGTTTATTTTGTTGTTCTTTATAATCTGTGCCAGTGGGAGCATGTAAATGTTAAACAGAGGGGGTCCCAAGATGGAACCTTGGGGAACTCCACATGTGATACTTGTCTGCTCAGATGTGAAGTTACCTATTGATACAAAGTATTTCCTGTTTTCTTAGTATGTTTTGAACCAGTTTAGTACAGTTCCTGAAAGACCTGCCCAGTTCTCCAGTCGTTTGAGTAATATGTTGTGGTCAACTGTGTCAAATGCTGCACTGAGATCCAGTAAAACTAAGACTGACATTTTTCCACTGTCTGTGTTCAGACATATGTCATTAAACACTTTGGTCAGAGCGGTTTCAGTGCTGTGGTTCTGTCTAAAACCTGACTGGAAGGCATCATAGCAGTTATTCTGTTTTAAGAAGTAACTGAGCTGTTGAGAAACTGCTTTTTCAATGATCTTACTTAAAAATGGGAGATTTGAGATCGGCCTGTAGTTGTTCATTTGTGTCTTGTCAAGATTGTCCTTTTTCAGTATAGGTTTTATTAGTGCCGTTTTTAGTGATTCTGTAAACACACCTGATATTAAAGAAAAGTTGACGATCTGTAACAGGTCTGACTCTAAAGTCTTTGAGACCTTTTTGAAAAAACTTGTTGGCAGGACATCTAAACAGCAGGAGGAGGAGTTCAGTTGACCTAAGATGTCCTCCAGGTCCATCCATCCATCCATCTTCATCCACTTTATCCGAGGCCGGGTCGCGGGGGCAACAGCCTAAGCAAAGAGGCCCAGACCTCCCTCTCCCCAGCCACCATCCTCCAGCTTATCCGGGGGAATACCAAGGCGTTCCCAGGCCAGCCGAGAGATATAATCTCTCCAGCGTGTCCTGGGTCTGCCCCGGGGCCTCCTCCCGGGGCGACTTGCCTGGAACACCTCACCCAGGAGGCGCCCAGGGGGCATCCTTGTCAGATGCCCGAACCACCTCAGCTGGCTCCTTTCGATGTGGAGGAGCAGCTGCTCTACTCTGAGCCCCTCCCGGATGGCCGAACTTCTCACCCTATCTCTAAGGGAGAGGCCAGCCACCCTTCGGAGGAAGCTCATTTCTGCCGCTTGTATCCGCGATCTTGTTCTTTCGGTCACTACCCACAGCTCGTGGCCATAGGTGAGGGTAGGGACGTAGATCGACCGGTAAATTGGGAGCTTCGCTTTTACACTCAGCTCCCTCTTCCCCTCCTCACCACGACGGACCGGTGCAGCGTCTGCATTAGTGCAGCTGCAGCCCCAATCCGTCTGTCGATCTCCGGCTCCCTTCTCCCATCACTCGCGAACAAGACCCCGAGATACTTGAACTCCTCCACTTGGGGCAGGAACTCATCCCCGACCCGGAGTGGGCACTCCACCCTTTTCCGGCTGAGAACCATGGCCTCAGATTTGGAGGTGCTGATCCTCATTCCCGCTGCTTCACACTCAGCTGCGAACCGTTCCAGTGCGAGCTGGAGGCCCTCACTCGATGAAGCCAACAGAACCACATCATCCGCAAAAATCAGAGATGAGATTCTGAGGCCACCAAAGCGAAAGCCCTCCGCCACTTGGCTGCGCCTAGAAATCCTGTCCATAAAAATTATGAACAGAACCGGAGACAAAGGGCAGCCCTGGCAGAGCCCATCACCCACCGGGAACGAGTCCGACTTATTGCCGGCAATGCAAACCAAGCTCTTGCAACGGTTGTATAGGGATCGAATGGCCCGTAGCAATGGGCCAGACACCCCATACTCCCGCAACACCTCCCACAGGACACCCCGAGGGACACGGTCAAATGCCTTCTCCAAGTCCACAAAACACATGTAGACTGGTTGGGCAAACTCCCATGCACCCTCAAGTATCCTCGAGAGGATAAAGAGCTGGTCCAGTGTTCCGTGACCAGGACGAAAACCGCATTGTTCCTCCTGTATCCGAGGTTCGACTAGCGGACGAACTCTCCTTTCCAGCACCCTGGCATAGACTTTCCCAGGGAGGCTGAGGAGTGTGATCCCCCTGTAGTTGGAACACACTCTCCGGTCCCCCTTCTTAAAGATGGGGACCACCACCCCGGTCTGCCAGTCCACAGGTACTGCCCCTGATCTCCACGCAACATTGCAGAGGCGTGTCAACCAGGACAGCCCTACAACGTCCAGAGCCTTCAGGAACTCGGGGCAGACCTCATCAACACCAGGGGCTCTGCCACCAAGGAGTTGTTTAACTGCCTCAGTGACCTCGCCCCCGGAAATTGGCGGGTCATTCCCCTCATCCCCAGACTCTGCTTCCTCCTCGGAAGACGTGTCAGTGGGATTAAGGAGATCCTCGAAGTATTCCTTCCACCGCCTGACAATTTTCTCAGTCGACGTCAGCAGCGCTCCACCAGCACTATACACAGTGCAGGTAGAGCACCGCTTTCCCCTCCTGAGACGCCTGACGGTTTGCCAGAATCTCTTCGAGGCAGTCCGAAAGTCTTTTTCCATGGCCTCTCCGAACTCCTCCCACACCCGAGTTTTTGCTTCAGCCACTGCCTGAGCCGCATTCCGCTTGGCCTGTCGATACCTGTCGGCTGCCTCCGGAGTCCCACAGGCTAACCAAGCCCGATAGGACTCCTTCTTCAGCCTGGTGGCTCCCTTCACCTCTGGTGTCCACCATTTGGTTCGGGGATTACCACCACGGCAGGCACCAACCACCTTGCGGCCGCAGCTCAATGCAGCAGCTTCGGCAATGGAGATGCTGAACATGGTCCATTCGGACTCAATGTCCCCAGTCTCCCTCGGAATGCTGTTGAAGCTCTGCCGGAGGTGTGCGTTGAAGATCTCGCGGACTGGGGCCTCTGCTAGACGTTCCCAGCACACCCTCACTACGCGTTTAGGTGCACCAGGTCTGTCCAGCGTCCTCCCCCGCCAGCTGATCCAACTCACCACCAGATGGTGATCAGTTGACAGCTCAGCCCCTCTCTTTACCCGAGTGTCCAGAACATATGGTCGCAGGTCTGGTGATACGATTACAAAATCGATCATCGACCTACGGCCTAGAGCGTCCTGGTGCCACGTGCACTTATGGACACTCTTATGTTCGAACAGGGTGCTCGTTATGGCCAAACTGTGATTAGCACAGAAGTCCAATAACAAAGCACCGCTCAGGTTCAGATCAGGGAGGCCGTTCCTCCCAATCACGCCCCTCCAGGTCTCGCTGTCGTTACCCACGTGAGCATTGAAGTCTCCCAGCAGGACAACAGAGTCCCCAGGTGGAGCACCTTCCAGCACCCCCCCCCCCAGGGACTCTAAGAAGGCTGGGTACTCCGAACTGCCCGGTAACCCTATCCTGGGCAGGGTAAACTGTTCCCTCGATATTCTTTTCATAAGGGTCTTCTGAATCGCTCTTTGTCTGGTCCCTCACCCAGGACCAATTTGCCATGGGAGACCCTACCAGAGGGCAAAAGCCCCCAGACAACATAGCCCCTGGGATCCCTGGGACACACAAACCCCTCCACCACGATAAGGTAGCGATTCAAGGAGGAGGTCTTTGCTGTTAATAGGGTGAAACTGTTTGATGGTGTTTAAGCAGTTTTTCGGTGGACACAGTACATATTCTGGATCTGCTGTTGATGTACCAATTGCTTCTCTAATCTTTTGGATTTTTTCTGTGAAGAATTTGGCAAAGTCATTGCAGGCCATGGTTGAATGAAGTTCAGCTGCCACTGGCACAGGAGGGTTTGTTAGCCTGTCAACTGATGTCAGAGAAGTAGGACCTTCTTGCACTCCTCAGTTGTAAATTATAAATGTGAAGTTTCTCTTTATAGATGTCATAATGAACCTGGAGGTTTGTTTTTCTCCATCTGCGCTCAGCTTTCCTAAACTCTCTTTTTTCATTTTTCACCAGTGTGGAGTTTCTCCATGGAGACTTTTTCCTTCCAGAGATAACCTTCACCTTAATGGGAGCAATTGTATCCATTACATTTAACATTTTTGCATTGAAGCTATTGACGAGCTCATTGACTGAACCTCTGGGCAGGTCAGGTGTTAATGGGAAGACCTGGTTAAAGATCTCACTACTGTCTTCAGTTATACACCGTTTTGTGATCACTGCTGTTGATATATTTGTGTGGGCTGAGATTTTACTTTCAAAGAAAACACAGTAATGATCAGACAGGCCCACATCAGACACAGTAATCAGGTCCACTGATGAATACAGCTGCATTCAGAGAGTTTACAGTATTTAGTAATCCAGTAAAGTCCTGTTTCAGAACCTCCGACTGTTGTTTGGACACATCGTTTGACCCTGTATGCAGAACAATGTTTGTCACAGTTGGATATTCATCTGCAATTTGAAGAATTCTCTCCTTCAGGTTGTTGACCATATCGTTAGGAAAGCAGAGGACTTTAGTGTTTTTACCGCACATCCTTTGTACATCCTTTACGGCAGAGTCACCCACAATCAGAGTTTCAGGCCTAGCCTTTAGCTTTCCCTGTGGCCTTTTACTTTTCAAAAGATTTTCGGGCCTTACTTCGCTACTTTTAGATGGATGGTTGTCCGATATAGATCCAGGGTCCTTTGATAGTGGAGCAAATCTGTTCTGCAGTTTCACATTCAGTTGTTTTGAAGGTTTGTTGTTAACCTTCCTATTCACGGTTGTCCAGTCCTGTTTCCTCTCGTATACAGGGGTAGAAGAGCTTCTCTGTCTCGTACGAAGTGAAGGCCAGTCGGTTTCAGAGATTTCAGCTCGCTGTGCCCTGCCTGTGATACATCCTCCCCCTTCCAGGAGACATGATTTATGTCTTGGTTTTGCACCAAGACAGTCCAAGGGGGGATTATCGCTTGAGGATTTATAATAGTGCACAAAGTCTACTTTCTTGGTCATGTTATCTGTGCTCCTTAGCTGTGTACTAGCTTGCTCATCGCCATTGTTTTGAATCAAAGGCAAGGTTGTTTCATTTCCACACAGTCCATTTACCTCCACGTTTACTTCTAAGCGATGAATTTTTGTCTCCAGTACTGCAATCTTCTGCAGGAGGCTGTGGTAGTCATCTGTGGAGAGGGAAGGCATCTTGTTGCTAGTTAGCCTAGCGGTTAGCACCTTTCCAGGCTATTGAGGCTGCTCGGTGCCCAGACGCTGTAATCAGGCTTCAGCTGTGTCTAGGCCACAGACACACGGAGCGCTGAGGATAAGGTAACTATAAAAATGTTGCTGTTTCTGTTAAGAACACTTTAGTCCTAATGATCTATAAGTGTCCAGAAGCTATCGCAGGTAAGCTCATATGGAAAAAAGGGAAAAAATCAGCATAAAAATCAATAAAAATCAATAAAAGAAGCAAAGCATTTAAAGAGCAAAGAGATGAAGCGTCCACACTCACAAAGGGGGAGCCTTGAGAGCTGGTACTAGTAATTCCTATAGATGTTCCAACTTTTCTGGATTACTTACAACCCCCTCTGTCTGCATAAAGGCAGTGTTGGGACACACTGTGGTACCATACCCCAGTGAGCATCAGTTAAACAGTATTGTACTGCAGAAAGTGGTGTGCTACAAAAATGGCGAGAAAAAAGCAATTAACAACGAAAGAGAGACAGACCATCATAACACTTAAAAATGTAGTTCTTTCCTACAGAGAAATTGCAAAGAAAGTCAAGATGTCAGTGAGTACAGTTTCCTTTACCATCAAAGGGCACTCGGAAAACTGGGGCAAACTCTGACAGGAAGAGGTCTGCCAGACCCAAAAGCCACAAATGAATCAGAGGACAAGTTTCTGAGAGTTAACAGCTTGCATGATAGGTGCCTCACAGGACAACAGCTTCAAGCACAGCTTAATAGTGGTTGTAGTAAGCAAGTCTCAGGTTCAACTGTGAACAGAAGACTTCAAGCTGCAGCTTTGACAGGACGAGTTGCAGCAAAAAGGCCATTGCTAAGACGTCATGAAACAGTGCCATCCAACTGAAGACTGGAAGAAGATATTATGGACTAATGAATCGAAATTTGAAATCTTCGGTTCATCACACAGGATCCTTGTACACCATCAAGTAGGCGAAGGGACATTGTGTGGCATCAACTGTCAAACATGAGGGAGGAAGTGTGATGGTCTGGGGCTGGTTTGCTGGATCCAGGGTCGGTGACTTATAGAGAGTGAGAGGCACCCTGAACCAAACAGCATTCTTCAGTGCCATGCAATACCCTCTGGTATGCGTCTAGCAGTCAGGGGTTCATCCCGTGGCAACATAATGACCTAAAACACGAGTCCAAGCTATGCCAGAACTACCTCAGGAAAAAAGAACAAGATGGGAAGCTTGAAAACAGGGAGCGGCCAGCACTTAAACTTAAACGCCATCGAGCTGGTTTAGGATGAACTGGACAGAAGAGTGAAAGCAAAGCAACCGACACGTGCTGCACATTTATGAGACCTTCTGTAACAGATATGGGAAGAACTTTCTGAAGAATATTTGATTTCTACTGCAGAAAGAAGCTCTTCAGCTGTTACATCTGCCAAAGGTGGCTACTTAGATGAGTCAAAACTTTAGAATACATTTTGGTCTATAAATTGAGTCCATGATTTCTTTTTTAAGTTAATTGCTTATTTGTACTATGCTTTCATTTCAGAGTGCAATGAGACATTAGACGGCATAATTTTCAATAAAAACTGGAAAAATTGTTGACAAATATATATATATATATGAGGCAATATGGGAAGTTTATTAAGTTGCATGACTTGCAAAAATCGAAGGATGTGGAAAACTTCTGTGGTTCAACTTGTGGTGAACTTTTCCAGACTACACAGCAAAAAAACCTCGTGCCTGAAATCAAACATGACACATCTTTAGCTTTAGCAGAAAACAAGCGTTACTTGTGTTCCCACAATAGCACTAAGAAGAGTTTTTTATACGTCAGGTTTAGTTTAATAATTTTATTGCTTTGTGCAGTTTTGGAATAAGGTGGTGAAACCGGTGCAGGAGATTTATATTTTACTTGTCAAGAGCTGCCTCAAGGGGGTCAATTGACTGGTCAAAAATCTCCCACTCAGCTGACAGGGTTTATGAGTTTTACAGTGATGAAATTTCTCTGCTGTAAACATATGATCATCATCAGTTTAGGTCTCTGTGGTCCCAACCCTGGTTTGACTAAATATTTTCACAAACTGAAAGGACGATTCAGTTTTTAACTCTTGCTCATTGTTGAGCTTAAGTTTGGAGAAATAAACATATATAAAACAAATGTAAACCTTATATTTTCATATTTATAGTTAGTTAGTTAGTTAGTTAGTTAGTTAGTTAGTTAGTTAGTTAGTTAGTTATGTAACTGTGTGGATATTAAAGTGGTAAAACAACCAACCTTGCAACCTCGCTGACAGATGAGGCCAGAGCGGCGATTTTTTAATGCACAACACCACATTTTGAGAAATCCTAAATCAGCATATCAGCACAGACACCTCAAACCAACTGTGAGGCACAGTGGTGGAGTGGTGAAGATTTGGGCTTGTTTTGCAGCCACAAAACAAGCACAAATCTTGTTTTGGGCTTGTTTTAACTCACATTCTAGAGTTAAATGTGAGGCCATCTGTCCAACAGATGAAACTTAGATAAAACTGGGTTGCGCAATAAAACTGTGATCTCAAGCACAGCAGTGAATCTGCAACAAAACAGCTGAAAGCGAAAATGATCAATGTGTTGCAATAGGTCAGCTAAAGTCCAGACCTCAGCCGGTTTGAAATAGTTTGCAAACCTCAGTTTGCAAACTATTTCTATGAAGCGTGGGCCAGAATTCCTCCACAATAATGTGAGAGCCAAATAAAGTGAAACGGAAAATTATTAGTCAAGTTATTGCTGCTAAAGGTGGTTGTACAAGCTGCTGAATCATGGGCTGCACTTTTTGTGAAAACTTTCTATTTCATATGACAGTAACTCAAAGCCATGGCAGTTCTACTGAAAAGCTAATGGCAGATAAACCATTCTTTTTCATTTGTAAAGTCCACACATTTACTGAAAAAATGCAGTTAAATACTGTAGATCTCTGAACCCTCCATAGCCCATCTCCAGAATGCAGCAGCACAATACAAATAGAAGCTAACAAATCACACCTATTCTTGCTTTACTTCACTGTCTCCCAGTGAAATTCAGAATCAAAATTCTGTTATAAACATATGAAGCACTAC
Organism: Aulonocara stuartgranti; assembly: GCF_965226115.1. Classification (NCBI taxonomy): domain Eukaryota; kingdom Metazoa; phylum Chordata; class Actinopteri; order Cichliformes; family Cichlidae; genus Aulonocara; species Aulonocara stuartgranti. Next base: position 17,726,336 of record NC_138943.1, on the reverse strand, counting down.
ATGGACTGTAAAGCCAGCAGTGTTGGGTAAGTTACTTTAAATTAGTAACTTAGTTACATTACTAGTTACTTCTATCAAAAGTAACTCAATTACTTCAAGTTACTCGTTACTTTCAGAGTAACTAGTTACTAGGGAAAGTAACTTTGGTTTTACTCAGAATTCTCTTGTTAATGTGTTGCTTCCGTAACTGGATACCCAGCAAGATTGCCGGTCTTCTAGCTTGCTTACTTGCCACAAGTGCACTGTGCCACCTACCAATAGAAAGGAAAAAATAATGTGCACATTTCCACAAGAGAAATCCCACACCTGATTCTATCCTAGCCTGCTTTTTACATCAAACACGAAAACTGCAGTCGTGGTGCTTGTACTCAGAACTCGGAAATTCTGCCTTCTGAATAGGAAGATGTAGGTAACACCAGACTGAAGATGAGCTGCATACAGGGCTGGACTGGGACAAAAAAATCGTCCTGGGCATTTTGACTAGAGACCGGCCCACCATTATAGGAAAAATCATAAAGCCTTTGAATGAAAATAAACACTGTTGTGACAGTGATGTACACTGTTCTGATGGTATATATGTATCAATCTATCAATTGTTTGTTGCAAGACTCAGATAATTATTTTTTTTAAAAGTGAGACATTTTAAATGAGAATAAGAAAGTATTTCTTTATGCCCCCCCTTTCCCTTTTAATGCCCTACATGGGCCCCTGGCAACACTTTGCTAGACCCGCCCCTGTACAGTTACCAGCTGTCAGCTGCTTAGAAAAGGATCCTGGTGTTATTAGTCTCTCAGAAACAGTTCATAACTTCTCTTCAACTCATTCATGTTAACTAAAAGGTAAACCTGTTTCTCCATCACCTGTTCAGCTATGATGATTCAGTAAGGACATCTCCTGGTTTCATCTTCATGTTTCCCTCTCATCACATAACCAAACCAATATCATAACCAGCAGGTTTACAGCTGTGGCTCCAGCAAACATCAGCTGATACTAGAAATTAATATTAAATAAATTCTAACAACAGCTGATCAAGCTTAAAAGTGCTGCTGTTGTTTACCGCGACATCCGCTGGTTTCCTCTTTCTGGCGCAAAGTGGGCGATAAACAAACAAGAGAGAAAAGCCGATCAGCTGATCATTGATCAGTTTCATGATTGAAGTAGAAACAGGAGAGGGAGGGTGAGAGGATGAGAGAAGAAGAGGCAGCTGTGCGGCGTAAACACAGAATAACTCCAGCTTTGTGTCTTTTTCATTGTAGCTGAAGTCCGGGACAAACTGTTCCTTTTCACCTCAATACGAAACGCTTAATATTTTCTCTGAATACGAGACGATTCCGTTTTTTACGGGATGGTTGGCAACTCTAATAATTAACCTTATGAACAAAATAAAGTTCAACATCAGTATCATAGCACCCACCCAGCTGTATAGAAACTCCGTCATGCTAGCTAGCACGCAGTACGAAAAAGTCAGCATAACTAAAATAAACTCCACCTAAACTTGGTTCATATCTGACCCAGATGGACTGCAGGTTATAACTTCTTACCTGAAGTTCAGTTCACCTGACACTCTCGGACCAGCGGCCGCTTCGGGTCTCTCCTCCTGCCTCCCTTTTTCTTCATCCACTTGCTGGCTTCCACCACTTGCTAATATTATTGAATCTGTGGAAGCTCCGCGATAGCCACCACACAAGTAACGAATAACGAGCCTATCTAAATCCCAGTAACGAGTAACGCGTTCCTGGTTTTGGCATAATAACTAGTTACCGTGCTCGTTACCACAATAATAACGTAGTTACTGTAACGCGTTACTTAATAACGCGTTAGTCCCAACACTGAAAGCCAGTGAGACCATATGACTGCAGCTGGCTTTTCAGACAATATCATCAAGTTCCCACTGTCTTACTTTAAACCAGAGGCAATCACACTTTTGAGGTTGTAACCCTAAACCTTGGAACAGCCTCATTTACTCATTCCCATTTATTTTAGGCCATAGTTTATATGTATTTGCCTGTATGGAAGTGTTGGAATGAATGTGTGATCCTGGGGTTGATTATTAGTCTGTATGGTGTAATGTGTATACTTAGCTTTAATGTTGTTGAGTCTGGCTTTGTAACTCCATATTTTGAAAAGTGTTGTACAAATAAAGCTATTATTATTGTTGTTGTTTACTTTTTATTCTTGACCTTCTACTTTTGCCACTATAATTATATGAGTATAATTTTCAGTATCATTATGATATTTTAAGTATTATTTCACAACAACATGTATATTTTCCTTTCCTTACTTATAAATGAGGATTTTCACAAGATCTTTACTTACTTTTACTTCTTTACATACTTTTCCTTTATCGCATAATATGGATGCGACCAGTGGGGGCGATACGGAGCCTCTAACCTCTAACAATTCAACAAGGAAGAAAAAGACCCGGAAGTGAGCTTTGTTGTTTTTCTGGGGCGGGAAAGACTAGCTAGGAAGAAGGCAAAGTGCACGGTAAGTTTAAAACATTATTTCTAATCTAAGATGACATTTATTTAGGCGACTGCTTTTTTTACAGTTTGCCATTTGACGGGCTAGCGATGTTACACACCTCCTCCCTGCTGTTCATGTGAGCCTGAAAAACGTGTCTGAGCGGTACACGTAGCGTTTTCTGTGCCTCATATTTTCACACTGGATGAATCTGTCCAGCTTTGCATAGTTTCCGGTTGATTTTCTTTTATATAATATTCCCTTATAAGAAAATCAGCCACAACGACCTCACAGTGAATTTAAGTGACCGTTTTATATTGTAAACTACAACAAAAAATATAAACATAAACGCAAAAATAATGTTGATGTATATTTACTATACCAAGAACCCACTTAAATCAATAAAACAAACAACCATCTCACAAAATAATCATTTTAAAGTTGCTTCAACCAAGCTTGAACACCGTAAACCTTTAAATAGCTTAGAAAGAAAATTCAGCACGAACAATGGATGTTGGAAATTATACAAATAAGCAAAACAGTTCATTTAAATCCGTAGGCAGATTACATAAAATATACAAGTATACAACTCATAACAGACAATAGATAAGTAAAGTAATGTAGTATGAAGTCTTAAAATTAACGTATATAGATCTGATTTGCCACCATCTACTGTTGGAGATGTGCCTTACATTATGATGGGTACACCACTCCTTTGTTATAGTTAGCGTTACGCCCGCCTAAATGTCCAGGGGATTTGGGGTAAGTGACAAAAAAGGAAAGAATGAGGCAATAAAATCGTTGTTTGTTTTTTTTTTCAATAATTAAACTGAAAGGTGACATGGACAAGTTGCTGACACCTTCCAAAAACAATGATCATAACAAAACCTGAAAGTTGGTCCAAATAGAGTAAGTTAAAATGGTTAAATAATGCAAAAACACACCATACCGCTCTACTGATCTGAAGTGTAGTAAATACACACATAAGTGTACAAGTCGGACTTTAAGTACTCTAGCTTAATTACTGAGGAGAATCTGCTGCACAGAAAGGTGGCACAAAGGCTGGAGAGACGGCAGGACACACACAGAGCACGTCCTGCTAAGGGCTATTTCAGTATTAATTTTACTTACAGTTTGTCCATCTCTAGGAACCTTAAGTAAACCTTTTAGATCAACCAGATATTAATGAATTACAATAGACCAGGCAAGAAGTAATAAATGTATGAAATATCTTTTCAGCATCACTCAGTGACATGATGTTTCTAATTTTAGAGCTAATGCACAGATGAAAAAAAGCAGTCCTACATATTTGTTTACTGCATGCATTAAAGGGCATATCCTAATCAAAAATGATGCCCAGGTTCCTCTCGGTGTTACTGGAGGCTAAAATAGTGCCACCCAGAGTAAGTATCTGGTTGGACACCATGTTCCTAAGATTTTTAGGGAAGAGTACAATAAAGCTCAGTTTTGTCTGAATTTAAAAGCAGGAAATTAGTGGTTACCTGCAACTGTTGTAGTGATCTGGATTGAAACCAGGCCTTGGTGTCTTTAAGACATGCCTGTACTTTTTTTCTAGTAGATTTGTATAATGTGGTTTCATGAATAATTAAAGCAGGGTATCATCTACCATTACAATAATGCATTAAAATAAATGTAAGTAGTCATGTAAGAAAGTCTTTTCTAATAATGTTACCTAAGGGATGTATAATGTAAACAGTAATGATCCTCACTAACTGTCCATCTATCAGATAGATATGATTTAAATTTCTGCAGTGCAGTTTTTTCATACCTACATTTTGTAGTAAAATATTGTGATCAGCAGTGTCGAATGCTGCACTGAGGTCTAGCAGAACAAGCACAGAGATGAATCCACTGACATAAGCCATAAGAAGATCATTCACAACCTTCACTAGTGCCGTTTCTGTACTGTTAAGATTTTCTGAATCTTGACTGCAACCCTTCAAATAAACAGTTGATGACAACTACTCTTTCAAGAATTTGAAATTGAAGGAAGATAGCTGGATGGAAAAGAGGCTTTTAGTAGTGATAATTACCACCACCTCAAAAGGCTATGGTGGGCAGCCTTTTAATAACGAAAGAGAAAGTGGGCAAATACTGTACACACGAAACCTTTGTATATAAAACAAGCATAGTTATTTTTTAATTTTAGCTCAAAAAATTAAATACAAATAAATAAATAGAATTAAAAAAATAGAAACATCTTGGTTGCAATGAGAGCCACAAATGGCCCAATTAATGTAAGACTTTAGAAATTAGATATAACGATTGATATTAACTTTTCGGCTTGACTTTTAAATTAAGTCCAGTGTGACCCACGATATCTGAACTTAACACTTAATTTGAACTTGCAGTGTCAAGCTCCTCTCTTTGTGAAACACACTTAACTACTTTTTTGGTTTTTTTCGGTATCTAGTAAAAGACATGATTGCATGAGATAGTCCTGAAACTGAGTCATTGCTGTAAGAATAAAACATTTTTAAAAATTTTGACATTCATTAGGTAGATGATTTATATGTGTTGACAATAAAAGTTGCCTAGTTGACAAAATAAATGATCACAAATTGTGTAACTGTTAACAGAATAGTGATGCATCGATATACTGCCAGTATTGACCAATTTTAAATAAGATATTTACCTTTGGCCATGAACTCTATTTGTTGTGTGTGATAAAGACATGGAAGACTTGACAAGTCTAAAAAATTAACAAATCATTTTATAATAATCTGACTTTTTTTCCTCCTGGCAAAAGAGGAAATTAATAACAACACCAACAAAAAAAACCCGAAAACTAAAATATACAGAAAATGTAAGTTGCTGTTTGTCCAGAATTTCACACTCATCACATCCATGTAGCTCATTTATAGTACTGGCTGTTATTGAATCTCTTCCAGCAGGTGAGATGCCATCCAAAAGACAAGTTGTGGCCCAGCCTGCCTTCTCTCCAGTTCTCTTCATGACTGTGGAGGGTGAACCGATGAATTTCTTCTTGCGACCTGGTCCCATCAAACGCAAACTCCATCCGCTCGTTTCAGCTGGAGGAGGAATGTTGTGCAACGTCCAGCAACCAGGAGCAATACTGCTGACTGATCCTGAGGACAGAAGTGTCATTCCTGAATCCACTGCACACTGGTACGTGCTGAACTGAGAATTCATGTTAATATCGGCAGGTGTTTACATTTAAAGAAATGCGATTTTTCTTTTCAGTCAATAAGAAGAAGATAAAAAAGAAAATGCTTCTTCAGTTTAGTTTGGTGGTGGTGATAAATTTATTCAACCCATTTATGATTCATATCTTATGAATCCCACACACACAACAGCAGCACTGGAGCATACCTGGAAGTCTTATTATCTACTTATATCCCTTGTTTACTTTTCAGGTACGTGTCCACCCAGTATATTTATGACTGTGTTGAGAAGAATGAACAGTTGAATTTAGAGGACTACAGGCTAAATCCTGAAAAGGTCCAAAGACATTCTGCTAGACTCAACAACAGCAAAAACAGTTCGCCTCAAGCCACAGGAGGTACGACTAAACCCCAGACTTTCCATGTCTGAAGGATTGTGTTCTAACACGTCTGCACTTTACAGATTACATTTTTTTTTATTACTTGAATTGTTTACAAGTTACAATTAGAAATGTGTGTAAATCTGGTGAATAGTTTAATCTGCTTCCGTTTTCTACATTATGTCTACAATCTTTTATAACTAGGCAGAAGTGCCTACACTACTGAAGAAGATGCTGCCATTTTAAATTATGTCAGCAAGCACAAGACGGAGACTGGGGGAAACCGGCTTTGGCAAGAGATGGAGAAACAGCATGTGACCGCACACACCTGGCAGTCGATGAAACACCGCTACAAAGCACAACTGGCTAAGAAACAGACAGCCGCCGTGGAGGCGGAAAAGCCAGAAGACAGTAAGACAGCAGAAGAAAAGACAGAGGTGATTAACTATCTGGATGTTGTCGTTACGATTTTGTTATTTTTAGTTGTGTTTTTTGTCATATGTTAGTCTGTTTCCACTGTTGCTTTGTTTTTTTAGTTAGAATTTTCAAAGTAAAGTTTGACTTTAAATACACAGACTATTTCCACGACATCATAAAATTAAAACAGTATTTAGTAAGTGACAGAGACAGAAAGACAAAGTGGCTCCATACTGTGATGGCTTACACTTTTGCCTAATCATCATCGTTTTATATAGCACTTTAAAAACACACCTGGTAGACCAAAGTGCTGTACAATACAAATATAAATATAGTAATACAATAGGAAAAACCAAACATAGCAATAAAATGAATAAAAATGTCAGTTGCCCACAGAGTTAAAAGCCAGGGAATAAAAATAGGTTTTTAATCTGGACTTAAAAACTGGCACTGATGTAGCTAATATAGAGAGGAAGATTATTCCAAAGCATCAGAGCCGCAATAGAGAACGCTCGGTCTCCTCTAAGTTTCAGCCGGGACTTAGGGACTGAAAGCAACAGCTGCTCAGCTGACTGAAGCGAACGAACGGGGACATGGGGCTTCAACAAATCAGACAAACAGGTGGCAGACCATTTAGAGATTTAAAAACCTAACATGTGAAAGAGTCCCAGTTTGATCCTGGGAGGAGACACAAATCCCTTTGGAGTTGTATCAGGAAAGGCAGCCAGTGAAAACATGCAGCGCTACCAACTGTGGCAATCCTTGTGAAAAAGGACGCAGCAGAAAGTAGCTTTATGAGTAAAAGAACCCACGTAGAGACGCTAAGTAAAAGTAAGGAAACCGTTTTTAAACCAGTGTTGTTCCATTTGAACAAAGTTTGTTATTTTTATCCAAAATATCAACATATTTACATCACAGCAGTGACAACAGCATCCACTAACATTACACGACTGACAGGCAAAATGATATTAGAATCTACATTACGACTGTACAGCAGGAGGAGATGTACCAGATAAGAAAATTCTAAATTTTTAATCCTTTGGATGATTGTTTAAAGTCTTACACAGCACCATGTGGATGCAGTCAGAAACATGAATATGAGTAAAGGTGAGACTGAGCTGGGCGTCTGTGAACAGGAGAAAGGTCAGCCCCGACAAACTGAGCAGCTCGTTCCAAAATGAGGGAATTCTTCTGTAGCATGTTTGTGGTTTGAATATTGTATATTATAGTATACACTGTATCAGCAGTCCCCAACCTTTTTTGCGTCACGGACTGGTTTATGTCGGACGATATTTTCACAGACCGGCCTTTAAGGTGTCGCGGATAAATACAACAAAATAAACCTGGTACCAAAAAAACAAAAAGAAGATTTATTCATAACACACGGGAGAAGACCCAGGGAAACTGAGTTAACGATAAAAACAATAAAGAATAATGATAAAAACCCTGAAAACCATAAATTTCACACATGAGCCTAAACCAGTCTGTGGCCCGGGGGTTGGGGACCGCTGGAATATGTTGTTATATTTATTGTTCTATATGAGATATTATTGATTGTTTTTTATCCACTTCGATTAACATAAAATGCAAATTCTACTCCTCGAACACATCCCATTTGTGAACTTTACAGTGTGTCTACTGCTGGTTTCAGCAGCATACTTAAACCGTCTTACCTGCGTTTACATTAGAATCCTGTTGTTCATTTTACTAAAACACCTTTATTGTAAAAAAAAAAGAAGAAGAAAAGGGGAAAAAAATCTGTCACGTGTAGTAAAATAGGTCACAAGCTACCTCCTAAACTTCTTGAAGCTTTAATAAAAATCTGGAACATTTTTACCAGGTGTAGGGTGAAGAGTTGCCACTGGGTGGCAGCAGTGGGTTAAATAAAATCAGACAACCAAATTCAGGCTGCTGGCAGTCACTTTTTTAATAGACTTTAATGCTGAAGCTTTTCATTTCCTCTGTCTGCCTCTAGGTGGAAGAGCATCAAGAGACAGATGCTCAGAAATCTTCATGTGAAGAAGATGTTTCAGAAACAGACCTAACACAGGTGGGAACTCACTGGTTGTATGCTGTAAGGGTGCTGTATGAGGTTATAGTTGCTGTAAAGACATAACCTGAAATGGGTGTCTCCACAGATGGATGTCCAGTTAGTACAAACAGGAAGCACACCAGAAAATGTAGACCAAGAGCAACATGTGAGTCAGAAAACAGATAAACAACAAACTGAAAGCAAACAATCAGAAACTCTAGAAGCTGAAGTATCTCAGGCCTTTCAAACTGCAGCGCCTTGTGCGGACCTACAGGCAGAGACCCAACTGCTAACAGCAGAGACCACAGACGCAGAAACAGGTGAACCTCAGCCTGTCTCCCCACAAAAACAAAGTTTGTCAGGGGATGACTCCACACCAGCTCAGCCTAAGCCCACGCCCAAATGTTCCTCATCAGAAAAGACAAACGAGAAGCAGAAGGCCTCCCCGGTGCTGGAACAACCGTTGCGTCGAACAACTCGCAGGCAGCTTGAGCTTGAACCGTATGGCAAAAAACTGAGGTCATCATCAACCCAAGCAGTGCGAACCACATCATCTCCCCAGCCCCTGAAAAAAACTAAGTCTGCTCTTCAACAAGATACGACCACAGACCAGCCGGCTCCCAAGAAAGCCAGAGGAAAAACTCCGAGAGCAGCGGCAGAGAGTGACGAGGAGCAGAGTACACCCGCAGCCATATCTAAAACAATACAAGCAGGTATGTCATGAAAACAAAGAACCGTTTTCATTCTTTTGACAACCCTTCTTTTTACACTTTTTATACTTTTTGTGGTTTTCAGATGAAACCAATCCAGTGCCTCAGAAAGGAGAAAAGAAGAAAGAGAAGAGAAAGTTGGGGATTCTTGAATTGGCAACGAAGGAGTTTGAAGATGACAGTGAGGTAGGATGCTGGTTTTGATACACTTTGTAAAATCACCACTCAGTGCCTCAGCATGCAACAGTTCCCACTCTTGATTCCCAGTTTGACTGGGAGTGCTGGTGTCTCCTGTTGGGCTTCATGGACCTGCGACCTAAAAATGTAACATTCAGTATTAATGTTTTTTCTAGCTTTGTTCATTTTTTTTTTTAAACAAACAGCAGGTCTTTTGTCCTGTCTCCCTCCACTCATCACCAATCAGTCGCAGCAGATGGCTGCTCCTCCCTGAGCCTCATGCTGCCAGTTTCCTTGCTGTAAAAAGGGAGTTTTTCCTTCCCACAGTTGCCAAAATGCTTGAAAATAGGGGATCCTCTGATTGTATCCTCTGATCCTATATATTATTGTAGGGTCTTTACTATTAATCAAATTAAATTGAAATTGCATAGGAGTTGTGACAATAGAAGCATTCCATTTGAAAATTTTAACAGATTGTAATTGTAGTAAAATACTTTTCTATAAATAGTGGGATGTCAGAGAACCACAGGCCCCACATGATAGTTCTGATTTAAAGCATGAAGCCATAGAAGAGAATTTCTAGATTCTTTGCTGGTTATTGACCACAAAAGCTTCTGCTGCTTCTTTTACACACATGAAAGTTCCTGTTTTCATTTAACTGTACTCCCAACATCTGCTACACTGTGTTGTTTCTTGCTTTACATGTAGCTCGACTTTGTACATGATGTAATCCAAGTATTTCATCATTGTTTTTCAATGTTTTATAATACTTTTCTGTGTTATATATGTTCTTTAACACAGTTACATTTGTATCTCATAGTCTGATGATCTCGAAGCTCCAGATCTCCAAAACCCTGCACAAACAGCAGCTACATCGACCTCCCTTCATCCTCCGCCTGCAGACACAACTCCAGATCCCGCTTCCAAACAGTCCTGCACTAAACCTGGACCCACTGAGACCCCTCTGAGTAATGTGGAACAGGCCCAGGCCACTAGTAACAACTGTGCAGCTGAGAAAAGCTGCCTGCCTCCAGCTGCTGAGCCTGTAGTGTCCGAGGCTGTCGGTACAACCTCCAAGGCCCACCTGTTCATATTCGACAGTGAACCTCAGGAAGACGACTCTCAGTCTGTCAGCGGTGACCGTCCAGCAGCTCCTTCAGAACCACAGCCAACAGTGAACAAAGATGCTGCACTTTCTCTGACTCAGGACCTGTTAGAGGAGGACAAGCTGCGAATCAGAGACCTCATGAACCAGACAGATAAGGTGAGGTGTTGTTTTTCTTCTCCATTATATTCTTTCAACCTTTATTTTGCTTATTCAGATATAAAGGGGTTAACTGTGGAACTTGCAGCTTTCTCTGTGTTAAGTCATTTTTATCCTTTGCTGTTTTTTTTGTAGGACTTAATTAGTGTGACCAAAGCTTTACTTAAGACCAGCGGAGACTTTTCTGCTGCAAAAGACCTGCTCTTGAATCCCCCCTCCATTTCGGGACCGTTTTGGAATCGCTGTGACGACAGACTTTTGCTCTCGGCTGAGCCTATCAGCATCCAACGGCTGCAGGAGAAATACGGCGAGGAGATGGTGGCCAAGAGAATCGTGTTTCTCGAGGTGGAGGGATGACAAAAGATAGATATAAGACATAATGTCATCTATTACTATCTGCACTTACACTGTGCAAAGACTGAACTGGTTAGTTGATACCAATTGAGCTTAAATTCTCACTTCTGTTTCTCGGTTGTCACCCGCAACAGACAAACTCGTGTAAACTGGTTGTTCAGTACAGCTCCTACTCGACTAAATGTAAACTTTTATTCAGAAGTTGCATAAAAGATTTGCCGTGACTTTTATTTCTCTTTAAAAACACAATTTTGAAGCATTTTAGAAAGAAAATCTGTTTAAATAAGATGTTTATTAAAAACACATCTTTTGTGTTTTTAATGTTACTTTTACTATGTTTACTTCCATTAAACTGTATAATAAATATTTAAACACCACCCAAGAACACACGAGTGCCATTTTTAAATGTATGGTTTGTTTTTTTTAACTTTAGCAGCAGATCATATTGCTCAGAATAAAAGAACTGCAGTTTAATCTGGTATTGGTGATATGATGTTCTCTGTGACTAGTTTGAATAAAGTAATTTCACAATGACCTGCTTTGCTCATTTGCAGCGCCATACTTTTATTCTTTTACTCCAAATGCAACATTTGAACAGCCGCTGCGTGAGGCTTCAGTTATCACAACCAGAGCTGTGTTAGTACAGATCACAGTATATCATGAGGATGTCTCTGACCCCAACTCCAAGAATAGAAAAAAACTGAGAGTTCAGAGCAGCCTGAATGCTTTTTTTTAAACATATTTCGACCTCATTATTTATAACTTATCCCATGTTTAAAATAAGCACCCACCAGTCTAACAGTATACGCTTGTAGGCCACTGTGACACAGTTGTTGTTTTCGACAGGCTTCTGTGAGTACTTGAGAAACTGATCATCTACATAAAGTTTCTGGATTTCATAGAGAATGGTCCGAAAAAGAATGGGTAGACTACTTTAAGTTGACAGGTTGATTGTCCAGCTGACAAATCAGCGGCAACTTTATGAATTTAGGTAAATCTGAAGGCAAAATGAGGCCCAATGCAGTATGAGCAAGGTGTTCCTAATGAAGTGTCCTTTAAGGGTGTGACAAAATAACCCTAATAGGACTCGTTACGTGAAAGGACACCTTAATTATGTAAATGTTTCTTAAAACTTGGCTTCTCTGCTTGATTATGATTTTTAGTCCATGTTACATGTTAAACTGCCAAAAGATCCTCTACACTTTAATTAAAAGATGCTTCAACCAGTAGTAACATACTTTTTTGAAATCTTCTTATGATGAATCAGTGTGTTCAAAAACTGTTTTTGGTGGCACAGATTTCATTGTAAAAAGCAGTCTTTCCAAAATATCCTAGTACACCAACAGACACAAAAGCAACTTCCAAAATATTGTCTATTAACTTGCCTTGAACAGTGCAATCTAGTCTACTTCAAAAACAAAAAACAAGAAACCCAATATATATATATATATATATATATATATATAGATATATATAGATATAGATATATAGATATAGATATATATAGATATATATATATATAGATATAGATATATATATAGATATAGATATATATATAGATATATATATATAGATATATATTCAAAAAGTCAAAATAGCCTCTATTTGTATCCAATACACCTTTTATTCCATTTTATCCCAATATCAATTGAGTACATTCATAATTTTGAAACTGAATCAGCCCTCCACCCGCATGAATACATTGTTTCAATAGTTTAAGCAAACAATAATAATAATAATAATAATAAAGAATGTACAAATCCAAACAATAAAAAAACTGAAGTAAATAAAATCAGCTACTTAAAATTGAAACAACAGGATGCAACCTTTGAAGCAAATGAAACACAAAGACCAGTAACAGTAACCACTACAGCTCTGCAGATTCTACCATAGTATGGCTGCTCTTTATCACTCTGCCATGTCTATGAGGTTAATAATGATATTAACAGCAAACACAGGTATGTAGTGTAAAACTTGACAGGACAATTAACACAACCACATAGTCCCGCAGATAAAAACCGCTCGTATAAAACCCCTTTATTAGTATGAAACATTCACATCCACCAGGACCTAATTTACATACATCTAGACCACATACTGTGAGTCGGTCAGCTTAAAAACCTGTTAAGTACACCAAAACATAACAAGGTCTCCAATAAGCAAACAGCACACCATGTATCCCTGGGTTGTTTTTTTTTAAATAACAGCTACATGTTTTTTGTTTTTGCTCAAGCTACATTCAACAAAGAGAGTTGCTACAGCAGTTTCAACCGATTGAACTACAACCTGCTTCAAAGTGACGGGAAGGTGATAATAATGGTTTGCAAGAATGGCTGACTATTTTTCAAACTGTGGAAAACTGACACTGATCTGTGGTACAAACACTAAGGCTGCGCAACTTTCCCGAGTTAGTAGTACTCAGAGCTTGATATATGTCTTTGTCATGTTACTGTACACGCTTGCTTTGGTTGGCTGGTTAGTGTGATGGCGACAGTGGGGTGAAACACTGTCATTTGTTGTTATGGACTTGCTCTTCCTGCATGTCAAAATGATGCTCTGTGTACAGTCCCAGTAAAACAATGGCTCCTTGATGCTTATCAGGCTGGTTTTATTTATCAGCAATAAGAGTATGATGTTTTCTCTGTGAGCAAGGCTGCTCCCCACTCTTGTCTGATATAGTCAATTTGTTTTAGTATGGGTGTTGTGTTGTGGTAAATAAATGACCCGAAAACATATGGAACTAGTTTAAAAACAGCTGAATATGGCAACATAACTTTGCAGTTAACCCAGAACGATTAAAAACGGTGAAAAAGACACTTTCTTTCTGCCGCGAATACATTTTACAGAGACACTGTCTTGATTAAAAACATAGCGCATTGTCTGCATTGCAGCTTTTTAAAATTCAAAATATAATGTTATTTAAAAAAGACCCAGAGCTCCTTTTACCCCCACAAGCATGCTAAAACAACAAAAGGCCAGTATTTTAACGTTCTGTTTCTGTAAAACTTCAAAATAGAAGTAGCACTTGATCTTTGATCTAGCAAACCGTACATACACTATCATACAAAGAGGTGATAAAAAGATCACTTCTGTCCCCATGCGTCAGTCAGCTTGTGAGTGCGAGACATCTTAATCTGTTGCAGAAAGACAACTACAAAATAAAACAAACACAGAAAAGGCCTCTGGGGTTTACGATCACATGCCTACAGCCCTCTATGCAAGGTCTGATGTTTCTAGCCCCAATACAGGAGAGACAAAGCAGGATGTGCAACCTGACTACAGGACAGCATGAAATAGTCTACAATCAGGAGTATAACCGAAATCACATGTAACAACAAAAACTTCTTCCTACTAAAGCACATGAATGAACTGAATGTATACGTGTTAGACGTATGTGAAAGCGAAGCGCTTTTATGACGTGACCTTTGGTTTTAACTTGTTCGGCTTTGATTACACTGATGATTCATTTTACTCGATAACTTTTAATAGAACTTCTGGATGTGATCCAATTTTAAATGACCCGCCTTAATGTGCACAAAGTGCACAGGACAGAAACAACGTCTCCTAAACAAAGTAAATCTGAACAGCTTCAGCAGCATAACATCTAACAAATGCTTACAGTGCTTATTGCCATGAATGAAGGTGTCACAAGATGCTGTTCCAGTTTGTTTTACTACTGATGTTGAGGAAAAAAATAAACAACAACAAACGTCTGATACTAAGATTATTTTTATACATAAACACAAGTTCTTAAACTGATATATAGAAAAACACCTGCTTTATTTAAAAGGCTAGTGGTCTTAAGAAAAACAAGGAAGGGTGAAAGCCAGTCCAAACAATAAGGCCAGCTAAATTGCATAGAACTTGAATAGTGCACTGATGCATCAAAAGGCTGTGCTCCTTTCCTCTGTCAGCTTTGGCAAACCCTGCAGAGTTCCCTCAGAAACCAACAGAAAACCCAACACAATTTGTCTCCACTTCTTTTTGTCTCCCCAGCAGAAGACACTTAAATTCCCCAAAACCCCAGTTTAATTTGGATTGCAAGTAGCCCAGCTGGGCTCAAATAATAATATAAAATGTTCAAATTAAGAAGACCCAACATTTTGGAATCTAAAATAAATATTCAAAAATGTAAAAGGTGGATATATTTTTGGTGAATAATGTATTCGTTCTCGACTAAACAAGGAGCACAATATGTACTGTTGTCAATTCCTTTAGAAATAAAGGATCGTAATAGGGTAGAAAAAAACTTCTCGGCCCATTTAAAATATTTCTTCTTCTTATCCCAAAAATGATTTAAAGCTCTGGACGAGGATCCAGCGAGGCAGCAGTGAGGAAGAGAGCACAGCATGGTTTCTTTACGCACTCATTATCTCTTTGCCAAGCAAAGACGTTCCCCCCACCACCACCACTTTCTAAACAACAGAAATAGTATAAAAGCACCAGTTCTGGGTCTGCACCAGTGAGGACGACCGAGAGAACTTTAATTACTAGGTCAAACGGGCCCAGATTTAGATTGGTCCGCCTTTCTAGCCGGGCCTTTAAATCCTGTGATAACCAGGGGCGGGGAGACAAGTGGAGATGGGACAAAGCCCAGCAATGCAGTCATCAACTAACGGCGACTTCAGCTTCTGCGTCCTTGTCCGAAATCTCATCCTGGATCTCGTCTGTGTTCCCTGAGTCGCTGCTGGCCACAGAGCTGACAGAGGGAGAGTTCCTTCCGCCTTTAATCATCCGTCGACAGGTCTCCATCTGAACGTCAAGGCCTCTCTTCATGCTGCACATCTCCATGTACTCATGCAGATGTCTGTTCATGTCACTCTTTGCTGTGGCCAGTTCCATCTGAAAGCATAAAAAACAAGATTCAACACAGAGAAGAAAGAAGTAGAGTAAGGACGAGGCCAAACTAAATGTTTATAGGTGGGTAGAAACCTCTTGAATCATCACCTTGGATTAGCATGTTAAGATGCTAAACCTTGCTAATGACTGTAAAAACAAAGCTGAACTCTCTGGAAATACAATTAAAAATGTCACATTTTCTACTGTTGATGGGGGCAATAAGAAACAGCTACTGCAGTTCGTTCTAAGGCAGGTCCAATTCCAAAGAAGAATGACTTGAAATAATAAAATTAATCAAATCAAAAACTTAGCAAAGTTTATATGTCTTCACCTCATTTGGTCTCAATCAGTCATAACATGCAAGAGCATAAGTTTATAATTGTCTGGTAGCTAAATAAATCAAAGCCAAAGGAATCTTTGCACTTTACTTATCAGGCATGACATTTATGCCTGATAAGGCATGAATCAGCCTTATTCCAAGAATGAATCAGAACTGGGCTGATTCATTCTCTGGGAACCCTGATTGTGCAGATGTGGTGTGTTGCAGTTTTTTATCACATTTTAGACATTTTTTATGTATTTGTAACCTTTCAGTGTCTCATTTAAAGGTAATTTAAGAGAAATTTAGCCACATTTGACTTATTTTGTATCTCTCTTGATTGTTGCCTGCTACCATTTGGTCTAACATACAAAATAAGGCTCCTTTGAGTCACGCTGTCTCTTTCTGGGATATAAATTTAGATCACCACCCAGTGTAAGGTTCATGCAACAGCTGCCCTAAATTAACAGTATTGCTTATTAATAAAATATATTTGAATGTTTCTGTAATGGTTAATCTATTAATGGTTACTGGTTAGGATGTACAAGTTCTTGAAATGAAATGCCATTTTAATGCTAAATTATTATAAATTTTTCTTAATCCTTGAATTTTCCAATTTATTCTTTTAGAAAAACAAGGATAAGAAAAAAAACCTCATTATTATTTTTTGATTAAGATGCCAAATTACAGTTTTTTCCTTTCATTCCTGAGGAGAAAAAATGTTTTAGTGGTTGAATGAGCATGTGTTGTGTGGTCGCTGGTAGGTCCGCCTACCTCGATCTGGCCGATGGTCTCCTGGTACTCCTGCTCTCTGGTCTTAAATAGTGACTCTGTTTCGTCAATGAGGCTGCCAAGGCTTCCATCCTGGGAGTCCTTAGAGAGCACAGACAGAAACCTCATTCATCATGCATGAGTAAATGTCTTATACAGCAGCCACAGCAATGATCTATACTGTGAATTGCATGACTTTAAAAACCCCATGCTGTCAAATCATCTAAATGCACACAGGACTCACTGGATCCGCAGCTTCGCTGGTGCCCTCACGGGGGCAGGTGCTCGTCGGCGCCGCGAGGGTGTATGGCATGTTGTAGTTCGCGAAGTCTTCCCACAGCAAGAGAGTCTCCTCGTTTTCCTCCCACGTCAGACTGTCGCAGTCGTCGTCGATTTCGAACGTCTCACGCCTGGCAACAAAGGAGTTATCTGAACAATGTCTGTGTAGGACAAGGTCAGAGAATGGAAAGGAAAAGAAAGAGAAAGATGGAGGAAAGCATAAAAGCCAACATATTCAGCAAAGGTCATTGGAAACAAAAGAAGTGCTCTTAGGGTAGCCAAAAAAGGGAAGTAGAAGGAACACAGAAGTAGCAAAGGAAAGAGGCAGAAACTGTAATGTTTCTTAAATATTCTAAGTGTTGGTGGTAAATAAATGGCCATATATTTATATCTGTTGTGTTCTGCTGAAGGAGCACACTGACTGTTAGCTGCAAAACTGTGAACACCAGAGGGAGATGAAGGAACATGCCAGAAACTATACTGGCATGCTGAAGGTGCAGAGCTCATTTAATTTGATTCAAAACAAAATACCAGTTTTACTTTTGGTGCATGTATCCATGAAAAGTGTCGCTTACAGCTGGTTAAGCATGCGTTTCATTTCATCCGTGATGTTGAGAGACCCGGGGACCTCCTCCTCTGAAGTACTTGGCTCGGCATCCATCTCTGAATTCTCCTCATCGGACACGGCTTTGCGTTCTTTTCTCTTGCAGCAGGCCATGGCACCCTGAAAAACACAAAGACCGTTTGCATCTACAGAGAACCTAATATATCTCATTAAGCATAATAATGGCAATTTAGAGCACGCAGAAGTCTGTCAAATACTGAGCAAAAGGCCTCATTTTCAGTCATGAGCCTGCACTCATCAGAAGCCAGAAAGACGCAGTGCAAGACATGTATGCTTAAAGTTAATATACAGCTAATAAAATAACGTAGAAATTCATATTTTATAAAAAAAAAAACTACAGAACAGACTGTGTTTTTCTGCACATGTGCATGTATCTCTTGTTCGCATGCATTTTACAAACATGCATAAATGTTTTACGCTGACAGCAGGCTTCATAAACTCATCTACAGATCAATATTTATTGGCATATAAAAATTGTAAATTGACAAATTTCATTAAAGGTAGGATCGTATATAACATGTGGTACATGAGAAGTCACCAGCTTGGTTCACGGAGGATTTATTCTTGGGCTTCAGCCAGCAATGTCGGCGCAATGTGAAAACCTTGTGTGCAGCGAAAAGTTGGCAGGTCAGCATTTCATCTTTTGTTTATGTGTGTCTGTGTGTGTGCGCGTGCATTCTGTACATAAGTCTTCTCCATGTCTATTTTTACGTGTTTGCATGAGAGCATATTTGCGAACATGCAGCTATGGACTGATGCCCATTTAGGGCGGGGGGTGTCATTCAGTGCATGATCAGCTGAGAAGGAAAGTAACAGTCACCACACAGCGAGCACCTGGCAGATTTCATCTCATCAGTGCCGAATTTCTCCTTCACAATACAATTTAGCTTCTTCCTGCATTTACTATCGGCTCATCTAAGAAACTGGGAGAGAGCAAATGAATCCGGGGCAGATGGACACTTGCCTTCTCAGGAAGCGACCTTGCGGGACTAACGTTGAACATTTTTGACATGTCCTCTGAGTTGCGTTGCTGAGCCACATCGCACAGTTTGGCCGTGATGTCAATCCGCCTGCAGATGTCCATGTCCACCCTCCTGGCTTTCTCCTGAATCTTGGAGTCCAGGTCAGACATTTGCTGTATGAGGACAGAGAGCGGCTCTTTAGATGACGTTCATACCGTCGTGATTATCAGCTGGTGTTAAATTGCGTCCCACATTTCCATGCCGACTCTACCCACACCAACATAACACTGTCATTTTTATCTGAATTATTCATCTCAACAAGCACTTGCAAAATAATGTTAGTGCATTCATCTATGTGCAGTTCAAAAACTATACTTTGGCCTATTTATTATCTAATAAAAAATATGCAAATTCTGGTCTGATAAGTATGCAGAGGCAGACATGGAGCATGGAAATATGGATATTTTTTTCTGAGCAATTATATCCAGAGGCACAAATACAGACTGTCTAACCATTGTAGGGTTTTAACTAATCTATGCCTCCTAAAACATCCTCTACTTCTGCATCACTTACCCTTCTCTTAATGCAAATAACAGGGAGTAATGTAAAGCACACAAAAAGAGACAAAGAATTGAAAATCCATGAATGGCAAAGTAAACAGAAGCAGGCTAAACAACAGTATTTTACAAAACAAAAACAGCATGTGCATATATTTATCCCCAAGCAATTGCGAGCTGTGACGTGCCCCCCTGCAGTTTATCACAAGTGAACTGTATATCAGTCTGAGCAGACTTGCCAGGGAACAATACAGTGCTGCACAGAACAGGAAGTGCTCTGGATCTACAGCTGCTGTCTGAGCTATTTCAGGAATATTGTCTTGGATGATTTATAGTATTTTATATATCACAGATATATATATAAATTTTATACCTGTATGCTACAGGAGGGGTCATGCAGGGAAGTAACTGTCAATGTTGTCAACTCTTGAACACTAACCTGATTTATTTAAGTTTGGGAGCCAACACAGTGAAAGGAAAACTGATAATGACTTCACCCTGGTGCTAAACGAACACTTACGTCACTCATGAGACTCTTGAAGACCACAAGTTCAGCCTTCAGTCTGTCCACTTTCTCATTAAGATCATCCTGAACCTCTCCTGCCTCCTGGGCGCTCTGAAAAGGATGTCACAGAGAAGAAAGCAAGACCAGGAGGTTTATATTTGCATGATCAAACATTTGCTTTCACTTGAGGCTATTTGCATTTTAGGATATTGACCACAGTGTATAAGGACAGGAAACTAGATAAACTGACTAACAATTTAAGAACCTTATTTACTCAGATAAAGGGACTGACACCATTCTCCTGCCTACAGCCAGCTTACTGGCTCAAAAAGAATCCATGAATTTACTGTACCTACAAGCACCACAAAGTTGTTATTTTATTCCGGCCTTTATGTGCTGTACTACTATTTCCCAGTCTCATCCTCACTGTATATTTTCAGGTAGAGCACAAGAAGCACACAGTGTGGGAGTAGGATAATTTTTATTTTTCATCTATCTCTCAGCAAACAAATAAATAACAGTATTTTCCAAAATGTCAACCCATCCATTTAAACTCTGCACTGGTAGTTATACCTGTTTTTGAACATTACGTTCACTACTCGTATAGTATTTTCTTAAAATCTCACAAACCCACAAAGATGACTATTTAGCAAGTAGAACTGAAAGGCTAACAGTTAAGCCCGCCTTGGTTTAATTCACCACCAGAGGAGTACCAGCTTTTGTTTCTGTGTAGCATACAGCCCTCTGGCTCTGGGCCCTGAATATAAATGGTGCTTTTGCACAGAATTTACTGCCTTTGCAGAAATCCCCACCTCTTATGCATACAGCGACATTTGCCTGTGTGCTCTAAAAGGTTAAAGCCCCTAGAGGGATACCACTCCACCTCTCTATCTGGGATTTTGCTGACCCAGAATCTAAGACATACACGGATGCTGTCCCAGATCGATTTGCGCAAAAGCCGAAAAAAGCAATGGATGCCAGCTGGTTGAGACACTAACAGTAGCTGGGACTGTGTATGTTGCAGTGTCAATAGAGCCTCAAGGTGTGACACTTTAAATTGATTTTACCTCTACATGTATTCCTTTCAACTCCTCTGAGCAGAAACATAATGGTGGAGTGTTGGTGATATTTGACGTTCGTATCTATATCAAGGCCAGCAGGCTCTTCTTGATGGGTTTGTAATCAGGTTTTTCTAATCTGACAACCAATCAAGCATCCTCCTGGTTATAGCTGCTTCTAGTCCAGCTGTGCTCACACAGCATAACACTGTATGTTTATGGATGTGTTGTATAGCAGTTTTGCAAATGCAAATGCATGCATGCACATGCCATTTTCCAGATTATTTTATATATTCCCGTCTGCATGTACTAAATTGTCCTTACCAAGCCATCAAATAGCTGTGCATCAGTATGTTAGTAGAATATATGTTAATGTTTGTGTGTTCTTAGTGTTTCCCAACCTGCTGCAGGGATGTCACCGTTGACTCCAGCTGCTCTCGTTTGGACAGCTCCTCCTCCCATCTGCAACACAGAGCACAGAGGTGGGTCAGTTACCGTCGGCCTGTCCCCAGGGGCCCAGCAGACAGTGTAATGGTACTTTTGTGGAGTTAATACTCCCATCTCTGATTACAAAACGTCCTTGACAGACTGGGACCACACCCACAACCCACACACCATCCCACCACCCCATTTTTCGATCTTTTGTCTCCTTCTTCTTTAAACAGTGTCTTTACAACCACGCTGCTTCAATGAAGACAATAAGGAAGAACTGAGTCCCATCCTTCTACAAACACTGCTCGTGAATAGTCTTTGAAACATGACTGACATGCCACCATGCTTCAGTCCTGTCCCAAGTCAATCCCAAGTTTGTGAAGTCAGAAATGTGTTTTAATGTTTCTAATGTTTGGTCATTATACATTTGAAGACACTTATCAACACTTACTGAAATTCCAAAATGTATTAAAGATAAGCTGGGCTGAATTCACACCAAACAATCTAGGCCGATAAGTCACGCTTGTGCTTAGGAGAAAAAAATATGATGTTTAGCAGACATAAAAGAACATTTTGCTCAATAACAACCTCATGGTCAAATTATTTTCCACCTGTCTGCTATTAATGACTTTGCAGCATTCAGTGCCAATAAACCTACAAATGGTGACTCTACCATCACACCAACTGCCACTGCCATCTATAGAGTCACACCACCAGTGCTGCTAAAAATAAACCACCAGACCCCCCCTGTTAGCTGAAAGCTATGATTAGCAATGCAGGTCTTTCCTCCCTTCCTCTGTCTCTCTCGTCATATAACTCTTCCGCACCATGGCAGCTCTGTATAAACAAAATCAGGAGCCTGCTCAATTTGCAGTATGAAGCTATTGCACAGAAAGCACAGGAGGCTCAGGCTACTGCGTCGGTCAGTTCAGCGTCCTACTAATACCCACTGTTCTTGTGCCCCAGGATGAGAGACAGCAGATATGCTGAGTCACAGATGCTTTCCAAAAGCCACTCAGAATGAACAAGACACTCATTCAGGAATATGAAGTAGCTGCACAGTATGAGACACTGTGGGCCACAGAGGAGGATAAAAACAGGAGGGGATTTCTGTGAGGTTGTGCGAGAGACCGAATAAGCCAGTGGGAAGAGCGGTGTAAGCAGCACATGCCTAACCATACATGTTTACTGTAAGAGAGAAAGCTGACATGGGATGAACACTGCTTCATTGTGGGTTAGATCATCTATAGCCCTCACAATGGAGAAGCACACCACAGCCAAAAGTCAGAACATGCGTCACTAGAGATTCACTTTTCCAACAAAATAGGCCTTGTTTCCATTCAGGATCCAGTGAACGTACACTGTCTAATTAGAGAGAAGTATTCCCTGGCAGGGCGTGCCAGCATGCTTCGTGATTGAAGCCTTGTTGTTCTAAAAAATGCTGGCAGTGGTGTTTACTGTGTCCACAACACTCTGCCCGTCTGCAGCAGAACTCTGGCTAAGGTCAGTGAGGTTCACAACTGCATCACATCCTCTGCAGACACAACAGCACCTGCATTACGCGCTGTCTTACTTGTGTTGTCACTTCCTGAATGCACACTAGAACCTTTTCATTCAGACTGTTGGTGAAATCGTGGGAATATAGGATTCCCTTGATTTATAGGAGTAAATCAAGGAAATACATTTTTCAAAGCTATATATCACCTATCAAAGTTGCTTCCACATTATTTGGAGCCATTACAAATCACCGGTCCATAAAAGTACACCTCACCGACCTCAGACACCATCATTGTAAGCTTCTAGATAAAAATGGCTAACCCAAACAAAGCTGACATTCCAGCAAAGTTACTTCATCTGACCCGTCTGCCATAGCCGTGGCTCTGCTTTTCATGTTCCTTTGGCATGACTTAATCAAGATGAACACCGGGAGTCTCCTTACAAGGACAAAGACAGCAGGAGGATTAAAGTCTGTGTCAGCTCATGCACATCTGTTTACTGCCAGACACAGGCTCTGAATCACCGCCTAATAAATTAAAAGGTTTGCTGTTACAGATGTGTTTATTCTGCTGAGAACGTCAGCTTGAATTTTAGCAATATATCAAAGAGATTTCATTTCTGTCATATTCTGACATCTGAGATTTGCCAGTATTATTCTGATTTTAGGACCATTCTTTGGACATAATATATATATATATATATATATATATATATATATATATATATATATATATATATATATATATATATATATATATATATATATGCCTCAGTACTACATGGAAGCTCCTGTCAGGCATCATATCGGCTAAGATGAACAGGCACATGGGTCAATACATGAGCGGGACACAGAAAGGAATTGGCAAGAATACCAGAGGTGCAAAACACCAGCTACTGGTAGACAGAACAATCAGCCGAGACTGCAAGACCAGACTGACCAACCTGTGCACTGCCTGGATTGATTACAAGAAGGCCTATGACTCAATGCCCCACAGCTGGATACTGGAATGCCTAGAATTGTACAAGATCAATGGGACCCTAAGAGCCTTCATCAGGAACTCAATGGGGATGTGGCGTACAACACTAGAGGCCAACTCCAAGCCCATAGCACAAGTTACCATCAAGTGCGGGATCTACCAAGGAGATGCTCTGTCCCCACTGCTGTTCTGCATAGGCCTGAACCCCCTCAGTGAGATCATTAACAAGACTGGCTACGGATACCGACTACGGAACGGAGCAGTTGTCAGCCACCTCCTGTACATGGATGACATCAAGCTGTATGCCAAGAGTGAACGAGACATCGATTCACTGATCCACACTACCAGGCTATACAGCAATGACATTGGAATGTCGTTCGGACTGGAGAAGTGTAGTCGGATGGTAACAAAGAGAGGGAAGGTAGTCAGAACTGAGGGGATTGAACTACCAGAAGGCAACATTGCAGACATAGAGGACAGTTACAAGTACCTGGGGATCCCGCAGGCAAATGGGAACCATGAAGAGGCCGCTAGAAAGGCTGCAACCACCAAGTACCTGCAGAGGGTCAGGCAAGTCCTGAGGAGTCAGCTGAATGGTAAGAACAAGATCCGGGCCATCAACACATACGCCCTGCCCGTGATCAGGTACCCTGCTGGGGTAATAGGCTGGCCAAAGGAGGAGATAGAAGCCACTGACATAAAGACAAGAAAGCTCCTTACCATGCATGGAGGGTTTCACCCCAAGTCCAGCACCCTGAGGCTGTACGCTAAGCGGAAGGAAGGGGGCCGGGGACTGCTGAGTGTCAGCACCACAGTCCAGGATGAGACAACGAACATCCAAGAATACATTGGGAAGGTGGCCCCAACTGACCGAGTGCTCAGTGAATACCTCAGGCAGCAGAAACCCAAGAAAGAGGAGGGAGACGAGGAACCATCATGGAAGGACAGGCCCCTGCATGGTATGTACCACCGGCAGATAGAGGAGGTGGCTGATATCCAGAAATCCTACCAGTGGCTGGACAAAGCTGGACTGAAAGACAGCACAGAGGCACTAATCATGGCAGCACAAGAACAAGCTCTGAGTACAAGATCCATAGAGGCTGGGGTCTATCACACCAGGCAAGACCCCAGGTGCAGGCTGTGTAAAGATGCCCCAGAGACAATCCAGCACATAACAGCAGGGTGCAAGATGCTAGCAGGCAAGGCATACATGGAACGCCATAACCAAGTGGCCGGCATAGTGTACAGGAACATCTGTGCCGAGTATAACCTAGAAGTCCCGAGGTCAAAATGGGAGATGCCCCCAAGGGTGGTGGAGAATGACCGAGCTAAGATCCTGTGGGACTTCCAGATACAGACGGACAAAATGGTGGTGGCTAACCAACCGGACATAGTGGTGGTAGACAAACAGAAGAAGACGGCCGTAGTGATCGATGTAGCGGTTCCGAATGACAGCAATATCAGGAAGAAGGAACACGAGAAGCTGGAGAAATACCAAGGGCTCAGAGAAGAGCTCGAGAGGATGTGGAGGGTGAAGGTAACGGTGGTCCCCGTGGTAATCGGAGCACTAGGTGCGGTGACTCCCAAGCTAGGCGAGTGGCTCCAGCAGATCCCGGGAAAAACATCGGAGATCTCTGTCCAGAAGAGCGCAGTCCTGGGAACAGCTAAGATACTGCGCAGGACCCTCAAGCTCCCAGGCCTCTGGTAGAGGACCCGAGCTTGAAGGATAAACCGCCCGCAGGGGCGTGCTGGGTGTTATATATATCCGGGTATGTATGTATGTATGTATGTATGTATGTATGTATGTATGTATGTATGTAGGTAGGTAGGTAGGTAGGTAGGTAGGTAGGTAGGTAGGTAGGTAGGTAGATAGATAGATAGATAGATAGATAGATAGATAGATAGATAGATAGATAGATAGATAGATAGATAGATAGATAGTAGGGGTGCAACGATACACAAAATTCAGGTTCGGTACTTTGGTGTCACAGTTCGATATTTTTTCGATACAAAAAAAATGTTCATGCCTTTTTAATTTGTCATTTATTAAAATTGTAAATATATAGTTTAACTCAAAAGTACAGTTTTTAAATTTAATGTTGCTGAAACAAAAGTAATTAAAAAAATAAATATATCTCAGGGCTCTCAAAATTTCAAAATCCCTGGTAGCCCTTTGGGCAGGGACTCTTCAGTTTTTGGTAAGGCAAGGCAAGGCAAGGCAAGTTTATTTGTATAGCACAATTCAACAACAAGGTGATTCAAAGTGCTTTACAGAGACATTAGAAACAAGAACAAATAAAAAGCATGATTTAAAATTGATTAAAACAAGCCCAAAATAAATTTAAGTAGCCCGAATAAAAAAGAGAGCAATTTTTTGATTGATGTTTTGTTTCCTTTACAATATTATACATTAAAGTATAATATTGTAAAGGAAACAAAACATTAGTCAAAAAATTGTTGAAACACAAATTACAACATTGTATAAAAAATTACAATCATCAACTCAAATACTTGGTTCTAATTGAACAGAAATTTCTATGAACTTGTAAGAACTGTGTAGGACATGAATCAGTCTGTGTCAGATCCTGAATTTGAAATTTCCGCTGAAGTCACGGGTGAGAGACAAGTGGAACCAAGATCTAGGCCATTTGCTTTTTGAAGTTTGCAAAGACGGCTAAATTTTGCCAGTGGTAGTTCACTCTTTGCAACATAGTACGCTGTTCTAAACAGATTTTTCAGGTTTATTTTTAGTATGTTATTTGCAATTGGTGTTTGTTCTGGGAAAGATATTGCAGACTGAGCAATAATGCATTTCTTGCATTTCTCATGGGTTCTAATGGGGGCCTTTCTTAAAATGACTGGTCCCAGTAACAAAGGCGCTTGTCGACTCAGAAATCGAGAGAAAACCAACAACACACCCGGCAGAACATTATGTTATTTACACGGGTGCACATAAGTGGTCCGCATGTGCGCATTCGCTGTCAAAATAAAAGACGCGCACCAGATAAGAAGTTGCAACGCGCGTTTGCGTCCATATAAAAAGCACTGTTTTTGTCCGCTAGAGTGGGATTTTCACGGCACATTCCGCCCCACATCTCTGTGCGTTCATCATTTGTTTGAAGCCAGCTCACCCCCTGCAACCACTTTTCCGAGAATACGCGCTTCTTTTGTGGTTCGGACTCCTTCTGACATTTCTTTGGAGGTGGAGGAACACCAAAGTAATTGCTTAAAGGAGCTTCTTCGACATCTTTAAGAGTTCTAAACAAATGTCTGTCCTCCTCCAGAAAATCTTATGTATGCAAACACGCGTTGCAACTTCATATCTTGTGCGCGTTTTTTTTTTTTTTTGACAGCGAATGCGCAGCTGCGGACCACTTATGTGCAGCCCCGGTTATATAGCTCGTCATATTGCAGCCACAGAAATTCTTTTGTCCATGAAACCATAAAGCTGCACTTTCTTTTTGCCTTATAGTCTGATTTGTCATAACTTTTCCGTTTTGTGGTAAGCTTTTCTTTGGCTGTCACTTCTTCACCCTGACCTGTCTTATTTGGCTCAGCAGAACTAAAATATATATATCCTGCTGCTTTTACACACACACATAACGGTCAGCGATTCTCTGCGCGATCAACCTCTCATATGTTTAAGCTTGCTGCGGGAGATTTCACTTGTCATGTTTGCATAGTAAGCTAACGATTGATAAGACGATGTCAGAGGAATTGGTGCGCAAATTATCATCACTCACCAATCAGTGCTGTCGCTCTCTATACACAGTTAGCGCGATTGCAAAGTGAAAGCAAAAAACGAGCGCAAATTCAAACGCGATTTCAATATGTCACATATTGACAGTGGCTCATCGATGCCAATGACATAATTACCCAGCTACATTTCCGAAAGAATGCAAAAGCATTGACATATATTTTCCTTCCTACAATAGCCCGACGGGCAGGGCAGAGATAGATTTTGGTAGCCCGACTGGAAAAATCGCTAGCCCCGGGATGTCGGGCTAGCGATTTTGCAAGCCATGTATCTGATTGAGGAATCACTCATCTTTGGAAAAGAGAGTTTATTACAGAGAAATGGCTCTTTCCAAAATAAAAGCTATACTATACGCTTCTTCTGGGCTATATTCTCAGTAGCATATTTTAGCAGGTCAGGGCTGTTCGGGGTTCTGTTTGTACAGTTATGTTTTGTTTATGTTGCCATAGTGACGGGTGACGCCCTCTCGCTGCGACGGTGTGTCCTTCCGGGGTCAGAGGGCGCCCTGTGTGTTGTTGTTGTTGCTATGCGGTTGCCGCGCTGAGCAGTTAGCTAGCGGCAGTGTTCTTCTGCAGATGTCAATAAACGGCTGTGCTGCTTGGCTAGCTCACGGGAAGCAAGACCAAACGACACCTCCGTCTCCTCCTTGTCTGAGCTTGCCACATTGGTGTCAGAAGTGGGATGATGGTGGCACCCCATGTTCTGACCCGAGTGACTTTTCTCCCGCCGGTCGTGACCGGCCGGTGCGCCAAAAGAAGGCACTTGGACATTTGCAGGACTTTGTGTGGGGTAATGGGGTCGTTGGGGACGACTGACGCCTTAGGTGGGGGCTATGTAGCGGGTCAGGGCTGTTCGGGATTCTGTTTGTACAGTTATGTTTTGTTTATGTTGCCATAGTGACGGGTGACGCCCGCTCGCTGCGACGGTGTGTACTTCCGGGGTCAGAGGGCGCCCTGTGTGTTGTTGTTGTTGCTGTGCGGTTGTCGCGCTGAGCAGTCAGCTAGCGGCAGTGTTCTTCTGCAGATGTCAATAAACGGCTGTGTTCCCTGGCTAGCTCACGGGAAGCAAGACCAAACGACACCTCCGTCTCCACCTTCTCTGAGCTCGCCACAATATTAAACATATCAGGTCCCCATAAGGAGAATCATGTGCTAACGGCTGTCTAAATGACTCGGATAAAGTTTGTAGCATGCTTGTTGTTTTTGTCTGCTTCCACTTGTCTTTGCACTAGGATGATGTTGGCGTAAATGTGCAGTCATATTCGTTGTGTTCCCACTAGTGCTGTCAGCGTTAATCTCGTTGAAATGACGTTAACGCCACAACACGGCAAATCTCCGTTAACGAGCTACCCCTGATCGCCCCGTGCGTGAGGCTAGACGGCCAACACGTTAACGAGCTAACTGCGCTAACACACTAGTTCCCACCCATGTAATTGACCATTGCGTGGCACATCCAACATACTGTTTTACTTTAGTCCATGACTTGCTTACCTTCAGGGTCATACGTCACATGAAAACCAAAATAATTCCAAACGCCAGATCTGAATGAGGGTGGGGGAGGTTCAATTTGCCATTTTGCAAGGAGAGCTTAACTTCTGTCTCGCTAGCTTGCCCTGTGCTCTTCCTTCTGATGATGCTGTCTAGGGCTGCTCGATTATGGCAAAAATGATAATCACGATTATTTTCACTGAAATTGAGATCACGATTATTTGACGATATTTATTTAACCCTTTAAGACCTACTATAGAACCAAGTCCACCAGAGCTTATATTTTTTTTTACATGCTGTAGTGCCATTTGTGGGAGCATTTCAAGTTGCTATACATCAATACAACTGTTATAGCCCATATTTTAATAATATGTATGCATTAAGTCCATAGTAATTACATAAATTGCAAAAAAGTGCAATAAACTACAAAAAAAATTGAAAATCGCTTTTGTTTTGTTTACATATATTTCTACTTGGAGAAATTTAAGAGGCTTATCCCTCAAAACTTTAAATACAATAAAGTTGCAAAAAATAGTTTACAACAACAGGAAATTTATTTTGAGTGTCTTCATAGTTTTATTTTGGAGATACAGCAATTTTTATATACTGCAGGAAAAACAAAAAACAATCCTATGATGCAAATTTGCGAAGAAAACAGCATGTGCATCATTTCACTGTGGGAAGTGTTACGAACAGCTGATAGGAACGGCAAAGCGTGTTTCTGGAATATTATGTTTTTGTTCCTGCAAGCGCTTTTTATGCAATTTTTGCAAAGCTATATGTGGAACGAGACCGAGGACAAGCTGATGGCATCAGATGTAAGTACAACTCCTCCGGTTTCATATGCAAAACAAATTATTGCGCTAGCTTACACGGTTCAGGTTCTACAGGGATTTAAAAATAGTTACGCAAAACGGAGCGTGCTGCTCTGACCGGCTTTAAAGGGTTAACAATGACTTTAAAAAAATAATATAAAATAGTGTGCAACACCACTGAAGTTTTTTTTTTTTAAACTCTCTTTTCAACCAACGGCAGTCACTCTCCAAATAACTTCTGCTTAGCTTTC
Organism: Aulonocara stuartgranti; assembly: GCF_965226115.1. Classification (NCBI taxonomy): domain Eukaryota; kingdom Metazoa; phylum Chordata; class Actinopteri; order Cichliformes; family Cichlidae; genus Aulonocara; species Aulonocara stuartgranti. The sequence continues at coordinate 17,696,262 of NC_138943.1, read as the reverse complement.
CGAGCTTCCCTCGGGTCCTCTTAATCAGCGGTCTCCAACCTTTTTTGCGCCACGGACCGGTTTATGCCCGACAATATTTTCACGGACCGGCCTTTAAGGTGTCGCGGATAAATTAGGGAGGGGCTAATAATCGGCTCAGTCATTTTTAATGATCGTTGAAAGCCCAGATCGTAATCGTGATTAAAATTCGATTAATTGAGCAGCCCTAATGCTGTCTGTGTTGGCTCAGTGGATCTGCACTCGACAGTGCAGCCTAGGCGGAATAGTCAAACGCAGATTCACTGAGCGCTCAACACAGACAGCATCGTCAGAAGGAAAGTTGATAAAATAAATTACAAATTTTGTATTGTTCGATACATATGCGTACCGAACCGAAAGCACTGTATCGAACGGTTCAATATCGATACGAGTATCGTTGCACCCCTAATAGATAGATAGATAGATAGATAGATAGATCTATATCTATCTATATCTATAATGTGAGAGTAGAAAATATTTTCTGCATGCAAGTTTCACTTCGCTTAGCCATTAAAAGCACTCTACACTGGTGCTTTGGCATCAGTGTCAAGAGTTTAATTATGTTAAGTAAGATTTCATTCAGTCCAAAGATGTGCAGTGGGGTGAATGCCCATATGGGTGAATGTGGGTGGGAATCTGAGTGTGAATGGTTGTTTGTCTCTATATGTTAGCCCTGTGACAGACTGGTGACCAGTCCTGGGTGTACCCTGCCTCTCGTCCTATGGTAGCTGGCATAGCCTCCAGCTCCCCCGCAACCCTGCAAAGGATCAGTAGAAGAGAATGAATGGATGGATGGAAGATTTCATTCTATCTAATCTAATAACATAGAGTAATATAAATCAGCACTACATGCTTTTTGCACTGGAGTAGAACATTTTTAAAAAGTTGCTTGATTCTTCGTGATTCATGTAAATCAGTGATTTAAGAGAATACTGCAGTGTGGTACTGAAAGAGGAACCTGAAGTGTATCACATCAAACAGACATTTCTCATATGTTTGTCTGTTGAACAACAGCTTGCCAAATAACCCTCCCTGCCTTGTGTGGTGTGTCTGGGAGTTACATTTGCACGCAAATTGCCTCAGTGTTTTCCCACTACAGCGCCCGAGGACACGGAGCATGCACCCATCCAAGTCTTGATCCGCACCTGATTCTTTGTAACAATAGTGCTCAAGGTGATAGTTTTATGCCACTCGTAGTGATTTACTGGTGAAACTGTCAGAGTGAAAATAATTGGAGGTGACTATCCAAAGATTATTATCTTAATGATTAAATGTTCATCAGAAAGGTCCTAAACACTTATGCAACAAGCGGTAACTATTAAAGAGAGCATGGAATATGCAGTAAACACCAAAGAGAGCATAGGGAAAACTTTGAGGTGTGGTTGCATATCATACCACAAAGCCTCCGTCGTTCATCGCAAATAAAGTTTTAGTTCAGCCAACACCCTGTTTCAAGTATGTGATATACTGGAAAGTGTTTGTGTGTGGAAGCTTTAAGAAACCAGGCAACAAATTACAGACTCAAGCACCAATTCTACATATTAGAGCAGATTAAAATCCTGCTATTCAGAATATTTTTCTGAAGTCAAAAGCGGCTTGCTCTTTTGTTTCATAATCTTTCTTCTATGTTAGGTCTATATATCACTTGAAAACTGGTATATATAAGAGGGAGACTTCGAAATTAGTAAAAATGTGTTTCTCAAAGATGCAACACATAGAAATGTGCCAGTGATTTACAAAAAGATATGTTGGTCTGACTGAATTCCTGTATGTTTAGCACAATATTATCTAAAACAATTAAGTAATTGAATTGTGAAAACTATAAATCACATTCCTTCTTTATTAATAAAGTTTAAATGTATAAGGGCACAAATCAGTGTCTGCTTTCTCAACTAACTCCGCAAAGGGGAACCTTAGGCGAAACTCTATTAAGAGATTTTAATGGCACAGTGACAATAAATTCTCACGCGAGCGGAGAGAGAAAAGCAGGAAGCCCTGCATGATAACAGAGTGAGGGATCAATACATGGGACTACGTGCAGGACAAACACTTAGCCATTTAGTTGAGCTGCTTGTATGAAATGAGGCCGCTGACAGCTTTGATAAATCATGTCTAAACGTCCTGAGTACTTGTGATTCCTCCGGTGGACAGCTAGAGGTGTCTATGCGATGTCTTCTAGATGACACAACCATTCGCCATTTTCATTAACATTGAATCAGCAGGCTAGTGTCTCTACATTACTCCCCCCCCCCCCCCGAAAATTGCCCTGACAGGATCAGCTTCCTGGGAAGACATGACTATATCGCAGTTATGCAAAATAGAGAGAACAATGTGATCTTCGTTACTCTGTCACTGGGCTCATCGACTAAGTTTGGTGATACTCTGTAATCTATAGCTTCCCCAGACTCCACTGAGAGACATATGTGGGGTGCAAATGAAGCAGTTGCATGAAATGGATCAGGGCCAGCACGTAAAGCAGCTCAGAGGCCCACTGACGACAAGACACCACTGCAAGGTTGAGGCGCGTTTCATTTCTGTGTTCCAATTAACCACCTTCCTCTCTGACCTCAGTACATGTCAATAACACACACACACGCTTATTTGTCTTCTACTGTCATGTAAGCTGTGCACAGAGAGGCCCGTTGCTCACTGACTGGTGATTTTTCTGTTTCTGTGTCTTAAATATAGCCCTCCTAACCCAGACAGGGCACAGAAACCAGCAGGAGCCACCAGTGTTGCTAAGTGACCACAGATGAACATGCTTATGTTTTACAGGAAACACAGCATGTTTCAGTTCTTTTGATTTCTCAGAATCTTTTTTTCATAAGAGGGGTTTTGTTGTTTTCACTTTTTTTGTCACAGATTTTTTTTAATTACATGTTGTGATGGATTATCTTCTCCTCCTCCTTGAATATGTTTATATTTTTTTATAGGTAAGATTTAAAAAAATGTAAAAGTTCTAGTTTTCCACTTGTTGTCCTTGCAGGGACTATTTAATTTATTAAAGTGAATCACAGTTACAGCCCTGACAGAGGACGAAGACTCTACAGCCATGATGTTGTCTTAAGCAGTGCTCTGTGCTCAAAAACAATGCCTGCTAACCTGACGATGATGCTAACAATACTGACGCTAGCATGCTGAGCTGGTATAACATACAGTGTTTCCATGCTAAGATTTTTAATTAGTACTGAATGCAAGCTATAAGATGAGCCTGAGAGGACTGCCATTATGCTGTAGTTATTAAATTAGCTGAACATTTTTAAAACCCTGAGGACCACAAATCTATGTACCAAATGTAAACGCTGGTTTATTAAAAACTAACTGACAAATAAAATCCTACAACACATATTTAATAATAATCAGCTACAAAAGCACATGGATGAATGGATGAACGATTCAAATGATTTGGGTAGGTACCCCTCATGAATCCAAAAGACATCAGATGGTGTCTTGTGGTGTCTGATCATGTAGGGTCTGATGCAGGGACACTGGTAGCAGATATTTTTGGTCCCATGGGTTTTGGTGTGGGATTGCTGGATTGAAAGGTTACGTGTTTGGAGATCTGTCTTGGGGTATTTGTCATGTTCCTTGAGCAGGGGCGTGGGAGCAGTGGGTTTCTTCTGCTTGGTTTAGATGATTTAGATGATTCTTACGCTATTTTTGTGAGCACTACGAAGTTTTTGGACATATAGTACCTCTCACTGAGATAAGCACATTTCTCTGAGTTTATTCAACTTCAAATTATGTTAATCGTCTGGCAATGATAATTTTAACACTCCATTTTCTTTTAGTACAGTTGTTTATTTTAAGTTAAATATCTTCCGGTCTGTCTGGGAATACAAAAACAGACAAAAGACAATGATGAAGCCGAAATCCACCTAAAAAATAAATAGAAACAACCTTTATGCCAAATTGGTCTTAAATGTACTTTGGAGAGAGTGAGAGGTCTGAATGATCACACCAAATTAGGGCTGCAGCTACTGATTATTTTAGTAATCAAGTAATCCATCAATTATTCCATTGATTATTTGTGTAACAGGATAAGAAATACCTTTGTCTTGTTAATAAGCAATAATAAATATTCAAAAGAGAACAAAAACACCGTTCTTTCAAAATCTAAAAATCTAAAATAGACTAAGGCATAAATGTACCTTTATTCTGTCTTCTTGAAAAGCTTTCTGACATAAACAGGAGGCACGTATTTGTGCTGCTGAAAACAGATGACATGATGGTCTAGATGTTAATAATTAATATAAATAATAATTCAGTGTTCCACCTACTAACCCTCAGGTCCGTGGCTCAGAGTTTAATGGCCCATGTACATTTTATTGGCTTGTATAAAAAAGCTTTTATTTCTATATTTTTGAAACATTTATGCAGTTGAATTAATGCAATATTTTATAGTATTTCACTTTCAATCTGAAAAATGTTACAAGAGCCTTGAAGTTAATATGGTCTAGTGCAGCGGTCCCCAACCCCTGGGCCTCGGACCGGTACTGGTCCGTGAGTCGTTTGGTACCGGGCCGCGAGAGTTGAGGCTCAGGTGTGAAATGTATGGTTTTCAGGGTTTTTATCGGTTTTCAGCGCTATTTTGTTATCATTTTTATCGTTAACTCGGTTTTCCTGGGTCTTTTCACGTGTTATGAATAAATGTTTTTTTTTCGGTACCGGTACTAGTTTTATTTTGTTGTATTTATCCGCGACACCTTAAAGGCCGGGCATAAACCGGTCCGTGGCGCAAAAAAGGTTGGGAACCGCTGGTCTAGTACACCCGATGGCCCCCTTTAGATTCACCCCTGTTTGCTGCTGGTATCACCTCCATGGAAAATAGGACGGCCAGCGTCAGCCTTCAGCAGTCTGTATGATTTAACCAGTCTGCTATGACACTGGTTCATCTGCATATTTTCATACAACTTCTGGAGACTTACTGCAGATTTTATTCGCACGCTGCTCCTAAATACTTTTTTTATTGCAGGTCTGTTTTTAGTCGCAAATGTGGGTGAAACGCTCACGTTTACATTGTTCTTTACATCGCGTGCATCAAACGAAACATCGAATCAAAGAATTTGTATTGAGAACTTTTTATAATCAAATTATTTGAAATACTCAATGAGTCATTGCAGCCCTTCACCAAATTCGTATGTATTTATTATTATTAGTTTATTAGCTAAGATTATTCATGGCATTATCTAATACACACATGTGCTTGGATGGGGAAATCCAAACCAGTTATTTACTTTGCACAGTTACACATCATCACATGGTGTCTACGCACACACGTCTGTTATCTGGTAACCACAGTGCATGTGGCATCTAACATTTCAACACTTGTCTTTTTATCTTCTCTTATTTTATTTTATTATCTTGAATGCGTTGACATTTTTTTATTAAAAAAAATTTTTCATTTCAATTTTAGTACTTTTTTTTTGGTCACAGTATATTTACACTATATTGAAATATCACTACAGCAACATTTTAACATTAATTTACATTAACTGGTAAAGAAATTCACACATAACACACGTAACATTTCATCCACTATTTAATTAACTGATGCTGAAATATGTTTAGGCATTAACACGCTGCAGTTCTGTACTTGCAGACGTTTAATAAAGCATTTTTTTATTACACCGAGACTAGTCCAGAGATGTAGTACTTCTTTGGAAAAGGACTGGGAAAACAAATAACATTTAGGATTAGAGGTTAGGTACTGGAAAATATAATTAGCGAGTTTGATGGATGTTCTGCCTAAAACCAGACATCTGAGTCTTAGTTTAAATTCCTACAAAAGCAGTGAACATCGTCATAAGCAAGCATGGTTAAAGCTTCTATAAGCTTTGTTTACGTAAGGGCAGTTTCACGGCTCATATAGCTGCTGCATGTCTTTACTCGGTGGACCAGCTTTTTCAAGATGAACTTGTTGCACCACAACAGGGCACCATGTAGCTTGTGCATAGCTCATGTTCCTGGGTTTTGTTTTTCTTGGATACTTAAAGTAATTTCCACTGATCAAAGCATCTATTTGAATAGAAGGCTTGGTGCAACTCCACTTGTCCTCCCTTCACATTAATGGACTGAAAGATAATTGGGAGCAAGTGTTGTAACATGTCTGACCTGTGCCCAAGCCTTGCTGCACTGGCTTTTCCAAGGTGTAAACTTGACTTGTTTGCACTAAGCACATGTATTATCTAATTGCTTAACTCTCAAAGCCAGTCAAGGGCCCCTTTTCCTTGCCCTGAGGCATACTACAGGAGAACAACCAATATAATGGGCGTTCACAGGTAATTATCAGCAGATTCCAACTCTTTGACCCAAGTTCACCCTGAAAAAATGAATAACTGCTGTAAAAGCGAGGTGTTTATGAAGGCAGTGATTTTATGAACTGCATGGACTTGCAAAGGTGTTGCCACTGTGAAAACACCCCAACTTAATAGTTTGTTTATGCTTACAATAGTTGGCAGTTAAATGTCTGGCGGAAAGACCGAAGAGTTTCCATGATTAACAGTTTCATAATTACTGACATGAACCTGAAAGTGAAATTTTTACAGTGAAGTCGATTATTTTTTTCTTAATTGTTCTTATGCAATTCATTGGCCGCATTAATGTTTTTCTTCTCAGAACTCAAAAGAGGAAAGAATACAAGGATTCATCTGCCTGCGTATCATATTTGTGCAGTATGCAGGAGAGGGAGCGACAAAGCATTGTGACAGAAAATCAGTTTCCCCTGCAGTCTCCATAATCCACACTGCAAACTGACCCCACCCCACATCCTACAAAGAACACTACTCTACTGTTAAGTTGTTATGTTCCCACTGATTTATTCTTGCCCTATTATAGTGCTCTCATAATAGCTCTGGGCTCCTGTCTATTGACTTAACAGACACAAAGATGTTTCGTTGCACAAGAACTGTAAAGACTTAACTGGTAAAAACATCTCATTAAATCCATGTCCTAACAGTTTTATAACTTTGGGAAGGGGGGGGGGGGGGGGGTTCTGCTGTGCAAATGATGTGGATTTGTTAGAATCACTGCAAGTGCATAAGACCACAATCAACAGCTTACAAGTCTGGGCCATGTTTGGGTGGAGTACACAGGGAGTGACATCCCATCAAAGAAATAAAGAAGATCAAGATATTCACTTCTGGCACAAATCCTCACTGGCCAGGGTGTGTACAGTGAAATTATGTGACACATAATAGAACTATGAGACAAACATCGTATTGTACGTCTGTGTACATACACCTGTTTCACGATCACTGTCATATTTCAATTAAATCAGTTGCAACAATCTGAATCTAACGGCCTACAGTTCATGACACTGTTTCATAATGCACTGATGCAGTTTATAATGGATGTAAATGATACACCACTTTCATTAAAGGAACTTTAAAAGCATACAACACTGACAGCATGTAGCACCTATGTTACAGTTTAACATCTCAATGTGTGCTCTAGCCGCTCTACCTCCTGAATTACAGCTGCCCTGGTATTTTATTAGAAACACACTTCAATGTTAAAAGTAATTTGCTGATTTTCTTCATTTTTCTATCCCTGTAAACTGGCTACCTTTTTACTTGGGTTGCTGCACTGATGTGTCAAATATAATCACAACTTCTGAATGACATAAACCAGCATGACTTATTCAAGAAAAAAAAATGAAAAGATCAATCACTAATAAACTATGGTTTTCATGTATTATATAAAGTGTTTCCATGAAGAAACACAAAGACATAAGAAATAAAAGAACATTCACTTGAACACTTGGCCTCTGACCTTGAGGTCGAGATCAATGAGATTCAAATTCTTCTAAGATTTTTTTGTAGATATACCTATGGTATCAATTTAAAGCTCCTACGTCGCTTTCTTCTTGAGCTATCGCATTCACAAACGTAGGTGTCCATGCCGCTCGCCCGCACAGCGGGGTGATGACTATACTCCATCAGCCTTTCATGGCTGATGGAGTATAGTCAAAGTACAAAAAAATCAAAGGCTAGGTGTATGACCTAGTTTAAAATAGCAATAGCATAATGTACTTGTGTACCAAAATAACCTGAGAAAGGAATACCCACTGCTACTTCAATGGAAAGTCCAACAAAGGAAACAAAGAACAAAAACCAGGAATTGAAAATAAGTAAACAGAGACACAAAGAGTCTGTTAGCTGTGGGGAGCCAAAGCAAGAATAATGTATTCAGTGTCTCTCTACAAGTGGTCAGTCACCAGAAGCAAATTACAGCTATGGTTTGATAAAACACTGCTTAATACGTTGATTAGAACTGTTTTGGATTATTTAAAAGTTAAATATGGTGAGGTTGACAGCAAAATTTAGATTTCTACATCTCATTCGAAATAAAGTGGACTTACATCGCAATAATAAAGTAAGTAAGGAAATAAAATTTATTTATATTGTGCATTAAAAACCAAAGAGCTTTACAATAAAAACAGTTAAAAAAAAAGTTCATTAAGGGTTCTCTGAGTGAGTGTGTGTTTTCAAGTTTCATAAATTCAATTTTTATATTTTAAATTTTAAAATGATTTGAAAAGTAAGTAAATAATTCCTGAGACTGTAACTTTAACTCCATGTAGCTATTGTTTTCATTCACTTTCTTCACATTTTTACAAATTTCAAATGTTTGCCAAGTAGATTTCAGTTATTTTGTTGTAATCTGAATATGCAGTCCTGACTATGGTTAATTCGTTACTAACCAACCCTGCTCAAAATCTACAGAAATGAAATTGTTAGGCACTGCCTCAACCCACAAAGGGTTCCTCAATCTTTGCAAAGTTAGGGTGACAGACAGAGTACCTTATCTCCTCCAATTATAAAGGGGAAATTATATCAATGAAACATTTACATAACAAGGAGAGCATGAGATTTCAGTGCCAAATATAAGAGCCAGCTGACTTTCATATGAGAGCTGATGCTAAATTAAAGTCAGGGGTAACTTGCTTATTAAGTATTGCACTGTACTACTGAAATATCTACTGCCAGAGCTACAGCTTCAGCCTCATTCCTCCTACTCATGTGAGGGAAGTTGGGGAGACATGAAAATACCTGTTAATAGCAGCTTTAATTTAAAAAAATAAAAAAATAAAAAATAAATGCTGCAGTGTCAAAACACATCTCTGATTTATATTTTTAATAACCCTTGATGGTCTTAGCAACAGAGAAATCAACAACAAATGAATGCTTGAATAAAAAGTTACAATATTATCAGCTGAAACGGATGTATTTAGAGATTCAATTTTCTGCGTGTTTTTTTAACAGGTCATGACTAAAAATTGGTGTTAAAATCATTAGTTTAAACAAACATTTACTTTCTTTTGCTGATAATGAAAACGTTGCCACAGAATGTCAAAGCACTTTGGCTACGTTCGCACTGCATGCGAAAGCGTATCAAATCTGACTTTTTTGACCCTATGCGACCCATATCTGATCATGGTATGACAGTGTGAACATCAGTGTGATCCGTCTTTTACGTCACTGACACAAGACAGACGAGTCTCACACTACATTAAGATTTCCACCGAGTTCAAAGGGAGGGCACATGTGGCCTTCTGTGCTGGAAGTTCAAGCGCTGAAACATATTTAACGCCGCTGTCATGCTCTGTATGTTATATATAGTGCCCATAGTGCCCATATATGTTTTTAGAGTGCCTGGTAAACCAGCACTTCCTCTCGAATAACAAGCTTTAGAAATACAGACATTATTAAGTCAGCACGCTGTGCCAGCATATTAGGAGCTTTAGCTGCAAAAGCATTGCAAACTGAGCAGATCTGAACCGAAAGCCAAAGGCACATTATTAGGTCTATATAAAGATTAGGTCTGTTGATTAATAACTTAATCTGTCTCCTGCTTTCCCTGCAACTGTCGCAAGGCTTTCCAACCTACAAAAAAACCCTTCTGCACAGTCAGTTCAGTCTATATTTGCCATAGCTGCTTACCACCGACAGGTGCATTCCTGCACTTTTAAATATGGCAATGCGCCACTGCTCTCAGCTGTATCGATACCCATGAATAATCAACCACAGCTGCATAGCACAGCAGCAGCTCCAGACACTGAGAGAAGAAAGGCTTGTGAAGGGAGATGGGGAAACACTATAAACTAGGTTTCCTTTTTTGCAACGCCGTTGCTATAGCATTTTCACAGTAAGTGACAGTTTCAGTCAATTATTGTGAACAAATCTCATGAATAGACGAAAAACACTGACTTAAACTACATAGCAATATTATGTATCTACATAAATCTGTCAAATGTAACAAGTTACCAGTAGCAAATTACTTATTTGCAGTCCAAAATCCAAAATTATTCATGATTTTATCAAATAGGCCAGTGCTTCCATTAAAAAACATTACTCACACAGTAGAAAGTAAGGCATCCTCAGGGTGTTCAGACTGATAAACTTTTGGTACTCCTGTGTAGTGGCTACTTGACCTTTCTGGCTCATAATCTTTTACAGCCAAACAATCTCATACCTAAAATACCTCGTCACAAGCTGCATTCATCTGGGGATCTGTTGCCTTCACAGACTCTCTGTGGTGTTGAGAAGAAGGTCCCTCTTCTCTTCCTTCCCAACTTATCTGTGATTTTGGGAATCATTGATCATTAATGTACTTTTGGATAAAAGTTGAGGTGTACAGCAAAGACAAATAAGCAGTATCAGCAGCTCTTTTCCTTTACATATTTCCACTGAGTATAATCCAGGTTTGTAAAGCTTTTAGACCCAACAGAATGGATACGACCTACGATTCTAAAGTCAGCAATTTGCCTTGAAAGATAAAAAAAAACATGTTGTGAACTAAGAAGGAGCATAGACAAACAGTACAGACTCTACTCTGGAGCTCAGTAGCCTGAGAGAACTGATCTCTCTTTCTCTTGCTCTGTATCTCAGCAGCAGGGTGCCTTCCACTTTCAGAGGCCCCAGTTCAGTGCAGCGGCTGATTGCCAGGATGTGGCGCAGGGCTGGCTGGATGTTGAAGCCTTGGTGCTAGGTGACGGCTTAGAGAAAATCCCTCTCCTGAATAGACGGCCTGGATTATAAGCAGGGCAGGTCAGCACCACAGACACACACAAAGGCTCAGGAGCTCATCAGCACAGCGCTTTGCTCTTCATCAGGAAATATGATATTTGAAACGCAATGCAGGCGCTGACTTTGGAATTGCAGTTTACCTCTCCCTGTAATTTGTTAAAGTAGTTTACTGATTTTCAAAGGAGAGGCTCAGCTTCGATGTTCACCTCTTTGACGCACAGGAACCGAGATCAAAGGCTCGGGAAAAGTGTCTTTACTGAATTCTCATCGCATTGATCCACGCACGGCTAAATTCAGCAACGTGAATTATTCATGCCGGAAGAACATACCCTGGAGGCCCAGTGACTGTTCTGCCTCCCCCTGTCTCCACACTGTGATCCAGCAGGACAGTTGTTTGGCCTCAGATCACTGATGAAATAAACAACCAATTAGGAGTGGCCACCACAACGACTGGGAACCGCCGATCTCATATCTCAACTGGAGCTCAGCCTCTCACTGACATGTCCTTTAACGCTGCAGTGGGAACTACACTGGAAAAGTTGGTTATAATAATGCAAATTATACAGCTCTCAGAATTTGTATTCATCAGCTCTACTTAACATAAATGCATGCCGTCTACAGTATCATTTATGTACTTCTCTTTTATCTTATATTTTTATGCACCTATTTGAAAATGTATCAGCACGTTATTTCCAAGAATAACTGCCGTCTTTCACTCCCTGCCTGTCCTCCTGTGCGGCAATCTGCATAATGGCTAAAGCCATCTGGGGTATCTCTGTGCAAAAAATATAAAATGCAAAACTTTAAGCAAATTGCCACCGCCTATGAAGACAAGACAACTGTCACAGTGAACTGGAAACACTATCTGTTCTTAGCGTGTGTTGCCGGTTGTCAGATATGCTCATCGGCTTCAGCAACGCTTCTCATGGCCTTTCAAACATTATCACATAATGACGGCAATTACTGGGAGAGTCACACTGACACCCCCAAGTGATAAAAGCATAATGAAGAAGGAGGAATAAAAACAGTGTGAACTGGGTGTGCTGGCAATGACCTTACCCATCTTCCTTTGCACGGCTGTGACAGAAATGTAACCCCACAGTCCCGACATTGTGGCATTACGTGGATACTCATTTAAGTTGGTTGTCTGATTTGTAGCGCTTCTTCTTTGACAATAGGTGCAGTATGCTAGTGTGCGGGAGACAGACAGTGGGACTGTGTGTGTTTGAGCAGGGAGACTTTTTCACATGACAGCAATGAATTAAAAGAAAGAATCTGATAGGTTAGGTAAGACTTTGGATAAAATCCACACGAAGTTAAGAGCTTTTCCAGATGCACAAATACAGATTAGCTTTGAAAGAACATGCTGTTCTCTATACAAATAGGATTTTGAACAATGGAGAGAAACTGATTTGGATACAGGATTGAGGCCAGTTGAGATTTTTGGAACAATGAATTTTGAACATTTTATTTGTGATAGTGCATCGCACAACAACTCGATTTCTTCTTCTCTGTCTCAGTCTGCACCTGCAGCAGATCTTTCTTAAATGTAAATCATTCCTTAATGAACTCACACTTTTGGTTGCTGAACTGCACTAACTATACACTCATCGACCACCTTCGGTACACCCAGCTAGAAGTGAGTTGAAACTCTTTTGTCTTCAGAGCTGACTTAATTCTTCATGACATAGATTCAAACGGTTGCTAGAAACATCCCTCAGAGATTCTGGTCCATATTGACATGTTAGTATCACACAGTCGCTGCAGATTTGTCAGCTGCACATCCCAAACGTGCTCTACTGGACTGATGTCTGATGATTTGAGCACATTGAACTTTTTGTCATGTTAAGGATGCCAGTTTGAGATGATCTGAGCTTTGTGACATGACGCATTATTCTGCTGGAAGCATCCATCAGCAGATGATACAATGATAAAAAAAAACGATACTCACTTGGTGCTAAGGGTACCATAGAATATCAACCACACTGTATGACCACCACAAGCCTAAACCACTGATGGAAGGCAGGATGGATCCTTGTTTTTAGGTTGTTTACATCAAATTCTGACCCTACCTCTGAAATTGTAACTCATCAGACCAGGCAATGTTTTTCCAGTCTTCTATTGTCAAATTTTGGTGAGTCCATGCGAAACGTAGCCTCTACTGCTGCTAAACAGGTTGTTGTGCATTCAGAAATGTACCTCTGCATACTTTGTTTATAATGAGTGGTTACTTCAGTTACTGTTGCTCTCCTATCAGCCAGAAGTGATCTGGTCATTCTCCTCTGACATTAACAAGAGCTTTCACCTAGAGCCGCTCACTGCTTTAAAGTAGTAGATGAGCAGTTTCTGAAATACTCAGACCAGCTCGTTTGGCACCAAAACCACATCACATTCAAACTCACTTAAACCTTTCTTCCCCATTCTGATGCTTTGATGATGGTTTGAAGTTCAGCAGGCCATCTTGACCATGTCTACAAGCCCAAATTCATTGCGCTGTTACCCTGTGAATGGCTGATTAGCTATTTGCATTTAGAAGACAAACAGATGTACCTAACAAAGTGGTTATCTCTACCTCTTTTGTTGTATTTCATATATTTTCTTTGAGAAAAACATTCTTTTTCTGTGTCTTAGATGCTTTAATGGTCTCCATTAGCACTGCTCACATACATAACAGATGATGAAAAAGGATTTTTTAAAACATTATATAGTATAGTCTATAAAACAATAGAGTTACAACATCTGCAAGCAGGTTTATGGTTGTTTATATTGTAGCTGTTAACCTGTGAATATTTTTGCAAATTTATAATTACTTAAGTTCAAATTTAAGGTGAAATTTAAGTTCAAAGATTAGACAGATTGTTAAAATTTGTTACTTAAGTTTCATTTTGATGTTTCTTGGAATTCTGACCAGGGTTTTTTTCTATTTCTGTTAATCTGGTGTTTAGCATTAATCTCCCTTCTATGTATTCAAGCAGCCTCTGCAACATAACCTCTCATGAAATTAGTTCAGAGTGCATTGTTTTACCTCTTGGTCAGAAAGAGCTTCACTGTAAAATGTCAGAAGTAAACATCTGAACAGCTCATGGTAACCATGTTGGAATGCAAGCGGCCAAATCAGAAACAAGACAACTGCCGATCCATCTTTTTGTGCGTGTCCACACTGCTAAAACTTTAATAAATCACCCTGAATGTGGGAGAGCACTGTGGTGGCCTCCATGGGGAATGAAGACGCCTTACAAAGCAGTCTGTACCACACAGAGAGGGACGAAGGGGTGGAGGGCCTGCAGAAGGGTGGAGCGAAGGAATGGCTGAACACAAAGAACACAGAACAGAAAAGGCATGGCAGGATGGGGCTCAGGGATTGAATGCTGAAACGTGACAGTAGTAAAGAGGATTTAGACTGGGAGACAGAAAGAAAAGCAGGGCAGTGAACTCAGCGATGATGCAATTATCAAGCTCAGAGCAAGGAGGGAAAGAGAGAGGCAGGCAAATCGATAACAATGATTATTGGCCCATAAAAACATGCTTGGAATGCACTTTGTTTGTCACTTATCCAGGTGTAAAAGAAATTCCACAACTCTTGTGATTCAATATACATTTTAAAAGCAAACATGTAAAGTCATTTTTGCCAAAAAAAGATCCAGATCTTGGATTTCAGCTGCAGGAATTTTAAATCTGGCCACTCTCCCAGTCACTGCACTTTATCGTCCACAGCAGAAATGCACAAAAAAGGATATGCTGGTGTTACAGGAATGACTGGACAGGATATCCAGTTTCCCAGAGGAGTGGGAGAACACACACATTCTGTGTCACTGAGTCAGTGTGCTCACACGGAAGTAAGCGTTCGTCATAGACGACCTCACCGACCAGACAGAGGCCTGTAAAAATGCCTCTCTGCTTGAATCATGACGCCAAACAGAAGCAGGCGGTTGCTTGGCAATCCCCACACCCCTCCAGTAGCCGGCCAAGACGGCCAGCAGTCACACACTCACAGTCAGCTGGGGATCCTACAGTGAGTCCACAGGCGGACACAATTAGTATGACTAAAAAGAGAACAATTGCTGAAAACTGAGCCGTGCAAAGGAATTTCCGCAGAAATGGGAAAAAAACGGGATCAGTTAAATTCATGGAAAAACGTGTTTGGTTAACTAAAGTGCCAAACAGCCACTCGGCTCTGAATACTTCATGGGATGTACTAGCTCAAGTGACACTCTGTCACTGTGATAGCTGTCATCACGCTCCTCTATACCTGTCAGATGAGCATCTGGATATATTGTCTAACCACGTCCACACGGGAGAAGAAAAGCCACAATAATAAGTTAGAAGTGACAACATGAGCCAAAATTACCAATCATGTCTCTTAATAAACTTTTTTCCCCCTTGACAGACAGATCAGTCCTCGTGTTCGGCTAACTTCAATCCAAAGTAAATGTAGAAGTTTATAAAGAGACAAATGTGTGGTTTGTCTTGTGGAAACTTTAAAGACTACTTGAAAACTGGCTGAGTTCCTGCCTAACTTCCCAAATACTGAGAAACAGTTTTGCTCAAAAGTGAACTATTTAACATGTGAGAAGTGTATTCAATAGCAATTATATTCCCAGATTTACTGTAAAGGAAAACATGTTTCCCCTCATTGAATGAGTCAGACCTTTTGTGTAACTGATTACAATCTAGAGTATAATATGGAATAATTGCAGGTATTGTGTGTCTGTCCGTTACGATATGACATGTCTTTTAAACTTTTCAGTATCTTTGTGTCTGTGCATCTATGTAAATGCAAAGGAAAGAGCTTAAGGGAACAGCTTCCCTATTAGCAGCTTTTTATCAAGAAATACATTTTGGTGGTGGGGGCTTCACCATTCACTCAAGGCCTTAAATTTCTTGCTGCTCCCCTGCAAACTACAACTGGACATATCCTAGCGTGAGATTATTTGAGCATATAAAATACCCGCACACAACTTTCACATTAATAGTGTTTACTTTACTCACTTTTTCCTGTACTCGTCCCTCTCCCGCTTGACTTTGGCCAGCACGTTATACAGAGCCCTTAGTTCTGGGGTAATTGTGTCAATTTGGACACCAACTCCGTCCGGATGCGTCCATGTCACCCCGGGCCCTTGCAGGGTCTCAAAGCGCTCCCCTTGCCTCCTGACGTGGGTGAAACTCCAGATGGTGCCCGGCAGTCTCGACTCGGGACCGTCCGTCTGCACGGCGACTTCACGGGTGTAAAGGTGGCGGTACTGCGGTCTCTGCAGAGCTTGCTGCAGCTGGCTTTCCAGCAGTTTGTTTCTCCTCTCTAACTCGTGCACTTTGGCGAGGAAGCAGCGGAAACGCAGGTTGAGGGTTTTCAGCACGTGGATGTTGGAGCCCAGGTCGTTTCGCAGGGCGCTGGTCACCGCGCCCGACCCGGTGGGAGCGCTGCAGACCGGACCGGACGGAGTATCGGAGAAAAACAGCGAGCTCATGTTGGTAAATAACAAAACTCCGTTCATCCACCTATGGCTCTGTCTGGTTTAAATAAAACAGCAACACTTGTGGTTTCTTTATCGCTGCATATTGCTTGAAAATCCCTCACTCCCTCGGGGTGAGTTTCTCTTTACAATGCAGATGCAGACAGTGATTCAGTGATTGAGCAACTGGAGAAGGGTTGACCATCACTATCCCCGCTGCTGCTACTGGACGTTTAAACCCGAGATATTAACAAAGACCCCCTTCAGCGTGGCGTGGGTTCACACAACGAACCAGAAAAGTCCCTTAAGAGACACAGCGAGCATCATCTTCTGAAGGACCGAGAGGTTTGACGCAGACCGCAAGAATCTCCAGCAGCAGCAGCAGCACTTCCCGTCACCCTCATGTCTCCGTCTGCCTTTGCTTTGTCAGGAGCTGCTGATGCTGTGCGAGTACATATAGCCAGCCGACAGAGGAGGAAAATGGTCCACCTTCTTTCTTTATCATGCCCAGTTTACCGCGGCTGTATCCGGTCTCCATGTGGCGCGGTGTGGCAGGATGCAGCGCCGCAAAGCCCGGCCTCTCCGCGGATCATGTTGCAAAGTGCTAAACTAGGCACTATCACCTCTAGGAGCCCCTCCCACCTCCCTACCCCTGTCTCTCTCACACACACACACACTGACGAAAGGGATCGACGGGCTGAGGAAGGCTTAAGTCTAATTAACAGGATAAAGTGAACTATAACCTAATTTCTTTTCTTATGCGCTTTAAAGTCAGGCCTGGCGTTTTTGTGCGTTTATTAGAATAATGAATTGTTTCTTTTATTTAAACAAGTATCAATATGAAACCTTTACCACAATAATAAACGTGTATATTTTTTATAGGGACGCACAATGTGGCAGTTTCTGTCTGCACTGTATTACTGTATTACTCTGTATGTGATATGTTTGAGTTTTAGCGAAGTCACAGTCTGATTTGTTGTTGTTTTTTCAAATTCCATAGGCCTGCAGTATATTTCCAAAATATTGTATTTGAATAATAATAATTGTATAATATTGTATAAAAACACACACACAGGACCTGCATTTACAGCATCGGTGCAAAGAAGAGAAATAAGAGAGGGCTATTATGTCCTTATGAAGGAATCATTCGAACATTGTATGTTTTTTTACGTTTATTTGCTTTCGTTTTGATTTCCTTTCTTCTTGTCTTGTCCTAACATGTCTTATGCCTTTTTGATGTTACCTCTTTATTATTATGTCATACAGTATACACCTATAGTCTGTAGGATTATCAGGATCATTATGTGAAAGGGTGATATCACAGTGGATAAATCTATGATTACATCATTTCCGAAGCTGACAAAATGCCCCTCGTGCCCAAACAACTCATAAAGGCCCAAACTTGAACAAGTGGAAATCTTTTGCAAAAAAAACCCAAAGACAGACACGGTTATAAGAGCAAGTGGCTCAAGCAAGTATGCACCTTTGACCATTTTATACATTTGTCACATTCGGCTACTACACTTATGAAGTTGTTTTGCTCATGCGCCACCTAGCGGATTATTCCGTCCATTGTCCTTATTATCTTAGAATTAACTTTGCATCTTCATCCAAGTCCAAAGACATTTTAGTTCAGAAATAAGTGATGCAAACAGACCAGGTTCCTCATTAATTTTCCTTCTATTGGCTTATTATTTTTGCTACAAAGTAAGCCATTTTAAATAACTTATCTTAAATAAGTTGTGCTGCCAAATTCCATGTATTTCTAGAGGAGACGAATGTCTTGCTTATAAACTGCTATGAACACTGGTGTTAGATCTTTAGTAATTTATTTAATTCATGTATTCCATTATATACATTATTTATTCCAAAAGTTATTCAATAGCACATAACAAAATCGATGATAGATGAAGTTGCTGCAATAGGTCTAGGCTGCTGGGGATTCAGATGATGCACTGAATTTTCTTCTTCAGTCACGTTTTTCATTTACTATGCGTTTATACAGCTCTATGTATTTAGTTATTATTAATTTCTGGCTCTCTTTCACTGCATGTTTCTGATCTGTCTTCATCTACTAACCCCTAACCGGTATAGTGGCAGATGGTTGCCTCTCCTTGGTTGGTTCTCCTGCAGGTTTCTTCCTGTTCAAAGGGACCTTTTCCTCCCTGGGTTCACATATGATTGAGGGTGGCTCGATCCCTGGCTCCTCCAGTGCGTGTATAACATGTTATCAAGCACCATCACTGTGCCTAGTTTGATGCGAAATGTATTATTTAATCCATAGGCTGTTACAAGGTGTCAAACTCTGGCCCGCGGGCCAAATTACTATCAGAGCTGGCCTACTGGTATTATACAGCAAATATATATATACTGTTTAGTATTAAGCTTTGCTTGTTCCATATTCAGTTTTTTAGCAAAATGTGTTTGAGTCCATAAGAAAAGATTCATTCTTATATCTGGAGGAATAAATATATTTCAATAAATATCAACGTTAGCCTGCGACTTTGTTCCAGTTTTGAATTTTGGCCCACTGTGTTTTTGAGTTTGACACCCGGAGAGAACCCAGGCAAACACGGGGAGGACATGCAAACGTACAGACACACTGATGGTGGGATTGAACTCAGGACCTTCTTGCTGTAAAGCAACAGTGCTTACCACCGTGCTGCCCATATCATTTAATCTTACTGTGTAATTTATTTCAATTCAGTGTTATTTATATAGCAGCAAATCACAATATCTTAAGGTGACAAAATTATAGAAGTCAAGCATTTATTGTTATTAATACATATATAACGCTTTTTTTTATGTCAGGCAGTACACGGTCAGCCATGCTAAACAGAAACACTTGGGGTCCTTCCACTTCACGTGTGTGTGTCTGCTGCTGTGGCATCGTGAGGAGGAATCATGCCGAAATCAAAGAGAGATAAGAAGAGTGAGTAAAGCACAGTACATCTTTTTCAAGTGTAAAAGCATATGGGCGTCGGTGAAGTGTTTTAAGTGATGTTGTATTTGTAAAACTTCTTTTTCACTAGTGAAAGCTACCAAAAGTGAGCTAACTAAAGCTAGCGTTAGCTTAACTGCCTCAGCATGGTTGTACTCCTGGCTGCTCATTGATACATGCACGTGTATACGCAAACTGCTGGCTGACATTTGTTCATCGTGAGTTTTCGCATTTTTCTCCTCAGTTTCTTTAACGAAAACAGCCAAGAAGGGGCTGGAGTCAAAACAGAAGCTAATTCAGGAGGTGAGTATTTTCAGTGCTGCAGTCACCATCTTGTACGTGTTAAGTTCAGCTAGGCTAGGTCTGTTCCAAAACACCTGAAGTACCTAAACCTCATTTCTATTCTTTAGTTGCGGGAATGTGTGGACACCTACAGAAACCTGTTCATATTCTCGGTGGCTAATATGAGGAATAACAAGCTGAAAGACATCCGGACAGCGTGGAAACACAGCAGGTAATAATGACATCTCCAAAAGTTGATTCTGTTCATCTGGACGTAGCGTTTTCAGTGGGAGAAACGTTTCGTCACTCATCCAAGTGACTTCTTCAGTCTCAGCTGACTGCCGGTTTCCCCAGTCTTATAAACAGTACATTTGCATAATGACCGAAACCAGCCCACTGAAGGAACAATGGGGTGGGAGGTCAGTTCCTTCATCATGATTATGCAAATTCTCATGACCATTGATCAACAACTACTGATCAAAGCCCACTGATCAATAGCCATGAGTACCATTCACAGAGAGTTGGGGAATGGCTGCAATCACAGCATTGTACGATGGCGAAAGATATACCCCTAGGCCCCCTCCTCGATTCAGAGATGGTCTTTCCCTTTTCACTTCAGGTAATGACATCTTAGGGTTCTGATTTCAAGGCTCAGTCCTAGTACTGCACTAAGGTACAGTGGGGCAAAAAAGTATTTAGTCAGCCACCGATTGTGCAAGTTCCCCCACTTAAAATGATGACAGAGGTCAGTAATTTGCACCAGAGGTACACTTCAACTGTGAGAGACAGAATGTGAAAAAAAAATCCATGAATCCACATGGTAGGATTTGTAAAGAATTTATTCGTAAATTAGGGTGGAAAATAAGTATTTGGTCACCTCAAACAAGGAAAATCTCTGGCTCTCACAGACCTGTAACGTCTTCTGTAAGAAGCTTTTCTGTCCCCCACTCATTACCTGTATGAATGGCACCTGTTTGAACCCATCATCTGTATAAAAGACACCTGTTCACAGCCTCAAACAGTCAGACTCCAAACTCCGCCATGGCCAAGACCAAAGAGCTTTCGAAGGACACCAGGAAAAGTATTGTAGACCTGCACCAGACTGGGAAGAGTGAATCTACAATAGGCAAGCAGCTTGGTGTGAAAAAATCAACTGTGGGAGCAATCATCAGAAAATGGAAGACATACAAGACCACTGATAATCTCCCTCGATCTGGGGCTCCACGCAAGATCTCATCCCGTGGGGTCAAAATGATCATGAGAACGGTGAGCAAAGATCCCAGAACCACACGGGGGGACCTGGTGAATGACCTGCAGAGAGCTGGGACCAAAGTAACAAAGGTCACCATCAGTAACACACTACAACGGCAGGGAATCAAATCCCGCAGTGCCAGACGTGTTCCGCTGCTGAAGCCAGTGCATGTCCAGGCCCGTCTGAAGTTTGCCAGAGAGCACATGGATGATACAGCAGAGGATTGGGAGAATGTCATGTGGTCAGATGAAACCAAAGTAGAACTTTTTGGTATAAACTCAACTCGTCGTGTTTGGAGGAAGAAGAATACTGAGTTGCATCCCAAGAACACCATACCTACTGTGAAGCATGGGGGTGGAAACATCATGCTATGGGGCTGTTTTTCTGCCAAGGGGACAGGACGACTGATCCGTGTTAAGGACAGAATGAATGGGGCCATGTATCGTGAGATTTTGAGCCAAAACCTCCTTCCATCAGTGAGAACTTTGAAGATGAAACGAGGCTGGGTCTTCCAACATGACAATGATCCAAAACACACCGCCCGGGCAACAAAGGAGTGGCTCCGTAAGAAGCATTTGAAAGTCCTGGAGTGGCCTAGCCAGTCTCCAGACCTCAACCCCATAGAAAATCTGTGGTGGGAGTTGAAAGTCCGTGTTGCTCGGCGACAGCCCCAAAACATCACTGCTCTCGAGAAGATCTGCATGGAGGAATGGGCCAAAATACCAGCTACTGTGTGTGCAAACCTGGTAAAGACCTATAGTAAACGTTTGACCTCTGTTATTGCCAACAAAGGTTATGTTACAAAGTATTGAGTTGTATTTTTGTTATTGACCAAATACTTATTTTCCACCCTGATTTACGAATAAATTCTTTACAAATCCTACCATGTGGATTCATGGATTTTTTTTTTTTCACATTCTGTCTCTCACAGTTGAAGTGTACCTCTGGTGCAAATTACTGACCTCTGTCATCATTTTAAGTGGGGGAACTTGCACAATCGGTGGCTGACTAAATACTTTTTTGCCCCACTGTACGTGTGTGTGTATCAAGGATCGGGTTGCACTTGGTTTTCTTGGTGGCATTGCCACCTCTACTTATGTTGGAGCCCTTCGAGGAAGAAATTATTACATGGACAACCCCAATTTGTAAGATATTGGGATGCTGTGTAAAATATAGATATGACGTGTAAATCACCTAAACCCATATCCACAATAGAACTTAGAAAACGTATCAAATTTTTTGAACTGAAAAAAGGTAAAAATCTAGCTTAGTTTGAATTTGATAGCAGCAAAATATGGACGCCCTGTTTTCCAGACTAAAGAACTTGTTATCAGAACTTGGGTAAAAACCTGGATCAGTGTCTACATGTTTGGAAAGTACTCAGAGGTATATAAAGGTTTAAACATACTCCCATCCATCCATGTTTCAGCAAGAAAATGCTAATGCATATATTACAACAGCATGACTAATAAGTAGAACAGTCTGGGCGCTAAAGTAGACTGTCTAATATGTAGACCTATGACCAACTAAAAGCATTTGGCATGAAAAATATGACAAAGAATGTGTGAATGTTAGATAGAAAACACTTAGAGATAGAAAACAGTGCATGTATGAACGTTTATTTGAATTATATATGTTGTATAAAGCACTTTGAATGCTCAAGAAGGAGTCCATTTACCATGAAATTTGCAAAATATTGCTTTAGGTTTTTCCTTGTCTTAATTTTATTTGAGTGCAGTAGTGCGAGCAGGTATATGGCAAGGTCATAGAAACTTTAAAAAATTCAGATTTTGTGGCCAATTTCCTCTAGATTGCATGTGTTCTTCTTTAGGTGTCAGTTTTCCACTGTCGTATAGTATGAGGCATCAGTTACAGTCTCTAACGACTACATTTTCCCCCTCATCTTAAGTTGCCTGTTAGTAGGCTTGATTATTTTAACAGAGCCAGTAAGTAGGATGCACTTCTGCAGTTACAGTCAAGTGGAGGTAAAATTACATCAAAGAGAAGAGGAGGAGAAATTGAATTAAAGGCATGAAACAGAGTTTTCTATAGGTTAGTCTTTTGTGTGTAGAAGAGA
Source organism: Aulonocara stuartgranti (assembly GCF_965226115.1). Classification (NCBI taxonomy): domain Eukaryota; kingdom Metazoa; phylum Chordata; class Actinopteri; order Cichliformes; family Cichlidae; genus Aulonocara; species Aulonocara stuartgranti. The sequence goes on along the minus strand of NC_138943.1, from coordinate 17,673,212 downwards.
TACTATTTTGGGGGTTTCTTGCTTATAACTCCTTTTTAAGTATGGAAATTAAAGTTTTTGGTAAAATAGTACAATTAATATACACGTTGACTATGGGATAAGGAACATTACTGAATGGGTACAATAGTGTGGATTTTTCTAGAAGAAAAGTAACCATATTATCTCATAGTTAAACATCTTGTCTATTGATTGTTATTGGTCAGCAATCAGCTTAAATATCAATCATTTTTTAAAAAGTCAGCATCATTATGATTTGTGTTTTGTTTTTTTTATGAATCCTATCTTGCAGCATGTTGATATGAACCAAAGTTCTCAAAAATGTTAAACAAGTATTTGGAAAGAGCCTATATTTATTCAACAGCGTAAATGATCTCATCTCTGTTCCACAGATTCTTCTTCGGCAAAAATAAAGTCATGATTATTGCTCTGGGGAAAAGAGATACAGATGAATACAAAGATAATTTGCACAAGGTAAGCAAGATCTCAGACAAACTTGAAAAGTTACTGCTGTGGTTTACTGCCGCCACTCAATATGTTTATTCCTTTTGATAATGTTCAGGTCGGCAAGCATCTGCGTGGAGAAGTGGGTGTACTATTCACAAATAAAACAAAGGAGGAAGTACAAGAGTAAGGCTTTGCTAAATTCATCTTTGTTGCTGTGATCCTCCAATGTCTTCATTGAATCACTAAGCGATGTTCTTTACCCACAGATATTTCAGTCATTTCAAAGAGGTGGATTATGCTCGCGCAGGAAACCAGGCTCAGATGGATGTGACGCTGGATGAGGGACCCCTTGAACAGTTTACTCACTCAATGGAACCCCAGTTGAGGCAATTAGGGCTTCCTACTGCTCTAAAGAAAGGTGAGATTAAAGGACTGTTCCCGTCACCCACTACAACACCGTGGCTCAATGGATTTTAACTTTTTAAAATTGGTATTAATTAATGGAGGTCTGTGACTTGACAAATCACAATCTGTATATAAAAGATGGTTGTAGCTTCCAGGACTGAAAAGTGTAATCAATGTGGAAGTGGCTTAAACTGACGTTCTTTATAATGATCAGCATGTGGCATCTGGTTAAAAAAAAAAAAGACTGTACAGAAGTCCAAGTAAATGCTTCCCTGTACTACAGAGCTGTTACTTGCCCTAACATTGGTAATTATGCTCAGAAGTCGCACGAAGGTGATTATCAGCTCAGTAAAGTCAGCCCAGAGTTTCCACCATCAATCCCCAAAAAAGGCAATGTTTGCAGCATATGGTCACTCACAAACATGGACAGGTATTGTTACAGCAGACTGGCATACTTTACAAATAAAAAAAGTAAAATATGTTAGATCAAAAAAGGTTCAAAAGCTCTCGAGGAATATATCTGTGCGTTAAGTGGTGTGGTTAGCAAGATTGTAAAAGTGCGAAGTAAAATCTATTTATTTTCCCAGGAGGGGAAACGTGGCAAAGACCTATCAGTAAAACTGCCCTGTCATTAAACATGGCAAGCTCTGACTGTAATTACAGTTAAATTAAAGTGTTGCCTAAGTGTAAGTAGTTTTCCCCAGTGGTTTAGCTGCAACCCCAGTGGTTTGAAACAGGCTGTATGTGTGCATAAAACAAAATCGTACTTCAAACTAGTAAGTGGACTCATTTTTCTGAAGTCAATAAGTTCAAGGTTTAGGATATTGCTGTATTAACAATTGTAGAAAATGTCAAATTACTTGCCCGTATAAAATTGTTAGTAGAAAGCAGGAGAGAAAAAATGGATGAATAAAGTTGCTCCGAGGAATTTCTTTGGACCTTCATGGAAGGACAGACTTGATATTTGCATCTGTGCTATATTCTGGAGAAATGATTGGTCACTGGTTTTGTGTGTTGATCTCTTATCTTAAACATGATCTGCTACAAAGCAGGTTAGGGCTGATGTTACCATGGCGATATACCGTAGTAAGACGTGAACAACCTTTGTAATGTAAAAACTTGAAGTTGGCTTAATAAGCCCCAAATCGTTTTTCCGTAGTATAGGTGAGTTTATAGCCTCTGTCAAATGATGTTCAGCTTGTGAATAAGATGCATGTAAGGTGAAAAAGGACGATGAGACAGAACAGGGCAGACCAAACCTGTGACTGACAAGTGGCCATCGTGTGACGGTGCTGTGTCAGTCTTTTGTTTGTTAGTTCCACCCCTCACATCTTATTTCAATACTGAAAGATGGCAACAGCAGGTTGAGGCTTCACTATAAGTGGGAGATGTATTGTAGCTACAGTATATACAGTCTATGTAAGCAATATCAGGCTTCTGCTTCAAATCAGGTCCGAGTCGGTATTAGTGTGTTCACGAAATGTGTGAATTCACTGCTTTTAAATATAAAGCCAACTTCTTTTATCTTGTGCTACAGGAGTGGTAACACTGCTGAAGGACTATGAAGTTTGTAAAGAGGGGGACACGCTCACTCCAGAGCAGGCTCGTATTCTGGTGAGTTCTTGTTTTTTACTTGATTAAAAATGTTGACTGTCACACACTAAATGTATTTCTGTTGACTGAGGGTTGTTTTTTGTCCACAGAAACTCTTTGGTATTGAGATGGCAGAATTCAAGGTGCAGATCAAGTGTATGTGGAACTCAGAAACAGGCGAGTTTGAGAACTTCGCTGGTGAGGAAGAGTCTATGCAGGATGAGGAAGATGATAACGATGATGAAGATGATGCAGAATGAAACTTCTGCAAGGCGGGAGAATTTTTAAGAAAATTCCTGCTTTCAAAAGCAGACGGACATTTCATTTAGCTTTCATCCTGACAGCCAGTGCTGCAGTCTGTAGTCTCTCTGGTCTTTTTATACCTACAAAACATGAACTTCTGTCCTTCATCTTGAATTTTAGTTTTGGACAATGTGGACTGTATTCAGAGGATTAAATCGTTTGTGATGTCATTGTTCTCCAAGTTCCCTCAGCACAGTGAGGGACTGATATTGTGTGGAAGTCCCTTTCCTTTCAAACACCAATGTAAATCACTGTTCATGTTAAACCAACACTCATGAATAATATACACGTTTTGTTGATGTGACAAATTTAATCCAGATTCTTCAGAAAGTTATTTTTCCACAAAAGAGTATTAATGGGGTTTTCTTTTTGTATAGACATGACAATGAAGTGCTCTTTGATTAAAAATGGAAAAGGTGTACTGATCTATTCCAAGGACAGAAAATGTACACTTCAGGGGAGAATTCAAAAAACCTAATTAAGTGTAATTAGGGAAAAAAAATTCTGTAAAATTAAATGACCAAGAAGGTTCTCATCTGAAGTAGTCTGGACAGTCGTGGGCTATGAGATTCTGACACTGCTATGGCAAGGGTTTCATGAGATTATAGCTCGTAGTAAGGTTATGAGCAGCTGTAGCTATTTAATATAAATACTCAAAACAGGAATTGCACAGCTGGAGTCTGTTAATTTATTAAGAGATGTGTATGTGGAGGATTTGTTACAATTTAAAAATAGGAACAAAATCTTGGTCATTACAGAATATGTAGTTTACGTGCAGCATCTCCTATTCACTTGGTATTTTGTGGTATTTTCTTTCTAAAAGAATCCATTTCAAATATTACAAACCTGCAGACAATAAGAAAAACACTCGTGTTTTGTTCTACCTCCAGTAGGGGCATTTCCACTGCACTAAAACATAATTACAGTTATTAAAAACTAGTTAAAATCTTTCAGTGGAAAAACAAAGGCTGTGTAACTACTGACTCTTGGGATAGTTTTCAGAAAATAAGAGACTTCATTTCAGGCTTACTGGTACATCACAGTGTTTCAGTGGTAACTCATAGTTCTTCATTTTCAGGTTTCCAATAGTAGCAATTTGAAATGAAATTATTATTATTTTAACCGTATGGCTAATCTTTACCTGGTGAATACATAAATTACCATGAGCATAACATTTTTTGTCACTGCAACTGTCCATGTGGGTACCTTAAGCTGAGAGTGATGATGCATCCAGCGCATAGCAGCAGAAGTCAGTGAGGGTTTCTCTGACCCGTACGCTGTTTCCAAAGTATCTTCCACAGAGCAGGAGCACAATCACGGTTATGGTTAACAAAAACAACATAAAACAATTTGTTGGTACAGATCTTCACCTGTCTCTGTATGCTGCAGCCCAGCTGTTACCAAAGAATTGTCCTGCAGGCTGGGAGCCATCTTTATCTTCATAGTGATACTTCCCTGTCAGAAGGCCACCTGGCAGAGGACTAATGTCAGAACTCAGTACAGTATGTACTTAATGCTGTCACTCACCCAGGGCACATTTTAGCTCACAGGTAACGTTAACAAGGCAAAAAAAAAAAAAAACGAAACAACAAAAACCACTAACTAAAGCAACTACATACCTTCATCTGTGCCTTTGTTATTATATGTGCAGGAACGCTGATGTGGTGAAATTAACAGGTGACAGACAAACAGTAACATTTTTTGGACACTAATATTAGCACCAGCTGTGAGAGATCAAATCATTTTGATATCCCACATTCCTTACAGTTGGGGAAAAAGTGTTTCTTACTTTCACTTTGCACTCTGCAGCACATGTGAGTTGTGTGATAATAACGTGTGTCACTAAGACTAAACAGGAAATATTGCATATACATACAGAGCACCGTAGATCTGCATTCTTCCCCATACTAATTTGAATAGTTAGCTATACTATGAGCTTATTGCAGTTTTACTTATTGCTGATGATTTCCACTGAAAAACAATGTTATGGAATATAACACATTTTTTACAGCCTGACTATTAAATACTGTACCAATTCTAACCTCATAGCAAGACTTAACTATATGCAACTTAACCAACAAAATGATTTTAAGGAATGATGTCTTTGGTGAAGTCAGTCTTCCAACACCGGCCACATGTTACTGATTAGATCAAAAGGAATGTTGGGGTAACCAAAGGCAGCGTTTCAATGAACCAAAGAATCTGAACTACACTGTGGTTTTGTTGTGTATTACACCAAGTAATGTCTCCCTTAATTTTGGTCTATTTCTCTGCATGTGTGCGGGCTGTGACTGTTCGTGTTCAGATATGCACACAAAGTGCATATAAGTAATAGTAGTAGATTTGTATTGGTCAAGGCAACTACCAAAGACCTCCCATGGATAGACGTAAGACCATTTAGACTTTTTATGATTTATTGACTGAGTGGCTCTCCAAACATGTAAGTAGAGGAAGTCACCATCACTGAGGTAAGAGGGCTTCAGTTTGCAGTGGAAGCAAAAACTCCTTTTGGAAAACTGGAAAACATTTTCAGAACATACAAAAGTCACTCAGGTTGAAGATCAAACCTCACATTCTGCCTCTACACTCCACATGCCTGAGTATTGTGAATGGAAAACATAAACCCATCGTAATTAGATGATATTAGCCTGAAACTAAAAGATATCGGAAACAAGAAGGATGGAGTCAAACTGGAACAATATGTAAAGGCAACCAAACGTTTGCTGTTCTGTGCTGTATATTTGTATAGCACAGAACAGCTGAGACAATGGGCTGCAATACTGTGCAAGGGATGGATATTAGAAACCACTGTCACATAATCCCAGTTTCCCACATATGTATTATTTTAAACAGCTGTTGTACTTCACTGGCTGATCACTGTGAAAGAAACAGTTGCTGATATAGTTAGGAATGCATTTCATGTCACACAGAGCCACATGGCACCAATATATTCATTAAAATTACACAGAGAGCACAAACAATCAAAGACCACCAAAGACCATGATGAGAGTGCACAGCAGCTAAATGATCTGAACTAATGAAATACCAATATCTGATGAGCCAAATAATTAGTAGTGACTGATACTGTTGACTGATATTGGTCTATCTGCAGTGGGTGATATTCACCTGTTGCTTCACATTGATTTTGCACTGACTAAATGTTCAAATATTGGGTGATAAAGAGCTAAAATGCTTTAAAATAGGCTACTAATTTCTTTCAAATATAGTTTTGTTTCCCTGGCTCAATAGTGGGAATAATAACTAGAAGAAAAATACAAGAACCTATGCAGGATGTGGAAGATGGTGATATAGACGGGGATGACAATGTAGAATGAAACTTTTGCAGTTCAGGACGATTTAAAAACTTTTGCCAGACATTAAATTTTGGCCATTTTATCGTAACAGCCAGCGCTGCAGTCTGTAGTCTCTCTGGTCTTTTTATCCCTTTCTTTTCAAACACCTACATCACTGTTCATGCTAAACCAGCACTGATGAATAATACACATGTATGGGAAAATGTTATTTTTCCATGAAACACTATTAATTTATTTTACATTAACAATGATGTGTTCTTTGATAAAAATACAAAGAAGGAAAAATGTACATTTCAGGGGAGAATTCAAAAACCCTAATTAGGTGTAATTAGGAGAAACATTTTTCTGCAAAATTACATATAAAGTGATGATCAAGAAGGTTCTCATCGGAAGTAGTTTGGACACTCGTGGGCTACGAGATTCCAGGCTTCTTTGAAGGCGTCGACCACTCTCTCATCCAGAGGACCCTCTTCCGCAGCGGCCATGTTTTGCTGAAGCTGCTCCATGCTCGACATGCCAATAATGACTCCATCTCCAAGATCACCCTGGAGACATGAGTTGGAGAAAATTACTCAAAACAGGAATTACACAGCTGGACGTCTGTAGATGTCTTGAGATTTGTATTTGTGGAGGATTTGTTACATTTATTTAAAAAAAAAAAAAAAAAAAGGAAGAAGAAGAAGAAAATCTGGGTGAGTAGAGAATTTGGCATTTTTTTGACAATACATGTTAATTTAATCACTTTTGGGGTACTTCTTTTCTAAAAGAATCCCTTTCATATATTACAAACCTGTAGACAACATGAAAAACATTGCTGTGCTTTGTTCTACCTCTGGTTTTGCATATGGTGAAAGTTTGGGGGCATTTTCACTGCACTTAACATAATTAAAGGAAATAAAAAATAGATCTTAAAATCTTTCAGTGAAAAACCTCAAAGGCTGTGTAACTACTGACTGTTGGGATAGCACTGAAAAAAATCAAAGGCTTCATTTCCGGCTTACTGGTACACCACAAAGCACAGTGTTTCAGTGGTAACTCACAGTTCTTAATTTTCAGGTTTTCAATACTAGCAATTTGAAATGTTCTGTTTATTACTAAGGGTAGGGCTAATCTTTTTACTCAGTGAATACATAAATTACCATGAGCATAACATTTTTTGTCACTGCAGCTGTCCATGTGGGTACCTTAAGCTGAGAGTGATGATACATCCAGCGCATAGCAGCAGAAATCAGCGAGGGTTTCTCTGACCCGTACGCTGTTTCCAAAGCCTGCAGAACCACCTCTATGGCCTGGAAATGACTTTTCTTCCAGTATCTTCCACAGAGCAGGAGCACAATCACGGTTATGGTTAACAAAAATCTCATTCAACAACATAAAACAATTTGTTGGTACATATTTCAACAGCAGTCAGCTGATCTTCACCTGTCTCTGTATGCTGCAGCCCAGCTGTTACCAAAGAATCGTCCTGCAGGCTGGGAGCCATCTTTATCTTCATAGTGATACTTCCCTGTCAGAAGGCCACCTGGCAGAGGACTAATGTCAGAACTCAGTACAGTATGTACTTAATGCTGTCACTCACCCAGGGCACATTTTAGCTCACAGGTAACATTAACAAGGCAACCCCCCCCCCCCCAAAAACCACTAACTAAAGCAACTACTAACTATTCAGCATCAGGTTATTGTGTGCTAGCAAAAAGGGATCACCAAAGTGAATAAAATCCATCTCCAGGGGGACATGAATGCATGTATGGAACATATTTTAATATAATATATTCATTTTGGGATAACTCGAGGATAGCTTTTATCCCTCCACATTAAGTGACATCTTTTTCACAATCACAAGTGCTTTCTTTTGAATAAAACTTTTTAAAATGGAACTGCAAGGTGTACCATGAAAGACTACCTGCCAGAGGATTGTATGCATAGAATCGCATTCCATAGTATCTCAGACATGGCAGCAACTCTGTTTCCACCTGTCTTGTTGTGGCATTGTACATTCCCTGTGAAAGATTGGAAGAATCTGAATTAGAAACAGGTGAAAAACAAGTAACAGTATAGCAGACATATAAATGTTCAGTCTACAACACCTAATGAAAGATTAAATCTTCAGTGATTTGCTGAACAAAAACCACAGAGATGAAGAAGTGTGAAAGTTTACTCTCATTCAACACAAGATGGCTAGTATGGCCCTCCTGTAATCAGTAGTCTGATTATTATAGGATGAGGCTACTGAATTTAGATAAAAGTTAAATATCCTTAGAACAGGATATATTACCTGATAAACAGTGGGAACTATCCAGTTGTTGTGCCTGCAGATGCATACTATTTCAGCCACTTCCCAGGATACATAGTTTGAAAGGCCGAGCTCCTTGAATTTTCCCTGGGGAGTTGATACTTTCCATTTAGTATTAAAACATCTCAGGACTACAGATGGACAATAAAGTTATTTTTTTCCTGTGTGTTATGTTAAAGCAAGTTATTTAGCTATATGTTTATATATTCCCTGGTCTGCTAACCTCTTTGTGGAGGTCATTGCAGGCTCTGAGAGTATCCTCGATAGGGTTTTGGTGGTCAGGGGCATGGAGGTAGAAAAGGTCCACACAGTCTGTCCGCAACCTCTGAAGGGAGGTTTCCAGCTGGGAGCGCACGCTCTCTGGCTTCAGCGTCTTTCCATCCCAGGGATTGGCCTTGGTAGCTATGCTTACTGTGAATGAGTGAGAAGTAGTCAGGTTAACACAGCACTGCTCCTTCAGTGTCTGAGACAGACTGACACTGAAAGCTAGCCAGGCTCTTATTGCAGCACTTAAACTTTGGATTCATTATTGCTAGAATGTTTCAGTGACATCAAAGCTGTATGGCCTTCATTTAAAAAAAAAACAAAACCAAAACACACACACAAAAACAAAACTTTAACGAGACCAAGAATGAGGTCACACCAAAGTATTTCAATTTGATATACAAGTCAAGGCTATGGACCTTGACTAAGCAGCTCCAAAACCTTCATTTTCGTTTTGAGACAATCAGAAGTGGTTTTAAAAAAACACTTTTTAAAAACTTGTTTTAATGGCTTCATTAAAACATATGTTTTAATGTTGCACAATATGTTGCACAACATATGTTTGATGTTGTGCAGCACCCTGGTCGATGTTTGTTGTATGCTTTATAAACAAACTTGGTTACCCACAATTCAAGGTGGGGAAACCAACAGGCACGCTGGTTGGTTACCCGGTTGTTGTTAGCACGCTAGGAACATGCAACATTACTGTGTGCTTATAAAATACCTGTTTTGGGGAGATTCATGCCTCCAATGATGGTCTCTGACTTCCCATCGACGTACATGAAGGCTGTGTCCACCTGGTTGTGTCCTCTGTCCAGGAAAGCCTTCACCATTTCCAGGCTCTGCTCGGCGTCTGCTCGCCCCCCGAAGCTCATAGTTCCCAGTAAGGACACCGGCTTTTTAGCTGGAGACGACATGTTTCTGCGAGCCACACACTTCGGCAAATGTACAAGCACGTCTTTGATAGCCTTACTTTGTCGGAGTGTGCACAGAGGTCGTGTTATTACCCAGAGCATGCTACTATAGCACTGCGATCAGGCGACAGAGGGCAAAGGTCGTATGTTAAGGGAGCGTCGTAAAGTTCCTTAAACCGTTTAAAGCGGAGAGTGCTGTTCAGATGATCAATTAGTACAGCTTCTATTAGGCCGCTTTTCTTGGCTGTAGTTCAGGCAGTGCAAAGTTCGCCTTTTCTAACTACTTCCTGTTGTTGTTTTTTGGTTAATATTAACAGGACTTGTCATACTGTGTAAGTTTTAACTTAGACCACAAGGTGTCAGCAAATTACCGTCCATTCTTTTGTGTCAATCAGATAAGCTGATATAAACAGTCAGATAAAATGAGATATAATGAGTGTAGTTTTTGGTTTTTCGGTGCATCTTCATATATATATTTGTTTTCCAAATGTGCCACTTCAGGACTGGCTTAACCCACATCTTGGCCTAGGACTCTGACATACTCAAATTTACCCAGACTATGTCCCCAGTCTCAAAAGAAACTGCAATTACTGAAACACCACTTGCTGTGGTGTAATTAGATAAACGCACATTAGGATATGCAAGACGTGCACAGTGTCTCCAGATCGCATTAGTTGCCGTCTTCAGTATTTTAGTAACAAGTCATATCACCAGACAAATATTTGTCTGGCTTTCGTGCCTATAAGGATCTCAGGACCAGGGTCTATTCTGTTCTCTGTGACTTTTAATGGAAAAACAACATTTAAATCAAATCTTTGCATCTGCGCAATTTGTTTATTTTAGATATCGGCGTTTTCTTCACGGTCAACAACAGATATATCCTGGACAAGTTACGTCCCTGAAATAAACATAAGCAGAGTCATTTAATATTAGATTTGTTTTGGTTGTTGGAAAGGAAGAATGAGAACCCGTCCCAGTTTTGACAGACTTCATAGATGAGCTCTGCCTAATTCAAACAGCATGTTTTTATATAGCTTGTAGCCCCAGAGGCTGCACGTACCATCTCTGACCCCGGACTTTTTCGGGTCATGAACACATACATGCTATAAAAGCTTTGTTTAGAAAGCAGCAGGCCTGGCTGCTGACCCTTTGACCGCCCCATCAGCTGTTTGCCCTGCAGTGTGACCGCTAGCTGCTTCCCTTACCTCAACAACCTTCAACATCCTCTACTCGTGATGGTAGGCTATGTGACTTCGTTTTCAGGCACGTCCGTGGCTGTAATGAACGCGCATCTTATGTCGTGCAAATGCGCTCCTGCTCGCTCAATCTGCAAATATTATACGTATAATAAAACCATTTTCTGTGCACGTGGGTAATGTGATCATTTTGTCTTTAAGGCATTTAACCACCTATCATCATAACACATTAACGCACACATCACAAGTCCCGTGGAGACATGGTGACACTGTCCAGAGAAAGTTTGAAAGTTGTCAGTCATGAGAGAGAAAAGCTCTTACTATGATCGCACTGTGCCGGTGGCTGCAGGGTGTCTTGCAGGGGCTGCTGACGCTTTGAATAATAGATGGCTCCCTGTGAGCCCCCTCATACCCAGCCCAAATCCCTGCCATCATTACCAAGTCAATAGAGGGAGGCAGAATGCGCTCTGCCTACACGAGGTTTTTTTTTTCTTTTGCGCGTCAGTCCAACATCTGCAGCGACCTATTGTAGGTGCGCAGGAATTTTCTGAGTCGGATAGCGGCTGCGACGGAGACGCTACACGCGTGGGATGGCTGTGTCAGTTTTGGACTGTGTTGGGCATTTTCACGAGGAAGATCTTTTAAGCGCATGTTAGGTTTCTTCAAGTTGACACGTTGGGAGGTTTTTTTTTTTTGTTTTAGATTTTTTTCTCTTTTTTTAAGTCCTGGGTAGTGATGGGATACACTCATGAATGACTTTACAGTTTTGAAACTGTAGAGTGACCTAAACAGAGGAAAATGGACAGTGTTATTTTTTCCCTTGTCATCGTATTTATTATAGAGGCGCACGCATTCCGTTACGGCTTTGCCAATAACCTCCAGCCTTTTATGTAAGTAAAGTTTTGTCACATCCTTATATATTTATTTAATCACAGGTATGCATTTAGGGTGGCGCTCACTGTATCCAGCTGCAGGTACTTTTTTACAGACTCACATTTCCTTTGAACTTCGACATAACTGCCGGTTCACCTGCACATCCATAAATCTGTGACTCAACCAGAGGTAGAAAGCAGAGGCTTAGGAAGTTCTTCTTCTTTTTATTATTATCATCATTATTATTATTTAAAGTGATGAAATTGTGAAATTCTGGCACAATAACAATATTTGGTAGCATTTTCTAATAATGTTAAACTATTAAGCATTAGTAAGGTTAGTATGGTATTAGCCAATGCTTAATTCATCATTTATATATCATTACTCCTCTTTAGTATACTATTTATAAATACAGATATGTTTATCCATCTGTTACTATAACACCATGTACAGCTATCGCTGCTACTAAATCACTGCTAGTGATAATCATAGTCATTGTTATAAAAATATGTCTATGTTTATAAATAGCATACTAAGGGGAGCAATGCTATATGAATGATAAATTAAAAAAATTGCTAACACCTTATTAATACTTAAATAATGGTCAACAGTGTAACATTATTATAAAGTGCAGCACAATGTTATTTGTATGTTATGTTATTTATTACTCCCACTAGTGATCCAGGGAAATGAAACTATATCATAAAGAAATATCAGGCTATTTCTTTTAGCTATTTATCACTGACATTTATTCAGTGCACACTCAGTGTGAAGCAATAGATAAATATCACCTACTGTTCTGTAAATATAAGCTAATTTGCACACAGACCAATCCGTTAACAGTGTCAGCCACTACTGATTATTTGGCTCATCATGTATCGGTGCTTTATCAATCCAATAAATTTTGCTGCCGTGCACTTTCATCACGGTCTTTAGTGGTTTGCAGGAATGCTGCCAGTGTATTTTATATGAATGCACTGACTCCATGTGGCTCTGTGTGGCATGCAAAGCATTCCTAACTCTGTCCATGACTGTTTCTTTCACAGTGATGAGCCAGTGAAGTATAACTGCTATTTTAAACCCTAAAATAATAATAATTGTGTGACAGTGGTTTCTGTGCTGCTCCCTGCCACTAACAATAAGGTCTTTCACATTAAATTATGTGTACAGCCGAAGGTGATAGTGATCACTGTTATTTATGAGACGAGCAGCTGGATGTTGTCTTAGGATTCCCGCTGATCTCCATGTGCTGAGGCTTTCTTTCTATCCTTGGAGAGTTATGGAAAAAGTAAACGTATCAAAGATCGTTTTGGACTTTATTTTAAGAAGGCCTGTGAGGTGCAGTGAATGGTGCAGTTAACTTAAACTTAAGTTAAGTGTTTCAAGGCTTATTTTACCTGTGCTGAGATCTGTTTTGTGTTCTTTCTTTCTTTCTGTCTTGGAGCGATGCTGCTGCGTAAACACTTTAACAGTTCCACTGAATATCGAGTTTAAGTCAGAGCAGGTTTACTTTGTAGCTCATCATCCTGAAAGGTGATGCACGAGGAATTCCCCTTAAGTCTTTAGAAATACCAATAACTGGTCATCACACACCTTAGCACAGGTAATGCCCTCACAGGACTTGCATTGTTGACAACTAGAAAACGCCTCAAGCAAGTTTTTTTCTTTTTCCCGCCTGTCTTTGCTGCAACATCTCTTTAAGTGCTCATAAATTGCTCTGCTGTCGTCTGTACATCTGTGAAAACACTGCTCAACATCTTGTCATGTTAAGTATTTTTTTACCAATCTTTTTTTTTCCAGGCCCAATGTGTGTGCGGAGAAGGAGGTGACGCTGGTCGCCCAAAGGCAGCCATGTGTGCAGGCCTTCACACGCATGGTTAAAGTTTGGAAGCAAGGCTGTGTGGGGCAGTCGTGGTGCATGGGCTATGAGAGAAGGTAAGTAAGACTTGTTATTTCTCATCTGTCTGCTCCCCCCTTTCTGTACTCAAAGCCTCTGATTCTCCTCTTCTGTGAGCACTCCTGACCTCACCTGCAGGGGATGTAGTGCTTTGCTGATTAAGCTCTGGCTAGAGCAAAGCATTAATTACTTGTTTTGAAGTAGTCTCTGTGACTCATGCAACCGAAAGAATTTATCGGCGAGGCCAGGATTCTTCGTTTAAACTCCATTTCCAAACATGAGATCCACCTTCCACTTCCCTCTTCATCTCTCTCACCCCTGTTCTGTAATCACAGCTTTTCAACCTGTTATAGAGTTAAGTGCAAGGTGTAGCCCCACATCAGCAGCTATTTAACATACGGACGTCTTGGCAGCAAACATTCCTTTAAAAGAGAGACCCAATCCTAACATTTTCGTCCTTCTCTGGGAGTCTTCTGCTGTGTTGCTCACGCTTGCTTTCCCCACATTAGCTGCTGGGTTACAAATTCAAAGGCTGCTTTAAAGGCCGCTAAGCCCGCAATTACCCGCTGTAAACAAAACGTTTTCACAATGCATAATAACTGTGGAGCAATGACAAGGGTCCCAAAGTACAGGGAGAGGCACTGTTCTCTGAAGTACAGTCTGCCGTTCTCACACTTTAAAACAGCGCCTTGAAGCGGATTTGTGCTGAACATTATAAGACATGATACTTCAAAGGCCCTGAGCTGTTTGATCAGTGTGCCACGCGAAAAAAATTAAAGATTACCCTCATAAATATTTGGCGAGATACTCCTGTTCGTTTGTACACGCACAAAGCAGCGCTCTGCTGTTGTGTAATGACATGTTAGTTTTAGTATCGCTCGTGGCTGCAATTCAGACTGAATGTGATTGAACGTTTTTTAACATGAAGTTTGTCGTGTTAACAGGACAGCCTACTACACTGCATACAGACAAGTGTACAAACAGGATTACCAGACTGTGTGCAAGTGTTGCCCTGGATGGTCCCAACTAAACGGAGAGGCGGGCTGTCTTTATCGTAAGTGCCATCAGTTTTTCTATCCTTTATGAGGTTTGTTTTTTTCTTTCCATTGACTTTGACCTTCTTGTGTGAAACAGCGTCTGCAGACAGGCAGGTAGAAGAGACAATATCTCTTTTCTGACTAAGCAGGAAGAAGGGAGCTTTAAACATCGCCTAACCACTCGCCCAGACTTCTCAATCAAAAGGGTTCAAGGAAAGGTCAAAAAGGTCTAGAGGTTCTTTGCCCACCCACTTTTGAGCAGATGTTATCGGTCAGTGTCATGGACTTGTGTCACTGCAGTACTCCAGCTAGGTTCAAATGTGGATACTGGGACTTCCATTGTAGTGGTTGCACTCGGCAAAAGACATTTACAGTCTCAATGAGGACATGGCTCTACAGTGCTACTTTAGTTTATGATAGATAGCCTGTCTGGCTGTCCACTCTTTCTCAGCTGGATATTTACTACAGCCTAGTTAAGCTCCACCTGGTCGAGCTGTGACCCTACATTTAATTCTTGGCTCACATCCACAGAGCTGTTGTTGTAGACATCACCTCTTTTCTCAATTAGATGTGTGACATGGTAGTGCAGGTCAAAAGCACCTGCGACCTGTCGCATTTAAGGCCTCCCGAAGATTAGAGAGACCACCTTCTGATTTGCACAAGAAGAACAAAGAAAACAAATGAATGTTCCCACCACCAAATCCATGTATGGAAAAGTAGTTCCTCTGGTCATATTGAGACTGCCAACAGCTCATCTCCTCCTGGTTAAGCTTAGCTTCACACCACTGGGACCAAGCAGTCTCCTTTGATGGGATTTTACAGCCAGTGATCCAGATCGCATAGCCTGCATACCACACAGAGACCCTTGGTAAAGCCTTCCTGTAAACAGTTAGTCCCCGTCAGGTAGACTGACAAGAAAGTTCCCACTTTCCTGTCATCCTTCCCCACCTGGAACTGAACCACGTTCTTAATGCCCAGCCCCTTACACCCACAGCACAGGCAGATTACTCTGTGGGATAGTCGTCTGATGGGAAGTGAATGGGAATGGGAGTTGGAGAAGATATCCTGGATGTTCCTTTCATCAGTGCCTTATTATGGTCTCTATGTCCTTTTCAAAGAGCCTCTTTGTTTCCAGGGAGAATGTTGCATTATTAAATTATATTAGGAGGCATTGCACAGTCGCTCCTAAATGAGCCTGGTTTGTTTTAAAACAATCCAAACGAAATGTCTTAAAGAGACATTCCTCATGACTGCAAAGTGTCTCCCCTCACTTAAGTTAGACAGGGAGGGGGTTGTTTCTCTGTTTCGCGTGACAATGGCCGGTCTCTTCAACATGAGGGAGGGCTTTTATCTCGGTAACCAAAGACGAGGCAGCACTTTGAGATGGGACAAACTAATCACCCTATTCTCTGAGCCATTGAACTGGGATAAAAGGAAGCTCAGGCCACAATCCTCCCACTCCTGCACACTTTGCTATGTGCTATCTGTACTGTACCTCAGTCAGCACAATGCAATCTGTGTGTCTGTTTTCAACAGCACCTCCGACATCCAAAAGGGAAAATCTGCTTTGCGAAATGTACAGCTTTAGCAAATCCTCTGAAAACCCCAAATGAGTGGAAGATGGGAATGCTTTGAGTTCAGATAGTGATTTACTGCCTGCTGCTTTTGAGGGTTTTTAAAAAAAATGTCCTTTGTTGTCTGTCTTTTCTCTGTGTGTGTTCCCCAATAAAAATCAACCAGTCAGTCGTTGTAAGGTAATTATGCTACTGACCTCACTTTATTGTCAGACAGTTAAGGGTCTGGTTCTGTGTGTAAGTCGAGTCCCCCTCTTGGCTTTTCATTAAAATTCACCTGTGTTTATTGTGTCCCATTTCTATCCATCCCCTGCACAGTTTTGCAGCCCATGGTCTCAGCTGTTCTGCGCTCCAGCATTCTTCACTTAACATAATTACATATTTGGAGAACGAGTATACCACAGCACAGAAAACGTTTGATTGCTTTTACGTTTTGTTCTTCCAGTTTGACTCCCTCCCTCTTGTTTTCCATATCTTTTAGTTTCAGGCTATTATCATCTAATTATGATGGGTTTATGTATTTTCCATTCACATAATAGCATTGATTCATAGTTCTTGTGCAGTTTGCAAATACCTGAGATTTGGCATTTTTGCTTTCCAAGTCTCTCCAAGGTCTGGTGTTTTCAACTATTATGGCACAAAGAATGCTCACAGGAGAGAGTCAAACTGAAAGACTAAACCTTTTTTAAAGCCACTCTTTTCACTTTATGCCCCTCTCTCTGAGATCTTAGAGCCCCCTGTCTATTTTTTTCTTAATGCATTTCATGGCTGTTCTCTACCAAAAGTCAGACAGGTGGCTTGTGGAGGCAGAACGTGCTGTTTGATCTGCAATGTTTAATAATAAAGGTACAGATTATTGTGCCTGGCTGACGTCTGTATGTTCTGAAAAGGCTCCAGTTTTCCAAATGAGTATTTGGTTCTACTGTGAACTGAAGCCCTCTTAACTCAGCGATGGTGACTTCCTCTACTTACGTGTTTGGAGAGCCACTCAGTCAGTAAATTAAACTGCTCCACAAGTAGCTACACGAGGGTTGAGGATGGACAGGGTTATCCAGCAGTGGAAACGAGCAGCTATGTTGATTGACGGCAACAAGCAGGCTTTGTGAAAGGGGCTGAGGAGCAGGGACAATGGCTTCTCCAGTTTGTCGTCCTCGTTAACTGCTGAATAGGAACTGGCCTCTTTTGTGGCCACACTGGCCAAAGTATCAACAAGTGAAAAAAACTCAGTGGCCAGAAAAAGTCAAAATGGTCTTCTGTCTACCCATGGGTGGTCTTTTTTGTTGGTCGGTGGAACTACTTTTTGGTTATCTGAACACGAACAGTCACAGCCCGCACACATGCAGAGAAATAGACCAAAATTAAGGGAGACATTACTTGGTGTAATACACAACAAAACCACAGTGTAGTTCAGATTCTTTGGTTCATTGAAACGCTGCCTTTGGTTACCCCAACATTCCTTTTGATCTAATCAGTAACATGTGGCCGGTGTTGGAAGACTGACTTCACCAAAGACATCATTCCTTAAAATCATTTTGTTGGTTAAGTTGCATATAGTTAAGTCTTGCTATGAGGTTAGAATTGGTACAGTATTTAATAGTCAGGCTGTAAAAAATGTGTTATATTCCATAACATTGTTTTTCAGTGGAAATCATCAGCAATAAGTAAAACTGCAATAAGCTCATAGTATAGCTAACTATTCAAATTAGTATGGGGAAGAATGCAGATCTACGGTGCTCTGTATGTATATGCAATATTTCCTGTTTAGTCTTAGTGACACACATGTTATTATCACACAACTCACATATGCTGCACAGTGCAAAGTGAAAGTAAGTTTGAGTTGGCCAAATACTTCCCATTATGGGGATCTTTTTACCCTGAATGGGACTGAATGACACTCTCCTCTACGTACCAGTAAATACGAACACTAAACATTATGTCTGTCTATGTGTTTTACTGTCACACAGCTGATTACTGCATTTTTATTGTTTATTGTCAAACTGACCTGGTATCCAGCTCAAATGGGCATTATGATTCACCACGGCTGATTCTATTCTTGCTCACTATTGTGTCTTACGAGAAAAAGTGGGATGGTGCTCCCAAACAAAGCAAGAGAGAGCAGAATTGCATGATGCTGCACAGATTGCCTTCTGACTTCTCTTCCTTGACTAAATTTAAACACAGTACTTACAATGTAGTAGTAATAATAATAAT
The DNA here is from genome assembly GCF_965226115.1 of Aulonocara stuartgranti. NCBI lineage: Eukaryota > Metazoa > Chordata > Actinopteri > Cichliformes > Cichlidae > Aulonocara > Aulonocara stuartgranti. Next base: position 17,654,894 of record NC_138943.1, on the reverse strand, counting down.
AAATGATATTTAAAGTTTTTCAAAGAAACCTGTTAGAGAATATCTGGCATAGCCCTGTTTTTCACAAGAGCTCCTTGAAATGACACATCTCACTGAATAGCAAAATGGGATTTGCAGCCTCAGAATATTGTACCATTTATGGCCCCAAACTCAGGCTTATGCACAGGCCTTTGTGTCCATGAATCACCCTGACTCCAGTTTCCAACTGGGTTGCGCTCTTGGGGTCAAACAGATCGACAGAGTCTAAACAAACATAGGGGGGCCTCGGTCTTGATTCACTCAGGAGCTGTAAGGGCAACACCTGCTTGTTGGTTTTCAGCTCCTCCGTGCGAGTCGCTGACCTCCCGCTCTTTCTGTCTCTCCTTTTTTGTAAGGTGTCTGTGTAAAAGAGTGGAGGCTTTCACAGGAAAAAAGATGAGATTGGGCTAGAAGAGACACGCTGCATGCCACATTAAGGAATTATTTCAGGGAAGATTAAGCACCGTAAGGGGTTTAGGAATTGGGCTGCCCATAAATGCCCTGGTTAGCTGCCAGCAACCTCTGAAGAGGGAATGTACAGTCTCCTTGTCGTCGCTTAGTCTGAAGTCTCTCTGAGAGACCTGACCTTTTCATTTGTGCTTGGTGATTTTGTACATTTAACACTTTTCCCTCCCAACTGTAATAAGGAATGTGGGATATCAAAATAATTTGATCTCTCACAGCTGGTGCTAATATCAGTGTCCAAAAAATGTTACTGCTTGTCTGTCACCTGTTAATTTCACCACATCAGAGTTCCTGCATATTATATAATAACAGAGGTACAGATGAAGGTATGTTCAGCTTTAGGAGATACTGTTGAATTATAAGATGATGTGCACAACATAGATGCATTTAGAGTGCTGGTGCATTTTGTGATATAAGCAAGAAAAAGTCATTGATGTGTTTCTGGTGTATATGTATGGGATGTGTGGTGCAAGTGATCTGGATGATCCAACTTTTAAGCAGGTGTCTGCAAACGGAGCCAGATGACAAGCGGATGTTTAGGCTGACAGAGCCATCTGAATCTGCTGAGAGACATACATGAAATTGTTCCGGCTCATCTGTGTTTATTGGAGAAACTGCTTCTTGACATCCATCGCCTTTGTCTGGAAAAGTTATGTTACTCCCCAAAGTGCAGCTAAAGCCTGATTGCAGATACACATAAGCCATCTTATATTTTCACACCCCGAGGCATCTCTCCCTTGCCTAAGCTGATCTTCTGTCTTTTTATCGTACATCTGTTGAAAGTTAGTAAATGTTATGAATGTTATTGAGTAAGGGTGCAACTACTGGCGTTCTAAATGATTGATTAAGCATTTAATGATTATTTTCTTTAAAAGAATGAGTGAGTAATTTAGTCCAATAATATTTTGAAATTCTGGAAAATGCTCAACACAGTTTCAGAGAATCAAGTAAGTAAAGAACAAAAATAAAAGGGTAATTGAAACCGGTAAGTTGGCTTTCTTGCAAATGTTATTAGGTCAGTCTCTGCTTTAATCAAAGATAAGCACTTCACTGAGAATGTAGATCTCAGAGAAAGCCAAAGTATTCAGACAGGCCGGGAACAGTCTTGCATTCCTAAGAGACATCTCGCCTTCTGGCTGCCAAACTCCTTGAGATCTTCTACAACTGGTGATGCCATTTGATTCGTGAGTAGGAGATACTGATACGTGTCTGTTATCTCACTAACTTACTTAAGAACAGGTTAAGTGTGTAGCACTTCTTACTGCTTGTTGCTCAAACAGTAAGAAGTGAACCAATGCCATGACACTAAAGGACCGAGATTAAATCCAAAGTTACCTCACCATCACCCAAATCCTGTTTTTTAGTACAACCTCACATCTTCATTTTGATATTTCTGCCTGGCTGTCTGTTAAACAGAAAACAAAAGAGCGAATCTTTTGGTGTTCTGACTGTTACATTTTTTAGTTGAAATGTAAAACACAGTATGAAAGTACAGTGCATAACACAACTAAAATGTGAGTTGTCAGTTTTATTTTTTTGGAAATCATACTGATGTTTCTGTTTAAGCTGTACCGGGCATGCTGAGACCCTCACTATGACCGTATATGGCTAATAAAGGGCATCGGAACCACCAGCCTGATGATGATTGGATATGCTGTTTCTGGTTGGATTAAACAGACAAAAATGCACACGTGGCACAAGATGCTAAGTTAAACTGGCTGACCTCTTTGCAATCATCTTATGAAGGATTGCCATTTGGATTCCTTGGATGATTAGCTGGCTCGACTGTGTTTTGTTGACTCCCAGTGTCCACATGCTGCAGGAACTGCAATGATAGGCATAAGTCCTTTGAACCTGTCATCACTAAGTACTGTATTCTGCTCAGGACAGTGCAGGTCTGGCTTAAACAGCTGTGTGTGGCTTCACATAGATATTACTCTCCACACACATGAGCATACATGTAGACAGGTACACTGCAGCACCCATGTACTACATGAGTACAGGCACAGTTCGAGCTGGAGGGCTGTCATGATTAATGTGAGTGTTGTGAGAGTTTATGGAATGTGATCGTTTACCTTTGAGGTGAATTCACATGCTCAAAGCTACCTAGTGGCTCCCACTGTTTATAAGTTCTGGGATTCCTTAAATTTCTCATCTTAACAGTTTGACTCACGGGGATTTAAGGACTCGGGGTCGCTTGTCAAAGAGATGGATGAGCCTGACCTGTGCCTCTGTGAATTTCAATCGTAACTCACCACGACACATCTGTACAGTCACAGTTTACGACAATAAACAAAAGTTCAGCTCTGCGATCGATGACATTTCCAGGTGATGTTCTCTGACTGCATGAGGAAGAGGGCAGTTTCCCGTGAAAGTCATACAAGCTGTTGTGATCAATCATAGTTAAAAGTCACGGAAACTACTGTTTAGAAATTTCTTGGTGAAAAAACCTTGTTTGTCTTCTCAAAGCCAAGGGGCAGATTCCACTTACATTTGTTAGTGTGAATGGAGGAGAATTCAGGTTCCTCTTTAGTCAGACGTTAATAGGCTGGTGATACGTTTTTGATAGAAAGAGGTCAGTTTAAGAAATCGCAGATGCTGACGTGTCCTGACAACAGCCAGGTGTCTCTGCTTCTCTCATCTATTTATTCTTTCCTCTTGTCTTTCCACATACAGCGGTGTGTAGCTACGGTGTTTGCTTCAACGGGGGCCAGTGTCGGGAAGGATCCACCCAGCTCTGTGATTGTCCCGCAGGGTTCAGCGGCCCCAGCTGTCAGTACGGTGAGTACAGACATCCTTGTAGCGTTTCATATTCAGATTCTTCTCTTTTCTTCTCTTTCTTTTATGCTTGTTTTATTGCCCATTCTTTGTTGTTGTGTTTCTTACATTTGTTACATGTTTTCAGAGTTTAGTAATAAAGCAACATGTAGAGTTAAAGAACCCATTCTCAGCTCTCATTGGACGGAGGTTGGGGGTTGAAAAGTAACTACAGTAATAGCAGGAATCAAGAAAACACCTTACAGACAGATTGAAATTGATTAGTAGGTCACTATTTAATTAAAAAAACAGCAACCCCTGACTGTTTTCTGGAGCCTACATTTCTGATCCACTTCAGTCAGACTGCCAGGCCTCCCCCTGAACTCTGTTGAAGTGATAGCCTTTCTGTAGAGTGAATAGGGAATCTCCTCACATCAGCACTTGGCTTACTTACCAGAAACCTAAGTATTTTATCAGCATCTCCATTGTTAAATTTGAGCTATTGAAGTAACACAGTGGAAGATTCTGTTGTTTTTCGGATAACACCACACGGCAGGAAATTCCTTTTCGGTGTCAAGTTTTTGTTAGAATTGTCCGTGTCGCCCTCGATTCAGACCCTCCCAAATGTTACAGACTTTGTTGCACAAGTTCTAACTGCAGAGGCCGAGTAAACATCACGCTTTTGTTAGGTCTAATCTGCTTTTACGCACTCTGGACAGGATCCAGAATCCTTCACCTTCATCTCAAACTTACCCACTTCTTAATCAACACGTGATTTTCTCAAGACTTCACTGGTGGAACGTGTAGTTTTACAGCCTTCTTGGCTGTGGCTCATGATTAGCCATTGAGGAATCAAAGGTTTCGGTGGCAGCTAAGCTGACCTGTCTCACTTCTGATTACTTCATACTTGAATGAGAGATTAACCATTAAGACAAAGGGATCCGTAAATACACATGCCCACTGAGATCCTGTCCAGCAAAGCTTAGGACCACTCGGTGCCTTAAAGAGGAGGGCTTTAAGAATATTGAAACCATCTGCTTAGGATGATGTTCATCAGTGTTCATGCAAAAAAAAGTATAGGTTTGCCTAAAATGGAGCATATAAACATATTCAGAGGCATGATCGTCTCAGCATAAACAACTAGAAACCCGCTGACTCTGTTTTATAGCTCTGCATTCTCTGTGGATGTAATAATGTATCTGAATGACATGTATTTGGCTTCTTTTATGTTATGTTTATGAATGATAGGATGCTCGCCCTCTTTTGTCTCCGTAGTAGAAGCTCATCAGTCATTCTGAACAGAGCAGTAGCGTGTTTTTTAGTAACACACAATGATAAATCACAGATATGGAGTGTTGAAATGAGGGTGAGTGCGCACAGCATGGTGCAATGCACAGGTTTTGCTCCTCACTATAACAAATAGTATGAAGTTGTGGGAATGATGGTGGCAATCAGCAAGACTTAATCATGAAAAACACAGCTGATGTCTAAATAAGTCCTTAGTGGATCAGTAAGTGATCAGAACAAAAAATGCAATCAAGTAAAAACACCTCTGTTCACTGCACTAGTTGGCTTTTGAAAATATACAACACGCACAGTCTCACCCCTCCTGTTGCTACATTTTAATACTGATTTATCTACTCATTTTAAGTTATGAAATAAAACATAAATATGGGATTTAAAAAACATTAATCTGACACTCGAGTATTCTCTTATGTTTCCAATATGGGGGCTCTGGCAGTCCTTCACCTTCTAACAAGGTGCATAAAGAGGGGAAGAAACCTTCAGAGATTACCTTCAGTTTCTTTTTTTGAAGACAGACATATTTTATCCCTGTCATTGTTCCCCAAACACACTCATTCATGTACGACGTAAAATGCTAAATAGAAATGATTGTTGTGGCTTTTACACACAGGCACACACAGACACACAGTCATAGTAATAATGTTGGATGTTTTGTTTGGACCAATAAACTCTCCACATAACCTAAAAGTCACTTTTAAGGCCCATCCTGTTTTCCATCCAGCCTGTTTCTTTCCATTTCCAAACACTCTGATTCGCCACTGTTGTTTTTCATTGTGAATGATAACTGTCATCAGTGGATACCTAGGGGGCATTTGCTGGTGGGTAGCTATTTAGAGATTATTAGCCTGTAAGCACTCAGGCAGCTATATTTCTCTGTGATTGGCCCTAAATGAGCTGCTGGATGAAGGGTGTGAGGCTGTCAGTTGATTCCTCCTGTCCAGGGGCAATGCTTAAGTTGGTGGGAGGTGGACACAGGCGCTATTGGTGGTACTACATGTACCAAATACGGGTCAGGTCAAAAAGTCCAAAGGCCAAAGACAATAACTTAAGAGTACAAGGTGGATCATTGGAGACTGGTGGCTCATTAATAGGATCGCTTTAATGAATGACTCTGTTCACTGAGTGACTGCTCTGATATATTGATCAGTCCTTCCGAGCATTCCTGCGGTGGTCAAACACATAGCCTTTCGTCGTTGTCACGTTCTTGAGCTCTGGATGAATAACCCTTGTAAAGATTTGAGCGTGCTCCTCACACAAGTTGCCATTATAACGCACTTATTGCTGCGGTCCACACGCTTCTCACAGCTGTCAGCCCCTGTTTGCTCTCTGTTAAGATGTAAGAAAAGAAAAGAAAAGAAAAAAACAACAACCTTGAAGCCACAGTGGAGGATGTGGCCAAGGATGAATGTGTGTAGCCACACTTCACTCAAAGATTCACTCATCATTTCGGACAGCTCTCAACAGCATTCCTCTGCAGCTGCACGTGGTGATTCCCCCTTGGAGAGCTTCTGATGTGGTTTGTCCGTGTTTGTGTATAGCAATTGGATTGTGTTTATGTCTTCAAAGGGGCCAATTAGTCCTCTGCTCTCAATAGTTGTCTGTAGCCGTCATCTATTTTGTTTTTAGGACAGCATTGTGTCCTGGTTGTGTGTAAGACAATAATTACTATTTTTTTGTGTTTGTGCCTCAACTATGTGGTTAAGCAGGAACTGGTGCCTAGAGGCCTTCCTAGTCCTTTGATAGATAGTAAATCACATTTTTGAAAGGGTCAGCCTCCACTTACAAAACACAGTGGATACAGTGTTATATTTAATAGTTGCATAATTTGACATGACTGATGGAGACCAGTGATATTCGCTTGCAAATCGATGTCCTGTAATTTTGTGGTTTGTTTGTTTGCGTTAAATATTTCTGAGAACCAATCAAAATTTGACAGCAGTTCTGATGAAGCAGCTGATTTATAAGGCTGTATTTACACTGCTTACAGCCACATCATTCGGCTAATTTATGAGTAAATCTTCTGTTTACTTAGACTGTTTATTTACTCCTCAATACAACACAGTTCCCAATTAAAGCAGAATGAGGTCTATAATGCAAATAAAAACTACCTATAATATAAATCTCTGTCTTTGTCCACAAGACATCAACCAAATTGGCACACGCGTACATCTTAGGCCTCCGAAGGTTGCTATCTGTATCTGATATTAGGACATCATTATGTTCCCCAGCAGCCAACCGTCCAACAGGGTAAAGTGATCCAAAAGATTTGGAATGTGTCCACCTATAACACCTTATGAAAGCATGGTATCACTTTCATTTCATGTCAATAACATGTATGAAAATGTTGGAGCGTTTCAGCAGTGAAGCGGAAACTTATAGCGTACCTTCTTTTTTGTATGAGCTAAGGTCCGTTTAAAAAAACAAAAAAACAAAAAAGAAACCCAGCTCTTCTACTCATCTTGTCTATATCCAAAGGGATTTAGTCACTTGGTCCCTGATGTACTTTATATCCCACCTGTCATCAGTAGGCAAGTGGTATCCTCTGGGATCAGCGGCGTCCAAGGCTTTCAGACCCCTGGCAAGGCAGATGTCTTCATACCAGCTGACATCTGACTCAGCTAGAAACAGACAGATAGACAGAGAGGCTGACAAACACTCTTTGTAACATGAAACTTTACTATGTTGAAGAAGCTTTAAATGTCTTGTAAAAATGCTTTTTGTATCAGATCCATCTGGTGAAAGGCGATGCAGTTATCACTGAACCAATAGCTCATGTGACAACTTGTTTTAGAGTTATTTGACACAAATATGAGGAGTCTGTGATATTAAAGTAAAACCGTTGAAAGCGAAGTAAAAGGTTTTCCAGATTTGATGGTGTTTGCTCAATTCCCACAATGTGCATAATGCCGTGTGCGGTAGACTTCTTTGCTGAGTCCAAAGAAGAGCTGAAATAGCTCTTTCTGTGTTACAGTATGAGTTTCATTTAGATTAGATTAGATTAGATAGAACTTTATTAATCCCTCGGGTGGGTTCCTCTGGGAAATTCGATTTCCAAAAAAAGCACAGCAACGACAGAAGTTACAGAGTTACAGAATATTATATATATATATATATATATATATATATATATATATATATATATATATATATATATATATATACACACACATATATATATAAATACAGAGACAATATAAATAAAATATACGAAGGGGATAAATAGAATAAATAGGAATAAAAAATAAAAATACAAGTGAATTGCACATTTCAAGTATTGAGTCTATTGCACCGTTGACTATTTACAAAAGTATTGCACAAAAGGTATTGCACAGTGAGGTGAAGAGGCACTACAGCTTAGTTGTTCCCCCCTCCTTTGTCCTCCTGTTTCCCCTCCCTCTCCCCTCCAGGGAGGAGTTAAACAGTCTGATGGCGTGTGGGACAAAGGAGTTTTTAAGTCTGTTAGTTCTTGTCTTTGGGAGAAGCAACCTGTCACTGAACAGACTCTTCTGGTTGTTAATGGCCGTGTGCAGAGGATGTCTGGCATTGTCCATAATGTCCATCAGTTTCTTTAATGTCCTTTTCTCTGCCACTGTCACCAGAGTGTCCAGCTTCATGCCGACCACAGAGCTAGCCCTCCTGATCAGTTTCTCCAGCCTGGATGAGTCCCTCTTTGCTGTGCTGCTCCCCCAGCACACCACAGCATAGAAAAGTACTCCAGCAACCACCGACTGGTAAAACATCCTCAGGAGCTTCCTGCAGATGTTAAAAGACCTCAGCCTCCTGAGGAAGTATAGTCGGCTTTGGGCTTTTTTATACAGGTGCTCTGTGTTGCATGACCAGTCCAGTTTATTGTCCACCCACAGCCCGAGGTACTTGTACTTGTTGACCACCTCCACCTCCTCCCCCTCTATCTGAACCGGCAGTGGACCTGCTCTAGACCTCCCGAAGTCCACAACCAGTTCCTTAGTCTTTGAGGTGTTGAGTTGCAGGTGGTTTGTGTGACTCCATGCGACAAAGTTCCTCACCAGACTTCTGTACTCCTCTTCCTGATCATCCCAGATACACCCCATGATGGCTGTGTCGTCTGCAAACTTCTGAATGTGGCATAATTCAGAGTTGTAGCAGAAGTCAGAGGTGTACAGGGTGAAGAGAAGAGGGGACAGCACAGTTCCCTGTGGTGCTCCTGTGCTGCTGACCACTGTGTCAGACGTGATGTCCTTCAGCCTGACGTACTGTGGTCTGTCGGTGAGGTAGTCGGAGATCCAAGCCACCAGGCAGGGGTCCACCTCCATCCTGTTCAGTTTTTCTTGAAGCATACAGGGCCGGATGGTATTAAAGGCACTGGAAAAGTCAAGAAACAGGATCCTGACCGTGCCTTTTCCCCCATCCAGGTGTGAGTGGGCTCTGTGTAGGAGGTACAGGATGGCATCCTCCACTCCGACACCCGCCTTGTATGCAAACTGTAGTGGGTCCTGGGCATGTTGTACCTGTGGTCGGAGGAGGTTGAGGAAGAGCCGCTCTAGAGTCTTCATAAGATGTGACGTCAGTGCCACCGGTCGGAAGTCATTCAGCTCATTGGGCCGGTTCTTTTTGGGGACCGGGACGATGCAGGATGTCTTCTATAGGGCGGGCACTCTCCCCAGTCGCAGACTGAGGTTGAAGACTCGTTGTAGCGGCTCCCCAAGTTCAGCAGCACACGCCTTTAGCATCCTAGGACACACCTTGTCTGGGCCTGCTGCCTTTCTGGGGTGAAGCTTCCTCAGTTGTCTCCTGACCTGATCCACTGTGACACTGGGAGATGTTTGGGAGGAGGGGAGGGGGGGAGATGTCTTGCTGCTGAGAGAGGGATTGGAGGAGGGGGGTGTCATGGTGTCAGGAAGGGGGGGAAGCGAGGGAGGTAGGAGAGTGGGGATTGGACTCTGTAGAGAAGGTGAGGGTGGGGGGGTTGTGGGCTGGTCAAACCTGTTGAAGAAGTTGTTGAGTTCGTTTGCCTTCTCCACAGTCCCCCCCACTGTGCTTTTCTTGGTGTTGTGGCCTGTGATGGTTTTCACACCATTCCAGACCTCCCTCATATTGTTCCTCTCCAACTTCTGCTCCACCTTCCTCCTGTAGGTGTCCTTTGCTTCCCTCAGGCAGCGTTTCACCTCCCGCTGTGCTGCCTTCATCTCCTCCTTCACTTTGCTCCTGAAAGCCTTCTTCTTCATGTTGAGGACAGCTTTGACTTCCTGTGTTACCCACGGTTTGTTATTAGGATAACACTGTACCGTCTTAGCAGGGGCGACCGTGTCCACACAAAAGTTGAGGTAGTCTGTAAGACAGTGTGTCGCCCCCTCTATGTCCTCACCATGTGGGCTCAGGAGCACATCCCAGTCTGTGGTGTCATAACAGTCCCTCAGAGCATCCTCCTTTTCTGGGGTCCATCTCCGGATGGAGCGCGTTGTGACCGGCTGCCTTTGGACGAGGGGTGTGTATTGTGGCTGTAGGTAAACCAGGTTGTGGTCTGACTTCCCTAGTGGGGGGAGGGGGGTGGCTCTGTATGCATCTCTCACATTGGCATACAGTAGGTCAATTGTCCTGTTGCTCCTTGTGGGACAATTCACAAACTGGTGAAAAGCAGCCAGAGTAGAGTCCAGTGTGGCATGGTTAAAGTCTCCAGATATAATAATGAAAGCCTCAGGGTTTTGTGTCTGAAGTCTTGCTGTGACTGTGTGTATTTTCTCACAGGCAGCTGTTGCGTCGGCCCTCGGAGGGCCTTGTTCTGAGCCATAAGCTCATATCTTGCCTCAGTTTGTGGTCACTGCGATGCCAGAAGCACCAGCTTGTTCTAGACATCACTCAAGAAGAACTGTACTGTACTGATAGCTATCATCGTTAACATTGTTCTCTAAGGCTCTAAGGCATGCTTTTCTCAGCCACTGCCATGTTAAGCTTTCAGTCAATCCAAATGCTTTCAGTCAATCATTCCAAGTTTCTTCGAGTAATCCATTCAGAGCGGGGTAAAGTTAAATAACAATTATTTTCTCCTTTTAATAGAACAGCAAAGGGATCAGTTAGAACAAGGAGATTTTGTAAAAAGTAATACATACAGCCTAATACTGCTAACAGAGTCTGTTTCAGTCAGAGAGCTCGCCTAGGTTTTAGTGTGGCTTATACAGTTGATTAAAGCTCTAAATAATGAGGTCAGCTATTTCTGTGGGGACTTTCGGTGCATGACGCGTCCTCCACAGTCTAGTGGCTGGTGCTGAAATACAACGGGGACACACTGAGAAGCTCACTCTAATCAGCTTATCTGACATAATTGATTATTTTTCCACTGAGTATGCTTTTCATAAGTTTTCTGAATCTTTCACTGAGATATTTTGTGATGTCATATCACATGGGTCATGATTGTATAATAAACTGGGGTGAAAAGTAACAACTCTACTGTAATCGAGTACAATTTTAATACTTTACACAGTCAAATTAAAATAACAAAACATGAAGCTTTTTTTACTTTATTATATGTTTTGGCAGTAAATACATTGTTAGGATTATCTACCTACTATAACGCTGTGCTGTATATCTGCATCTGTATTTGATGCTCAGTACTTTTTATGTACTAAAAGTTGAATTTTTCTGATAATGCTTTTGTAATTTTCCCTCAGTATTGCATTAAATGCAGGACATTTACTTCAGAGAGGAAACCAAATGGGTCAAATCCTCATTTGTTTTAATGCAGAGGTCTTCTTACCTTTACTGTTCCTTTAATCTTGTTCTGGCTTTGTGAAGTTTTTTGGTCGCATGTTTCAAGGTCGGAGCAGCAACCCTGGAGCTATTGTTGGAATTTATAGTCTTGTTAAAGGTCACTTGTTGAATTCCACACAGCTGGTGATGTACACAGACTTGAACTAAAGCCATCTGGTCAAGGGGCTATAAGCAGAAAATGTCTTAAGTGTCTTCTGGCATTTAAAGAAAGAACAATAGAAAAATAACAAGGTAACCAAAATGTCATATTTTTCATTTTTAAAGTATAAGTCATGGTACCTTGGCAGTTCAGAGGGATGTGATCGTGAGTGGAAACTTTAAATCATAGAAGGAAGAAACCTTCAGACCATATCACATACAGGCTTTTCTTTAACAAGTTATATGGTCTCCATACAGTTTATCTGCTCATGTCTTTCTTGCTGCTTCTGACCATCTCTCACTGTCTTTTTGTTAAGTCAGAAGTGTAAAACATAAGGCCCGGGGGCCAGAACAGGCTCAGCAAAACTTCCAGTCTGGCCCACTGAGAGCCTGTGGAAAATGGGAAGGAGTTCATAGATTTTGAACATTTAAGTGTAGTTTGGAAAGTTTCACTGCTTTTCCTATTGATAAAGACCTCGCCAATTTCCATTCATACTAAACAAAGTAAAGTAATAGATAAACAATTAGATAACAGAAAAGTTCCTGTTTTTCACTACCTACTATAGAAAGATCTACTGAAAATATGTCTATGCGTTGGGCTATCATAGCCTTTTCTGTAATTTTACACATTTATCATATAGAAAAAATTAAATGTACTGTTGAAATTGTAATTATTTTCCTCATATTAAGACTAAATGAGTTTCACTGGGCTGGCCCACTTAAGATCAAAGTGGGCTGAATGTGGTCCACGATGTAAAATGAGTTTGACATCCTTGTGTGAAGCTGAAGCTCTTCAGAGGGATTCATGAATCTGGTTTTCATGTAAAGTATAAGCTACAGTTTATCTGTTGTCATCATCAAGCTTTAGATTTTAAATTTAGCTCTTTTTGCAGTACTATTGTTCCTCTTCTCATAGCCATTCTACTTTGTTACTGGTCTTTCCTTAAAGACTGTAACCAGATAGGCAACAGTCCAGTTGTCTGTTTTGTTCTCCTCCCCTTGCTGCACAAAAATGTCGTTTTTCTACAGGAATTCTATTCCTGGTTCATGTCTGTTGAATTTTGATAAAAGTGCATCTCTTTCTCAAAAACCCAAGATGTATTTCTCTTTAGTGAGATTAAATGATTGTTATTCAGGGCTCCCAGATGTGAGTAACCACATTAGTGGCTGTTTGGTTGAAGGTCTATAATTGTTTCTGGGCTTTAGTCACTGACCACGTGTTTTGTTTTGTTTTTACATTTGAATGCAGCAAGGCATTGCTGTGCAAAGTTGAAGAGTATCATTAGTGTAACTGTGTCTTTAAACAATCTGATTTATGTGACACCACTGACTTTTATGGTGTCCTTCTATGCTGGAGACTGCGAGGGAGCAGAGAGAGCCAAGGTCGAGCCAGCATGTTGATGCAGTTTGTGCCCTTTTAAACTTGAGCTGGACTCACAGCAGAAGTGCTGCACGGTATCTCACCATGCCTGAAAATGTTGGGTAACTGTTTGTCACCGTTTGCTGACTGGTCTTTTTCTTGTGCTACAAGTCTCTGCATAGAGTTGATCTTTTCCCTTCGTGTTTCGGAGCACTGTGGAATGTAACGAGATCACTGCTGTCGGTATGCAGGCCTTCAGACCTTTCCCATTGTAAAAATAAATCCCTGAATGGTGGGTATGATTGAATGGTTTTTACTTGGGATCAAGAAAAATATTTGCAAAACCTCCATGCTGAGCTAGCTAAGTGCTTAAGCGACAAAGTGCTCCAAAATGAAAGTCATGTGTGCACCATGGTCTGGATATAAGATAGCTTAAATGCTCGAAACACCGACTTAGTACATAATCCCATTGTTTGACTAGCCGTAATATAGATTGGGCTTTCTTTAACTAAGGCCCAGGAGATGTTTTTGATGTGCAGTGAGCTGGTAAATGGTTCAGGAGGAAAAGGAAGAGAGTGTTCATGGTAGTTTAGGAAAAATGTAAGATTTCACAGTAAAGCTCTAAAGACTGTTTGGTGTAGTACTGCCATTTTGACAATTTGTTATGCTTTAATACTGAGTACAATATTGTTATGACTAGCGCAAAATCCTCTTTCGCTTTTGGCAAATTCATCACAGAAGGGATTCCTGGAATATTGCACCTTAATTTTTTGTTCCCTTGCTCTCAAACTGCATCACAACTGGGAACGAATGGATCGGTTGGAACCCTTTAACAATGGCCCATAGCTCATACGATTATCCCTCATTTTGGTCAGTGCGACCGTGAAAGACTGTAAATCCACCAGAAGATAAAGTAGCGAGATGACCAGCTGCAGCAGTTTGTCACTTATGATTGGTGTGTCCATCTTCCAAAACGAGGTCAAAAGCCTTGAGTTATCTCATATAGGGACTCATAACATTTGTTTTATCTGCTTATAATCTTACCGTTTTAGTTTTAGAGCATTTTTTAGTTGGACAAAAAAAAGAAAGCTGTAAAAGTCAAACAGCTGACAATGGCATTGTAAACGTCTAGGGAATCTCTGACAGTTTAAATCATTCGCAGGGTTTCCCTTTTGTTCTGTGATGGGTTTAACAGGCTGCAGCTGAAAGGACCGAACAAGCTGAAGTCTGTTTTTTCACTTTGCTTGGAGAGAGTTGTGATGTCTTTCATTCTTTTCTCAAAAACACAAACGTAAGGTTAAAACAAGTTAATCAGATCTGATTTAAAAACACTGAACAAGGTCAGGTGGTTGCATAATCTTGCTATTATTGCTTCTTTTTAAAAAATTTTACGAAACACTTTCTCTCTAAAGTGGAGTTTAAATGTACCAATAAGAGTCACTGGCATGTTTTACGTTTTTTAGCATTTGAAGGTTTAATCTTGTTCTTGTAGCTTTGTTATCAACCAACATAGCGAGAAATCTAGATGGGCTCAAATGAGGGATGCTGTGCAGTACAGGCTCAGGAAAACAGCAGCAGAAGCTTTTATTTTTCTCACACATTTTTCACCTCTTTGTTCTTTTATCTCCTTACATCCATCTCATTTCCCCTCTCTAACCTTTTTCTCTTTCTCTCACAAGCTCAAACTCAGTTGTCTCTTCTGTCTAAGAAGCATCTATTCTAGAAGCTGTAGCTAAAGTTAAATAATGGCTAAGTCTTTGGTCTGCATGGTCGCCATGTTTCTTAACCTTCATCCATTTTTTTGTGTCTTCCTAACAGTCAAAACCAAATTTTATTGAAGGTTAAATTATACATATATGAGAAAAACATATTGGCACGTTTAAGAAAATAAAACCAGCAAATGTTTGGCTTTTTCTTTTTAGATATAACTTAAAGGCATAGCAAAGATGAACACAAGTGGTTTCTCACAGGTGGCAACAGTACTGGGTAAAGAAATCCAGTAATAAATATTGATGTAAACAATAGAGAATTTATAAAATTCAAGAAGAAAACTTTCTCAAACATTTTTTGCCCTCACAGACACACATGATGCATTTTTGTGATTAGCCTGGACTTCGTTTACCGGAACATTTTTGCCATTTTAAGAACCACTTATGACAACCAGATTGTGTGTTGAAACAGGAATGAAAAAATAAAAAATAAAACCAAAACAACAACATAAGAAAGACACAGTGCAGCTGACTCAAAGCAAATTAAAACAATGATATTGAAAGTAGAGGGCGGCTCTTTTTTCTGTTAGAGCAGTTGTTTGGTCTCTCTTTCACACAAGAGGACGTCCTGTCTTCTGTTCCACACTGAAAACCAAAAATTTACGTTCAGCCCTGAGAGAGAACAGCGCTGTTCCTGTGAAGTCCTGAAAGACATGTCTAATGAGAGGGAGTGCAGTCAGGAGGAGGGGCACATCTTTGCCTACCTACCTGCCATTGCATCCTGCACGGTACCCTAATCTCCCATAATTGTCCGAGATTCTGGGCTCCCACCCCATCTCATTAGAGTCTTTACAGCATTCCTGATAAAAGGTCGCTCCTGGTCTCTCAGGGGCCGACTGCATCTAGTTTGTGTAAATCAGAAGTGACAAGAGTTTGCAAAACAGAGTTAAAGGCGTAATCAGTGTGGACTGATCCTTTCATCTGCCAGCGGTGCCCCGATTCTCCTGATCTGGGCTACCTATTAATTCAGATGAACTCTCATATCTTCTTCTCATTTTGCTTTTTTTGGCCTTTGTTTTTCTTATCAGCTCCTTGTTTATTCAACATTTTGAACCAAATCTCTGTTTTTTCCTCCATCTGTGACATTATTTCCACTGCTGTGTGTTCATATGGAAGCCATTTAGCTTCAGCAAGCATTCACCCAACAGTGTTATCTTTCACTGCGCTGCCATTCATGCTGATGTTACTTGAGGTGTGAAAAGCACATGTTAAATGTGAAGAAAAGGCCCTTTCATATACAAAGGCTGTATTTAAAAAAAAATCAGACTGTAGTTTGATTTTCTTTATCTAAGTTGAAGCTTTAAAAAGCGATAGGAATCACAAAACAAGAAAAGACGCTATAAAATATATGTGAGAGGGTGGTGCAAGTGCGATGGAGAAAGATTTATCCAGTTCTCTGTTTAGTTTATTAGCATTTGTCATAATTTTAATGTGTGGACTGGTCGTACAGCTGAGTCGCCCTCAGAGCTGATCAGAGCGAGCTGACTCAGAAGCTGACCTTTTTTTTAAAACAGCCAACAGACCCTATGATGCATCCTGTTTATGTTAACATCTATTTCAATTTTCATTTCAATTTTAAACAATCGCAACACCAAAAAAGGCCTATGAATCACTGATCTTAATGACAAAGGTTTTGAGCTGTTCATTCATGTTCTTTAACATATATGTCATTTCAGATTAGCATTACTCAGCTTGCCGGTCGACTCACATATTAATCAACCAAGATGTCCTATGCAGAATGTCACAGCTGTGCATCAATCGATCCAAACGTCAATGTTTTCAGTGTTTATTCCTTCTCTTGACCATGGTAGCCTGTCACGTACCTGCCATCTTTTGCCCTGAAAGCACTTGGCTCTGGGCGACTTTCCCTGCACTCATGCCCTGTGCATACCTTTGTAGTGTGTGCAGCCAAGACGGAGACAGGCTGGAAACCACAACAAGTAATTTTTGGATTCCTGCAGACCTCAGTGTGCTTTCCCAGGCGCTCTAAACTCCTGGGTCAAAGCTTGAGAAGACAGGTCCTAACAGGTAGAGCGGTGAGAGAGCACGTGCATAAGGGTCAGACGGCAATCCCTCAAAGTCCTCTTGTTCAGCTGTGTACATCATAAAATGTTATCCAGAGACATGCGTGGCTTCATGCAGCTGCAGTCTTCTGCTTTTATCTGTAACTTTTACTGAAAGTAAGACTGAGTGACAGATGCCAGAAACCTTTAATTAACATCTTTATTTTGAACGGACAGACATCTCTCAGAGCTTTCCGCTCTGTTAGCTTCCATCGGATCATTAGTCGAAACAGCACTATGGAAGAAGATTGGGGTTGTCTAAATCAGGTTGCAACACTTCAGTTTGGGGTGACTGGCTATTGCATGATTTTGGGATTTTTACTAATGTCACTTCAGCTGTTTATGTCTGGGAACAAAGCAGTTCAGTCATCCCTTGACGCATAAATACACACTAGGAACACTTCACTCAAACCTTTGCACATTTATACGCACAAACATTTAAAAGCTTGCCTATCAGTGCAGTGAAATGGATCATCAAAAGAGGGATTAGAGGAGTTTAGGACTCAGTAGTGCAGAATGTTCACTAAACAAACGTAAACACTGGATTTAGTCTATTTGATATCGCTTAGAATTCTCTTGTGGTCAAATGTGCAAGAATTTAAAAAAAGAAAAGGAAACAGGTCTCAGCAGTCATATGCTGTGATAAGCTGCACACAGAGTGCTGCAGACTACAGTCATTTGATTCGTTTTTTGACCTGAGAGTCAGACAGCCTCTCAGTGATTCTGTCAGTGTATCTGCTGCTTGTCTCTTCCTCTTGTCAACACATGCCTTTGGACAGAAACTGAACAACAACAAAACACAACTGTTGGAGTCGACAGATAAGCAGTGAATTTACATTCTGATCATCTGTTTTCACATGAGAACATGAGAAAAACACCACTGTTGACTTTATGAGCTGTTTAAAGAAGTAAAGACAACAAAAGTCATTTCTTTTTAAGCTGGTACCAAGAATTATTTCAACCAATAAACATTTATACTTCTTTTTTACAGTAGTTAGCAACTTTTCTTTCCTCGGTGTCCATAGCGAACTGACTGGGAACCAAGTGCTGTCGTGCTCTGGAGGGTCAGTGTTGGAGGTGCATTTATTCATGACTTTCAGAGGCTTTTTGTGCTTGGGCCCAGAGAGAGTGGACAGAGTCTGTTCACTCCACAAGTTGAATGATTCATCTTGAAGCAAACTTTGACTTTAGTTCTTGCCTGGTTACGAGGATGTTTTTTTTCTTTTTAGATTTTAGAAGTACTTTAAAAGGTTTTAACTACACTTTCCTCCATGATACAACTTTCTACTCAAGACCTGATTCAGATTGTAAATGACTTCATGGAAACGTTAGCGGTTTGTCAATAGAAGTAAATACACATCATAGAGGTCGTTGTGTGGTTTTCATTAAAGGGTGTTTTTTTTTACTTCTCTGGATTAAGGAAAGCCACACCACGTCCTATTGCCAGTGCCACTTAACAAAATCTCAGCAGCACGTTGGCCACAATTACAGGGCTTTGGGAAGAAACCCGTGCCTCAAACTGGCACTAAGAATGCATTAAATATGACTAAGGGTGGAAATTATAAAATGTTTAATAGGGCATGCACTTTTTTTCTGGTAAAAGCCAGTGTGGCACGCCAAAGTGAAAGATGTTTTATCAGAACAGGCACTTTGATGCGTGCGGTTTTCTTGGACTGTGAATTGTAGCAGCTGTGTTTTAGTTACAGGATGAATAGGAGCAGAGCTGGATCGCAGCGTGTCAGCTTAAGAAATGGCTTCACACCTGGATGCTACTGATGTAGCAGAAGGCTACCAGTAGGGGGCGGTATTGAACTTGAGCTGATGACTTGCAGAGGTGAAGGAAAGAAAGACACATAAGTATGTGGAGTTTCTTTATTTTTTACATCTGATATTTTTTATATTAAACGTGCTTTGTATTAAATCTGGGCAGCAGGACTCATCTGAAGAGTTTCTCAGCAATATTTATAAATATGCATGAAATATCAGACTTTTATAAATCTATTAACTGATTTATTTAGACCTGAACCGAAGGACTAAACATCAGAATGACACTGCCTGCTTCTTGAGATTAAACTTGGCATTCCAAGGAATTACTGTGTTTATAAAATGCGAACTTTGATGATATTTTTGTGAGCTTTGTTGAGCCCATTTCACCAGTTCAGGTTTGTGCTCCTGCCTTTCCGAATGAGCCTTTTTACAATAAACATTTTATCGATTGGTTAAACTGGAGGTCAAAGGAGAGGATGATTTTGAAGAGTGTGAAGTGGGCAGTGAGTTCATAGGCAGTGAGTTTCTCAGTTGTAAACTGTGATTCACCTTGCAGCTCAGTCTCAGTGATACTTCTGACTCAAATGCATCTCATGCAACCTCGAGCCAATCCCATCTTTGCGGCACCTGGTAAATGAAAGCAGCTGTGAGGACTGTAGGGAATACAGCGAAGAATGAACACTAGCAAAGCACATTTCTACACCAGCAGGGTTTTAGATCAGGGCCCTAAAAGGAAAAAGCTTAGTGATATCCACAGTGTCCCCCCCCCCCCGACCTTCAGTGAATGCTGCAATTTTTCCAGCCCGTGACCCCCTCGAGATAATATCATAGGCCTGGTGGTTTTCTTTGGCACAGCTAGCCCAGCAAGACATGAGCCTCAACCTACTGGGAGCAGTGGTCATCTTTATCTGAGGAAGTCACACAATACAGCGCAAAAATGTAAACTCGAAGATCTGCTGCAGCTGAACTTTCATAGAAGAGATATGTCCTTCTGAAGAGGCATTAAAAAAAGTTTTAGAGGAACTTTCATTATTTTCTTATTCTTTACAGGTTGCTTTAGCACAGAGTGTCCACTGTGAGGAAATACATAGTTTTCATACATTTCCAAAGATGTGTTTTATTAGAATTCAAGAAGACATAACAGCTCAGTTTGTCTTTCATGGCGATGTAGCAATGACTGTGTTGACTTCAGAGAACAATGAGAAGAAACTCCACCTTTATTTATACTTGAAGAGGTTAGAAGGTAAGAACCATTTCCAGGGTTTGCTTGAAATTAATTTTAATGATGCTATTAGTCATTCCTATGCTCGGGGTGTCTTGTAGTCAGTGTAGTTAGTCCATGATGAAGTAAATAAGTTAAAAATAAGTATTTGATAAAATAGTGTCTCTTCTCTCGTCGCCTTAATGGTAATGTAATAATTTATGAGCTTTTTATTTCATGGTGTTAGAGGAGATGGTCTTGGTTTTGGGGAATGTGGCCCCACTTCTTCTATAAACATCAGGAAGCTCTCAGTACACTGCAATAAAATACCGAACCACTAACTACAGCCTCCAAAATTAGCATGCAGTTGGATCAGCACGTCTTTGTTAGAGGGCTAAATAAAACTAAACACAGTGACTCTGCTGCCGGGCTAATATGAAAGTAAGCCGTAGTAAATTAGATGTATTTTGTTTTCAGGATGTACGTTGTTTCAGTTTCCACCAATGAATATCTCAAATTTTACTCAGTAACAGCTCCACAACTGTAAGAAAAGCCTTGGACAAGAGGATTGGGTGAAATACTGAGTGACATTTGAAAAACCTCTGGCAAAACAAGTATTTGTACTTTGGTCAAAATGGCAGACATGTGTCTGGACTCTCTGTTTGAGGCAGGATGAGGAGGTTGGTCTTTTGTGAGGGGCTCAGAGCCGTCACTTCTCCATATTGAAAGATCTAGTTTAGGTGACTCAGGCAACTGAGTAGGATGTCCTCTGGGTGACTTGGGCATGAGGTGCTTTGCCTATGCCCTACCAGCAAGAGGGGAGAACTTGGTGGTAAAAATTCTCAGTGTAATTCTACCAAATTTGATGAAAAGGAAATAAAAATCAAGCATATTAGATGCGTCTGTGCAGCTCAGTGCCTTTTCCTTTTTTTATATATTCAACTCATCACTTTAGCATATTGTGATTGGCATTTTTAACATTTTATGGATAAAATAATTAAAGGCATATATTTTTTAAACCAAGAACAAGATATGATTGACATACGCTGCTGTTATCTTTTGTTGTGCAACACTGAGCTAAGTGATTGTCTCATCTAACTCCTTGAATACATCCAAAGATGAGATTTTACCATCAACTCAATGATTTTTATTTTATCATATCATTTCTGGTGTAAATTCAGTGATGTTAAAATTGACGTATAATTGGTTTATCTCTAAGAGAAGTGTGTGCTGCATAACTGACACAGTTAGGTATCTACCATATGGTGAAATCGTCTCATGAGAGACCACATGGGTTCAACCCTGAGCGCTGCCCTTTGACTGAGGGAAGAAGTTGGGCTGCAGACACACCGCTATGTTCCAGGCATCTGATCTCATTTTGGAAAAAACACACACACTCATCCCCACCACAGAGGCGCAGAAGAAACCTCTGTGATCTGATGTTCACGGGATGGCGTTGATCTTTAAACGCTTCCCTACTTTAAAGCTCTTGTTTCAGTGTCTGGTACCTCTGCTGGAGGTTCAGTCTGGTGACGGTTTGATAGATGGGTTAAAGTGCAATGGAAAAATATATCACCAACCCCCCATCTAGGTTAAAGTAGGTTTGTAACCTCTGTTTCAGCCACCATATTCAGCTCAGTAGTCATTAGGTTTAAAAATCTGAGATAACTTTTGTGGCTGGTTTACGTGGCAGTTTTGGATTAAGTTTAGTTTAGTACAGGGGTCCCCAATCCCAGTCCACGAGGGCCGGTGTCCCTGCAGGTTTTAGATGTGTCCTTGATCCATCACAGCTGATTTAAATGGATAAATTACCTTCTCAACATGTCTTCAGTTCTCCAGAGGCCTGGTAATGAACTAATCATGTGATTCAGGTGTGTTGACCCAGGGTGAGATCTAAAACCTGCAGGGACACCGGCCCTCGTGGACTGGGGTTGGGGACCCCTGGTTTAGTATGAACGCTATCATAGAGATTTTGGAGTTTGTTTTATCTACTGTGTTTTCAAATACTCTCCATTGCAAAAGGAAAATATATACAGTGTTTAATATTTATATACCTAAAATGTAATTAAAGCTCCATTTCTGTGTGCAGCCCATCCAAAGTCTCGCTCATTAAAACTGCCATCCTGATGGAGAAATAAGGACTATGTGGTATGTTACTGAGCCAGGGGAGACATTCAGTATTCCACTGCTGCTTTGTGTATTTTCTTCCTGACCCATTGAAGTTCCACATTCCTGCTCTCTTATTGGGCAGAAAGACTAGGGAGAATGATGAGCGTGACAGTGACCCCGCTCAAACCCCTGCTCAAGCTGCCACAGGTGTGTGGCCTGGGGATGGAGAGGGGTCGTCAGTGCTCAGTTCTGACCTTGACTTCAGGTCGAGTTGCCTGGTTGTTTTTCTGCATCGAGACTGCTGTTTTCCACGGTCCATATATTACAGGCTAAATGAACTGTAGCAAAAGGTGGGCACTCTCTCTTACCCCAGGACCCAGACCCATTAATTTAAGCTCTTGTGATGTAGGTCCCATATAAAAATTGGTAAGGATCACAAATTAGGTCTCTAGCTGTACTGCTTCAAAGAAGGATCGGTGTAATAAACTGATTATAAATTACGTTTCACTGTGTAATAAAATTGTATTAATGTTAAAGGTGACATCTCACTGCCAACAGAGAGTTCGCTGTTTTCAGTCCTAACATTTCCAGATGTTGTAAACCGAGAGGGAAATGGTATAATTAGCTGGTTAGACGCTGGCACTGCGACATGAGCAAGATTTGCTAGTAAAGGGGAAAAAAGCTCTAATAAAGCAATTTTCTCTGCATTCGTAGTCGTCAGTCTGTACAGTAACTCTCCTCTTTTTATGAACGTGGAGAAAGTTTACAAGGTGCCAACTTCCAAGTGAATGTTCCCCCTTAATTTTTTCCATAGTCTTCAGTTTTCAGTCCAAGATTCCTTCTGCTGGCATGGCAAGTAAAACACCCAGTGTCATCAGGTATAAAACTTTGCTCCGAGCATGATCTCTGCTGACAATGTTCCATATGAACTAAATTTAATAGTAATGCAGTGAATCCGCATCCGTGTCCTTAAACTGTGGTGTAAACTGAATAATCTGTTACACATTTATCTGTTTATTCTCAATTTTAACATCTCCTCATTATGTGGAATCTCTGCTGCTTCAGTTATGATACGCTGGACTGTCAGCGCCTGTATCTGACCCTGGTCATTATGGGTAGTTTGGGAACTGCAGGGAAAGATTTTATCTTGTGTCGTTGATGACAGATTTGGCAGCACGTTTAACGATTGGGAATGAAATGGAAAGCAGTGAGCTTATGTGGAAGTGTTCAGGATGTTTTGCATGAACAGGACAAATCCTTACTCTGGTTCATGTTGAAGTAGGTTTGCAGGTAAGAGTGAATGAGGGCAACATGTTACTGCCTCATATTTCCATTTGTTCCACTTAATTAATCGCTGTTTATAGTTTGATTCTCTTCTGGATATATTCTACCTTTTCTTTTCTTTTTTTCTTCTTTTTTTCCCTATTTTCCTTCAAGTTGGTACCAAGAAACAAACTGAAGGATGGAAAAAGGGCACCGAGTTTACCACAGCGATTTTCTTGTAGTTCCAGGCCCTTCAGTACTTTTGACACGTCCAAGTTTATTCGCGCACGACATTTAAAACACAATAGAACAACATGAAAAGGAAGTGAGAGTCTCTCATGCTCAAAGAAGCATAACCCTGTTTTATCTTAGACACTATTTCAGTACATCCTTTTCATTTAGCATGATCTATCCTTTGTTCTTCTTTCTCAGAGGTTTCACTTTAGTTCACATGTAAATAATAATAAGGAGATTAAAAGCGAGGAATAAACATTTCATCAGTGCTTTGTCGTATTTTTCCCCTGTCAGATGTGAATGAATGTGAGGAGACCAATGGAGGCTGTGAAGCTCTCTGCTGTAACACCATTGGAAGTTTCTACTGCAGGTGTCCTCCTGGACAGAAACTGAACGAAGATGGAAAAACATGTCAAGGTCAGTGTGGTGTTTAATTTCAAAATGGCGCTCTGGGAATTTGACATATTTTAAGTGCATTAATGGCACATAAATTATCATAATTACAGGGCATCCACACAGGAAATGATGAAGGTTACCTAGGCAACTGTAGCCTGAAAAGTACACTAGTATCCAAGTGTCAGCAACAAAGTGATATGTAACAATGTGTGGATGCCCCTTAACAGATTCAGTCTCTTAAAACAGTTATATGATGGCCTCTGTGGGTCTGGAGAGTAAGGGAATGACCAGAGGCCACAAGAAGTCAGTTACATTCAGGGACATCAGGCAAGAGAAATGACTGCTGGTGGCCCAAAGTGGGCAAGTTAAATGGTTTGAAGTTAAATGTCAAGGCAACTGATTGAACTAAATGACAGTGAAGGATACTATTGCAAAGTTACCTGGGGTAGGTGACAAAGACTTTCCCTTTAATGTCTGTATGGGCTACAATTGGTCTTGTGACCTAAAGGTTGGTGGTTTTAGCTCCAGGCAGGAGGATAGAAGAAGTAGTGAACTTCTTCCAACGGGATGCCCTTGAGCAAGCTTTTTAACCCTGGAAGTTATTTATTTTTATAGCGGCAAATCACAACAACAGTTGCCTCAAGGCACTATTAGCAAGAAGTTGGCAACGATGGGGAGGAGGAAACTTCTAAAAGAATCGGGTTCAGAAAAGAGCTGTGCTCTCAGTAACACTTCATCTCATAAACAAACATTATGAAAAATATGAAAATAAAAAATGAGATTATTTATGATGGAAACATTGAGGTTCTGATTGTCATATGGTTGGTTTTCTGATACAAATATTCTCAAAATAATCAGCTGTGAAGCTGTTTTTTTCTTTTTTAACTTGTAGTTGTCTCTGTGTAGATAACGCCTAAAAGCACGAGTTACTCTGACATTACAAATGATCCCTTGTAAAGGGAACATTCGTTGCCATTTATTAGTTTAATACTACTTGGAAATGTCACCTCATACCAAAACAATCTGTCAATTTGAGTGAACCACAGTACCAGCTATTTTTACATTGCACATCATAGATAATAAAATTATCTTGACATCTGCTCTTCATGACTCAGTGTCTGTTAAATAGAAAACTGTAGCTATCTATCATGAAGCCCAGTATCTCTGCCCTGTATTTCATCAAAACTGATATTTTCCCATGAGATTTGTTTTTACTTCATGATAGTTTGATGTTTCTGGTTAGGAAATCTCTGCAAGGGCTTTAATCAGAATAATGAATCCTGTGTGTACCAGCCAAGCCCAGAGGAGAGACGCTGGAGTGCTCGGTGCTACGGCTGCAGGAGGAACCAGAGAGAGATCTGATCCAGGTCACGGTTATTAGGAGAGCTGATGTGAACGTTGTCACAGCTGGCTTGTCTTTGCCACCAGTGTGTACTGGAGAAAAACAGCTACCCTCAGCATTAATGCCCTAATTGTCTGTAACTGACAGGAGTATTAACAGAGGTAAAAGAAACTGGCTAGAAGCTTTCAATGTTCGATGCTTTAGATATTGAAGCTAGAGTTGTGTGTGTCTCGCACTGTCTGTGGAAAGTGATCTGCTTTTCATTTCGATGACAGCCCGAAGCTCAGAGGGCTGCAGAGGCGCAGGAGTCCAGATGAGAGACAAATCAATTCAGTTAGCTTTTCACATGCACTGTATATGAAAGAGAGACATAACTTGTTGGTAGGAACAGACTTGCCTTAAGGCTCTATTCTTTCTAATGGCCTAAAGGAGGCGAGTCACAAGTCTCATTTAATATACTAGGATATCATTTAATAAATTATAGTAGACAAAAATAGATAATAAACCAGGGTATGATTCATAACCCAGATATAAACATGCAGGATTATTTCTTTCTCCAGCAAATCCAACACCCACTCATGACGTCTGTTTTTTAACAGAAGAAGATGGTAACTGCCAAAATGCAAAGTTCGAAGCAGTGGATGGCATCAGAGTATCAATGTCCATCTGTTATTTACAGTCTATGGCCCTCAAGAATAAATCACTCTGGGTAGGATTGTAAACCAGCCCGTTAGTGCATTGGGGAACCTCGTTTTAAACAGTTAGCAAAATGCTCAAATTTCTTTTTATTTATTTGTTAGGACTCTGCAGGACTGACACAAACAGTGCTGAGAGAGCCAACAGTAACAGTTGTCATGTTGAGTGTTGAGCCGTAGTGTCAACACGTTAGCCGTCATGTCAAATTAACTTTTTAGCTCGGACCATTACAAACTGGAAGAGTAATACTTAGCACACGCCAGAATAATCCCAAACTAAAATCAGCAGGTACTAGATGTCCACGCTAACCCAGAGAACAGAGCGCTTACTGTAAAGATGATTTTTAAAGGAAAACACCTTGGTGTTGCCAAGTTTCTCTTTGCTGGTACTCGATCCATATTTCCTTTTTACTCTGGTGAGTTGTTTTCACAGGCTTTGGGCTTATTATGCATACTCCTTACTTAATCAGGCTTATTTTCTTTTCTGGCTGGCTTCATTGTCCCAGTGATTCTAATATTTGTTTAGCATAAATGTACAATGTTGCACACTTCTTAGATGCTTGCACAAAGACTTTAAGGATAAATTATTAAAAAGAGGAGTTATAAAAGTCATAAAAGAAGCCTCTTCGTATCATTTCTCTTCCAATGGGTGATGGGATTCTGATCATAAGGATGATTTTGCACTTTTTCTTTACAGCACTGTTGGGGTCGTGCTGCGGTGTTTGTATGTGTTGGCATCAGATGAGAGAGAACACAATGGATCTGCTATTGAATAGCCAGTGAGATGCATTCCTTTCTCAGATGTTTGGATTGAAAATACCGAATTTGACTTCTGGCACTCGTCAAATTTGACGTTCCTTTGGTGACAGACTTTTTTGATACATGTCAGTATCAAAAGAAAAATATATTAGTCAGCACATCCTCTAGACGATTCACATTCCTTCTCCAACACCTGACTTATGAGCGCTCATAAATCCTTTTTACACACACAATATTCTTTGAAGAAATGTAAAAACACAGTGGCTGAGTGAGCAATATGAGGCAAAGAAATCAATCACTCCTGGCTTGTGAAATACAGATTTTTTTTTCTAAATCTATCTATGTAGTTAATGTAGTACTGGATGTGCTCCTTATAGTGAAATGTGGGGACAAGTGGGAAAGAGTGGGAAAGAGAAAAAGGAGGGAGAGGAGGATCTATGGTGTGATGGACATCGAGGTTTGGGAGGGTGAAGTAGAGAGAGGGAGATGGAGGAAGGGGGAAAGAAAATTCAGGAGACAGAGTGAAAAAGAAGTACTTACCATGTTATTTCAGACCAGTCTTTACTGGAGCATGGTCGTCCATTGCCAGCCAACAAACAAACTTATTAGCCTTAACAAAAATGTTGACAGTAGATCTTTTGCAACAGATCTTTGGGCATTTCTAAAATCTTTTTTTCCCCTTTTGTTTTAAATAGTTTTTGATTTATTAAACCTAAGCCATGGCTTTGTCACCAGGAAGCTGGATTTTTATTTTGGTGGTCATTGTAGCAGTGGTGTCTTTGACTTCTGCTGCAAACTATCCATACAGTCACTATAGAAGGATTTGCTATAGGCCACACTGTTACCATGGATACCGTGGCTACAACTTTGGCTACCTGGCTGCAGGTAAGTGATCATTTCTGAGCCAAAATACAAATGAAGCAGTGGCAGCAGCTCTAATGCTGATTTTGGAATAAAATTTTAAAGAAATGCGAAGGTTACTTATTTAGCAGCGCCGATATTTAAATTGCACACCTTTGTGTTATTTTACAATATGAACGTTTTGTATCATATTACAGAAAATTCAACAATTTGCATTTCTCTTTTAAATCTTTAAGCACATTTCTTTTTACAGAGGGCTAAATGGACATGTAGGGAGTTTACAGTAGCAGGAGGAGTTAATCCATCTGACTGATAATGTGTCTGCTCTGTCTGGCAGCGTTCAGCTAATTTTTCTCTCTGATAAATGCTTCACTTTTATCAGCACATGAAAAAATGAGCTTCATTGACTATTGCGGTGAGGGATAATCCCTATGGTCCCTTATGTAATTCTTGGTGGTGAGTCAAGACTGTTCAAAAATATTTGTTCTAATGTCCAAATTTAAAAAAAAAAATCATCTATCCTAAATGGATCCTAAGTAATTTTCCTTGAAGACAACACCGTGCTGTAGGTAGCTACAGGCAGAGAATTAATACACCCTGTTTAAAAGCCAAGTGCTGTTGAGGCTTTGGCTGGAGATCGAGGAGGATTATGTTCTGGATGTGGAAAGCAGGCTGGAGTTGATCCGCTGCCTGTGTGCTGCAGTCGGCACAGGAACAGGAGTTCCACAGTGTTGGTCCCGTTTCATGCAAAACCAAACCAGAGGACGACATGCAGCATGGACGGAAAAATGAAAGTAGGGGCTCTGCCAGCTTTTCTGAGTAAAATGAAGCTAAAGTGGGCAGCAGAGAGCAAGAAAACGAAACTTGAGAACCATTTTTCAGCTCCGGGCACTATAACGGAGGATGTTGTGGGATATTACGGAGAGTGGATAAGTTCAGCTGAAGGATATTGCTATAATTCAGCTTCTTGGGCTGGTTTTCATAAGAACCATTAAGCATGAATATCTTAGTCCCTTTATGCTCATATCATTCATTTATGTCCTTATTCTAATCATATGCTTCTTTTTATTATCCTTTTTTGTTATCATAATAACCACTGAGATTTCATAATTTACAACACAGCTTTCCACCATCGTGTGCTATAACGTCAGGTGACAGACTTTGGGTTCTGATTTATGTGTCACGAGTCTATACTGTGGAAACTTGAATACAGTGTTTGCGTGAAGCTCAGATTTGGATTGTGAGGGTGCCACACTGCCTGTATCCCACACAGTGTGACACGAGCACATGGAGACCAAATTTTGATTTAGAGATTGATATCCGTACTTACTCTTTTCACAGACCACAAAATGTACTATCTCAGCTGCCATGATCAATATTTTTACATATTGTACTAAAAGACTTTGTGCACGTCTATTTTGAAAGGGTTTACTGGCTCACACAATCTCAGAGATTCATAACCCAGCTCAGCACATCCCCTCAGGTCTATTAAAAGCTGTAGTTCTGTCAGCTTTTAGCTACAGCTGTTTTGTTTTTTTGGCCCGCATTATTCGTTTTCAGACGCAACAGCCAGCTGTTTTTGGTAAAAAATAAAAAAAAAAGAAATGAAAGAAAGAAAGAAAGAAAAAGCTCTGATAAACCCACAGTAGTTGTAAATGGGGAACATACTGAAGCGTTTAGCATTTACAGATATCCCTTAGGAGTACGTGAGAACCAAAACACAACACAGAGTGAATTTTGAACTTGAATTCACCAGATGAGCTAAAATAAACAGTCTGTTTAACCCAAAACCATCATCTTTTCCTCTAACCAAGTACTACTGTGTCCTAAATCTCGCCAAATTTGTTATCCACCCGTCCGCCGTTCATCCATCCATTCATCCATCCTCTACTAATCCCAGTCAGACATAAGTCTGGCATTTTAACTTAAAAATTAATGATGCAGCAGGACCATAATTGTGTCACTGTATACATGAGTTTATATTCAGATCCTTCTTTTAGTTTAAGTGCACTTGAAGAATAATTAATCCTCATCCATCATCTCGTTTTCAGTCTATTATCTAATTTTTATTCTTCCATCCACCCAATGCATAGTTCTTGCCCCATTTACATTTCCCATGAAAGAAGTTGCAACTTAAACAGCTTCCCAGTCCATCAAAGGGTTTGTGCATATATTCTGCTTATGTTGACATCAAAGGCCATTTTAAACTTTGCAAATTACCCTATTTGGCACATCTAACAACTGTGGGAGTCAATGCAAAGCAAAGCCATATATAGAGGCGTTTGCATTTATGCATCAATGTCCACATTTTTCTTTTCACCTAGAGAATGAAAGTGTCTATTTTTAATGTGACGGAGAGTTTGCACCATGATGAATGTTGATTAGTTATTTCTAGATTTTATTTACATTTAACTGTTTACAATGTCTCTTGAAGACCAGATGTGTGGTCTGTGAAACGAGGCAGTCAGTTATGTGAAATAAATGAAATTAAACTAATATTTACGTTCAGTAAATTAAAATAATCAGCTAGTTTAGGGAAACTTTCAGAAAACTCTTTCCAAAGGAATTCCAGTGAATTCTTGAAATAGTTCCTTGCTGGATGGCCGCCTGAGGCCAGGACTGTTCGGAACAATGCATTTCTCAACCAGACATTTAACTTGGCGCTGAATAATAGTATTTAATGATGTGTTGGCTGTTTTTACAGGCATCATCCGGCAGCCAAAAAACATTCACACTCACCTTCTTAATGTGTCACATCACTTGTTGCAGTCGACAACCTTTCCAGTAACTCCACTGTGATGATTCTAGTAATATTAAAGCAAAAGGGTGACTTGTCACCAGCCTGGGGGTTGACTTAGCGTCCAGCAGAACCCCAAACAGACCTCATAATTCAGGACTCACAGGGGGGTCTGCTGTGAAACACACCAAACAATTTATTTGCCTGTGACTCCTAAAATAAGAAGTGTTTAAGAATGTGGTTTGTTTCATTAGAAATCTGGTCACACTGTGAGTGATCGTGTTTCTCTCACCGCTGCTTCCGCCTTCTTTTGTTTGCTTACCATCCACATGCTTGGCTGAGAGGAATGTGTATGTTTTGCATCCTCCACTTTAACTTTCCATATGTTTTTCCACCTGAGGGGCTTTGACAAGAAGCGCAGGAATTTCAATTTGGTTCTAAATGTGCGGTAGTTGTTACCACATGGTGGGATTTGTTTTATTTGAGCTGCAACACGCTTGTAAAATACTTTTCCTTCTCATCCATCACCTCGTCCTCGCCTCCTGGGGTACATCTTTACCCTAAAACCCGTATTAACTTCCTCTCTCAGCTTGGCATCTCATCTGGTTTTAGTCTGGTAACCATTCGTTTTCTCCCATAATGAGAAGATTTATTTAAATTGCACTCATTTCTGTCTTTTGTCCCGCTTCAGTATTTCACTTGTATCCCTCCTTCCATGCAGATATTGATGAATGCCAGGTCCACAATGGAGGTTGCCAACACAGATGCATTAACACCAGGGGCTCCTACTATTGCGAATGTCACCCGGGCTCCCGGCTTCACGTGGATGGCCGCACCTGCCTCGGTGAGTGATTTTGTTGCTGGTTTGCTGCAGATGAATAACAGAAATAGCATTGTAGGGTTACAGCACCATATATGTGCTGTAATCATAATATGTATGTCAATGAAAGTGCAAAAAGGTCTAAAAACATCATTTATAAAAGTTTAAACACAGTAACATGACGATAATGATGATGGGGAAGGTCTTTATTTAATCCCATTAGAGGCAGAATGTGAAGACGTCCAAAGGCACTTTGTAATCTAACCTCATGTAGTTCAATACTCACACAAACAATGAGACAGTGGTTTGGAGGAACTGAGCTACTGGAAGCTTCTTTGAGTCTTTGAGTGTTATTTTTTTCTTTTGGTCATTATTTCATTGAAGTTTAGCCACATATGGTTTTTGACATGGGTACTTAATCATCTAAACCACATTAGTTATGTTTCAGACGACCCCTTTGGTTCTGACAAAAAGCCCCATTGTGGTGCGGTTCAAATAACATTTGGTGGTGAAGCCAGATTTAGTCGGTTCATGAAGTTTTTCCTTTAACTGGATATCTTGTACAAAAGCCATTTTTAAGCTCTCCTGTGAGAGAATCAGACCCAACGTCCCATCCTGGAGAAAGCTTGTAGTATGGTTGCATCCATTCTTATTATTGTTTAACTTCTTGGGCCTTTATTTATTCATGTCCACTTAAAATCAATTTTCATTGTAAGTACAGTACAGTAAAAACTATTAAAATGTAAGGTTAACCTTTACATGCTTTGGTTTGAAAATGAGATGAGTTTGTCCACCACACAAACTACGCAACATCAACCTCAAACTACGGCAACAAACAGTTAAATTCTGTGTATCTCTGGGATGCAGAGGGCTAATGTGCTGGTTTACTTCTTAGTTACTTCTCAAAAGATATTCAGGCTATAATCACATAGGACAAAGAAAAGCAGCAGATTCTCACAACTGAGTATCATGATGTAGCTCCATCCCACTGCTTTTCTGTGTACAAGAGCTCTATTTAAAGAAGTTGTTTGAATTTGTCCTGCAGAGCTTCTGCTGTCTCTGCTGCATCAGTTCAGTGTTTTTAATGATTTTGTTGCTCTTGCTTTGCGTGACTGGATAAAATAGCTTAAGGCCACTAATAAGTGCATCCTACCATTTTACTGTGTAACCAACATTGCCGATATTGACCATATGGATCTACTTCAGCTCCTCCGGACATCAAGTAGTATTTAGCATTAAACTGTAATAGCAGTTAACCAAAGTGACTTCCTTTCTTTATATGTTTTACACAGCCTCAGTGCTCAGAAAGAAAAGAAAATGGACATTTTGCTCTTTGCAGCTAGTTCATGTTTATGTTCGTGGCATCGCAAAATGAAATAAAGTTATTTAGATGTGACAAAGTCAGAGAAAATAAAGAAGACCTGAATCCATATATTCTTCAAGTACTTAAAAAAACTGAGTGATGCAGGGATTACAATAAGTTAGAATGCTATTATGGGTCATTTTTTCCCGAACGCTCACCTGAGCTTGATTCCTGCCGCCTGTGTGGCGACTGTCATATGACCTGTGCACTGTTTACTCAGTACCTGTGCATTTTTCCTCTAATATCAGATATTTGTGGTTTAGAAGAAAAAAACATCTAATAGACAAAAAAATTATAAGCGTGCCGCTGGCTTCTACGTCAGGAATGCACACAGAGTGTCCTGGATGACATTCAGAGGAAAAATCATTATGTGTTTTTTGGCTTCGTAAAGTAGTTATTTAATTTTCTTATAGAGCACATCTGTCCCTGAGAGGCTCTTATGTGACAGCTGTTGCATTAAGAAATGACTGATTACGCCAACAGTTCACAAGTGGACTGACTCCAGGCAAATGCTGCTTTTCTGGGATGCTTCATATCCGTCTGTTAAAACTGCGAATTGTGTCCATGTTCAAAAATACATTTGGTGCTGAAATCTCACTGTCCATTACAAGCGAGTAAACGATTATGTCAGTTTCAACTATGTGCCAAACAGCATGAAAACATACATACTGGAGGATAAAGGACCACACATAGCAATCAACAAGTCAGTCTCCCTCTCTGTGCTCATCTCATCCAGCTCTTGATCAGCCAGCAGAGGTTAGACGTATCCCACACACTTAGCGTGAAGCTGCATAATATTTGAGCTGGAAAGCACTCTGTGGTTTGACATGTGCTTGGGATGGGTGGGTCTTGACTCTGGTCTGTGAGCATGAAAAACAGCCTTTTGAGAACACCGGGCTGTTTGGGCTTCAACCTGTTTTTTTTTGCTTTTTTTCTGTGAGGAGATCCAGATTGATCTGTTGCTACAGGGAGAGGAGACTCAGACAAGGAAGCGCATTGAGCTCACACCGCTCTCTGCCTCTTCACCATATGCTTGCTGTCCACCGCAGGCGTGCTGCCATTCAAGTTCCTCTGTGTTTTTTGGCGTTTCTGCTGTGATAGATCTCTCATTGCTCAAAGCATAGCGGCTCACCGAGGTGTTCTCTGAGTGTAGGAATGTCAGGAGTGTGACTGCTCTGAGAAATTTAAGATTTCTGTTGGTGTGAAACATCAGTCACAAAGACTAACACGACAAATCAGGGTGGATTGATTAGCTTCTGAAAGATGCTGGATTTTTTTCAGTGTTGTCCTTTTATCGTATCACATCTTTCTTTCTCTTGCCTTTTTAGCTGTCCTTTCATGTGCCGTTAGCAACGGAGGATGCGAGCACTACTGTGTGCAGCAGTCTGTTGCTCATTTTCGCTGCCGCTGCAAACTGAACTACGCGCTGTCGGAGGATGGCAAGCATTGTAAATGTGAGTGCCCATGTTTCTGAACTCTGTTGTAGGAAGCACTAAAATCACACGTTCATATGACACACTGCAAAAAAATGAAAAGCCCTAGAGGAATAATAATTTGATGGATGATGTATAAAAGCACGCCAATGAAACTGAGCACTTTGGATGATTATGAAGGTGTGATCCTGCAGGTTTGATCGTAACATTAAAAACACATTGCCTCAGCATCTGCTGCCAATTATAATTATCTTACAGGATGTCTGAGCTGGAATATGACTAACTATCTTTCATGCGATAAGATATTTAATTGGAATGAGTCACAGCAGTCTTCGTTGTTTTTGTTTCTCAAATTGTGTTTTGATGGCCTTGCTCGTTTTAATCACTCCGATCTCTGAGGCCGTTAAGTCAAATATGCTTCTCAGAGGGTGGAAAATTATACATATATGTATTTTAAATTGCTGTCTTCTAGATGCTTTTACTTTGTAATTGTTGGCTGCAAACAGCTTCCTCTAATTTTTGCAGGAAGGTTCTTATCCAAACTGGACAGGCTTACACAAGTTAAACACACACACACACACACATACAGCTATGAAGAGCAAAGAGCTGGAGGTGCTGGGTGGATGTAAACCCCCTCCCTCCACTTGCTATACTCTGCTTTAAGATGCAAAACATTCGGTTTTTACAGTTTTCCCCTCTGCTGTGTTTGAAGCTTTCCTCACTTTACTGTCAGCGTGCGAGTTTATGTGTATGAGCGTGAGCTTTTTTGTGTTACAGTACAGGATCCCTGCGCCGATCAGAACGGAGGCTGTATGCACGAGTGTCGAGCTGATGGTGGCAAGGCCCACTGTGACTGTAAAGTTGGCTACACCCTTGCTGCTGATGGGAAAACTTGTGAAGGTAAACTGACCAGTAGTGAGTAAACTAGTAAATTGAGTGGCAAGTGAAACTAGTTTGCTAACAAATATTCATACATTCGCAAGGAAAATGTTCCCTGATGGTAAAATTGCTCCATCAACTGACGTTTTCAAGGTCGAGCATCATACATCATGTAGCTCTAAAAGTTTAAAAGAAAAGAAAATAATTAGCTTTAAAGAACAACAGCCAATAAATGAGGAGCAGAAGAAGCAGAATTTGGATACCATCAGTGTTGGGCAACAATGACTTTAAAGTGTGCAAAAATAACTGGAATAATCTTTAAGCGCTGACGGAGATGGAATAATTCACTCTGTTTTTTTCAATGCATTTTCCTCCAGATATTGATGAGTGTGAGACAGAAGAGGCCAACTGTGCTCACGGCTGCCATAACACTCTGGGCTCTTACGTCTGTGTTTGCAACGCTGCCTATGAGCTGGGATCTGATGGAAAGCAGTGTTACAGTCAGTTTAAATCCTCATGCCTGCATATAGTTACACGAGTGGATTGCAGCACCTTTAATTTCTGTTTATAAAACATGTCGTGTTATTAACACACGTCGGTTATTTTATTGTGTACTGAAGGAATTGAGATGGAAATTGTGAACAGCTGTGAGAACAGCAACGGTGGATGTTCGCATCACTGCCAACATTCAACCAGCGGACCTGTGTGCACCTGTAACCATGGTTACACGCTAGATGAAGACCTTAAAACCTGCATTGGTAAGAGAGTGTGATGCACTCACATAAACTTAACAATACTTAGTTGTTTACTAAATTAAGGGAGATAAACAATAATGTATTGAGCGCATATGAAATTATTAGTGTATGTTATAATTTATTCCTTTATTAGTAACTGGTTTATTTAAAAACAAACAAACACCTGTTTTACCAACTTATCAGAATTTGCAAAGCAGCAAAGAAACTACAAAACTTTGGAGTTCCACTTTGGTGATTTTGACAGTTTCACAGTGACTCGTTTTTGTTTGTCGCTCAGTGTCTGTGTCTCTGTGCCGTCTGTTTTAGGGGTTCTGTCCTTCTTGTTTTTGGCAGACATTTTTTTGTGTTGTTATTAAATTAAAGTGCAAATATCAATTACGCCACACCTTTCAAAAGTGGACTTATTGGGCATGCATAAATGTCAATCCTTGAACTCATTTGTTAGTCCTTTAGTTTTAGTTTAATTATTAAAATGCCTAATGAATTTATTAGACAACTATCCGATGTAGGTTACCTTCTTTAAGTTAACAATATTTTTTTATGTTTCTAATAAATAAGAGTACAATTTATAATTTTAAACATGATTTTTGACAGATTTCTAAAATGTTTGTTTGTTTGGGGTTTTTTGTTCTAATGACAGGTGGCCTAAATTTGTTATTCCAACAGTTTTATTAAACTTATATATTTAATTTATTATTAAACATTTATCTATTAAGCTGTTGAGACCTAAACCAACAAATACTCATCTTCCTGTGTATTTTGAGCAGTAATGTTAAACTTTAAGTCTACTGGAGTAATCCTAGAAAATATACAAACTGCATGAAGGTCGTTGTTTAGCTTTAGTTTCTTTTTTTTTGGAGACACGTTTTTAAATGACGTCAGTCAACATAACCGCATTGTGAATTGGCCTTTTTGTGATTTATGGCAATGCTGTGAATTAAACTGAATTAAAACTAATCCAGTCAGTTTGCTGCACCAGAGAAAATGTGGAGAAGGTGTGTGATAACTGTAATTGCAGACAAGCGTAAATAGTCATTTTTGCATTTACTGGAGACGACGGCGCAGTCGGCGTAGAAGTTCACATACAATAAAACTAGAAAACAAGAGAAAGCGAGACACTTTATACAACTCGAAAATATATATTTTTAGTCCTCTAATAAAAGAAAAATGTCCTTGTGGTCAGGAGGTGGAAGAGTATTTTTGGAAAACAGGTCTTTGCTCATACAAGCCAGAGTTTGCAAAGAAAATGAGCAAATTCGCTTGTAATTTTAGCCTTAATTGGCTGTTAAACCCACACAGATTAAATTACCTCATAAATTTTCCCTCATGGAGCAGGGAAGCATATCACTACAGTTGGATCATAATTTTTGTCTTGCTGCTTGTTGTGCTTGGCAGATGTTGACGAGTGTGGAGAGGAGATCTCCTGTTGTGAGCAGGATTGCACCAACTACCCCGGGGGTTATGAATGCTACTGCTCTGCAGGATACAGACTCAACTCAGACGGGTGTAGCTGCGATGGTAATGTTTTACCTTCAGTCCAAGCGTGGACGGCACTTACATTTAAATGAGACGCAATGTTTAATCCTGCTGAATTCAAAAGGAAAGTTTCGGTTTGACACGCACAATGTTGCCTTTGTTTTAGTGAGGAAAAACAGTGGCCGCTGTAAGTTTTTCCTTCTGACGCATTTGATTCTGTGGTGCGTCTGTGTTGTTTAGATGTAGATGAGTGTCTGGCCGCTAACGGTGGTTGCGATCACACATGCCAGAACAGCGCCGGTTCCTTCCAGTGTTACTGCCGCCGGGGTTTCCGTTTGGATGAGGACCGGCATTCTTGCATCCGTGAGTATCAGCAATCATGTGTAAGAGCGTGGGCGAACGGGAATCGCACCAGAAACATTCCAGTGGAAAATCCTGGCAAACTGACACTTGTTGTGCAGTAAAGTCATTTAGACAAAAAGTTTAAAAAGAGGATATGAAGAATGGAAATGTCAAGCTAGGCTAGGACTAGTGTAATCTACAATGAGATGCAAGGAAATCCAACTTTATTTGGCATAGGTGTAGTATTTAAACAAACATTAATGAGCCAGCTTCAAATTTGATGTCAAAAATGGAAGAATCAGTGGGATACTGGTATTGCCAGAAAATTAGAGCGGCAGTAGCATT
This sequence comes from Aulonocara stuartgranti, assembly GCF_965226115.1. Classification (NCBI taxonomy): domain Eukaryota; kingdom Metazoa; phylum Chordata; class Actinopteri; order Cichliformes; family Cichlidae; genus Aulonocara; species Aulonocara stuartgranti. Next base: position 17,617,498 of record NC_138943.1, on the reverse strand, counting down.
GTCCTATTTAGTGTTTAGTGTGAGAAAACCAAATCAAGCAAATCAAGCTCAGATGCTATCCTGGCAGATCAGCTGATCTCACTGCCAGCCCACATCAGCTGATGGCTCAGCTGATAGCCTTCTATGCATCCAACTGGCAAATCTCACATGGACTGCAGTGTTGCACTTCTACCAGTGATTTTCCAACCTACAAGAACCCAGCTCTTCCTTTTCATGCTGTTTGTGTGTCGAGGTGAACAGAGACAGAAATAACAGCATTCCTTTGAACCACCATTGTGTTTTACAGACACATGGTATAGTAGCTGTACCAATGATAAGTAGCACCTTTTAAAGTAATAACATTATACTAATAGCATGATACTGACATCAGTGAAACTAACCAACCAATTTCCATGTGTTCCAGCTTTTCCTTTCCTTTTTTTAACATATCATTACATTCACTCCAAGTAAACGCTCAGATTGGCTAAAGCGCACTTGGAATTGTCAAAGGATTTATTTCCATATGCAGTAATGGATCCCTGTGGAGTTAACTATAAACAGAGACTATGTTTTGTAATCCTGTGGCCTGACAAACATGCTGAATGCATTTACTTTGTTATAAAAGATTTGCAAAGTTTTGCATCTGCATTGTGTACGTCCAAGTTCACCAGCAGCTGATTTTATTCCTCTCGAGCAATTCTGCACACCTTAACCTCTGGTCAGTTGAATATCAAATAGTCTGTAACATATGCTCACCGGCCACTTTGTTAGGCACACCTTTTAAAGTGATTGTTGAACAGGTTCTAGAGGATTTTCTGAAGTTTAAATAATGAGTATGAGTAACAAAGGTGATTTAAGTGACTTTGAATGTGACACAGACTGAGATTTTCCCACACAGGAGAAAATATCCTGTCTTTCTTGTGATGGTGATGTAGGGAATGCCAAAGGTCAGGGGGGAATGGCCAGACTGCTTTGAGCTGTTGGGAAGGCAACAGTAACTCAAATAACCACTTGCTATGACCAAGGTACACTGAAGAATATCTGTGAATGCACAACACGTTGAACTTTAAAGCATCAGAAGAACACCTTGGCTGCCATTCTTGTCAGCTAAGAACAGGAAACTGAGGCACAATACACTTGGACGACTGGATAAACTTGACATGGTTTGATGAGTCTTGATTTCTGCTGCAACTTTCAGCTGGCAGAGTCCAACAACATGAAAGCACACTTTGGGTTCCTCAGTACCAAATGAGCATCTTCTAAATTCCACAGCCTACCTGAGTATTGTTGCTGACCGTGTCCATCCCTTTGTGACGACAGTGTAATCATCTTCTGATAATTGTTTCGATCATAGCATAGCATAGCATAGCATAGCATAGCATAGCATAGCATAGCATAGCATAGCATCTTTATTTATAACGCACTTTACATCCAACAATGTTGACCAAAGTGCTACAAATATAAAACAGAGAGGAAACAGTTTAAATTACATATAAAATATCTTAAAATTAAAAATAATATAATTAATAAGAAATGTATTAAGAGACATCAACAAGTCCTGCTGTGCTAAAAGCCAAGGTAAATAAATATGTTTTAAGACGTGATTTAAAAACAGATAAGGAAGGTGCCTGTATAACATGTAAAGCCAACTCATTCCACAATTAGTCCTGGGCACGCTCAGGAGGAGCTGGTCTGCCGACCTGAGGGACCGGGAAGGTATGTATGGATGAAGAAGCTCAGAGAGGTACACAGGGGCAGCATTGGACAAACATTTAAAAACAAATAAAAGCAGCTTAAAATGGATCCTAAAATGCACGGGCAGCCAATGAAGTGAATATAAAACTGGGGTGATATGCTCGTATCTACAAGTGCCAGTTAAAAGGCGTGCAGCAGCATTCTGGACTAACTGCAGTCGAAAAACAGAAGATCGACTCACCCCAAAATAAAGAGAATTACAGTAATCCAGCCGAACGGTTACAAAAGCGTGGATTACTGTTTCAAATTGCTGTCTTGTAAGAAAGTGCTTAATTTTGGCCAGTTGCCTCAGATGAAAGAAACTAGACCTTACATCCAACCCAATCTGGCTTTCAAGCTTAAGCTCAGGATCCATTTTAAAACCCAGATTAACAATCTCTGGTTTACAGAATGATTTCAGGGATTGCAAATCAACACACGGAACAGCAGTGGAGGCAGGTCTGAACACCATTACTTCAGTTTTAGAATCATTAAAACAAAGAAAGTTTAGCGCCAACCACGACTTGATGTCCTCCAGACATGTTTGTAAACGATTTACAGACGACCCATCTTTCTTTTTAAGAGGAACATAAATCTGGCAGTCATCTGCATAACAGTGAAACGAGAGTCTGTGTTTTCTAAAAATTGAGCCCAATGGAAGTAAATAAAGTGAAAACAGGATAGGGCCCAGAATGGAACCCTGTGGCACTCCATGAGACAACGGAGCACGGGAGGACTCACAGTTTCCTAAGCGAACTGAAAAAGTTCGGTTTGTTAAGTAAGACCTGAACCATTTCAGAGCCACACCTGTTATACCGACACACTGCTCCAAACGTGAGATTAAAATTTCATGGTCTACAGTGTCAAATGCAGCAGTTAAATCGAGTAAAATAAGAATGACACTTTCACCAGAATCACATGATAAAAGTATATCATTAAAAATTCTTAAAAGTGCTGATTCAGGCATATGCATTGCTTTAAAACCAGATTGAAAAATCTCCTGAACATTTTGTGCATTCAAGTATGAGATCAATTGGTCATATACAATTTTTTCCAAGACTTTAGATAAAAAGGGCAGCTTAGATATTGGTCTAAAGTTCTCAACAGCGTTTGTATCTAGCCCAGGTTTCTTAAGAAGTGGTTGCACAATTGCATCTTTGAAATTCTTTGGAACCATACCTGAAGTAAGGCTGCTATTTAAAATGGTTAAAATAGTTGGACCTATGGTAGAAAAAACTTCTTTCAGAAAAAGGGGAGGGATAGGATCATAAGGTGAGCCTACAGGCTTTAAATGATCCACCACCTCCTGTAGAGAGTACTCCTGCAAGAGTAACCGACTCAAACTGTTGAAAGACAGCTGAGCAAATTGGAAGATCAGAGGGGTCAGATGTGGGCAAAATAATCTGCGCCCTAGCCGAGGCTACCTTGTTTATAAAGAAGTGCAGAAACCTTTCACACATTTCAAGTGAAGGCTCAAAACTAAGAGGGAGGGCTTAAAATAGTCTCGATTGACTTAAACAATATGTGTGGTTTCTGATGATTCACCATAATAATGTTTGCAAAGTGTTTCCGCTTTGCTTCTTTTATTGTAAGCTGATATAAGGCCCAGCACTCTCTTAAACTTTGTAAAGAGACCTGTAAGTTATCTTTTTTCCATCTCCGCTCAGCCCTACGACATTCACGCCTCGCAGCACGGGTTTCATCGTTCAACCAGGGTTCAAGCTTTGTCTTAGGATGCTTAATTTTTAGAGGGGCAACAATATCCAAGACAGTCTGACAAGTGGTATGAAACCAAAAACTGAGTTCCTCTACGTATTGGAGTGTCTCAGGAATGGAGAACTGATTATAGTAGGTGGAGAACCGTGCTGCCGTGGAAGAATTTAACAAACGAGATGTCTTTATGGATCATGCAAACAAGAATAGGACCATTTATTTCAAATAAACTACACAGAGTAGCTTTAAAAAGCCATCAGTTCTTACAATGAATAATCTGCATCACTACTGCCCTCTTCATTTGATTTACATAGCATACAATCGTGTCATCATGTACAATATTACTCAGTTGCCACATGAATAAAAATGAAAGATTCTTATAGTTATCTTTTTTTATACATACAATATATTTAAATGCAATGATATAAAACACATGATGTTGGTATATTTTGTATAATATATTTTTTTTCTCACTGTAGCACTTGAAGATGCAGTCGAGGCCCTGTCCAGCGGAGGCTCTATTGAGCTGCCACTCATTCGCCCCCAGCTCACCTTGCTGCAGGACTACAGCCAACCCCTGGAGCGCTTTGACGACTATGAAGATGACGAAGGGGAGCTGAGGGCTGAGAGTAACCTAGCGGAAAAATTTGGTGAGTTTCATCTCAAACCGCTGTTGATTTATTATCATTAACAGTAAACCTGCATCTGATTATATGGCTCCTGTGAAGCTGTCTAACAGACTTACTCAGTGATGGCAAGAACACATCACACGATGGGGGCAAATTATTTTGCTTCATGCTTCCAGAATGTTTGTACATCCTAATTAACTACCACAATGCCAGGCACGTTGAGGGTTATATAGTCTGGCAGCTGCTCTGAGTCTGAAGCAGGAAGTCAGAGGTTCTGCTTTTTGTCGCTCAAACGTGACAAAAAAAAAAACGTGCTGAACAAGCGATTTAATGTAACTGAAAGCTGAAGAGTAACACCTGCTAATATTTAAATGTATGATCTTTCAGTCCTAGTGCAATGCTTTCATTTATTACATTTGTGGTTTGGAGTTAGTGTACCAATAGAAATGTTTCTGAGGGTTAAATATCATGGAAAACACACAAAAAACATATTTTTATTAAAATGAGATTAAGCATAACTTGCACACTTAAAGTTGATTCTTGTGTTTTCAGTGTGCTTGGATGACACTTTTGGCAGCGACTGTAGTTTGACGTGCGACGACTGTTCTAATGGAGGAAAATGCAATCTGTGGAAAAATGGCTGCGATTGCCCCGACGGGTGGACGGGCATTATCTGCAACCAGAGTGAGGACTGAGCCCACAAACAAACACTGACCCTCCTCACACACACTGTCACGGGCCAGGCTGCACAGCCATGACAAAAAGCGAGATGCACACAAATGCTGCTTAAAACTGTTGTGTGTAGTTAACATGATCAATGGTGTAAATGAGTGCATGGGTGAGGAAATGGTGTATGCAAAAAAATCCAACCGCACACCAAAGAACCAACCAAGCTAAGAAGGGTATCTTACAGTAACTGAGCTTTGAGGGCTTTTATAGAGCACTGGCATGCTGGGCCCAGGTGTTGCCAGTGTCACTGATGGGAAACGAGCCACACCAATCCTGCAATGTCTCCAGATGAGACGTGCCACACACAGGCCGAAAGGAAAGCAGGGTAGAGTGGGTCATCACAACAAAAACACCCATGGAAACCTGTCAACCTTGACTGTTTAAGCTGTAATGGATCCTTTTTTATCTTTCATCCCCACAGCGTGCGCTGAGGGACATTTTGGCAAAAACTGCTCCTTCTCCTGCAAGTGTAAAAATGGTGCCAGCTGTGACCCCGTCAACGGAAACTGCCGCTGTCCTCCTGGTGTGAGTGGAGACTTGTGCCAGGACGGTGAGACGCTTCTCTTTGTGTCTTCACTTAATGCAGGTTTTCCTGCTAAGATAAAATCTAATTATTTTAAAGGCACACTAGATATCTTGCATTTACAGAGAAGTATTTTTTTTGGTTCAGGTTGTCCTAAAGGCTTCTATGGGAAGCAGTGCAACAAGAAGTGTAATTGTGCCAATAATGGACGGTGCCACCGCACCTACGGAGCGTGCCTGTGTGACGCCGGACTCTACGGACGCTTCTGTCATCTCAGTGAGTCCCACCGCTTACGCGTCAACAGCTTCTCATGCCGAGCTACAAATTACAAAAGGTCAGGCCTGCTGCTACTTTCACTGTGACTTAAGTATCCATGATTCCTTCATCTTCGCCTTCAGCGTGTCCCAAGTGGACTTTTGGACCCGGCTGTTCTGAAGAGTGTCAGTGTGACCAGCAGAACACTGTCGAGTGTCACCGCCGCTACGGCACCTGTGTCTGTAAAGCTGGTTACCATGGTAACACCTGCAAGGAAGGTGAGCACAGTCACAAAGCACAAGTTGTGTTTGTGTCTTTATCTGTATTCTTGTTGTTTATTACAATTATACAAATACAAAACTCAGAAACTGCAACTTCCACTGGAAGGGCAAGAGCTATACCGAAACTTTGATGTTTTATTCTGTTAATATGGGGATTTAGTGCAATATGTTAATCTTTTTGAAGTCTTATAATGCTGTTTTTTAGTAAACAAGGAGAGTGCTTATGTCCCCCAATGACTTATATTTTGCTTGAAAGTTTGAAGATAATTCAGGGGAACCTAGAGCTTTTTCCTAATTTCTGTGACCTTAAGTTTTGACCTATGACCTTTGACCTTAAAGCAATACATACTAAAATAGTGTATTGTATCATCTTTACCCATACAATTGGAGCAGAATTGTCAGAAATCTTTTGCTTTTAAAAGCTGTAAAAACTTGAGATTTTCAGATATATTCATGCAGTGTGTGATTTTTGAAAAAATGTATGGTGTCACTGTGACACCATACATTGTGTCACAGGATGTCGTACTGAAAAAATAAAAAGTGTGTTTTACAGCTTGCTCCATGCTCTTTAATATGACACATTACTCGGTGTGGTTTTCCTAAAAAAAAAATTCAAGGTCCACTTTGACCTTGGGCGCTAACAATGAAGGTCAAGATCAAATACCAACCTAGGTACTCGTGTCCCCCGTGGCCTAGTATATTGTTGTGAAGTTTGAAGATGATACATAAAAAATTTGTGGATGATATAAAGTTTCGACTGATTTTCACATTTGGTGTTATTTGTATCGAGCTGACACAAAGGAAATAGAAAAAATGTATATAGTTGTAAGTCTTTGTTACTGCAATCCAGTATTTGTTTCAGTGACACTATAATGCAAATGTCCTCTCAGGCTAAAATTGTCCACACTTGCAAAGTTCTGAAATATCTGATAATATAACACAAATAGTTCAAATTCATTTTACATTAAGCCACATTGTCCATATATAAAGTAATTTGCTGATCAGGCCTCACTCTGGATCCAACTGTTGTCACTATAAAAGATGTTTAACACTCTGACTGAACAGGCAACCCTGTAATGTATTGACAATTCCCAGATTCCTCACCAACTTTTCACATTGTCTTTAGAATGCAAGCCAGGCACTTATGGAGCCGGCTGTGAGAGGAAGTGTGCCTGTCCCTCAGGAGTGTCGTGTCACCACGTGACCGGAGAGTGCCAACGAAAATGCCCTCCAGGTGTTCATGGGGAGAACTGCGATCAAGGTGGACGGCTTGATTTTTGCATGCTTTAGGCTTATTTGTGTTTGTTTTCATGGTCCTGCATTGACACGAATCCTTCCTGCGTGTCCACTGTCAGCCTGTCCAGAGGGAAGATTTGGGCCCAGCTGTGTTCACTCTTGTAACTGCACCGGCGCACCATGTGACAAAGTGACGGGACAGTGTCAGTGTCCAGCAGGCACATCAGGACGCCACTGTGAAAACTGTGAGTGCTTACATTTTTTTATATAAATAAAAAAAACCTAAACAATTGACTTAAATTTTACATGATAAAAATCATGAATATGTTCATGATGATCTTTGCAGTGTGTCCGGAGGGTTTCTGGGGTCTAGGCTGTGGAGAGATCTGCCCGGGGTGTGAGAATGGCGGCATATGTGATAAACACAACGGATCGTGTAACTGTCCTGCAGGATTCATGGGAAGACTCTGCCAAAATTGTGAGTAGCAGCATTTTAGGGAAAGTTTCCATAGCAACAGGCACTAAACAGTGAGCCGGATGAGAAGGACGACAGCACTGTGGAATATTAAAATGATGCAGTTTGGATGTGAAGTGAAGGAACATGGTAGAAATCAGAAGGGTAATTTTCTACAAATTCATATGCTTGAAGCCATGTTTTCACTGGAAGAAGAAATATAACTCCACTTCCACTAACCGCTGGCTCTTCAGTGTTCACTCACGGCTGAATGGCAGTGAAGAAATGTCATGGGAACTTGGTGCTTTTCTCATGTAGTTTGGAGCAGATGGCTGTGGTAGATCAGTCTTTTTTTCTTTCTTTCATGCAGTGTGCCCGAGTGGACGTTTTGGTCAAAAATGCCAGATGAAGTGCATCTGCGAGAACAACGCTCGCTGTGACCCTGCGAGTGGGCGGTGCACCTGTGCTCCTGGTTGGACTGGGCACAAATGCAGGAAAGGTATCATACTGAAGCACGGAAGCAATCGCTGCTGAGCTAAACAGAAGGAGACGTATATGTGGAAAAACCAAATACAAAAACCTGAGCTCATTTATATGATTGTGTTGCAGCTTGTGATGCGGGACACTGGGGGGCCGACTGTTCACAAATCTGCGACTGCAGAAACGGAGACGGAAGCTGTGACGCTGTGACAGGCCAGTGCAACTGCGAAGCTGGTTTCACTGGAACGCACTGCCATCAGAGTATGTTATTATAGGTTTTTTTTTAAAGTGACTATACTTTAACTTTCTCACTATACTCACTATTTAAATAATGCTTACAGTACATCCTCAGATTGGTGCCCACATTTCTCCAAGTTAACTTATTCTCACATGTGCAGCGATCATGCTTTGGTGCTTTCTGGAGGTAGCACAAAGTAACATTGTTAAATGCTCCTTGTATAATTTGTGTAATATGTCAGTGTGGTCTGTTACATCATATTTTGTAACTGTGCTGTATGTGATATTCCTTCAGAGTGCCCAGCAGGTCTGTTTGGTCTCGGGTGCCGCCATCGGTGTCAGTGTGAGAACAACGCATTGTGCGACCATGTGAGCGGAGCTTGTACCTGCCAGAGGGGATGGACGGGGACCTTCTGTGAAAAGCGTAAGAGGAGCTGCTTGATCATGAAGCCAAATTCTCTTACTTAGCATGTATGTATGGCAGTAACAGAGAGTCTTTACATCTGTGTGTGCGTTCTAGCATGTCCTGGGGGTTTCTACGGTTTGGACTGCCAGGAGAAGTGTTTGTGTCAAAACGGTGCGACGTGTGATCATGTCAGCGGCGTTTGTTCCTGCCCCGCTGGTTGGATCGGTCTGTTCTGCAACCTGAGTGAGTAACAGGTGCACCACAGAGACTCGTTTAACTTAACAGATGCGGTCCAGTGTTGTAGGAAAGAAAAAGGTGAAATCAAAGACTCAGCTTGTTTGTATCGTTGTATCTGTTGGCGCTTCATATGAAGTGAGGACACCTTTCAGACGCTGAATCACAGTAGAACAAAAGCACGCTTGGTTTCAGAGTTATTTGGGAAAGCCCATCCCGGTCACACATGAGAAAGTACCAACCTGATGTTACCCATGCAGAAGCCGGTATTATTTACCAGATACTGGAATTTCCACTTTTGATCAGCAGGGTTCAACAGGAGGTAATGATATTGTTTGTCTCTCACGTGGCAGCGTGCCCAGCTGGTTTCTATGGGGAAGGATGTAACCGAAACTGTAGCTGCCGTAACGATGGCATCTGCCACCCGGCCAGTGGGCAGTGTGCATGCACGCCGGGCTGGACCGGACCCAACTGCACAAAAGGTGAGTTTATACATCAGAGAGAAGTGATCACCTGTACAACAGGTAAAGAACAGGTCACAAGATGTTTGTTTTTGGGTTGTTTTTCTCAGAGTGCCCTGCTGGGTTTTATGGAGCAGACTGTCAGCAGCGATGCTTGTGCCAGAATGGAGCCACTTGTAATAAGACCAGTGGAAAATGTGCATGCGCCAGCGGCTGGACAGGCACAGCCTGTGAACTGGGTAAGACTGAAGGATGGTGTGAGTAAGAGTCTCCATGTGTTACCACTAAAGCACTCTCACATGGATCAGGAAAAAAAACTGATTTATTGTAACTTGAGTCTTATTTTTGTACTTTTGGCTGTCGCTAATAGAAAAAGAAGAACACTATGCTGAAATCTAAAAAATGCTGACATAAATCAGTTCAGTTCATTTTATTTATATAGCACCAAAATTACAGCAACAGTCGCCTCAAGGTGCTTTATATTATTAAGGTAAAGACCCAACAATAATACAGAGAATACATAAAAAACCCAGACAATCAGATGATACCCTATCAGTGAGCACCTGGCAACAGTGGGAAGGAAAAACTTCAATTAAATAGGAATAAATCTGCAACAGAAGCAGGCTCTGGGAGGGGCAGCCACCTGCTGCAACCGGCCAGGGATGAGTGGCGAGAGACAGGATAAAGACTGTGGAAGAGCCAGAGATGAATAATAACTATTAAATGCAGGGTGATGTATAAACACAGAGAGTGAAAAAGGTTTGTGAAGAGGAAATACTTACCGCACGATGTCCAGCAGCCTAGGCCTATTGAAGCGTTAGGGGATTCAGGGTCACCTGATCCAGCTCTAACCACATGCTTTATCAAAAAGAAAGTTTTAGGCCAAACTCAGAGCTGGAAGCTGAAGGCTCTGCTTCCCATTCTACTTTTAAATATCCTAGAAACCACAAGTAAACCAGCAGTCTGAGAGGGAATCGTTCTGCTGAAGTATTACAGTACTGTAAGGTCTGATTATTCTTAAAATTAGATTCTGGATTTAACAGGGAGCTAATGAAGAGAAGCCAATATGGGAGAAATATGCTGTCTTTCTAGTCGCTGTCAGCGCTCTCGCTCCAGCACTTTAGATCAGCCTGAAGCCTTTTTGGGGAGCTTTTTGGAGCCCGATAATGATGAATTACAAGTCCAATCTAGATGTAATAAATCATGAACTAGTTGTAAACCCAGTGAGGTTAAGCCTGTTTATCTGAACAATTTCATTTGAAGCTAAAATTGAAAAATGAGCATGTTTGAAATGTTATAAATAATCCGTCACCGTGCAGGAAAACCGCTCACAGGTGTGACTGTCCTTTGTTTTAGTCTGCGTGGCCATCTTCTTGCTTGTGTTTCTCATTGTTACCATATTTCCAGATTGGAGCAATTTTCTTTTTGGATACTCGTTATTTGTGCTGATAAGAATGACATTCAGAGATATACAAAACACACCAACCCCCGAAAAGATTGACTGATTTACCAACATCAGGATCTCATACAGATCTGGATGTATATATATTCACACCTCTGTTTTTAATTCCAGCTAAAGCAGAAGATCAGCCCGTGAACTAGCATCCTTATGAGACTGTACTTCTCTATAGCGGTAATGTGATCATTTGACATAGCTGTATAGATTCTTATGTGGTAATTCAGCCTCATCTAGTTCCAAACCACCCCCTGAAGCCACAGAGACGTCTGATTTTTGTGAAGCTGCAGTGATGTTGGTTAGTCACGACAGAAACGCAGAAGAATAAAATCACCTGAACCTTGAAGTAAACATTTAAAACAGTGCCTGTGGTTGTTTTACTTTGCTCAGGAAATGCATGAGACTGAGTTCAATTTGCTGCCTTAGCTCATTTGTTTTTGCCTGCAGTCTGGTTGTTTGCTGGCAGCGAGCGCATTTCTGCACCACAGACCGTGCTCCTCTGCAAAAGTCTCTGTCGACCTGGCGATGACATTCCAGCTCCTTCTCCCTCTGAGCTCCACATCACACACTATCCTCCCTCTGTGCCTGTTACAACCTTTCCCCATCAGGCTGTGCCAGGCCCAGCCCCCTCTTTGCGCTCAGGAAACCTCTAATCCTGTCGCTGGAATGTCTTCCCCCTCCAAACTCTGTGGCCACTACCTGTGATTGCCAACTTCATACTCAGTCCAATTATAAACTGTTGGGGGAAAAAACGAAGCCATTTTTGAACTCCTCAGCAGAAATGTGACAGAGCAACTTCCCCTTTTGTGCACTGTTGAAATCAAGATGTCTCTGTTCTTTCTCTTCGTCTGTCTCACTTGTGTTTCTTGCTGTGCACGCTGCTCTGTGTTTACACAGAATGCGTGACCGGCCGATTTGGGGCGGACTGCCAGCAGCGGTGTGAATGTGAGAACGGCGGCCAGTGTGACAGACGGACTGGACGGTGCGGCTGCAGCGCTGGCTGGATTGGAGAGCGCTGTGAGAAAGGTGAGACCGCGAGTGAAAAACGAACTCACCTACAGAAATTTTGACGTCATGGGGAAGTGCTGCACTGTGGAAACTCTACCACTCTGATTGCAGTTCTGAGGGGTTTTGTTAATTATAGCCTCTCATTTGCACATTTTTCTGCTCAGCGTGTGATGCTGGACTGTTTGGCGTCGGCTGCCGGGAGCGATGCCAGTGTCTCCATGGAGCTTCATGCCACCATGTCACCGGAGAGTGCCAGTGTCCACCAGGGTGGAGAGCGAAGCTCTGTGATAAAGGTAAGAGCCCACAGTCAAGGAAAATCTCGTGCTCTTGCAACCTCTAGTGGGCGAAACTTGCACTGTTTCAATGATTAACTCTATATTTTAATATTTTTGCATTCAAGGGCAGAATAAGGGAAAACGAAACGATTTCGATTGAGCTCCTTGACCTATTTTCGCATTTTTTATGCAAGTTTTCATTTTTTTCTGAGCTGTAGTTGTGCATGTTTATCCCTTTAATTCATTTCTTATTAAATATAAGGCACACAGGTTTTATTCCAGTCCATTTATCGTGGCCATGTCCACCTACTGTATGTTACTCCTAATTGCACGTGTGGCCTATAAGAGTGAACACTCCTATGCGACTCCTTTTCTCTTTTTTTTAACTGTTTTAATTCCCATGAAGAGTTAAAACTGGGACATGCAGAACTAAATGTCGCATTCTCTTTTCCTTCCACATCCTTCAGCATGTTTGCCGGGTACATTTGGAAAGGGCTGCATGCAGCGCTGCAGCTGTGCACAGGGCACGTCCTGCCACCACATCTCTGGAGAGTGCGGCTGTCCTCCCGGATTCACTGGCAACGGCTGCGAACAGAGTGAGCTCCCCAGGACTAACTTTTTCTGACAAATTACATTCAATGCCACAGTCCTTCCTAAGGATTATAAACACTGCAAAATTAAAGAGACATTTCTGGTGCCTCAGAAAGTAAAAATGTCTTTAAGCATACTGTTTATTAATTATTATAATGAACCTTTCCTTTTTATCAGCTTGTCTGCCTGGAACCTTTGGGCAGAACTGTAACCAGGTCTGTCAGTGCTCTGAGACAAATCAGCTCTGCCACCCGGTGTCTGGATCATGTTACTGCGCTCCAGGTTACCACGGCCCCAAATGTGCTCAAAGTATGCATAAACAGCATATTCATACATAAACACTAAACCAAGGGAGCATAATAAAACATTTTTACCCCTTTTATTATTCATTTTTAGTCTGCGGAGAGGGTCGGTATGGTCCAAACTGTGAGAGAGAGTGTCAGTGCGAGAATGGAGGGAAATGCATTACTTTCACTGGAGCCTGTGAATGTCCAGCAGGATTTATAGGACCGCGCTGCAACATCAGTGAGTCCGAGTCAAACTTTGATGATGACGTTAATTAAATAAATAAGTGTTACGGTGTGGAGTGAAAAGGGTGTGATGCATCCTTGTGGTCACAGCGTGTCCAGCTGGGCGCTACGGTGTCAACTGTGTCCGGGTGGCATTGTGTGGAGAGGGAGCCCAGAATGACCCGGTCACCGGTCGATGTGTGTGCGCCCCCGGACGCAGAGGAGAGGACTGTGGAAATGGTGAGCTTTCATTATTGCTGATACATTTGTGTTGTATGGCCTGTGAGCTAGATCTCTGGAAACAGGCCCTCTGTTGATTTCAAACTCTTCTTTTATGTTTCCATTCATGTAATAAGGGCTGTGTAAGTATTATATCATATATCCAGCTGTAAATAGTACTAGGACAATAGAGGTACAACAAGACGGTGGATAAGTTGTCTATATAGAAAAGGCACCCTAGAAAGGCTGAGTCACTCTGAAAGACTATTTGTATATTTCATCATCTACAGTACATCATTTAATGAATAGAAAACTTGAAGTCTGTAAATAAAAGACAAGGCTGAAAACTAATACTGAATGGCGTAATCTTCTGAGATTCCGCTTTTAAACAGTGCACAGGAACAGCACTGGCGTTCACTCTGCTAGACCTCATTGAATGTGTGGGGTTACGTGGGGGGGCTTTAGTACACATAGCATGGGATGATGTCTCTTTCAAGGCTCTGCTTATTTCAGCAACAGTGACGAACTCCATTCTTCACTTATTACAGGAGCATGAATCCACAGTAAGAGACTGGGTGCTAACCTGGCCCTCCCACAGTCCACACCATTGAAAACATTATGAAAATACAACAGGAGGCTCCAGATTACTGTTTACCTGTAATCCTTTATAATGAGCAAGAATAGAAGACTGTGCTTTCAGAGCTACAGCATGTTATGACACTTGCCTGGATATTTTCTTAAGTTTAATTGGAGTGTGTGTTTGCCTCAGGCTGCCCTGCAGGCTGGTTTGGGGCAGAATGTGCTCAACGCTGTAACTGCAGTAATGGAGGCGTGTGCGACTCTGTGACCGGCAATTGTACCTGTGGTCTGGGCTGGACTGGTGCACACTGCAACAAAGGTGATCACCTACTCTTTTAAAAAAAACATCAAAATATTGTATTATTGCATCTGTCCATTACCACATATTTGATCTGTTGTAACATGTTGAATCTAAACATAATCAGGTGTCACAGCGAGTCATGTCCTCTGTTTTATTCTTCCTGTCCCAGAATGTCCCGCGGGAAGATTTGGTGCCAACTGCCAGCTGAAATGTAGCTGTCAAAATAATGGCACTTGTGACAGAGTGACGGGGACGTGTCAGTGCGGTCCAGGCTACTATGGGCATCTATGTGAACATGGTGAGAACTGAACACGCACACAAACACAAAGAATGACCTCCGTTGTTGTCCAAAAACATATCAGTAAGTCATGTAGTTGCACAACATCCTGCTCTGTTAATGCTTTTTGTATATGTTGTATTTTTTTATTTTTATATTTTCTGTTCACGGTTGCTGAAGTTTTGAATGAAGTCAAGGCTGTGTGAGAGATTGCAGTACATGTAGTGAAGAAGAATGTACACATGAAGCACCTCAGTAGTATTTAAGGTCCTGATGGGATCATTCATGCCGATGCACAGATGTCACAGTAGAAGAAGTCTTTATAAAATCCTGAAATTTAACTTGTATTTATCTGAACACACTGAACATCAAAAGGCTTCGAAGGTTTACATTTCGATCAAATCAGCCCAGCATTTGTACTCTAACCTTAAAGCTCCACTTTAAAGGTGTCAGATTTGAGCCCTTAAGTTTACAGTCATTTATTAATTAATGCACAGGATTTAAACTTTAAAGGTCGACTTTTATTCTCCTCCCATGAATCCCCCTCCCTCCCAAACTCGTTAGCCTGCCCCCCTGGTTTCCACGGCCCGCTGTGTCGGATGCAGTGTGACTGTATGAACGGCGCCTCCTGTCACCCGGTGTCGGGTCAGTGTATCTGTTTTCCAGGATTTCACGGAGCGCGCTGTCACAGAGGTCGGTCTGATCTGTTCTCCCAGTTGAAATCAAAGAATAACTGGCGTGTTTTTGCCTATTTTATTCTCATGTTTTCAATCATTCACTCAGCGTGCGAACGGGGTCGCTACGGTCAGGGCTGCGTCCACATCTGTGACTGTGAAGACGACGCTCAATGTGATCCTGTGTCAGGAAGGTGCCTCTGCTCCTCGGGGAAGACTGGACCCAGATGTGACATTGGTAATCTCTCACGCATTTTTGAGAATACACAGCCATCAAACGCGTACTGCATTTCATCAGTGACATCACTTTCAGCTGATGTGCCTTCATTACTCATTAGCAATGATGAGTTATGCAACAGAGATGCTGCTATGATGAATGCACTGTATTTACTTCAGCATACATGTGATGATGGCAGTCACATACACAATCAGCTTGTTCCTTTAATATGGATGGAAGAGACGAGTATTTCAGAGAAATAAGTGGAAGAATTTGTTCAGGTGACGGTTAAGATGAAAGGCTACAAAAGCAACTATGATATAGAAATTGGAGAATGTAGTAAAAACACCCCAAAGCTACACGTGTATGCTGGGCCGGTGGAAGGAGTGAAACTCTTGCATTGGCCAATTCTCCAGCTTAGACCCTAACCCAAACTGATTTGGTTTAAGACTTGAAGAGAGCGAGTGTGACTCACTGCAGCGGCTAGCCTGAACTAGCTTGCAGGCGTCACATACACACACAGCTTTCTTACCAGTAAAGGTATTATTGTATAAATGCACGTAAAGAGTTGGTAAAATAGACTTTTAGTAAATACTTTGATGCCTAAAAATGGCTCCTGTCATATATAGTGCCCAGCTACATTTAGAAACAGAGGAAAACCGATATTACAATATGAAAAGACAAAATCAGAGACATTATTCATAATTTAATTAAATTACCATATGCACCAAAATTGCAAAATATTTGGAGATATAGTGGGCATTCCTTGTGTTGCACTGAATATTTTTGGATATTAGTGTTAAAAAGTGTTTGTTTTATATTATTTGAGAACAAGATTTGACATTTTTATATTTTGACCTCAAATGAAAACATATGAAGCAAAAATGTGTTTCCCTCCACTGTCAGCATGTAATATACGCTGATCAGGCATAACACTGAGTGGTTGGGATGTGTTGGGAGCCAGTGAACATTTTGTTCTGAAAGCTGTTTTAGAAGCAGGAAAGATGGAGGCATAAGGATTGGTGTGAGTTTGACAGGAGCCACATTGTGACGGCTTGATGAGTGACTCAGAGCATCTCTTAAAACTGCAACTCCTGTGAGGTGTTCATGGTCTGCGGTGGTCAGTATCTATCTAACATAGTCCAGGGAGAAGTGAACCAGCGACGGGTCATAACGTTGCGCTGGGTCGGTGTACAAGCCTATTAAACTCGTAGGGTTTTAAGGGAATTTTGAATCCTTAATGTAGCCAATACAAAAAAGATGATGTGAAGTCAGCAGTACTTCTGTTTGAAGTACTTTTCTACTAAAATTTAAATCCAGTTTCCTATGTTTAAGAGCTTTGGCTAACATTCACACACTCATGCTTCCTGGATGCATCTGGGAAAACTAGCCCAAGGATATGTCTACATGCAAACCAGGGAAACTGGGGATCAAACCACTGACCCTTCAACCAGTAGGCATCCCACTTTACCTCCTGAGCCACAGCTGCCCCGTAAACAATACTTGCGCTCGATATTTGAGTAAATGTACTGCGCCCTCGCCATTTTGTAGCTTTATTAAACTGCTTGGATTTTGCTTTTCACCGTTGGCTGTCAGACTGCAGAGAGAATCGTTACGGGCCTGACTGCTTAGAGACCTGCGAGTGCGAGAACAGGGCGCAGTGCGACCGTCGCAACGGCCGCTGCGACTGCCTGCACAGCTGGATTGGACCGTCCTGTCAGGAAGGTACAGCAGTGACTAACACACACTCACACACACCCTGCCGTTTTAACACTTACGTCATGAAAATATCCACACGGAGAGCAGGTGAAGGCCTCCGCTCGCCCTCGAGTGAGAAAAGAAGTGACAGATCTGCTGACCTGGTGAAATGGGAGTAAGTAACCAAGTGTAAGTGCTGACAGTGTTTAGTTATTGCCTGTGAGGGGCAGAGCTGCAGAGGCTGCACTTTCCACTTGTTTGGGGGTTGTTATTCTGATCAAATGTGAATGCTGTGCGTTTGCTGAGCTGGATTTCTCAGCTCGTTGTGTCCGTCGCCTCAGGTGGACCTCCGCGCCTCACCTATGGGAGCAGCTCAAGACAATCACGGCACGACAACTCATTATAGCAGCTCCAACCAGCATGAAATCTCAACTGGGACAGGAGTTTTAAACTGAAGTGACTCCAGTGAGTGAAAGCTCATGACAGGGAACTGTAGCAGCTGGGAGATTCATGGAAACGGACGCTCTGATGAGAACTGCAGTTCCATGTTTGCACCCGTCTGGATGATTTTTTTTTTTTTTGTGCCAAAGTGTCCTTTGAACTGTTGGGGTTAAACTGTCACTTGCAGGTTGTGATTTCCAAACATAACCCGTCTCACCTTCAGGATAAGCATTTCTTCTTCCAGAGTGCAGTGCGAGGAAGTCGCGGTCAGGTTTGCTGCACTTTCAGCCCATTGTGTTTTTATATGTTTGCCCTCAAAATACAGCGGAAGGTACTGTATAAGAAAAATACTCTACTTTTGTAAAGATGTTGGCGATATTACTGAATATGATGCAGTTCTGTCATTTCTATGAAGTTGTTTTCAGTCTATACAACATGAAGTATGACCCTTGGGTAAATGGTGCTATGATGCTTTACTGTAAAACAGATTCTATTGATCCTCACAAGCTTTATGCTATATGACAGTAAAGCACACTCCTGATGACTACACATGCTGTAATGACAGTTTTTAAAGTTCAATGTAAACCACTTCAGATCATTTGCACCTCCTTCAGGATTTTTATTTTTTGTATAAATTGCCTCATATTTATATTTCATAAATAAGTCATAAATGCATCTTTTGTTTTCTACTGGATAGAAGAGGCTTGGACGCTCTAACAAATCCAAACATTATGAATAAAGATGCCAAAATAAAAACAGACACAAGTTGGTGGTTTTTAACCATTCTTATTTTTATCATTAATTCATTTTCATTGAAGATCATAAGCTGTACATCCTGTCTAAATCTCAGATTCAAGCACAGTGCAGATAGCAACGCCTGCAAAATGAAATCAAAATGAAAAAAGGCAAAGGTGATCACAACCAGAAATATATACAAAGGTCAGAGTATGTACAGGAGATACCAGGCTCTCAATACGTCGTCTTCAGGGTGAATTCCACACACTGTTGCATTTGAGCATCATAATGCACACACAACACAAAGATTGCTTCTTTTTGTCAGTCTTCAAATCAATACAATACCGATAGGAAAAATGCAGCATGATGACAAAAATAAAAACAGTTCTCTTAATTCTCTCTACTGCATTAAAGGCTAGAACATAAAAATATATTCTCTGTATAACCTAGAACCTTCTGTAAAATAAGCTCTATTCATCTGTGGGTCTGTTTCATTTGTGAACTAGTCGTTAACATGTTAGAACAGCAAATATGATGAAACTAGGACCTCTTAAAGCATTATTTTCTCCTACATGGGTGAGGGCACCAGACAAATACACACAAGCTTCAAAAGTTTCAGTTATTTCTACGTTGTGCACGTGAAGCTCGTTACGACACAGCATCTGTGTCGAGCGGGTCGGCACGCTGGGACACAACTGATGGTCAAACTAAATGCACAGCGATAAAGTTCAAAGGGAAAGTCTGACATCTTTAGGGGGGGAAATATGCCACGTCGGCATATTTGCTGCACAGAGACTGGAAACAGCCAAACTGCTTTTCTCATCATCAATAATACATTTAGAAAAGAAATGATTCCTGAAAATAAGCGTGTCACGCCTTGCCACTGCAGCCTTAAATTATTTGTTACGTGGATGGAGAAACAGCACGGTCCTCGCTGCCACGGGAGCGCCGAGCCGTCCTCGACTCAGGTAACGACACCGTCACTTCACCTGTCTCCCCTTTCCTCTGCTCCCCTCCATGTGTCCGTTTATCCAGCAGAGCAGAGATGCACCCACACAGATGGTGAAAGGGAGAGCACAGGATGAAAGTGCACACACAGCACGGACTTGACTGCACACTCAAACACCCGATTATGTGTTAAATAAACCAGGTTCCCAACTGAGAGTCTGAAAAGTTATCCTTACAATATCTCAATCAGACAGTCCTTGGTGAACACAGTACGAACCTTTGAACGAGGCTAAAACCCTCTGACTACCCTTATCTGTAAAGCTTAATAATGAATGGCTAATATGTTCTGTACAGAAGAGAAAATGAGTGTCTTCTGGTTTCCAGTCTGTGTGTTGAGCTAATATCAGTTCAGTATCAGACCTTTTGTAATTTTGGGTGAGAAAAAGCACATTTCCCAAAATGTCAGACTCAACCTTTTAAATCTCAGACTTCTTCTCCGCTCCCTGCAGATGGAAATATTAAGACACAGAAACTCCACAGACTAATGAACAAAATGTTCTTATCTTTTTTTTTTTTTTTTTAATTCTGAGAAAACAGCATCAGCTTGTGCCTGTTATTATTTACTCAGACTTACAAGAGACACGGCAAATCAGCCGTATTCAGGGATCAACTAATACAACAGCACGGGATTAGTTCAGTTGTCCCCCAATCCCTCACACCTGAACTCACTCACACACTCTCACACTCTCGCACGCACGCACGCACCAACAGCAGATCTTGAATCACTTTGCTGTGATTTAGGAGTAATACTCAAGCAAAACCTCATCCACACAAACCCCACAGTGATGTTTATCCCCTCCACTCTAGCTGAGCAGCTTCACCTCATTCATATCATTCACACTTATATAAGTTATGTTAATTTGCACTTGTTTTTTCCTTCTAAGAATCAACAGTTTATCAACTGTTAGTAAAGACTTGTTATCTACACGTGTTGGTAAGCTTGAAAAGCATCACCTTGTTTGTCCCATAGGTACTGTAGGCTGGGTGAAGAGGGTCCATGCTTAGAAGATGTAACATGCTTTCCACTTGTGCTTTAATCACAGTAAGAGAGCACCCAAAGGACAACAAATGATACAGGGCGTTGTCAAAATGTTTGCAATAATACTTCTGACGCGTCTCGGGGCGTCTGCCGCCTGAAACAAACCTTACTGATCCTAAAGCACTTAGTTGTACTACGCATTCTGTATATGAAGGACATACTTGTTAACTAGTGTAACAGCTCGGTCAAGTAAAGATATATTATGGAGTAAAGTCCATACCATAGATAGATTACAAGCTGGACAGCACATGCGTCAAGATGATTTCTATAATCTTGTAATAGTGAAACGTTGGGTTGTTTACTCAAAGAAAGAAAGAAAGAAAAGAAGAAGATCTTTGGCTCAAGCCACACTAAAGTGTCCACACATGAGACGAAAACAGATAACTAAATACAACCTCCTGACTTTGTGCACGCCAACACACGACTGAAACTGCCTGCTCCGTTCCCTGAGCTGCTGCCACTCGCCAATTAACCAGACACACGACTCCTTCCCCCCCAGTCAGGGAGCAACAAACACCACTTCCACCACTCAGCGGTCCAGTTTATACCGGGGACACATGACCAGCGCAGAGAGGCAGCTGTCGATCTGCTCGTCTACAAGCCCAAAGCACAGTTTGATGCAACTCTAAATAAGGCAAAATACTTGAACTGAATTTGATTGAGGAGAAGTTTCCATGAGATGTTGAGCCAACACTGATATGAATATTCCCTGTACACCAAAATCCTCAGCCTGAAAAAAAGCGAGAAAAGCGGCCGGGAAGCACAGTGAAGCAGGCCGCTGCGTTTGATATAACACGACTGCAGTTCCTGCTGTTAGGGAGGAATAAACTGCTCATCTCTTCAGTGGCACGCAAGTTGCCCAGACACATCAGCCTGGCTCCTAAGCTCCATCATGGCGGGTGGTTCACTGTAAGGACGGAAGCCCTGATGACTTCAGAACGTCAGAGCCACGCTTACACAGAAGGAGCATCGGAGCAGTAGGCTGGACAAACGCACTGCCAGTGAAGAAACAGAGGATGAAGAGAGGGAATTATGAAGAGGCGATGTGATTCTATAGTGCAATGGCTGTGAGATAAGACTGTTGTAATACCCATCCTCTCTCCTCTTTGAAACTGCCTTCCAACACCTTTACTGACTGTACTAAAGTGCTGATTGAAGCCCGTGAGGAGGCTCTGGTAATGTCGACAACACTTTCAGAGAAATCTTGACGGATTTGGACAGTACACAGGTGTTTGTAAACAGAACGTCCAAACAACGAATGCATGGCTATGGTACATGTGCAACAATAGTTCTCGTGTATTCATACAGCATGAATTTCATCTTCCTTTTAGTTGTATTCGGTTTTAAAAAGAGAAAAAAAAATAGAAAGGAAAAAAAAAAAATCTGGCTGCCAAGCAAGCGTGTGCTTATTTAATTTTTTTAATAAATGTATTTTTCTCTATAGTTTTAAAATACGTTCAGCTGAATTGAATGTATAACTAATTTAAATATGAGCGCATATCTCTAACCTCTCTTTTTCCATGTTTGTGTCTTTCTTTGTCAATCCTGTCATTTCCAGTGGAGGTGACTGTATTTTTTCCCCCTTTTCTTATCTTATCCCTGTAACTCTAAATGAGGTGCCCTGCGTGGCCTTGGTGTGGCCAGACTCATGCGCCAGGGTCTCACTCAGTAAAAGCTCAAGCAAACAGAGGATCAGGCAAAGGTGGGGCACTGCGGCTGCAGGCCGGGTGCAGCCCTGCCGGGCGGGGCCGTGCCACGCGTTAGGAGCGGTAGTCCTTTTTACTGTACGGCTTGTTCCCCAGGATGCTGTCCACCTCGTGTGTGATGGATGACGACAACTTTGGAAGAACCTACGACACGACAGAAAGACAAGAGGTGAACGCACTGCAGTCGCCATGGTGTGTTGCAGTTTCACATCGCTACCTATAGAGAGTGTTGAAAGGATTTTTACAAACAATCTCAACGTTGCAATCTCCAGTCCAGCTCAAAATCCAAAAACAGAAGTGGCATGTGTTTATTTTTTACTTTATTTCTTTGTTGTTTTATATATTAGCTTTATGCACAAGTTTTTATCTTTATAGAAACAGCGATATGTAAAAAGGCTTCAGTTCTAATAAATTCCAGAAACGTTGGGATGCTGGTAAAACAGACATTTTAGTATTTCATGAAAAATATTAACTCATTTTGAAGAAGACTTTGAAGAAACAGCAGGTAGTTTTATTGGTAACAGGTCAGGTCTAACGTGACCCTGTATAAACAGAGCAGCCTCTTAGAGAGGCAGAGTTTCAGCAGTCTGAACAAAACTGTGGAACAAGTTCAAAATAAAGTTCTTTAATGTAAAATTGTGAAACCTTTGAATAAGAATATGGAGAAATCTCTGTGCGCAGAGGACAAGGCTAAAAATCAGTACTGACTGCCCATGATCTTCACGTCCTCGGGCAGCACTGCACTAAAATCAGGCATTCTGTCATGGAAATCACTGGATGGACTTCCAGAAATCCCCGTCTGTGAACAGAGTTCATCATGCCATCCACAAATGCAGCTTAAAGCTCTCATGCAAAGAAGAAGCCATATGTGAACATGAAACAGGAATACTGGCGTCTTTTCTGGTGCAAAGCTCGACCTGTCTGCAGACAGGCCCAACTTTCCACCAACTGAAAGAACATATTTCATAATGTGTCAAATGTTTTATGTTCTATTGTGAATAAAATGTTTTATATTTGAGATTTGCAAACCATTGCATTGTATTTTTATTTATATTTTACACAGCATCTCAACTATTTTTGGAACTGGGGTAGAACTTTGTAAACAGACACTACATAAAGTATTTATAGTAAAGTAGTGCATCACTGAGCAGAGCAGAAATATGAAAACAGGAGGAATATATTGTTCCTTTTAAACTTGATAACTGAGGAAGCTTGACTCAAAGAATAATTATTTTCAACAAAAAGGCTGTATAAATAAAGATTTATGAAAATACATCACTAAAAAGAAAAATTTATTAAGATATTTTGCCCTTTTTGATAAAAATACAGATCGTTTTACTCTGAATTTCAAAGTGAGGAGTAAAATCTTCTATTTAACCGGAAAAGAAGCAAAATAAAAAAAGAGATTAGATGGTAGTACAAATTAAACAGGAACTTTTCGCGTGTAGAGAATAATAAAGTATTTGCTCTTCCGACAATGCAGACATTAAATAAAAAGAAAGAAATAATATTTTTATTGAAACTTCCTGAGAAAGTCTTTCACACCAGGGGCCGTTTCTATTTCAGCGTCTCTGATATAAAATTCTGGCAAAAGGGAAACTGCAGAGCCCTTGGGAAATGTGAGCATAGCATTTCAAACCCGAAATATCAAACGCATTCTGGGAGACAGACACACACACACACACACACACACACACACACACACACACACACACACACACACACACACACACACACACACACACACACAGACACACACACACACACACGGGAGCAGACACAAAGCATCGGAGTAGATGAGAGTCAGAATGCTTTTTACTTCGGGCCAGACATAATGTGAGGAGGGGACGTAAACCCGCACCGGTCTGAAAACCCCATTAAAGAGTGCATCTTATCAGGAGAGGAGGAAGCGGCTGTGAGCTCATCTCCAATCCCACTGGCAACTGATACTCCTCTGACCTTATTAACTCAGTACAGTAAAGCACCCAGGCGTGCAGCAGCAAACTGCCCAGGAGGCCAAGCCGTGCCCAGGAGAGGAGGCTGCCGCTATGGACTGTAAGGCACGAATACGAGCCCAACAAAGCGGGTCAGGTTGCATTTTCACAAATTAAGCTTCTGATTTGTTTCGCGGTAACACAAGCAAAGCGTACACACACGAACACACTCACCTGGATCGCTCCTATGTTCTCCATCAGCTGGTCGGTGTTGGACGCCCCTAAAAGGACAGAGCTCACCCCCTCGTTCCGTAGGCACCACGCTGCAGGAGACCAGTAAATAAGGATGACACCCCTACCGTGATTAAACACACGCACATACACACACACACACAATACCCGAGACGCAAACACACGCTGATTACTATTTGTACATGAAATGACAGCCGCTCCCTGATAAAATAAACCAACTGCTATACTATGGCAACATTACTCATCAGGACCTCGACACTCGTTACACTAACACTGGATCAGCGATGGAAGAACCAACCCACTCATGCACACACCACAATATAAAAATGACTCCTGATCAGATGCTGCTCAATGCCCGCCTACATTACATCAAATTTCAGTACTATACCTTAGCTCATGCCGTGTTGAAAATGTAACTTGGCATAGCTCACTGCAGGTAAACTGAGTCTCGTTGTTGCACCATGACTAAATGATTTGAATGGAAAAAACCATCTGGTGCTTACTTGGTTCTAAAGTTGTTTAAATACAATCTCAGATCAGAACTGTGTCATTATTTAGCTGAAATGAAATAAACCAAATGCAGAAGCAGCGTGTGAAAAAACTGAGTACACATCATGATTCAGCAGATTGTAGAAACACCTGTATGAGCATTAGTCTCTCACATCGGTGTGGAGGAATTTTGACCAACTCTTCTTTACAATGTTGACTCTTCCACAGCATGTCTTTATCCCGTCTTCCTTCTCTCACTCAAACCGGTCGCAGCAGATGGCCCCGCCCCTCCCTGAGCCTGGTTCTGCTGGAGGTTTCTTCCTGTTAAAAGGGAGTTTTTCCTTCCCACTGTCGCCAAAGTGCTGCTCATAGAGGGTCATATGATTGTTGGGCTTTTCTTTGTATGCATTATTGTAGGGTCTGCCTTCCAATATGAAGCGCCTTGAGGCGACTGTTGTTGTGATTTGGCGCTGTATAAATAAAACTGAATTGAATTGTTGCTTCAGTTCACTGAGATTTGCAGGCATTTGTTTATCCACAGCTCTCTTAAGGTTGTCCCACAGCATTTCAATCATGTTCAGGTCTGGACACTGATGGATTGCAACATGCCGACTCTTTTTTCAGCCATTCTGTTGTAGATTTACTGCCGTGCTTGGATTTATTCTCCTGTTGCATGACCCAATTTCAGCAAAACCATTACCCGTTAGAAAGACGTCCCCAACTTTAACACCATAATGCTTTAGTATACAGTGGAGCTCATAGCTAACTCAGCGGCTGCAACTTGCTGTGGTCCTGTGGCTGTAAAACAAGCTCAAATCATCATCCCTCCACATCAGTCCTGACATCTGGTATGAAATGTTTGTGCTGTTTTGTTTTTTTTCTAAAGGCAGCGCTTTGTATTATGAACAGACATCTCCATTTCTGGTCTCATCTGTCCAAAGAACATTGTTCCAAAAGTCTTTGCTCAGATGTGGCTTTGGAGCCCTACGCCATGCAGTCATTTTCTTTTTAGCAAGAAGAGTCTTTTTCCTGTCACCACTTCCAAACGAGACATACTTCTTCAGTCTTTTTCTGATTGTACTGTCGTGAACTTTAACATCTAAAATGCTAACTGAGGCCCATGGAGTCTAAGATGTAGCTCTTGGGGTTTTTTTGCAGTGTTGCTGAGCATTGCATGGTCTGTTATGGGGTAAACGTGTTGGGACATTCACTTGTGTGCGTGTGTGATGATTACAAACTGTTATGAAACAGAGGTGATCACGTTTGCTAATGACCAATTAATCAAGTGCCTTTGATAAGCGACCTCCGTTGGTGACTTACCATCTTAGTTCTATAGAACCAGTAAGGGTGTACTTAATTTTTCAAACACTGCTTCTGGATTTAGGTTTGTTAAATATTGACTGTGTAATTTATTGTGTGATGTTCATCTGTTTTTCCTGGTATATATATATATTTTTCATAAGACTAAGTTCCCATCCCTTTGTAAAGCACAGGTAGTGAAGCAGGAACTTGCAAAAAACTCATGTACAAATACTTCAGAACCATTTTCAGGTGCAAAGCCTGAATAAAAGAACTACATCTCAGAGCAGCTCTCTGCTAATAATGTTCAGAAAACCTGCCTTTTTGTGATCACTGCATACAAATACAAACACACACACACCCCATCCTTGCTTGGTCTGCCATTGTAATTGGGAACTGTATTATGCAGTACAACTGCATGCTCTTGAAATTCAGGAAAATACACTGGTAAGCAGATTACAGTATAATGGAATGAGGAATGCTGCTGTAAAAATGGTGGGATTATGATTCTACACAAATCTTCAATAAACATGAGAATACGGCCAAAAAAAGAAGATCTTCATCGGGAGTGATGCAGGTGCAGACCTTCCCTCAGGCTGCTGAGATACCGACTACATTTGTTTACTCTGTTCTCACACTTGCAGCCTGATTCCTGAATTTACCACCTGCTCAAGGAGTCTCGGGATAAAGCCCAAGGCGAGAAGCAGTCTGTTATTGTTTTATAGTTTTTATTTAATGCTGGAGTGACACAGCGATCTAGAAGACTGCATATAAATGTCCCGTGCTGCCTACAGGAGTGCTGGAAGGATTTATGGTAATTGAGGGAGAACCGAGGGTGTCCACTAATGGCCCGTGAAACCAAATCTATGACAGTGTATTACTGTGTGGGTGAAAAATCTGCTGCGATCTGTGCTGAGATAGGAGACCGACTGCGAGATTTATTCGCCGCGTCCCTCTCGACTGCCACTTTAACGACGCTTGCAGGACTCTGCGTCTTTGGGATTTGCACATTTACTGCCCGGCAAGTGAATCGATACGAGTCATCCTCTGGATTTATATCTGATACTGTGAGTTCCTGTCCCTTTAAGACGCACTATTTACCTTTCTTATTGCTTTATTTCTTAAATAGTCCCTGTTTTCTTGTTTTTCCTCATAAATATACTTTTTTTTTTTAACTGCACACTTACAACACACACACACGTGACAACACAACACACCAAGTGTCAAACCAGACAGCTGCGAGAGCGGTGCTGACCTCGGCCTGTCCGAGGCAGAGGGACGGACAGACAGACAGAAAGAGAGAGAGCAGCAGAGTGTATCTGCGTACCGATGGCGAGTTGGGGCAGAGTGCAGCCCAGCCGCTCCGCGATTGCCTGCAGCTCTTTCAACTTCGCCTGCTGACGCCGGCCCTCCTCGCTCAAGATCTTGTCCTTCAACCACTGGTAGCCCTGTCGAAAACACAGCACACCTGCTCAAAAACACAGCCCTGCTCACACCGCTGCGCTGCAGCTCCTGTGTCACCAGGGCCTGTTTTTAAACACGTGACTCTGTCTCCTGCTGTCTACACCTCAGCCAGGGAAACACAGCTCACTCTATGCTTTTGTAAAAAAATAATAATAGTCAGTTCATTTATAGCAGATTTACAAACATTACAAAAATTAAATATGTTAAAAAAGTGTTCGTTTTGTCCCAGCTGAGTTATACAGTAGCTTTGATATCTAGCTGGTAGATCTAACAATACAGAGGATGTGATTAGTATCACAAGGATTCACTGACTCAACGATCCAAAACACCACAAACATCCACAGACAACACTGAGCCGAACGGGAAGCAGCACATTCAACATAAGTCACCAAAAGTACTGCACGACACCAAGATGGAGAGCTTGCTTCATGAACCGGCAGAGCTCAAACCAACAATCAGTGACACACGATCCACAGAAACACAACATGCCACTCCAGCACAGAGGGACAGAACACCAATCAGGTGTAAGCTTATGTGTTGAGCTGTCTTGGATCTCTTATTTTTAAAAGTCTGCATGCTGAATGCTAAAATATATTTCAGCATCACAACATGACATGATGGAAAGTGAGGGCTGCTGAGTTCATCTGTCACAAATACAGGATTGAATCCCTGAAGCCACGTCTCCTCTTTAATCATTTTTAGTAAAAATGGACGTTTTGTTTTCTTCTTCTCCTGACACAACACACTGAATTGATTCCCGATTCATCTGCCAATTTATAAAGTGAAACATTTTTAAAGTGTTGGTATCTGTAGTGTCAAATAAAAATTCACAAGTCAGCACGCACATGTGCCGCACTATTATTGTTGTGAGCGTAGGTGTTTTGTGGTCATTTGCGTGGACTAAAATATATTAAGCTGACACCAACTGACAAACAGTGTGTAGCAGCACTGCTTGTGAAGCGGTACGCAGTGCATGGCGTCGGCATGGCACTGAAAACACACAAGGTTACAGTATGTGGTGAGTAACAGAACCTGAAAGACACAAACACACACAATAAGCAACCAGCAGTGAAACGCAGCACAGTGACAGCGGCACAGATGATCAGAGTGGGATAAAGAAGGAGCACAGCGAGCGAGGCTTGTCTACCTTAAGGGAGGCCCGCGAGTAGGGAGGGACCCTGCCATCGTATTTCCCTGAGATGATCCCACAGGCCAGCGGAGACCACGTCATGGCCCCCACACCTGAGAAGAGAAACATGTGATCACCACTGAACAATTTTTATCAGCCTTCAATAAATTTTAAAAAAAGGGCTGAACTTTGCTGAGTTGATGATGACCATTTCTCTACTTCTCTTAAATCACACTGACTGTTCACACACTTCCACAGCATGTCTTTTATTCCGTCTTCCTCCCCTCACCCAAACTGGTCGCGGCAGATGGCCGCCCCTCCCTGAATCTTGTTCTGTTGGCAGTTTCTTCCTGTTAAAAGGGAGTTTTTCCTTCCCACTGTCGCCAATGTGCAAGTGGGGTCATATGATTGTTGGGTTTCTCTCTGTATGTATTATTGTAGGGTCTACCTTACAATATAAAGCTCCTTGAGGCGACTGTCTGCATTGAATTGAAGCTAATAAAGTTATATGACAACACAAACAAGACTTTAACCAGTTATAATCAGAACTGCACTGATCTCCAGTGCTCCAGGAAGTAAGAGAGAAGTTCTCATGTTACATTTCTGAAATGCTTCCTTTTATTTTCATCAGACCCGAGATCCAACACCTGGCTTCAATTTAACCTTGTGTGTCCACGTGTCAAAAATCCCTCTAGCTCTGTGGGTTTGTGTAAAAAATAACTTTTGTAATGCTTTCATGGATCAATTCTCCACGTGGAGGCACAAACGCACCACTGCTCACCTATCTTATGGAACAGCTCAGGTAGCTGCACCTCCACTTTCTCTCTCTGGAACATGTGGTACTCTGCCTGCTCGCAGATGGGGGGAATCTGGTTGAACTGTCTCGCAACAGAGTACGCTTCCTAGAGAAAAACATGCAAAGAGTTACATAATACAGCAGAGTATGTAAACATTTTGTATTGGGAACAATACTGAACAAGAATAGAAATAGTAGATAATGTGAAGCTGGAAATAACTGGAACTTGTGAAGATAGAAGGAATGTATTTTGGACTGAGTCTCACCATTATTTCCATCGGGCTCCAGCGGGATGTCCCCCAGTACATGGCCATGCCTTGGTTTATCACATGGGTCATTGCTCGAACCGTTTCTGCAAGTTACACACAACAAAGATGAGGACAAAAAACCCCAAGAAGTTTCCCACATTTTTGGTTACACATACAAACATCTACACATAAACACACTGTTCCACTGGTGGATCCGGTTTTTGATCTGCAAAATGTTAAAACTCTGGATCTGAACACAAAAGCCCGACCCACGTGTTTAGGCAAGGGCAGCCAATCAAAATAAAGGTAGATTGTTAGATTGTAGAGTGTTAAATGGCTTGTTTCAATGCTGGATCAAGGTGTAGTTTAAGATAAACAAAGCTGCTCGAGTGGAGTCCAAAAATAAAAATATGTAGCTCTGGCAGCAGCACCATGCTCTCCCGTGTTTTAAATGCACCTTAGAACAACACGCAGCAACGCTACACATGAGCGAGAGGAGGGAGGTTTGGGGTCTTCACACACCCCTGTTCTCTGCTGGCCATCGGGGCGGGGGGGCTGGGAGGAGGTGTTGGCCGTCCGATTGGGATCTGGGATGCGGGGCCTCCCTGCTGCTGCGGAGCCTGGGGCGGTCTGCTTGCCTCCACCCCGGGGGAAAGGGTAACATCTCCTGGGCCTAGGTGCCGTTTCCCCCTCTAGGGGCGAGGGTACCTGGACCTGGGGTATAGAGTTTGTTTGGGGAGTCTGATTGTGTGTACAGTGTCCATGTATGTCTATCCCTACGTTGGGTGAGTGTTAAGTATTTGTATATGTGTGCATGAGGGTGGAAATGCATGTTTGTGTCTGTGTGTGCCTGTTTGTGTTTATATGTCAGGTCGGGTCTTACACTCCACCTCTCTGGGAACTCCCAGGCCCTCCAACGGCCTATCTCCCCTCACCAGAGTCCCTGCCGGTAACTGATGCCCTCAGGGGTCGGTGCGTTGGTGGTTCTTGGTGTCCGGGGCTGGGCGCTCAGGTATGTACCAGCTCGCTCCCGGTGACTACTTGGTGGGGCCTGGTGCCTGTTGCTCAGTCAGGCCTCTTCCGGGGCAAAGGGGGGCCCTCGGGCCTCCGGCCTCTGGGCCTGCGGCTCGGTTCACTCTGGCACAGCTGGCTGCCGGCAGAGCCGGCGGGCACGCCACTGCAGCCCCCTCTGGCTTCTGCTCGGTGGCTACTGAGTGACCCCTCATCTGGGGCTCTCCTCAGCTCTTCCCAGGAGGGTGGCACGGATGCCCCTCCGGTGGTCCTCCTTGGGCTCTCGCACTCTGGGGCCTCTGGATGTCTGGAGCCTGGATCTCCTCCATGCCTGCTTCATGCCCTGGGGGACGGGGTTATGGCTCTCTACATCCTCTAGCAGACCATTACATGGGGAAACCTTTTGAATACAAGCGCGCTGATCCACACAGGTGTGCACACGGGTGTTCACTGTTCATAGACATAAACTACACCTTTATTGGCTGCTATTTCCAAGCACATTGTGCGCTGTCGGTCCTGCTTGCTACACAACAACATTCAATATTTAGTATTTATTGCTGTTTACGCTTAGCTAGATTAACGTGATGGTGTTGTGTTTAGTATGTTGCTCTGTTTTTTTTTGCTTGTTTTCTCTTCTTTTTCTCTCAACAGGTGATCCAGGAGATTTTTGTTTTTCTTTTTAAGTGCCCTTTCTCACTGTCCCTCTTCCCTTCTGTTTTTCTTTTCCTTCATCTTTCTTTCTCCCTTTCCTATCCCTCAGTCATGCCTGTCCCGTCTGTAACAACTGAAAATAAAATAAAATAAATAATAACAACAAAGGTTAATCAAATGAAGCAATATGGCAAGGCCGTGATGATCCATTTGGCAAAGTAAATCCATTGGGTATCCTTGTTGGTCTTCAGACAACAATTCTGACGGCTAAAGAACCAAATGGGACAGGCAAAAAAAAAAAAATGTAGCTTAAAAATAAAAATAAAGAGCCGGCCTTATAAAAGAAAAAGAAAAAACCCATTAACACTCGTTTCACCCTGTGGTGTTTTCCGCAGCATACAATACCTCAAACAGTGTCCTGGTACTCTAATTTATGTGCATCTGCTTGTTCTTTCTTCTTCTAAAAGAAGCACTCGTTATCATTTGCAATCCAAATGGCCTCGGCCATTCAGGACAGAAGTGGAAAAGCTGATTATGTTAATCAGAATGGAGCATGATTCACCCTGATGAGGATGACATCTATTCATAACAAGGCACTTGAATGACATTAATGTTTAAAAAAAATAAAAAATCCTAAGAATCTGTCAATTTCGATCTGCAGCGGGCTGCAGAAAGGAAATCCAGTGAAATAAATACGAGACGACGGCCGTATTTGCACCACTTCAGATCTTTAATTGTGCCTCTTCAGTGGTTTGACAAAGTGGACTACAGCTTATTTATTTTAAGCACAGATGGTTAGAAAATATGTCAGGGGTGATTTATTTTTCTCTTTAATGTGATGACTGGATGTTGCAGAGAGATTAATCTCATGTTACTGTGTCAACACAGCACTGCATTTGATTTAAAGCCGTCAGGTGGGAATGTGTTTTTAAAGCATGCATGCTTATGTGTATGATAAGAGAGATTTGAATAAACAAATGATTCTGATAATTATGCTAAAGATTATAACATAAAAATATACATTAGCAGAGGCATGATAAGAGAGCCATGGCACTCAAAGAATCCTGATTACACATCCGCAGTTTAGCTCCTGTCATAAAAGAGCCAGTCAACAGCTGAAACTAGGATATACGACCCAATCAGTGGGTAATGTTGCATTGGCACAGTAGAAGTCTATCAC
The DNA here is from genome assembly GCF_965226115.1 of Aulonocara stuartgranti. Taxonomy (NCBI): domain Eukaryota; kingdom Metazoa; phylum Chordata; class Actinopteri; order Cichliformes; family Cichlidae; genus Aulonocara; species Aulonocara stuartgranti. The sequence goes on along the minus strand of NC_138943.1, from coordinate 17,584,961 downwards.
AGGCTTCTACTGCACATCTGCAACCTTAACAAAGATGTAGATAAGTCAAATTACATTCATGCAAATAAGCTTTAAGATTAGATTTGTTCAGTGGTTTGTTCAGTGGTTGTATGGATATTGAAATGCACTCCCATTTATACAGTTCTTTTATAATCTTAATGACTAAAAGTCCCATTTTAACCCCCATTAAGCAACATACATTTATACAGCACTTTAATTACCTCATACCCACGGCATATTCAGAATCACCAGTTAACCTAATGGTCTTTGTACCGTGGGAGAAGGCATGAGAGAACGCACACAGGCATAGGTGGGGATCGAGCCGGTTATAAGCTTGTTGTAAGGCTACAGTGCTAACCACTCGACCATCATGGCCATCCATGATAAACGGCCCTGAGCCATGAAGGAAGAAATAATGAGTATTTTTTGTGAGCATCAAAGAAGTTGATGAAAAGCCCTTTAACCCTCATTCTAGGCAAAGCTTTAAAGCAGTTTTTGGTTTGACTTGGTTGCTTTTATACAAGCTGTTTTTATGTAACATTAATTAATTTGTTACATTTTATGTAACAAATTAACGATATGGCTCTCTCCTAACCACAGACAGCATAAAAGATGTAGCTTCCAGGTCTAAAAAGCAAAAGTAGCCTAAGCCTAAATTCACTCTAATGGGCATCAGGGGGCGAAAGCTGTGGATACTGAAAGACTGAGCCCTGTAGAAGTCGCGCAATCTGATATCGTCGTGTTGGTGTTGTTCCAGGATCAACATTGCAAGTGACCAATCAGAATGTTGTGACGTCATACTTTTGCGACTTCGGGAAAAACCGCCGTAAAACAAAAAAACTGTACTTAAGCTGCGAGAAACCGCCTCTGTCCGCCGATCAGCGGACCCTGACCCTGACCCTAACCCTTTAATAAACACTATGCAGCATTGATATTGTCCTTGCAACATTGGAATTTCATAAATGCACAAATGGCTTGGCGCGCCAAAGAATAACGTCACAAGAATGTGATTGGTCACTTGCAATGTTGATCCTGGAACAACATTTACTATGCTGTTCCAGGAACAACACCAACACGACGATATCAGATCATCTGTAGAAGTCTATGGTCTCTGTGTTTCAGAAAGGTACATTACCCAGCACATGCGCGAATGCTAATGACTTGTAATTGACAAATCGTTATCCAGTGAGTTGAGTAGTACAGCGGTCCCCAACCCCCGGGGGGTCCATGGAGTCGTTTGGTACCGGGCCGCGTGAGTTGAGGCTCAGGTGTGAAATGTATGGTTTTCAGCGTTATTTTGTTATCGTTTTTATCGTTAACTCAGTTTTCCTGGGTCTTTTCACGTTTGTTATGAATAAATCTTCTTTTTTTCGGTACCGGTACTAGTTTTATTTTGTTGTATTTATCCACGACACCTAAAGGCCGGTCTGTGAAAATATTGTCGGGCATAAACCGGTCCGTGGCGCAAAAAAGGTTGGGGACCGCTGGAGTAGTAGGTGAAAGCAGTTATTTTTATGTATTTATTTGATGTTACATAGGTAGGCGAGTGACAAACTATTATTGCTTTTAAATAGGGCTTTTCGATATAATGATATATATAAGATGACGATATGAAAACGTCTATCGTTTCATATTATGCTATCGTTTGTTTTGTGGTGTTGCAAAATAAACTGTTTACGTCAATATTTTTCATCGTTTTGATGGTCACTGTAGAATTTCTTAAAGTTCTCTCTTTCTCTTATATTTAATATAACCACACTATGGACGGACAAATGACTGTTCTTATGCGTTGTCGTTAGCAACAACGACGGTCGTGTGCCTCCGCTGTCCGCTTGTTTATTTTCCACATAAACCTTTCAAAATAAAGCTGAAGATCCTGTTGAGATTTTTCTAAATCAACTGAATCACGTGAAATAGTATGCTGAGTGTTTACAGATGAGAAGCTAAAAAGAGCCGTCAGGTGCTAAAAAATAAACCTTAGAAAAAGTTTTTCCCCCGCAGCACGCCGTGTAATAAATGGTCACAAAGAAAATTGCGGCTGTTTCAACTTATGTAACACTCGACTCCAGAGTAGATGGTGCTACCAGCATGTTGAGATGTTTATTGCTGCCTCTCCTGTTTGAGGTGGTGGTGGGTTGTTTTTTTTTTTTTTTCTTAAGGTGGCCTGAATGGGTTGGTCATGTTTCAACGGCAGTTCTGATGAAAGATGCTTATCCGAAATGGTGTGTGGAGCCAGGTGGCATGAAGATAATCATCTGTAGTGTTTCATGTGCAGTGTGTGTAACACGTGTGAGAAATTAAATCACAGAGCTCCAACTCAGCTTGTGTGTGTGCTGTTGAGCAATATCTTGCGTTATCTGACTGTAATTTCCGTCTTTTTATCGATCTAAGTGATAACTTGTTTGGTTCGCCTGCAGACCAAATATAAAAAATGTCAGATAGCGATCGAAGCGTCCCAGACAAGAGAAGGAACACGCATATAATAAGACGGGCCCTATCACCCATCAATAATCCATCACACTGATGCACTGTTTCTCATAAAAGAGTCGAATAGACCAAGCCTCTCATCTTGGGAGTGTGTGCTTGTCTTAAGGGGTTTACTGTGTTTACTCTGACAGTAGCTGTTCACTTCCTCTTCACCCTGTTTACCCCTTCAGCTACTGCCAGCATAAAATACACCAGATGGCTTTACCACTACAGATTGGAAGACGCATATTCAAAACTGCCCATTTGAACTGTGTGCAATCTCTAAAGGGCAGAGGGGCGTAAGAATTGCCTCAACCTTTACATTAAACAACACCAGCTACTTCTGCTCAACAAGATCCTGGAGTATTCTGGAAGAGCCAGCTTGAGTGAAGTAGCAAACTGAAGGCAGAGAGATGGCCCCTGACCGGACTACAACCCGAAGAGGAACTATAACACGGGAGCAGATGGATACTGTGTGACCAGCTGAGCCCCCACACAGTTAGCACTCTGCCATTTAAAGGTCTTCAGCATCCGCATCCATCCTCATTCTGAGTGTGGAGGTGGAAGCACCAGGACAACAGGCAGCATTTAAAAATAGATGTTTCAGTTACAAGAGATTTGTATATCCGAGTCTTCACGTTGCAGTCGTCATAGAGACAGAAAGAATGCCTTTTCTCTAAGCACAGTATGACAAGTGATAAAAAGGTGATAAATAGGCAGAAAAAGGGTAGAGACAATAGAATTGCTACCTTCCATTGGTGTATTAGGGTCCGGTCTGTTCGCGAAAACCACATCCACGTAGTCTAACTGCAGTCTTTCTAAAGAGGCTTTTAAACCTGGAAAATAGGAACCACAGTTGAGCAGCAATGGTACTGTGACTGCAAATATCAAAGTGTATAGAAAAGTAGTGCAGAGGATTATCAAACTGCATACTTTAAATTAGAGCTGGGCGATATGAGATTTTTTCATATCACGATATGTTTTTTTCATTTCAGGCGATAACGATATCTATCACGATATAAGCCAAATAACTATATTTGTAAGATTTAAATGTGCCGTTGCTCACAAGTAAAATGTGAAATAATCAGCAGCTTGTTTTTAAATATTTATTTCCCATAATAAGTTCAACAGGGTAGATGTACTTAAGGAACATGAGACTTTTTCAGATAAATAAAAGGCAAATATTGCAAACTACACAAAAGACAGCCGCTAAAGCGTTTAAGTTTCAAAATAGAACAAACGAAACAGACTAAATTGTCAATTCCACTTAGAAACAAAATATTAATTCTAAAAATAAATCTTAGTTTGTTTTACAGAAGAACAGACAAAACTGACTAACTTTTGTCAGTATCAAATAAACTGAGAACTAAAAGGAAATTCTCAATCTCTCCTTGTTGTATAGCTTAGCTTTTCAAACAGTTTTAACAGTTACTTTAGTCTGACAAAAGCCGAATGACGAATTAGCGCTTCCAGTCAGAGACTGAGGCTATGTCCACACGTACACGGGTATTTTTGAAAACTGAGATTTTCCGTTTTCGTTTTAAAAAATAATCCCGTCCACACATAAAGGCAGAAATGAAGGAAAACGCTGCTATGAACATGCCAAAGCAGCAGGTGGCGCTAGATTCCTAACCGTGCAGAAATGTTGGCCAATCAGAAGTCTAGAAGCCTCGGTGGGAAAAAGTAAACAAAGCTGGGGCATAGAAGCAGAACCGAGTCGTATGTGTGGAGGGACAGTAACTGTGTGTATATGTAAGCATTTAAACACTGCAGAGAGTAGAATTAACAGTATTGTAGAAATTCATTTCACCGAAACAATAACGTGGCGCACAGTGTGACGCATGCACCAGTTTATTGTATTTCCAGACTTGCTTTTGGCACAATTTACAGTGCACGCTACTCTGTTTTTTGTCAGACTTGAAATAGCCGAAATACCTTCACACTACGGAACTTCTATGGCTCTTCCGTTCGACAATCTCTCCGGCATTGGAACCATCATCTGTTTTCTCTTCGGTCACGCTCGGTTGATTTTTCTAGTCGGCACACTCATTTCCTCCATTACGCTCTGGCTCCATTACCCGCTGGCTGCTTCCCAAACAAACACACGTGCGGCTTGGCTCTGCGCTACTGAATTTGGATCGGCTGACCTTTTTTTTTTTTTTTTTTTTTTTTTAAGAGAACAAGAGCGGCGAGGTCTATCGCGATAGCTTAATTTCTCTATCGAGTAAAAGTTATATCGCGATACATATCGTTATCGTTCTATCGCCCAGCTCTACTTTAAATGGGTTACTGACTGTAGCCAAAACTTTTCCAATAACTCCAGGGGAGGCGTTAGTTTTTAAAATGAAGCTTTGATTCCCTTGACCCAAAGCTATTAATTAATTTTGTTGTTGAAGTGTCAACATTTAATCCAATAATACGCAGCACTGCTACTTACCTTCTATAATGTGTTTTCGGGATAAACCTCTTTCAGTTTCCGCTCTATATGAAAACAAATACAAAAGAAATGAGAGTGTGTTTGACACCATTATTTAAAATGTGACTGGTACGGCTCCTGGACGGTAACATAATATCATTTTATCCTTTATGAAATATGAGCGATGTTTCCAGCTTTATTGAAAGCACCTGACAACAGATCAGTTTGGATGACACATGATCCCATTACCAGGAGCATCAGGATCAAACAAGTCGAGAAAAATTACACGCGAGGGTAGTTTTTCCATTTGGGCAAACAGCAGAGTTAAGGATGAAACTTACTTTCCACCCCAGAAGATCTTTGTTGTTATCACCAAACTCGAACGTCTGGAGAAAAAAAAAAAAAAAAGTAAGCAAACATCTGTTACAACATCTGCCAAGCAAACATGCTGAACTACATCAAAAAAAAGCACTGGAGTTGCTTATGCACATGCACAAACTATAATCTTTAGGTCATTCATGCGTTTCTACCTTATTCTATCAGCATCACTCTCGCACACATCCTACAATAACGGTGTCTGTGCCAGAACGCAAACAATGCCAGTGAATGAGTGCTGCGAGCACATAAACCTGATCTGATATAACCTGAGCTATACAAATACCCATACAGGACCGACAAAGTAGAAGACAAGCCACTAGAAGTTCATCCATTATTTATCATCTTTGAGGAGGAGACACTGGAGTGTGGCAAGGCTGCCCACATTAATCTTTCATCTCCCCACCTTACTGTTCCGGTTCACAACACACAAGCCTCCCAATATGTGCAGAGGAACGAGATGATACAAGATTAGGCCAGATGGCTGGGAAGGAAATTTAAAAAAATAAAATAAAATAAATAAAAAAATACAAAATGCAATTAAAGTGTGCCTCATATCATACCTCCATCCTTTTTTCTTTATGATGTTTCCGAGCACCACCTCTGCCCTATGAAACAGATGGAAAGAGAGCATGATTAAAAAAAACATTAAAAAATAGATAGTCTTGAAATGATATGAGCACTTATATCCGACTGTCTCAAGATTTAATTATTTAATTGATTAACGCAGTCCAATTCTTCGCCCGGTCCCAGCTGTGCTGTCGAGCCACCACCAAGTCACTCATTAGCAGCCACAGGGGTGCTAATGAGTGACATTACGTTCAACACGGGGCTCATTAGGGCTGGGCAGAAACCTGTCAGCAGGATGTCTCTCCAGCTCCCTCTGACAAATAATGAGACACCTCCTTGTGACACAGTTTCACATAAAATCCAACTGGCTGTAGAGGTAGAAAAAGCGTCATGCCAGCTAAGATTTGTTTACGTTTGCCGATGAGTACAGCTAGCACCTCTAATTGACACAGTTTTCAAATATTACGGCAAGTATCCGATTTGTGCACAAATTCAAGGACCACAATTTACCCACAGCACAGCACATTACAGCTCCTGTCAGTGTGACAGTCTGAACAGTTTCAGTAATGTGCAAAAGTTTAAGGTATCAGAATACTTTATTAATCCCCGAGGAAACTGTGTGGGTTACAGTTGCTCCAAGACAGTAACAGTAACAGATTAAACTATTTAAATAGTGCAATATGTTTCAGATATTACAAATTTAAGAAATGGAACTAATATCTACAAATAGCTCAATTATAAATATCAAGAATATTACAGAGGTGGTTATAAATATCAAGAATATCAAGAAGTTTAGGAGTTTTAGATTTGCACAGATCACACAGCAGATTGATCATCCACGCATTTTAAATCGCAGTGAGAGTCACAATGGCATACCCACAACCCCCCAAAAAAGACAAGAGGCCACAAATGGTAAATTCCTAACCTAAATATTTCAATACAAGATTACTTGGCAGAAAATAATAAGCTGGCTCTAATTATGTGGAAGTATTAAGGACAGCTGATACCAAAGAGAATGGCACAACCATGTTTGTATAAAGTCGAATAATGTGCAAGTTGTTTTTTTTTTTTTAAAGAATAATTTTGAAACCTTTTCATGTTTATACATTACTTGAATATCCTGGTATTTCTGTATGAAACATAAATGGGGAAACTACCTATATTTTTGAGTGGAAGAACACTTTTGTAAATCTGGAATTACTTTTAAATTTGTTTGAACTTTCAAGAATAATAGCAACAACAATTAAGTACAAAGTTGGCAGGATCAGTTGTCAGGTTAGCCCATTATCCTTAGGCCTCTGAAAAAGGGAAACAATGTATAAAATCATCAGCAATTCCAATTAATGTACAATTTTCTGTTAAATCTCTTAAATTACAGCTAGAAATCTGCACTTCAGTTACAAATAAATCATTCATATTTATGTATTTTTTAAAATCATAACTATATTGATACACCAATGATTGATAACCATGGGTTATTATGTATCATAACTCAAAAAAAAATTAGATTATAAGCACATAATAAACTTTGTAGTGCTGTACCCTTTTTCCTTTTTTCCCCTGCATCCTAATATTCGACAGCTATGACCAGTCCTGCTCATGTGTACCACTTGCTACTATATGTATGCAAAGCATGGATGTATGAATGATTAAAGGCTACGTTCACACTGCAGGTCTTAACGCTCAATTCCGATTTTTTGATCAAATCCGATTTTTTTTGTCTGCTTGTTCACACTACAAATAAAATGTGACAGCAAACTAGTGTGAACCCTCAAAGCAGCCCGCATGCGCAAAAGAAGACATCACACACAACGCGCTCTGTTTAGACCCAGACCAAACAATATTGTTTGACTGATGGCCCTTAATGTAAAGACTTTGGCTTTGATGCGCTTTCGCCTGCAGTGTGAATGTAGCCTTACTTTAATATTCAGGGGCCATTTGTTTGTTTGCTTCGCTTTTGTCTCTGTTTCAATTGAATATTAAATCCTGCATAACATTTTTGTACCATTTATCTCCACCTTTTGTTTGCCATTTATTAAAAGATAAATTAAATTAAATATTCAACCTCCCCACTCGTGTGTTTGTGCCTCTGTACATTCTGCTGATCCAAACAGCAGCTGCCCACTATTACTCCGAGTGATTTCAGCCTCTGCCAGCTGGACTCACATCTTTTTTAAACAACGAGCAATGAACACTCCCCTGAGAGCAATGATGTGTGTGTGTGTGTGTGTGTGTGTGTGTGTGTGTGTGTGTGTGTGTGTGTGTGTGTGTGTGTTTGTTTCTGGCTCTTAGTATTGCCCCTTTGAAATGTGAGTAATTTGAGTGACCAAACATAAGGTTCACTGAGCCTCGAGCAGGTTGCCTTTCTTCATCCACCCATTAATTAAAGCTTTGCTTTATTTCAATGCTGAGTTGCTTTCTGACTTAGGGCAGGAAGCAATGATGTAATGCGGCACTACTCATGGATTCTTTATATTTTATTACTTTCACATTCTTCAGGGCTTATGCCACCTGTTTTTCACCATGTCACACATTTAATATTGATCTCCAGCAAAATGCCTCTGAGCCTGAGAGAAAACAAAGACTAAAATTCTGTTCTGCCAATTACTGCCATACTTTGAAAAGCTTTCGTGCCATGTGTGCTTGCTGATAAGAGCAGCTACATGGGTTAAGCACAACACATTTGTTTGTGCAAAGAGACATATTTGTTTATATTTCTCAGAAACAGTAGCTCATGTATTCGGATGGATATGCTAATCAAGCATCACAATCAATATTTGAATATTCTTGTGCGTTCAGTGTTTTGTTCCGTGACCAATTTTTTAGTTGAGGGCTAAGCTACAACAAACAGCCTACAAATCTAATTTATTTATCTGTCCAAGCTCACCACACAGAATCGACTTCACAGCAGCTGACTGTGCAGCCACCAACACCACCACTTCACATCCTCCAAGCCCGACTGATAGAAAGAATCCTAAGCCACAACCGAGGACTTCACATGAAAGCTTTTTCCATTATGACGCGCAAACTGTGTGATTTGTTCGACTCCTTCTCGTGTGTTTGTGTGTAATATAAGCTCCTTGGTGCTGCTTTGCAGTGGAAGCTGTCAGGATTAACACCTGTGCAACACATTTCGAGCTGTGTGACGTGCTGTCACAAACACTTGCACGTGCCAGGCTTGTCCTTTCTGTTCAAGTGTGGTTCTGGTTTATGGCAGCACGATGATCAAAGCCAGAGTTGGTTTTGCTTCTGTGTCAAAGATCAACCTCTCTCATGAATAAATCAACAAGACTGCTGAAAACTCCCCAAAACATTAACATCGTGGTGTGATGACGTGCATCAGACCACAGCTGCTGAGGCATTAGATGCGAAACGAGGACAACCACTGAGACCTACAGCTTGTTTCTCCTCTTTTGTTATCTTTTGATTTCCCTTTCTGAGACACGGGGACTCTGATGCATCTCCCCAAACATAATGGAAAAAATAGAATAATCTCAGGAGGATTTAAACAGGAGACTTGCTCCCGTTAATAAGAGACACTATTTGCAAAGGATAATCCCTTAGATTATTTCACAGCACCCAGGCTACTACAAAGCCAGACTAATCCATACTGGAATTTAAACATCCACTACATCCAGCAATAAAGCAACATGCTTTCTGAGGTTAAAGTATCATCACTGCCCATCCCCTAAATTTATGCCACGAATACCCGAACCCTGACAAATGGCACTTTTCGTTGTGAAAAGCAGGCCAGGCAGACATTAATTTCTTCTCCTCCTTTAATAATAGCCAAGAAAATGAGGAGTTGATTCATCGAGATAAACATACTGTGGAGCTTACCCAGAGGCTGAATGCCATTAAACTATTGTTTGAGAAGAGGGTAAAATGAGACGACATAATTAGTTATTAGTCATCAGTTAAACCTCAAACCATGTGAAAATAAACGATGGAAATAAAACATTTATGCATTTCCATCGTCATATATTCATTTAATAAAGGTTAGTTTGTTTAGAATGCACTTTGTCACAAAACAGCTCTAGCGTGTCCGCTGTAAAAAACAAAAAACAATTAAGATACACGTGGAAAATATACGTAAAGAGAGATGAATCCTGTAACACCAAAAGAAAATTCATCCACCCTGGGACTGTTGCAGAACGTCTCCAAGCCTCTGCATATGATGTCGATGTTAAATTGTAATGTTGTGATTGTCATGTCTTTTCTGTCTTTTATTTAAATGAACTTATATAAAAAGAAGGTCACCCAGAGAACCCCTCCTCAGACGACTGTCCAGATTTTAAGTTTTAAAGAAATTCTGCTTTACAGTTTTTATGTATTCTAGGAGACAAACAATTCAGTGCTCTCAGGAAATGTGAGATGGATATTTGGCATATTGGTAAGTTACCATAAGTAAAGACAACATGCTGGCACCTTGACTCTGTATTACATCACTTCTAAATGTGGAATATTTGTGCACCACTATAGCTCAAACACCTGACTGGAGTCTGCAAGTACATAACCTCTGCTTGCCTTCATAATCAATCACACATTAGCAGTTTGGTAATGTTTGCTGCTACCACTCACTCCTAAGTGACTCGCCACACAGGATATACTCACTTGCCAGCAGCGTAGACCTCCGCTGTGTCAAACAGATTGATGCCATTTTCATAGGCCAGAGTCATCAGCTGCTCTGCCATCTGTTGAGAGAACAGGGGAGAAGGAACAGAGAGGGGAAATGATGGGGTGAGACCACTGATGTGAGGTGTTAGTAAATTTTAATTATGAAGCTGGCTTCACAGGACTAGAGTCTGCCTGTTGACTCTGTCAGAAAAGTAAAAATAGGCTTCTTGAGCAACCTAGGATATCTCAGATCATATGGAGGGTTTCCATTCCAAAGCTTTGATGGATAGAAGCTGACAAAATGCATCTGCTCTCACCTCATCTGTTATCTGTCCACCAAACGTCACCCATGTTCCTAAAGGGAATGACAGAGAAGTGGGGTCAGAGAATTAGTACACAAACATGCAAGTAGAATAAGAACCTTTTTGTTCTTTCTGACATACTTAAACTCAATTTTTTCACACTCTGTTTAATAACACTTTCTCTCTGTATAGAGAACAGGTTTTATATTGGCCTCCCCGGTCTGTCATACTGAGTCTACAGCACGCACAAACAGTTTGTCTTGTGATCTTACCTAATCCAAGGCAGGATACCCGCAAGCCCGACTTCCCGAGGTTTCTGTCAAAACAGAGGAAAATACATTAAAACTAATGCCGCACTGAGGTGGCAGTGATTTATGATCTTTTGTCCTCAGGCGGTGGCTGTGACCAGCACAGTCTTTCAGGAATGACTGTTTGAAAAACAAAATAAACAAAAAACCCTATCGAGCTTCACTAGAGTTCTCTCATCTTTAGGTTGTTGCTGCAGTGGAGTGACAGAAGCTGGAAAGAACAAGACTTTGTATGGATCTGTAACTTGCCCGAATGAATGTGAGAGTGAATGAATAGTGGTATTGTAAAGCGCTTTAGGGGTCCCGAAAAGCGCTATATAAATGCAATCCATTATTATTATTATAACATAGTGCAGCACTGACACATGTTGAGGGGATGGCTAACGAAGCACATCAACGTATGAGCTGACAATGAGGTGTTTGTGCTCACCAAAATGTCGGGGGGGGGGGGGGGGGGGGAATCAGAGACAGGAAGTGAGTATTAAGCAGTCCCACCATGACATCCACTGAAATTTCTCACAGCACACCAGGATCCCTCAGCCGCCATCTGACTAAAATCCCCTGCAGCAATGCGGAAGCTTGACTACACACAACAACTTGCTCCTAAAGCTGGCGTCTCTGAGCTAATCACAGTCCAGACAGACCCCTCTGCTTGACAATCACAGCTTTGGTTAGGTCTTTAGCTTGTGCAAGCTTTTGCTTGTGCAAGCTTTTAAAGTTTTCTAATATGCCTGTGGTTCCTCAGTATCATAACAGATTTGTTATGAGCACTGTTATATAATCATTTCACAAGGAAATCAAACCATCTCTTCTGGTCTGCAAAAACCTGACGACTACAATATTTTATTACTTCAGAGTTTTCTGATCTAAGACATTAAAAATACAAAACCAAACGTGCTGCTTCTGGTCAAACACCTTCACGAGATAATCTGGCAGTGTAAAAAAGATAAAAGAAATGTGGCAGAGATGATGTAACGTGTGCAGGAGTCAACGTAAGTATGTGGGAGGCTATCTAATATATTTTTATAAGACTGGCTGTATAGAAGAGCTGAAATGAAAAAGGGGTAGAGAGGGAGACAAAGGTGTGCATGTGTGTAGATGTGCGTTTTATATGGCTGCTTGTAACAAGTGGGACTGTGCATGCATGTGAGTGGGTGTTCTGTGAAGCACTGATAAAATTGCTGCAGTAACTAACAACACCACTTTCTTCAATGTGTTCTTAACACCAAGTTCAGAAACAGAGACTAAAGCTGCTGAAACCTCATTGTTATCGTACATTATCTAAGTCAGTTACTGTACACTTGTTTAGCACATAAACAAAAACAAAACAATGAAGCTTAAGGATTTACCTTTCATGCTCACTACCATCCAACAATATTGGCTCGACTTCTGGGTCAGTAAACCAATATAGATGCTCATGGAGTCTATTTATTTCTATTCTTTGGTTTCTGAGAAAAGCTCAATATTCTAAGCCATCAAATGTTTGGGTGAGCTCAAACAACACTGAAAATTCAGTTTGTGTATTTTGCCGTTTGTGTTCCACTTGTTTCTACGAAGAGCCTCATTAAAATGATCTGTTTGGGTCAGTGAAGTCTGGCAGTCGTGTTACACTGTAAATCAGAGAGCAAGATGACATCACATATAGGAGCCTCCTGCTTTATAAACAAACAAAGTTTGTCATGAGGGAGAAGAGAGCGTGATCTAATGAGTCCATGTGTCCTAACGCTGCATCGCAGTACAAGTCTACTGTGGCAAACCACTGGAGCCCATCAACAATTAACTGCCTCTTAATTGCATGAGTAAAACTGCCCCTCGGGACGCTGTTGTGCGGCATCACAGAGATAACCAACACCAAGAGCAGTTTCCTGACTGAAACTGTCAGTGGAGCATGTTTGCTCCAGAGTATTTAATGATTTTAGAGTTCACAACTATATTAAGAAAATGAGATGCAAAGTAAACATTTCCATCAGGTGCATTAAAGCGTATTACAAAGCAAAGTTTTCTGTCTTAACTGTCACATGAGCACGCTAAAACATGAATACTGCACAGTGGATGTGAATGTACAAAAAGAGAGGAGTAAAAGAATAACCGTTCCATCATTGTCATTGTTAGGATGTACCTTTGTCAGCACACTGTTCTCTTCAATATTTTACTGGAGTGGCCTTGAATGCTGCATTGTGCATTTCGGCAACAATCCTCCACCAGGGCCTGCAGGTACGCAGGAGTCAAGTTCCTGCTGAGCCTCAGCATACATGAACCGCAGCAGTGAAGTCATCCATCTCACAGCCTCCTCAATAATGAGGGAGACAGGTACAGTACAGGACAGTAACAACACTGTAGCCACACGGACAAAGCCAGAAAGGACCCACCGAATCGGACAGATGTGAAGTATGCGCAAAGCCCAAGTGGAAAGGGGAAGGTTTTTCACTGTGTCACACTTTGTGTGATTAAACAGGGCCTGGAGTCTGTTTAGAGTTTGTTTACACACGTGTTACACAACACATTAGCGTGATACAAAACCTGGATGAGAATGTTAATCACTGCAGATATTTTTCCTTTCAATTTATAGGTTAATTTTAAGTCAGAGAGATCTCCTGGACCACCCCTGACTCTTTTTGTTGTGTATTAATTATTTAAATAGTAATTTGCAGATTACTGACTCACTATGCAGCAACACAACAAAAATATAGCTGAAAAAAACCATCTTCAATCACAAAACAAGCAGCAGACACTATGGCTTCCAATAGCACCATCTTATTTTGTGTGTTCATTGCATGAATTAAATAAATAAAAACATAATTATCTGTCACGTTACTGTAGCTTTGCTTGTCAAAAGGAGTCACACATTTTCTATCTGCCAAGGCTTAAATGGGTAACTTCCCATAAATAACACAGTCCCATCTAATAATTTCCCTGAACACAAGTTTTCTAGAGGTCCCACTGGGGCAATTAATACAATTTTATACATCAATATTATTTAACATGTTATGCAGTGGCATCTATCAGCTTAAGAATTAAGCTGACACTACAGACAGAGATGTCCTGCGATACAGAGCAGGGCATGCAACCCTTAGGCCTTTTAAAGTCAGATTTGATAACATCATATCAGCCATATACACTGATGAAACAAAACATTAAGTCCACCCCCTGCCTATTTGTCCTTTGTATGTAGTAAAACATCTCCTGGCTCTGCAGAAGCCTCTAAAGGTGCCCTGTGTTATCTGGCAACCAAGATGCAGATGCAGACCCAAGTCCTGTAAGTTGTGCTTTGTAAATGCCACAGATTTGATTTGTTCCAGCACATCCTGCAACACTGTGGTGCCGGTTTATGGGTTATCCTGCTCAGACTAAGACTAAGTCCTGTACTGTTTCGCCTTCATGAGATACAGAATATTACAAAACATACTATGAAAAAAAGCTGTACTCTTACCAAATAATACATCTGCTCACACTGCTCAGAGCTGATCTAAGGTGGGAAAATTACATAACAAAATCAAAGGGAAAACTTGGGTGAGCAAAAAGTAGAGCTGGTGGCATCCAATATCAGAAATTAATCTCAGCAGAATCTCCAGATTCAACGCACAACGATTTCTCACACAGCTATGATGCTACAGGGAGTGCAGAATTATTAGGCAAATGAGTATTTTGTCCACATCATCCTCTTCATGCATGTTGTCTTACTCCAAGCTGTATAGGCTCGAAAGCCTACTACCAATTAAGCATATTAGGTGATGTGCATCCCTGTAATGAGAAGGGGTGTGGTCTAATGACATCAACACCCTATATCAGGTGTGCATAATTATTAGGCAACGGCCTTTCCTTTGGCAAAATGGGTCAAAAGAAGGACTTGACAGGCTCAGAAAAGTCAAAAATAGTGAGATATCTTGCAGAGGGATGCAGCAGTCTCATAATTGCAAAGCTTCTGAAGCGTGATCATCGAACAATCAAGCGTTTCATTCAAAATAGTCAACAGGGTCGCAAGAAGCGTGTGGAAAAACCAAGGCGCAAAATAACTGCCCATGAACTGTGAAAAGTCAAGCGTGCAGCTGCCAAGATGCCACTTGCCACCAGTTTGGCCATATTTCAGAGCTGCAACATCACTGGAGTGCCCAAAAGCACAAGGTGTGCAATACTCAGAGACATGGCCAAGGTAAGAAAGGCTGAAAGACGACCACCACTGAACAAGACACACAAGCTGTAACGTCAAGACTGGGCCAAGAAATATCTCAAGACTGGTTTTTCTAAGGTTTTATGGACTGATGAAATGAGAGTGAGTCTTGATGGGCCAGATGGATGGGCCCGTGGCTGGATTGGTAAAGGGCAGAGAGCTCCAGTCCGACTCAGACGCCAGCAAGGTGGAGGTGGAGTACTGGTTTGGGCTGGTATCATCAAAGATGAGCTTGTGGGGCCTTTTCGGGTTGAGGATGGAGTCAAGCTCAACTCCCAGTCCTACTGCCAGTTTCTGGAAGACACCTTCTTCAAGCAGTGGTACAGGAAGAAGTCTGCATCCTTCAAGAAAAACATGATTTTCATGCAGGACAATGCTCCATCACACGAGTCCAAGTACTCCACAGCGTGGCTGGCAAGAAAGGGTATAAAAGAAGAAAAACTAATGACATGGCCACCTTGTTCACCTGATCTGAACCCCATTGAGAACCTGTGGTCCATCATCAAATGTGAGATTTACAAGGAGGGAAAACAGTACACCTCTCTGAACAGTGTCTGGGAGGCTGTGGTTGCTGCTGCACGCAATGTTGATGGTGAACAGATCAAAACACTGACAGAATCCATGGATGGCAGGCTTTTGAGTGTCCTTGCAAAGAAAGGTGGCTATATTGGTCGCTGATTTGTTTTTGTTTTGTTTTTGAATGTCAGAAATGTATATTTGTGAATGTGGAGATGTTATATTGGTTTCACTGGTAAAAATAAATAATTGAAATGGGTATATATTTGTTTTTTGTTAAGTTGCCTAATAATTATGCACAGTAATAGTCACCTGCACACACAGATATCCCCCTAAAATAGCTCAAACTAAAAACAAACTAAAAACTACTTCCAAAAACATTCAGCTTTGATATTAATGAGTTTTTTGGGTTCATTGAGAACATGGTTGTTGTTCAATAATAAAATTATTCCTCAAAAATACAACTTGCCTAATAATTCTGCACTCCCTGTAGCTAGTTTTTTTTCTGCCTTATTAAGAGTGTCTTTGCAGTATTTTTCTTGTTTACGTTGGCTAAACAGCCCCCTACCAACAAGAAAGAAAAAAGCTGTGCTATTTTTGGCCCTCTCCACTGCTCACTGTTTTTATGTGCGTATGTGTATGCATCCCATCTGCCCTCCACAAAGCAGTCAAACTATGTGAAACACTTGATCCCAGATTAGTTCTGCTAAACCCAGTTAGCCAGGAGACCATTTACCAATTAAATCAGCAAGAGATCAGGCAGAGAACTCCACTGCCTTAAAAGAAACTGATCAAAAACACAATTCTCAAGATTTGAGTTGTTAATGAGCTCTACATATTGATGTACTGATATGATAATGTGGTACAACACATACAATTCTTATTTAATGCATGGATCCTACTGTAACTGTGTGCTTTAGATTTACTAGCATAGTTGAGAGTGATGAATGAGGAAACAAGGTCACAGAGCTGCAAAGATTAATGTGTTGAGAGCTATGCCAACTGAGTAGAACTATTAATACAACCTCATCTGTGGCTTCAACTTCAAAAGAAAGCACACACTGAATGCCACCAGCTCGCACTGGCTGCAGGTGGTTTTTCTCCTCCATTCAAGTCTATGTGACAATTGGAGGGAGGAAGGGGGGGCTTTAAGGGCACTCATTACGCTCATGGATTCCACTAGTCTACTAGTGTAAATTTGCATGACTCACACTTGTAACTACGTGTATTCATTAAGGTAGAGTTATCCACCTTCAATAATACTCACTGTCTGGGCCCAACTATTACTGCTGCTGCTGAGAGACACACCAATGAACTGTAACAGTCAAAACAACAAAGAATAACAAATGCTTTAACCTACCAACTATGTTGGCCATAAGTGGACCTTTTTAAAAAACAAAACAAAAAAAAAAAAAAACTCTTACCGTAACTCATTCATTTCCCTTTCTATACATGTAAAATGGCTCTCCCTCATCTACTTCACCACTAGGCGAGACGTGGAGATAACCTTGTCGTCTGCAAATACAATTGGAGGATGAGGATGGTGCAAGGTAGCCAAACCTTTGTTTGCGTCGCAATTGTGTGCAAGAAACATCTAAGTCAAAACTGTCATATGCAGAGATGCTAACATAGCAAACTATCACAAACCTGAGCAACCTTATCCAATTCAGGGTTCCTAGATCTCACAGGGTGAGAGTCAGGATACACCCTGGACGGGTTGCCAGTCTGTTGCAGGCCCAACAGATACAGAGAAGCATTCACCCTCATACATACGGCCAATTTAGAATCATCAGTCAAACCATATCTTTGGAGGAAGCTAGAGTAACTGGAGAAAACCCATAACCTGTTATGCAGCACTGTTAACCACTGCACCACAGTGGTTTCGCTTGCACGTGCAGGTAATAAACAAAGAGAGGAACAGGATGGAGGACTTTGGTTTGCCAAAAAATTTACACTACCATTATCTGCTTTGTATGAGCTGAAGTATACAGCATGTTAAGCCTAATTATCAAATTACCTCAGGATTCACCTTACTGGTATGAAACATGAAAATGTTCAGTCCTTTGTTGTGCACTTCCTACACCCTGAGGATTTGTTCATTGCTGCTAGCAGGATGACCTTTCTTGGAACAAAACAAAAAAAAACAAAACATAGTGTTGCTCCAGAAAAAAGCCAAAGATGGATTTGTGAGGGAGAGTTTTGACTGCAGGCGGGTGGATTTAAAAAAAAAAAAAAAAAAAAAAAAAAATTAACATAAATATTCTGACATTTTAGCCAATATGCTAAATCTATTTTTGATCTAAAAGAAAATGAGAAAATCAACATCAAACTTCTCATAGGTGTCTCTTATAATGAAGCTAAAAAGCTTAGCACAGCACTCAATTTCCCCACGCTCTCTAAAAGCATGCACATTTTTTAAATATAGGCACCATGAAGCAGACAACAGTAGAGATCTACGTTACAAATCTCAATCTTTGACCTATCACTCTATCACGTAACTTTTTAATAACCACCTTACCGTAAGCATAACCTTCCATCTACATGCAAAAACACATATACAACAGGTCAGGATAGACGTCCCAGCTAAATATGAATTTAAGTCTTCATACAACAGTACAATGAGTGGTGCAATACTTGAGTATTTACTATCCATGCGTGTGGCCAAGGCAAAATTAGTGTGTTCTCAAGAAAATATAAGAAGATTTATGACATTAACTGCAACCAACACGGGGTTTCCTCCAACTGTCAAAAATGCAATTTGTTTTTAGGTTGAAGTTGCAATTTTATTATATTATGCCATTTTTATGGAGTTAACTTCCTTTGTTGAATGTATTCTGTTTAACACTGTATTCTGTTTGCTTGTAGTGCCGTGTTTGTCAGCAGCCTGAGAAGATGTCAAATTTGATTTAATATTGTGCATAGAAAACATCTACACACCACAGCCAAAAACACAGAGCCAGTGGCAGTGAAGCACTTTAAGACAGCTGTCAATGGCAGTTTATTTTCTTCTTGGACCTAAACAGATTGTTGGCTCAGAGGGTTTTCCCAAGGCTGAATTTGTTTTCATCCAACTCAGGCATTTTCAGAGGTTCTTGTCTGGGGATAAATCTGCCCGTGCCTACAGGAATGGAAACTCTTCTGCTTTGTGCTGGAGAGTAGCAAATGGGAGCTTAACAGAACCTGCGGGGTATTCCAAGTCCAAGCAATGGTTCATACTGTATACTGTGTTTTTAATATCATACTAAGCTGTACTCAGAACCAATATTGGTCTGATACCAGCTGCGATTCTGGGATTAGATATCAGTGAAGAAAAAGCATAATCCAAAACAACCCATTATCCCAAATTACAGCATAGCGTAGACGAGTAACAAAAGTCTCTTTAATCACAGCTGATCCTTGGAAAAAGTTGCCATGATTGGTTTCACAGCTGATATGTGAGCTCAGTCATTGACAAATGCATGATTAACAGATTCGTTGTTTAAGAGAGGGGAAACAATGGTATTAGGTATCACCAGATACTCAAGTGTAGCAGTATCGGCCTTTGAGCCATCCCCGAATTTAACATTTTAACATTTGTTAAAAGTAATAACTTCTCAACTTAACCTAAGATAAATCACAAACACACCTACAACAATTATTTGATAAATCGATGATTAAAAGATGTCTCACAGACAATCGGTCCCGTTTTGAGAACTAAAAGCCTAAATTCTGTTGTTGCAGCTACAACACTGTTTCTCGAGGAGTTGAAACGTGTAAATGCAAATTCAGCTGGCACTGCATTAAAACTGACAATCTGCATTGGAAATCACTACTTTGGCTCAGGAATCACTCTGAAACCCATTATCTGTGAACAAAGTTTGTCAATGTGTCATCAAATGCAAAACTCAACAGGTGGAAAGCATTTGATCAAAATATTATTATTATTTGCTTTAAATTATGTATTCTAACTATAATGCATAGTTCAAAAACAGCAACCATTAATGAGCAGGGGTTCATTAATGCATTTGGCATAGTGAACTTGAACATCTGTGAAGGCACCAACAATGCTGAATGACATACATTTTGGAGCTATAAGTGTTTCAACAACAACTTGTGGACAAATGAATCTGGGTGCCAAACTGGCCTGTAACCCACAGTAATTTTTTCAAACATTATAACATACGGTGCTTAACAAATTTATTAGACCACCACCCATTTAACACACAATTAACAGTAATACAGTGACCAAAATCACTTTTTATGTTTCTGTAATGGTTAATCTACCAGTATGCACAAGGTCTTCAACTTTAAATTACATCTTTAATGCTAAAATATAATTATTGTTGTTATCCAAGAATTTTCACATTTACCATTTTCCATAAGAGCAAGAGGGGAAAAAAAGGAAAAACAATGTTTTAATTGGGATGCCAAATTGCATTCATTTCCTTGCATTCCTGAACAGAAACATTAATTTTAGAGGTTTTCTGACTTCTCAGAGAAATCAAACATGAATAAAGTTTGACATTTAATTAATAAATAATTACATAATTTGTAGTTTTAAACAAGTTTTTGAACAGGCAGAATAAACATCTGTATTCCAAAAATTAGCACACAGTTCTAATCAGTTTCCACACAAGAGGAAGTCAAACTGTGCCACAAATGTTTTTTTCTGAAGTGTGCCACTGACATCTGACTCAAAGTGAGCATATAAAGATAAATATGATGGTTTTCTTTGTAACAATGGCTCATTTTTTTAAACTTCACTTGTATAGCTTAGACGTCTATGACTGTAAACTGAATATGTTCGGGTTTTAAATGTGGAAAACTGACATATTTTTCACAAATTTGACATTTTACAGAAGCAAAAGAGATGAATCATTAATGTAAACAAATGACTGTCAAACTGTAATCAGAGGTTTTAAAAACACGCTGGTAAAAGATGTTGCTGATAAGAAGGAGATTACACTGGGTGCTGTGTCAATTAGGAGCAGGCACATACCATCTGGCTAATTTTAAAAAAAATAAAAAATGTTGAGGTTAAATATTCATAATACACATGACTAAGCATCATGCTGGGTAAGCTAAAGCTCTAGCTTTGTGCTGTACTGGATCCTCATATTTGAAATACTTTTGTTTGGTTGTTTGTTTGTTTTTACATATTACATAAGATGCAGTTCAAATGTTTCTAATCCAGAACACGAGATTAAATGCCGTTTCACTGCCACGGCAAGTCCGTTGATTTTTAATTTGGAAATATAAACCGTCTCCTTACTGTATCCACACTAACAGCCAGCTATGGAAGCTAATCTATAATCTTAAAAACACTATGTACATACTGAATATAATCACACTTTTTACTAAATCTGTATTATACTATGCCCTACAGTTATGCTTAACCTTTCAGGCTAAAAAAAAAAATAATACAATGAAAGGAGTTATAAAAATCACTGCAAACATACTTCAGGAAACAGTAGAAGACATCCACACTTTAATGCTAATCTATTCTGTTGCACACTACCTCTTCTTGGCAGTGTACACCAGAATTAATAAATCTAAGCTATTTCTAGTGCATTTATGAAAATAACATGCAGAGAAAATGAGTGGAGCTAGGACACGCACACAGAGGCTCTAATTAAACTCTATCAGTGAGGCAAATAAAGAGCAGCTTACATGAAGACACGCTTACAGATACATAGGCTAAATATCTTACAACAAACCCCCCACCGCCCAAGCTTACTCACTCTCCTGTGCACCGATACAGTCAAAACCTTGGTACATACACTGAAATGTGAGAGTACATCAATAAATGAACCATGCCACTCTTTGGCAGTTTCTCCCCACATGCCCAGAGCAAACAGATGGCGAATGTTCTGTACACATTTAAGATGGTACCTAAGTGGCTACTGTGGCCTCGAATCTGTACTGTGGATTATGCTTAGTATTTACTTCAGAGTAGCCAAACTGTACTGCTGCATGTTTGTTCTGTTCAACCACCACGGCTTATTTATGATTCATATTTTAAGGGGGAGTGCAGGCTGTGGAAAGCTGGTTCCCTGATGACGAGAGCCCTCAGAAGGCAGGAAAACGTCCCAGCAGGCTCCCACACTCACGACGCCCCAAATCTCACACCCACAGCTTTTGTCACCCGAGCCGTAGCAATGCATGGTGTGGTATTTGTGTAGTGAAATAGTGAAAAAAAGAAACACTCATACTCATTATTCTTAAAAACAAAAAACAAATCCTTACACAGACTAAAATGTTGCCAGAAACGAGCACCGCGGATGCATCTTCAATCTTACAGTCACAGCTAATAACATTAAAGCTGTATGGTGATAATTAGTGTGTAAATGTTTCATTTTCAGAACTCGGAAAATTGACACTCGACTCACATTTCGCTTTTTGTAACAGTATCTCTGCCATCTGCTACATTAAGTGACTTCAAGGTGCACTAAACAAAGACACCCCCCAGGCTTCCAGGCTCCAAGCTTTTTCTTTTTTCCATTATCGATAATGACAATTTCACACAACGCAATTGTGGGATTTAAATGCCATTCGCTTACACAACACTGCCAGTAGTTATTTACTTTGGCTGGGATTCACTGTCAACTTTACAACTAAACCTCCAGACGTGCGAGGAATCCTACTGACAGTTTGGGCTAAGGCGAATTACTTGTAGATTTAC
Organism: Aulonocara stuartgranti; assembly: GCF_965226115.1. NCBI lineage: Eukaryota > Metazoa > Chordata > Actinopteri > Cichliformes > Cichlidae > Aulonocara > Aulonocara stuartgranti. The sequence continues at coordinate 17,562,562 of NC_138943.1, read as the reverse complement.
ACCAGGGGAGGAGATGAGTCAGCTCTGATTTACATGGCCTATGCAGTAAACGACACCGAGTGCAACACAGCATAAGTGTTTTGTAGCTGATGCGGACTGTGGCAAAGAACAAAGAGCATGCTTAGAAATATATCTCTCTAGAGCGCAACGGTTTAAGATGAATTCTTACAGTTTGACTGCACAAAGCACAAAAATGGCAGCCCAGCGGAAAAGCGATACGTTCAGAAACCCATTTACCTCAGCATTACTTTGCAGCAGTTTATTTGCAACATAGTGGGATGTAAAACTATCTCTTTTGAAGGCGAGTCAGCCAGGGTTTGGGTGACTGAGTGAGGAGCTGATAGTGGACTGTGAATGGCAGGGATCTTATGGGATTGACTCTCCACCTGCACTGCCTGCCCAGTCTCACAGATATTCTTCCATTCCTCGAGAAGAACTACTTTACATAATCACAAGCCATTTTGTGTGCGTCATTAATTCAGTCCTGACTGAAGGCATTTAATCATTCCTTAGAAGAGGTGCAGGCTCTCACAGTCCCGCCTGATTATTTTAACCAGACAAAGTGTCTCATTTCAGAACTACAGGCAGCACAATAAAACCGCTGCAATCCCTCCATCCCGGAGGAAGGAGACGCTCACTTTGATGATTTTCTTGGCCTTGTGGGGAGAGGTCACTCCTCAACCTGCATCCCTGCCCACAAACAAATACCGTCTTGGTCCAAAGTTGCCATTCAAGGAAACGAGAGGACAGCATGCAAATGAAGCTAATGTGAATTTCACACTGCTATTCTGCAGTGAGGATACTCGGGGAAGTTTTCTTGGGTGGATAAGGCAGCTTTAACTGTATTCTTTTTGGGCCACAGTTATAAAACCACCAACCTCTTCAGCTGTCAAATCAGCATAATGAAAAATTCAATCTTCCTTTAACAGAGAGGAGAAAATGCTTAAGGATAAAAAGCAAAATGCAAGGCCATGTTAAAGGGCTTACAAGCTTCACCTCCAAGAGGCATGTTTCAAAGTGACATGAGCACAGATCACTCCAGCCAACTGTACTTCCTCGTGGGCAAAGGGCCTACACCAGCATTAACCTTAGCAATCTCCCTTTCTTGCTTTCACTCTCTTCCTTCCTTCCCTTTCAGTCGCATCTCTTCAAAACAAAACCACAAACACTATGCTGTAGCCTCAGTCCATGATTCTTTGAGCCTCATGCTACATTTAGACCTGCATTACCTTCAGTTTACATCAGATATGGGTCTGGTTCACAAACACCGAGCCTGTTATGTAGTTTGGACTACAATGAGGAAGACAAGAACACAAACAGCCACTGGCCCCCTGAGCTGAAAATGATTTTACTCATTCACTGTCATTAGCCTCAATAATGACGCCAAGACGACGAGGCTGCCGCTAGCAAATTAGATGCAAAGGATTGTGATGTGGCTTCTGAAAACAGTACTGAGGATAGATGTGTTGCCTCCAAACAGCTCTCCATGTTGTCAGTCAACAATCACACTTCACATTTCTTAATGAAAATGTAAACTGACTGACACAACATTACCTTCAGATTTTCTTGCCTTTAGATTTGAGCTTCAAAATGTTATTATACTAATAAAATGATCAGAATTGAAAAATATGTTCTTGATAGGGTATTGTTTACTTTCCTATATTGTCCTGCAAAAATCAAACATCCACGTATCGTATCAAACGTGGCTTGAGTCAAAAAAAGTATTTGACTAAATTTTTAATCACTGTACCTAAAAAAAAAACATTTAAAAAGAGAAAGTATACCTTAGCAACACAAGACTACAAACATGAAGAAAGTACATTAGTCGGTGCTTATATATAGCAGACAACAGCAACTTGCTATTTAAAATGGATAAAATGTTTCTTTAAATTTTCATACGGCTCTTAAATTTTCTTGCTTTTTCTTGCAGGCCTTTTAAATAAACTTATCAACCTTTGATCATCTTTGAGTCACATGTGGGAAAATATACAGAGAGAGTCATTACTGAAAAATAAGACTGAATCAACTGTCCTATGCAAAGTGGATCCACTGCATTAATGACCAGATTGCTGCAGTGCATGATGCGCTGCACCTCACGGTGCTGAAAAGAAAGGTGAACTGCTTTTTCTCACTGATGCATGCAGAATTCTTTGTTCTGTACTATGGTTCAATTTGCAATTCACTCTTTTACCCTAAGTGCTTCAATATGCATTTAAAGCAATTCCACATTTACTATTATTCTGCTGCTTTTTCAGCCCTTTTGTCAAAGCTGGACTAATCTGAACGTTTCACTGCACATGTAGAACACATTTGCATTTTAATTTAAAGGCATTTCCAAAGGAAAACCTTTGCTTAAATGGTAAGTATGTCCTGTGTTAGATAACAAACAGTCATCAGTCTTCATGTCCACTACACGGGTTAAATAATTTGCCTTAAGTGATAGAAGAAGCTATTTTACCAGCACATAATCAGTAATCAGCTGTCTGGGGAGGTGGAATAAAATTCAATGCAGTATTTTATTAACATTTATAATGTTGCAGGCAGAACCCAAAGTGCAACGTGTTAATATTTTTCAATGATGTCAATGGCAATTTCCATTAGCATGCTCTTTCCATAACAATTGACAACTGGCATCAGTTTATTTAGTTTGTGAATTGAAATACAATCAACCTAGTTACACCAAGTTAAAAGCAATCTGCAGTGATACTTATGGAACTACCATATTATTGTTTTAAGTAGTTTTAAGTATTAAGTAGTGCACTAGAGATAATACTAGAAAGTACTAGTAATTAACTACAGAGGGAGTATTCCAGTATATCTTAAATAGAAATAAAATCAGTTAAAACTACAATCTTTCTTCATTGCTCAATAGTTAAAGTTTTGGGTAAATTTAAATAACTGATTTTGATAACTTACTCATGGCAGGTGTCATCAATCGGAAAGGAATAACAAAAACAAATTAGCACATCAAGGGGGAAAACAATACATCCATTTTTGGTGAAGTAGTCTTGGTGGAGTCACAGAATTTGACAGCCACCATCATTCAAAATCTGCTTTGATTGGATGTGGCAATTTAAATGCTAAATGTCTTGAAGTTTTGGTATTTAGCCAGATGCAAATCTGTTAAGACATGCCCTACCTATACTTCATGCCAGTCTTCACACTTTGCTCGCTGGAGGAAGGCACACTCTGCACAGAGAGTTGTCCAAGACTCCGAGCCACCATCGCCACTGCTCTGAACTTGCTGCGGGTGCCTGTGCTGGGGCTGTTGGCATTCTGTCGATTTAGCCGGTCCTCCGTGTTGCGGCTTACCCCTCCACGATGATCCGTGCACACTAATGACACCTGCATCCTGGCTTCTGGCCGACTGTCCCAACTGCAGATTCCTTAATTAAACTCTCCTCTTTATGAATAAGGAGAGGAAAACACCAAGAGGTGCAGAGCCCAAGGATCCTCTTGGGAATGTGAGACTGTTCACTCACAAGAATCGAGCTTCACACTGCGCCTCTGCAAGAAATCACTGCCCAGTCTCTAGAGTGACTGTCCAGCACAAAATGTTGCAGAAAAAACAAAAACAAAAGGTACAAGAGGTGGGAGGGCAAAGGAAATGTGTGAAAATGGTGATGGATTGCTGATCAGGTGAAAATAAAGTCCTGGCAAACGAAGTCCAAATTCAAGCAAAACATTATAGAAACCTGCAGTCACTGCAGACTTTAGACATGAAACTCAAGTCTGACACAATGCAGTGGATAAAGCAACAATTTCTTTTAAAGTAATAATAAAATTAACAAAAAAAGAAAGAAAGAAAGAAAGAAAGAAAAAAAAAGAAAAACGCTGATTCTCCACTAAGTTTTTCCTCGATTGTCTCGGGTGTCTTCTTCTTGCTTTTTCTATTAATCAGAAGCTTGCAGGCAGATTCAGAGTCTTGGAATTTCCTTTTTAAAACTGAGCTTAGTGCTAAAGATTGCACCTCTTGGTGCCAAGCTTTAAGAGTAGCAACGCGTAGATCCACACAGAGAGATTGAAAGAATAAAACACGACACACAGATCCAGGAGGTTTTCATCTCTCCTTCTAGGTCCGCCTCGGCAATTACGCTGGCTGATGCATATTCGACTCAATACTACTGCATGTTAGTAAAAGGGCAACCTCATATTCACCTCTCACTGTTGCCTGGATTAAACTTACATCTGTATGCCCTGTGCTGAGCATAAAGCAGCACGGTGCACACAGGAGAGAGATGGAAGGGGAGAGAGAGAGAGTGAGAGAGCGAGAGAGAGAGCGAGGGGGGGTGGGGGCTGTGGTGGGAGGGATATGAAGAGAAGCTAAGAGGAGGAATATTCAGAGAGCCACGGCAGCGTGAGAGAGCAATGCACTGAAATCTTGTGTGTTTACAGCAGCTCTACAAAGACAGGGTGGTGCATTTTTGTGCTCCTCTCTATCTGTCGTCTGTTGCCCTGCAGTGTGATTTCATTTAGTTATTCTGTCAGGAGAAAAAAAAAGGAAGGATGAATGCTCAAGACTGTGCATTGCCTATGGCCCCAGAAAAGGGGTTTCTCACGTGGGTCTGTTCAACTGCCCATGAAACATTTATTATGCAACTTTATCTATGACAATATAAGACGGGCATGTGACGCACATAGCCGTGTACTGCTGTAAATTCAGCTTGATCAAGAATGAACTGATTAAGTACAACAAAACGTCATCAATTCATCTATATTCACCACGTATTAGAAACTGATCTGATTAACAGTAACAGGCACACTCAGGTGAACGGAGGAGGAACATGCAAGAGTGAACAGTAGAAACACGATAATGGTTGCAGGTTGAAAAGTAAACAGCACATTGACTGCAGCTTGGTGAGACAGTAGATGAGAAGCACACTCTCAGTAATATAATACTGAAGCTTATCTGAGTGGATCAGCGAGTGTGCCAAGGAGATAATTAAAAGAGATGCCATCAGTAGCAGACACGTATAGTAAAGCAGTCAACGAAGAAACCCTCCATCAAAGGAATCCAGCAAACAGGCTGCTGCTAACTGACAGCTCTATTCTTAGATTGGCGACCTTTTGGTCTACTAGACTTAAATAGAGCCCTGAGGGGGAAAAGGTGGTCTAATTGAACTGAAATCTGATTTAAGTTTCACACTGTGGACAGAAAGCAGAGAAAACAAGCAACAAATGACCTTCTGTGAATGCTCCTTCCTGCCACAAAGACAGTGAGAAGTATAGAGGGACCTTCTAGTGACAAAATACTAATCATACTCAATGTCAGGGTGACAGGGAAGAGATTTGGGGACATTCCCTTCACCATCAATGTCTGCTCATTTTTAACAGAGCAGATGAATACACCAAGACACCGCTTTAGCACAGGGTATGGTTTATGCATTTGCCACCACTGTGGTAGAAACATGATGCCACAATCCACGCTGCTCTACTCCAGGACTCCCAAGAGTTGTGACATGTGGAAGGTACTGACAATTGGGAAAGGCCGGGAACACGAGCTTACGCTGTCAGACACAGTCTCTTCATAATATACATCCTCCCTCTAGGTACCATCTTCCGCAAATTTGATCTTCAGTTTCACTGTTTTGCTGATGACACCCAGTTATATCTCTCTTGCAAACCTGATTCCTCCCTCCCACCTTCCTCCCTTACAGAATGTCTATCCGAGTCAAAATCCTGGTTTACCTCTAATTTTCTAAAGCTCAGTGAGGATAAAACTGAGAGCCTCCTTATTGGCACCAAATCCAACCTTTTGAAGGCAAACCATTTCTCACTCACCATCGATAACTCCACAGTTTTCCCTTCTCCTCAGGTTAAGAGCCTTGGTGTCATCCTAGACAGTTCACTTTCCTATAAATCTCACATCAATAAGCTCACCCGTTCTGCCTACTTCCATCTACGTAACATTAACAGATTGCTTCCTTCTCTTTCCACCCAGTCTACGTCCATTTTTGTCCATAGTCTTGTTACCTGTATTGACTACTGCAATTCTCTTCTGCATGGTCTCCCCCAAAAATCCCTCCATAAGCTCCAACTGGTTCAGAACTCTGCTGCTCGCATTATCACCAGAACCCCCTCCTACCAGCACATCACCCCTGTTCTTCAGGAACTTCACTGGCTCCCTGTGAAATTCCGGATAATTTTCAAACTTCTTCTGCTCACCTTCAAGGCCATTCATAACCTGGCTCCTCCTTACCTTTCTGACCTGTTAACCACTACCTGTTCTGCCCGTTCACTTCGATCTTCTTCTTCTATCCAGCTTGCTGTACCTTCCTTCCGCCTCACCACCATGGGAAGCAGAGCTTTCAGCTGCTCTGCTCCCAGGCTGTGGAGTGGAACTCTCTGCCCCCAGAAATAAGAAACATTGGTTCTCTCCCCCAGTTTAAATCCCAACTCAAAACTCATCTGTTCAAATCTGCATATTCACTGTGAATCCACTGTTTGTTAATTTTATCTTGTGCTTTTGTTTTATTGTTCTTATTCTGCCATTGTTTTTACTAAGTGTTTTATCCTATTGTAAAGTGACCTTGGGTGACTTGAAAGATGCTCATAAATAAAAATTTATTATCATCATCATCATCATCATCATCATCATCATCATCATCATCCTCCTTTACATGTACACTGAACCTTGACTAAACTCCCAGAGTCACAGGAAGTTAGTGGGAACACTTTACTTATTCAATTCTAGAAATCCACATGTTTTTTAAAAGGAATCAATATAATCCTCTATAATCATATTTATCTTACTGCACCTCCTGCCATTTTCTGCAGACTGCCCAACTCCCACCATCAAAACTACACTGCAACTTTCAATGTTCATTTTAAGAGACCTGTAAGATGTCTAAACTAAAAATGACACCACACACACCAACGCTTTCTAATTAACAAATACAACAGGATCTACGAACCGTTACAAAAATACACCAACAAAAAATATGTTCAATCCAATAAATCACGCCTGTCACATTTACTATGATTTAATAATTCGCCACAGGCACATCTGCCAACTTTCTTTAGACTGGCAGTATGTGTTTTATTCCTTCTGACTATATCTGGAAAGCAAAAAAAGGACCAAAAGCCCAGAGAGAAGGAGAAGAGAAAAAGAAATCATTAACTATGACTGACACCTAATCACTGCATGATGACATGACTGTTCTCTTTAAGAAATGTTAGCAGGCATTGCTGTGAGCATGCCTGACAGATATTTTAGGAGTATACACCTACTGCTGCCAAGTGAAGAGCTGATAAGTAAATCCTTTCTTCAGAAAAAAAACAAAAAAAGACTTCCTAGTTCCACTTTTTCAACATGCAACACTTCTGCAGCAGAGTCAAGACAATGCCAAAGGGGAAGACTTCATCAGTTACTCATAACTTAATAAACCACCTCAGTGTTTAATTCATTACTCAAGTTTTCACTTGGATGACGCATCAAATTGCACTGCAGTGGTCACACTGCCTACTGGCTTGGTAATGAACTCCGAGTCAAAGTCATTTCGAACAAATGTGTGCACTTTCAGGATCTCCTGCAGTCTTTCATGCACACTTTCATCGGGGTTCTTTCCCCAGCACCATTATCGAGCAAAAACTGGCCTGAGCATTTGTACTCATTCATCACAGAGAACATTTGTAATGAATTAACTTCTACTCATTGTTTGTTGCAAGATAAATCAGTCGTGACAGATGATGTACTAAAAATAAGTAACTCTAATCTTCACATAATGCCTTAGAGTGTGGCTGTTAAATTGCTAATTAGTGACAATATGTTTAGGAGGAACACAGTAGGGTGGCTCCAACCGTGTTAAACTGTTCTGCAGGAGTAAAGAGCTACTTTTGGATTAATGCTTAAAGGAAACAACCAAACAACACCTGAAAACCTTTGAAGTTCCTACTGTTAGATCTGGACTCAGTAGTTGGTTGTTAGTTAGCAGTGCTGAGCAAATCTTATTACAGTGCCCTTTCTTGTGTGGGGGCCTTAATCTCCTCGCTTTGATTAAGTGACTGATTTGAGGATATCAAAAAAAGAAAAAAAAAGAAAATCTACTGAGCGTCTAAAATATCACAGTGAGTGAATGCAGAGGACTGCTACGGCCCTCATTCAGTGTGTGTGGGGGAGGAAGAGGAGAGATAAGCTGAATGTTCAGAGCAGAACATGTGTGCTTCCCTGATCACGACTGCAGTCGACTAAAATTCGCCAAAACCAATAACAGCACCTTTTTTCAGGCGAGAGACAACAAAGAAAACAAAAGATTGAAGAACAACATTCAGTTTCAAATTTACCATGTAACAGCTGCAAATACACACAAACGGCTATAAAAATGTATTCCACTTCTTACAATCTTATGTCCTTTATTACTAAAACTTGGAAAAAGACCACACACACACACACACACACACACACACACACACACACACACACACACAATCAAAACTATTGACTATGTTCTGCTCAACTCAACAGCCTTGGTCAGAAAGAGGCTTAGGCCCATCGATGTTGCTATGCCATAATGAAGCCTCAGGAGTCTGTTCTGGCCGTACAGGAGCTCAGGCAACTGCTTTCTTCCAAACTATAGCACACATACTGCAACTAAGACAACTTCTTTAATGAACGGAGCATCAGAAATTTCTCTGACCACAGAAGTACTGTTGGGTACGGTTGTGAGCACTGATTCTTCGGCACAACCGCAGTCTTATCTCTAAAAATAGGCACTGGCTCTCCAAATCAATTCCACACACTGAGCACAAAATACAAAGAATGCCCTTGGCGGCTGAAAGGGGAAAGGGACCTCCAAAATTGACATTTGTCACTGGCGTGAGTGTTACACGGAGTCTTTCACTAATTCGCTTTCAGGGGCAGACAGTCTGCGCCGAGTCAAGATCGGTACGTAAACTAGCAAGTCTATAGACCTAATCCGTCCAAGCTAGTTTAGCAAGCAAAGGCTTCTTGTAGTCATCTATAAGGACTACAACACAGATAAGGATTCCCTTTAAGCGTACAATTAAACAGGGTTGTTATCCAGCTATATTCTGATTACCCAGTCCTTCAAGATGGGTAATCAGAATATAGCTTAAGAATATCAAGTCAAAACTAGTTTAAGCGTTTCATCTCATGCTTTCTCAGACTTCTTCTATGCACATTCAGTATCTTACTGTTAATTTACAAAAGCTTAACCAGGGATCTCAGCTCATGGCCACACCTGTATCATATGTAACTTAACTCCACACACTTGTGAGGATTTGAGTAACCATGTGAAAAGTATAGCATCCCCAAGATGATGTGTGTGTGTGTGTGTGTGTGTGTGTGTGTGTGTGTGTGTGTGTGTATAAAAGGGCTTAACAGAGTTAATGGAAAGAGAAGTGAGGTCAGACAGATTGACAGTGTTGATCGACAGATGCTTTTCTAACAGCTTAATGCATCCCGAGGCTGTGTCTGAACATTTCTAATTGAGTCACTATGATGAGGATGTAATTAAACAGCAGTATTCCAATTTCTTTATGTGTTATATTAGCATCAAGACTTTGTTTTCTTTCTCTACCGTTTCATGGTCTGAATGAACTCAACTGTGACAAAGATGTACTGGAGATTTGGAATAGCCATCACAGAAATACAAAGAAATGTAGAAAATTAGGTCTAGCTCTTTGGCGATTCTGGGATTTCCTGGGGAAACAGCAGAGCGATGGTCACATCTGCGAGCAACGAGTGCTGCAGTTTTTAATTCTCCAGTGAACATGGCAGATTCCCCGCAGACAGCTGGGCTCAGGAGGAGTTGTCATTTCAGCTGTCCCCGCTGACACGTCTAACGGAGCAGAAGACGATCAAAAAATAGAGGACAGGAAATCCCTGTTCTTATGTAATATAGTCATAGTGGCTCAAATTTAAAATTTAAAAAAATGCTCTGCAGGAAAACACGTTATTATATTTTAAATATGGCACATGGTAACTTTAGCATCTCATGTACAATGCTCATGTGTATAATGGGTTGTATACTTGTCTAGAAAACAAAATAACACGTTTCTGGAGCATATTGTGGAATAAACAAACCAAGTACCGATTTCACAGCCATGTGAGGCTTTCAAACCCATAATTTGAGTAACAAGGTGTGCTTAAACCAAACATAGCTGATTTACACACTATCTGGTAGGAAAGAGAAGGCAAGAGAGGGGATGAGATGAGGAAGCAGAATAATCTGGTCTGTTCAATGGGAAATCTTCCCGCTTGCCTGTGTGCATTTGTCATACCTAAGGAAATCTTCACATAGCCAAGTGTTGCTAGGCAGAAATATTCACTACTGCACACATTTCAATGGAAGGATGTACTACTCGAGCCTAGCATTCTGCTTCCAAACGGCAGCTATACTGATGAAATTGCCTGGCAAATTTTATGTATTTAACACGTGCATTGAAATTATATCACAAAATCCACTGACATATAAAATGCAAAACAGGCTGTGACTGGAGACCCATTTTAAGTTATCTACGAGCACTGTGACATCTCTGAAAATCCACAGATCTTAAGACCAACAAAGACCATCGCTTTCGAGCAAATGCCACTCAAAGTTAAGCATTTGATGGTCCTGTCACACAAATGCTGAGGAGTTAAACTGAGCTTATGAAACAGATGGTTTGTATTTTATTCTTGGCTGCTGATTTGCTGACCCTGAATGGGCTGTATCCCTAGAACATAAAGCAGTATAATATTATCAGACAGTTGTTAGTAAATCCCCAATCTTGGCATCCTGACAGGCCAAACCTTTCTCTGCCTGAGAGCTCAGTCTATAAAAATAAACTAAAAATATAGTGCATGATAGCTCGCAATATACACAAATGTTAAATATTATCAGCAGAAAACAAGAAAAATTACAAGATTCTGAGGTAAACTACAAATCCATAGGCTTGAATAAGTAGACTAAGGCAGCAGTGGATATAGAAACTAAATAACTGTTCTAAAAAGCAAAAGACAAACCAACAGAGCAAAGCATAGTCACATACCTTTAGCTACTACAACCATGACAAATATGTGGAAAAGGCCTGGAAGTGTCCTAGCATAAAGCAACACAAAGAAATGTGCTCTGAAGGTTTAATTAAACACAAAGTAAGCTGACAATTTTGTCAAAGCTGAGATTTACATTTTATAATACCGCAACACCTGCAAATGAGGACCCAGTTTTGCTGCGTTTCTGAAAAGTCAGTCAGGTGTGTAACAGAAAATGTCCCCATGCATTAAAGTTGCAGCAATCGCAAAACCACAGAAATGTACTAAAAGCTTCAGTGAACTTTCAGTCTTTACTAGGATAGGGTACCCTTTGAATGAAAAACATTTTTGGTTAAGCATTTCCAAACCATAGAGGCACACAAAAATATGCGTGTAACACTAAATGTTAAGTCTTATACCCATCATTATTCCAGCTGCCTATGGACCTGGAGTGAGAGATTTACCAGGAAGAAATGGTCGTGGTTCTATGAGAACATTTTATTTAGATATGAAATTCAACAGTTTAGGATTTGTGTGCCAAATATTGTTCTTAATTTTTAAAAGGATGCAAAATGACTACATCCTAAAGTGTCTAAAACCATGAGGACTATCTCTTGTCACTACTTGGTTTTTACTAATCCCTGGCAGCTTTAACACAAATGCAAAAACACTTTTGCTGAGATAGTTAGGACACAAAATAGCGGAGAAAGAACAATGTGAACGGAGAAGCATAATCACTAAATATTAAAAGCAACACATTTGCAAGGTTTCCAGATAAGTATGATGGAGGAGGGCCACAGATGTCAGGCGGTTCCTACCATTTAACTTGCAGAACAGTAACAGTAACGGGGCGGTGTTATTAGGAATGAGAGAGTACTCAACTAGAAAGGAATCAGTCAAAATAATCCTGCTTGTAATAACAATTCAAAACACGTTCTAACAAATAGTGAATAACTAGAGAGGCTATATAAAAGTAATATTGTCCAACAGGGTAATGATAAGGCTTGCACTTACTTAATTTAAGACTGCTCTTGACAAACATCAAAGTTCAAACTGACAGCTTTTATACAGAGCTATTCTACGGTGCTTTAAACAGCGAGCCACATTCACTCAAGACTATCTTCTATTCTCACACCACACACCCGCAAACAAATGACAACAGGGGCTTCAATATTTTGAGGACGTGTTGACATTCAGACTGAACATGTGGGGACCGACCCACTGACCTTTCAATTCGTGGTCACAGTCAATATCCTGGGTCACAGCTGTTCCCTTTATTGATAGAGGTAACTTTTTATTCTGCTCGTAATTCTATAAAAGTAGCTCATTATGTTGTGGCATAAATCACTCAAAGTCTTTGAATACCAGCTGGTTACTGCGTTGGATCTATACTGACAAAGCTGATAATCAGTTATTAGTAGACAGAAGAGTAATTATCTACGACAGCCTACATACTAGATAGCTGCAATGCTGAAAATCCATATGATGACCTTACTGTGTTGCAATATGGTATTGTTAAATGAAGAACTTTCAATACCAGATATTCAAAAAAACATAATGTACTAACATGTCACAAGTTATGGTCTTTAGCTGGGTTTTGCTGCTATAAATGACTATTAAATGAAAATATAACATGAATCAAAGCAAAAGACAATTGTGTAATCCCCGGCATTCTCACTTCTTGTGCCCACGCTATATCTCTGACTAGAACATTTTGACAAGCTGTCAGACTAGGCTAGCTGGGCATAGCTCAAAGAGGAACTGGAGAGGTCACTACTGGAAACCAAATCCATATCACTCCAAGTACCGAAACAACAGCTGCTATCCCTGTGACTGTAGCATGACCCTCATCAAAGAATTGAGTCTGTGAGGCAGCGTGCTTGAGGTAAAACAGTTGATGAACAGGTTAATCTTCAGCCTGTTCATCTCCCTCCAGCTGCAGCTGTGGATACGAGCTAAATTTAGAACTTGAGTAGGGGATTGCCTGAAGAAAAACGTCACAGATGCCCGGGCTGATACACATGCCGCAATGCCCTGAAATTGAGAACAAAAATAAGCGTTTAGACTGCCTCTGTGCAGATTTGCCTTTTCATCACCAAAAAGGTTTGTGCATGCGCATGAGAGGAAAATAAGTGAGTGTGTGGGTTAAGAATGAGACACAAATGTTTGGATATCAAAAATAAATGGTTTATAATGCTTTGAGGCAAAAGAAAAGAAATTACCATTACTGCCAGCACTGTGATATACCTCATCATAGGCTGGCTTTTTAAATTGCTTTAGTTATCTGTTGTTCTGGTTTTAATACCAAGCTAGACATTAGCTGGACATAATGTTCAGCAGTGTAGGAGTGCAAAGAGTGATGCTCTCACTGTGCTCAGTGACTGAATTATAACATCAAGTGCAATGAGAGGCATCTGTGCTACTGTTCAACTTCACTATGAAAGTGGAACATCTCCACCACCTAGTGGGTATCTGTTGCTATTAACAAAACATCTAGAAGAGTGTTTTTACATGACTGAGGTGGACAGCAATGACTACACCGAGATCTGCTTTTCAATTTTTTCCAACAATGGGAGAAATTTGATATACACAAAAATAAAATTCTTGTTTTTTTTCCCTTTCAAAAAACTTCTGCAACGCTCAAATTAAAAGAGTTGCATAGAAATCATCTTTAAACCAAACACTTGAACTGCTGATTAGTGAAGCTGGATTCCCCCCCTTCATTTTAGAATTGCATGCTGAAGTGGTTGACTTAGTGTGGCTTTAGTCTATCTGGTCACAGTAGTAGATAGAAAAAATAGATAAGTGGGAGACTGAAGTTTGGCATTTATAAGCAGTTTTCCTAAGAGAAACTACAGACAAACATTCACCTAAGAAATTTTAAATCTGCCAAATCTATACAGAGGGAAGTGACTGATACAGCATTACCTGCATTACCTATGCCTACTTTTTAATACGGTCTTGACCTTACTGTGTCAGTGATACACTTTTATCAGCTTTGATGTCAGTCTGCCCTCTGGTGGCCAACAAGTGTTCAATGTGGCATTAATAAAATAACATGTAGCACAGCATTTTTATCCAACCGATTCAATCAAACTGTTGTAATTCACAACAAAAAAAGGTGAAAAAAAAAAAAAGGTGAAAAAAAAAAACGATCCTCCATATCAAATCAGAAAGGTTTACTGTACATCAAGAAACAGTTACTCTCAGGTATGAACCCCCCAGTGGATGTCAATACTATGTCCATTAGTATTAGGTCACTCCAGAAATCTATACTCATCCAGTGAACCTCCATATAGCTCCGTATACACAGGCTTCCTGTCTCGCCTCACTGAGCTCAAGCTGGCTCCTTTACCCACTGGCTGGCTCTCAGTCCGAGGACATGAACGCTAGGGAAAGTTTTCCGGTGTCCAAATGGGCCTGCTGAGTGGTAGTATTACGTTTCAAGGGCAACATAATGGAAATGGAGTAACCTTTTACCTTAAGTTGAAATGCACAATATTGACAACTTTGAGGAAATCCCCATAATCAAGATGAACAGTAGTTCATTACTGTTAGTAAGGATATTTGAACATATTAATAGTCTATTGATTAAGACCATAGATATTTGTTAAATTAATTTAAACCTGGGAAAAACAACAACCCCACCCTTGTCTTGTGATGAAAAACAATCCACCCTTCATTAGCATTCGACTGCGTGAAGAGGGATCGTGTGTACAGATGTCAGAAAGTTAAGAGTAAGAACAGTTTAACTGTGATGCAGTTGCAATGCTGGCCTGCCTTATTGGCCACACACCTGAAATAATGATGAGTTTGAGTCAGAGGTTGTGTGTACTTGCTGACCCAATTACACTCCTAATTACAGGAATTGCAGGAGATCACAGTACAAGAAACACAGTATTCTGGCAGGATTTCCTCTGTCTACTGAGATCCTGTTTAACCATTCATATTGATTCAATACAACAGCACAAATAAATAAATCCCACAGATATATTTCAAGACTTCTGGACTGCACACAATATAAATAATAAAAACAACAACAACTCATATAGTAATGCTACAACTTACAATCAGTACCGATGTTCTTTAATCCTGATACTCAAAGACTTGCACACGCCGTCTGCATGACTAAACTCCCTGTCTACATGCATCCTCGCAAAGCTGCAGCTAAGCCTGTCATGGATCAGTGACTGACTTTTACACAACACGGGGGTAACTACAGGCAAGGTAACATGCCAGATATGGTGACATACAACGCTACCTGAAGACGACAGTAAAACCTGCTCACCCCAGGCACGGTAACAGCAGCCAGGCATAGTCACTGGTCAGAGTCAAAAACAACAGCAGCCGTGCCTGAGTGTGATGAAACCTATCCGTGTCCGCGACAATAACATCATCAGCTTAACAGGCCATATTAGCCAACACAACAGCCGCTAAACCGGCTGCTGTCAGCCCAACAGTCCAGAAAATAGTTTTCTGTCACTCTGCAGACGGCACGAACAAAAGGAGCGAATGGTCCAAATTTTTCTTTTTTTTTGTCTTCCTGTTACAGCTTTTAGAAGTGCTTAAATAAGTAAGCTTACACTTTAGAAACAAAAAATAAAAATATTTCTAAAATTTAAGTCATGGCCTTCTACTTTTGTCAGTCTGTGGACCAACAGTGACAAATATCAACATTTGTGTTACAAGGCCTGCATACAGTGTTGTTGATAATCTGATAATATTTTGCATGGTACCATATATATTAATATTTAAAGCTTTTGTGATGTAGGATGGATTTTTCATATACCACAGAAGGTTTAAATTGTTTAGATTAGGGACATCATAGAAATTTTAAATTGAATTTGAAATCAGCATTGTCCTCATGCCAAGAAGGCAGTTGTCACTTCACACTGAAACAGACTAAGGTAATATTATTACTCTATAAACATTTAAACCTGCAATTTAATACGTTTTACCCAAGCCAAAACAAATACACAATGTCAAATCAAATATTAAAAAGGGCAGAATTGGCAACTCCAGGTAACTCTGAACACACTTGAAGTAGTTACTTATTCATGTTTGGCTTGTGAGGCAGAGTTCTCTGCACAGTCACCAGGAATGATTAACAGAAGAAGAAGGCAAAATATATGTGATCAAGGGAAAGGAAAAGGAAGTCTGAGTGAGATTTTAAGGGGGCAGGTAACTCCTTACGGAGCAGTCTGTCCTTCCCATGCAGTTGGGCAAATATGCCACCGACCTAGATTATTAAAATAAAACCTGAGCCCCAGTACCTTTGCATGAATGCAGCCTGACCAGAGGACACAGCAACACTGTGCTGCTACTAACAAAGAAGCGGCAGATAAACACTTTCTAAAGACATATACGTTTGTGGTGACAGAAATTCATTTGTCTACTTAAAAAACTTCGACAGAAGCACTAGCAGCTATAAGTTCACACACACACACTGACACACACCTGATCTGTCTATTCCAGCTGCAAAGCTGCTCTTACCTGCAGCTTCTCAGCACCCACCACTGTCCCAGTCTGGTGAGTATCTCAGTCCCTCTCAAGCTCTGCTTCTCTCTTACCTGTACTTCATGCCTGTCTGATAGGACACACACTCCTCCAGGGCAAGGCCATTCATCTTCAGGAAGTCTTCCATGTTCTTAATCTGAGCGGCGACCCTCTGTTCCCGGAGTCTCTGCAGCTCGGCCTGATCAGTGGGCCTGACCGGTGGCTGATTCAGCCCTTGGTCCGAGTGGTAGCGGTTGATCCCGCTCCGGATGCTCTCGCTGTATGACATAGACAGCATCTTGCCACTGCCGCTGCTGCTGCTCTTCCGAACACCGCTGCCTGCCGCTGGCGGTTTGGTGATCTGCAGGTTTTCAGGAGGACAGTAACTGGACTTGCGCTTGCCGGGAACCCCCCGGGGGGCACCGGTGTACCCTCCCGCAAACATGCCACCCCTCCCTCCTTCGCCTCCTCCTTCTGATGCTGAGGCAACTCGTGCAGAGAAGAATAAAGTAGTGACACGGACAAAGCTGGCAAGGGCCGACAGGGGACAGCCACCTCCTTAAATAGCACCTGCTCCCATAAAAAAAACAGAACTCCTGCTTGGGGCAGCACACGGCCATGCATCCTGTAATCAGAGTCGCACAACATAGCCAGCACCACCCTCCCCTGACAGGTTTACAATGGCAGGGTTACACAGGGAGCATTCAGGTGACTTGCTGGTGATTAAGGAGCAGGACGCAAGAGGGCACATGCTCTCTGCAAAAGAGGAAGCATTTAAACATGCACCAAGCAACAGGAGGGGGCACATTCCTTCTCCAACTTCTTGCAAGACTATTAAGGAGAGCCAAGCTTTCTGAGTAGCCCACAATAAAGTTGAGCACATCACTGAAAATAGGTGTAAGCAGGAGATCAGGACTGGAATAAAATGTAAAAAATAATTTGAAACAACTGCAGAATATACACATGCCACAGATGCTTAATATAAAGCTGGGATTCATTGAAGGTGCTTGAGATTAGTTTAAGGCAACTCTGCTCCCCTTGGAAATACACAGTCCTCCTTCCTCATCCTCCATTCAACTGCTGCATCATTCAGATCTTAAAGAAAAATATTATGCTGAAATTAATCAACAGGGGGCAGCACTGCATCAAGTCCACTATCACTACAAGAATGTAACTTAATGCCAAATGCACCAGTCAGCAATGACCACAAAGCAGTTTTTCTCAGTAAAAGCCACGTATCACATTGTCAGACTGAAATTTTATATGAACATTATTGCTACATAGGTCTGAAAGCAGGAAACAACACTAGATATACACAAAACAGCAACGTGGTAAATA
This sequence comes from Aulonocara stuartgranti, assembly GCF_965226115.1. Lineage (NCBI taxonomy): Eukaryota > Metazoa > Chordata > Actinopteri > Cichliformes > Cichlidae > Aulonocara > Aulonocara stuartgranti. The sequence goes on along the minus strand of NC_138943.1, from coordinate 17,544,753 downwards.
AATGGGTGCTGAAAAACATTTTTTTTTAAAAAAGGCTAAAAAAAAAAGGCTAAAAAAAAGTAATTTAGTGACATTTAATAGGACAAATAAATAAACACTAAATAAAACCTACAACACTACAAACGGATCTTTTCTGTATCCTTAACTACATTCTGTCTAAGTCATTGTACTTTCTCTGTTACCCCCACCAAAAAAAAAAAAAAAAATTAAAAAAAAAAAAATCACATTTCACTGACAAATACACTTGAAGAGTAGCCTCCTTGCATCTGGACACACTTTGGCGCAAAGAACAAACCCTCATTCTAAAATTAAAATTTTTTAAGCAATAATCTCACACCATATACAACAAACTCAATAAAACCAACTAATCATCGACAAACTCAAAATCAACAATAAGTGAGATTTTGATATAGTTTTTTTTTTTTTTTTTTTTTTTTTTTTAAATGTCAAATTGTTGACACCATTATGATATCTCGGGCTCTTCCCTTAAACTACTGGTTTAAACTACTAAGACATAAATATAGGAAGACAATTCAGGCTAGGCAGCATGCATCCACACACCCACACACTCTTCAGTCCACGAACCCCTCACACACACACAGAACACACACGCACTCGTGTGATCATGAGTGCAAATCTTTCCTCAAACTCACCCGATTTCTTGAAGGTCGGCTCATGAGCGAGGTTATGGAGTGCCAGTCTGCTCTTATAAACACACACTGCAGACAGCGATGGAGCAGGTCCACCCAAACTGGGAGTGTCTTACTAGGAAACGTCTAAACCAATTAGTGAATAAGCGAGTGCATCCCTCCCCTCACCATTTGGACCTTCGTCTATCACTGCAACCAACACCTCTCCTCTTCCCCTCCCTGTGAGATCTCATAGAAGAAATCCATTTATGTCGTTTAGTGGCCCGTCTTGTTTCTGCTCACCGCAGCAAATAATATCAGCCCTGAATTATTCACCAAAGCTTTTGCACTAAAAGCCTCTGATTGTTGTTCCACAGGAAAGAATACTAAGAGCTGGACAGTAATGAGTGGCTGAGTGTTGCACGCACACAAAACATAAACACACACACACGCACACACAGTCAAGCAAACACAGACTATATGTGTATGCACAGAAAAGAATAAACCACCGGGCATGTTCAAGTACTCTCTAACAAAGGCTTTATGAAAACCACACCAGTTAAGGACCCTTGCAGCATCTCTCTACATCTCAGTAGCCTTGTGCTGAGTCCAAAGGCAAAATTAGAGGGTGCTAGACTATAATGACCGCCTGAACACAGAACTAAACAATGATATCTGTGTCTGCCTTACAAAGAACAAGGGAACATGAAATTTTAGGTCTAAAGTTCAATTTTAACACACACAATTGTGGCAAACACAAGTGATCCACATCAATATGCTGGAAAAATATGCAAATGCCTCTGGATGCATTCTTTCTGTACTGTGTAGTCACACATTTTTCTGAAAAAGCCACTATGAACCCATCTACCTGCTGAGCTACTTTGGCATAATGACTCGAAAGATAAGATGAGTGACACCACTGAAGATGACGACTTTGGAAGCCAAGCAGTGTTTTACTTCGAGGGGGGGGCTCATATCTGTATATGGAAGTTTTCATACAATCACTACTGCACTATAAGTAATACTATAAGTACCGTAATTGTCGGGCTATAAGCCGCTACTTTTTGCACAAGCTTTGAACCCTGCGGCTTTTAGTCAGGTGCGGCTTTTCTATGGATTTTCCATGATTTTTGTGATATCGTAAGACGATTTGTTTTGTTTGTTCCGCTGTTGTACGGCACTACGTTGCCTGGCGGAAGGATCGGGGTTCAAGAGTGGTATGTTAGTCACATGTCCGTCCGCCAGGCAACGTAGTGCCGTACAAAGTAGCGCGAAAAACAAACTTCAAAGTAGCGCTACGCATTCAGCGGGAGGCGTGGATGATGAGCGGCGATAAACTTGCGAAAAGCAAGTTATGCTCAACTCCACCGGTGGATTCTGACAGCGTGGAAAAGTGCGAAAACATCCACGATCACCAACGGATTTTGAAGGGCTGGACTGCTGCATGATGGAGAGGAGGACACCGCCACGGCCCTTCTGAGGGTGTTCGACTCTGATACTGACAACGAGGATTTCTTTGGTTTTGAAAGTGACAACGAAGGAGAGAAGCGGAGAGTGGATGACGAAGCCATCCTGAGCCTGTTCGTTTCCGACATTGGAGAAGAGGACTTTGGTGGTTTTAGAGCGCAGGAAGAAGAGAAAGATGGTGAATGACTGACTTTTCTTCTTGTTAAAGCCGTGTCACTGCACCTGAGCCTAAAAGGTAGTCCGAATCTATTTTTCTGGTGTGCTATAGGTTACTGTTATGTACTACATGTGCAAATATGTACCCATAACTTGTTTTTCAAAATATTAATAAAAGGGGTGTGTCTCCAAACAGCCATCTCTTTCCTGACAATTCCCTTTGTGCATATTCTCTTACATATGATAAGTCAACATTGAAACACCTGCGGCTTTTAGTCAGGTGCGGCTAATGTATGTACAAAACAGGATTTTCCCCTGATTTTAGCTTGTGCGGCTAATATTCAGGTGCGCTTTGTAGTCCGGGAAATACGGTAAGTACTACTAATAAGGAACAGATCGTTTTTACTAGAGCATGGACTCCTGAACACTACACAATATTTTCTTTATTTTAGCATTAATGTATAACTCTGTTTGGTTTCTTTAAACGTGAAGTACCCCGGGGATGGGATGTATGTTGTCATTTTCCATATGCACATGACGTATCATTTGAAAGGATCTTACAAGTAACACATTATCCAACTTCATTTATCAAACTAAAAGGGTCACTAAAAATTCATAAAAATAAACAAACAAATAAATAAATAAATCATTGAACTCCAGTTACAAATCTGAATAGCACATATTCTTAGAAAGTCTGTAATGCATGCTTAAATTAAACATTTACATTTTCTCTTTCAGTCAACCATCTTTACCTTTACCAGGAAATAACTCAGTCCGCTAAACACTGTCAAATGCTTTAAAACAAGACAGATCTTTTTCAGTTTTGCTGCGTTAACAAAAAGCATGTTCAGTATATAATCATAGTCCAGCTCTGGACTGGCTAAGTCTTATAGTAGATGCAAACAGTATGCACAAAGTAGAGCTTGTGCTTGAAATGAAGAAAATTTTGACACATTAAAACAGAGCAGTCATGCACTAGTGGATACAAGGAAGTTTTTAACAGCTATATTAATCAACAGCATCAATTGTGTGTAGCAGAATTGTTATTATATGACTACAGAAACGTGACAATTAATTAATTTGATGTTTTGATGACAACAGTGAAGACTTAGATATTGTTCCAAAATCTCAAATAGGTATTCAACTGGGTTGAGATCTTAACTGTGACTATGAAAGTCACATTATTTCCATTAAACCATTCAGTGACCTTATGAATGTGGGTATTCTGGGTTCCAACAATAAAGGTTGCAGAGCACATCTGTACCACTGTAGAAGTTGTACTAGCCATCATGGTCCCAGTCCTGCAGTTTGTGTGCTACAATGTTGAGATTACTGACAGGAATGAAACTTTCTTTCCCAGCATAAGGCCGTTTGGCTGTCAGAGTGATTGACAAATGAAGATGGGGGGCTTAATCAATACCCTCACATAGGCCAGGGGAACAGCTAGAGGGACCATTTGCACTTTAAAAGGACAGAAATGTAGAAGGCGCCAAGATAAAAATCCGATAGGGAGCTCATTACAAGCACATCCATATAGTCAGGGGTTTTTATAACTGGATCAGCAGAATATGGCCTGATATGAGACCATAAAATATGATCCTACAGTAAAGCAGCCTAAATACTGACCATCTAAAACCTCACTACTGTCGGAGTGAGTACCAAATACCATCATCTCTGCATCTATAGCATGTGTTTTTTAGACTAAGGCGCATCATGTTCAGCTCTCAAGGGTCCAAAAGAGGTTGAAGAGTATGGATGGAAAAATTATGTTGTGCACAAAGTAAAAAAAAAAAAAAAAAAAGGCAGTAAAACAAACTTTGTAATTGTATGTTGAAGCTTGAGAAGTGAGACTGTGGGTGTCACTGCTGAGAAGAAAAAAAAAAGAAAGGAAAAGAAAAAAAAGACTAAAGACCAGTATTGTCGATTCAAAGGTTTTATGCGCAACCTTGCAAAGAAATCCATCACCACCCCTATCAGGTTTAAACTGGATAGTGCACTGCCAGCTAAATAGTAGATGATAAGTGTTATCTACTGCAGAGGATGGATGTATGGTTTTAAATATCAGAACAGCAAGTCTCTGCAGCAAGGTTAATATTATAGTAAACTAAGAAAAAAAACCCCATTTACACTGCACACATAAGAGAATAAAATAATGTCAGACACACAAAGGTACCTGTAGAACTGCAGCTGTCGTTTGGGGCTCCCATAACGAGCGCTGAAGATAGCAAGGGAAAGGAGGAAAAAGGAAAGCTTTAGTTAATAAAAGCAGGAAAGGAAAGTAGTGTTAGCAGTGGCAAAGAGTTAGATGCAGACACTAAGATGGTGTTGAGTGTTAGCCAGAGAGGGAACAAAAGTAAATACTGCATTATAAGGAGCTTTCCCAATACATTGTTTGTTCTATATGTTGGCTCAATGAGGATATGTATACAGATAATGTATAACACTCAAATTGAGATGACGTTATTAATGCGAGTTCGAGGACAAAACATAAAACAATCATAACAAATTCATACTGTAGCTATGTACACATACAATACTTAATGCTTTATTTTCTTTTGAGTCCAGGCAACATGACTTACGCCTTGAAATAAACTGTTCCCAACAAGTACCAGGGGAAGAAAAACAAACCAAAAAAAACCCCTAACACACACAATATAGTTTTATGAAACAACTGAACTAGAAGCATTTTTTACTGCGGGGCGATCGTGGCTCAAGAGTTAGCAGTTCGTCTTGTAATCAGAAGGTTGCCGGTTCGAACCCTGGCTCCGACAGTCTCGGCCGTTGTGCCCTTGGGCAAGACACTTCACCCGTTGCCTACCGGTGGTGGTCAGAGGGCCCGGTGGCACCTCTGTCAGTGCGCCCCAGGGTAGCTGTGGCTACAATGTAGCTTGCCATCACCAGTGTGTGAATGGGTGGATGCCTGAAAGCGCTTTGGGGTCCATAGGGACTAAGTAAAGCGCTATACAAATACAGGCCATTTACCATTTTTGATTAGTATATATTACAATTTAGTTATTTGGCCAAAGTAGTAATTACACAGTAACCCTTCACCAGGTTTAAAATCATAAATCATTGTTTGTTGGGAGCTATATGGAAGCATTATGCAGGAATGCATAATGAATGTGTTTGCTTAATCTACATGACTACATAACACTGAAAAACCATGTACATTTTGTTTTGTTGTGCAAGTTCATATTAAACAAGTACTGATGAAAAATAAACACCGTTTAGTAAAAAATATATAGATGTGCTATCAATATTTCATCAGTGTAACCATGGCATTACTTTACATCTATCATCAGAAATAAAGCAACACTAATAATGCAGCTGAAGTTGTTGCTCCATTTTAAGCCATTAATTTAGTCAAATGCAATACTTATGCAGTGACTCTTATTGATGATTGTGAAACTGTGGACGTGAGCTAGTACAGGTGAAAAGCTCAAAGGCACAGCTGAGCTAGTTAGAGACCACAGTTAAACTCAGTAAAGACAAAAATGGTAGGTAAAGATTTCCTCTCATCCACTTCCACTGTTCCATTACATGAATCCAAAAAGTGCTCTTTAACTTCTGTGCTGTGCAGATCGCAGAATATTACAGCTCCTGCATCCTATCAGTTCATAATGAATGCAATGTTAAATTCACACAGAGAACTGATTAACGAAAATGAACAAATGAAATGCTTGAGTATTTGGCGCCACTTGCTGGTGAAGTTCCATAGTACATGATAACACACAACTTAGTCCATTAGAGTAGAATAGAATAGATCTTTATTGTTACACTGTTACAAGACCAATGAAAGACAGTTTGGCATCTCTCCATTAGCAGTATGTAGATTTTTAGATTAAAATGACTTCAATATAAAAAAGATAAAAGATACAGATATATATTAATTCTGTGTGTGTGTGTGTGTGTGTGTGTGTGTGTGTACCCTATAGCACAAATTAGGTGTCCATTTCACTTTAGCAGAGGTGTACAAGCCATTTTTAGAGAACAGTAAAAGGTTATATATGCACACACATATTATACAGTTGTCAGAAAAGGTTTACATACACTCATGCTGGGCATGAATGTTTGGTAATTTGGGGTTTTGATGATTTCTTTGAATTGTTCTCTTACCATGGTGGAAAGACTGTTCAGCATTACATCTTTAATGACTTAAAAAGAAAAAAGAAGAAGAAGAAGAAGAAGAAGAAGTGGGTGCACAAGTCTGAAAATATTTTGGATTTTCTCTAATCCACACAGGGTCATGAATACATCCCCACTGTTTAGCAAGTTGCTCCTTGACTGGACAATTTTTGGTATCTGTGGATGCATCGGAGAGCAACTTAATAAGTTATTATCATGCCCAAGGATATTTTGGCACGCAGACTGGAGCAGACAGGGATTGAAACACCAATCTTCTGATTAGTTGTTCTACCACCTGAACTATAGCCACCTCAGCAGTAGTATTTGTAGTCCACAAATTTTCAATAGGACTGAGCTCTGGGCTTTGTGAAGGTCACTCCAGATGGTTAATGTGAGCTTGCTGAGCGTAGCGAGCCAGAAATATGCTAGAAGCTTGCTGAAGGCTACCAAAGGTGTTTGGCTCCTATGGGACATATAACCAAACATTAGTGGGGGTGTAGTTATACTTTTGACCTTGTGTGGATTAAATTAAAATCCAAAATGCACCTAACTCTTGCCTTTTAAAGTCAATTTAAAATGTATGCTGTACACTCCTTCCACCTTCGGAAGAGAACAGTTCAAAGAAATCATTAAAACTCATTCATGTCCATGATGAGTGTATGTAAACTTCTGACCACAACTGGAAATACTGGTAACTGTGTACATGCATGTGAAATGGGGGACAGTTTGTGTACTTACTTTCTCGGTAACAATAACACAGGCTACAGATTTTAAAGAAAGCGCAAGTGCCTTAAACCTGCATTTTTTCTAATAACCACCATAGGCGATATCTGTGTTTGCAAAAAGATTTCCAGTCCTATAGAAGTGACTAATTTTGGTTCATACTAACTGAAACACTGTTCATTTTGGTAAAACTGTTCATTCTTTGTGTCAGAAAGAAGAATTACCCAAGCTTTAGCTAACTTGCGATTAACAAATTGTAAGAAAATGAGCAAGTAGCTTGACTTTCAGCTCCGCCCCCTACATCACACCTGATTTTAAAATAGCCAGATGGCAAGAGTGAAACCACTCATCCTGAGGCTTTACAAACCAATAGGTGACGTCACAGTTTGTCTTTTATACCGTCTGAGGGAATATGATTAAACGCCCACAGGTAAATCTTTCATGTCTAATATCTATACTAATTCATACACTTAATTTGACTGACAAACATGAACTTACATGTGACAAAATGTGTTTGCATCTGTCTGTCTGTGTTCGCATCCATCAGCTTACCTGTAGATCATGCCCGGTGAGCCAGTCTGTCGAAGGGAGAGGCGAGCGGGGGAGTCTGTGGTAGATTCAGGATACATGGAGGCAGGAGGGAAGGGGGATGTGGCCAACCTGCCGGGGGTGGAGTTCTTTCACAGGGACCACAGGGTCTATCACGTCTCAGTGCCTCTGAAAGAGAGCAAGCGTGTGCACTGGTTATTGACAAGCTTTTTGTCAACATTAGAATAGTAATAAAAAAACAAAACAAATAAACATAAATAAATAAAATCCCACCCTCATTTAACTGTAAAGCCATTACATCAGACTGAGACTTCATCTCAGCAATTCAAATGTTTCAGATATCCGTTGCATGTTTAAATTGAAGCACACAATTCAGAAAACTTTAGGTTTTCTAATCAGAAAATGAACTACAATACTGGCACTCTTTTAGCGATAGTAATGCCAGTAACTGGCCTTATTCTTAATCAGCTCCCTTATAGACCAATTATCTATATGGAAAAAAAAAAAAAAAAAAAAAAAATGGCCTAGACAGTTTTTCAGCCTCAGTACAAGTCTTTTGTTATCTCTGTGTCTGAACACATTTAAGAAACAGAACAGAAAAGAAAAGAGTTCCATGTGAATCACTGCCGTGATTTTGATGCGATTGTTTTGCCTGTCAGTGTCAGAGAAACATGCCAACATTGATAAAAGGAAATGATGTGCGCTGTGGCATACAACTGATGGACTATACAGAATACCATCCGTAACTGCAACACTGCAGTTCATTTTATTTTTCCCTGAATAGCTGAATATAAGAACCGCATGCTTGGGTTGTGTACACTAAATAAAACACATAATCCACAACATGTCACATTCACTGCCACATTTCCAGCTACAGAAGCCTATTACACTTGTTTGACCACCCACATTAAAAGACTGTATGAGGTCAAATAGATTTTATCTGAAACCACACACCCCTGAAAGAATCAGGAGGAAACAGGTTAATTAAACAAAGGCACACAAGCCCTCCCAGAACAGCAGCAGCACGTATAACTGGATAATGACCTTGAATGATCCAATTAGTACGTCAGTTGAGCGCTGAAGCTGGTTGGTGTATCGGAGGTAAAACGTAGTCACGAATAAACACCTCTCCAGATCCGATTTGCCCCAACTATCCCATGCCAAGTAAATGTGCCACTTTTGCTTACACTTTGAACCCAAACCTAGAAAACATCCTGTATTAAGTAAAACAAGAATCTTAACAAAAGTAAATGGCCTGTATTTATATAGCGCTTTACTAGTCCCTAAGGACCCCAAAGCGCTTTACATATCCAGTCATCCACCCATTCACACACACATTCACACATTGGTGATGGCAAGCTACATTGTAGCCACAGCCACCCTGGGGCGCACTGACAGAGGCGAGGCTGCTGAACACTGGCGCCACCGGACCCTCTGACCACCACCAGTAGGCAACGGGTGAAGTGTCTTGCCCAAGGACACAACGACAGAGACTGTCCAAGCCGGGGCTTGAACCGGCAACCTTCCGATTACAAGGCAAACTCCCAACTCTTGAGCCACGATCGCCCAAAGTAGCTGGGTAAGCCTGACACCTCCAATTTTCACAGGATTTGTTCTCAACTACACCACTAGATGGAGTCACGTCCTCATTCTGTAGACATGAGCTGAATGAATAAACCACCAGACCAATTTAACCTCTTTATTTTCCTCCAGCTCAGTGATACAAAGTGAATATCCTAACAGAGATCTTGAGCAATCAGGAAATGACCAGTTCATACAGCAGGATAATTAAATGCTCCTAGTCCTTTGATAAAATACAGTAAAAACTAAGGCCGAGAAAACGAGATGCACACACACTAACTCCTTAGTTCATCAACCTGCTTCGTACTGTACATTTGAGTGTTCCCTACAGCAAACCACAGCTGATTCACTGCTTAGAGCAACTTGATTCTATGAATAATTCACATGTCTGTTGGAAAAGCAGGCTATTGCTGTAAAGAGGTCTGTAACAAGCGAGCTGGGCAAAGCCTGGGTGGGTTGTTATGTATACACACACATTGAAATTAACAGCCATTACCGTAAGTTAAAAACAAGAAAGTATTTCACATTGACATCATAGTCTGTGATGAAGAGGAGCGGCACTGATGTTAACCCAGTTTTCTGTGGACATAAGAGGGGTATAGAGGAGGAAGCATCTATGTCACCCTGACAGAGCTGTGAGCGGAGAACCTCACGTTACCCTATTTCAGCAGTGGCTGCACTCACGTGACTCATGGCTCGTAACGGACATCGTAATGTTAACGTGAAGGTGACTTTCTCCTCCCATCAATTTCCCAGGCAGCGAATACATGTCCCATGTTCACAAGGACGCGTTTAACGCTCCCTGCCCATTCATTTCGATCATGACACAGTGGATCACAGGTCATTCCAGCTATCGGATGATGATGATGATGGCATGACCCTGATGGGCAAAACGCATGACAGTAGATTTACTAAACAGCACAGCAAAGTCCTTGGGGATCATCATCTCTCACTGATGTGGATCAGAGGACACATTGTTTTGCACACAACCCCATTGACTCGGATTGACAGCCAATAAATACATGTTGCATGTAAGATGATTATCAACATTTAAGTTTTCCAGCAAGGTTGAAGGTAAAGAGCATTTGTAAAAAGCCACTCCGATGCTATTGCAGTCTTATATTTTGCAATATTTGACAAGCTTAGGACAAAAACATTATTTAAGAATATATTATTGTACATTATATGTTGCACTATGTGGAGAAGTAAGAGTTTTTCCAGTTTTTCCACTCTAACCTTTACAGCAAACAGCTTATGTGATTCTCAGAATTCTTTGAGAGTAGTTTGGAGTTTATATGAAATAATAAACAGAAATCAGATTGTTTTAATGGTTAGAAAGGGAAAGAACAATAGCTCCATGTAGGAACATCATCATCGTCAAAGCACTCATATCTTACTGGCCATAACTCTTACTGTAACAATGAATCCAGTCAAACCCAATCAAAAATTAATGAAAGCAACGCTCCATTCTAGGAGTCTGACCTGTATACAAGCACAAATAGCAAATGCCCATTAAGACAAGAGCAAAACATTCGTAATTCAGTTAACCTTTAAAGCAAGCATCACACTTAATGCAGCATTTCAGATTTTTTAAATCTATGACAAATGCTACATCGCAACACAGTTATCATTGTCAATTACAATATGAGAAGACAGGAAATTACAGCAGTAATCAAATCTTTAACACCGAGGACAGGATATAATGCATGCTGAAGACATCAGTGATCTGATCCACTCAGACACAATTAAAGTAACAATCATAACAATAGCACAGAACTCATGCATACCTGCTGTGTAACAGTTATTCAGACAGTTGGTAGCTATTCTAGTTTAGATCAGGATACCACTGTCTGGTTAAGCCTCCAAATTTTAATGTAAAGCAATTGCAAGCTCCATTACGTCACAAAACAAACATTTGTGAAGTGATGTGATAGAAGAGTGGAACAGAAATTACTATGCTTTGCTTTGTTCAATAAACATGGGAGCAGAAATAAGGAACAGAGGTTTGACTTGTAGTTTTATGTAGTTGGTTATTATATATTAAACCCATTAAGAAAATACTTTTACTGTGCGACTGTAGCAGATTGTAGAGCAATGCACCAGTCTCTCAGAGATGCCTGTAGAGAGCTGCAGTTGGAGAGGATGCTGCTGCTGACTGCAGCAATGCGGTACACTACAGACTCATCCAGGCTCAAGTTAGAGGGCTCGGATTTGCTGCACTAATGGGCCAAGGTGCACTTTGCAGATTAAAACTACAGACAAGGAAAGAGTGTTAAAGGAGAAAAAAAAAGGAGGTGATATTGCAGAAAAACTGTCCCATTTCCCAGATGGCTCTTGTTGTAACATGCGAGATTAGACAAGCAAAGAAACTGTGGGTATGACGAAGTCTGGAAGTATTTACTACGATTGCTGTCAAGTCCTCTCTACAACCTTCAAACTCTAATACGCTCCTGATAAAATTCCTGCTCATGCCAAGTACATTTGAAACAAAGGAATCAATGTGCATTATGAACAAACAAAACAGACTTCCTAGTTTGTATTTGATCTTTTCAGTGGTGCCCTGTAGCAAGCAGCAACACACCCACACCAACGCAGCCCCTTGCTTTTCTGATGCAGTGTTTCAGGTGATCTCAACACTGCCTGAAGCATCGATAGTTATGCGTTTTCCAAATACATGTTTACAACAGTGGTGGGACAGACTATTGATACGGGAATATGTCTTATGGTTTCCTTGTGCAATATTTATTAAATACATTGCAGCGACAGTATGGATGTTTCCTTTTAAACAAATTTCCCTGTCGTTTTGACAAAACCCAAAATAAAATTATGAAGAAATATTTCATAACCCCTGATGGTGATCAAATTAAATTAAGCAACCCATGGTGAAGAAGAAACTCTCAGTGGCAAATAGCAAACAGCATGGGAAGCTAATCACAGAGGTAATTAACTGAATTCATATATTACAGTTGAAAGATAATGGTAATGCACACAAACAGACACTGTAGCAAATAAATACATAAAAAAGGCAAAAGTACTAATTATTTATTTTTTAAACAAATACTGTGATGTATTACAATAATTTTGGGGCCTATACTGACTATACTGAGTCCCACAGCTAGTTTCAAATACAGGCTGACCAAACCAGGGTTTTTATCACTGATACCAATATTTGATGATATTAGCCAATATTTTTCTGCTTCAGACACACAAAATCTAAATAAATTACACATTTTATGTGTAGTTATTTATGAGGCCTTACTAAGATAACACAACAATGCAGTTTAAAAATTATTTTATTTTGACAAGTTGTGGATTACTCATTTGAGTCCCTCCTACCACTCTGGGTAGAACCAGAACTACCGCCATAATCTATGTTTTGCTGAAAACTGACGGATTGACAGATTTGATAATAATTTTATTATTGCTCAGTGCTTAAGTGCTCAGACTTGACGTAGAAGCTTCCATGTTATGTTCAGCCCAAACATGATGTAAAAGAGGCCAACAAAATGACTTCCAGAGAAATGAAGTATTCCAATCATCCATCCTCTTCTGCTTAGAACAATTAAGAGTTAAATGTATTTTAACTGGTAAATATTTATTTTAGCACTGGTTACAAAAATCTGCTAATGCTAAAATATGGAGAGAGGTTGTGGTTAGAGACTTGAGACTGAAATGAGAGATGGTGCCTCTTGTGACAGACATCCATCTACATAGCCTCTCTTAAGCTGGCCTCATACACCGGTCTTTTCCAAACAAAATGCAAAATTGAGTCACAAAAGGCAGTTCTTCATGCTTTCCATCCATAAATCCACCTACACCCAGCCTAAGTGAACTCCCTCTTGAGACGGGGCTTACGTGAGCAAGGCAAGCAGGCAGGCATTGCTGGCCTGGAAAGCACAGTATAGTCCTGTCTAGTATGTTGACAGCTGCAGAAAACACACACACACACACACACACACACACACACATATACACAGAACCGAGCAGATGGCTGCGGAAGAGGGAGACAGGCTAACAGACGAGAACTGCCGGGGATATCCTACATGGGAGATCAGTCAGGCAGAGAGAGAGAGAAAAACTAACCTAACCTTGTTCTCCGGCAGGCTACAAAGAGGATTCAGATGGAATTTCCTCTTCTTCTTCAACGACATGCATCAAAGGATGAAAGTCAAACCCATATTAAAGATGTGAATCCATGCTAGTGCATCATCTTTACCCTCATCATCAGAGAGACAGTTTATGATTTAATAAATGGCCTCCTCTCGGTTAAGCTGTGGAGGGCCCTTGATTACAGAAACAGTGCAGGTCACTGCCTGCCAACTGGGAGGGGGGAAAAAATAGCTAAGGCAATTTGCATAAATAGCCTATTTATACAGCAAACTTCTGATACAAATCCTCCTCCCCCCAGTTAAAAGAAGCTAAAAGAGCAACTGAGAGCCCTCCTGTCAGGAGTCATTAAATTCTAGGACAGCTGCAGATGTTGTCCACGCAGACATTTCCCACATATTATGGTTAAATTTTAAGCCATGTCCATCATCAGCTGCTGTGACTGGGCCTCAATAGATTACAGTTTAGAGGCAACTGTCTAATATAGGGCATTCTACACTCAAGTTATAATCTTTAAGACTTGAATTCTATCAAACCTCAGTTTTGATACTATATATGGTGTTCGTTTTTATTTCCAGCAAAAGTCAATTACTGTTTTTCACTGGCATTGGCCAACGCAAACACTTTGGTCAAACACAGGTAACAATAAAACAACAAAAAGCAAAAATAAGATTGATCATTATGCTTTCACTGCTGTAACTGAACATAAATTAGCTGTGGATTATCTGAAGTCAATTATGTACCTGCCACTACCTGCTATTGTACAGCATGAGACATATAGTGCCAGGCTGCTTTTATCACTTACAGCATGAAGATGAATCAGCACTTTGTATGTCTCAGCTCAACATTTCCGTTCCTTTGTGCTGACTTGTAGTCTATCCCCAATATGAAAGCATAGTGCTACAAAAGCTCCCACAGAGATACTATTCACTACAAACACAAGTCAGGTTTTCAGACCATCTGTGAATATGAGAAGAATGAGCGCAATACTGTGAGGCTAGTTGGCGAAGGGACTGCGCAGCTAACTTGGGCCTGTGAACCTGTAATGAAGCATTTGTTAGCACTGCAGGGAGAGAACATGCTGCAGTGAACCAGGAGCACAGTGAAGAACACTGCAGTAGAAATATGAAACTACCGGTAGATTTTTATTGTTCTCAGTCCAACCCGGCTCTCCCTCTAGAAACCAAAGACAAATAAATCAAATCAAGTTCAGGCCTGGAGAGCTCAGTGTGATGTGAGGAAATACCTCTATTTTGTGCCAGCTTTGCTTTACATCACAACACTTGGTATTTGATGCGTAAATGTCCGAAGAGACCTGACCAAGCAGGAGAACTACAGGCTGGAAAACTGCTAACCCACACCCACTTTTCTGGAAGGTTCAAATACTTCTGACTTGCCTTTGAAGACAAGTGACTCCAATATGATCTTAACATCTATTCACTATGTACAGCCTGCCAGCCTGCCCTGTTTTGGTTTTTTTTTTTTGTATCCTTGCTCAAGTACTCAGTTGATATCAGGGCTGTCTGCATCACTGCACTCGTAATGACACATGGGCACAGGCAGGCTGTACAGAACAGTTCAATATTTAGTTCTGCATAGGTGAGCAGAAAACATTAAGTCGTCACAAAAACATAACTGGGCAGAACGACAGGGAGGAGGTGATCAATACTAAACCTGGGCAGTTGTTTGGAAAGCCCACGCAGCAGTTAAAAGTATAATATAATGACACCAGAAGATTAAGTCTTCACAATACATGCAACTTAACAGACTATACCTGCACAGGCACTCTACTACAATACTCTGTGCACACTCTCAGTGGCACACCTAATGGCCTTGCTTTTTGCTGATGCAGCCAAAGAAAGACACCTTAACATTTCTATTAATAAATACTGCATTGGCTTCGTCCAAACAGAGAGCAGGTCTTAGGGTGTAAGGATAAATGATAGATAGAGCCTGAAGTCACAGCTCTGTCTTAGTTAGAAACTAAAAAAAGAGACATTCACTGGCTTACTACAACAGTATTCCTTCAAATATAAACCCAGAGAGAAGACCAATCAGAAATCTTCAGAGGTTACAAGGTAACATCATCTATGGTATAAACGCAGACATAGTAACAGTAGTTGTATTTAAGTTATCTGCTCGGTGTCTATGCAGATAACAGAGTAGCTGATAGGAGCTGGTCAATATCAATCTTCGGCTTATTCATTTTCCATTTATACAATTATGATGGTAACTGAAATAAACTGCTAAATAATTCAGACAATCTTTTATGCATTTTCTTAATGTCTTCCCTAGTGTCCAACCAATCTTCTTCTAGTTTAACTATAGAGAGAAAAAAAAAAAGTTTAAAAAAAGCGAACGGCATCTACACCAACACAATATACAGGTTCGTCCCTAGTCATCACATATAAAAGGCCCTGATACCTCTAGTTTTGTATTTTCCAGCCACAGAGGAATAAATTGTCTCCCTCTGGGAGCTTCCACACCACTCTGACGGATGCTTTTTCTAACTGACAGGCAAAACAAAGCGAGCGTGGTCCAGAGTTCCAAATGAAATCTGGCGCAAATGCAGCAAGTGGCTGTCGGCTCTATGAACAGACTGAGTGGCCCCAGCAGGAGCAGGCCTGCAGTGATTAGAAAGCAACACACAAACACATACACCTTCTGGGGAACAGGACAGAATAGGGAAAAACGCTGCCTGACAATAAGGAATTAGAAAGGAGGAAGAGAAAACTGCAGTCGAGTAGAGATTGTAGGGAAAGCTGAGGAGACACCGGAGAAAAGACCGCTCCAAGGAGACTCTTTCCTGTAAAACATCAGCGCTATGGATCACTCTTCCCACTCAGATGTTTGACTCCCGTGGTAATGATTTACACTAACGTGACTACTAGGGTTGTTCGATATAACGATATATATCGGATGACGATATAAAAACGTCTATCGTTTCATTTTACGCTATCGTTTGTTTCGTGGTGTCGCAAAATAAACTGTTTACGGTAATATTTTTTCATTGTTTTGATGGTCACTGTAGTGACTATATTAATTTCTTAAAAAGTTCTCTTTCTCATATATTTAATATAACCACACTACAGACAGACAAGCGTTTGTTTTTATAAGTTGTCATTAGCAACAACGACGGTAAAACCACCGTGCGTCCGCTTGTTCCACATAAACCTTTCACATTAAAGCTCAAGATCCTGTTGAGACTTTTCAAAATAAACTGAATCACGTGAAAGACGCAGAGTGCTTAAAGATGAGAAGCAAAAAAAAAAAAAAAAAAAAAAGTCGTCAGGTGCTAAAAAAAAAAAAAACAACCTTAGACTCAAACATTAGAACAGGCGTTTTCCCGCAGCACGCCGTGTAATAAATACTCACAAAGAAAACGGCGGCCGTTACAACTTATGTCTAAAAATGTATCGTTTTGTGCATTGGTTAAAACACTCGACTCCAGCTACACGACGCCCAGCTGGAAACACTTCACGCAAGTCGAGCTTGTGATTTATATCATTATCGGACGATAGATGTCATATCGGGATATGAGATTTTGGTCATATCGCACAGCCCTAGTGACTACTAAGCACAGTTGCCCAAGGTTTCCACAAAACATTACCAGAACACACAATTCCTTCATAACATGGTTTAAAAAAACAAAACAAAGAAAAACTAAAACAAATATTTATTATCATGGCTTATTTCACAGATCACATGCTGCTCTCGAGACAGCCAGTTCAACTGAATATAGTAAAAGTGAAGCACTTGTGTTCAATGCCACTACGAATCCAACACAACCTGAAATGAAACCCTAGCCTGAGGTCCTGACTGGGCCTCTCCAAAGGGAGAATCGTTTTTGTTTGTAGCATAGACTGTATACCATGACTTCACGTATCAGGACTCACAAAATCGCTAGCCCGACCTCCCGGGGTTACCAAAATCTAACTCAGCCCTGCCCGTCGGGCTATCATAGGAAGGAAAATATATGTCCATGCTTTTGCATTCTTTCGCCAATGTAGCTGGGTAATTATGCCATTGGCAACTATGAGTCACTGTCAATATGTGACATATTGAAATCGCGGCTGAATTTGCGCTTGTTTTTTGCTTTCACTTTCACTTTGTGATCGCGCAAACTGTGTATAGCATGTGTAAAGACAGATGGATTTATGCTGGTGTAATACTCTGATAAATATCAGTGGTATTTATTTTGTTTTCATGAGAATAAGTCGAAGAGAAAATAACAGTTCATGGTGAGGTTAAGAGTGGTATAGATATGTGATATGTTTGTATTAAAATGCATAAATAGTGTGTGAAAAAATCAGTTACGTTAAAAAAACCATAATTTCATGGAATGTGAATGTCTGTTAAAAGAGAAGAAGTGTAACTTGTTTTGTATGCTACGTCACGAGAGGTCATGACTTGCAGATTACTTCCGGGGGAAAGAGACTCGGGAGGAAGAGAGGAGAAAAAAAAAGGAGGATTACTAAAATGGCATAGACGAAGCATGGACTTCGGGACTGCTTATGTCACCAAAGTTGTTCGGCAACAACATATCACCCGTCTGCGGACTTCCCGGTAATCATTCGGAGCGTTTGAGCCGGGCTTCCCGTATCTTTTGTGCTTGGCTAAGCACGAGGCACGTTTGGCTACGTTGGCTAGCTGGAGCTAGGCTAACGCCACGGTCCTGGCTAACGGAGATTCCGCCGGAGCGAAGAGACGGAGTTTGAGAGTTGTCTCGGGAGAGAGTCGCTAACCGTGGATGATTTGCTGCTATCTAAGGAACCGGAGATTCGTTGCTCGCTGCCGCGAGTGGAGACGGTTGCTACCACAACGAGCGAGTTATTCATCGGAGGAGGTGGAGACATCACGGATACTCGGAGGTATTGTTGTTATTATTAAGAGCTCCAACTAAAGCGCGCCAACAACAAAAATAAACTAAGAGTGCACTCTGGGGAAAGAATAACATTGGACAGGTTAAGGGAAAAAATACTAAAATCTATCCCCCGGGGGTTTATTGTATGTTTTGTATATGTGTTTTTTTCATGAAGAAAAAAAAGGGGTTGGATGTGAATTTCCTGCAATTGTTTAATACATTTTCTAACCCTGAGATCCTGTGTTGGGTTTATTGCATGGTGTCTTATCATTTGAGTATTCACATGTATTAGCCTTAATCGGTTAAGTGTATTTCCTTAGCCTCCGCTTGTCTGTGTAGACACGAGAATCATATGAACCTTAGACTGATATTTATTTTTCGAGATGTATCTTTTATCACAGAATGTTTAAGTAGAGTCAAGACTGCACCCGAGGGCATAAGGGGGGAGTCTTGTCACACGAGCCGGTGGTAAAAGTGTTACATTTTTGGGGGCTCGTCCGGGATTGTATGTAATTTTGTTATGACTGACCTGGTTTTCCGTCATTCACCAAAGAGAGGGAACTAATTTTTTTTGAGATTGCTAAGGAAATTATTTTTATTGTCAAGTGTGGTTACATTTATTGTGAGATCTCTTACTGTTTGAGTTAAAAAAAAAAAAAAAGAAAAAAAGAAAAATGGAAGCAGTTGAAATTGAAGCTTGGTGCAAAAGGAAGCAGTTAGCTTATGGACATGCAGTTGTTTTGAGTGATGTGGACCCCGATGTCACAGATGCAGTTCTGCTATCGGCCTTGAGCCAGGTCAAAGTATTTGGAAAATCCGAGATAGTTGACCGTTGTCTTGATGTAGCTTCTAAGACACAGTTGGTACTGATCAAGACTTCAACTGACTTAAAAAATCAAACCGTACCGGATGTTGTTGGACTTCCTGGGGAGGCGGGTCCATGGCCAGCTCATGTGCTCACTGCTCCTGCAGAAAATGATGAGTTTCAATCTAAGCTAATGTCATTCCTGAATGCGGAAGGTAAAACTCTTACTGACATTGGTGGCTTACTTCAGCCTTCACCCCTTGATGTGAACACGGCTTTGATACATGCTATCAGTTCCTTAGTGGATAAATGTAACACCACATCTGTTGATTCTCAGAGCTATCGTAAGCTGCGCATGTTCTCTGGTGTGAAACCTACGCCCAATGGGGAGGAAGAGTATGATGCCTGGGCAGAACAGACAACACATCTGCTAGATGAGTGGCAGTGCAGTGACAACATAAAGAAACAGCGAATAGTGGAAAGTCTGAAAGGTCCAGCTGCAGACATTGTAAGGTTCTTGAGAGTCCAGCAGCCCACTGCAACTTCATATGACTACATGCAGGTTTTGGAGACGGCTTTTGGAACAACTGAGAGTGCGTCCGATCTTCTGGTGAAGTTCAGACATACCTACCAAAATGTGGGCGAAAAGTTGTCTACTTACTTGTTGAGGTTGGATAAACTGCTGCACTGTATTTTCAGAAAAGGAGGCGTGGCACTGTCTGACATGAATCGATTACGGATGGAGCAGGTTGTGAGGGGAGCACTGCAACAAGACATGATTGCACTTCGTCTTCGTATGACTCACAAGCTGCGAGAACCCCCTTCTTTCAGTGAGTTGCTAAAAGAAGTAAGGGAGGAAGAGGACATGCTCCAAAGCAGAAACGATAGTAAGAACCCAGTAATGTCACAGTCTGTAACTCCTATTTCTAAGTCGGCACTTGAACAAGAAGTTGATCCTGAAGTGGCAAAGCTGAAAAAAGAGTTAAGTGTCATGAAAGCTGAGATGCTTAGTCTTAAAGCTGCTACGGTTGCATCACATCCAGACACCCAGATTTCACAACCAGAAGTCCCTGCCAAGCCACCTTATAAAAGAAATGCTACCCCACAAAGGTCTGGCTATCAAGAGGATAAACCTGGAATATTTTGCTACAGATGTGGGGAGGATGGACATTTTAAGAGAGAATGTGAAGGTGAAGAAAACCTACTCAAAGTCAACAAGCGCCTCATTAAACTGACAAAGAAATCGGGAAACTACCGCGGGGTCCAGTAGAGGAACGGCCTGGCATCCCGGTGGTTGTAAAACGTTCCACCAAGTGCAGCCCCTTAGAGGGAAAAGTGAAAGACACTGTACCTGCAGGCTTAGTGGGCCCTAGCTCTGTAGTGTCGGTACAGATTGAAGGCATCTACGCTAAAGCCATACTCGATTCTGGTTCTCAGGTAACCCTGCTGTACAGATCCTTCTACGACAGATATTTGACACACCTGCCATTGACGTCTATCGACACGTTGGCGATATGGGGTCTCAGTTCCGCCGAGTACCCTTATGATGGCTATTTGTCACTTAGGCTGGAGTTTTTGGAAGCAGATGTAGGTGTGAGTGAGACCATTGATGCACTTGTGTTGGTATGTCCCGACCCAGTTGTGAGAGGTGAAGTTTCCCTGCTTGTTGGCACCAACACACCCACTGTGAGGCGATTGCTTAGCCACTGCAGGGAAAAGGGAGGAGAAAACTTTGTGAGATCCATGCACATTCACCCAGTCTTCAGAAAAGTTTTCAGTGAGATCTCAGTGTTACCACCTGATGCTGACAGTAACCAGAGGGGAACGGTGTGGTTCACCCAAGCCAAACCTGTCACCATACGGCCTGGGGGAGTCGCCCAAGTGGCTGGGGCACCAAAGTTTCATGGAGTGCTGGGCACTCAGACAATCCTTGTAGACTCACCTGATGACCCTGCGAATGAGTCACGGTTTCCCGATGGACTCCTGGTGAGACCAGAGTTGCAGACCTCCACTGGTGTGACGGCCAAAAGAATTACTGTTCTAGTTAGAAACATGTCAGCACGGGAAATTACCTTGACCAGAGGGACACCAATAGCTCATCTGTTTCCAGTCGACGTTGTGTCATCTCTACCTGGGAGAGAAGAGTCTGAAGTCGAGTTCGCTGGGAAGCTGAGCCCCTTTTCTTTCAACTTTGGAGACTCACCAGTTCCTAAGGAGTGGAAGGAAAGGTTGGTGACAGAAATGATGGAGCGGAGTGAAGTTTTCTCTCTGCATGAGTTTGATGTCGGATGCAGTAAGAGCACCCAGCACACTATCAAAACCACAGAGGACAAACCATTTCGGGAGAGGTCTCGTCGGTTGCCGCCTGCTGATGTGGAAGCATTGAGACAGCATCTAGCGCAGCTAAAAACTGCTGGTGTTATTACAGAGTCACGCAGTCCTTATGCCTCACCCATTGTGGTCGTGAGAAAGAAGAATGGGAAAATAAGGATGTGTGTGGATTTTCGGACCCTAAACCGCCGCACCACTCCCGACCAATACACGGTGCCAAGAATTGAAGATGCTTTGGCATGTCTCAGTGGAAGCAAGTGGTTCAGTGTGCTTGACCTTCGGAGTGGATACTATCAAGTGCCCATGGCAGACTCCGACAAGGAAAAGACAGCTTTCATTTGCCCGGCTGGATTCTTCCAATTTGAAAGAATGCCACAGGGAGTGACAGGGGCTCCCGCTACATTTCAGCGGGTAATGGAACAAACTGTTGGAGACATGAACTTGCTTGAGGTGTTGGTCTATCTCGACGATCTCATTGTGTTTGGAGCCACGCTTGAGGAGCATGAGATCCGGTTGCTGAAGGTGCTTGACCGTCTAAAGGACGAAGGACTGAAGCTGTCACTGGATAAATGTCAGTTTTGTCAGCCATCGGTGACTTACGTTGGGCACATCATATCTCAAGACGGGGTGTCTACTGATCCAAAGAAGACTGAAGCTGTAACCGCATGGCCAAGACCCAACACTGTGACTGCATTACGGTCGTTTCTTGGATTCTGTGGGTACTACCGGCGTTTCGTGAAAGATTACTCCAAGGTAGCTCACCCATTGAACCAACTGTTGTCTGGTTACCCTTCAACTGCAAAGAAGAAAGTAAAGGACAGACAGGATGGTCCGTACCTTAACCCCGCAGAGCCCTTTGGTGGTCGCTGGAGCGGAGAATGTGAGGCAGCCTTTGAGGAGCTGAAGCGACGACTTACCCAAGCTCCTGTGTTGGCCTTTGCCGATCCTCAGCTACCTTATGTGCTACATGTAGACGCTAGCCGGGAGGGGCTAGGAGGAGTGCTGTACCAGGATCAAGGGGAAGGATTGAGACCTGTGGCTTTCGTCAGTCGGAGTTTGACTCCTTCAGAAAAGAATTATCCAGCCCATAAATTGGAATTTTTGGCGCTGAAGTGGGCGGTAGTGGACAGACTGCATGACTATCTGTACGGGACCAAGTTCGAGGTGAGGACAGACAACAACCCTCTGACATATGTGCTAACGTCTGCCAAGCTAGACGCGACGGGTCACCGTTGGCTTGCTGCCCTGTCTACATATGACTTTAGTCTCAAGTACAGAGCAGGAGTCCAAAACATTGACGCTGACGCTCTCTCTCGCCGGCCACAATCGGGGTCGATATCCAAATCCGAGTGGGACGACGTTCCTGCAGCAGGAGTGAGAGCCTTGTGTCAAATGTCTGGGGTGATGAAACATAAAAACCCACGATCCGGAAGAGCCATTGACTCTTTTGGCACTTCTCCACAAGCTATCCCACAAGCTTATTGCAATCTGGCTTCTTTGAGTGTTAAGAATATGCCTTTTGTGAGTCTTGCTGAGTTGTCGACCGCTCAACGGGAAGACCCCGGCATAGGACAAGTGTGGACAGCTCTGAGTAATGGGAATAGTAACCAAGTTGACAAGACCAAGCAACCAACTTGCTCTTTGCTGTTGAGAGAGTGGGACAGGTTAAAGATGCAGAAAGGAGTGATGTATCGCATTGTAACTCCTCCAGGAAAATCACGCTGTTCTCAGTTGGTACTACCAGAAAAGTATAGAGTCCCTGTACTGAAATCACTGCACGATGACTCAGGTCATTTGGGCCTCGACAAGACATACGGCTTGGTAAGAAACCGGTTCTACTGGCCTCGGATGAAGTCAGAGATTGAAGAGTATTGCAAGTCTTGTGAGAGGTGTATAAAAAGAAAGACTCTACCCAAGAGAGCTGCACCTTTGTCGCATTTGCAAAGTGAGGGACCGTTCGACCTTGTTTGTATGGACTTTTTGTCCATAGAGCCTGATTCGAGCAGCACAGAAAATGTTCTGGTCATTACCGATCACTACACTCGTTATGCTCAAGCTTTTCCAACAAGAGACCAGAGAGCCTCTACGGTTGCAAAGGTGTTGCTAGAGAAGTATTTCGTTCATTACGGACTGCCACGGAGGATGCACAGTGATCAGGGCAGAGATTTTGAAAGTCGTCTTGTTCATGAAGTGTTGAGTTCGCTTGGAGTTGAAAAGTCAAGAACGACGCCCTATCATCCTCAAGGAGACCCTCAACCCGAGAGATTTAATAGGACGTTGTTGGACATGTTGGGGACCCTGGACCCGAACAGAAAGAAAAAATGGAGTCAGCACGTCGTTCATTTGGTTCATGCTTATAATTGCACTCCAAATGAAGCTACAGGTTTCTCTCCTTATTTCCTTATGTTTGGGCGTGAAGCTAGGTTACCTGTGGATTTGTGTTTCGAGACTTCTAGTGATGGCACACCACAGAAAACTTACCTCAAGTACGTTTCTGACCTGAGGAAGGAGTTAAAGGCTGCCTATGAACTAGCAGAGTCCGTCGCGGCCAAACAGAATGAGAACAATAAGCAGCGGTATGACAAAAGAATCAGGTTCGCACAGTTGTTACCTGGAGACAGAGTCTTGCTACGAAACCTCGGGTTACAGGGGAAGCATAAACTGGCCGATCGCTGGGCGTCAAAACCATATGTTGTGGAAAGCAAGATGCCGAACCTACCAGTGTTCCGGTTGAAACCTGAAGATGGTGATGGACCAATCAAGATCCTCCATCGAAATCACTTACTGCCTCTTGGGGAGAGGATATGTCTAGACTCTGCATCCCATACGGATCTCACCCCTACAAGGAGAGTCTTGCGACGGAGGAAACAGAAAGAATGCACAGACAAGCCTGGAAAGGAAAAGACACTATCGCAGAGAACGGCAGATAAAGACTCTGAAAGGGAAGGAGTCACGCCCAGTGATAAAGATGAGAAAGAGTACACTGACTCCGAAGATGAGGATTTTGGACTTTGGTGTGATCTGACTGTTGAACCTCTCAGGTGCAACATGGATAGTGATACTCTGGAACCGTTCAGTCTGGATTTGGGTATTTCCTTAAGTGACGTAGCTGAACAACCAAAAACAGTTGGGCTGGGAGTAACACAGGAATGTGTAGAGGAACCTGAGACGGACAGTGTAAATGAATCTGAGTCTGTTGAGATCACCGAAGCCGAATCACCTGATACTTGCGAGAATCCTGAGGAGACAGGGAAAGACAAAGTACTGCCTGAAGACATTCTCTTGCAAGAAGAGGACACTGAATTTAACTCTGAGACTAATCTTGATGTTGACATTAAGGCCAGACCTCAGCGGTTGAAGAGGGCTCCTTTGAGGTTAACTTATGATGAACCAGGTCATCCCAGTGTGGTAGCCGCCACAACAGTGAAATATGTCTCTTGTTTTTATAAATGGATAGGCACACCCATCTTTGCTTAGTTGTGTGTTTTACTCACCTGTTGTGCCATGATGGTTTATGTTTTCAAGGTACAAAGTCATGAGGGCATGCTTTTCTTTGGTGGGGGGAGAGTGTAATACTCTGATAAATATCAGTGGTATTTATTTTGTTTTCATGAGAATAAGTCGAAGAGAAAATAACAGTTCATGGTGAGGTTAAGAGTGGTATAGATATGTGATATGTTTGTATTAAAATGCATAAATAGTGTGTGAAAAAATCAGTTACGTTAAAAAAACCATAATTTCATGGAATGTGAATGTCTGTTAAAAGAGAAGAAGTGTAACTTGTTTTGTATGCTACGTCACGAGAGGTCATGACTTGCAGATTACTTCCGGGGGAAAGAGACTCGGGAGGAAGAGAGGAGAAAAAAAAAGGAGGATTACTAAAATGGCATAGACGAAGCATGGACTTCGGGACTGCTTATGTCACCAAAGTTGTTCGGCAACAACATATCACCCGTCTGCGGACTTCCCGGTAATCATTCGGAGCGTTTGAGCCGGGCTTCCCGTATCTTTTGTGCTTGGCTAAGCACGAGGCACGTTTGGCTACGTTGGCTAGCTGGAGCTAGGCTAACGCCACGGTCCTGGCTAACGGAGATTCCGCCGGAGCGAAGAGACGGAGTTTGAGAGTTGTCTCGGGAGAGAGTCGCTAACCGTGGATGATTTGCTGCTATCTAAGGAACCGGAGATTCGTTGCTCGCTGCCGCGAGTGGAGACGGTTGCTACCACAACGAGCGAGTTATTCATCGGAGGAGGTGGAGACATCACGGATACTCGGAGGTATTGTTGTTATTATTAAGAGCTCCAACTAAAGCGCGCCAACAACAAAAATAAACTAAGAGTGCACTCTGGGGAAAGAATAACATTGGACAGGTTAAGGGAAAAAATACTAAAATCTATCCCCCGGGGGTTTATTGTATGTTTTGTATATGTGTTTTTTTCATGAAGAAAAAAAAGGGGTTGGATGTGAATTTCCTGCAATTGTTTAATACATTTTCTAACCCTGAGATCCTGTGTTGGGTTTATTGCATGGTGTCTTATCATTTGAGTATTCACATGTATTAGCCTTAATCGGTTAAGTGTATTTCCTTAGCCTCCGCTTGTCTGTGTAGACACGAGAATCATATGAACCTTAGACTGATATTTATTTTTCGAGATGTATCTTTTATCACAGAATGTTTAAGTAGAGTCAAGACTGCACCCGAGGGCATAAGGGGGGAGTCTTGTCACACGAGCCGGTGGTAAAAGTGTTACACTGGTATTTTAGTTCTGCAGAGGCGAAATAATAAAGGTCAGGGTGAAGAAGGGACAGCCAAAAAAAAGCCTATCACAAAACAGAAAAGTTATGACAAATCAGACTATGAGGCAAAAAGAAAGTGCAGCTTTTTTGGTTTGATGGACAAAAGAATTTCTGTGGCTGGAATATGAAGAGCTAAATAACAATGTTCTGCCGGGTGTGTTGTGAGTTTCCCTCGATATCCGAGTCGACAAGCGCCTTTGTTACTGGGACCAGTAATTTTAATAAAGACCCCATCAGAACCCATGAGAAATGCAAGAAATGCATTGTTGCTCAGTCTGCAGTATCTTTCCCAGAACAAACACCAATTGCAAAAAACATACTAAGAATAAACAAAGCACAACAAGAACTCCTGAAAAAGCTGTTTAGAACAGCGTACTATGTTGCAATGACTGAACTAACATTGCAAAGACAGCTAAATTTTGCCAAACTTCAAAAAGCAAATGGCCTAGATCCTGGTTCCACTTACCTCTGACCCGTGACTTCAGTGGAAATTTCAGATTCAGGATCTGACACAGACTGATTCATGTTCTACACGGTTCTTACAAATTCATAGAAATTTCTGTTCACCACCTGGGTCTGGGTGCAGTTCCCCCCTCCAGGGGCAAGGGTACCTAGACCCGGTTTGTAGAGTACGCTTGGGGAGTGTGATCGTGTGTACAGCGTCTCTTTATGTCTGTCTCCACGTTGGTTGAGTGTGGAGTGAGTGCATATGAGAGCATGAGGGGGGGAATGGATGTTTGTGTCTGTGTGTGCCTGTATGTCTGTGTCTATATGTCAGGTTGGGTATCAGACGCCACCTCTCTGGGGACACCTCAGGCCCTCCAAGGTTTGGAGGCCTATCTCCACCCACCACCACTTCCCCTGCCGGTGGCGGACTCCCTCAGGTGTCGGTGCGTTGGTGGTTCTTTGTGTCTGGGGGTGGGCGTCCAGGTACACACCGGCTCACTCCTTGGCGGCCGCTTATCGGGGCCTGGAGCCTGGGGCTCGCTCGGGCCCCTTCGGAGGTGGGGTGCCCCCGGCCTCTCGGCCTGGGGCTCGGTCACTCAGGCACAGCTGGCGGCCGGCGGAGCTCATGGGCGCGTCACTGCAACTCCCCCTGGCTTCTGCTCCGCGGCTGCTGAGTGAGCCCTCATCTGGGACTCTCCTCAGCTCTTACTGGAACAGTGGCGCGGCTGCCCCTCTGTTGGTCTTCCTTGGTCTCTTGTGTTCTGGGGGCCTCTGGATGTCTGGAGTTTTGATCTCCTCCATACCTGCTTCACACCCTGGAGGACGGGGCTGTGGCCCCCCCACACTCCCTAGCAGATCGTTACATGGAGAAACCTTTGGAATACAAGCGCGCTGATCCACACAGGTATGCACACGGGTGTTCACTGCTCGTAGACCCAAATTACACCTTTCTTGGCTGCTACTTCGAAGCACATCTGTCCTGCGTGCTGCACAACAACATTGAATATTTAGTATTTACTGCTGTTTACACTTAGCTAGATTAATGCGATGGTGTTGTGTTTAGTATGTTGCTTTGTTTTGTTTTTTATTGTTTTTTTTGCTTGTTTTCTATTCTCTCAACAGGTGATCCAGGAGATTTTTATTTTTTTTTCTCCCTCCCTTTCTCACTGTCCCTCTCCCCTTCTGTTTTTCCTTTCCTTCCTCTTTCTTTCTCCCTTTCCTATCCCTCACTCATGTCTGTCCCGTCTATAACATCTGAAAATAAAATATAATAAATAATAAAAACAAAGATCGACCAAATGGACCAATACGGCAATGCCACGATGATCCATTTGGCAAAGTAAATCCATTGGGTATCCTTGTTGGTCTTCAGACAACAATTCTGATGGCTAAAGAACCAAATGGGACAGGCAGGAAAAAAAAGAAAAAAGAAAAAAAAAGAAGAAATTTCTGTTCAATTTGAACCAAGTATTTGAGTTGATGGTTGCAATTTTTATACAACTGTTGTAATTTGATTTTAACAATTATTTGATTGATGCTTTGTTTCCTTTACAATATTGTACTTTGATGTATAATATACTTAAATGTATAATATTGTAAAGGAAACAAAACATCAATCAAAAAAAATGTTCTCTTTTTTTATTCAGGCTACTTAAATTTATTTTGGGCTAACAAAAACTGAAGAGTGCCCGCCCGAAGGGCTACCAGGGATTTTGAAATTTTGCAAGCCCTGCGTATCGATTTGTGAAGTCTGGTTATGAAGTCTCAACTTAACTGTCCAGTATTGTGACCATGTCACAAACAAGACCCAAAATTAGTCATTGAGACTAATAAGGAAATTGTTATATGGAGGTTTTAGAAAAAGAAAAGAAGGGTCATTTTCTCATAGACTTCTACTCCTTTCCACAACCAGATGTGTCATTAAAAGAACTTTGAGCTAGTTTAACTGTTCATATCTGGAGGCTGCATTCATTTTTTATTCAGAGTGTATGGCTGAGAGATACACTAGAGTAGATTTACTTCTATGCTTAGGGTCATTTCTGTGTTAAATCTCCCAATTTCTGCTAATTTAGAACTGGTAGCAAACCATCCTGGCGTTGTCCAATAAATGAGTGGAACTCAATTCAGTATGTTACTGCTACTTTAGTAGAAAAAGATGCCTTTCTTTTTCTTCCCTGCATCACTCCAACTAGTGCAAGGTCACAGCAGAAGTGAAAAAGTGTAAGAGGAAGGTGACAGTTCTGTGATATTATCTTGCATTAATTTTAACATTTCAAACGACTCTAAATGCATTTTTCACACATTTCATGTCAAGTCCTGCCATGGTGTTAGGTTGTGCTGGTTATGGTTGAGCATTGCACAGGAAGCAGAGCCTCCACACGCCTCCCCCTTAACTGTGATACAGCCTAGCTTCTGCTCGCTATTGTCAAGTACAGAACACTGACAGCATGCATGTGTTAAGTTTTAAAGTTTGAAATAAAATAAGTTTATAATATGGTTTTCTGTTGGCTTTTGAGTTTAATACATTAAAACTGAGTGTAACAAATATGTTTAAAGTCTGATTGGGAAACTGTCAAGAATCAGTAAAAAGAAAAAGACGAACATTAAAAAAAAAAATACATTGAGTATATGAAAATATCTTGTGCATTCAAACACAGAATATAATACTCTTAAAATAAAGTTTTTGACATGTCTCAACATTTAGAGATGACATTTAGGTAAATATTCATTCTTCAGTCTATAAACTCTCATCTGAAGTGATTAAAAAGAAGTTAACTGGTCCGTATAAGGTTCGTGAAAATGTCAGAAATATTATAATTCTGATCACGTATCAGTACATTTCCATATTTTTATATCGATAAAAAGAAAGCTGCCACTTGCGAGATAAAACGCAGAAAAACATGAAGGCGACTTTCCTTGCGTGGTGGAAGCAAAAGAACTAAACTAAGAGTTTGGATCTTTTTTTGCTGCTGGTTCAGTCAATGTTGTTTGGAGAGAGATAAAAACCTGCAGCTTCTGAATCTGGCACAAAAAGGGCGTAAACACAAACCTGCCAACGGATCAGAATCAGTGAGCTGTCGGCTTTCAGCCCCGACCGTGTCCGTGCCGTCGGGTGAGAAAGCCACATCTCACTGATTCTGATCCGTCGGCGGGTCTGCGCTTTGTGTTTACGTCTTTGTGCAGAATCCGTGTTCCTGCTCTCATTTACTGTTTTAGCTGTTTGGTGGTTGTTGAAATTTTGTGAGGTTTAACCTGAGACTCCGGTGTTTCGGGCAAAATTATATTTAAAAATCAATTCAGGATTTTAATGAATCGATTTTACGTTATCCATAAATCGATAATCAAAACCCACCCCTATGTAAGAGTGGTAAAAACTGTGAAAAATGTCCACTGCAGCCACTGTCTGTCCTACTTATCAACCAATCAACACTCAACAACATAAATCAACCACAGATCAGTTTGTTGAGTCTATTGGCGACCACAAAACTAATGTTCCAGGACACTGAAGCATAGAGGATGGCACAGACATTGTCTGGCATATTTTAAAGGACTTTAGCAGCTTCAGAAATAGAAATTATGTTGGGCCTATTCGCAGAGGGTTTCTGTGTTTTTAGTATGTCCAATTTTTTTAATCAACATGAGCACCAAAGTACATGTAGTCATTCACTGTCTCCACACCGACTCCATGGATGGAAACATGGGTCACAGATGTTCTAGCCCTCATGTCCACACCACCTTGTCTCAGAGGAGGTGGAGGCAGAAAGACACCATCATCATCATAACACCAAATCACAACTCTTATTCTTAAAATTGCATCCATCTAGGCACATACTTGTTTATTTTAGAACTCAATCACCTCCGTTGGTAAGCACTTGACAGTGGCTGCAGCTATGAGCTATTAACATTACTTCTCACACACTCATGAAAAAGCGTTACTCACTTCCCAGAACAAAGGTCCGACATTACACACAAGCTGGAATGAAGAGCTGGTAACACAACACTGTTTGTCACTGTGGCTGCAAAGGTCACGGCAGTCACATCTTTCCCTGTATGTCACACCATTTTGGTTAAATGATTAAAATTTCTCCGCATATTTTTTCCAATAAAAAACTGATGATTTGTTGCTGAAAATAAAACAGATGCCAGATACTGATATATTTTACTTTAAGGCTTCCATTTTAATGTATCATATTCTGGTAATATGTTTTATTTTCATTCCAAAAATCACCTGTTCTGTCCACTGTGCATCACAGTATCGTCCTGAAGCATTGAGACAAACTGGCAAGTTACACGTACAGTATGACCGCCCACTCACCAACACTCCTCATTCACACAGACTATGCTACTTTGCCCACTCAGTGTGGTAAAACTGACAAGGATGACCAATACACTCAGACACACACAGATCCTACTGTACATGTAATGTGACAAAGTACATGCACAGTCACAAGCATGGTTTCCTGTCTCTTTCTTGTACACTGATGAGCACTGTGTTCCAACAAATTAACAACCTTTAATTTAGAAGTTAGAACAGTTTTGTCATTGTGGTGCGATATGTTTTTGGTACTACAGTGAAAACGATTTAGTGTGAACTGCGCATGGTGGTCAGTCGACTGCCCCGTACCAACCCAATATCATGACAAGGCGTATAAAAGACATGCCGGCCCACCGTGTCCGCTTAACACTTTGCATTTTGTATACAGAAACTGCATTACCAGCAGGGGGAGATAATATATTTAAAGCCGGCAGTGAGCAAAAAACGTATTAAGGACATTCCAGGATCCTTAATCATCAGAATTGATTAAGCTAGGCGGCTAATATGCATATACATGTAAATGTAAATGTGTTAATAATGTCTGTTTAAACACTTTTCTGTGATTATTTTCGTCTTTGCCTGGAAACAAACAAAAAAAACAAAAACAAAAACAAAAAAAAAAAAAAAAGTGGAGAGACAAAGTGTAAAATAGACTAAAAAAGACCAAATGAGCAGTGAGACATCATATAAGATACAGAATTTCCACTCCACATTATTCAGTCAGCAACTTTTGGGGTCAGAGGGCATACTGAGGCAAGAGTCTTATATTATATTGACAAAAATGCACCGTTACACCCGTATTCGAATTGTCGCATTCCATGCAGGAAACTGTAATGTCAGTATTTCCTGTTTAGTTTTATGCATTTCCAAACAAAGGAAGAGAGTGCAGAGTGTTTCCCTTACTACTACTTTGGGATGGGAGGACACAAAATAAAAAAATAAATTAAAAAATCTTTTTAAAGATGTGTATATGTGTAAATTTGACCTCTGACCTTGAGATCAAGGGCACCGGGATTGTAACTTGTCAGAGACCTTTGGTATCAATTCCTAGATGGCTTCCTTCTTGAGTTATTGCAGAAACTTGAGATCTTTGTTCTTGACCTTGAGGTTGTCACTAAGATTCAATCTCATCTGAGATTTTTAGTAGATACACCTGCAGCATCTATTGACTCCTATGTTGCCTCATTCTTGAGTTATCACATTCACAAACTTGGGTGTCCATGCCTGCCTGGCTGGGTGACAACAACAGCCAGGGATAACACCACAGGGATAAAAACTACTGGGAAATAAGCAAACCCACTCTGGACACTACACTGAAGACAAAATAAAAATAAAACCTTATTAGAAAATGCATAACTATAATAATTAATGTGATCTCAAACAAGATTTATTTTTAAAATAATAAAAATATTAAATATATTTATACCAATTGAAAAGAACCAGTGTCAAATGCACACTTTTAAAATGTGACCTTTTAGCATGACATGAAAGAATGTTTTCCCTACATCACACAACTAAAAGTTGATTTGAAGTAGAGCTGGGCGATAGAACGATAACGATATGTATCGCGATATAACTTTTACTCGATAGAGAAATTAAGCTATCGCGATAGACCTCGCCGCTCTTGTCCTCTTAAAAAAAAAAAAAAAAAAAAAAAAAAAAAAGGTCAGCCGATCCAAATTCAGTAGCGCAGAGCTGAACCAATCACAGCCGCAGCGTCACGTCACGTGACTTGCTATGCACAGCACAAGTGCCAAGCCGCACGTGTGTTTGTTTGGGAAGCAGCCAGCGGGTAATGGAGCCAGCGCGTAATGGAGGAAATGAGCGTGACCGAAGAGAAAACAGATGATGGTTCCAATGCCGGAGAGATTGTCGAACGGAAGAGCCATAGAAGTTCCGTAGTGTGAAGGTATTTCGGCTATTTCAAGTCTGACAAAAAACAGAGTAGCGTGCACTGTAAATTGTGCTGAAAGCAAGTCTGGAAATACAATAAACTGGTGCATGCGTCACACTGTGCGCCACGTTATTGTTTCGGTGAAATGAATTTCTACAATACTGTTACTGTTAATTCTACTCTCTGCAGTGTTTAAATGCTTACATATACACACAGTTACTGTCCGTCCACACATACGACTCTGTTCTGCTTCTATGCCGCAGCTTTGTTTACTTTTTCCCACCGAGGCTTCTAGACTTCTGATTGGCCAACATTTCTGCACGGTTAGGAATCTAGCGCCACCTGCTGCTTTGGCATGTTCATAGCAGCGTTTTCCTTCATTTCTGCCTTTATGTGTGGACGGGATTATTTTTTAAAACGAAAACAGAAAATCTCAGTTTTCAAAAATACCCGTGTACGTGTGGACGTAGCCTCAGTCTCTGACTGGAAGCGCTAATTCGTCATTCGGCTTTTGTCAGACTAAAGTAACTGTTAAAACTGTTTGAAAAGCTAAGCTATACAACAAGGAGAGATTGAGAATTTCCTTTTAGTTCTCAGTTTATTTGATATTGACAAAAGTTAGTCAGTTTTGTCTGTTCTTCTGTAAAACAAACTAAGATTTATTTTTAGAATTAATATTTTGTTTCTAAGTGGAATTGACAATTTAGTCTGTTTCATTTGTTCTATTTTGAAACTTAAACGCTTTAGCGGCTGCCTTTTGTGTAGTTTGCAATATTTGCCTTTATTTATCTGAAAAAGTCTCATGTTCCTTAAGTACATCTACCCTGTTGAACTTATTATGGGAAATAAATATTTAAAAACAAGCTGCTGATTATTTCACATTTTACTTGTGAGCAACGGCACATTTAAATCTTACAAATATAGTTATTTGGCTTATATCGTGATAGATATCGTTATCGCCTGAAATGAAAAAAACATATCGTGATATGAAAAAATCTCATATCGCCCAGCTCTAATTTGAAGCATATTGCATCTTGTGGGAGCTCAGATGCTCCCAAAAGCCAAGATTTTTGATACCTTGCTTTAAAGAAAAAAAAAAGAAAAAAAAAAACAGAAAAGCCTAATGAGTATGATTGTAGCACAGTGATGAAACTAAAATGGGATTTGCGTGATGTCAGGAAAAATAACATTTCATGTCAAGATGGAAATATGAGGGGGAAAAAGTTAGCAGATCTGGACAATTAGCACTATTAAAGTCCAGCTGGGTTCCATTTTGTGTCTTTGACATAGCAGTAAAGCCCCGAAGATCTGTGCAACACAGACAATCTGCCTGTCTGACATAATATGTATGATTCAAACAGACTTTAAATGCCAGCTGAGGGAGGTTTCAGAGGTTATCAGCTGGGAGACAGTGACAGTTTGCAGCATTACATCCTCCCTCAGCCATCACTGTAACCCTAGAATCAGATGCAACGATACACTCTTCCCGCATATAAGCATGAAGTGCACAGGCTTCCATCCCTGTGATCACATACACATGTACAGATCTGACACAATCATGGATGACTTGGCAGGGTCACTTTCTGCACACACACACCACCTTAGGACACTTGGGCAGCTGCTATTTTATAACAGCATACTGCTCCTTACAGTGGCTTCAGAGTGGAAGCATCACTCACTTTATGACTCTAGCCTTTGTACTCCATAGGGCACTGAAACTAATTGCTTAACCAACCTTAATCAAAATGCAGAAAAACTGAATAGACATGCTGCAAACACAAAAATCATGCAACTAAATCATCTAGCTACTGGTTTGTTTTTCTCTTATTAAAGCAGAAAATTGCTTTCACACTGACTCAAGCACCAGCAAATGAGAAGCAGTGCAGCAAGGACATAAAATACATGGTGCCTTCCACTGAAGAGAAAAAAAAAAAAAAAAGGACAACCTTTGCTACAAGCAAGTACCCACATAATGACTATATAGTAGTGTATGGATTCATCTTACTGTGTTGAAACAAACATTTCTATAGGAAGACGGAAGAACGGCTGTTACCAATTATCCATGTTTTTCTTTTTCTTTCTGTATAAATACAAACACACTCACATTACATCAGACTACCTACACAAATCCTTAGTGTTTGCCCGGTCAGCCATAAGATTATTGCCAGGTTTCCCCAGGCATAAAGGGTTAACGTCATGCTGTTTGTTCAGGTCCATATAAATGCCGTTGGCCTGCCCATAGTCTGTGTCAGAGACAATAATCGTAGAAGTTCAAATGTTTGTTTACTAACAGAGTCCCCGAGGCAGCAGCAGCTTCGCTCTAAGAAGAGAGGGCTTCTGTGTGTATTATTGTAACAGCGCTTGTTTTGATCGCGTGTGTCAGTGCAATGTGTCCAGGTGTTACGGTGACTCAACTTGCCATCTGTACTTTTACATTAACCTTGGCAAAACGTGAGGCTAACAGCTACCAAGAAGATGTGAAAAGCTGCAAACAGCATTGCTGTAACAATGATTGTGCGTGTCTGCCTGGGGTCAGCAGTTATTATTCTCCGTTGTTAAATGTTTGCAGGAATCCCAAGTGTGACTGGTTT
Organism: Aulonocara stuartgranti; assembly: GCF_965226115.1. NCBI lineage: Eukaryota > Metazoa > Chordata > Actinopteri > Cichliformes > Cichlidae > Aulonocara > Aulonocara stuartgranti. The sequence goes on along the minus strand of NC_138943.1, from coordinate 17,509,374 downwards.
CATTAAGGGATTTGACTAATATCAGTACACCCACTGCTATTAAATATTACATCTGTTCCACGCGAGTCTATGTGGCCTGACAGGCATTTGATGGCCACCTTTTCCTGCTGTGAATAATAACAACAACAACAACCACCACCACCACCACAGGAAGACTTACTGAACTTCCATTTTACTTTGCTTCCCCATCACTGACTCAGTTATTGAACTATTTAACAGATTTAAAAAGCAATTTGCAGACGTGGCTTGTGTTAGATATTAAGCCATTATTTCTGACAATGATTTGTATTGGCAATGACACTACAAGTTTTTCACTGCTAGTAGTTTGATGGCTTTTAGATGAGGTTATGCAGAAAGAGATGACAAGGAACAGAAATCCAGTCTCATGCTTTTGTCACCCTTGCTCTCTAGCAAACTGTCTCTCTGCCTCCTACAATGTTGTCCTCACTATTCATTTTAAACACCCCTTTCTTGTACATCTGAAACATTTCCTATGTAAAATGTACCTTGTTTTATGCAGTTTATGCGTGACTCAATAGATTAAGTATGCTTAACTTCTTCAGAGTTCAATGAAAATAAATATATCCTTTCCCCCCCTAAACTATAACATCTGACATCACTGTCTAAAGAACTGACTAAATCAAAGATGTGACAAAGTGCCCAAACACTGCTAGTTTATGAAAACATTCCTAAAATCTAGCAGGAATATGGGGGTTAAAGAACGTAAAGCATAAGTGTTTTTCTTATGTGGATGTGAATATTTAAAAGTGAAGAGATAAAAACTGTCGGTACAAAAAAAACAAAACACAAAAAAAAACCCAAACAAAAAACAAAAATTTTACCAAGAATCCAAGAGCTTCTTGGCAAGGTGGCCAATAAAAAAAAAAAAAAAAAAAAAAAAAAAATTCACATCACACACCATGTCAGATACTATACAACACAACTAGATTGGAGGTCAACAGCTGAATATCATGTGGGTCCTGTTCCTGTATGTTGACAGCCAAAATCTACACCCAAGGTTGAAGTGTTAAAAACTTCCACCTGTCCAACTGTTTCCTGGTGGTGCTGTGGCTTGCTGATGACAGAGAGAGAATTTGGCAATGAACACATTATTCTGGCTGCTAAAAGTGGCAAATGTAAGACAGTATTAAAACCCGTTTAGCCCCACTGGCAACAATTGTTGCCAAAGTTTATCACTGTCATTTTCGACTCACAATAAAAAATCTCAAAGGTACTAATGCAACTTTTTCCACTTATATGCTAGTAGACAACTTAGACAAAGGTTTTGATTTTTAAAAAATCGTTTCCAAGTGCTTCCTATCGCATGACATCATCTGCTTCCCGCTCTTTCTGGCTGAAGACATGGCGGATGCAAATCATCCTGGAAAGAGGTAATTTTCATAAATTTCTTATGACTTTCCCCCCAAACATATTTATAATTATTTAATCATTCAAGTCTCTAGAGTAACCCTCCCCAAAAAAATTGTACCTAGGATAAATATTTTTTTGTTCATGGGCTTATTTCTGTGAGTGGCAACAAAAGTTGCCAGTGGGCACATAGCATGTCGCTAACTAAAGGAAAACACTGTCTGCAGGATTGCTCCTAATTTACTTATTTAAAATTGTAGAATGATGTACAATGGCTCATTTTAGTCCTTTTAGAATAATTCCTAGCTAAATAAATTCACAGGTATTCAAGGCCTCTGTGTATAGGATTTTTATACATTACCATACATCATTTTCTTGCTAGCTAAAATTCGCTTGCTAGCTAACATGTATGTTGTCCTTTCCTTAGGTACACCGTAGCAGAGATCCTGGCCATGCTGCAGGACTCTGAAACTGTGGCGGACATCACAGTTGTGCCTGAGTCAGAAATGCACGCACATGACACAGACTGTGACAGTGACCAATCTGATGATGAGGCCACTGGTGACCATAACCGCCTCCCATCAAGAATACTCAAAGGTGAAGGCTTTCTACCTAATTCGGACATGCAGCTGCCAAATCCCCCCGATGATGATCCTGGGTGCTCATCCTCAGTGAGTCAGGGTCCAAGTGTGGTTCTTGGCCTGGCAGAGAAAGCTGAAGTGCCACCTGGAGTCAAGTTTTACCACGACAACCTCTTCACAACCCTGTCCCTGGTGGATGAGATGACCCTGAGAGGCTATGGCAGCTGTGGCACGATGCGACAAACTCAGCTCCATAACGTTCCCTTCACAGCACCCCAGACCTTCAAGAAGACACCCAGAGGAGATGCTGAGTATCTGGTTGAGGCAGAGAAGCTGATTGTAAGGTGGAATGACAACAGCGTGGTCACCGTGGTGTCGAACATGGAGAGGGAGTTCACCGAAACTGAGGCGAAGAGATGGAATAAACAGAAGCGGACTATGGACAAGGTCAGACAGCCCAAGTGTATCCAGGACTACAACACACACGGGAGGAGTGGACCTGCATGACCAGTTTGTCAGCCGCTACAGAGTCAACATCCGGTCCAAGAAGTGGTGGTGGCCATGCTTCAGCTGGGCCCTGAACAGTGCCATGGTGAACAGCTGGTGCTATTACAGGTACACAAGGCTGTATGTTATTTAGTGATATCACAATCGAGTTGGTGATGTTTGACTCGAGGTCATCGCTAGTGCTCTTCGGTCGACAAGAGCAACAGTGATGATATCCAGACCAACATCACAAACTCAAGTGTGATATTGCTTTTACAGAACATTCTACATATGGGGCATGACGTTGTAGAAAGGATGAAACGATGCACATTCATGCATCTATCATGCTTGTTTTGTCATTCATTTAGGTCCTGGAAAAGCGGGGAGAAGGATCTCCTCTCCTTCCAGAGGCTGGTAGCCCAGACCCTCCTCCTGCGCCATGGAACAAAGCCAAGTAGGCAGGGCAGAAGATCTTCAATGGCGGTGGCGATAACTGATGCCACCAGGTTTGATAATTTGAACCACTGGCCCTGCAACACTGGTAGCAGGTACAAGCGATGCAAGAACTGCGGCGGACGCACATCATTTGCGTGTGGAAAGTGTGATGTGCCACTACATGTGGAGTGCTTCAAGAAGTACCACACTGAGTAGAACATGCATGAAAGATGATGGAATGTATGGGAAGAAATATGTTATATATGTATATATGTTTTTAGAGGTTCTAAGAAAAAAATGTTTGTTGAGTTTTTGAGTATAAAAAAATTGAGAATAAAGAAATCAGTTCAAATTGTTTGATGTTTTGAATTTTATACAGGGGGAACCTGAGGCTCCACCTTTTTGTTATTATTTATTATGACTATATTATTATTTTGTTCTTATTATATTATTATTATTACTTCTCTATTATTATTATTAGGTGACATTTGACCTAGTGACAAGCTGTGTGACTACTGGCAACAATTGTTGCCAGTCATAAAAATGCTATTTTCTTCAAAAAAAAGTACAAAATGGAAAAAATAAATACATAACATGATTCAGAGGGACTCAACTGATAAAATGATATGCCTTACAACTCTGAAAAAAATCTGGGCACAAACGGGTTAAATGGATACTGGCTGTATTCCACGGAGACAGATCAAATTCTCAGAAAGATTAACTGTAAAATCTAAAAAAATAAATAAACAAATAACAGAATGCATTAACAGAATGAATCACATAAACACTTTTTAAATTCACAACAGAACATAGAAAACCTATAAAAAGTTTAAAACAAGACATTCAAACCATTCAAAAATTTTAATTAGTTGGCAACCCATCTGAAAGAAGGGCCAGGGCCATGCTTATTGCTGTGTAGCATTCTCTCTTCTTTCAACAGCAGTCTGTAAACATCTGGAAACCAAGGAGACCAGCTTCTGGACCTCGAGGAAAAAATGCTTCCCGTTCTTGTCAGATATCGGATTCTAGCTGCTCAATATGATGTGCCAAATATTTTCAACTGTTGAAAACAGCACAGCTTTCTAGAAGGAGAGCAACCAGAGTCTTCTCCAAAGAAGGCAGCAACATTTTCTTGCTGAAATATCCAAGATCTTCCCTGAAAAAGATGATATCTTGATGGGAGCATATTGTGCTCTAAAACTTGTATATAAGACATGCAGGCTTTTGAACGGAGTGCTGATAACAAGCCGGATGGTGCTTCTCCTCTTTAGCCTGGAGGATGTGGCTGACTACAGAACATTTTCCTGTTTTAAATGAACTTTAGCTGTATTTCTGGATTATGCTCACATATGGCTTCTTCCTTCTATCACAGACCTTTAACTGGCGTTTGCATAAACTGTGTTTCCAGGCACGGACTTCTGAAAGTTTTGTTGATCTGATATCCTCGTGTTGGTGTTGTTCCCAGATCATCATACTAAATGTTGTTCCAGGATCAACATTGCAAGTGACCAATCAGAATGTTGTGACGTCATACTTTTGCAACTTCGAGAAAAAGCCTCTGTCCGCCAATCAACGGACCCTGACCCTAACCCTAACCCTTTAATAAACAGTAAGCAGAATTGATATTGTCCTTGCAACATTGGAATTTCATAAATGCACGAATGGCTTGGCGCGCAAAAGAATAACGTCACAACAATGTGATTGGTCACTTGCAATGTTGAACCTGGAACAACATTTTCATGATGGTCTGGGAACAACACCAACACGAGGATATCAGATCATCCCTGAAAGTGTTGAGCCCGTGCAGTGATTTCCATGACAGAATTATGACCGCTTTTAAACAAGTGCTGTCTGAACATCTGAAGCTCACTTTTCACTTTTAATTTTTGGCCAAATTTCTAAATTACTTGATAATATGATATACTAGGGCTGGGCGATATGACCCAAAATTCATATCTCGATATTTTTTAGCTGGATGGCGATATAAGATATATCTCGATATATTTTTTTAAAGCCATAAAGTAAGAACAAAAAGAGAGTTCTTAGTCAAAGCTGTGTCCCAGATGTCACACAGGCACTTTTATTAACATAGAGCAGATGTACATAAAATTTACTCAAAAATAAATTATGAGCATTTATTAAATAATAATGCTCCATAAATAAAAGAAAACAATGTTGTTTTTGTGCATAACAAAAAGCTCACAATTGTGCAGTCAAAATGTAAACTAAAAGACGCTGAGCACAATAACAAAGACAGATTTCACAGCTGCTCTGTTCCCAACTTGTACTGCGTGACTGACAGCCTGGAGTTTGAAATCCGCTTCGCAACCGCGTCTCTTAACAGGTGCCATTTATAGTCCTTATACACAGTAGGGTAATATTACGTTGAAGCACAGTACGTATCACTCCGCGAGGCTCAGCCGTAATGCTCCGACAATCCATCAAGCGGTGCAGCTCCGTAGCTTACTAAAGTCGTACTAAAACATTTTTTGACAGATTGCTGAGCGCCGTGTTCCACATAAAATCGGTTCGCGGCCATCAAGCACAACCAGAATTCATACATAAGGCGCGCTGTCAACTTTTGAGAAAATGAAAGGATTTTAGTCCGTGCAGCACCTCTGGGCTGCATGGCGTTAGCGTGGTTAGCTCGTTAGCGCGGTTAGCTAGCTAACACGTTGACGCCGTCCAGCCCCACGCACGGGGCGATGCGCAGTAACTCGTTAACGGAGATTTGCCGTGTCCATCTTGTCGCTTCCTGCAGGTGAAGCGATGGGGGACGAGGAGTTGTGTTCAGTGAAGGAGAGGCGAGGCCGAGTAACATTGCGTAAAGACGAAAGTGGACGAAAGAGAGGCAAACCTGCGGCTCCACAAGTATAATTATAACGTAACATAGACTATATCGATATAAAGGATATTGTCACATCTTATATCTCGTATAAAAATATATCGATATTTTTTAAAAACTCGATATATCGCCCAGCTCTATGATATACTGTCGATTATGGGACATTCAAAGTCTCATAATCTTTCTTTCAATTTTACATTGTGGAAAAATTTCAAAATTATATTTCTCAATGCGTTTTCTGCAGTTGACTTATGTCCATCTTTACTTCTAATAAGAAATCATCCTCTCCAATATGCTGTTTTTATACCAATTGCTAATTACATTTTACAGATCAGGTACCCACATCTCCCAAGTAGCTAATCTGGGATGAAGTTGACTGCTATGTCAATGTGACAACATTAAAGCTTTAGCAATGCTAACATGCTACAGTCAAACAGGAGGCCAAAATGAATTTACCCTTCATTTTCAAATAAAATATTACTACAGTAACTATATAAACATCAAGTATAACAATAAGGAAGTAAAACATTTGTGGTCACTGTGAAACTACTGCTCAGCAGATCTGTGCTAGCACAAATGTCATCATATTACCAAATTCAGGAAAATTTCAGTTTGAAAGCACCCTGACCTAAAAATCCAGGGTGTAGCTATGGCTTCTGCAGCTGACCCTGTGACTGATATGAAGCTACAGCCCAGTGAAAGTGGTAACTGTCATGCCATGCTGTTTACAGTACTTGTCAGCAAATAATATTAATAATTCTGATGCTTCTTCAGATATTTAAAGTAAATAATTCTTTTTATGCTGTCCAAAGCTTAAGTAGAATGCATAAGACGATTTATCATGGGATTTATAATGAGTTTATAAATCCCATGAGTTTAATGAGTTTATGACTGAACAGCACGGTCACGAATGCTCTTCAGGATGTTTCCTTCTTATCCATCAAAAAGACTTTTTGATCATAAGCTCAGAGAATTCACCACATGATGCAAACCTCAGTAAGCAGCAAAAACAGAAGAGCAAGTTGCATTTTGGAAACACAAAGTAAAACAAATGGGCATGTTTAAAGGGGAATGGAGCTTACACACTAGTATATCGATGATTTTACTGCAGACGAAAGCAAGATGGTAAAATCAGAGGTATAAAGGATAATTATGCTTGCAAATCTAACCCTGCAGTGGGGTTGTTGGAATGGCAACTGCTGACTAACCCCATAGCACGGGCAGTGTTTACCACAGGGTTGTTTCTGTGGCAGGGGGTAACGCGTGTGTGCCCCAAACTTCTCCTTTACCAGTATTTTATTTGCACAGCAATTTGCTAAAGCTGCAATCATTAGAATTATTACCTAGTTATTTATAGAAAATACTTTTATTATTCTTTTATTTAATTGGCATGACTGTTTATGTTTGTCTATATACACCAAGTTCAGATGGCTCCAATTTTGTTGTATGGTTGTGCTTACAAAGACAATAAAGCTCATCTTTTCTTACATTGTGACAACAAAACTCAATAAAATCAGCTGTTCACTGGCGAGTCTCTCATCCTGCTGCTGTTGACAGTAGCCATTGTTCTCTGCAGCCTCATTGAGTTAAAATGGCCCTCCAGCACATAGTAAATCTCTAGAGCAAAGAAGAAACACCTTCAACAGCTACAGACCACCATGGTGGATATTAGGAAAATGAGGATGGGATGTGCCAAAGCCAGACATTTAGCAGCACCTAAACTTTTATTAAAGCAAGACCAAGAAGGTTTGTTAACCAGTAAACCAAATTAAAAACAGTGATAATAAAAAAAAGTAATCCTGTGAAAACCCAGCCATTTAAAGCTTGTGTGTTGAAAGCACTGAGAGGGGTTCAAAAATCAAAGCTGCCATTTCTACAGGCAGGCAGCATTCTTACCATGTAAAGAGTTTCCTTAACTAGCAGCTCACTAGTCACTCGGAAATAAACTCCGCCCTTCTTTCAGACTACTCATATCATGAGTCACAGGATAAGTGTCAAAGTTGAAAGGACTTTCCAAAAAGTATAATCAGCTCCACTTGATTTCCTGCAGGCTACCGTCCAATACATCATTTAATAAGAAGCAACAAATAAGCAACAATGCAGTTTATCAGGCCTGGACAAGCTTGCAACTGAGGGTTGAGAATTAGTTTATTCATGTGAATCATTTGTTTTGATACTATACCAACCCATTGTCATATGTGAGCATCATTAACACACCTTAGATTCCTCTAAGCTCATTTTCTGAATCATTTACATTTTTTTAATGCTTACTGATAGAGATAAGTCACTGTCTTTTTTAGTCAGCTGAACCAATCCGCAGGTAACGGAAGGCCTTCGAGCAGAAAGCGTGTGAGGGGGATTCATACGGAAATATTAAAGAGAAAGGACACCACCGAAGGCAAATGCTCACGTAACACTTCCACTAATGTCTGAAAGACTGTCATGTCTTACACAGCTAGATGTCTATGAATGCAGCAAAATCAGGACAAAATAAATAGATAAATACCAGACTTCAGTTTGAGACTTTCAAATCAATCTTTCGCATTTGCAGCAAATATAGACATGACCTCAATAACTCAACTATCACAAACAGCAGAGTGCCTCATAAGTCACCACACACGTCAACCACAACAGTCAGCGCCAAGTCATTCTTCACACCTGCAGTGGTGTTTTTATAATTCACATGTAGTGTCTACACAATGTTGCAAAAGCATCATGAATAATGTGGTCAAGTTTTTGTCAAATGCATCTACACTCACAAATCATCTCTAATGAACATGACCTAAACTTCTGCAAAAAGAAACAAGGCAGCATAATTCACCGTGCGTGCACTTGATCTAAGGTCACGAATCAACAGCAACATCTAGAAGAGAAACTGAAACGCATGACCCAAAAGTAGATTGTACGTGTACAAATGTGTGCAGATGTAATTTGGTCTGTGCTGTGAGAGAGAGAAAAATAAAAAATAAAAATCAACATGCCAGCAGTAGATCACTCTTTCTAGCTCGCACTTCAAAGATTGTCTTGTTTCCTTGTGGAGGTAGACCTCATTCAAAACCAGAAGATGCTTTTTATGAAATAAAAGCTTCAGAGAGGAAATAAGCTCCACTTAGAGAGTGTTAACAAGTGGCTAGATTGATCACAACTGATGAAATGCATGATAGTAACTGAAATACATTGCATGTTTTGGTCTGATGTAGTCAAACAAAGCAATTCCACGTGTCCAATAAAAGCATAAACAATGACAACGTCACACAAATTACTTAACTTTCCTTGTGGGTGAAGAGTAGTGGAGTAAAATGGTTTCATATTACAAATTTAGTTTATGAGACTAAGAATAGAAACCACATGTTTCAAAATATTAAATTAAACAATGACCATCTTACACTGAGTGTAAATATTGAATATAGAAATAAATAACTGTCACTGAATCTTCAACAAAAGCTACACAGCTCTTTGTCAAATTCACTTCCATTATGCAGAAGAATAGCAAAGGAACAGCTTTGAAAAAAGTTTTAAAAAAAATTAAAACAAGTAAAACATAACAAGAGTGAACCCCATTACCTGACTGCGACTATATAAATGATGAATAACGATTAAATTAGTGCCCACTCAAACTCAGGTTATCAATTTGAAACCCATCAGGTGACCAACTTCCTTTTGTGAAACCATTTTTGTCCTTATGCTGACAACACTAAGCAGCAGCACTTTCACAACAAATACCCATTTCACACTTGTGGCTCTAAATTATGCTTTTTATTAGCCAGTCAACACACTATTGTGCACTCTGTGAAAAATGTTTCTAGGGTAATTTTCTCCTATTATAGTGATTTATTAAGTTTCAAGGACACACAATGCATGCCACAGAGCAAGGACATACTATAGTAAAGAGGACTGGCCACTAATGGATCAAGATTTAATGTCACTATCCATTAAAAATATCTTGGGACAAACTGGAGGGGAAAAAACTAAACAAAATCAACAGCAATTTGATCATTTATCACAATGCCAGAAAAATTGCTTCTTGAAAGGCAGTTTTTCCACTAAACCAGCTTCCTGAAACAGGGCCCAGGGAGCTCATCAAATGTCGTCTTTAAGGGGAAATGACTGAAGATATTGATTATTGTCTCTGAAAACTAGATTGTTGATTTTGCCTCCAATTGCCTCCATTAAATGTTCATCACCAAGCAGGGATACTGACTTAAAAAAACAAACAAAAAAAACCCAACTTAGATATGATTGTGAGTGTAACACCAACCCCCCCGTAGTGATTGTTAAAGATGACAAAAGAAAAAAGAAAAAGAAAAAAAATCCACATACACTCTTGATGAAATACTCAATCAGTATTTGTGTGTGATATCATCAATATTACCCAGTTTCAAACAAAATCCACCACCTCACGCTATCAACAGGACTATGGTAAAAACAGAAGAGTCACGTGAAACACCCCAAGCGGTTCTATTAGCTGAGAAAATATTTTATTATTTATATTCCTAGTTCAGTCCTCGGCAAGGTTCACATAATAGAGACATCTTTTCCTACACAATTGGATTTTAAAAAAAAATATGGGAGCTAGGCAGGAGGAAAACACACCTGGTAAAAGAAAAAAAGAAAAGAAAACAGAAAAAAAGACATATGATAAATTTCCCAAGCTCCTGTGTCTGCATGAGTGTGACACCCACAGGAGTTCCAAAACAGGGTTAATGATGCTAGACAGGCCGCTAAATCTTAACTGCACAATGATTACTGAGCTCAGTTTACAAAACACTCCAACTGGAGCGTCCAGCAGACCAAGATGTGAAAACTGTAGAGTGAGGACCTACACTGGTGATAAGGCTGAGTGAAATGTCAGAGTTCTGCCAATGACCACCGACAGCCGTTAAGCCCATGACTGAAGATCTTACACATCTGAATCTCTCTGAACACCTCTGATGCTATAATCTGCACAGGCATGTAGTTACAACTTAATGTAGATGATAGGGAAAGGTGTTTGCCTAAAAAACATTTAAACCTCAAGGGAGTTTATTGATCTACGCTGTCTCTGTTTTAATTTGTATCTTTATAGAACAACTCCAAACATCTGCCTTTGAAATCAGCAGGTTGCAGGTGCAGCAGAACACTATAAAAGAAGCAGTGATACCTTTTTTTATGCGAACATTAACAACTATTACGAATGACATCTAATCAAAGAAATTCTGCAAAACACTGATTAATCAGTCCGCTCTTTTATCACTGGATGTCACGCAGCATTTATTTGAAAGGGTGTTGTCTGAAGAATTGTTAGTAGTACTGTTTGTTGCCTCTGTCAGAGCCAATTCAAGGACATATTGCAGTCATATGCACTGCAGATATTTCAGTTAAAAAAACAAAAAAAAAAACAGTTTTCCTGCAATACAGCTGTACCTGCCGAGTGAAAGGACACACCACAAGAATCTGGCGTTTCTGCTCGTTACAGAACATTCAACAGCTTACTGCACCAAACTGAAACCCTGCAGCCTGCCTCTCCTGTGCTTTCTTGTTGGACCGGAGCCCATGGCCAGGCAAGCACACATACTGTATGTGAGCGCAAACTCACACACACGGGCATGCGGAGATCCTGGCCCACAACAATCAGCCACAGCATGAACACCCACGCACAAACACACATTTAAATAACATGGTAACACATTCGACCAGGCACAAATGACTGTCACAACCTCTCAGCAACTCACATCACAACACTGCAAGAACAGTTAAAGCCTCGCTTCAGGGTGTTGCTCGCTGTGGCGACGGCAACAGATGGAACTGCAGCAGCAGCAGCAGGGCAGGTAAGGTGAAGAGGAATTGAACCTCCTCTGTGAATGTGCATGTGTGTTTTAGTGCAAGCCTGCACCCATGTCCTTCACGCAGACTATTTTAAGGTACTTCTTTATAAATCTTAGAACATAGTAAGTATTTGGCTGAAATTCAAAAGGACAGAGCATGCATAAAGCATGACATTCAGACAAAGGAAAGTAATGGAGTAGAAACAGACGCAAGACAGAGTCAGACAGGGGGAAATGCATGCCAGTATAACAAGGTATGCAAAGACTGTTTTCAATGCAGCAGCAGCATTATCAACCATATTGACAAAACTGAAACAGACAAAGATATGCTACCTTGCTAGCATATTGTGTGTCAGTGTTAAATGCTGCAGCATACAGATAGTATAGCACTTGCTCCCCTGTAGGAACAGACAAGCGCAATCATCCCGACTCTCACTGGCAGAACAAAGTGAGAGGAAAGGAACAGGGAGAGAGAGAGAGATACCAGAGATGTATAGCCTCAGACCTAGCGATGATGCTCTTAAAACACCCACCTCAGTCTGTTGCTGATTCCTGACGCAGTGAGCAGAACCAGGGAGTAAATGCAGAGCACAGTAGCAATGATGGAGGAGCAGCAGCCAAAAAAATCCAAGAGACTGAGCAGAAAAGCTGAGAGAGGAGAGGGAGGAGGAATGATAGAAGACTGGTGAATGTGAGATCCTGTGTGACCACGATTATGCGCCTGAGTGATATGAGCACGTATGTCTGACATGAGAACATGAGACAGAAAAAAAAGTGACAAAGGACAGACAGAACAGGCACAGAGAAGAGAGACTAAAGGAAAAAAAAGAAAGAGACAGAAGTGACAGAATAAATGTGAGAGCTTGGAGTCACTGTGCAGAGCAGATGCGTTATAGGAAATGCCCCTCCCTCCCCACACACACACACACACACACACACACACACACACACACACACACACACACACAATCCCTTTGCACTGTCAGCATTTGAGTAAGCATGCATTCAGTGAAACAGTGAGCTGTAAATGATGCAAGATGGGCGGGTCAGAGAAAGCAGAAATCAAAGTTATGTTCATTCGAAATTCAGTGACAAGACACTATTATCTTGGACTAAGGGACCTATGGTTTCCAATTTTAAGAATTGCTCAACTCCAGTTAGCCACACAAACACGCTGCTAAGTCTAGCTGACTAGTTCTATGAGGAAACCACTTTTAAATCACATCTTACAGTAACAGAACGTAAAGATATAAATCTTGGAACCAAGCACCAATCACCCACCCAATATGCATGCCTTGAAACCACTTATTCACAGCTGTGCACTCTAAACCTTATGAGCAGACTGGTAACTTCTGAACACCACATCCATTTAAGAATTGACAATGTGTTATAACACATACTGCTGTTAATCAAATCCAGTGCACTTTAGCATGCATCAACCTCCCTATTCTACTCTCCTTTATCACAGTGTGAATTTTAAAAGGTAATGTACACAAGTGCACTTTCTGAGAAACTGACCCCACCTTGCTGATAGTATTTGCAAGTAATGCTAGCAAAAATCAATGCTATAAAACCACTGCTTTCAAAAAGCAGGGATGGAAGTTTAACTTAATGTTATTGATGTTTAAACAACATTATGAAGCCATCTACCTGACTAAAAAAGAGACAGAAAGAGTGAGTTGTGGAGCCAGACACAGTAGGTGGGGGTCAAGAAGTGAGGTTAAAGGAAGATGTTACCAGAACAAGCTTCTAATAGTGTATATTTATTATGATGTCATGGGTAATCAGGATACGTGGAGTCCTGATTGTTCAGGTTTTCCACTGTAGGGTTTGCACTGGGCACTGGTTAAGTGAACCGGTGGCTAAGCAGGTAGTTGGGCTAAGAGATGACGGCATTTGAGTGGAACACATCCCAAGTCCCATCATGTGTTTGTGACTCCTACGACAGGGAAATATCCAGTGGTATGGTATCAGCACATAGATGATTTAGTGCTTAGACAAGAAACAATAAAGACAAGAAATAAATATAAGTATAGTAGAGTGGACAGTTAAAAAAGAAATTACAATTGCACTATGTCGTGCATAATAAAACTTATAATTACATTTATACTCTATACCTTACTTTGTGTCACCTGAATTCCAAGGACATGTGATTGCTAAAATGATTCCATATTCTTATATGTGTTCTACTTCTTTAGTTTGTGTTTGGCACCAGTGTGATGTTCAGACCGGCTTCCTTAGATATGTGTTAATAGATTTTCTGCCCTGTGTATGTGTTTGTGTTCTCCAGAGCCTGAGGGGACAGCTAAAGCTTCACTGTTGCGCACCACTGTTCCTGGCCTTTCTCGCTGAGCCTAGGCCCAGTCACGGCATCTCCAGCTTCTGTTTCCAGCCAGACCACGGCTTCATGGCAAGCTCCTCTCCAATCATGACACCGAGCATGGTGGGATATCTGCCAGGCCAGCTAAATACATTTTCATCTGCTCTCAGTAACTCTCAAATAATAATATCCCTCAAGCATTAATTACCCTTTGGGAAATTGATCAAAATCATGTTAGATTAAACATTTTACAAAAAGGGAGGTAGCACAGAGGAGACACACATGACCTTGAACCACCATTCTACACAGTTTCACAGACAACAAAGGCACCTCTAATCATGACCGTAGAAAATTATGTCCATACAGATTCATGTTCATACTCAGTGCTGCAGGGGCTGGCTTTTTGCTGGGTATATGCCTAATGCTGTCGGCATGAAGTCTCTGTGAGAAACTCTGGAGCTTTGCCAGACAGCTGCATAAGGAAAGGGTGATGCTCTTGTGATCATGCCAGGTGCCCTCCTTACTACCAGCTGGGCAGTTTAAGAAATGTTAACTCACATAGTTCAGCTACAACAGAAGAAAGAAAAAATAAAAACAGCACAACAAATTTTCATTTCACAAAAATAAACTGCATCATTAATCTCTATCTTGTTTTTTTCTGCTGGAATGTGTCACAGTTTCTTGGTGTATGGAAAAACAACCATTTAACTGGCAAATTTAAAAGGACATTGTGGTATTCTTTTAATGAATAACTTAGTAAGGTGAATAAAGCCCGGTCCATTTCAGATACTAGGAAATTTAACACCTGGGACAAGAGCTATTTTAAGAGAAGCCTGTAGTTCAATTGTTGTTATTCACACATTTAGCATGGGGTCAGACAAACAAGCTAATTATGAATCTTATCTTAAAATAATAATAATCTACCTCTGTTTTTGCTAGCATTTCTAGCTGAACCATGCCGAGTGTATTTACATGCTGAAATTACTTTAAAGTCTAGTGGGGTGTCAATTAACTACCACCATATATAGAGTTTACGTCAGCAATCTATCCAAAAACACCTGGCAACTGCTTTTTTCTTTTTTTCTTTTTTTAAAAAAACAAAACAAACAAACAAACAAACATCCATCTGCAGATGACAACCATGTTGTTTTTATTTTGAAAGTTCAGTTACTGGGGACTAGCCCTTCCTCACTAATGTTTTATTTCTACTAGCTAGCTCCATAGACAGTATAAAAGACACCCGTAGCACCTGTGTGTAAGTAAAGCCAATATGTAAAGCTTAAACCTGCATTCAGTTGTCAATGGGAAAATGCCCCTCGCCTCTGAGCTACGTAAACACTTTCTCGATGAGTTAATGGGCTCAGTCGTTCATTTTGGTTCACAGTTTATAAAACATTACATCCATTTTGTAAATACTGGCCATCCGTTTCAGAAAAGAGGATTATGTGGGTTACGGTCACTGACCAACAACATATGACTGACAAGTCTTTAACCCATCACTGTGAAGTTTCACAGAGAAAAACTCAAATTAAACCCGACTCCTATCAGATTATCTTTCAAAAGATCAAGGTAGTGACAACGGAAATGCTCAGCTTTAAAATGGGACTTGAGAAACCAGTAGGTGATATCACAGTAGTTACTTTCATGCTGTGCCTGGCTGACTGAAAAGTTGTTGTATTAGTGGAGCTCAATACCATTTAGCTTCTTCAACCATCTTGGACACTGAAGGATGGATACTTCAATCAGAGGTGTTCTAGTGCTGTCTAAATCAGTTTATTTTTATTTTACTGTGAAACTTTGCTTTTTTTTCATTGAGTTAAAAACTTTTTTTTTCTTCAATTTCAAGATAGTTGTTATTGTTTTACTAGTAAGGTGTCACTGTTTGTGACAATTAAAGAGCAAATACACCAAAATTATTATTATTATTATTTTTTTAAAAAGCTCCTCGCTAAGCCCCTAACCTGAAGGTGCAAGAAACCAAGCAGCAACAAAATGGACCCCTACAAAAGTAGACACTGAAACAGAATTTAATGAACTACAGCTACACAACTTTAATATTTGTGGAGAAAATGCAGATGTTCAAGTACAAATGGTTCTGAGTGGGGCTTCCAAGATGAAATTTTAAAAAATAGCACCACAGCTGAAAGTGATGCAGAGGCACATAAGTAGATGACCCTGAATAGAGATTACCCAATTTAAATCAGGTTTTTGATTGCTGTTTAAAAAAAAACATTCAGTCCTCTGCAATTGGGATCAGTTACCTTGTCTTCTTGCTGGCTGAGGGGAATAAACTGCCTGGTTTATCGCTCTCATCAGCAACACTTTATGTGCACAGAAGATGTAGTGAGGGCTGCAGAGATACATAAATCAGCTGTTCCGTCTGGGCCTAAGTGGATGCATTTTCAGCAAATGGATAATGCGATGTTAACAGAGGGATCTGTGCAACAACACACAACTGATGCATAACTAGCAGGACAACATAGGACTGCACCATCAGACCTTTTCCGTATGTTTGCTCACCATAGATACAGCACACAAAAGGAATATTTAATTGACCAAACACACTGTGTGAACTAATAATGTTCCTGTTGTAGTTCAAAATCCTCTTTTGTACATTGGGTCAGGCCCATTTACTTCTGCTAACTGTATCTGACATAACGATAAGCAGAAAAACAAGGCACCAAGGATTGATGCCATGCTGGAAAAGCTTACATAGGGGCTGTTCATATAACAACATATATCGGATGACGATATAAAAACGTCTATCGTTTCATTTTACGCAATCGTTTGTTTCGTGGTGTCGCAAAATAAACTGTTTACGGCAATATTTTTTCATCGTTTTGATGGTCACTGTAGTGGCTATATTAATTTCTTAAAGTTCTCTCTTTCTCATATTTAATATAACCACACTACTGACGGACAAGCGCCTGTTTTTATGGGTTGTGGTTAGCAACAACGATGGTAAAACCATCGCATGTCCGCTTGTTTATTTTCCACATAAACTTTTCACAATAAAGCTCAAGATCCTGTTGAGAATTTTCAAAATAAACGGAATCACGTGAAAAAGTATGCAGAGTATTGACGGATGAGAAGCAAAAAAAAGAGTCGTCAGGTGCTAAAAAATAAACCTTAGACTCAAACGTTAGAACAGGCGTTTCCCCGCAGCACGCCGTGTAATAAATACTCACAAAGAAAACGGTGGCCGTTACAACTTATGTCTAAAAATGTGTAGTTTCATGCATCGGTTAAAACACTGAACTCCAGCTACATGACGCCCAGCTGGAAACACTAAACCTATCCGAGATTCACAGAATTTACAGAAAATATTACATTTTTTGTGATTTATATCGTTATCGGGACGATAGATGTTTTATATCGGGATATGAGATTTTGGTCATATCGCACAGCCCTAGCTTACATGTATATTTATTACGATTAAAAGCTTATATGCTGATCCCTACTCAGAACTGAAACTTTTGTTTAAGGAAACACTAATTACATAAGAGTCGTAAGCTGAATTTTAAACTTCTGAGTTCAATCTTCTATCAACCTTTGATTATTAAGAAGAAAAAAAGCTCGAGAGTCCGGATTATCAACGAAACGACCTCTTCAAACATCATACATGTACTTCACATTTATAGATACCAACTCAGTAAATTTTCTAAATCATGTCAGTTGCAAACAAATCCCCGCTGAGTAAACAACTGGGACAAAAATGTTGCTATAAACAATCTTATATTCTTTTGAATATAATGAAAAAAATACGCCAAAATAGCAGAATACTATGTAGCTTTTTTTTATTTCTTTGCAATAGAATTTTATGCAGACTTGTGCACATTTAAGTAGCCGTAACTTAATATAAAATGCACATTTTATTCAAAACTTTTACCCATTCTGTCCCAAATTGTACAATTACAAACAACTATTGTTTAGATTCCCCATTACGTTCAGTGTCTGAGTCAGACCTATCCATTTATCGCTTATGACCTTAAAAATTGTGGTTGTCTGATGAAACCATGATTGCTTGAAAATTGCCTATTACCTTTTGAAACACATCTGTAAAAACAACTCAGGCAAGCAAATTCAGTCTGTGCGAGCAGGGGAGCTAATCAGGAGATGCAAAGTAGAGCAGGGCGATATGGCCAAAAATATTTATCACGATATATATTTGAAAATTTGCGATAACGATATAACCAACGATATAATTGATGCGAGACAAAATACAACTCCACAACATTACTAGCGCAAAAAGACAACCTATCATTTATTTTCACTTAAACAAGAAGCTGGTTTTTATGTACATTAAAGCTTTATAAAAATGTAACAGTGCAAATGCAAATTCCTTGCTGAAAGTTTAACCAAAAGGCATTTCCAGTAGAAATGGGCTGACATAAGAGGTGCTTTGCAACATTAAACTGTAGTGTGCAGTACGTATTTTTCGGACCATAGGGTGCCCAGGATTATAAGGCACATTACGCGAAACAAAGCAGTCAGATAAATCAAACTTTATTAAACTCATTCTTCTTGCTTCCTCCACTTCTGTACCATTGATTCATTAATGTTGAATTCTCTGGCAGCTGCTCTATTCCCATGTTGTTGCAGTATATGACTAACCTCGTATTGTGGATGGATTATCTCAGTTGTTCTCCTGACTGAAGATTGGTCCTTTTACAGCATCCTGCCATGCGATTGCATTTGTCTCTAACCATGAGGAACCTTAACGTTAACTTTTATAAGTGGAAAAGTGTTAGTGTTCGTCCTCCAGCTTCACTGTTTATGTTATGCTAACATAGCTGTGTCGCTAGCGATCACGTAGCACATTATTATATACCAGCTAGCCCAACTTCAGTAACCCTACAAACGTCACTGCTGTTTAGTTTCCTGTCTTCATTTATGTTGGAAGTGATAGCAGAGCTGTACGTTTGATTTTTTTCAGAAATCTCTCAGTCAGAACATGCAATATCATGCTTAGGTAACTAGCGAAACTAGCGAGCTAACTTCCGCTAGCTTCCTGCTAACTTCTAACTCCGTTAAATGTAATACATTTTGTTTTCATGGATGCCTGGAAGTTAAACTTCATAGTTACACCTGGTAAAGCAGCAATGCTGATCGTTTTATTAAAGATGAAAGAATTTAGACAGTTTTTAACTCTTAGTGATGCTGCAGTGTTCGTTTGACCTGAAGTATACGGAGTTTAGGACCCAGATTACTCCCAGATTTAGGGGCATCTTAGTCCGACGGCCGCTTGCATGTTCTGCAAAAAAAAATGTGCTTTGTCGTGTATCTGACGGACAAACACCAAACCAGTTCCACATCACTGAAGTTGCACCATTTTTACAAACCAATTCTGGTTCATCTGTTTCACTCAACAATCGGCCATGTGCGTATGAAAACAAAGGCACTGCGCATGCGCGTTTTACTCATATTCTATCGCGATATTTCATTTTCCTATCGTTGCCTAATATTATACCGGTATTACCGTGAACGGTATAATATGGCCCAGCCCTAATGCAAAGTGTAGCATTCTAATTGCATCATTAGCTAAACCAATGACTCAGTCACAGAGACTTCAGACTCACCCTACCCCCATCCTGCCCTCCTCTGCCCCATCCAGAAATAGGGAGTCAAGCCTGAAGCTCTTTACTGTACCACTGCTCAAGCAGAATAATTCTAACATGTTTTGTGCAAGAGCGCAAAATGTTAACGTTCCATAAATACCCCACTGAAAAACACAGAAAATTAATGAGAATGTGCTATACAGTTTATGAGGAAGATGCCATTTAAGCAGCAATGTTCATCTTCCAGGGAGTGGTAAGGATTAATTGACATTAATTGGTTTATTATGAAACACTGAAATAAAACCAATTCGATCAGGCAGACAATAGAATGATGACGTCTAAACACAATGAGAATAGTCATCTAAAATGATTTAAAAAAAAAAAAAAAACTTTTGGAAACCGTAACCAGCAAGAGATTATCTCTAAATAAATGTTAGTCAGTGAAAAAAAAGAAAGAAAAAAAATCCTCAAACTCCACAGGAAGTTGCAATGGTCAGTCAATCATGGACAGACATTGTTTACATGGTTGGCCCCTGTTGTTATTCAACAGTCGGGCAGGAAATCCAAATTGTGGGCTTATTTCGGTTGGGTAAATAGCTCCAAGAAGGTGATATATAAGCTCTAAAACCAAACTTCAGCCTGTGGTCTGCAGACCTCAAACACAGCTTATGACCTCAAATATGTAAGAAACCTAACATTAACCACTTAGCAACACAGCTCACTAACAGAAAATAACTGAAAAATGCAGAAAAATGTTAACACTGTCTCTTTTGCCTCAAACTAATGTCACCAAAAAAAACATTTAAAAGTAATCAATACGTTAAACATGCAATTAGTAGTCAGCGAGTGAAATCATTTCTCATGGGGAGCCTCACACAAACACTCCTTTTTTTGATGATGTTGATTTTCATTTGATTTTAACAGTTGTTTCTCTTGATGCACAATACCGGGAAGGAAGCCTCAGTGTCACCCTAACTTTTGTTTGGTTGTATAATAAAAGCCCATTAGATCTGCTTTTAAATGTTGATGATCTCTGACTGCTCTGCTGCGGATATGCATGGAATTACTAAGAATTCGCTAAGAATCACTGCTGCTTGAAAGTGGTGTAAAAGGGAGTTTCCCTACAACTGAGCATGGAGTCTATGGAATTATAACTTGCTGTGTATTTCCTGGTTATGTAAACTGAATAAGATGGAGATGACACCTCTGGATTGCACTTTTTTTTTTAAGAAATACCATGAATGTGTAATCCTGACAGGGCGTCTCTGTCAGTAAGGATCTCTGGTGAAGCAAACTCATGCTGCAAAATGCTGTAGTTTGTATAGTCATACCAATAAGTGGCAACATCAGTATCGATGGAACTTTGATTTAGAGCTCATTAAATTTCCTGTAGTCATATTTAGTTGGATCACAAGTCATGTACAACCTGGCCTGTGCCGCATTGCATTAGCTACAGTAAGCGTATGCAGCAGTCTTGACTGCGGCGGCTGCTGCTGAGGATGGAGGGCTTCTGGAGCTGACGTCTCCATGTCAGGTCACATCTGCAGAACGATCTCACAGTGTAAAGATACGTCGTTCTTCCTGTTTCAGTTCAACGCATCCCTGCACAGTGAGCAAGCAGTGGACGCGTTACCTCGGGCAAACGTTACTCTGCCCGGCCAATTTGAGACGGTGATGTCAATCCATTATGGCTTTATAGATCGCCGCGAACTTGAGGCTCACCACTCACCACACTCAGCAGGCTAATCACGGCTAACAAAGTGAGTCCTAGTTGCAAACACCCACTCTTTAAATGATGTAACCTTTGTCCGGTATGCTGCTGTGTAATTAACGTGCCGGAGAAATCTTAATTTCGACACCCGCGGTGGCTAGTTAACGTGATTAATGTGGTGTAAACTGCGTTTATATTCTTAAATAAAATATTACAGTTACAAAGCACATTCCCGGAGAACGTTATGGTTAACAGGAGTCGGAATAACCCGCAAAACACTTGAAAGAAAACCCAAACGCTCCTACCTTAGGCGAAATCCTCCTCTTCCTTTTTGACTGTATGAAGACCCTCCGGATTTTGTTGCTCTGACACAGCTACCACGCGCTACATCAAAGCCCCGCCCTATCGGCTGCGGCCGAGAAACCATTCGCCGTTTAAAACACAACTGCATTTAGGTCCACGTTTCTCATTGGCCAGAGTGCCTGTCAATCAATTCGGATTCCGCTTCCCGCGTTCTAACCAGCGCTCACAATACATTACATTATGCAGCCTATATTTAGGTGTCAACATGCACTGCAGGCATGTGAAATCTACAGAGTGACCTCCAGTATTAATAAACAATGGAATAACAAGAGCAGAGATTCATCACACTTGTCCTTTAATGACAGGCATTGCCATACAGCAGTCAAAATAACAGGGAAGCAGTTAGTGGAAATTAGCTACAATATAACAGTGATTATTATCCATATTGTTTCAGTGTCATTGGCAACTTATGAAAGGCAGAGGAAGACGATAACCTTTCGCAACAGAATGTTTTCTCAATAGCAAGTCCTGAATCTCGATGCCAGCTATAATGGATTAGCAGTCTCAGCACTGTCAGACTTTTATAGGGGGGAGGGGCTGTGTTGTTTGCAGTCTTGAAAGAAAACATAGCTACAGTCAGTCTTTCATAATAAGAGGAGTCTTGATTTGAGCTGCAACCTCAGCCCCCATAAGTTCCTCTACAATCGTCAGGGCAAACTCAAAACTCGTTCCTGGCCCACGGCTGGTGATGTAATGTCCATCCTTCTGTACTCGAGCCTCTGAATATTTATAGTGGTCTAAAAAAAGAAAGAGCAACACCATAAGGATTATGACAATATGACAGCTTTGAGCTACAAACCGAAAGTCACACATGTCATGATGTTACAGTGAACTATGAGAATGTAGACATGGTCACAATTTCAGCCATTTCTAGTATGTTCTGTCAAATTCTTGTATTGCTTTTCACCTCTGAGTGGTGTGCTCTTCTACTGCAGAGTGACACGATTCTCTATAGGCAAGAAAGCGCTAGTATAGCACCATCTGCTGCCCTTTACAAATACACACACCTCCTCCTGTTCTCTTCTGAGTTTCAGCACTAAATATCAAAAGCCTTTAGCAGTACATGAAGTCACAGGTTTCTGTTTTTGTTGTTTTTGGGTTTGTTTGTTTTTTACCTCCAGCCATCATCTTCTCCTTCATGGCAGGATGTGTAGTCACTGTGCTGCCGAAGCCAATGCCATGTGCCAGAAGAGCAGTGGGACCTGCAGAAGGGCAAAGCTGTGTAAGGTTCATTTAACAGCTTCCTGTTAGAAAGTGACACTAAAGAGCGTGTTCAGCTGCTTGTGTCGGTCTTCGTTTTCATCTTTATGCAGTTCAAAGAACTCAGAGTCAAGAGTAAACTAAGCAAAAGGCTGCATCCTCAAACCGGCCCTTTCAAACTCAATGGAAAATGTTTACAGCAACAAGAAAATGCAAATACACAACATGATGCATTTTACCTTATGGATTTCAGTTGCTAAATCAATGACAGACTTGCAAAGTATGCGATTATAACACTGTGTCCCAAAGGTATCCTTAACTGTACCATTTTTCTAAGTATATCTACATATAGTATATGGTTTCAGCCTCTCGCCAAAGACTTTGAGCCACATTGAGAAGAGAGGTAGGAGAAAGAAAGACATTGACTGCTGCTGCATTAACTTTGGTAATGCCCTACCACTGCAGTGAGCTCATCCAAAAACTGTTAATAAATAGAAAGTTATTGATTATGCTCCTTGGCTGCCTTCCCATGCAGTCTAAAGATTGCACTTCTCCCTGGCACAACAGCAGTCTGCCAGTTAGAGCCAAGCTACTCCTGTTACACACAGTCCCCACCCAGAGGACAGCAGTCTGTGTCTCAGAAGGTCTCTCTCTCCCAGGAACCGCAAGGCAGAGAAAAGTGTGAGGATTATGATGGCTGTTTTATAAATTGTGTATTTATATTTGGGGACCTCTCTTACATCCATGTGTCACTTATTAGCTCAAAATAGAAGTATATATATAAGATACATTTGTCCTGTTTCTTTTGTTTGGTGCATTATTACTCCAATTTTCAATCAAGTCTTTTTTTTTATTTTTATTAATTAACTTTTTTTCATGTGTCAGGATAATAACTGGCAGTTTCATTAAACTGTATATTCCTGTGAGGATTTCAGTCATTTCTAGGACACCCTTCAATCCACTTTGCCGCATTGGTCCCCTGTTCCCGTTCGAATTGTCCTTCCTGCGTCCTTTCATCTGTCAAAGAAAATGTCACCTCTTCTGGGTGCACTTGGGGGACACTTCTTAATCAAAACCTCACCCTTTGTGAATGGGGTTTGCAAATTTCCATAAATTAATGGAGCAGGATATTTATAATTGGTGTATATTTTTCAAGATCTGGATGAGATGCATCCTCTTTTTAGGCTAAATCCACTTACTAAAATGTTCAGAAATGACGTGTGAACCTACCAAACCTCCATCATTTCCTAATCCCATTTGCCAGTACAAAACTAACTTGATGAACCTAAAACCAGAGTATCTTTGTAGATGAGAATTTTTTTATTATTAATTTTTGTCGTCAACTGTTTTGATATATTTTGGAAAAGTGTGCGCATTATTATTTTTTTGTTCAACTACACCATAGCACAATGATCACATTTATGACCACAACATCTTACAAACCCTGCAATCAGTATGTGTCTGTATGTATCTGTTTCCATCACTCTTGAACCTTCCTTGGCTCCTCCAACAACAACAACACTTTCTTTTTGCCATGTAAAAATGCCAAAGTTAAGGCCATTACAAAATGAGCGTGATGCCAAAAGACAACAAAATTCAACATTTTTCAGAAGCAAATTTGCAAATACTTCATCCTCAAAAAACACACTGTGAAAAAACTGAGGTCAGCGTCAACCGATGATAAGCTGTTCCCGATGTTTCTAAATAAGAAAAGTAAGAAACCGATACTGGTTTCATCCACTTCTCAATACAAGTCAGCAGCAGGGAGAATTTCATGGTTTGACCCAGAGCAGCGTTTAACTGCATGTCTGAGGTAAAATCATCTTATTTCACTATTTCCATATCATTGTGTATTCAATACCAGTGGACATTTTGAGCTGTGTTTGCATTTGTTTACAAATGCATTGTTCTGATTAATCATATCAGTTTATTCACACACAAAAATTGGAAGAAATCTTATGGAAGAAAATAAATGCTGCAAATTTAGCCAGCCAAATTACACGGTTCATATAAACAGCTGTATTAAGAATACATGAGTCTGAAGAATATTTTTAATGCACAAAATATGTGCACGAATTGCATAATCCGCAATTTAAGAAGAATTCTCTCTTTGCCTTTTTTGGATTGAGGCGTTTTCCTTATGGAAAACAGCTTTTAAATGTTAAGATTAGACTTTAAACCAATCAATCTAAAGGCAGCACCAGTCTGTGTGATCAACATTTAATTTTTATTGATTATCTAAAGTAAAACATTTGCTTATTGCCTGTTGAAGCTTTAACCCACAGAGAGTGACCTCAACTCAAGGTTGGTCCTGTGTAATTATGTAATTATGACTTTGTTGTTGTTGTTTCCACAAACTGTACCTGCACAGATGGCTGCAATCAGGCCTTTTCTGCCATCTTGATCTTTCAGCACCTCCTTCACAGCAGGAGACTGCAAGAGAGAGTAAAAGCCAGATGCACAGTGAGTCATTTGCAGTCCATGTGGTTCCACTGAGTATATGCTGACTTTATTATAATCACTGAGATAAGCTGACAATATTTAAAAAACACTCGACACACACAGAGCTACCCAGCAAAAATAAAAACGAATAATATAATGCACCCATCAGATAAATATGACTCGTATATCAAAACTCATATTGTGCATTAAATTTCTTTTTTTTTTAAAAGACAGAATCAATTTCTTGGCCATTTTCTCATCAAATTCTAAAGCCTAAAATGTGTGTGTGTTGTTGTTGTTGTTTTTTTAAATATAAAATCACTTAAAAGAAGAAAAACACAATCACAACAAATTCCTATCTTGACTCAAGGCTTATTCATCTTCCATTTATCCAATCTACAGAGCTATTTTTGCTTTTCATGATTACAGAGAGGCTGTAGCTGATCCCACCACACACTGGACAGATATCTAAAATCTGAACCAGAGCATAAATTCAATAGACTCGTCCATTAAAAATCCTTGATATAGTGTAAACTAATGTGGTTATTTACCATATTATTTATACAATACAAATACAAAATCTTGTAATATATGCTTCACTGAGTATTTACAAGAACAGTAAAAATATGGATCTCTTTAATCTATTTAAATCTATTTCATTGGCACATTGGACAAGCAGTTAATACAAAAAAAACCAAATTCTTCTGATATAACAATATAAATGCAAACACCAACTGATGCTCTCCACATCCAGCTGGATGGGATAACATGAAACCTGAACACATCTGAAACACACATGGTTCAGTTCATACTATACAAGATCGATGAAGGCCAGCGTATTACACGGATGAGTATTCAGGAGGAAAAAATTGCCATTTCATCACAGAATGACAACAATCTCTAACAGAATTCAGGAAACATAAGTAATGCAGCTCACTGTGAGTTACATTACTTGTCTTTAGTGACTTACAAAAAAGGACACTAGTGACATTTCTGATGATACAGAAAAAAAAAACATTTTATTGATGTCGACAGCTCAAAGGCAGCAGCATTTATAAGTATAAGTAACTCAAGGGCATTTCCCATCCTCCTTTTCTGGTGACCTAATCTGAAGTGTGATTCTACTGAAACAAGGTGCCAGCAGCAGCAACATTATAGTGCAACAGCAGTAACACACCATGAGTCAATTATAAGCACAAATGTAGCCTCGGTACTGTTTTCTCTGGAAATTTTAAGTAAAGTTTAATATGCCTGCTTCACACTTTAGTTTCACAACAACTACCTTAGCCATGAAACTCTTCAAGAGCTCTACAATACTGTCACATAATCAAACTGAAGAATACTTCTGCCTGGGCTTTTCCACCACATAACCACATCAGTAAATTCCAATCAACGTTTTCTCTTCCTGTCATATGAAGCGCAGTTAGTGATGCTTGGTTGAGTCATTAATTTACTTTTGAGTCACAACATCACCTGGTATATACCACACTGGAGTGGTTAAGTGGTGAAACATGCTTATTGTTTCCACCTTTGGGGGGGAACAAAATTCTTTGTGCATATTTTCTAAAGTATTGAGCTTTTTGAAGGTTACTTTTTGAAGTGAGCTTTTTTTTTTTTTTTTTTTTGAAAAAGTTCCCTTTTTAGGAATTAAATCTTCATTAGCGGCTGACATGGGGCTCCTGCTCTCAGAAAATGCCTAGTCTTTCTGATGTGTATGCTATGGAACACAAAGGCATGGCATTGCTAATAGCACTGATGTCATGCTTTGACGCTGACATAACTCACATAAAATTTACACTAGTGTTATTGCAGATGATATGATATGGCACAGCCCTGCCATGTTCTGGAGACATTTTTGATGCTGGTATGGAGATGCATGGCCTAAGTGCAACCAATTTCTCAATGGTGTGACTAAAAAAAATCCTAGGTCGCAATAGTGCAACCAGCCGTTCAAGTAAAAAAGAAACATCTCCGCAACTGTGAAAGTCTCCGTGTGGTCAACAACAGATACACGTTATGCCCATATGGTGGTCTAAACCAATCAGAGATAGTCAAGGGTGGGACCCCTCTGATTGGCCGTGGTAAAGATATTCCTGTAGGCCTACGTGTGTATGTTTGAAAGTGCAGGCGGATAGAGAGACGTGAGTAGCCTAGGTCTGATAGAAGTAGTAGATGTAGCTGTGGGTAATGAGAAAAGATGAAAAGAACGATTGAAAACTTTCTTGTTAAGCTAAGGCCTGATCCATTCGAAACTGATAGCCAGTGCTCTGACAAAGAGCCATCAACCTCTCAGGTTGTGTCTAACACTGGTCTGGAGATGGCATCAGATAATGAGCCACATATGAGCGACTCTGAGCCAGAGCCCACTGAAAGTCAAAGGGGGAAAGTGTATAGATTTCGAAGAGAATGGCTTGACCAGTTTCCCTGACTAAGATACAGTAAGGCTGACAACATGATGCACTGCATTTACTGTGGTGTAGTGGCGGGCCCTGCATTTACTTGGTATCAGATCAATACCAGAATTTGCAGTATAACAGAACACTACTCTGTGTTGAATGAGAGAAGAAGTTGGCAGGACAATTCCTAGCCACTTTTCTACATGTGAGTCACTTCCTTGTTTGCACACATTTTTGTTGCCACCTCTTGTGAACATCAGGTAGACCTTTTAAATAATATCCTAAATATCCTTCAAACTGTGAGTCAGTACTAGGCTTGCTGTGTGCTCATTCTAAACGCCGTGTGTGTTAGTTCCCCTGTTCCCCAATTAGCGTCTAACCGGCAAAAATAATCGTCCTACCGCTGCCAAATATTTGCAATTTTAGTAAAAAAATGTTATTGTGATACTATGAAAACAAGATAACATTTCTTGCACATGCATATAGCTAAAAAGAAGCAACAGCATTTCTTTGGATACAATTATCGATTTACAAATCTAGAATGGTCCCAATACTGGAATTTTGGCACCGCAGCAGAGAACTTAAATCCACGAAGGTGGTGATATCAATATGAAACTTAATCTGACAAGGTGGTATTAACTGAGGACCCAAGTGTGTGAGCTAACAGAAAGAGCGTATGCGTTTAACCGTGGATTTATACATGTGCATTAAATCTATGCCATAAGTACACAGTGACCTGAAAGAATGTACAAAGAACTTGAAAAACCCGAGGGGAAAATATGTTTGCCTATGAAAAAAAACAATAACAACAACATAACAAGATTTTACTTGTTTCTTTTGTCACTGGCACCACATATAAAACACCAGGACACAATCACAAGACAATAAAACACATGATGCACCACACACAAGCAGAACCATTTGTGTAGGTTACATCATAGACTATACAGAAGATTCAGTTTAGACATCTTAATCAAACATAAGACTGATGAACCTTTAGAAACAAATTGTTTCACACTTTTCACTGTCAGTTATTTAGTCCTAATGTTTAGGCAAATTCAAGCATTTTAACTTGTTTTTAATTCTTAAGTCATTTCCAAAAAAAAATTTAACTGTAAAAACTGACCCTCTCCCCATCTCACCTCTGCCAGATTCTGGGCTCCTGGCATTCCTCCTGGTAGCAGGACCACATCATAAGGGCCCTAGAGGGGGGGGAGAACCATCAACACTAACATTTTTCCAATAATAAAGACATACAAGCATATAATATAAGCATTGTAAATAACGCTTTTTTTCCCCTTCTTGTATGTAATGTTAGCAGGTAGTTGCTGAGCCTCACCTGTTTCCTCGCCTCCTCCAGACTGGCATCAGGACAAATGACAACGTTTCTGCTACACTGGACTGGTTCTTTGCCCGTAAGACCAGCTACCGTCACTGCTATCTACATGTATGGGCAGTAAAAGAAAAAAATAACAACAGTGCATCATTATCCTGATGGTTCAATGTGGCATTTTGTCTTCACTGGCTGACGTAGACTTTTATTTTAAAAGATATCAAATGGCGGAGATGTGCAACGACGCTGGACTTTGACATTTAACTTGGCCTCTGTCTGCACTCACTAGTAAGGTTATGAGTCCGTCAACCATTAGCAGACAACCCCAAAATAGCTGACTGAACACTTAGCTTATGCGCTTAAATAACCTGGAATATGCAAAGGGGAAAAATTGCTAAGTTAGATCGACAGTGTTAGCAAGCGTTAACTTTAGCACATGATAAGTGCGTATGTAACCCTTATCAAGATATCAGGCTGTTATAACAGTCTTCACAGGCTGATATCTTAACAATGCTGCCACCAATACTGTTGTGAGTCGACTGAAGCGGGGTCTAATTTTTATGGCCGCTAACAGGCTAATTTGCTAAATGCTAACATATAGCATGTTACAAACCCCAGCTCTGCGCATAATATCCACGGGAATAACAGTTTCCATCTCCTCTGCGCCTTTAGACAGGATTACTAACGCCCTCTTTCCTGCCATGTTAGCTTGCAGCTCTGTACTGCTAGGTGCAAAGACGCTAACTTCTGTTTCCAACTTCCAGAAGCAACCTGCACGCGCTGCGAGTTTGACAGGAGGGTTGCCAGACTGCGCGACACTATCCCCCTTCCTAGACTGCGGTCCGTGCCTATTCTACTCGCACCTGCAAGTATGTGAATTAAAAAAGTAAAGTAGTTACTTTTGAAAGTAGATTCTTTTATTGTTAGTAGGATTTTGCAAACAAATATATTTTGCACAAGAACAGGACCTGCATAGCATGTCACTGTACCACTCCAGCGCATAACAGCAGGGTGCAAGACGCTAGCAGACAGGGCATACATAACAAAGAGGCTGGCATAGTGTACAGGAACATCTGTGCTCAGTATGGCCTGCAAGTCCTGAGGTCGAAATGCTGTACGCCCCCTCGAGTGGTTGAGAATGAGCAAGTTGAGATCCTGTGGGACTTCTAGATACAGATGGACAAACTAGTGATGGACATAACCAATCGGACATAGTCGCGGTAGACAAGCAGAGGGAGACATCTGTAGTGAAAGATGTAGCCGTAGCAAGATAGATCTCAATTCTCATCCCTATTTATTGTTGCATCATTTTTGCAGGGTAAGTCAGTGAAACCTTAAAATCAATGATGGATGGAGCTCTTGGAAAGCATGATGACCGGGAGATCAGATCACTGGCGAGTGTTTGTTCTTTGCCCCTACTATCTTAGTGCAGTAATGCTTCCTTTCACAGTGCTTCCGGTGGCTCATAACATCCGATCACAGTAAGCCAAGATCACACAGCTTATCCAACAAATCATCATTCCAGCTGCTTGTTATACTATTTCTATGCCTTGGCAGGGTCTGATGGTCTCTACTATGCTGATTTAAGCCAGATTTGAAACACAAGTATTTATATCTCAAGGCTGTTTAACAAAAACAGCATTGTCTTCTGCTGCAGCTGTATCTAATGGTGTTTAATAACAGCCAATGCACTCTTTCTTCCAGTAGGTGGAAGCATTAACCAAAGATTCAAGAAGGATGTAGAAGAATGTATGAGAAAGAATCAATGCAACACTAAACTTTTTTTAAGAAAATGTCTCATTAGTTCAGTTAATGTCAGGCTCATTGCAGATTAAAACGAGCAGCTCAACAGGTCAATTAACTAAAGTAATGAATTGTTTTAAAAAACATCTCCAGGCATGAGGTCTCAAAAGTCACAAAGTTCTTCAAGATCTGCCTGAGAACTTATTTCTGCACTAAACTCTTAAGACAGTTGTGGAATCATATTCCAGTGTAAATCCTAGACCTAATGTCTGGGGCTTTAGTGTGCAGGCACACATCCTAGTTAATGTGCCTCTGTGCATTCTGCTGCTGAGATTCACTTTCGTATTTGTGAGACAAACTAGAGCCCAGTGAAACGGCGGATTAGACAAAAGCGTAGGGGGTGCTGGCAGCAGGTTGTTTATTGCGTGCCTGTGAGTGAATTCAAGAAGCAGCGGTGATTACCAACATATGCAGCTGGGGATCAACTGAACCAGGCCCACGGTGGCACTCGAGCTAATTTCCATACATTAATTCACTTATGTACATTTACTAATTCCCATCAGCATGCAATCATAAAGTGCATGATGACACCAAGGAAATGTTTCAGAGTGACTTGTGACGCAGTTGTAAGTATGACGCTGAAAACAAAGGGTCTGACTAACAACAGATGCACAGAATTATACAACTGTTTGTACGTATTTTTCATCTGAAAACAAAGCACAGGAAAGAGTAAAATGAGATTATAGTGCGAGGTTGACCACTTTCCCTTGGCGTCAAACTTTAAACTTTAACTTTAAACTACTAAAACCATTACTTCATACCAAAACCATTGATCGCCTGGGTAGTCTGATAAAGATTAATGGCATGCTTGTTTGACCTGCATTGTTATCCAAAACTACCAGAAACTAAAAAACGAGCTGAACTGTGATGCTGACACGTTCATTAGTATAAGCTTATTCTTTTCATATGCTTATACACTGTCCTTCCAATACCAATACAAGAAACAAGGAGAACATGGCCAACTTTTAATAAAGTTAGAGCGGCCAGCTTTTTAGCTAATTTTATCATCTCTAATAGGTTTCTATGGGAAGTTAATAAATTGGTGTTTTCACTGGACTTTTTTTTGATTAACTAACATAACTAACATGCATGCTTGCATGCTACTGAAACATTGAGGCTGTAAGTCAAAGCATATATAGTTTGCTGGAAATTAATAAAAAAAATATGCACAGAGTCACACATTTGGCATATCATTCCCGGTGTATGGTATATTTCTATATTCTGCCTTTTGTGAAATATCAAATTGGCCCGTGGTTTAAAAGCAAGACTCATCAATGGATTCTTTGGCATGTTATTATGTCTCTGGTGCTCCCTTGTGCCTGCATCACCAGGCCCTGCTCTGCTCTGCTTTATCTGGCCCTTCACAGAGGTCTGCTCGAAAACCTGAAGGGCTTCTGGAATCAAACCTCCGGGGAGACGAGAATACAGAAACATTTTTTTTTTCATAAGACGGGTACAGAGCAAAAAGAAAATCCTCAAACTGAAATGAGGGAATTCCACAAATTACCGTTTGTCGCAAAGTAATCCTGTTACTATTGCAAAGAATATGAAACGGTGTAAACATGGAAATAAACTGCTAATATGGATGTAGCTTACAAGCAGGGGCTCTGTTCAGTTGAGATATACAGCAGCAGACCCTGTTTCAGATCACCAGTAAGGGAGAGTGCCACAAAATTCAAAGTGGTTACAGAAAATTTGCTTCTACAGGAAAGAGATTTACATTTTCAGATGTTTTTCTTTATTTTTTCTTTGAATGATTACATTTCATCTTCTTTTGGTCCAAACCTTTGCTAACTGGTTATTCTTCATACTGATCTACTGGTAACATTTAGGGCTTGCATTGCTGCCCTGCCAGTAAACACATGAATATTAGAAGCACTTTATCTTCCCATCTGTGAAAAGGCTTATATCTCTTTCGCACATTTTTAGCCACTGAGCAGGACGGAGTGATTGACAAGCATATAATCTTGATTGCATCTTGATGCTATTACCTTACGCTCCCAAGTGCTCAGGTGACAGCTGGGGGACAGTGGGGAGATCCAGGGGAAAAGGTGACATTGAATTTTTTGCACCTGTGTCTGCAGTCGTCCGCCAAGTACGGACACAAGATGGCGCCAGTTGAGTGAGTTCAACTTTGTGTGGGGTCATGCAATAGCGTGGACATTGGTGTCTGAATACTGACAATCTGAGCATATAATGAAAAAACAACAACAAAATTTTGGTTTGTAAGGATGCAACAAAGGCAGTCAAATAATTAAAAGTTGTAAATTGAGGAAATATATACGTCGTATACAGATATACGTCGCAACATTCATTAAACAATTTGTGTTAAATGCTTTAGAATTATTCAAAATGAGATTCCTCCAAATCCAATGCATGACAAATTGTTTTGAACCACAGAGGCAGTATTATAAATTAAGGCAGCACATTAATGTGTTGTTTAGATTATTGGGTGTGTGTAACAACATGGACCAGAATTGCCTCACAGTCATTTCTGGTTGCAGTAATCTGCCTATCCTCAAATTATGCCCCTATCCAAGGAGGAGGAGAAAGATGGGGGGTGTATTTGAGGACTTTCTTTTTTCCTTTATTCTCCACTCTCTGTCTCAGAGAGTACCAGTCTGTTTTGCTCTCAGCTTGCCTCTATTAGATGTCTTAATGCTGTACAGTGTGGCCTATCTTCAAACAGGAATGCTGATGATACTGGCCCTGCAGCGGTGCTTCCCCCCAGCCTCAGCCCCGGCCTGCTCCTCTGCACAGAGGGCAATAAAGACACAAGGAGGATTAGTGTTGTGTGCCTAACAAAGTGGTTGCCAGAGAGTGAGAGGGCCATGCCCATGGGCGCAACCACAACCCTGCTCAGATCCACTCGGCGCTGTCGAGGTCCCCCCCCGCTTGTGCTTCCCTAAGGTCCGCACTCTCTCAGGGAGCTCTGTGGATGTGTGATAGACTCTGTGTGGGTGAAGTCGTGTTGATGCTAAAGAAGCAGAGGACGCAGCAAGATAATCCATGGCTTAAGCAGTGCTGTAGTAACTTTTCCCCCTTATACCAGGGAACATATGTGCAAACAGTTAAATATAATTCAATCACATATTCACGGTGAGCATCTTTTCACTAAACACTTTCCCATATTGAGCGAAAGTTCCAACTTACTAGTAGGCGTTAAACCCCCCCACACACACGATCGTGTACTTTATCCTAAATGTCCACTGCAAGGACAGTGCGCTGGTTCTCTGTGTTGATTTATCCTACTCACCATCCGGTGGAAAACAAGGTTTAATACAGATCATGCAGGCTTAAGGCCTTACTTTCTGTTTATGGATATCTCTTTCACTATAACCAGCGCTTATACAAATGGAACACCATATAATTGTACAAGTCTGACAAACAGAGGGCCTGTGGTCTTGTAAATGTTGTCACATTAGATAGGAGTGTTACATCTGACATTACTGTGAAGGTGCATGTCTGCAGGCCAGCAAAGACGGTAGCCTCTGGTTTGATGGAGAGCCGTGTACAGGACAGGACAGGTGAACCAAACAGCTGCTACCCCCATTTTTCCCTTAAAAACCCCAGCGTGACAGATCAGGCCATGGCTCTCACACATAACGGCCCACTTTTCACACGGTAGCTGTCTCAGGCCACGTTACACACGTCTTTTAGATGGTCCATTTTGTGCGTTGGGTAATGAAATTTACGCTGGAGACCCCCGAATATGCAGACATATGGTGTCTATTAATGCTCCTCTCTCCCTTTTCAGCTGTAGCCCTCTGCCCAGCACTATGGTCTGTTCCCGCCTGTCTGTTTTGGGTCCTCTTCACTTCTCAAGCTGTTTGCCTTTTACCTCTGTCACGCCAGCCAGGATTCACACAGCAGTATGTACTGCTGCGTATGAAAGAAAGGCCGCGTTCTGTTAATACTTGGCTAAGTTTACATGTTCATTCACACTTGATTATGGGGGAATCCCCGAGTTAAGAATTGTTCCAGTATGTCAGAGAGGCACAATAAGGAAAAGGCTGTCCCTTTAAACCCTAAATAACACAATGTGTTTAATATTTAAGAACATATGTACATAAAAAAAAATGCTCAGGACTGATTTTATAGGGAGAAATGGAACAAAACAGATTATAAAATAAATATATGATTTTCAGAATATTTTGTAACTTTTCACAATTCAGTGGACGCTATCACGGCTCGATTACTGTGCTCATATCTGAATGTGGAATTACTCATATACATATGTGGTGTACTTAGAGCTGAGCATAATTCATAGTGCAGCAAATTTACCAAAAAAATCATATTCTGTCCAGTTTTTTCCTCTTCAGGCCCCTGAATTGATGGCCGCGGTAAGCTTCATTCTTTGAATGTTGTGTGGAAGCCAAAACTGATGGTAAAAAATCCCTTTTCCATTAGTTGGTAATGGAACTGGATACTCAATGGTCTCCCTCTGCAAAGTATTATTCTGTTAAAAAAGCATGCAGGTGTAGTCTATTTTTACCTGCATAAGCCTTTATAGATTAACACAGTTTACCAGTCCCTGCTCGGCTTTCGGTACACCACCCTAACTCTGAAATTAACCGGATTCCGCTCACTTAATCCCCCACTTTTATATAAATGCATACCACATTATTTGACTTAATGTCTGAGACGTTTCCAAACAATTTTCCTATAAAAGTTCTTCGAATTGGTATAAAAACATTCCCACGAAAATGATGGATTCTTTATTGTTATTGAAGGGGATATTTGCAGCAAGCAGTGTAATTTTTCTGGGTTTTGGAGGAGACAAACTATAAATCCTATGAGATCTCAATTATGTCTGTTTTTTTCCCCCCTCACCATTCCCACACTTTTGATTTCCACTTTAAAAGGAGAATGATATATCCCTATGATTGGAAATGTTCAATGCACTTCTGGAAGTGGGTGCACTGTCCTGTGCAGATAAGGTTGCGAATGCAAGATCTGTTTCTCTGAAATAGAAGCCTGACAAACAGTGCTGTCTCTCCCAGACACAGTGGGAGAGGAGTGCGCTCAGATAGAAGTCTTTGAGACCAGGCTTTTTAATATCGGCGCCTCTGTAACATCAGTAAGGTGACATTTCGGCAGCACCATCAAGATCCAACAGTGGCCATGCTGCTTCGACAATCAATTATCCATGCATAACATCCCACCAGTGTGTGCGACATGAATCAGTCCTGGACCAGGCTTCTCCTCCGCCTTGATTCTCAAGAAAAGAGAGACCTTTCATTCGACCCTTAAGTAAGGCAGAAATGCTCTGAGTGTTGATAAGAGAGTGAAGAGAGGAAAGTCATGAAAAAAACAGGCAAATCAGGACTGATATTTATTTGCATTATCTTGAAAGGAGCTCAGATTGGTTTCATTCCAGTGACTGTGAATTGTGATCCAGAGAGCACAATGAGCATCTCCAAGCAGGAGCCAACGTTATGATTGAACGGGCAGAATACATTCTTTGTAGTGCTTGGTGGACTACAGGCAAGAATGCATAATATCTGTTGCCCAAGGAGAAGGAAATACATTTCACAGCGCATATTGCTCGTATCAGGTTTGAGACCAGTTTAGTTGTTATATGATTGTTATCAACGCAGTGGCTGTACATAATTTACTTCCACAAATAACTGACACGAATGACATGTCCTCAGCAGACTGATTTTTTTTCCTCCAGCTTTTGGCCTTCTTCTGCTCGCAACAGGCTATTTAGGATACAGCAGGAGTCGGAGACATTAAAGAGAGAGAGACTGATTCTCGTGCATCAGAAAACTGTTTGACCAAAACTTTCTGCCATGGTAACGTTAAGTATTAAATATGAAAGTTCAAAATGCTCTTTGCAAAAACACCGACTTATGTTATGGCACTTGGCTCGACATCATAAAGTATATCTTGATCTAATCAGATCGTATATCATATTACAGATGCAGCCTACATACGACATGTGTGATAACTGTGTTAAGTATAAGACTTTGTGCACTAAAACCTCACACTAACTGAAATCAGAGTCTGAGGTCCCGTCTGGCACAGACATCTACTCCCTGAACCCAGAAGCTTTCTCCAGTGTTTGACAAACAGCACCATTCCCCCGCTCGCCTTCATTTCCATCTGTATGCTATCACTTGGCTGTCAGCGGCTGGATTGGCCTGTAGTTTGCAGGATGAAAGGCAGAGAGATCCTGTTGAGTGAATAATCTTGCCAGTTTACAGAGGAGAGTGGATCTCAACTTGACAGACTGTGAGTAGCACACAGATTTGGGATTCATGGGCAATCCCATAGTCCCTTTAAGTCTGGACGTGTGAATGTGAAATCAATAGTACATCCATACAACAGTTTGTTTGCTGGACCCTGAAAACCTTTGTTATGAAAATAAGAGTCATGGATCTTTACCTTGTGGATTGAGGACACAAAAAAAGGGACTATAAACATGGGATTTCAGCATGAAAATCTTGAAAACCCCCCCCCCCCCCCCCCCCCCACTGTTTTTTTACTGTAAGTGAAGGCATGGACTATTCAAATGCATCTATTTATAAACACAATGAAATTTTAAAACATGAAAGCAGAGATCGGGCGCACACTTTGGTTAATACGAAATCTCTTTTGTGTCTTTGTGTAAAATTTCCGATTATATTCCCCGTGAACGGGTTGGTTTTAATTACCATATTCACCTGTGATTATTTAAATGAAAAGTGTCACATCCTGTAGGTAAAGATCACCTTTCGAGACATCTCACGAGAACTGTATATACTCCACATACAAACCGCTTCATCCTCAGACACTGTGTCACCATGACCTGCATCATAGGAGGAATTCAATAGATTTCAATGGCACCTTTATAGTCATATGCATGTGCAGTGTGTACATATAACATAGCTGTCTGGGTTGGCAGTGCCATCATGCCCTGCTGTTTATTTGATATGCAAAGGAGTGCTGTGGAGCAGCTCCACGGTCTTTGCTAAAGTACTTTACTCCTCACATAACCCAAAGTGGCAGCAGCAGCATCAGGATGAGCTCCAAGAGCGAGGTGGCTCCCTCTCAGTAATTTATAATGCACTTAACTCCTCTACCCTGTTGATTGTCTGCATTACCAAGAATCAAGCACGAGGCAAAACAAATAAAAAATGCCACTTTTTATTCTGGTTTAACGCCATCAAAAGCACAAGTCTTTTATTACGTTCCTGTTCATTCAATCAGGGTCTGTGTGCAACAGAAACCCGGGATTACACTGGCGAAGGGGAAAAAAGCCCACTTCAAACTGCTTCCATAAACACCATCAAAGAGCAGCTCCTTAAAAAGCCTGGGTGAAACAGAGTGAAGCGGAGGGAAAAATAAACATAAAATGTGTCAGTTAAAGTGTGTTTAAAATCTAGAAAGTTTGGAAAATGCCCAGAAAATATCGTTATTGAAAACACTTTTCGCGCTGATAGATTGTTGAGAAACAGGCGCTGCAGGGAGTCCAGCCACACCCTTCGTGCCATATGGACACAACGCTGTCTTCCCAGAGTTCTGTGCTACCACTCTAAACCTGCATCGTATGGAAGAAGGGGGAGGGTATTATTAAATGTGGAGGGCCTGCAGGTAGCTCCCAGGATCAGACACAGGGAGAGCGAGAGGGGGTTGTTTGGCTTAAGTGTTTTTTATTATGGTAGATGGAGACCTAAACTCCATAACAAAGCTCCCAGACAGGGGCCCACTTTCCCTTCTCACTCCAAACAGGCCCATATCAAAACACCGGCCCCTCACAGACATGCCCCACAAATATGGCATGTTCTCTTTTTTCACGTGGCTCAGCTTTCTCCCTGTCAAAATACAAATGGTCTGTGATGGAATTCAGCAATTTCCTTTATCATCTGCAACAAGCCCATTTCCTGGTAATTAAACCCACAATTATTGTTGAAAAAAACAAAACAAACTACAACGAGTATTGACAATGTCCCTGTATGTATATATGTTTTTAAATTAGCAACATATTTATGAAAAGCTGTAAAAACTATGTAAAAGAAAACAACAACTGCATTGTAGATGCCTGTCAGCACCCTAAACCCAAAGTAAGAAATATTGTAAGCTGCTCAGCCAAGTTTGAGTTTGGCTCCACCTCTGCTCTATATTTTTCACACAGTGCGGCAGTGCATATTAGAGCCAGCTGGCTCAATGACATAACTTCCTCCTCCAGTTGTAACAATATGGTGACATGAACATGTGTAAGCCTGCTTTTACACTGCCCATCACTGGCACAAGAACGCCCCGAACATCTGCTCTGAACAAGGACAACTTTTCGGGTGAAGCCTCTCAATGGAAGAACTTTGTCCAACTTTGTACACTAAAGTTACGGGCTGCAGATGTGATTGGATGGTAGTTTACCACCACTTTTCCAAGAAACTTTGCAGACTTTGCAAAATGTAAATAAAAACAGACAACAATGCATTGAAAAAACATTTAAATCATTATTACTGTATTTAACCGAAAATAGTACAAAGTTTTTTAAAAATCTGATGGTTGTGAAAAATACTTGTTTACTTTGATTTGATTTAGATAAAACAGAAAAAATGATGGGAGCAACAAAACATAGTCCTTTGTGAAATAAATCATTAGCAACATAATTCACTGGCAACAGTGAATGTATAGATGTATTGTTAAATTCTTTAAAAACGATGTTCCTCAGTGTAAAAATCCAAAGGATTTATTGTGTTTGGTTTCATGTATGTTTTGGTAGAAAGATTTAGAGAATTCAGAAAAGCCTCAGTATGCAAATGAAAAGGCCATACTGCACCAATGCTTGGCTGTCTGGGCCTTCAGGCAGCACTTCATTGAAAACAGACTCAATTCTATAGTTTAAATCAATGAATGGGATCAGGAGTACTTCAGGAAACAGTTTCTTGCTGCATCCACAAATTAAACTTCAAACTCAATCAGTACAGATATATATATATAAAAAAAAAACTCAAAACACATAAACAAGATCCAGATACTCTCTGGAGAAGTCTTGGGGCTCATTCAAGATGGATGGTGTTTGAATGACAAGCTGTTCTGTGGTTCTGACCAATAAAATTGTAAAAATGTGACGATTGTTTGGGCTAAGAAGAAGAGGGACCATCCACAGGGCTGACTTCACATTTTCCAAGCCAGCAAATCTGATTGTGTGAGTAACTTTCACATCTGTGAGGGTACCATTTCTACTACATATACATACTTTTACACCTTCCTTTTGAAGAAGCTCTTGCTTACTTCACCAAGATACTGCCAAACAACAGTCTGCATGTATTCATACAGCATGACCCAGTAGTATGAGAGTATAAGCGCAAACCTGGCCTGTCTGAGGTCCAGACCTGAAACCCTTTCTCACACTTTCACAGTTTTTTTGGAACTTTTTTCTTCTATACTTTTTCTCGTGGAAACCTGATTGTCTGTTACATCAATTAACCATATTTGAATTTACTTCTCTATCTGTATATATCTATCTATTAAGTAGTGTGTGGAAAGCTTTGTGATTTGATGACAGGATGATAGAGAACTTTACCTTATCTTGACCCTGCTGCTGGTATCGCTTGAGTGCTGTGAACACAGAAAGAGAAAAAAAACTTTCCCATCTGGTTTGCCATCACTCCAACTGCTGCTGTTATACGAGTGGGAACTTACAGTGGTCTCCACTGGATACAGAAAATGAAGAAAGGAGGAGGAATAATTGGAAAGAGGGACGGATTCAGTTGAAAGATCCAGCTGCTGGGCCATCTGAAGCCTGGGAAAGTCTGATATTGTTTTTAATGTATGTGTGATCACCTCACATCAGTCTGACTTACAAAGCCTCCCTAAAAAATGTAGGGAACAGGTGGAGCGGGAAGTTGGCAAAGAGTGAAAAAGAATGCTGGGTCACTTGTGCCAACATTATGTGCTGCGCTGAGCCCTATTTTTCCTCCTGCAATGCAGTAAATCACATTTATCTGCTTAATTTTCCCACAGTCTCCCATTAAAATGCAATCTTTTGAAAATAATTTCCCGACATTTTATCAGTGTCTTATATTTAGTAGTTTGTTTCAGTTTAAGCAGGTAAATGTGAGAAGAGAAGAAGAGAAGAAAACTTGTTCTATAGCATTAATGTGGTGCAATGCGGGTGCCGACTGTATAGATTTGTGTATACTGACTTCTCTGTTTTTGTAATGTTTCATTGAATAAAACAAACAGCCAGCCCCACAATCCAGTTTTATCCATAACCTCTGAAATGAGACTTTATGTTTCATACAAACTGCATCTCGGTTACATCAATAATCCTGCAAATGAAATCGATTTCCCCTCCCGCTCTTCCAATTCTGATCACAGCTGGGTTCCCCATATGGAGTATTAATGGGGTGGAGCACCCTGAGCCTGATCTAAAGCTGGAGAATTCTGGGCACACCACAACATCAAATCCCACTGTAATTACCTTCATGCAAACACAGGGGCCCTCTCCAACACAATATGGGTTGGAGAAATGGGATTTATGTGCATTGTTTTTGACGCTGGAATTGATCTTGAAAATTGTTTGGTGCAATTTACCGAGATGCTTAAGAAAATTGCAGAGCACCGAGTGCGTGCCATACAAATGTCATTTTGCAATGAGCTCAATATACCAGCTCTGCATTGCTCATCTACATTTTTGACAGCAATGACTCCGGTACAATGCAACAATAGCTAATCATTGTGTTTTTCCCCATAAATTCACATTACTGAGATGATGGATCTTGACAATCGTCACTCATCTTTTTCAGTTAACGAGAAATTTTCCAAATGGAAGATGAAACCAATTTTAGCCATGCAGATGGCTAAGTCGCCGTTTCTCCTCAATTAGCTTACACATGTATTCGAGCCCACAGGAAATAAAATGCCATTTTGTCATGAGATTATACTATCTGACATAAGGCTATTGTCTTAATTCCCTTAGGCTGTGGTGTTGAGAAATCACTAAACATATAGAGGGCCAGGCTATATCCTGTCTTACAGACGTCCCTATCCCATCATGCACACCCCAGCCTTCTCTCTCCAGCAGGTGGGGGTGGTCATGCACCACGCAACACAGTTATGGGTTTAAGTCTGAAATCTACATACTGAAATGACTTCAGCTCCCTCTCACAATGCCAAACTTGCTGGAAGTCTGATGAGTTTATTTCATCAATTTCAGAAATGCTGCAGAGAGAGAGAGAGAGAGAGTGAAGGAGAGATGCACAGAGTGAGGGGAGAGAGTCTATTTCTATATACAATAGCCTGTGTCCATCATCCTCAGAGTATGTGTGTGCATGCGCTCTCATACCCCTCTGCATACATATATGTGTGGAAGTAAGTTTGATGTGAATCCTCTCTGCCCTCTGAGTAGCACAGTGACTGCTGTCCATCTGCTCCAGGGTCTCAGGTGTGTGTTATCTATTCCCATGCCCCTGGGAACTTTCAACAGATATGCCAGTCAGCCCGGGCCGAACTGCTCTTGTAAATTACTCACTAAACAGCCCTGCCCTGGATTCTGCATTCGGGGGAAAATCAATTATTTGACCCCCCCTTACATTTCACAGTCCATTTTCAGCATGCTGGGGCCAATTACACCCAGCAGAAAGACTACTCTTTATGTCATTCCCACGATGACCTCCATCTTGCAGCTCCACACGGAGCACTGTTAATGCACCAACTACAAGCACTTGTGCCACGAAGGAGCGTGCTAATGCACTGGTTACCCACACTTTAGCCACACCAAGCACACAAATACAGCAGCTGAGAGGCAGC
This sequence comes from Aulonocara stuartgranti, assembly GCF_965226115.1. NCBI lineage: Eukaryota > Metazoa > Chordata > Actinopteri > Cichliformes > Cichlidae > Aulonocara > Aulonocara stuartgranti. The sequence continues at coordinate 17,466,984 of NC_138943.1, read as the reverse complement.
ACTACAGCTGCACACAGTCAGCTGTAGTGTCTCCCAACTGGGAGGTGATCATCCCGTGTCCAGTGCACTGAGCGAATGCCACTGACGGTTTGACAGCCCTAATGAAAGCTGATTACCAGGAGGCATCTATTAATTTGTCCTTAATCATGACAAAGAGAGTCTGTGGCTAACAGCTGTGAAATGGCAGCCGCCGCGCGGAAATGAGGCTCAGGGAAAGGCCGGGGACAAGGGGTTAGGCCTTGTGCTGTCATTAACTGCCTGCCATTGTGTGTGCTCGCTCAGAGCTTAGCTACAGGTAACTCAATAAGATAACACGGAGTGTCGCTCAGCCCTGGTCTTTGTGAAGAGCTACTGCTGCGAATCCTGGGCGGCTGTGCAAAGAATAGGAGGATATTGGTTTGCATGCTCCGAGCAGGAGTTCTTATGATCCAGGTGAGAAGCTGACAGTAACAGGTTTAAGCTCTCTTCCTTTATCTGCTGTGGGGTTGCTGAGGGAAAAGTCAATCACTGAGAGAACAGGCTCGCTGAATGAGGAACTGAGCTGGCTATTCAAAGTAACACTATAACAGATGTATGCTCAATTAAGGCCTGATTTTAGATTTCTAGAACGTGAGCAAATAAATGACAGCTCTGCTTTGTGATTGTGGCTGACATTTAAAATAAAGACAAACAACCAACTCCAGTAATCCACAGATTTCATGCAGCGAGGGCACATCGTAATGAAATCATCATATTTTAATATTTACAGCTGTGTCAAATCCTGGATGTAGCTACTTTGGCGGATTGCTGTAGTGATGTTCAGAGGAGGAGGTCCTCGTTGAACGATCTGCCAGCCTAGAGTGGCTAATGTGGTTTATAGGACCCTTGGGAAGCATTGGGAGGGGAGATAATTGTGGTGGCTGTCACAGGGTCTGTGATATAACAACACCACTGAGTGTTTAACCCGTACAATGATTTACCATGAGGCTAATTGATCTCTGTGTTTCTATTGTGTTTGCAACACAAACACACACCCCAATGGCACACGTGTAGCCTGTGATAGGTGTTTTTAGGAGCGTGCTTTACAGGCTGATTAGAGCCCATGTTCAGATTACAAGCCATGTTTCTGTCAAGTACAAGTACAGCTCAGAACACTTGGCACATTTTAGCAGTACAAGGACACAGTTTGTCCAGTCTTAAAGAGAAACACGATTAACCAAATTGCCACTTCATCTCTTCGGCTTTCAAGTGGAAGTTTCTGTTGTACCGGCCTGTTGTTGTATAAGTCAGTTTTCACAGGAAGCCACAGGTATAGCTGTGTCCAATCCAGAGAACATTCGGCACAAATGTTCATGTCCGATCCACCCTCCCACTCCGAGTTTCTCCTTGACTACTGATCAAACTTAACAATAGGAGCTTGATTCATCTCCCTTGTAGCAGAAATGCAGGTGAATCATGTGGTTAGTCTACATTGTCTTACCACTTTGACCACTAGAGCCTTTAAATGATCTATGCTAATATTTAATAGTTTAATAATTTGATGCACATTATCTGTGTTATCTATGTATCTAAACTAGGCTGAAGCCAAGACGCACCTGTTCTGCATGCAAGTGTGTATAATATGCTTTGTGATGTTTCACTACTCTTTCTTTTTTCATCGCAAGTAGCAACGAGCCTTGTTTAGTGTTTACAGGTAAATCGTTTCACTTCTTGAGATCTTTTCATTTGCCTTACAATTTTACAGCCTGGGGTGTATTTGATGATATGCATCCTCACATATAACAGTGGAGCATGTAGATGCTACTGCTGTAAACTTCATGAAATATTATGTAGGGATATTTGTTATACATTATCCTGACAGTATACTAGATTGTTTAATTGTTAATAATAGAACAAATAATTCAAAAAATAAAAATTTTTGTGGGGAAAAACTGCATAACTTCTTGCAATCTAAGTATCACTCTTATGTATACATATATATATATATATATATATGCAGTGTTCCTGCAGTCAGTCCCTTATTCATTCTGATAAGGGACTGACTGCAGGAACACTGCAGGGCTTGGATTTAACATGATAAACAAGGCAGAACATTTTGTTTGGCTTCGTATGAATTAATCAGTGGAAATGGGCAGACATGTTGAGCAAACAGTCATTTAAGACTCTGCTGAGACACTGATGGAAGTCATGATTCAATTAGACCCTGAGCTCTTGAAGATGCAACAAGTATTTCAGCTTGGGAGAAATAACACAGCCACAGCTGACTGACGCTGGTGTTTCTGCAAAGCTCCCAAGAGCTGGTTAAAGCATTTGATTGATGAGAAATGATAAAAGTTTAAAAATTTAAATAAGATGGGTTAGGGATTAGTATATTCCTAAGTTATTCTGTACAACAATAAATACTTTGGGAAATAATGAAATTGTTTGTACTGTTGGGTTTATCATATAGCAAATCCAGGTGGAGTAGACCTCAGACACACATCAAAGTCTGTGTGCATTAAAAACATGTGGACCCCCCCCCCTTACATTTCACATTTTGTATCTCTAAAGATTAAGTCGTAGCTCATTTGCACTGCATCAAAGAGCTGCATTAAATCTGTACAAAGAAAACCTTATCTCTTTAATTATCTGTAACATCACATTTTCGTACAACATAGTTAACATCTATCCAGCTAACGATATAATCTGTTTGGACCAGGGCAGCTGTTGTCTCGTCCTGCAGAAAGGATCTTTTTTTTTTTGATTACGTGTCCTTAATCACAAAAATAACGACAGAATTCTTAACTCTGTAAATATGAGAGCCATAACTGAAGAGTCGGTTTAACTCTGACATTTGTTTTTATATGCATTTAGTATTTGCAACTTCTTAGAACTCAGTTCATCAATTAATCTGTTTATTTTCCCCAATGTTATCTCCAGATGTGCAAACATTTGGCTCTGCAATCCTGCAGAGCCAAATGTACTACATCCCAGAAACAGCTGCTGTTTGATTTTGATTCTTTGAACTATCGCAAGTGTCATAATATTTTTAAAGATAATAAAGGTGAAAATGCTTTTTAAAAAAATCTGTTTTTAAATAATATAGCAAGCTCAAGATTTCAGGGAAATGAATGGGTGATGCTTTTGCAGGAATAGAGCTGAGATGTCATCAAAGACAGTTTGTTACTGTGGGAGCTTTAGCTTCTTCATCCAGACCTCCTCCTGTCAGTCAAGCTTTATGTCTGCATTTGCTGACATTAATCAGATGAATACAAAAGCATTCTGTCTAGTTACTGGTTAAATGCTGCCATCAGGCTTATTTGCATAGTCTATGAACCTAGGGCTGGTGATCCGGTGACACATTATGAGTGTCAAAAGAGAAGTCACGTCTCAAGTGAAACACAGTGTAACCTTAAGGTGAATAAAAGGCACTCAGGGTGTCTTTTATTAGCATTTTTATTATTACAGCATTTACATGGAGGAGACTTAATGATGGCATGCATCATGGAGAGATTTCACTGTATTTTTGTTTAGCATTTAGTTGGCCGTTGTCAGTTTAGGGTTTGGGGCAGCAGGGGAGTCGAGAAGGACCCCGCACCTCATGCTGAGTCTCCCGGTGCTGCCCCCTCTCATCTATGTGAAGAGTCTCTTCTCCCCTGCTAAGTTTGCAAAGTCCAATTTTCAGCTAATATGAAGGTCGCAACAGCAGGCGCAGAGGGCGTAGTAGGACATAATGGCTATGGGATTGTAAATATTGGTTTTAGAGAGACACAATTGGAGGGCAAGCGGAGAGAAATTTCCATAGAGTATGTGCTAGCGCCATTGGAGGCCTTGGTGCAGCAGAATAGATTTTCCATTCTAGTGTGTCACATTAGATTTTCGGAGGTGCTCAGTGGCAGGTACATGTCATTAGTAACACTTTAGCACAGTAATGAACCTTTTTATTTATCCGGTGCTTCTCTCATGAATGAATAAGGAGCTGCTCCCCAACTGTGCCTAGCCGTGAGAAGCAGACAGAAGAGGCAAAGGGAGAGAGAGAGGGAGAGCGAGAGAGAGCGAGAGCCTGGAGCACTATGAAGTCGAAAGGGGAACGTGGAGCCCTGGGGAATGCTGAGGAGGGTTAAATGATCATTATTGTGACACTCACATGCACACTCGCTAACACACACATGCACCGCCGAACAAAAGAGCATACACATGCACAGACACACATGCACGCTCCCCACCTCCACTCCCTGGGGTCCTGATCTGACACTCTATTTACACACACATTTACACAGTCTACTCCCTCCTTTATAAAGCTGACAGGTACTTAAGCGGTACATTACTCTGAGGAGCTCAAGCCTCATGGCGGTGTAACCAAACTGTCCATTCACTGCTAGCCTTGTCTCAGTGTTCATTCAATAATGGCTTCTGAGAAATCTACCGGTAATGAGCGCTTGTAACTGGGCGGGCAGGCCGGGAGTCTGACGGCAAACATCAGGGCGAGCATCGGGGCCCGGGCTCATTGGTGGAAAAGAACAATATGCTGGGGTTCAGTAGCTCGTACGACTGTGACAACAGAGAGTTCTCGTAGGAATTTCAGATGCATAGGAGCTCATCTCTCCAGTTCTGGAGATGCTAGTGGAGTTACTTCATGTGCGTCTTCTTCTGTCGTCTGACTAGTTCCTTCGTTGCACCAGAAATCAACAGTGCAACTAAGTTTTATCGCTGCTGAGAAAAAAGAAAAACAATCGGTGCATATCTAGTCTAGGTCGGTGGCTTCGCCTATTGTTATACAGGTGGCAAACCTCAATCTCAGCACCTCTTCTTGGACTCACCTCAGATTCCAGCCCGGTGCAGTGAAGCGGTTAGAGTGGCAATGGCCAAAGTGGTCAGGGCCCCATGTCACCCCCCACCCCACCCCAGCATCCTCAGTGTTCATTTCCCTTTCATCTTGAGTGTGAAATCGCTGCCGGTGCAGCACTGACCTCAGCATTAAGAGGTCAACTATTGAAATCTGATGTGCGCCTCTCTGGCTGAGGGACTTCAACAGATGGAGGGCAAAAGAGGGAATGGAAGAAATGGAAGGAAAAAAGAGGCATTTAAGATTAGTAAACTGTATAATAGCTCTGAGTCTTGTACTTACATTGCTTTGCTTAGGGAATGAGCATATATATTGGTGTAGTAGTTTAAAATGTTCGCTCCCTACTGCACATGTTGTTAAGTGTTTCTAAGGGGAGGTGAACATGTTTTGAAGCCCTGCAAAAAGATTGCCATTGGACTATTTTAGATTGTAGTGGACAAAAGAAACCCACTGCTAGTATTAGACACTTTTTAACTGCATTTCTGTACCACCGCATTAAAAATTTGCTTTCCTGTGATTCCTCCTAGTTAAGGGCATTAATATCTGCGAGAAGAGAAACTCCCCAAAACTCCAAACTTAGCAGCTTTTGGCAGCTTTCTACAAAATACCTGCCAGAACTTCCTGTCTCCATGTGTTTCCAGCATAAGGTTCTGCATTTAAAGTCAATTCGACACCTCATCTCAGTATGAATCCCCTCTGAAAGCATATGTGATATGAAGAGTAAGAGAAGTTTGAGGTCTTGTCTCATATTTCCCATCGGCTACACTTTCATCCCTCTCTCTGCAGCAGACCACCCCCAGCAACCCTGCCCAAATAAGGTGTTCTGCCTTCAATACTCTCCTCTCTGAAGAATCTCAGGAGTTCAGAATCTGCGAAAACTTTGGATCTCAAACACAAACATCTTTTATTCAAAGGGTGTCTGTAATCACAAATAAATAGCTTTTCTGGCGATGAGCACAAGGCACAAGAGAGAGAGAGGAGCCTATCTCAGGAGCAGATAACTAGTAGATATGATTCCTTAGATAAGTAGCAGTAATTTGGCTTTTAGAGATAGCTCCAGGGGCGCTGTGCCGAGTTGCGCTGATTTACTGTGTGTATGGGAGGTTGTTTTTTTTTTCCCCCTACATTTTTATCTCTCCTGTTGAAGAGCTTTTCATCTCTGATGATTTTCTCTCTTTTTTATGTATTTCCCCCAGAAGGTGAGATCACAAACCCACAGAAGGCAGAGTGGCATGTTTTAAAGCGATGGACAAAATACAAATATTTGAAAATGTATTTCATGGTAATTATGTCAGGTTTCATGGCCTTGGCACAGTACTGAGGCACAGCCTGGATGCCTTAATTTGTATAGAAATTGTAATCATTTGTTCATTTCAAGGTGAAAATTGCATTTTTTAATTTAAATTGTATCCTGCGTGATAGGCTATTATCTAGAAAAATTGTCTCTGTGTATGGCGGTCTATGCCCTGCCGTCACGCCTGTTTAGAGCCCACTTCTCCTGAGAAAGGGCTTGTATATGAATCTCCTGACTGAATGCACCCAGTTTGTTCTTCACTTATGGGCCGCCACTGCACTCATTTCCATTTTTGTTATTAATATTAATTAGTTTGAGAACACAGCTCAGATTTTAAATGTAAATCAAGCTTGGCTTCACAGTGATTTTTATCTAGCTCCGATTTCTTAGATTTACAACTTTACTTGGACTTTTTTTGTCTTTGTTTAAAAAAAATGAATTAAGGGAGGTGTGCATGGATGTGCATATATGTGCACATGTGCATTTCAAGTATTGCAATCTGAATTGGTTCTATATGAATAAAATGTAATGAATTGAAGATTGATCTTACTTAGCTGATTAAATGTAATATAGCTGGTGAAAGATTCTATAATTTTGGTTCCTGGTAAATCAGACAATCCCCTATTTGAGCTCCTGATTTTTTCTTTTTTTTTTTTACTTATACATGACAGATTATCTATCTATAATACCTGAGAGGGGTAACCATGAAATTCAAAATACCTAAAATGTTCTGAAAATAAGATTTTCTCCCTATGCAAAATACATGGTTGGGAAGGAGATATGTGCATGGCAAGCTGTGCGTCTGTGTCTGTGTCAGTGGGATCCTTGAGGTGACGAGCACAAAGCTGAGGCTCAGGTACACAGCGTATGCTGGCATAATTACAGGATTTGGGGGATTATTATACTGTAAGTGCTTTCATGGCGACAGCTGGGAGCTTTTTTACTCCCTATGACACATAATCTCAAAGAATAAAACCAAGACCCCAGAGCATCTCTTAATCATTTCTTAGCATACCTGCACACGGATCTGAACTCTTTCTGAAGACAAATTTGAAAAATTAGAATATAATTATCATATCTGGTTTAAATCATTCTAAAGTCATATTTTCAAACACACATTTTCTTTAAATCTGAGACTTTTTGGCTTGTTGTTGTTTTTTTTTTCCTAACTGGCTGTTTGCGTTCTTCCTCTTCACGGCTTTCCTGAGTCTTCAGCAGAAGGTTATTTATCACAGCATGGCCAGGTTCAGGAGCTGGGTCCTAAATAAGATCTGAATCAGAGCCTCTATTCCATGGCTTATTTTGAAAGTATGACCAGGCTGACGCTGTGAATTCTCTATCACTGCTGCATGAGTGATAGGGCCTCCTGGTCTCTACAGCAAGGCTCAGGAGTTTCATTTCCATCCCTGTGATCTAAACAACCCCATTACTGGCAGCCATTTATGCACAGGGGCAGTAGGCAAGCACTGGGCCTGAGGACACAGCCCACAGCTAAGCTACCATGGCATAGAGCTACCTTCAATGGCCGTATGTCCATATAGAGGAGGGGAGAGGAGGAATGGAGCGCTCGGGCCTCTACACTTTATCTAAACCACTCCAGAGAGGCGAGTGGAATCGGCTCTTGTGGGCTCTGTTTATCCTCTGCTCCTGTAGTCAATCAATTAGGGGATCAAAGCAGGAGATGAGGGAAATGTCATAAAGCTCTCCCACACACCACTGCCTGAGCTGCCACCTCGTCCAGTCTGAGTGACAGCAGACCCGAGGGAGACAAAACTCCCAGGCCGGCACCTCAGGAGACAAGCTGGAGCAAAGGGGACAACCGTAGCACATGCCAAGGTCTAATCTGGACAACCAGAACACAAACTTTTAGAGGAATATATGAAGGATGACACGCAGCAGGCAAAGAGCCACAATGCATATTTGATATGTTCAGAGGATCCATTGAAAGCCCCCCAGTCTCCTCAGAATGACCTCATATCAAAAACTTGCTTTGAAATCGATTAACTAATTGACCTGCCTCATTGGCATGCTAATCCAGCACCCAAGAACACTATTTTTTCCCCCCACAATATATGTTTTGTAATTAGATATTCAAGAGAATTAACATTTGCATCAAATTTAACTGAGCCTTGATGATATAACGTGGCGATAACGCTGCATTTCAGTGCTGATTTGAATCTGTGAAGGGAATCCTAAACGTTATGTATCAGTTTATACTCACTGAGTATGAAAATATGAAATAGGAATGATAGGTACCCCTTGATAACACAAGCAGTACTGACTTCATTTAGCTTCAGATTTATCTGCTAATACAATTTGATGGTGATGATGTTAATAATTTTGATTAGTGATGCCTTTAATTAGTTCACATTTAATTGCAAATAAAATGCAAAGTATTTGTTGTCAATTTGTGGCGTACAGAAAGTAAATATACATCTCTCACGGTGCATCTTGGCATGATTTACTAGTTTAGACAAGACTATGTACGAAGATTTTCTTGCTGCGGCGACTGCACACATATCCAGCATGTTTGAGATTTGTTAAATGAATGAATGAACGTACCTAAGGCGGGTTTGACATACCTCCAGCAGTGCCTGATGGCTACAAGTGAATGAGCTCCACTGTTTTGACGTGTAATATAAAGCACAGCGGATGCTTCCACACTACACCGGTTAGTTCCCCTACATTCACACCATACCGCAGAGATTTGCAGACTGCATTCCCCGGCAAGCGGAGGGAGAGGCGAGCGCTGCTGGTCAGCGGGTAGAATGAATTACTTCCTACAGCTGCAGCTAGACACACTTTCAGTCTGCGTCTCCTCGTCTGGGACATTTGAGCTCTCATCACTCTCTAATCATATCGCTGGAACAGTCACTGGTGACCCCCGCAAATGTGCTTGAACTTACATGCTCAGACTACAAGCATGCGGTTAGGGCTGATTTAAGATTTTGCAGATGCACACAGATTTACACCAGGCCTGTAATTAATCTGTCTGAAATATATTTTCCATCAATTTATTTTTATTTTATTAGCCCTTTTAAATCTTAGAAAATACTAAAAAGGCTTGCCACAATTTCCAAGAGCCCAAGGTCACAATTTAAATGGCTTGTCTTACCTAATCAAAGTCAGTCAGTCAGTCCAAAATTATATAAATGGGAGAAAGGCTGGAAAAACCAGATAGTTGATTGGCTGGATAAAATGGTTATTGTCTATACTGAATATGTATGTACATATGTAGTACATGTAAAAACTGAAAGAAGCAATGGATAAATAAAAAGGCTCATTACTGACTCGTCTCATAATAAACGTTAAAATAACCTGCACAGGACAGAAATAAGAGACAAAAGGCTCAACTCTGTTTTGGATCTTTAATTGATAACAGTTACGCCAGTGTTACAGTAAACACACCAACAGGCTGAAGGTAGTAAATACCAATACAAGTTTCCCACTACTCTAATACTTCATACAGCAGAATAAATTATACCATGATAATATACACACATGCGGAACAGAAAAAGGAGTAAAGCAAAGCACAGATGTCAAAAAGCAACTAAACAGGTTAAGGGTCAAACAGACGGGAGGAGGAAGGGGGAGGGCTGGGAGGGAAGGAGTTGTATGCCTTAAATACCCGAATGTTTATTGATGCGAGTGTTAGAAATGGGTTTGATACACTAAAGACAATTCTAAAACTCTTCCTTTTTAAAATATACACATGAGTGAGGCGTCTAAGTGAAGCAGTTGGAGCAGCAACTGCTGCGGTTCAGTGCGGAGTCAGCATTACTTTGACGTTTTCTCCTGAAGTCTTATTGGTCCACAAATCCAACAAATTCCCAGAGTAGAAAGCCTGTTGTCTCTGGCATTATTATCATCATCATCATTATCATCATCATCACGCTGGTCCATTGGCAGAGTCACACACCGAAGGCTCAGGTGTGTTAGGTCCTTGGTCCAGTGATAGCTTTTATACTCAGTCTGTAAAACAGGCGGTCAAAAACACCCCGAAGATGTTTAATTCAGCCAACTTTTAAATATACAGCGGTCCTGTGGTTCAGGGGGAGTCTGTCTGTGACACCAAGCTTTCATTTTCCTTCAAGCTCAGTTTTACCCTCTTAAATGTCATTTTAATTGGAACATTTTCAGTGGAATTTATATTTTACTAATTTATACAAATCAATTCTTACCTGGGTCAGAAAAAAAAACAGACTCAAAACTTTTGGTTGAAACAAGTAAACCAATTAAATACATTAAAAAGAAAACAGAAAAAGAAAACCAAAACATTTCCTTCCACAGATCCCTTGCTTACCTACCACTCAACATAGTGTTGTTTTAGTATAAAACATACTCTTTATAAAGAAACGATACACAATCTGCTCCAGCTACTGTACATTTTTTCAGATTTTAAAGGCGACGAAGGACCAGATCCTTTCTTGAGCATTAACTGTCATAATAATCACACTGATGTCAATGAAAAATATCACATTCATCTCAAGGGAACAGCTGGTCCTGGATCAAGTCAACAACGCGTGCTACACAAATGTCTCATATCCACTATTATTAAACTTTTTTTTTCGTCTTTTTTGTACATTTGGGTGAGTATGTGAAAGTGGAGGATTAGACGTGGCTCTGGTCCAAACCAGAGAAGGGGGCCAATCAGCGGAGTTACCTGTGCCCTTTCACAACTGACTGGATTATATGATTTTCCAGAGTGCATGTGAATGGCACAGCTTGTCTACTTTTTAATCTCATAACAGAGAATGCTGGAATGCCTATAGTATGTTGGAGATGGAGGCTGAGGAATGTTCTGAAGGAATTTAGTCGAAAGGTGGAAAGCCAACACAGTGTGCATTTACAAAATGTGCTAATTATGCTATAAAAAAAACTGAAATACTGGCTAGTGATGAGAAGGGTCACTGTGAATTAGCTTTGATATTATATTCGTGTGATTTAATCTGCTTCACACTGTTTAAGTCACACAGGATTCCCTGGCAGATGGGATTTGGGAGGAATGGGGAGGTGTGTGTGTGTGTGTGTGTGTGTGTTCGTATGAGGGGGTGGTTGAGCTTGGCAAGGTCCATATTTCAAAATACATTAATTTCCCCAATCCTGTTTTTGCAAACAATGCCCTCCTCCCTATGGACCACCACTAAGGATGGGATGGAGGTTACAAGGGGAAAGCTATTGGCCGCCAAAACGCTGCTTTAATTCCCTGCAGAATCCAGCCAGCCAGACTTCCCACAGTATGGCCAAGTTCTTTAGGAATGTCAAGACGAATATGAAAGTGGGAAGGTCAAATCGCTCACGAATATTTGAGCTCAGGGAACAGGCAGAGGAACAGCAGCTTGGAAAACAATCATCCTCTTTTGTGTGACTGTGTGTCGACACGCAAACATGCATCGCTCCCAGATCATCTCAGTCATTCTCTGTGTTTTACACACCGACATCTAACGGAGAAAAGAGATACGAATGGAATCAAAGAACAACAGAAATCACATTAACCATAATCATATAACAGCAACAATAGTCTTAACAATATCAAAAAAGAACAAGAAGAAGAGTCGTTCAAATGATATTGGCTTTGTTAACTACTATGAACAGCAAGGTCAAAAGTACATGTTGTTGATGGCTCTAAATGTGTGCTGGACTGCAGCCATGAAAAGGAGGAATCTGGGCCAATGAAGTTGACCATCCTTTGGTCATCTGGGGGTCCTTTTTGGCCCACTGAGTAAAACAAACAGGTCTGAGGCTGGGACATGAGTACAAGGAGCGGGCAATTATGCCCAAAGGGTGGGGAGAAAGGGTGCAGAGCCGCCTGGTGGTGTGAAAAGTTTAGCTCCATTCCCAAAAAGGGACTTTTCACTCTCTCACAAGCGTCACTTTCTCTGGTACAGAGTGAGGGCGCGCGTCTGTTCACTGATGTCATGGCCGAGCTGCAGATAGACGAGCTGGAGTTGCAGTCCAGACTTGATGGAGCATGGAGGAGGGTGGCAGAGGGCGAAATAGAGAGAGGTGCAGGGTTTGTCCCGAGTGGCTTCAGTAAGCCTGTCCCGTCTCCACCTGCAGCAGCCCCAGTACTGCCGAGTGGTCTCCAAGCTTCATCCTCCTCTGGGTGGACAAGCTCACATTTTTAGCCAGGTAGTCTACAGCAGCTATACACACAGACAAACAAACAAAAGAATACAGAAAGGAAAAACAAACAAACGTTAGACAGGTGGTAGATTCCTGGGACATATGTCCTATTCACTCTCATTTCATTCCTCTGATTAAGGCTGAAACAAGTTGTGGCAGAAGAGAATGAGTCAAATGAAAAACAATTCACACAGAGAGAGTGAAAGATAAAAACCCCTCCCCTGTCCCTTGTCTGAGGTTGGCATGCTGCTGGCACAGAGCATGTGCATCCTGGTAAAGTCTCCATGCTGTCACTCAGACAGTTCCCTGTGTGTGTTCTGTGTGCCAGTCTTCATTACACTTGGCATCTCTGATTTCATGCCCTCCACACTCCACATGGCCGATCATTTTCATCCTCAGACAGCAGCTCCTCTCCTCTCTCTTCCATTCATTACCCATCCACTGTGCTCAATCACCATCTTAATTAACCTCACATCAGCTCACATCCGCACTGCCATCAGTTTCTTGCTGCTGACAAAAACACTGGTGCGCACACATAAAAACGTGACAGATTGGCACGCGCTCGCCCGCACTCACGCATAACGCAAACACATTTCGGAAAAGAAAATCACCAGATGCACAAAAGCATCAGATCACCACCAGAACCTGAAAATAAATACAAACAAATGTCAGCTAGCCAATGCTGCATTGGTTTGTTCAGGAAGTGGGCTTCATTTTACCTCTTGTGAATGGCTGTGACAGCATCAGTCAATTATGCTAATCTAATAAAGCAAACTCTTTCCTGCCCTGAGGGTGTGTGCATGTGTGATCAAAATAGGAGAAAGAGGGAAAGAGAGGTGGGCAAGAGGACACTGTGGCCCCTGAGGGTGTGCCGTTCTTTGAAGTGGCCCTCTTCTCTTTCCCATCCAAGTGGAGTGGGGTGTGACTAAGGCAGCTCTGTAAATGGATGGTTGTGGTGTGGAGGTGGTGGTGGGGTCTTTATCAAGAGCACGTGTCTGCCTCCACCGACCAGGGTGCAAAGGTCAGGAGGCTCTCCTGCCTGGGAACTGGGCATCACTTCATAGGCTTTTTAAATTTAGTCAGCTTAAGAGGGGGTCGGAGAAGAACGACCAGCTTTTGTCACAAAAACATGAAAGTATTTGCTTATGCAACAACAACAGTATACACATAAAGGGTCTACTTACTCTGGCCATACTGGCTATACTGGTAGCCTGCAGTGACGGGGTCCACACTGTAGCTGGTGGCGCTGTATGTAGGAGGGCAGTATGACTGCGAGGAAGCCAGGCTGTCCACACTCTTGATGGTGTCAGAGCGCTGGCTGCAGCTGGCTGAGATGGGGTTGGAGCTCTCCAGGCTGCTGTGCAGGGGGGAAATGGAAAAGTCGTGCTGGGGCTGGGAGGGTACAGCACTAGGGTTACTCAGGATACTCATCACCTGGAGGGGAGGGGGGGAAAAAGGATGTTAGAAACTTGGAAAATTGAGGATCAAAGCATTGACAGAGTTGAGGGAAAGTACTTTTTTTTTTTGCAAGTATAGTGCCATCCCAGCACTTCACGGTAAAGATGCCAATAGAAATACACCATTTCAACTTTGAAATAGGAAAGGGGAGAAACTTCCCCATCTTTTTTTAAAGAGCAGAGGGGAGGGAGGATACCAGGAGGGTGATGAGGTTAAAAAAAGGAGAAAGGGAACAAGAGACACAGTTTCCATTAGCTGGCGCTGCCAGTAAGTGTTCTGCTGTGGGACAGACGGGTCCCAGGGTGATAATAGACCCACCATCCTTGCCAGACAGCCCCTGTCCCGGAGCCTGAGGCCTGAGCCCGAGCCTACAGCACAACAAGCACCAAGGGAGTCCCTAATCCCTCGCCCCTAGCCTACCCATCTCATGAATAGTAATGGGGTTGGAACTGGTAAACGATCCCCTCAGATCCCCACACAAAGTAGGCTCCACAAACCATACTGAGCGGGCCGCTGATAGTGCAGGTTGAGGCTTGCCTGAATATTACAGTGTGTATATTATTCACAGTGCATAAAGGCTTCCAATTCAATATTCTAGATTAATGTAATAGCATGTGACATTCGTCAGAAGAAGGCCTCACAATATGTTAAAATGTAAGAGATTACTTCTGGTGCTCCTCTAGTCTGAAGCACAGTGGCCCAGAACGCTGTGAAAAATTTTGTTTTCGCATGCTGTGAGTTTCGTTAAGTGAAAAAGCCTAAGTGTAGAGTGTGCGTGTGTGGTAAAAAAAAAAAAAAAGCAATTGTCCCACACATGCTTCCCTCCTATAGCAGCGAAGCCTTCCTTTCAACATCAGGTTCATGTTAAGTTTTGCTATGCTGCACTGGCCTTTGGCCCCTTGGCTGCTAAACCAATTAGCCCATCATAGAGGTGGTTACACAGGGGTGATACAGAGGCAGACATATGTTTGCATGCATGCACAAACGGACGCATGCATACACATTTGTAGCAACCACACACCCAACGCAGGAGCTAGCCAAAACAGTCCACAAATGATGCTGCACGCCAGGATTATCCCTCAGAGGGAAAATTAACTATATTCTGCAAATTAATCATATCTTTAGAAAGGGGCCTCCCTAGAAATACGAAACACTCGAAGCACATTAGAAACATAAAGGCTGGTTAGTCATTTCCACATGTTAATTCTATCAGTAAGGAAACCCCCACCGTCCCCTCCACATCTGCGAACAAAGCATGTGACATGTATCCATAAGAGGGAGATTCATAGCCCTCTTCATGCTGGACACATGTGATGCTCCCTCCCATATGGAGATGAAGTGCACAATGTGAGGAAGATGAAGGGTTATGTTTGGATGGGTTCCTTAAAGTAAAAGAAAAAAAAAGGGAGCTAGTAAAATGTCCTGAGAGAGACAGCTGGAGGGCATGAGCCCATTTTAGTTATTGGTTAATTGAAGCTTGATTACATTGCTTCCTTATGAAATAGGACAGCCAACAACTGGCTCTATTATTATTCACGCTCATAAAAGCTCTTCAAAAGGAAATGACTTCTTATCGCGACACGTTGCGGCATTGCTATTTTAGCAGGATATTTTAGATGGGTCGGCCACTTTAGAGGCTGACAAGTGTTGGCATCTGTGAGGATCTCAAGCACAGTTTTCAGTTATAATTTAAGTGTTCTTAGTGGGGAAAGGTATGTTCAGAGTGGCTTCTTCCACCCACACCTACAGCATTTTATGTGACACACGGTTCAGTTTTAATTGGTGGGTTTTGCTACTTTGATGTTCCCATAAAGTTTTTTCCCCCCTAAGTGTTCAAGTGTTAAACGATACTTTGTCACATAAACTCGTAAATGCCATTTGTGGCTGGATACATTGACATATTTCTGTTTCTGTGTGGCTCGTGAAACAGCCTCTGCAGATATTAAGTTCTAGCCAATGAATGAACTCTAAGAAAGCGGGGGGATCTGCTTTTTGTCTTGAATTAAAAAAACAAAAAAAAAAAGGCAGGAAGCTGATGGTTGTCACTAAGCACGTGGGCGTATTAATAAAGAGTTGAAAAGGACTTTGGATTCCTGTCAAATTTTAGAGTTGAGGAAAGGCCATTATATTTATCATCCATACATACAGCATGCTCTTGCAGAGCAGAGTTTCTCCCTGTTTCTCTGCACCCGCCTCCCCCCCCCCCCAACTCCCTGTTTCGCCTCGCATACGGCGTCCTCAGCAGCCCAGAGTTCGTTTGTTGTTTAATGTTGTGTGAGTGCTGGTTTGGGAGATAATGTGAGCCAGGACCCAGTTTAAAGGACAATGCTCCAGGGCGTTCCCTGCCTCTTGCGCACAACACCCCTCCCTTCACACCCGCCCCCCTCCTTTTCTGCTCTCTCTCTACAGATAGATTACTTTATAAATAATAATAAAAAAGTAATTAATTCTCTCAACTTCTGAGCCCTCCAGCCTGTGGCAAAGTGAGTGCGGGAAGTGTAAATGGATACAATGTGCATCCTTTCAGATAAATAAATAGCACACTTGAGACAAAAAGAGGCCCTTTCAAACCCCCCTCCCCTCCCCTAATTTCTTCAACAGCCAAATTACATTTTTTTTGTAACATTTTTTTGTTTGCGCGAATGTTTGACGAGTTGTTCTTTGTTGGATTTCACTCTGGAATAAAACAACGTGACAGAGACGGAGCTGAAACACTGCAAGTGATACAAGAAAAAAACACAATGAGAGAAAAGAAACACAGTAAAGAAAGAGAATGGGAATGTGCCGGAAGAGCTGAGTTTTCTTTCAGCCATTATAATCATTACGAGATCATAAAAGTCAACATTATTCCACTTCGACTATTTAATTTTTTACATTGTGTTAGGCAGTGAAATGGAGCTCATTCGTGTCTCCTTATAGGAGCAGTCGTCCCTGCTGCACCTGATAATAAGAAGAATGCACCCTTGCACTGGATTAAAACAACACCAATTCACAAGTGTAAAGTGAGGAAATGGAGTGCTGAGAATATGATAGCCTATAGAAAGAAGGCGAGGGGGGCAGCAGAGAGAGTGATATAGCGTGAGCGAGAGGAGAGTGGAGGCTTTGGGAAGTACAAAGACTCCTGTAGGACTGCACTGGCCTGAGGGCTAGCCTGCCTGGAGAGCTGATAGGAGCCCCTTCTGTTCCATTCCCAGCGCCAGCGCCAACACACCCCGCTCCACAAATACTCTTAATCTGCGCAATACTGGATTAGTTCCTCTGTCACCGATACCTCCCCGTTCTGCCCAAATCAAAATGCCCCCAAGATGTACCTTTAAGTTAGGCAGAGGTCACTGGGGCAGACAGGGAAAAATGAGCACTCCAAATGTCTGTAAGTTATCTGAGTAGTGCAGAATAACATTGTGCACCTTAGCAGATCTGCCTGGCTGATACTCACTCCAGCAAAGAACGATTAAAGATCCACAGTGATGACACTGAATTTCAGATCAATATTTGAAGGCCAGTCCTCGGGGTGTGATTACAGGAAGAGAATAGTGTTTATTTCTGTAGCCCAGAAGTCTGGAAAGTGTCTGACTTTGGAAACAGTCAAAATATGAAATAAAACCTTAACTATATAGAAATGTGCGTATTTAATACATAGAAAGACACAAAGAACAGACAGACTTCTTATGTTAGGTCATTAAATGTTACATGAAAACTTGATTTAAATCTTTTAAAATCCTAATCAAACACTTAACATGAAACCAAACAAAAAAAATGAAGGAAATAAATAACAAATGAAAATATCAGTGACTCCCCCCTCCAAGTCAGACGACTCCTGCTCACACAGCGTCCCGCCCTTCCCCCCATCCCTCACATGAGAAGGCCGGCCCAGCGGGCAGTAAGGCCCCTCATCTGAGCAGACAAAATGACTATTTAAAAATAACAGTGATTGCATAAATTGAATTAAAGCGTTTTGGTCACGGTGGAGGTGGCGCGAGGGGTGGTGTGGGGCCGCAGCAGAAAGCCAGGATGGTGGCAGGCAGCAGATGACGGGCTCAGGCCTGCATGCCACTGCGTTAATTGGCCGCGGCACATTCATAAAAACTGAAAAGTGTCTTCCACTAGTGCCACAGGATGAAGAGACAGAAGCAGAGTGAGAGGTAGAATGGTGGTGGTGGTGGTGGGGGGGTTGGTGCTGGAGGGAGAGAAATGGGCCTTTGAAGAATGTAATGCAAATGGGGGGTTGTGGTGGGGTGCTAATTGTGTTCAATTAAGTGGCTGATTGGCACTGACAGAATGTGGGCATTGACATGTCAGGCACAGATGAGGACGATTAGCGGGCACTGGAACAAGCTGTCACTCCTCACAACATGTTAGCCATTCTGCGCCTGTGCGTCTCCCCTCTGCGCTCCATGAAGCTGTTCACACGTACCAAAGGAAGCTTAAATGAGCGGAAGTGGAATAAAATTCATATTTATTTTAAAGGCTAGACACGCTCCCTCTCTGTTACTGCAAATTTCCATTAAGCTAAATGCTCATAGCGGCCTTAGCGTTCCAGAAAGCACAGCTGCTCAAGTTGGAAAAAGGACCCCCACCCCACTCCCCTCTTAAACATCCCACAGCATAAGCTATAAACTTGGCCCCGCACTAACCAGAGGTTAATATACCGTCTATTGGGCTGCAATTGGAGAACGTGTGGGGAGCAATCCTCTATTCTCTGCTAGTGATATGCTTGAGTAACTATGGGATGGATTCAGCCACTGGGAACAAGAGAGGCCCCTTCTAAGCGGGCACACACATGCACACCGACTTCAGCTCGCCGCACCTTGCTCCAACGCCTCTTCTAAATTAAACGGCAGATTTTCTGATTCCAGGAGAGTGGTTTCAGCAAGGCAGGGCCTGGTGTGTGTGTGTGTGAGAGAAGCAAGAAGCAAGGCTGATCGAGGGAGAAAGGAGAAAAACGAAGAGGGAGGAAGAAGAAGAGGAGGGGGGAGGAGTGGGGGTTGTTTGCTGAAAACAGCAGGGGCCAGGTCTAGTGAAAAATGTCAGGTCAAATTGTTCTTGACAGTGTTAATATCTGCACCTCATAGCCATAATTACATGTAAATAAATAGTGAAATAGCTCTCAGCTGGAGACTGGAAGGGGCGAGCTGCTGCATGAGACAACCAGCTGAGGACCCAACTACCTCCCATATTCTCATCTTATTGTCTGGATGTAGAAGGGAGTGAGAGACAGAGATGCACACGCAATGAAGCTTATTTTTAGTAAGTTTTTCCTTTTCTTTGCGATCCCCCCTTGTGAAAGCTGGAAGCACGGTATAAACTCTGCAAAGGGGTCACGAGAATGAGCCCACGACGATGAAGGTTAGAGGACAGAGAGAGAGAGTGAGAGAGAGCCAATAAACCAATGAGGGACAGGGAGAAAGAAACAGAAAGAAGGACGGACAGAATGGGTGAGAGGGAAAAAAAAGTCAGCTAGTATTAATCACAGCCATGCACCTGTCAGAGTGGCATCTGGAACTAAAAGGAACCACATGCAGCTAGACAACATCCCAAACCTCTGGCTAGCGGGGCAGGTTCACAGCAAAGTAGCCTTCCTTCTTCTCAAGCCATCCCATGACCCCCTGAACCCTGACCCTTCACCCCGAAGAGACAGGTCACCCAGCATATGCCTCACAGACACTTCACCTGTGAAGCAGGCTGTTACTGCAGACATTATTACATTATGACTATTATTATCATTATGATGATACAAGTAACCTTCAAATTGTCTGTGTATGAGGAAGGAAATCCCCGCCAGATGAGCATGTGACACTGCGTACACCCGTGTGCAATAGCTATTTTAGATAGGATCGATATTTGTGCCTATACTTTCATAAAGGCAGTGCCGCTCTCCACCTTATAGGCATTTCAACTGCGTGGGACACACAGCATGTGAATCAGTCTCAGTCATTTTTCCTCCTTAAATCCCCATCTTCTAGGATTTACTGAAATTCATATTGGCTGCCTCTGCAAGATAAATGTAAATCACATTCCCTTATATTTACTATTTATCAGGATGCAGCAGCTCACTTTCAGCAGGAAATATCTCTCACCCGCACACAAACACCCTTGCATTTAAATAGCATTTTTATTGTCCGCCATAGCCTTTCATCTGGGCGTAGGGAGAAGAGCTGCCTCTCCAGGGGAGAGAGTTGGAGCAAGAGCGGAAGGTGGGGAGAGAGAAAGAGAGAGGGAGAGGGAGAGAGCAAAGCACTATTGGCAAGGCATCGCTGGATGACAAAAAGCCAAGCGGAGAGAAGGAAGGTTGGTAGGTGAAAAATAGATTATGAATACACCAAGCTCCAACCAAAGATATTTTGGAACGTAAGAGAAAATGGCAGCACATGGCTGCTCAAGAGACTGAAAGATGGAGAGAGCAACAAATGGCTCAGATAAACAGGGGCTAGAGAGCTAAAGCACTGTCTCTGCTGCAAGGGGGAAAAAAACGAGGTTTGCATGCATGCTGCAAAGGTGGCTCCTTATACAGCATTTTTTTTTGTCACAAAGCATCAAGTTTAAGCTGAGCAAGAAAATTATTAGTCACGTCACACTCGTCTGCAAGCGGCGAAAACAAAAACAAGATGTATTGTCACAAAGCAGAAGGCCAGCGCACGCAGAGGTACGTCTTCGGTGTCGCAGACAGAAAATCTTTCCTCAGAGTTCAAAAGTGTTGCAAAACAACAGCAAACACTAATAATCTGTGCAGAAACAGTATAGCCAGTGGATATGATTTACAGTCCCTGGATTTTCTTGGCAACTGCCGACAGCAGGTCTCTTTTTTCTGAAAGCCTCTTACATCTTTTTTTATACTTGCCAAATTGAAACAGTATTTGTTTTAATGGGAGTTCTAATTAACCAGTATGTATTCCCCCACTTGCTCTGCGAGTGGCTGAGCTATGAATGCAGGCTATGTGCTCATCCCCTTTGATTTGTTGTCAGTGGAGCCTGCCAGCTGACACAGTGCCCGGTGAGAGGCTTAATGCCCAAGTTTTAATAATGTGGGGGACTACATGAATCTCCCCCTCTCATTGGTATTCAGGTGCAGAATGTCTTGTTAGAAGTCAGGGAGGGAGGCGGAATGAAGCCAGAGCTCCAGATTGTTCCGTACATTTTCCCCTCTCCATTTTTTTTTTTTTGGCAACGGCAGAGCTTGCTTCTTAAAAATAATTCATCCCATTTTTAAAAGAAGCGTCTGCGCTAGCTAATGGAAGAGCAGCAGCACAGTTTGGAGTCTCCCCTGGCTTATCTCTCTCAGACAGTTGTGGGGAGTCGCTGGTGAGCATGGTGTCAGCGTGCGTGGTACGGTGCAGCGCCGCGCGGGCAGGCAGGCCTGGGGACACAGATCAAAGGGAGGCAGGGGTGAGAGCCGCTCTGCCTCTGATCCCATGTACGTGTGTGTGTGCGTGTGTGGAGGCCCGGCCCACTCACACAGCCCAAAGGCCCTCAAATACACACAGACACACATCCTTGTCATTCCAAAACACACAACACTTTCATAAAACTGCAAAACAGAAAAAAAAAGTTCCTCACAAAACTTTGTGAACTTCCTTCATCAAAACAGCAATAAAATCTCTATCCACCATACCTATCCAGCTCACAGACTTCCCACTTTCCCTATCACGTCTCCTTATCATAAGGACACCCTACAACAGAACCTGCATGCATTTCCCACTTTGATTCAACAAGAGAAATGCTTCCCGTTCCCCTTTTTCCCCCTCCTCCTCTATATTTCTAGAAATTCTGCCACTGAGCTCCTTTCGCTGGGCTTCAGCAAGTGCCGTTGTTTTCTTTCCTCTCCCAGCAGGTGTCCCTGTCATGCAATAATGAGGAATTCAGCCCAAATGGTTTCACGCAAATGCAATGGCCATGAATGCTGCTTCAAAGAATCATTTGAAAAGTATCTTGCAGCATCATATTACTGGGATTTGTTGAAAATGTGCTGCGTGCTTGAGAGATGATTGCCTGTTAAAGTGCACCTCTTCAGCTGAAAGAACGCCAATTTGCTCGTTTGTTTGTTTTTTACATGTGCAAAATTCATCGTGGCGATGAAAGGTCAAGAGGTCTACTTCAAATGGAATATTAAAAATGAAAAAAAGACCAGAGAGAAAAAGCAGGCGTCAAGCTTAAATCTTCAGGTAAGGATGGCTGAAATGCCTAACCTCGATGCCCTTGCCTGTACCTTTTTCCAACACCTGCTGTGCTGCTAAATGAAACAAGGCCAACAACAAAACACACTTCTGGTTTCATACCTATTGCCCAGCCATGCACAGCTTCACTCCCATGACCCCTAAATATACTGCCTCCCTCAACCAGCCAAACACGCTGTATATCCCACAATGACAGCAACCAGTTTGAGTGTGGATGGCTTTTCCACTGCCTGTAATGGGAAAATGTGTGCTGTCGGGATAGGTTATGGGATTGGGATGGACGCGAGCTCCTGTCGGGACTGCTGAACGCTGCAGGATTCCATTACAGACTTGGCACCTCGCCACCGCAGCCCATTTACTGCGAATCAGAGAATTTTTGTCAATCTTTACAGCAACCGCGAGGCCATCAATGCCAGGCACTTGAAGAAATAGCTTGCACATTCCAATGCACAAGCATATCTCGAGCAAACAGATGCCGTGTGTAACTTACAATATCATATTCTCATTTCCATCTCGATAGAGAGTCTCTTTGTGTTGATTTTTTTTTTCAATTACAGGAAAGGAGGAGAAAAAACAGGGGAATAAAAAAAAATAACAGGAAAAATAAACAGCGAGGTGTGGAACACGTGCCGATAATTTCCAAAGATGAAACCCAGCCGTCGTTTGATTGAAATTCGGTTAAATGCAAGGAGAAGACAAAGCCCTCTCCGACTCTGAGATGTTAAAGTGGTTGTTTGTTCTGTGAATTTTCTGTGTCGTGAGTTTTCTGTGACGAGCTTGCGAAGTGAGAGGGGGGACAGATAGGAGCTGCCCAGCACAGCGGGATGCTGCACCAGGGAGTGAACTCTGATTCTGCTGTCAGTGGGAGCATTCATGTCCACGCTGAGAGACTGATAGGAATGCCACACATCATTCTTCAGTGTGGTGCAAACTACTGCGCAGCCAAAACATCCACACCATATACATATGGAAACTCCCCCACACATGAAAGCTGAAAACGCACACAGTTTAACTTCAAAAATAATGAAATAAATCTAAAAAAAAGGACAATAAACAAATAAAGTTTATTTTAGGTTGTTTTATACAAAGACTTTTGTCAAACCATGTCGATAGAGTAATTGAATACTGAAAATCCAGGCTGCACAGTTGCCCAAAGGCTCCTGTCCTAATCCTCACTATGACAGGAAATGTTTAATATCCCAACACATTCTGGAATGTCTACGAAGAGAGAAAGCGGCAGTGTACCCCACGCCAGTATTAGAGAGCCATTAATGAAAAAAAAAAAAAAGACTCCATGTTCCTGGTGTTTTTCTGCAGGTTTGCAGTGAGAGCATTAGCAGTTAAAGCCTCTGTGCCACGATTAACAATCAAACACGCTGTGAGCCTCCATGTTATCCTCCGTCGCTCCAGAAGGAGAGAAAATCTCTTTTTTGTCACAAAATCCTTAATTCTTTCTTCTCTGAAGAAAGAGGGTAATACCAAGAATGTTTCCAATCTGCTTTGAGAAATATTTGAAGAAAAAAAAAGAAAAAAAAAAAACTCCCAATAAAACACGTGTGAACGACGGGGTAATTGTGGACAAATGCAGCATTGAAATTCATTTTCAACTCTTTACACACCATTTCAATCTTATTTTCTGCCTGTTAACCACATCTTGTTGGTGAGGGTGGGCAAGACTGGCCAGTATTGATGGGTAATTGTGTATAATTCACTCCGTACACACGATTTGCATCAATACAAATCATTTTTCATTCTCTGCTACTTAAAGCTCAACCCTTACCACAGAGTCCTATTTAAACGCTCATTAATGGAGGAGTCCAAAGAGGTTAAACATCTGAAATCCAGCAATTTAGAGAGAAGAAGGCAAACAAATGTGCACATATAGCCGCGTGCTTTGAGATGGCAAAAGGAGAATGGGTGGGGATGGTCCTTTTTTATTTCAAAGGGAAACCCAAGGTGGTCCCCGTAATATTAAAAAAGGAGGTAAAGTGAGCAGCAAGGTGAACTTACAGGGAAGCATGTGCAACCCTGCTCAGAGATGCTTGTAAATCGCGTCGTAAAGACATGAACAAAATCACACATAGCACTGGAGTCCTCCAGCTGCAGACAATTACGTGAAGAAGATTATGGGTATACATTTATAAGCTTTAGCTAATTATTTCATCTGCATGTGTTCTCTCTCTGTGCTGTGCAGGATTTAGATGTCCCAGGAAAGTCGAAACCGCTGTTTGGAGCAGCTTGAGTACTTGCGGTGCTATCAAGATGAATTTTAATTTGTTGATGTTAATCCAATTGTTTTACAAATGTAGCAATTTAGAGTAGCTAAAATAAATCCAGGGCTTTGGAACATGAACATAAAAGCCCACACTGGCAGTTATTTTGCTGAACACGCTGTTTCTGAATTTTAATTTGCAGTCAAATACAATTACACATTCTGAAGTGTGAGAAGAGGAGGGGGAGGAGGGACTTTGGTACACTAAAGAGTGTGAACACCACCTATGTGGGAATATGCAGACAAGTGATGAAAGTTCAGTGGACTGACCTGCGGGGAGAGCCCGTTGCCAACGGGGTTCATGTGGTTGCTGGATGCTGAGGGGCTCATGAATGTGTCAGAGTAGCTGGAGAAGCTGTGGCGATTGGACGACAGACCGTAAGCAGAGCTGCTGTCAGCACTCAGACCTCCCTGATGCATGGAGGATGGAGGCAAGGGTTGGGGCCTGTGCAATGTACTGCTGCCCTCTGACATAAAAAACAACAACACATGAGCACAGGTGAGAACAAATCAGGGAAATTTCTTAAAATTTTCTTAAAATCTGGGCTGAGGCCCACCGGGAATCCTCACAGAGGCCTCACAGTTTGAGCTCAGTCAGTCATAAGTCACACATTAGGTGTCCTGCCAGTGTATTCTTTGGCACGTAGAAATGCAGCTTTACAAAGGAAAAGCGTAAAGGACAGAAATGACCTTTGCTCATAATACAACCCTTATTTTTGTCCCACTGTGACAAAGATGTGATTGTAAAGATAACTGCTTGCTGCATGGTTCTTATATGCTGCACATGATTCAGACATAATTTATGACACTATTACCACAAAAAATATGGATGGCATACCACAAATAAGCAGGACTAATGCAATATTTACCTAAATTTGATTACACTCCGAGAACAGAACATAGAGTATATTTTGGCTGGATGCTGTGTCAACCTCACCCTGTGATAGTGTGG
The DNA here is from genome assembly GCF_965226115.1 of Aulonocara stuartgranti. Taxonomy (NCBI): domain Eukaryota; kingdom Metazoa; phylum Chordata; class Actinopteri; order Cichliformes; family Cichlidae; genus Aulonocara; species Aulonocara stuartgranti. Next base: position 17,441,907 of record NC_138943.1, on the reverse strand, counting down.
TGCTGGGGTAGCTGGACTCTGGTAGCTGGTATGTGGGTAAAGTTGGCATCCCCGTGGGTGGGAATCCTCCAGGAAGAAGGTGGTTGAAGGCAGCTAGCTGATTGGCCCCGGCCTGTTTGCGCCACCGAGCCCGCCTGTTGCTGAACCAGACCTGCGGGAATAAACCAGATATTGTAAAAGGCATGAATCCAAATGGCTCACAGGATTTGATTTGATTCATTTTCAGCTGTTGTTTTCAGCGTCGTCTGTTTTTAACGAGAGTCTGTTTAGACTCTCAGTGGAGTCTGCCGGCTCCTGCCACCTGCAATTAATCTGCTGGTTGGCGTGAGTGTTGTTGCTGGTGCTGTAGGAGCTCAGTAGTGTGGTCCCTGTCTTTCTTAAGTGGTTGAGGCTGTGATCTATGTAAACAGGCTGCCCTAAGTCCACTTCAGAAGGAAGGAGTCGTTTAAAGGTCAGAGGTAGGTCACTAAGCTCCGCATCACACACCTCGAGTATGTTTGCGAAGCTGCTGCATGCTTTGAGGGAGGCCCATTTTCCCCATTTCTGGAAGCACAGTTAACTTGTTCATAGCTATTGTTCTGTTTCAGTGTGGCTGTGTGGTTGTTTTTAAAGGGGAAAAAAAACAGGTTTTAACTTCAGAGTCGAAACGCGAAGTTCTAAGGCTACAAACAGCAAAAATGCTCGCAAAATGAGCAGCGCTACTGAAGCGCAGACAGACAATGTCACTTCCCTGAATGAAAGGGGGGGAAAAATTGGACCCTCTGGAACGGCAAAGATTTATACACTTTAAAAAGGCTTCTGCTTCAACAAAACATGAATATAATCAAGCCCTTTTGAAAAGATCCTGCAACCTGTTCCATTTAACCAAGACAAGGCCCGGGTTTCACTGTGTGCTAAGGGTTGAAGGACATTGATCTATGCCTCGCACAGGCAATTCATCAGAGTTTAATACACTGTCAGCGCAGTTCATCTACTGTTGTGTTTCAAACGGCCAGGGCTATTGTGAGAGCACATGAAAGAAGGGGACAAAAGCCCCTCCATACGCCACAGAGAACAGTGGACACAAAGAGGGGGCGTCCCTTTTAAACAGGTCTTAAAGAGGGACACTTTCAAGGGGACTTACACAGCGACATACTCACTGCTTTTTGGGGGCTGCCTCTTTTTGTACACACAAACATACATATAAACTTGTAGAGGCTACAAGGGATCTCAGCCCGTCGGAGATCTTAATTTGAATGTGCTTCTTTTCAAACACATTCACTGCCTCTGGTGTTTTTCTTTTCTTATCCTTTCTTTTATTTTGACTATTACTCAGTTTAGTAGCAAGTGCTTAGGAGAAAGAAAATAAGATGCAACAGGCGATGACTGTGTCGGTACTTGAGAAAAGGGCAAACCTCAATTATGCAGGTGGAAAACCAACAGGAAATCTTTATCTCAAGCCCGATTGCTCCTGAAGACTACGTCTGAATCCCTCAATCAGCTATTCCAAAACAAATGTGGTGTGTGTGGCTTTCGGGAAATTTCTGCTATTGGGATGTAGTGGAGCGTGGTCCAAAGTCTGAACTAAGCTCCAACTGGGCCAGACAAACAGCTGCCTAGGCTCAGGGGAGGAGGACACGGGGGGGTACACCCCTTCCTTCCACACACTCCCGTTCACCCCACCCCGCAGTGCCACTTCACCTCCGACCTCATCGACTCACCCCACTCGTCTTTTATGTTCACTTTAACTTCCTTCTCCCTTTGTCATCTGAGCTTAGGAAGGAGCTGTTCCATCATGGTAGCCACAAAAACGCTTAAAACACTGAAGTCACTTTTTGCTTTCACCATTTTCCTTTTTCACAGATACATATTCACAGCCTCCTATTGTTAACTTTGCCTATATATTTATATATTTTACTTCAAACTACTTTTTTTTTAATTAAACCTATTTTGTCCTAATTGTGAACATTTGTTGAAAACATCTGACATACAAAGTTTGTGCAAATTTAGTTTAGTGCAAATGTTCAGTTAAATAATTTAGTATATACATTTCATCTATCATGCTACTATGGAAAAGCTATTTCTGCGGCACAGGGGTCTGATCTCAATCATTTCTCATCTTGTTCCAGCTGCTGGGAAGTCTCACACAGAGAAAACTCTGGAATATCATCATGATTTATTGAAATCTGCAGTACTCTGAGAATTTCAACAGTGAAAGTTTTGCAGACTACCATACAGGCTGCAGCTCTGTCAACATGCACAAACAGTGGATGCAATGTTTAACATATTGGACGGAAGATGAGCATGCATCACAGACTGAATGGCTTTCTCCAGCAATCACTGGACTCTTAGCACAGACTGGGATAAACATGTATTCAAGAGCCTGTACACTATCACACACATGCATACATTACTTGCACAGTCTTATACATGCACACATCCACTCTCACACTGACTAACACACAGCCTGAAGCTGAGGATTTGAGGCTGCGCTCTGGAACCTGATCACAAAGTCACCTTGGACCACAGATTCTCCTCTGCTATCCCCAATCCGGTTTAATTCTCTGCAGTACAGAGAGCTGCAGCACTTCTCCATGACTCCCTATCTACCTACAAATGTGCAGTTGAATTCCAATGGCTCACTTGTGCTTTGTTTTTCATGTACTAAACTGTTTTTTGCATCTAGTGCACTTGGATAGGCCTGCACAGCAGCTCTGGATCTTTATGGAGGAAGTTTTGGGAGGAAGGGCGAAAAGAGGAGATCTAAAACTCAACATTGGGAGTGAAGATTGTTGTCGAGTGCAACCAGAGTAGAGGCCGTAGATGCAAACCTGAAACATCTCAAACAAAAAACAAAAAACCCCTGCAAATACGACAAGGAGCAGGACAGTTTAAGTCTCGTGTCTGTGTTTAGCTGCATGCATCTCTTCGCTGCATGTAATCTTCCATTCACCCTCAGCCAGCAGAATCGACTCCCAGCGATCAAGTGGCATTTGGCGTTTTCTTATCGCCGATCGGTGATGACACACGCGCGCACACACTCACACTAACACTGTAAAGGCGTGACACTGCACTGCAGTAAAAACCTGTCAGTGTTGTTTCTCTTAAATAGGATCACTCATATTTCAGGATTCTCCATTTATACAATCCTCCATGAATTATTTTGTCAAAGACAAGTACTGAATGTGTGACGCCTTTCAGGAGCCAATTTGCACCATTCGGTAGATGAATACCAAGAGCCGAGATAATGACAAAACAAAATGTGCTGCTGACTTCATATCCACAGAAAACACAGAGGGGTGATGCAACCAGCTTCAACACACAAATCCTCTTCTGTCTCACACCACGCAATACCCCCCTCACCTCCTCCCTCACACCTCCCCTCCTCTCGCCTTCCCCTCTTCTTCTTCTTTACCCCCCACTCCCCACTTCCCTCTCTCTGATTCCCTCCCTGCCTGCCTTCCAGACTGTCACTATGCTAATTAAAGTAGCTAGGAGTGTGAATTTGTGAGGAGAGTGGGATTAGCTTGATAAGTATCAGGAGTACAGAAGCACTGTACCAAAGTCATTTAAATTCTAATAATAAGAAACTGTTAGAACATTCACACTGATGCATTGCAACAATTTCTCCCGTACAATCTACACAAATCCTATTTATTCCTTTATGAAAAATAAACCCGTACTGGCGGGAATGTAGTTGCCCGTTGGATTTTGTGGCAACAATCGATCCATCGTGCCTTTTCTGCTGAAACTCAATGACGACCTAAAAGTCAGGGAACTGTGTATCACCTTTTGACATTAAGATTATATTTTCACCAGCTATTTGGAACGTTTGAATCAGCATTAGTCTGAATTCAGCTACACTGCTCTGTGACGTACAGATGCAGAGGCCGGCCCGGCAAACAGACTCCACCGAGGCCTGTTTCCCTGTTGCTCGCTGCATGCACCAACAGGTCAGCGCGAGCCACAGATAGAGAGAGAAACTTTTTACCAAATTGATTTGCACACTTCGTAAAAGCAATGCTTATACCTTATTAGATTCCACTACCTATAATAGCTACATGCAGAATGTTTATTGGTAATGAAAGGGGACCTATGTGACAGATTCGGGAAAGCTAGCCAGCAGCCGCACGCTGAGATGATGAGCCTCAGCCGACACTCTGGAGTCAGTCTCTTTGGAAACTTCAGTCTAAATAGAGGGGAATGTAATTTGCTTCATTTGCTAGAGCTGATTTACGGAGGCCTGCGCAGCTCTCCCCATCCTGGTCCACTCCTCAACACAGGGAGCAAACACAAGCGCTGCTCTCCTGGAATGGCTTTGTTGCCTGCTCCTGTTAAAACTGAGGGGTTATCAGATGGAAAGTGGCAGAGCATACTGCATCAGTGGAGGATATAGTGAAGGTAGACTTGGCAGTGTCCCCTCCTACTGAGACAGGCTGGAACTAATTGCTGAGAGATATGGATCATATCCCACAATTTGTCAGTTGGGGTGATAAAACCACTGCAGGGCTCGGGGTGGTAAGGGAGTGCTGGTAGCTCTGCTGAAAGGGACAGCGAGGTTGATAAAGATAGATGGTGAAGGGGTCTTAAAATGGCAGGCGAGGGCAGACACAAGGGAGTTAGCTCTGTTTACGAGTTTGGGTTGTGAGTCAGCGCTAAGCCAAACACTCATCACTTCAGCGAGAATCAAGCGGTTTAATTTACAACACGGCTTTGAGCTCTGGCTGCTGAGCGCCAGCGCGGCCATGTTTGCAGAGGTGCTTGCCGCACGAGTGCTTTTACCTCTGCACCGAACCTAAAAACTGCTTTTCACATTATCGCTGTGTTTAATGACAAATGGATAACAGCGAGCCGTGACAGCTGACACACATACGAGTTAAAATATGAGTCTATGAGCCTCCTCCAACACCCCCCTTCCTACGGACAGTTTCTCAGCCCCAAACACCGGTTAAGTCTCTGAACGACATCTGGAAGATACGTCATTGCAGCTGTGCTGGAGAGGCTTTTCTCTCAGGCCAAAGGGTCTCCTCTCTTCTGCCCTGTGATGGGCCATTTGGGCACCTATATGTAAGCCCAGCTGGTGGAAATTTCCCGAACCAAGTGATACAAATAGCACTCACATGCACAAGCTGGCAAATTTACATTTAAACAACATCCTTTCATATTTAGCTTCTATTCTCTCTCACTGTTTAAATACTGAAATGTTTATGTGGCATCTCCAGTAGTCATTAAGCACAAACCCCGAGATATATTTGGGGAAACACAGAGATAAAACTATCAGAAAATTCTTAGAACCACAATCCTTGAAACATGCTCGTCACACTGTAGGGCAACTTTGGGCATTAATATAGTTTGGCTACCAGAGTCCCTTTCTTTGTAACCTTCTCAGAAAATTAAGTTTAAGTTGACCTTTTGAGACTTTCAAAGCCTTAAAGAATTAGATTACGAGCAAAACAGCATTAACAAATTATAGCCATGTCTCAAATTCCTCAGGTTTTCACATGACATCATTTAAGTCTATTATCTAACAGCAGAGAGGCAGCAGTCGCTTCATGTTCTTTTTCTCCTGCTCTCATGTTTACATGAGATACACATTAAGTCACGCTTGAATTTTTCTTTTAAACCCAAAGAGGGACCACGCTCCCTGATGACTTTGAAGTGCACTACAAAGATGTATATACTTATATCACCTCTGTCATAAGGTTTGCTTAGTTTGTGTGGCTATATTTGTCCGATCAAAATGCAAAATTGAATGCTATTTTTAAATCAATAAAATAACTATCTTGTCTTGACTCGCTTCTTACACTTTTAAAAGAAACCCCCCTCAAATATATTGCCTTGTAACAGCGGTGAGATACATTTCTCTTTCCCTGAGTGAGGCATTACACACTCAGACATATTGGACATCCTTGTTGGGGGGTTTCAAGATGGACAAAGACATGTGTGGAATCAGTTACCCAATTGCATGTTTGGAGTGTGATGCACAGTTAGCATGCAGTGAGGAGTTGGAGGGGTTAGGGTAGTGTGAATGACTGTGGTAAGAGGAGAGGGGTGCCCCAGACCCTTTTTCTTTTTTACTAGCAGTTGATTGATTAATGTTGTTGTCGGAGCATAGGGTCCCCAGAGAGGCTGAAGAGCCCTGTGTGATATGTGGTGGGTTTTACAAGCAGCGGCGAGCTTGAAAGTGATGGGATGAGATCCTGGCCAAAGGCCGAAATGAGAAATCCATCAGGAATGCATTCCCTTTCTCTCCTCTCCCTTTTTTTCTCTCTCCCTCAGTCTTTGGTAGAACAGCTGCTGCTATAACTCTACTGTACATATCTTTCTTCAAGCTTACATACAACTGCAGGGCACTCAGGCTGTAGGACAGGTCCCCGGATCTGAGGTGCGAAGGAGGGGAGTATCTCTGTCAAAGTACTTGAACATGAAAGATAATGGTAGACAGCAAGCTTCCTTACATGCAACAGTGAAGTATGACAAAAAGGGGCAATATAGCCCTGATGGATGTGTACACCAGTACCATGGGTAAAAGAAGGCAAATGTTAGGTTTTGGGAAAAAGATATTGCTCTTTGCAGTATCTTTAGTTGTTGCTTTAGTTAGATGTTAGCATTTATGCAACACAGAATCCCTTAAGTCTTCTGTATGAGCTAGGCCTCAGTGATTTTCAGCACTGATGGGTTTTTTGCACAAAGCATAGCTAAACCTCAATTACACATGCGCTTCTTAAAGGAGTAATGTACCTAAATTACAAATAAACTACTGAGCACTGTGCTGCTAATTTTTCATGTAAATTAACCTTTAAGATTTCATAGGTGGATGTTTGCAGCATCAAAAATCACTGGAACTCTTTCATTTTTTTTTTTTTTTACTAAACACAGTGTAACAAGGTTTGCTGCATGTTCTCAGAGTTAACTGGAAAGCGATGTTTGCTGTGTACTGATGTCTCAGACAAAGGGGTCTCAAAATGATCCAAACTTCACAGCCGAGCACCAGCGGAAATGCGTTTTCATGCAGTCTGACTACATCACAGTGTGCATGCTTATCAGTCCGAGTACTGGCACTGCTTGTCTAACCTGTACTCTGGCCTCTGTAAGTTTCGTCCTCTGAGCCAGCTCCTCTCTGGTGTAGATGTCAGGATAATGCGTCCTTTCGAAAGCCTTCTCCAGCTCTTCCAGCTGCTCGGCGGTGAAAGTGGTGCGGCTGCGCCTCTGCTTCCTTTTAAGAGGCAAGTCGGGCTCAGAATCGATATCTGAACCATCATCTGTCCGGTTACCTGAGGGGAAAAGGAAAGGACAGAGGGCCACTAAATGAAAACAAGCTAAGAAGCCTTTTATGTGAATATACTGACTAGTGAGGGGGGAAAATAGCCGCAAATATGGGTTGAAACTTATCATAAACTCAGCATTAAATGGATTCTAAAAGAGCCTCTTTTGTAGTCTCAAGAGTGGGGGACTGGCAACACAGTGGATTCAAATGACAGCTACTTTTCTCTCAGTATACAACTGGGAGAATATTATCTTAATCTGTGGATATTTATTTAATATAGAAGAGCCCCTGATATACAATCCTGCCTCTGAGAGGGGCCCCAGAGGCTGTGAATGCAGAGAGCTGAGGGGGAGTGGGGTGTTGGTGGGTAGAGGGGTTAATCTGCACAGGCCACCTTGCTGCTCCTCACCCTGCTTTTCTCTGTCATTGGCCCAGGGCACACTGCTCATACACAGTGCAGCCAAAACGTATAAAATAGAACACAATATCACACCAAAACCATTCAGTCCCATGTGTTTCCATCTGCTGTCATTAAATGAATTAGAACACATTTTACATTACTTTTTAGGCATTCAACTAAGCTGAATTTTTGCTCGAGGAATATAGATACAGCACAAAGCCGTACAATCCAGGCCGACAGGGAAATTTTTGACAGCAAATATGCATTACCATTGCACATTACCATTATAACTGAATTTAGAAAATTGCATCATTTTCACCTCCTCTGCATGTCTATTCAAACTACATGGCCCTTTTCATTTCATGTCATAAAATTCATATTTTCATAATTTCCTCATTGAGACATTGACAAGGCTGCGTGATGTGCCAGTGTTGCTCCAGGCCTAGTTGGATTGCATCACGCACAGTCCAGAAAGTGTGGGAGAGGGAAAATAAAGAGAGATACTGAAGAAGAGGGTGCATGAAGAGATTTCCGCCTCTGACAGAGGCCCTTTGCCATTCAGCTCGAATAAAAAACTATGCTGCTCACCTGAGTGTCTCGCCTGCGACTGATTTGTTGTTTTACAGCTCCAATCTCCGCTCGTAGCTCACTCTAGTCAAATCTTTCAACATAAGTGGACAAAAGAATACTCAGACCTGGCCTCCAAATAACAACTGTGAGAACAAAAGAGCAACAGAGCTGGCGGAGTCTCAAGGCCAGCTCCAGAGTTTAATTAAACAAGGAATTATGGGATTATATGGAGACTATCATTACAGGCCACTCTATGAGTCTTCTACGAACATTTTTTGTCCCCCTGAGCTCATGCTCAATGATTCTCTGCGGATTACATGTGTCCGCAGGACATGAGGCCGCATTCATTAAATCAATTCTTCAGTCTTATCCTTTTTAATAAAGATTGATTCTTGAAGCACAAGCTCACTCCGCTGCAGAACACCCTTGAACATACAAAGTTGAATATGTACATACACCACATATCCCTTTGTTGGTTTTCATGAGGATGCGTACATCCATTTGGGCAATAACTTGCCATGACGACACTTGAGACCAGCCCAGCGGTCTGCGGATCACTTTCCAAAGTCACCTCTGTGTCCTACAGGGAGACGCCGGGGCCACAGCCGACACATTCTCAAGGGGTTCGGAAAAAGACACCAAAGTCTTCTCCTCCTCAACCGATTTTCTTGTCCTCCCCTTTGTTCGAGGTGGGGTTTTTTTTTCACTGACTTTATTTTGTCGCTAAGCTGATGTGGCAATCTTTGTCACATTTAGCACCCATTAGCAGGCAAATGACGCCTAAGCACCTCAGCAGACAATAGCTTGTACTTCTGCTCGTCATTAAGCCCCGCAGAGCCAACACATCTGCTCTCGTACATGAACCAGAAGCACGAGGTCAGCGGCCCTGCCTGTAATGAGTAAGGAAAAATGGAACACGGCACACGCTGTATGGAGCCAACTGGGAACGGGGTTGGATGTGAAACTCATCTATATGCTGACTATATTTGGGTGAGAGAGAGCCCGCCGCTGATTTCAGCGGAGTTGCAATAAAGGACAAGTCTATCCAAAGAGCGGAGGAATTAAAACGTGGTCTGAATATATGCCAGTTAAACACAAGCACGCATGCACGCACACACAAGTATATACAGAGAAAACAGCCACGTCTTCAGCTGTCTTCGATACAAAACACTTTAAAATCAAAATTTCATGTCTCCTTTTTCTCCTCACTTATTTGCCAAGGTGAACAGACAAAGACAAAATACGACTGAACAAAATCCCTGCAGGGCTGTCAAGGTCAATTCCTTAATGGTCTGTTCGGCACAAAAAAGGTACATTCTGATTAGACCTTTATATAATACGACTGCTGTAATTTCCATTCAAATGTTCGTGGGATATTGATAAACCACTCATGCCTTGTCTCATTGCTTATTGTGCAATTAGAATCTAATTATGTGGCATCCAGTGGGCACGATTAGTGTCGTGTACTCTCCTCCAGGGGCCCTCTGAGGTTTTCCCTCAACATTGATTTAAAATTGTGCCCCATAATAAACAGGAATTAATCAGGTTTGCACTCTGCTTTGTCAAAGTAAATACCTGATAAAGATTCAAATTAGCACTGGTTAAACGAGATGGTTATTGCACAGACGGGTTTAAGGACCGACTTGAAGATAATACAACACTGATCTACAATATTACAAGTTACAGTCCCAAAATATGACTGATCTGATAAGTTTAAGAAGGCAAAAAGTCAGTGATACAAGTAAACACATCCTTACTACTGTGCAGATCAGCTGCATACATTTTATATACACCTATTTCTATTATTCTGTTTTGCAGTTAGTATTTTACCAACTGGGAAAATTAATCAGATTTTATTTATGATATTTTTAAGATTTATTTAAGATGTATTTATTTTGAAAAGCCATCAAAAAACACATATTTGTATTTTTTTTCTTGAGATGTTTCACATCCATGTCTATATCATTCAATAGGAGGTCTATTTAGAACAAACATATTTATTATATTTAGCATTTAGCAATTTTTCGTTAAGGTTTTAATGTGGGTTTGTTGCTTTGTAGAGTTTTGCTTTTATTATACGAACTATTGTTGGTATAGTGAAATAAGTGATGGGTGGGGGTGGGGTCTATAGTACACGTGAAGCTTACAGATGTGAAGAACCACATCCTTTCACCTCAGCGTGACTTTGCGTCAGCGATGCTTTAATTCTGAGCAGACCTTTTAGATAGCACATTCCTCTTGGTCTTGAAGGACTCGAGCTGCTAGTTAATAGTTTTAAGGTTACTGTGAGGTTTAAAGCCTGCTCTCTTGCTTGATGCTCCTCTGCTGACCTTGCAGACAGAACACAGGCAGATGGGATCCTCATCACCCCGTTTCCTCAAAACTCGTCCTAATGTCGACCCCCTCCCCACCTACTCCTCCAGGGCTCCTCGCATTCTCCCTCCAAACCCTCGGACTCCTCCGGTCCTCCACCTTTACCCCCGAGACACTGAAGTAATCCTGATTAAACGGACAGCTGTCCAATCAATCCGCACAATTAACCACATGATCTGCGGGGTTACAGGTTTACGATACGTCATCCTACCAATAAACTTCACGCCCGCCCGGCATTTAAAAATCCTGGCCAAATTTGTGCATCTGATACGTTTAGTTGGTGCTAAAAAGCACAAGAAAAAGATAGCTCGGGACTGATAAATAAAACTATTTTAGAGCTTTTATGTAGAAGTAAAATATATAAATAAAATAATACTTTGGGGAAGGAATTACAATGCAAAAACAAAAGACCATTTTACCAGAAGATTAAAACTTTACTTTCAAAATCATAAAAAAAGGAAAAAAAATCATGGTTTTGCAGCAGTGCAGGTGCTTTATCCCCTATCTCACCTGTCAGCAGTATTAGCATCAAGTAAAGTGGCACTCATCCTAGTCAGGCTGTCTCTGATATCATAACCCATGGCCTCAATATCAGCCATACCTTTGCAAACTATCCAAGACAGAGGGACAAAAACAGACAGGGCTTTGGCAGTGCAGCATTAGCTCATAATGGCTCATTTTGAAAAGCATATTAGTTCCAGCATAATTACAATCAGGCCTCACGCTCTCTGTTTTGCAGGCATTCACAGGACCAGCCTGTGAGCACCGAGTCACACCAGTTGACTGTGACTGACAGCAGATTTAGTTAAAAATGGTGTTTTTTCCTCCCTCTTTTTTCCCACAGGACAAAAATAACACCACATCTTTTCTCCCTATTTATGTTGACTTGTTTATTTTGTGCCTACCTTTTGTCGTACTTGATACCGCAATTATACTTTTTGTCAGTCAGAGGGGGTGAATATCAAAAGGCCTAATTATGCAAACAGGCCTGTGATAAGAGGCATCTGCCTGAGATGGGATCTGCTATCTCTGACATGCATCTGTCTCTGTGCTGTCTTTGCTGCTCCAGGCCTGCATATAAACAGCCCTGCCTGTCCTCAGGACTGCATGCGATTCAACCACCAACACTGGAGTGGAGGGATGTTTCGGGGGCGGGGGGTGGATCGTGCAGCAACATCAAATAACTAACAACTTCCCAATTTGCATTTTTTGGAGAATGGTGCGGCATCTCTGCTTAATGCACTTGCCTGTTCATCCTAAAGGGGTTGCCAAGTTAAAGGAGGCATATGATTCAAGGCATTTACTGCAGGATGTATCTGAGATAGGAACCTCGTGTGAATACAAGATAGACGACAGCGATAACCAGAATGGTTTATAGACAGACGCTCTATGAATAATCTTTTATTCCCCCTGTAGTTATCTCCCCGCATGTGAAAAACAAATTCAAAACTCTGAAAGCAACGCATAACCTCGGAACAGCTCGAGTTTACTCGTTTGTATGGTAATAAAATAGTCAGATCAACACACCAAATAATTTATCAAAAGGCTGCATGTGTGGCAAAACCAGGTTAACTGCTCACTTGGTCGTCTGGTAATAGGCCAGAAAGCGTTATCACTTTTCTCCTTGTTGACAAGGACCTTCTCTGGGCAGTATTTTGACATTTAGGTAAAATTGAATCTGGATAAGATGTGTAAGTATACATAAGGACATGAAAATCCACCAGATATCTAAAATAAAATCATTCTTAGATCACCTTTATGGACAGATATCAGCGGTTTCTGTTTTGTCTCATGCATATCATACTGATTACTAGTTTGTAGCAAGTGGCTGAGGCCCATTGGCACTTGCCCCAAAATCTATTTCAAGTGGTAAGATAGCAAAGTGAGACCGGAAACAGAGCTCTAAGGTCTATAACGTTCCATAAAGTTATCTATTACTTTATAAAAACTTCAAGTGAACCCGAAGACTGTCCCGTTGTTGCTGCCAAGCGCAAAATCTCCTCCTGTCACTGTCAGGAGATTTAGGCTCTCTTACGTTGGCATTCCTCAGGAAAATTCCCAAACTTTTTCCTCTTGTCTCTCTGACAGAATCGCGCTCTTTAGGAGGCGCTTGAAAAAAAGAAGAGGAGAAAAAGGCAAAGGAGGAAGAAAGATGGAGGCTCTATAATCTTTGGCTCCCACAACAAACAATTAGCCCCCTTCTCTCTTTTAGAGGTGGGCAGAGGGGGGGGGGGGGGGGGGGGGGGGGAGGGGGCAAAAGAGAAAGCAGAGGAGACAGAGAGGGAGAAGCAGCGAGAGCGCTGCTCTTTTATGGCTCTTGTCATATGGATGAAGGCGCAGCGCGTCCATGAGAGCGCATGCTCACCTTCAACAACAGGGCGTCCACTGGGCCTCACGGCCTTTTCAGCCCGGAGAGACGAGCTCCTCAGGGGGCCATTAGAGCATGAATAGGGGCCTGACAGCCTTGTGCAGCTCTGCAGGGCATCCATAAACGCTGACATATTGACTCCCCATGCCTCTGCGCTGCCTGAGTGTGAAAGCGTGAAGGGCTTGAAGGGTGGGATTCTTTTTCTTTAATATACTGCTGACTAAAACTTGGATATTAGCTACAATATAAATGTTTGCTTATGACTTTAAGACATTCTGTTTCCACAACAGGAAAGTCTTATAACAGATAATTTCTTCTTTAGTAACCCTTTTAATGGGTAATTATTTGGGGAAAATGTGCTTTAAACACTGTGAGTAGTAAGTTTTCCTTATTCACACATCCAAATGCATTTGCTTATTTTCAAAATTTTCATTATTTTTCCTCCTGTGTCACTTTTAAGGAACAAAGTCAGATTACAGAGCCACGTGGACCCTTAAAGACTTTAAGCAGACAAAATGTGAACCCGGGCTCCTGCCACCTCTCCCTAGCCCACTAAAACTGAGCTTTGCACCAGATTTTATTTTCTGTCGAGCAGAATGTCACCGCCTGATCTCAAGTCTTTACTAATTGAGGTCACAGCAAAAGTAATGAAATTAAACGAGAGCACAAGAACATAAAAAAAGAGGAGCCCATGGGGGTCTCAGCCAAATGGCACTAGAGCCAGAGCCCCGTTCCCCCAGCAAAAAGCTCGAAAAAAAAAACAAAAACCTACGCACGAAATCAAACAGTTACGTCTCAGGGCTATGAGCCAAGGTCTCCTGGAGGAACAAATCATTTTCTCAACAAAGCCAAAGAGAGATTACTGGGCACAGTATAGGAATGCACAGCGGACATTTTTATGCGCCCAAGGGAAGTTTCCTAATTTTCTGGTCAAGGATGGGGAGCAAATATTGCGGAAAAGTTTGTGTGGCACAGAGGACATCAGGAAGGAAAGAAGAGTTGGTGAAAGAGAGGAAGATGGAAACTTTAACAAAAGCTCAAAGAATATTTCAAAAAGAAAATAAAAGTTGTTAAATTGCCACAGGAACATCTACATTTCTTTATAATGCCTGTCTGGCTGCTGATGTAGAATTGAAATATTATTTTAGAGTGAAAACTAATAAAAAGCTGTTTGATCCAAAAACCTTGGAGAATATATTATTAAAAAGGCAGTCGTGCTGTTCTCCACTAACATTTAGCAGGCTGCAAATAAACAAACCGTTACCAAAGAGCTCCTTTATATACAAGAACTTAATGAATATTTCCTGTAGAGAGCTTATTCTCTGGCCACAGTAAAGCATTACAGTGCTTGGCATTAATTTCCGAGAGCCCGCCATATTGAGGGGTTGTAATGTGCACAGTAGAAAAGCTTTTTATACTGAGACTACATATTCCCCAAGGAGAGAATGACTGATGATGCAGAAATAAGCCCATTAGTTGAAAATAGGGGACAACATTTGAAGTTGTTATTTTGACGGCTAGGACAGGAGCTCCACCCCACTGTTTGGACAACTGCTTTCACAGTTTAACTTAGTAGGGAAAAAAAAAACACATTTCTGATTTGCAACACTTAGGGAACATGCTTATTGTCTTTGTGGTTATGAAAAAAACATGCACAATTAAAACAAATGAATATTTCAGTGGCGAAGCACATCAAGAGCATAAAATGTGAAATGTTCTGGCCCTAAGTAGCATAGGCTAATGGCGATTTTTAAACTAGCAGACCATGGTCAATGCTTCTCATTCATCACTGAGGGAGAGCGCGGGTGCACTGTGCTAAACATAATTACTGTTGCACATTATGTGGGCTATTCCTGCATTGTAATAAAATTAGCCAGAAATGCTTTTTGTCTTTTCTAATGCAGCTCCATGGTAACCAGTGGATGGCCATAATGCGAAACACTGTCCCCGATCCGTGCCAGCTGTCAGAGTTTGACAACCTTAGCTGGCAAGGTGAATTGGAGGAAACTAGATTTCTTTCAATAAATTATGTGGCTCCGACCTGCTCATCCAGTGCACAATTTTACATGGACATAATAAAGTCCGAGATGTCCTGATGTACTGAACACTCATGTTTGCGATCCTTCATTGTTTAGCACAATGACAATGGCTTAATCACCCAGACAAAGATCTATTTCTGCCAAAGGTCCTGCTTATTATTGCACCGTTCATCTTAAAATTTCTACTTCAGACAGGCAGAAAATTCAAGCGGACAACAGAGTTTTTTGTTCTGGGTTCCTCACAGAAAAGTGGCCTAACATAAAATTCAAATGCTGCGACAACATGATTTTTTTTTAAGCTTTTTAAATTATATTCAATCCTTATAATAAATATTTCTAAAACACAATGGGCAAAATAAAGGTAAAGCTATAAAAATGTCACTATAATTGTAGTGTGTGTCTAACACGTGTAAAAACGCCGCAGAAAACGGCTTTCTCAGGCTTGAAAAGCTAACACAAAGGAAACGGCAACAGTTTCGTTTTTAAAATGGCTCAAACTCTAAGCGAAGCATTTCATCTGCTGACTGATATTTCCTGCGTAAGTATAATGCACAATTACCGGTGAAACTTCCACGATTTCAAAGGCCTTTGTCATTTAGCGACATTATCTGTGAGCCAGTTACAACATTTATGTTGTCTGGTAGATAACTTATTAAGCAAACTGACTACAATTTATGAAATTACATGGTTAATTATGTAGTGCCTAGAGCTGGAATGACAATAAACTATCTGTCTCCTTTGGCAGTCACCCTGCCAAGACAAAACAAAAACACATTTTTTTTTTACCTGCAGGAGAAATTTACAATAACATCAGTGTTTGTTTGTGACGTTTGGAGCTTTTTTTTGTCCTGTAAGTGGCGTGATGTCCAGATGCCATTAACGCTCACGGTGACTTTACTGTTCACTACCCTTGTTTATGGTACTGAAATGACACCAGCTACTCCAGCGATGTGTAGAAAAAACAACTGCACCAACCAGTGTTTTTATTCTTTTTCTTTCTTTTTCTTCTTCTTCTGGAGGCCAGGTGGAAAGACACCAACAGCACATCTCAAAGCAATTAAATGAGATTTCTCTCCCATAACAAATACAATAGGTTTTCCCATTAAAACCTTTGAAACGAATCTCCCCTGCTGAGAACACTTGTCTCTCCTTGTGGCATGGCTACGAATCAGCACTGAAAGATAAATAAATAGCCTTTATAAAAAAAACATTGGCCTTCTTGTCAGGACACATACCCACTCAACACTAGCAGCAGTCCACATGTCAACTCATTCCCTTCCCATTTCCTCTGCTCTCCTCGCAAAGACACTCCTGTCTAATGAAGTAGAGGGACTGCAATCCCACAGGGCTAAACACAGCTCTGTCATCCCTGAGTGTTGTTTCCCCTCTGGACAGCCCAGTCATTGTCCACTATGGAAGGTAATACTCACCATTCAGGATTCATTACAACACCAAATCTCTGAATGAGCTGCCCACTGCAAACACACAACTGCCCGCGAGAAGAAATAGGCCTCCTAGGGACCCCCTGCCAAACTTAATTGGATTGCCAATATGGCCCACAGACGTTTGAGAAGTCGAGAAAAACAATGGAGCAGAAAATAAATACTCCAAAGCCACAAAGATGACTCCACTTGGTAAACTAACACAGTATTGATCTTCTTCTTCTTCTTTTTTTTGTTTGTTTAGAAAAGCCTCATCCCTGCTAATAGCTGTCTGAGAGTGTAATCTCCCCCTTGTCCTCCCCCTCCTCTCCTCCCCTCCACATTCCCTATTATGTGGCTCCTTTCAGAGAGCCCCAAATAGTTTAGGTTCAGTGTTGCACTGGGGTATGGGGCATGGGACTGGGGACCAATTGTTTGCTAATGTTGACACCTGCCAGAGCAGGCTTGGTCTATTTGGGGCCCGCCAAGCTGTAAACTGGATGCTCCCCCTCTTTAGCGAGATTAAGTGTGGGTTGCTGGGGTCACAAATCACTGGACTCCCTCTGATGTTGTGAGGCACAGAGCCAGAGACTAAGAGGGCTAAAAGAGAAAGCTGAGGAGGGAGGGACAGAGGAGGGAAGAAGGATAAAGAGTGACAGTCTATTGTTTACTGAAAAGGAAGGGAATAATGTATCTTCTTGAGTGTGCGTAACCACTGTGCCCCATTCAAAAAAAAAATATATCAACGGTGAATCCACGTCAGCCTGCTAAGGCACTGAACAGATTTCTGCCTTGTGTTTTTGTGCCCCTTTTTTTGCGGTGCATTGTTGGTCAGAAGCTTTTTGTCTGAAATTGTCTCAGTTTATGCATTTTCTGCCCAAAAAATACAGCATTAGTACTAAAAGAAAAAACGTACTGTTTGAACATAAATACAGATGATATGCTTTGTAATATACTTTTGTTTCTATTGCAATTGGATTCAGGGAATCTAAGAATATGTTAATAGGTATTTCCATATATATATATATATATATATATATATATATATATATATATATATATATATATATATATATATATATATATATGTGTGTGTGTGTGTGTGTGTGTGTGTGTGTGTGTGTGTGTTCTTAAAAAAACAACAACCCCCACACACATATTATACAAAGACACAGAGAAAACCATTGGCTATGACAGACAGTGCCCAGCTCCTCCTCCTCCTCCCTTCCTTTGCAGATGTACATTAATGCAAAAAAAAGGCAGAGATCTGAGCTGCAGCAGAAGCACCCTGTCTCCCTTTAAAACTGCTGCTGTCCAGCCTGATCGTGTCAGTTTGAAGGCCCCTATTCAAAAGTATTCATGCATCTGCCTTTGAGGCACAATAGCAGCTAGTTTATAAACTGTCTGCCCAGGCACCCAAAGGCTTTAGTTCTTATTGTTTTCACCCCCTTAATAAACTTTTTGGAGGAGTTCATCAACTTGGCTGAATAGCCTATGCAGCAAGTCTCAAGACAGAAAATAACAGACGGGCCTTTTCTCCTCCCTCTTCTTTCTCTCTTCCTTTTCTAGTGGCTGTTCATTTAACAATGGTGAGAGTAGGCTGTCAGACATCACAGAGCTTTTAACCAATACAAGAAAAAAAAGATTTTTTTTAAAAAAAGAAAGAAAATGCAGTCTCTTAGAATGGAGATGGAAGACAATTGCATTTTTCCATTCCAGTCAGCTCCAACAACACAATAAGATAAAATGTTATATGTAAAGAGTATATGTGTGTGCGCTCTTGAAAGAGCAAAAATTGTGCTACTTTTTTTTTTTTAAAGAAATGAGAAACTCCGCTTTAAGCTTTAAATGCACGTCCGTGTTTCTACAAACAGCGCATATAACTCCATCAAAAAAATATTAATTAACTTTCAGTATCTCTAAATTTGCCTGACACCTGTTAGACAGCCAGCACAGAAATTATGGGATGCAATAAAATGTAATTTTGGGTGTAAGCCATTAATCCACTGTTATACCTTTAAACTCTGTCGAAAAAAAATTAGCCAAACTTAAAAGTCTTTAATAGATGTCTGCTCTAATTAATTTCATACCTAATTAAAACAAGGCTAGAGTCCATGCACGCTGGCCTGTTTAGCCCGCTGGATGGCCATAATTGAAGTAATAGCGGAAAAAAGGGGGTGCTGCTTAGAAATAAAAGCCCGCAGCGGTCCAATTCAGCAACATCCCCATCCAACCACGCTGCCCACCCCTCCTCCCCCTCCCACCATCTGACCCAAAAAGGCCTTATTGGCTGCCCCGGACCAACCACCTACTGTTTCCCACCGATGCTCTCGGTGCGTTTTAACACCCTAATTAGATGTGACAAGTTCAACGAGCTGGTTTCAGAGGAGGAAAAGCTGGTCAGGTTATGATTTCCGAGTCAGACTCACAGGGGACTCTGCGGACAGCTGATTCCTGTCAGCCTCATTCATCTTCTTCCAGCCAATTAAACATTAATGCTAACAAAGCGCTGGCAATTTGGAGAATACGTCAAGCCCCTAAAGTGGAAATGTAAATGTTTTTGAGGCGATGTCAGGCGGGCTGCTGCTGACAGCAACGATACTTTCAATGTAGTAGTAATAATAATAATAATAATAATAATAATAACAATAATAATAAGTCGGTGAAATTTGTCACATTCTAAACGGGTAATTTTTAAAAAGTGCGCTTTTTGCAGTTGCTTCCGTGAAAATACCACAATGTAACCCTAAAGCGCCTCAAATGTCATGAAATCCATCACTCCTGCATTATTATTATATAAAGTTCGGGCAAATTGACATTTTAAAACGACGACAGTTGTTTAAAACCGGCTCTAAACCTGCATCCGTTCGAGCTAAGAAAAATTATTAAACCACAATCAAAAAAGGAAGTCAAGTGCATCAAAAAGAAACCCCGGAGCTGTACGAAAGAATGGAAATTCTTCCTCGGAGTTTTTAAACACCTCCACCTGTTGACGTGACCGTGTGATGCACGTGGTAGAGAGACAGAGAGAAGGGGGGGGGGGGGGGGGGGGGGAGGAAATGAGGACAAGAGAGAGGAAGAGAAAGAAGGCAAACTTGAGCAAAAAGAGATGATGAAAAATTGAGACTCTATTTATTTTGGACCAGAGCCCCGCGGGCACTGCGCAGGTTCTCGGAGCCCCATAGTGAAAATTGGCGGAATAAAACACAGACAGAAATGAGAGACGCGCTGAAGCACCCTACTGTTGTGACAGGATACCTGGAGGGCAACGCTTCCTCTTTAATTTGTCTCGTATGGCTCGAGACCCCCAACCAGACATTCAATCCTCAGAGTCAGCGTAAGCCTACTGAATTTAATTCTCGATGGTGAAATTATATGCTATAATTAAATATCATATCATTTAAAAAAATGCTCTGTGGCATAGAGGCATCTTATCGAATTGGTCTTCCTCGGCTTCCTCGTTGTTATCACATTAATAGTAACAACATCTAAAATGGGCCTATCAGCATTTGCGGGGGAAATTGCGGGCTAAACAAAGGGCACCTATGGGCTTACAGCTTATATTCTGATATTTTCGAGCAGGAAATGTTAACCTTGAAATGCTGCTATCTGCGCCTAACAATGTGTGATCATAACCCCATAAATGAGGGGAGAAATTGAATCCTTTTAAGTTATTAAGCAGGAAAGGATTATAAACTCGTCTTTATAAATGAGCTAGAAATCCCCATGTCTTCCTCTGTACACTTTTAAATTTCCCACAAGAAGCTGGAGAGGAAAGATTGCCCCTTTTCAAGAGCCCCACAAGAGATGGAAAAACCATTTTTGTACCCAGATAGGAAGTCGTCCCACATGGTAAGCGCCACTTTAATTAATAGACAGCCTTGAGAGGTATCACTGTCAGCTTGGATAATGGTGACAGAGCTAGTGTTTGTGCTTCCATGAATATTTCTCATGTGATCAAAGTCAAATGTCAGCAGAGAATGAATTTAAGCCTACTCGATTTTTTTTTCTTATTTGCAGCCTAATGCTTTGGACACTTAAAGCTCCTGACACCGAAATGTCTCGCCGGTTTGGTAGGCCTACAAGCTTAAACTGAACTCCCCTAAAAAAAAAAAAATGATGCAGCGCTCAAATATCCGCTCATACGCAGCGCAGTTTGCTGTTATTATGTTGCACGGTTTGCTCACGTTACCTCGCTGGAACCAATAGACCAATTTGTAACAGTGTTTGTAGCGCTTGTCATCAAGTCTCGCGATATGTCATTAAATAACAAATTACACCATAATCTTTGAAGGAAAAAAGGCTGATTTTTTTTAAAGAAGGGAGGGGTGGGGAGTGCATTGAAATAGTGACGGAAATGCGGAAATGTTTCTCTTTTTTTGTACGCTGTTAATTTTAATTTCTAAATCTACAATTTTAGCACATTGCTGATACCGAAATGGAAATTTGTCACACTAATGACAAAATGACGGCGAGACGTCGTTAACAATAATGGATTTACATCATGACCAAGCTATGGGCTAAATGTGCTCATCGTTCATCTATCTAAGGTGTCGATATTATTATTATTATTATTATTATTATTATTATTATTATTATAGTTTATAAACAGTCACTGAAACCTGTTAACCTACCACTATTTGGACTACTGCAGTCTCGAAAGAAAGGTTAGAAAGGTACTTATGTGTATTTTTTAATTTTCTTTTTGTGTAAAAAACAAACAAAACAACAACAACAACAACAAAAAACCCAGAGGTGTCCGGGTGTCCGGACATCTTAAAAACAATTCACAATGTATATTTTCTAAAGAAATGTTAAAATTACCAAATAAAACTTATACAAATAAAACTTAATTATTGTCAAAATAATTACTCTTTATGATATTTGCTTTCTTACCTTTTCTTTTATTAAGCTAAAAATGGAAAAATGAAATTGAAATATCATTACTTTTATTTTTGTACTGGAAATAAAAATAAAAATAATAAGAATAATAATGATGATGATGATGATGATGATGATGATGATACTACTACTACTACTAATAATAATAATATCGACGATGTCATGTCTTTCAGCTCCTGCCCCCTTTATAAGAGATGTAGGCCTACCGATGTAAATTCCAGTGAAATGTGGCTTGAGTGGCTGCGGGGACAGGGGAGGTTAATCCGAGTTTAATGCAGTGAAGCACAGCGCAGGGTCTGGGCTATGATGGGTATGTTATCTCTCCCCAACATTTGGGTCTCCCTCAATTTCCACCCAGCCAAATAGCTGCGAGAAAGTGCAGATGGAGTCACTCTCAATGCCTGAGGAAAAAACGTTATTAATAGCTAAATAACTTCCCCATACTTTCACTGAATCTCTCTCACACACTGTTCCAGATGGATTTGTTTGAAGTGGTCTCTCGCTTCATTCCCCTGTCCTTCTCATTCAGCACGGCTTTAGACCCGAAATATAGCTACATTATATTACCATACACTTAGAGACTGGGTGTGCGTGCACGAGGGCGCGCTTCCCTGTGCGCGCGCGCACACACGTGCGTTTGTGATGTGGAAAGCGCAGAGAGGGCAGCTTTTCACATTTTCATCACCATGCAGGCAGAAACTATTTTTCCCCTTGTTGTTTGTTTGTTTCTGTAGCAGATCACATGCAGGGTACCTGGCATTGAGGGGTAAACCTGAAGAAAACATGTTTCCGTCGTAATTAATGAAACATGCCGACTTATAACTGAAGCTGAAAAGGAAAAGAGACAATACGATCCACATACTTTTGAAGGAATGCAGTATGCGACTTACATTCACTGGATTCCAAATTGTATTTCACTGAATATGGATCTATAGTAACAGTTAGAGCCTCCTCTTTCCCAGTCCCACCTGGCTGTTTGGGCTGGTCTGGCTTCCTCACACCTCTCCTCTGCTCTGTCACTTTCCCTCCCCACTGCCTTGAAATAATCCCTTCTGACATCTGTTTAATTACACCGAGGACCTCAGGTAATCCTGCGATTTGCTGAAATGTCCATCGCGTGTCTGCAGCGCATCTAACGGTCAGTTTGGATGCATCAGTGTGGCAGATTGACGCCAGGCAGCTGATTCGCCTTCTGATTCTCACCGGGGTGGCGCAAAACATAACGATACCCACGTTTGCGCACAGCGGTCTTTAAGCACCTTCTTGCGCGCAATTAAAACCCTGGGACTGATTTTAATAGCCGTGCGTGACAACTGAAGTGCGCACCTTGGACTGGAAATTTGTTTCTGCACAAATTGTGGGATGGACCAGGATCACCACTCCAAACAGTTATCAACGACAAAAGGCCCTAAAAGCGAGACTTTTCCGGCGGTTATGCGCTGAGGTTTGATTGGTTTATTTTCAACTACAACCTTATGAAAACAAACAAACAGCTGTCTTCATGCAGCAAATAAAATCTACATTATTGTCATGTGGTTAGGACTTTAAATACACGTTTAATAAAGCTAGATTAAAGCTGGGATAAATCCGTGATGTAACCTCTGAGAAAATCAAATGCGCAGACCTAATAAACAAATAGATAAATAAATAAAGTCTTAAAATCTGGATAAGTAAACGAATAAAAAAAAAAATCTCATGAATTTTGTGCCCAGGGCGAGCCACTGTGAGCTCCGCTCTGAGATGAAAGTGAAAAGAAATAAAAGGCTCTATTTAATCTGCTTTAAAACCCCTCTCCACATAAGGGCTGTGCTTCAAACTCGGAGAGTGAGGGGCTGATTGGGGATAAATACATTTCTTACCATGCCTGCGAGCTATTACACCCGGCACGAACACAGCCACCTATTCAGCAACCATCGTTTCCAGTGCTTACTCTAATAAGTATTAACATTATTAAATGCCATCCGGTTGCTGGTAGTCTAAACTGCATTACGCAGAGGGTGCGTCTCTTTTTATAGCAACGTAAATCAACCCCAATTTAAAACACGAGCAGCGGTAAGGAGAAAAAATAGAAGCAGGAGAATTATGTCTATATTGTGCACCATCAAAAAAAAGAAAAAAGAAAAAAGTAAATAGTCAATAATTACGCGAGGATTTTGCAGGTAAGAACTTCAAAATGCAAAACGTGTGCATCAGTTGTGCGCATTTTTTTTTTTTATCGTTGTAATGATAATAAAAATTATTACTATGGTCATTTTGAGACTGCACGTTTTGCGGCTCATCTATATGAACATTGGACATTTTTGCAAGAAAAAGGTTGTTTTTTTCCCTAACATTAGCGCGTGGTGTGAAAGAAAAAGAGACCGTTTTCACGCTATCACTTGATTCTTCTCCAACGGACCATTATATAAAATTACAAAACTATCTACCAGCGGGGCGTACTGAATAATTCATCTCCTTTTATGTCTCTTCTTGCCCTTTGTCCAAAGTTTTCGCTCTCTCTCCCTCTCTCTTTTTTTAAACCAGGTTTTTGAATAAGAATGGACGGACCCATACTCTCCTTTTCGCTGCCCTGCTTTCCAGGATTTGCTTTTGTACATCGGACCCTTCACTTTATAAACCGCATCAATAGAGGGGAGGGCTTTTTTTGCTCGTAAAGTTCATCTTCAAGTTTGAAAAATTCTTCTTGGCCGTCCCTTTTTTTCTTTTTCTTTTGTGATAAAAAAAAATCTATTTAAACCCTTTCAGACGTTTGATTCAGACACTGTGCATTTCTCCCGCTTTCATAGCCAAGCGTAAAGAAATAATAGCAAAAAATAAAATATGATAAAATCAGAAGATCATGTTAAAAAAATACCTGAAATTAAAAGAAATTTCCCCATGATTCCATGGTCTAACAATTTCATAATTAATATACATAAAACAAGCTACAAAAACGAACGTATCCTATATAACAGGATATACCCAAAATCCTTCGAAGTGCCTCATAAATACGGAAGGCGCTGACAGCAAATACCTGCATCGCTTTATTTCCCCTCCTAGCAGCATCAGAGCAAATAATAATATGAACACTGATTTCCACTTTAACTGACAAGTGGTGAAATGTCGGTGAACTGACATCGATTGTGAAATGGGTCAACTGTCAGCTGTCGTTTAGAGGTCGTTAAATGAGTGAATGAATGAGGAGGAATTTGCTACACAAATTAATTTTCTGCAGTTAAATACCTTCTGCCAAGGCTCTCATAAATAATTGAGTGAATGAACAACTGCTGGCTCGGAGTTAAAAGCAGGAATAAATTCACTCCGTTTAGCTGCAGCTCGGGTGTGGGACAATTTCCCAAGAGGACGTGAAGTAGGAAGTCTATTTAAAACACTTGCTTCCTGATTACAAGGTTGAAATTTACTCTAAATAATATAAATAATAATAATTTCTTATTTCAGACATATACAAAAGGGCCATATATTTTCTGCTGTTAACTTACATTTATCACCGAGGATGCCATCGATGCTATGCTTTGTTTTCTTTTCTCCATCTTCATCCTTCTTATCACAGTCATCCTCGTCATCTTTTTTGCCAAATCGGGCCCTCAAAACGCGGCTGATGGAGCTCACTAATGGCAACAAAAAGGTAAACGGGTGATTAGCCCTAAAACCCATAAAAGAACCATAGTAATCCTATCATACATTTTTAGAAGGCTATACCACACAAAAATAGCACAGCAAAAAAAATAAAATAAAATAAAATAAAAAAAAGTTTTACATGAAGCAGCAGAAGCGCTAGGAAAATATTTTAAAAGTGTTTTTCTGTATTAAAGGTAAGTAAAATTACACTGTAATACAATGATGGGAATTTACTATGGAGCACTGAAGCCACATTTCAACGGGATGAGTTTTTTTCTGGGTCAAACAGCTGAAGGTGCGCCCTTTATTATCAGTAACTGAAGCTTAAAACGTGGGATTCAAAGTGATGTTCATTCAGAAGTGATGCTGCAGTGTTCGCTGGTAGTAGGGAAAAAAAGTGCAGCTTACCAGATGAAGCCTCACCTGAAGGAACTGTGCTTCTGTCGCACACCCCGTCCTTCAGCAGCTTATCCCGGATCTCCCAGCTGAACATGCCCGGGTTTTCTCTCTTGTACTCTTCGATCCGCTTCTCCACGTCAGGCGTTGCCACCTGCTTTAGGTTTGAAAAGGTGTAAAAAGGAGAGGGGGAAGACAAACGAGGGGAAAAGAAGGAATTTCAGTTTTAACCGAGATGTGAAGATATTTTTGTTTTAGTCCACGAAAGATCAACGAAAAGATAATACGAACGAAATCTAAAACGAAACTCTAAATTATGCTAAATAACTCTAAATTATATTATTAATAATTTTAAAATGTAGGATTATTTTTTAGTCGGGATATAGGCTTATGCAGGCAAAGAAACAGAAAACTGGCTAATCAGTGAGACATTTTTACGTCACCCTATTCACAATTTTATAAAGCTAATAACCAAATATAAGAAAAGAAAAAGGTATGAAATACACCACAAATATATTGTGGTTAATCAGTATTATATAATTATATCATTATAAAAAAATAAATGTTTGCTTCTCAATTTTTTTCTTTTAGCTTTTATTTTGTGTCATTTTAAAATTAATATTTGTATTTATTTTAGATCTTCATGAACCCTATAAAAATGTTGCAGGTGTGTTACCCACCTTGAGAAAATTATTATTATAATATTGCACTTCATCTACAATAACAACACAAACATCAGGTTTGAGTTCACTCAGGTGTCATGCGCTTTTTGCCACTCCACCTCCCCACCCCTCCCCACCCTCTCTCCCATCCTCTTGCTACTGTGACCCATTTCCTGGACCGTGGACCCCCACTCACCCTGGGCTTGCTGCCTCCTATGGCCCCGGGACGGATCGAGCCGGTCTCTTGGTACCGGCAGAGGATCTTGGAGACACAACCGTGAGAAACTCGCAGTTGTCGCGAGATTACGCAAGGTCGGATGCCGTGGTGGGCCATCTCCACTATCTTGTGTCGGATGTGATTTGGCAGGGGCCTCCCGTTGATGAACACTCCGCCAAGCTGGTTCACCCTACCCTGGCCCAGAGGCGTGGATACTGCGCCACAACAATAAACAATAAAAGTCTCAACAAACAACACAAACAACACAAACTACACATCACGTTTCCTGTGGAGCTTTTGCTCTCTTCAGAGTACACCAGGCTAAAATTTTACTATAGTCAAACAGCTGCATATTTGTCATGTTCCTGACTTTTAATGGGACGTAGTTTACACACATTATCATATTATACATTTTCAAGAAAGCATCGTGCCAAATTCGTCCAGCCTCAGTCTGGCTGACAGGATGCTTGCAAGGCCACTTCAGGATCCAATTTCACATTCAAGAGACACTAAAGAGGGTGACACTTCTCACCTTGATTATTCCTAGTCATGCTGTACAAATATTGATGTGATCCTTTGAGCCATCTCTTTGCTGTGTGTATTATTGCCATTTCCAGCAGCCAGATACTTGAACAAATCCCGGAGCTCGAGTAACTTGCGAGCTACGTGGTTTTTGTACATTTCAGTCCAGAGCACTTGAGCACGAACTGGTTGTAAGGGGAAAACTGTTTCCATAAATGCATGCAAATACAAAATGATCTCCTTTTTTGTTTCCTCCCTCCCTTTCCCCCGCCATATGTTCAGACGACTTGAGTGTGCTGGGCATCGCAGTTAAAATAAATAAATAAATTACCAATTAGATTGCTTTGCGTGTGTGTGTTTGTGTGTGTACGTGTGTGTGCAGCCATAAAAGTTAGAGCACTAAAAATGCTAAAAAAAAATACAATAAAGTAGCTTAAATTAAAAAGAAACTCTACATTTAATAGTAAATTTAGAATATTTTTTATTTTAATGGAAGTGAAAAAATAAAACAAAAGAAAAACGGATGCATTTGTCATTATAACAAATAT
This sequence comes from Aulonocara stuartgranti, assembly GCF_965226115.1. Classification (NCBI taxonomy): domain Eukaryota; kingdom Metazoa; phylum Chordata; class Actinopteri; order Cichliformes; family Cichlidae; genus Aulonocara; species Aulonocara stuartgranti. The sequence continues at coordinate 17,414,625 of NC_138943.1, read as the reverse complement.
TTCATCCACCATAAACAACATTAGCAAGAAAGATAATACGTTTGAAAATAGATTCAATATAGAAGAAATATAGTGTCATACAAAACACACACTTCAGAGTGACTCAACGCAGGAACATGAGGCTGGAGTACCGTTGACCATGACTTCGGGTTAACTTTCATCAGCACTGACTGGAGGCTCGTATTTGTCCACCCATCTTTTTCTTCCCAGCATGCCGCCGATAACAAACTGTGCTCTGTGTCACTACCACGGTGGAAGCTGACAGAGCGAACAGCCGACGATCTTTATCAGCTCGAGTTCAGATGTTTTACACGTTTGGTCATTTTTCTTACCTTCCAGGGGGAAGCCGGTTCGGGGGTAGTTCTGGCCTGGCGCAGGGCGCACCATCCGAGGCACTGTTCCTGGTAAAGTAGCCATCATGTAGCTACACAGACAAACACAAAACCGGGGTCTGCTCGAAACTGCTACTCTTAGAAAGTCCAAGCCAAAAAAATAAAAAATAAAATAAGATAAAAAAAAACCCGGAATGTATTAAAAATGCTGAAAACAAGATGCTCTGCTGCTGTCAAATCCCAATCCCAGGCGGAGAAACTGGACTAGCCCTTCTTCCACCGGGGGAAAAAATAAAAGTGATGCTTTCCTCTGCTGCGATAGATATGCCAAAGAGAGAGAGAGAGAGAATAAAGAAAGCATCAAATAAAATCTAAAAAATCTCTACAAAGGAAAGTTTACAAAATGGATGATTTGCACCCAAAGTATCTGCGGTAGATAAAATGCAGTGTTATTCTTTTTCCCTTGGTGTAGTTTGGATTCAGTGTAATGTCTGCTGGCTGGTTGGAAGTAGTTTAAGTGGCCAACTTTCGTGCATGGCGTAGGAGGAGACAGCCGAGCGCTCCCATAGGCTCACTGCCCTTTCTTTTATGGATGAAAGAGAGTGGGTTTAGCCAGGAGCCGGTCGACCAATCAGAACAACACATTCCACTTTTAATCCACTGCTGCCTCTCTCATAAGAGCCCGTACACCCAAACCAGTTCAAAATGTTAATATATCTAAATGTTATTGTAAAGCAATCTTTTCAAAGTGTGGGGCTGCCTTCATCACACCCAGCTGTCTAACCCTGTGGAATATTAATATTTTTTTAAATTACAACTTTCTTTCTTTCTTTCTTTCTTTCTTTCTTTCTTTCTTTCTTTCTTTCCATATATAAAATATATATACATTTTAAAACACACGGAAGGCAAAGATAGAATTTCCCACACAGAAAAATTACGATTGTTACGTGAATAAAATAAATTCAAGCCTTTGAAATATTTACCATGTTATCATAATATTTACCTGTAAACAATCGACTATTATTACATATTACAAATAAAAAATATGGCAAATCACGACAGGAAAAATATCTAAATGAATTTACTAAAATCATGTGTTCGATAGTGGTATCCATATGCAAAAGTTACTCTTCCATTAATGCGCTGGTTTGAATTAAAAAAGAAAAAAAAGTCGGGCCCAAAATAACCGAGTTAAGGACTGAAGGTGTGTTTTCTGAATGGACAAAGTGCGCTACAGCTCAGCGAGGTTTTGAGTGTGAGATGCTTTTGGCTTGTTAACCTTTCAATTAAGTAAATGTGCGCAACATGAACATCTAAAACGCTCCTATATAGCCTTTGTGGTAATTACAACATTTGGATCGACCCGCTATTGACGACAACAGGTTGACTTGACCCGCTGGAGTACGCACAAGCGTAATTGCTCAAAAGGTAATTGTTTAAAAAATAATGCGCTATGACTATTAAAGTGGAATAGAAAGAGCACATATGGCAGGAAAGAAGAGGTGCATGTGTCAACTCTGTGGGCCCACCGTGCATATAAAATTGTGTGACAATTGCCGTGGAAAACACTCCTGGTGGAAGGCAATTTCACAAATAATTTTAGCAACAATTAGGGAGTGTGGAGGGGTGAAATGGCGATTTCACATGCAGATGTGCCGGTGGGAAGGGATCTGGTATCCTGCCGAATAGCTATGACCCTCACTCTCCCGCTTTGGTTTGCTTCACATGGGACAGAAAAGCACAAAGAGACCGCCTCACCCTCCTGGGAAGCTGCAAAGAGCACTGGATTAAGTCAAGCATCAATCATGTGAAATCCAAACAACAGCACATTTCTGTTACGGAAAGCGTGCTCTTTCACAAACATTTCCACCTCTCAGTTTCTCTCTCCGAAGCCACAACAGGTAGGCTTCACTGTGTTTCTGAAATCACACAGACACGCAAATAAAGCTAATAATCCCGCATTCCAAATATCATTGGTTCACCACCACCAAGTCTAGCCTCTGTTATGATAATTATTACAAGCCTGATAATAATTTGCTATGCAACTGTTTATAATTATATATATATATATATATATATATATATATATATATATATATATATATATATATATATATATATATATAACTACACAGGTGTTTTTTCCCCTCCGGGTTATATCCTCACATTTTTTTAATGTCACAATTTGCAGACTCACAGTAACAATTTTCACCCAGTTAAAAGTTGCACTGCCTTATGCATTGATAGCTTGCCAGGTTTATTTGTGCAAAAGGAACACAACAAGCTTGCAAAATAACACACAACTTAAGAGGTGAATAAAAAAGCGAAAGAAGCAGGTTTAATTCTGTATTGCACAAGGAGAGCTGTGAATCATATGAACAGAATCAGAGGTGTTGAAGAAAGATGCTGATGTATATTTATTTATTATATATACACATATATATACATATATATGTTTATGGCAGCTTTGATTTAATTTGACCTCTGGTGATACAGAAACTCTGTCACACTGTGGTAAAGATTTTGAGTATTTTTAATAGTGATTTTCATATTAGTTTAAAATTATTATCAGCTGCCATAAATATGGCGGTAGCATGTCCACTAGTGGGCGACTGCCGCTTCACTACTTCTAACAAATGATTTATGAGCAAAAAAGGGACAAAAGCAATTTTCTGAGAGCGTCATGTTGCTCCAAACAACAATTTTGTAGCCCTAATGCATGCATGCATTATGCATTAAGTGGAGTCTGACTCATGCTTGTCCTTGTCACACCCTAAACTTCATTTAGCCTGGTTGTTTCTGCAGGGTTTAGCACAGCTCATATAAGTAACTCTGTCACTTCAGTTTCCTTTTAGCGGCAGCAGACAGAAAAACACTTCCTCTCTCTCACGATATCGTCTCCAATCTTATCTTGATCGGGACCACTCTTCAAACACTTTCCTACATAGCCTCTCATTATTTGTGTTATGGCAATTACCAAAGTTTCTTTTTTGCTTGTAGGTGAAGACTCCCCCACCCTCCTATCTACACGTATTCTCTCAATACACGGCATTTAGGTTTCACATTGAGGCACACAAAAGAGAAAACACCTTTGATGAGAGGCATCGCCAATTTAGGCTTTATCTGCTCCTGAGCTGAACAAAGTCGATATAAACATTATTGTTATTTAGATTTTAACAGTTCTTTTATCTTCCATTAGGTGAGTGTGGTGAACACAGCAAACGGTGTGCTGAATATATTTAGATTTAGATGATTTTTTGTTTTTTTCAATATCTGCTGCTCATTCTTTTTTTTTCTTTCTTTTTTTTTTTTTTAAATCATGTCTGTTTATAAGGAACAAAAGAAACTCAAGACTCAAAATTTGGAAACTAAATAAGTAACGGTTCATAGATTTAGATCTTACACACAAAACATAACAAAGTTTTAGAAAAGTAATCTGAACTTTTAATAAAAATATATATAAAGTAAAATAAATAAAATATCAGCCACCTATTTAAAAAAAAACATTTGTTGCCATTCATAAATATAAAATCTGGGTTATTATCTCACAATTTCTACTTAGCAATATACTATTTCACAATATTTTCTCAGTACTGAATGATTGTTTTCAGAAGTCTGGTAAATTGATAATAATAACCCGAACCTTTGATGCCTCACAAAAAAATGTTTTAAGTGGCGTAAACAAGCTTCCATACATTCTGTTCTTCTTTTTTTTGAATAACCTTACATCTGCACAAATACTCAGTACATGAACTCACTTTGTTAAATAAACTGCAACCCATAACATACAAAAAGGAAGTTGTTCATTGCATGAATATTGAATATTTTTACTACCACCATGTCTCCAATTCATGGTTTACTTCCACTGTGAGGCTCAAGGCTCTGGGGGTGGGGGGGTGGGGTCTTAATGAAACAGCGTGCTGCTTTGAGAGAGCTACACTTCCACTACTGCCTTGTTAACTTGAAACATTTTCACAGCAGAGTTATCCAAATGTGTAATCACTTCCTTATGGGAATTATTTTATCAGGATAGAGAGAGTATAAAATGCCTTCTAAGGAGGAGACTGGTGAAAAGCTTACGATGTGTTGTAACTGTAATTAAAGAAAGCTGATGTGAGATATTCATCTCATTATGTGTGGCACGGGGGAGGAGCTGTGAACAGGCATGTAGGGTCTGACAAGGTGACATTTGGTTAATAAGGAGAGCAAGGAGGCAGCGATTCTTTAAACTCATTCAGAACAAATTAGCCAACATGTGAACTCAGTCTCATCCTGGCTCGATACAAACCGTGCATAGTGTGTATAAAAAATAAAGAGACATGGTGAAACAGTGAAAGGTAAAAAGTAAGCCAGTGAGTTTGGAAAAACAAATTTGGAAAAGAAAAACAGAAATAAATGTACAATCATGAAATAGCTATAGTGTGCAGAAGCCTTTTGTCTTTTGGAAATAGTCTTTTAAAGAAAAATTAACTCCCATCTTTGGAGGTTAAGAAGATTTTAGTGATAAGAACAAGGGGAAAAAAATCTGTTAAAGCTGAAAAATTTTGCTTCACTTCTCTACAAAATCACTCTTTAGTTGATCTGTCTCTTATCTGGTCCAATAAACAGCCTCCTTTTGGGGCAAGACAAAAAAAGTTGCTATGTGCTGCTTTAGAGCAAAAAGATATCAAACAACATCCTTTCCCTTCCTTGTTCCTCTCCATGCACTCACTCCGCGCTCACACACAATGTGTGGCAGGCTCAGAGGAAAAACAACATGTGTTACGTTGACATCTAAGTCTGGCGCCTGAATTATGAGTCATGGAGAAATCTATAACTCAACTGATGATCAAACACGGCTAAAGGCCACTTAGAGGGGGCAAGTCTCTGTGGATTTACAGAGATCAGAGGACTTGGCAAGTGAGAAACAAAAGACGGTCCACCCTTGGTAAAAATAAGGCAACGCAATCAGATTTGACCAAGTTTTGAAGAACTGAAAGTGCGTGTTGCCGTCTTGTTGCAGCAGAATCAGCTGACTGATTGCTTCTGCGGAAATTAGTGGGGTTTGCAGGTGACATCACACAAACGGGCGGTCTCAGCTGGATGGGTGCAGGTGGGTGCAAGGGTAGAAGCAGCAGGCTGGGGTTTGATCTGTGGCAGAGTGGGTGACATCCTGTCACTGCTCATTATAGTGTGAATTCTGTTTATCTTCTGTAACACCTTCACTTGGCACCAACAGCAAATCTAGTGATGTGACACAGTAGATAGAGGTCTGGAATAGAGAGAAAGGAGTCCAAAACTAGTCTGATGGGTGGAGATAGTGCACAAAGACACACAATATAAAGTGATGAAATAAGAGGAATCTCACAACCAGGAAGCAACTGGAGACAAATAAGCATAAAATACAAGGCACATGATGAAGCTCTGATGATGACTGTTGTCTCCTCAAAGCCTCAGAAAGTTCAACAGTGCTCCTTTATCCCTCTTAGACAATATGTTAGGAGACCTGTTGTCTTCATATCCCGAGGCTCTTATCGCCCCACAGCAGAGCCCACCTGCCCTCTTCTGTTTAACGCAACAGACAACCAATAAAGGAGTCCTCTCTGTTTTACTGTCAAACGAAATCACACTTCCATTTCGAATACACCCGTTTCTTTAACATCTGTTTATGTAAGGATGTTGCGAGAGTTTAATGCGATGCCTGCTACTCTGAGTTTTGCATAAACAAGGTACCATGTCATAGCCAACCACTGATCTCATGTCTTTGATCATTTGCCTCAGACCTGCACAAACGCATTGAGATAATGCAACATTTTAAATGGTGTATAACTTGTCATGGCCGCCTACGATGTCCCTAAGATAAGGCTGCTCTTGGTTTAGTGTCAGTATCCTCGGAGAAGGGCATTTTTACAGTTGCACACTGAAAAATCTCTGCGTTGCTACTGGGTGTTCAATAAACAGGTTACACAAACACCTAAATGTGGAAGATCACAGACGAACAGATTTCCCTGAAGCATGCGTGAACATGTCTGCTACTAAATCAGTCAACTGGCATTTTGGAAGAATTTGTCCTTGATGATATTCGTCACTTGCCTCAAAATCCCTTCAAAGGTTTGACTAGAACACATCCAGAGGGGCTTTTCTATTGATTAGAAAGTTGTTTATTGATCTAATTAAACTAAAATTCACTTTTTCGAGCTGAAACTAAATTAATTTGTGATCTGTCCAGCACATTAAATGTAAGGGAAATCTCATAAGAACTACTGTTTGATCGATCCCAACAGGCGGATGATTAAAAATGTAAAAACAAGAAATGCAGACACTAAAAAGGTGCTACAGCTCTCTTTTCATGTTGTAATAACAACACTGGACAGGAAAAGTACTCTTAAACCTTCAGTGAGTTTGCTGTAAAGGAATACTGTGGGTTGCTGGCATCATTTCATTACAGTGGCCAGTGTTACAATCCATTTTACACGACCAGAAATGCTCTGTGTTGTACTTCTGTGTGTGTGAGTGAGTGTGTGTGTGTGTGGCATGTGATAGGACCAAAAAGCTTGGGTATCACGCTCTGATGTGCATGCCAAATCCACTTGTCCTCTCACACAACCTACCAGTGTGGCTCTGCCGTTTCAGCTCTGCCAACCGAGGTCCGGGGAGAGCAGCAGCACAGGAAGCAGGTCATGACCTGTTATAGCAGAAATCACAATGTGATGTGCTGACTGAATATGTAACATTATCTTCAATCAGCCGTATCCATTTCCAGTGGCTGTTTTATAATGTAAATATAACCGTTGATTAAGTCGTCTTTTTGTATCTTAATAAGCTAAAGCATATCCATTAAAGTAAATGTTCACAGTTTTTACCCTGTTGCCATTGTGCATGCACAATAGGACTCTACAAAAGACAAGTAGCAAAAAATATGTGTGTCTTTCCAAGATATGACCACAGAAATAAAAAAAGGAAGTAAAAATGTTAATTAAAGAAGTACTCTCAGCGATTTAGGGATGTATGCTCCAGATGTGCTTGCTGGATCAGGTCTGTGCTGCAGAATTATTCACTTTCTTTACTGAAATAAAACCATATAATGTAAATGTAAAGATTCTTAACAGATAAAAACTGTTAGGAAAATATATTATGTGATATCAAATTAGTTTGTAGTCATCACTCTTTAATAAATAAAATGTTTTAGTATTATAGCAATTTAAGATGAAGCTAATTATAAATATATAATGCATATCGAGTGTTTAGTCTGTAACAATCCCTCATATGCAGTATATATACATAATCTGATTCTCTACTGCAACTATATTTTTCATAGTAGGTAAAACAAACAATATCCTATGTGCTACTTTTCTACAATCAGCGTTTACTCTGACAGAGCCACTTGGTCTAAATATGATGTTAAGGCCATCAAAAAGCAATTTTCTCACTGGAAACTGAAATTTTTTTTTGTCTATTCATATTTCTTCTACATGGCCACAAGGCCAAAGTTTCTTTTTATTTTGCACAAGACTGCCTATGAGAAATAAGCTTTGAGAAATTGTCTTGGTGAAAGCGGATGTTTACAATGAGCTGATCATGCAGGCATACACTGGATAGTACATGATTATCCTGCGATTTTTCTGTTTGTGAAATGTCTTCAATTCTGTTAAAATAATAATAAATAAATAGGAAATAAAAATGTGTCTCGAAGTCTCAGTCTGTAGCTTATTGATCGAAACTGGTGTTATCAGTGCCCAAATGAGTTAACATATCACCTTATTTTACATGATTTCTTTTTTAGTTCCATCTACCCACTTTCTTTCCACATTATCCAATTAAGGGTCACAGAGGGGATGGAACCTATAGCTACTATAGGGCGAGAGGCGGGGTACATGCTGTACAGGTCACCAGTCAGTCGGTTAGGGAGACAAAATCTTTTACCCTGACTGCATGTTTTTGCAGTCAGGGAAGTGAGAGACAACCCAGTGAGACCACGGGGAAAACATGAAATTTTTTTTAGAAGTTTTTAGACTTTAAATAAGAGAAATAATGCTACATGTCCCTTTTGATTTCAGTTAAAGTGGTATTAAAGTGGTAATAATTCTACTCACGCTGTATCAGTTAAACATTAATTCACCTCTAAAGAAAATTACATAAACATGCAATATGTTAACTGAACTCTGAATCAGCGTTAGTGTCTTCTTATTGCACATTATTTATTTTTTAAAATTACATTTATAAGTATAGTGTCCCGCTGCCATTTTAGGTTGTAACAAGCAACTAGTTAACTTCACAAATTCAGTAGTATAATTACTGACTTTTTAAAAAAAAACTTTTACCTTGTGCTAAACCTCTATACTGAATAAATTAATGTTAGCTTGAATTTCCAACCAAAGTTTTCTCTCCATCTGTACGTCTATGTGAACATAGACTACACACAACTCACTGCACTCATAGTGTCACAGGCTTGTCACAGGTTTGTTGCAGATTTACATAAACGTAAATATAAATGAAACACAACCTGAACAACTGCACCAAGAACTCTCAGTCTGACAAAATACACATCATATTTCAACTTATGTTCATATAGTTTTCTCCTAAAAACTTCAAATCTCACTGACACATCCACCAAGCTTGTTGCAATAGTAACAGACAACTGAACAAAACAGCAAACAACCAGTTGTTGGCTATCATCCCCTTCCTCTTGTTTTCTGCGACCAACTTGTAACAGTCTCCTGAGCTTGATTGGGGATTTAGGGTCGAATCTTAGTGTCTGTTTGCTTAGCTATTTGCCTATGCAGAGAAGTGGATTGCGTAAATTCATTCTAAACGAGCAATGAACAACAACCAATGACAGAGATGCACTTGTGTGACCCAGCACAAAGCGCTGACACTGCTGATATTACACGTAGATGGAATGATGATTGGTTGGTCCCCACAAAGAGTAGGTAGCAATAAAAACTAAGATAAAAGTGACAGACAAAAAGCACCAAAAATGCCTGCAACAGCAAACCAAACAGAATAGCCCGTGTTTGACAACACACACATCCAACATGCACAGGTGGGTCTACAACGCTCTGCGTAGCACCTACAGACAAGTACTACACCATCAGGTGCTTGACTCTCCACATATAAACTCTTTAATTTCAGGATCTTGAAAAGAAAGCGATTGGACTTCTTTAAGTTTCTTGGAAATGTTTCACCTCTCCCCTGAGAAGCATCTTTAGCATTAAAACTGAAAAAGGAAGGAAAAACTCCCTTTTAACAGGAAGAAACCTCCGGCAGAACCCAGAACTAAAAAACAAACTGCAGGACAGAGAGCTGGAGTTTAATAACTGCTAATGATTAAATACAGTAGTGGTGTTTAAACACAGAGAGCAAAAAGAGACGATTGCAGAAGAAAAAGTACATCATGGGAAGTTCCCTGCAGCCTAGGCCTATTGGAGTGTAACTAAGGGATGATTCAGGGTCACTTGATCCAGCCCAAACTATAAGCTTTATCAAAAAGGAAAGATTTAAGCCTAATCTTAAAAGTAAAGAGAGTCTGTCTCCCAAATTCAAACTGGGAACTGGTTCCATAGAAGAGAGGCCTTATAGCTGAAAGCTCTGCCTCCCATTCTACTTTAGAAACCCTATAAACCACAAATAAGCCAGCAGTCTATGGCATTTTATGGCATGGATGTCAGATGGAAACCCATCATAAAGCATAAGAAAGTTATGCAGTGAAAACATATGTTAAAATAACAATAAAAAAAAATCATCCAAAACAGGAAAGAGCCAGAATCTCAAAACGCTCTGGCTACAATTTCTAACATTTACATAACTTAATCTACATAATAGTTTTAAAATGTTGGGCTTGTGTTGGGCCAAATCAAAATGATTGCAATAAAGTCCAAGTCAAAATATGTTTTACACTCTTCTTTGCTTTGCATAAAAAGGAAGCCAGGGCATCATTTTGGAGCGAATGTAATTGTATTAGAAAACATTTAGTGAGAACATTAATGAACGATAAACCCTAGAATTAGGGGTACACCCTATTTTTCACAAGAAACAAGTTGTGCTTTACTTGGAACATTCAACACTTTATTGACTTAGGCAGACAAACACATTCCCCTCAATTTCAAAGAACACAGAACATCTTTTCTTTAATCTGTGGCTGTGACAGTTAACAAATATTAGAAAAAAGAAACAGAAAATGAAAAGGTCTCTTTGTTAGTGAAGATATAAGCAATGCGTCCTTTTTGCATGCAATCACAATTAGTCTCAGCACAACCATCTGAAAGATCCTTCCAGAAAAAAGAGATCACTTGACCCCCCATGTGTGACCAAATCATGTCTTTCCATTAGGTGCTCTCTGCAACCATAGCATCTATCTCCGCTCAAGAAGGACACAGATGCTTAAAAAAGCAGAGGAAATCACAAAGAGCTGACAGTCTAGAAGTCACACGGTGCTTGTGATTCAAAAGGTCCATTATTCTGACTAACCACACTGATGAATCTTATGAATATGAACGTAAAACTGCCGAGTTTAAAATATTATTCTTAACTTAAGTTACATGCACATTTGCTTTAATGCTCATTAGGGTCAGCATAACATGCACACTATTAATTTGCTTTAACACGAGAAGCTGCTGCATCTGTCTCCTTCAAAATACCTCCACCTCAAGATAATACTCCATACTTTAAATTACGACCTATGTCAAACACCAGCTAGAGAACAAAGAGGGAACTAAGTTTCTTTGAATGTCCCTCCAGCACATTAGTAGTCTTAAAAAGAAACCTGACACAAAGTCAGGAAAATAAAGGACCTATGAGGTATCCTAGACGGTAAGATTAGGTCATGCTTACTGATTAAAACACGTCTATCCAGCTATATTTTGTTCTAAAAATATTTTTTCTTCCTATTAACATGCAATATTTGTTTACGTTAGGGATGTGAAGAAAATATGATGAAAATGTTCGTTACAGCTGTTGACTTTACTTCTCAACATTGTTTAACAGGCAAGAAATGAAAAATTGACATCTGCAGTGTCTTTTCACCTCTTATTCTAACATAAAGATCTCTCCTGGCTTATCTTGTCATGCGGTTCATGACCGGTTCTGGACTGGCTCTGTGAGTTTTCTTATGCAAACCCAAATGACATTTAACTGAATAGGGGAGTAAAACTGAAGAACCCCAAGATCAATCAAGATTTACACACCTCTGTTGCTTGTGAAGCTCGCACACAAGAATTTCCCTCGCGTGTACTGTACCAGTGTACCTGCACAGGTGATGTGACAATAAAAGTGATTTGATTTGATTTGAGATTTATTCTTCTCCTTTTATGCACATTTTCAATTTCACATTTTCAGGTTTAACAAAATATACAGGGAAAAAAACACTGCAGTGCTTTGACTATAAATATAGAAAAGACGGCCATCTTTCTAAGATGTATAACATGTCATTGATTGTATCTGACAGTTTCAAGGAGGGACCTGATTGCAACAGAAGGTAGTCTTAGTGTCTTTCAGCAAATAAGTCTACCTTTAAGCAGTTCTGGATTCAGTTGAATACTTAAACAGATTTTGGGAGTACTTGCTTGCAAAGATGTACATGGGAATTCTGATATTTGTCCCTTAAAGTGAAGTCTAAAGCCATTTGTCTTCAGTAGTACACACCCTAACCATCCATATCACATATGGAATGCAACTACTGATACTTAGTTGACTCATTTTACATTCTCACTGGTATATAAGCCTAGGCTTATCTTACTGTTGTGTACACTAGAGAATGTAAAAACAAGGTGTTGCTATAGCAATGATGTCATGATATGACTTTTTCATATCACTAAATCAAACAACCTTAATATTGAAATGATAACATCACACAGTTGCTCCATCATGTGAATCTCCCATTCTGCCACATCCCATAGGTGCTCTATTAGATTGAGATCTGGTGACTGTGGAGGCCATTTGAGTGCAGTAAACTCAATGTCATGTTCAAGAAAACTCACCAGCCATCACTGAATAATTTCTCTTTTTAAGGACAATTCTCTGTAAACCCTAAAGATGGTTTGTGTGGGAAAATCCCAGCAGATCAGTAATTTATGGAATACTCAGACCAGCCCATCTGGCATTAAAAAATGCCATCATGTTCAAAGTCACTTAAATCACCTTTCTTCTAACTCAATTTGAATTTCAGCAGGTTTTTCTGTCATGTGATTGGCTATTTGCATTAACAAGCAATTGAACAAGTGTGTCTATTTCAGTGGTGGGTGAATGTCTATCCGGTCCAGTACTGGAAATTTGTCTTTGAGTGTGAGACATTTAGTGAATAAAGTTGAAATGTAAAAATCACCTAGTACTGTAGTGTTTCAAATAGTCAAAAACATTCTAGTCTGAGGTTATAAATTAAGATTGATTTTTCAAATTTTTCTAGTCATGTAAACAATTATGCCAAAAGATGTATCCTGTTATATTGCATAGAGAGGAAAGCATGCTTTTTTTTTTGCAACTCTAATGTAAATATTGCCTATATATTGCACTTAAAGGCAGGCGCTTTTGTAAAGGACACAACGTGAAAGCTAAGTTTTGAGTACACTAGTAGGGTCTTCCCCATAATCAAATTAAATCCAGACATGTATGGCTTAAACAACTGGAGCAGCCTCTTTCATTTAAAGCAGACTCCTCTTGCTTTCTTCTTAGAAAAATATCTGGTCATCTGAGCGTCTCTAACTGAACTGTCACAGATGATTAGAGGACGAACAACTCGTCTTGGTATCCCAAAGAGCATGGGGTCCTCACGAGAGAGTGAGCCACAACTAGAATCAATGTCACCGTTCAGATAATCATGCATTGCCGATTCACCATGTAAGATGCATTTTGTTTGCTGCCTAACTGTGTAAAGCCTCTATTCATATTCAGATTCTTACACAGAAGGAAAAAAACATGGTCACTCAGTAATGATCCAAATTCCAATGATGTGTGTTGACAAGAAAGGGTTTTAAGTGTTGAAATTATTTCTGTGACAAACCAAAATCACAAAATTTTCAAATCTTTTTAAACTAATATGCTTGAAATCTTGTTATTCTGTCAAATTAAAGAATTAGGGGTTATGATAATTATAAATTAAGTCAGTTATATACGTTTTCAACACAGTATACCATTAAATGCTTTTCATTTTTGGAACTCTGGAGAGCATTGTCTTTATTTACTTGTAAAATATTTTGCAGCATACACAGATGTAATGCTTCATGGATGAATGATTCCTAGTTTTGATTCATTCTTGTACAAGTGATTTTTTGAGAGCAAAATGTGGCATATAAACAATTAAAAAAAAAAGCAAATGAAAAACATATTCTTGAGTAACATCTCTTTTAACCGATTGCGGGCTCTGAGTGATCCAGCAATAGTTGGACATTTGCAGAATTACAAACAAGGGCCCATCTCTTTTTGTGTGTCTTTGGTGACCTCTCCTCACATGTGTGTCACACACACTCACAGAAAAACAAGGCTTACACAACAGGAGTGTGAAATCACCATGTTCCGAGACCAGCAGTGGCGGGGGAGCAGTTGGGCGATGAGTAGCCAGAAAACTTGGGACACGTCAGGCAAAGCAATGACCCCCCCCCCCCCCCCCCCCCCCCCCCCCACCACCAAATTCATGATCACTCTCAGGAACTCTGCCAAACTCATTTGAAACTCAAAGTGCTGCTCATGCAGGATGTGTTAAGTGGAAATTACAGGCAGGATGAGAAGAATTACATGACTCGCAATGATGTTGCACCCAGAGAGTGTTACTTTGAGTGATAGATGATAATATTTACCAACTCATAATCATAAATGAAATGGCTCGTATTGTCAATATTCATTCAGGTTCAATTGGGTATTCATTTAGGTGTATTCACAGTTGATGTAGGCCTATTCATCCCCTGAATAGAATGAATATAATTAATACAGAGCACGAAGCTCTAAAATCTGTGTTTTATTTATTGATAAAATCAGCAAAAGCACTGAGAATTTGAGTACTCTCCCTGAGTACAATTTTGTGGTCATTTTTTGGTTCCATTGAATTACACTTTACATTTGTAGTCCCTGTAATTTAGAATCAGAATCATAATATCTTTATTGTAGAAATTATGTGCCAGTGCTGCGGCATTGAAAAAAAAAATATAGACAAAAATGAATATAACTATAAGGAAGAGAAAAAAGGACATATAAAAAGGGTAAAAAAAAATATACATAAAATAATGAACACACTACCATCTATTGCAATTAACGCGCAAGGTGGTATTTAATATCCTGATGGCTGTGAGAGTAATATTGTACTGTTTGAAAGTTGTAAGATGCAAAATGGACAATGTTTAGAAAATAATTGTTAAAAAATAAATATATATTGGCTTGAATAAGCAATGTGATGTATGTATGTATGATGTTTTATGTCTGATGTCTACTTTTACTGTCATAAGGATTATTACGACTTCTGCCTCTCCCTGAAGTGCCTCGGTCCTAAATGACCTGCATTATAAACATTCGTGGATGTGTAATTACTTACATTGCCGTTCTAGAGGCACTTCACAGGCTGTCTTTTCTCCAGAATGACTCAGGAAATACTGCAGTTTGATACATGAACTCCCCTACTAACTTTAGTTTTCTTGCACAGATTAATAGCTGGTGCGGGCCTTCTGTAGACGGTGGTTCAGCGGACAGCAATGCCACTCCGCCATCTAGCGTCCCGGGGATGAAATTACGCCGCCGTACGTAACTTCCTTTTAAAACATGGCGGCGCCCTAAAGGAAAGTCACACTGTCTCTCCGGGGGAAAACATACGCTTCTTATCGTTTAATACATCATCTGTGCAAGGAGTTAAAAAGCGGCGGCATCTGAAAAGAGTTGTCTTTACGTCCTACACGCGTCCTCTGAGGTAAGTTTTGCTTATTTTTATTTTTCAAACCCATCGCTCTTAAAACGGGAGAGCCTGTGCAAAGTCAGGTTTTCTTCGGATGTGGTTTAATTATATTTTTCAGGATTATTAACAGTCATGTGTTATTTATAAAATATAGCTATTTACACTTTGTTTTAAATGTGACTCTTTGCCTATTGCAGGATATTTCCGCAGACACCATGGTACATTTATGTGAGTATCCAAGTCTTAACAGGCTTCCCCCCCAATTGTTGTGGTCAGTATGAACTCGACCCTATAATTCTCACCATCATACCTTTTTTTTTCTTTTTAGGTATACGGCTTATTAATGCAAATCTCTAATGTGCCAATCACATGGCAGAAACTCTATCCATGTGGGCATATACCCATATGGAAAAGATATATATAAATCTTATAAAGTTTGTATCTGTCTTGTGTGAAACTTGTATGAAAAGCATACAAGAGTGAAAACACACATAAGATCCCTTGAAAAATTATATAAATGAAACTTGTATGTTTTGAATATGTACTAAAACAATATATGAAAGTAATGAGAAAGTGGCCACTTTCATGAGTAAATCATATAAGCCTTATATGATTCACTATATGAAGCAGGCCCTATCTTATGCGAGTCTTTTATAAGTTTTTACTGTTTATTTTCCATATGGGTAGACCTGTTCAAACCGAGCATCAGAATGTGGAAGAATGTGGCATAGGTGTTGGTGCCAGATGGGCTGGTCTGAATATTTTGGGGGGGAGAACATGTAGGAGAACGTGTGTAATGTAAAACACGTTGAACCTTGAAGCAGATGGGCCAGAGCAGCAGCAGATCACACTGATTCCCATTTACTCTTAGCTAAGAACAGGAATCTGAAGCTACACTTCACATGGACTCACCAAAATTGGAAAATAGAAGATCTGGGCTCAGAATTTGTTGTAAACAACATGCAAACATGGATCCATCCTGCCTTGTACCAATGGCTGTTGGTGATGGTGGAATTGTATGGGAGACATTTTCTCAGCTCATTTTCAGGCCCCTTTGTACTAATTAAGCATAATTTAAATGCCAGTGTACCTGAACATTGTTGTTGATCGTGTCCATCCCTTTAAGACCACAGTGTACCCATCTTCTGATTGCTCAGACTCACTTTGGGGCAAAGCTCAGATCCTCTCAAACTAGTTTCTTGAGCATGACAATGAGTTCATTGTTTGGTAAATTTGCGCAATTTGCGTCATAGATTACACTTTTATCAGCTGCAAAAAAGATAAAAAGTAACGAAAGAAAAGTTACACAAAGTCTTAGAAAACTATACAAACTACAACTGCAAAACTGAGTAGTGCAATTAGTGTAACACAATTGCTTAAGTTCAAAATTATTTTGACAGCATACCAGTATGTGCCTTTTTTTTTTTTGTTTTGTAAATATCACGCTTATTGTCAGAGTATATGAGAACATTACACTTTTTAGTTGGCAGCATGCTGTCATGGTGGTTAGCACTGTTGTCTCACAGCAAGAATATCCTAAGTTTCTGTGTCCACGTGTTTGAGTGGGTTCTCTCTGGGTATGCCGACTTCCTCCCACAGTCCAAAGACATGCACTTAGTGGGGTTGATTAAATGCAAGTAAAGTCATGCAAAGGTTATTAATATGAATTATGCTAAGAAACAAAAATCATGGTTTACTGTTCAATTCTTCTTCTTTTTCCTTCAAACAATTAGAAATTATTAGAAACAATTAGAATGATTAAAATTTATGTAAAATGCATAAAGAACTAAATCCTTTCACATGAGAAGCAATACTGGGCTATATTTGCCTCTAAAACAGGTTAATCTTAGTTAGAACATTTAATATAAGTAGAGTTTATGTGCAGGGCAGAAGCAGGGATTGTTTCACGAAAAAGGGGAAAAGCAACGGATTCAACAAAACCTGAATACATAACAAAAATAAAATGCAAGAGAACTTTTCAAATTTGGTCTTCCCATTGCTTCATATTGTTTAAGAAAGTAATTTTGTTTAAAGCAGCAAAGATGTTGACAACAGTGGGTGCTAAGTAAGATTTTAATGTGTTTCTGTATTTGGTAGTTGAATGCCTATAATAGTATAACATATACTTACATATATGGGTATGTAACAATTAAAGAAAGTCATGTTTTCCTGTCTTTGACAATGCTTTTGATGCTTATTTTCTTCTTTAGCATCACTCCTACTAAAGAAGTACCACGGAGGTCACGTTGTGATTCGATTCGCTCTTGCGGGCCACAAACAGGCTAACAGACCATTTTATCGCATTGTGGCAGCTTACAACAAAAGGGCAAGAGATGGTAAATATATTGAGCAGCTGGGTTCCTACGACCCGCTTCCGAACATCTACAACGAGAAACTTGTCAGTTTCAATTTCGACCGAATCAAGTATTGGATTGGATGTGGAGCACACCCTACAAAGCCGGTTGCCAAACTCCTGGGTGTGTATTTGCTGCATAAACGTGTTCTTTTGAAGTCTTCATCATTGGGAAATTTTATTGTCATTCTGTTCCTGAGAACTGGTTTACGCCTGATTTTTTTTTTTGTAGGCATCTACACCTATTAGACAATATTTATTTAGCATTTTATTACTTTTTCTTCACCAGGTTTTGTAATCTTTAATTGCTTTGCACACACTCTAAATTACGACTTTTGTACTGTGATGTGTTTGCTGTGCCCTCAGATGACATTAGCATCAATAGATTGTAAATTCCTACTGAAAACACAAAGTGAAAATTGTCAGTATTTAGATAATACTATCTCTTTTTTATTATCCTTTTTTTAGTCATTATCCTTAAGTTAAAGAAGATGTTAGGATATTTACCTGTCTCCTCTGTATTGTTTGAAATACTTATTGTGAATGTTGTCGTCTTCACCTATCTTTTGTAGGGTTGGCCGGATTTTTCCCTCTTCACCCCATGACAATAACAGAGGCAGAGCGCCGAGGAGCCCAAATGGAGACAGAAACAGAGGAATCTCCGAAAGAGGGACAGAAGCAGGCTGATGTTGAGAGTTAAAGCTGTGGACTTTGCGTGACCATCCAGTTGCCACAATTATTTTGAAAAATAACTCACTAATTTGACTTGCTGTGTGAACTGTTCATGAAAACTCAAAATATGTCATATTGTAGTTTTGGCTCTGTCAGTAGCTTCTTCATGTGATTAATTTTTGATCAGATGCTTCATAAAATTGCATCTTTTTCTTTAATACAGTTATATAATTTTAGACAGCAGCAGTTTGCATATGGTGTTTTATGAGACCTAATTAAAGTATTTCAATATAACTGCGTCTATTTGGGGTTTAGTTGCAGATTGTATTTATTATCCTGTGTCTTAACGAAGGCCTTTATTGCTTATTCACGCTAACAAAGCATTTTTAATGAATATCAGTTTGTTTTGTTTACTTTGAAATGGATTCATAAATATTGAAATCATTCCATCCTTCTTTGGTCAGTGTTCATTCTTCTTTTCTCTTCCTTTGTGTATTTGAATCTGCACACAATCAGTTGTATCAAATAGAAAGTAATTAAAAAAAAAAAAAAAGGTGCGTTTGTTAGTATGATTGCTGCCGGAGTTTAATTGATAATTCTCCACCCCTGTGTTTGCTGACTGTGTCATGACACTTTATGGCTTGGGACACATGTCACGTAAAGCCAGGCTCTGTTTTTGGAACCACTTTGCAGCAGTCCTTTTTCTGTTTTAAATTAAACAGCATAGCAACAGTTTCTCATTCAATATTTACAGATCGAATTCAGATATCAATGGATTTATACGTGCAACACTGACTTGTATTATTACTTGCAGAGCACAGCAAAGCTCACGTTCATCATCTTTTGCGACATAAACACTCCAATTTGTACATATAGTCACTATTCTTTGTTTTTAAAAAAAACCAAAGGACCGCCATTAATGATGTAACCGGACCAAAGTTCATAATAAGCAGTGACTTTTTTTTTTTTTAAACAGCTGCTTATTCTGTGTGTCGCATGCTAAGACTTTAATGTTTTTTTTTTTTTATCTTGGATTGGTCAATACTGCACCACTATGGCATGCGTCAGTCAGGCAGTGATAAGAATACTGATGTGAGTTAGTACCCACTTGACAACGCCCAGGTGACCATTTGAAAATACAGCATAAACAATTCCACAACTGAAGTATTGCGGCTTTTGATATTGCTTGACTTCCTTCAGGACTGTGGAATAAAAGTGACTTGGTTGAGCCGCAGGGCAACCCGTGTAACTTTGAATTATTGTTCTTAATTAAAACAGTTGAAACAAAAAGTGCAGTCTTCCATGACATATCAAACAAAAATATTTCTTGTTGAGTAGTGTTTCAGAAATTATTTTCTAAAAGCAAACAGAGGTGTGGACTAAATGTCTTATGACGTTAAACTCAGAAACTATTGTGTTTAATCTCATCGCAGCTTTTTTATTCTTGCTGCTATTGAGATCCATTTTTAATCATGTGGGATCATGTTTACCTTTCTATTTTTAAAAAGGCTTTATTCCGTCATTTAAACATCTTATCTATAAGTCTCATTTATAACATTTCTAAAGAGTAAAGAGTTAGTCATGCTCACCATCATGTGTTGAGTGTCAAAAGAGAATTAAAGTAACTGTTAAAAACAAGGAATATAAAAGACTAGTTGCCAAATGCATTAAAAAAACGCTAATTTTAATAGCTGTTCTAATACAACAGTGCATTTCTCTTAATAATCACTTCATAACTTAAATTTACATGATGTAAGTACCATTAGTTGATTTCCTGTAAAATCCTTAAGAAAGTTAAAAAAAAGTCACATGATGGATAAACAGCGGGAATATAAACTTGCTATTCTAGAAGACACTAAACATACAGACGTCTAAAGCTTTTAGTGATCGGTGAGTCTATAAAGGTGCTAAATAAATGTGAACACATACAGTATATGCACTGATATAGTGTTACGTAAATAACACATAACTTGAAACAAGTGGGTTTTTAAAGCAAATTTAAAAGAATTTATCTTGTTAAATATTTTTCTGTCCTTTGACAGTACATAGGAACATTCATTTGAAAACAATAAGTGTATAATTAGTGACACTAAACAGTGGTTAGCAGTGTAGCATTGGCTACATCCAATACTGGTTTAAAAAGAAAGAAAGAAAAGAAAATCACATCTATCCAAACCCAGCCTCACCCACCTACACCTTGTTGATCTCACTTGAGTCAGTTTTCTGGACTTTCGAAAGTATCATATACAGGGTGTGAGTTCCAAGGAACTTCATAAATGATTGCAATGCCATACCACAGTACATAAAAAAGTTTGCTTAGGGAGGGGACAATCAGTAACCGCCTAAGCTGACCAGTTGATCACTGATGAGACATACAGTGGATCCGATACTAACAGGTAAGTGTTTATAGGGCTTGCAAGTGCTGACAGGAGCATAGCTATAAAATAACAGACAATTTAGACAGGATATTGTAAGCAGTATACTGCCAGTCTGAAAATTACACAGCATGTAACAACAGTCTGCCTACATGTATTTATGGAGTAAAAGACATTATAGAGCTTGAAATATCTCATATTTTCATGTTTGGAATTATCATCTGAATGCACAGGAAAATGACAAGGTGGACTCAGCTGCAATTCTATGGCCGGAGGAGGGATTTCACCTTTCTTATAGTACTTATTTTGGTGGTCATAGTGCTCATTGCATTATGTGTGTTTTTTGCACAAAACAAAGGTAAGTGTGAGGTTTTTTTTTAAAAAAGATCTATCTATCTATCTATCTATCTATCTATCTATCTATCTATCTATCTATCTATCTATCTATCTATATATATCTATATATATATATATATATATATATATATATATATATACATATATATATATATATATATATATATATATATATATATATATATATATATATATATATATACATATATATATATATATATATATATATATATATATATACTTGTTAGGCATGCTCATGGGAAATACATCTTTGCCACTGAAATGTTGTGACAATTAATTTTAGTAGTGGTAGTTCTTTGGGAATAACTGTAAATATAATTTAAAACACCAGCAAATAGAATGACTGCTTCTTGGTGTGAGCATATATTTTACTCCTTTCACAGCGGTTAAAGCTAATATGAGATAAATGGATTTCTTATTTTTAAAGAAAGAAATACAGCCAAAATATAATTTCTGTGTTTTTTGTGTTTTTCTTTTAATTTCAAGTCATTTGAATGAATATTTTATTAAATACATCTGATGAAGCTATTATTCAAAAAAATCTGTGCCACACTTGCAGATTTACAGATGCATAACTGTAAATCAATCAGACTGGAATGTATGGTTTCATGGGTTAAACTTAAATTTCATATAATAAAGAAAAAGTAGCAAGTGAAACAGACCAGAGAGTGATTGGCATATTCAGTTAAATACTGAAGAAAATGTCTGATAAGAATATAAGCATTTTATGGACATTATGTACCAGAGATAAGTAATTTCTGCACAAATCAGTGTTGGAAGAATAGTTATTCATTTGCAGAGGTGTGGACTCAAGTCACATGACTTGGACTCGAGTCAGACTCGAGTCATTAATTTTATGACTTTAGACTTGACTTGAAAAAATGTTCTAAGACTTGTGACTTGACTTGGACTTTTACACCAATGACTTGGGACTTGAATTGGACTTGAACCGGTTTACTTGAAAAGACTTGATATTTCACCCCAAATATAAAATTTAACACGCATATTATATAGAGATTGAAAATGTGACGTCATTCACGGGTAGAACCGCAAAGGATTCTGGGAACTCGTGGCAAGAAGTACTAGCGCACGCAGGCTTTCAATTAAAATCAGTTACACAGAGATAAAAAGAAACACAAAAAGGTCAAGAAGCCGTTGTATTATTAACTGCAATAGCCGGTCGCATGACAGCCACGGGAAGCCGACGGGTAAAGAGATCGGTTGTTATCGGATTACGACGTTTAAGAGAAATTGTTCGAGCCATGTTTCCGAAGTGACAAACAGGCGACGGATGGCCTGGATTGCAGCCATTCAAAGATCAAATATAACGTCCCAGAACACTCCAGCTCATAGGTTAGTCTGCTCCAAGCATTTCCACAAAGGTCAGTCTGCTGTTGTAGTTAATGCGTCATTTTTCTTAACATAATTGGTGATATAGGTTACAAGCAAGTCTGGCGCTGAACAGAAATTGTCGTGCTATGCTCCTTTGTTTATTGTGCATAAATAGTGAATTGTCCTGACACAATATTGCGTTTCGCTTCTGTTATTATGGTACAGTGACAAAAACATATACTTTTATTCACAGGATAAAACAGGTTTTTTGTATCACTAATTGCCCAGTACGATTACAGCATACAGTATTATTGTCACTGCTACATTTCTGTGATGCGTACCAGAAATTATTTCCACTACTAATTAATTACCGTTGAGCTCAAAGGTCCTATTAATAAACGGTTAAGGAATGTGTATTTATGACGACGATTTGTGAGACTGGTAAACTTATGATACGTACGATGGTCTTTCGTTCTACACGGTGCATTTCAAGGTCCTGTACCCATCCGGCGGTAAACTGTACCTGGGCTTGTTGCAGAGACCGGAAGTTACTAAACTTCATGAGTGTATGCACTCACTCCAAGAACCATATGCTTATAAATATGCATATAAATATGCTACGATGAGATAGCTGACTTCATCTAACTAGCAAATGTTGTCCAGGCTACGTTGGTGATGCAGTTTTTTTTTAAATGTGTATGATATTTTTGTCATGCGATTTTAAAGCCGGTCCTACAACCGCATCCAAGAATAACATGCAGCTTATCTCAGAACTGTTGGTGAAAATTATTCTTGGAGCTAGGTTTAATTGAGCTGCATTCTAAAGAGGTGCAATTTCACAATTTGTGTATATTTTCTAAGTTCACTATTTTGTCATGTGTTGAGAAAAACACAGATTTAAAAATTACATGGTCTAATATTTACATTTAGCATAACTGCAACATGCTTTTTTTCGTTTTTTTTAATGACTCGAAAGGACTTGAAATTCAAAATTTCAGACTTGTGACTTGACTCGGACTTTTACACCAGTGACTTGAGACTCGACTCTGACTTGCCTGACATTACTTGAGACTTGACTTGAGACTTGAGGATAAAGACTTGAGACTTACTTGAGACTTGCAAAACAATGACTTGGTCCCACCTCTGTTCATTTGTACCACAATAAACAGTTGTAATCATGATGGAAAAAACAAATTAAATCATGGAATTCACCAAATGGTTGAACTTCCTTCAAGAAAATTTCAAGCTACTTATTAATAGACCTGCAGAACGTTGGAGTGTATTTCTGTACACATAATTCTTAATATAATGCTTTACCTGCTTTGCACTGTTTTGCGTGAATGGCCTTAAGTCGTTCTACATTACGGCTGACTCAGCCATTGTAAACAGCGGTTTTCCACTGTTTGCGTCTCTTCTGTAGTAGGTTTACTTTATTTTTTATGTTGCTGCATTGCTAGCTGATGATCAGTTGATGGGCAACTACTGTGAGGTTACATATAATTGAGTGTAGCCATGAATTTGCCCCTATTTAAAAATTGTCTAATGGTGGAATGACCTTATCCATCCACTTAACAAAATGAAAGATTGCAATGGGGGAAGCAATTTCAGTGGTCATAGGACAAGAAGCAGGATAGGTTATAGTCTATTGCAGGGTTCACATGTATGAAAAAACAATATCTATATTCTTTAGAATTCTAAATGGTATGTGTTCAAGAATCACATTTTTAACCTCAGAATCTGAAAAGTGCTTCAGAAGTTGTTTCAAATTCACACATTCAGAAACCAATGGTAAAGAAAACAGTTGATATGTCTGATGTGACTCTACCATCAGAACTAACTCGAATTTGAACTTTATGGCTACATTGTTGGGCAGAGGATTAAATTGTCAAGTAAACAATCAAAGGACAACTTTCTCACAGTTTGAACAATGGCTGTCTCAGTTGTCATAAATCTTGACATCCATCCATACATCCATCTTCATCCGCTTTGTCCGGGGCCGGGTCGCGGGGGCAGCAGCCTAAGCAAAGAGGCCCAGACCTCCCTCTCCCCAGCCACCTCCTCCAGCTTATCCGGGGGAATACCAAGGCGTTCCCAGGCCAGCCGAGAGATATAATCTCTCCAGCGTGTCCTGGGTCTGCCCCGGGGCCTCCTCCCGGTGGGACATGCCTGGAACACCTCACCCAGGAGGCGCCCAGGGGGCATCCTTGTCAGATGCCCGAACCACCTCAGCTGGCTCCTTTCGATGTGGAGCAGCAGCTGCTCTACTCTGAGCCCCTCCTGGATGGCCGAACTTCTCACCCTATCTCTAAGGGAGAGGCCAGCCACCCTTCGGAGGAAGCTCATTTCTGCCGCTTGTATCCGCGATCTCGTTCTTTCGGTCACTACCCACAGCTCGTGGCCATAGGTGAGGGTAGGGACGTAGATCGACCGGTAAATTGAGAGCTTCGCTTTTACACTCAGCTCCCTCTTCACCACGACGGACCGGTGCAGCGTCCGCATTACTGCAGCTGCAGCCCCAATCCGTCTGTCGATCTCCGGCTCCCTTCTCCCATCACTCGCGAACAAGACCCCGAGATACTTGAACTCCTCCACTTGTGGCAGGAACTCATCCCCGACCCGGAGTGGGCACTCCACCCTTTTCCGGCTGAGAACCATGGCCTCAGATTTGGAGGTGCTGATCCTCATTCCCGCTGCTTCACACTCGGCTGCGAACCGTTCCAGTGCGAGCTGGAGGCCCTCACCCGATGAAGCCAACAGAACCACATCATCTGCAAAAATCAGAGATGAGATTCTGAGGCCACCAAAGCGAAAGCCCTCCGCCACTTGGCTGCGCCTAGAAATCCTGTCCATAAAAATTATGAACAGAACCGGAGACAAAGGGCAGCCCTGGCGAAGCCCATCACCCACCGGGAACGAGTCCGACTTATTGCCGGCAATGCGAACCAAGCTCTTGCAACGGTTGTATAGGGATCGAATGGCCCGTAGCAATGGGCCAGACACCCCATATTCCCGCAACACCTCCCACAGGACACCCCGAGGGACACGGTCGAATGCCTTCTCCAAGTCCACAAAACACATGTAGACTGGTTGGGCAAACTCCCATGCACCCTCAAGTATCCTGGAGAGGATAAAGAGCTGGTCCAGTGTTCCGCGACCAGGACGAAAACCGCATTGTTCCTCCTGTATCCGAGGTTCGACTAACGGACGAACTCTCCTTTCCAGCACCCTGGCATAGACTTTCCCAGGGAGGCTGAGGAGTGTGATCCCCCTGTAGTTGGAACACACCCTCCGGTCCCCTTTCTTAAAGATGGGGACCACCACCCCGGTCTGCCAGTCCACAGGTACTGCCCCTGATCTCCACGCAACATTGCAGAGGCGTGTCAACCAGGACAGCCCTACAATGTCCAGAGCCTTCAGGAACTCGGGGCGGACCTCATCAACACCAGGGGCTCTGCCACCAAGGAGTTGTTTAACTGCCTCAGTGACCTCGCCCCCGGAAATTGGCGGGTCATTCCCCTCATCCCCAGACTCTGCTTCCTCCTCGGAAGACGTGTCAGTGGGATTAAGGAGGTCCTCGAAGTATTCCTTCCACCGCCTGACAATTTTCTCAGTCGACGTCAGCAGCGCTCCGCCAGCACTATACACAGTGCAGGTAGAGCACCGCTTTCCCCTCCTGAGACGTCTGACGGTTTGCCAGAATCTCTTCGAGGCAGTCCGAAAGTCTTTTTCCATGGCCTCTCCGAACTCCTCCCACACCCGAGTTTTTGCTTCAGCCACTGCCCGAGCCGCATTCCGCTTGGCCTGTCGATACCTGTCGGCTGCCTCCGGAGTCCCACAGGCTAACCAAGCCCGATAGGACTCCTTCTTCAGCCTGGTGGCTCCCTTCACCTCTGGTGTCCACCATTTGGTTCGGGGATTACCACCACGGCAGGCACCCACCACCTTGCGGCCGCAGCTCAATGCAGCAGCTTCGGCAATGGAGACTCTGAACATGGTCCATTCGGACTCAATGTCCCCAGTCTCCCTCGGAATGCTGTCGAAGCTCTGCCGGAGGTGTGCGTTGAAGATCTCGCGGACTGGGGCCTCTGCTAGACGTTCCCAGCACACCCTCACTATGCGTTTAGGTGCACCAGGTCTGTCCAGCGTCCTCCCCCGCCACCTGATCCAACTCACCACCAGGTGGTGATCAGTTGACAGCTCAGCCCCTCTCTTTACCCGAGTGTCCAGAACATATGGTCGCAGGTCTGCTGATACGATTACAAAATCGATCATCGACCTACGGCCTATCTTGACATGAATTTCCAAATGTGATGGGATTTGTTTTAAAGTGCATTGACAAATAGTTTTTTAAACACTGTCTCCTTCAACAGGATATCAAAATAAAGAAGATCAAGACAACAAAACATTGCCACATCCACAAATTCTGGACAACTATAAGGGGAAGAGTCTCTTAAATATTAAGTTTGCAAGGAATAAAAGCATTGTTTCAGAAATTCAACTTAATAGCATAAATGTGAATCAACAAAAATCAAGCTCACTCTCTTCAGTAAGATTCACATTGGAAACCGCTAGTTTTGCTCAAACATCCCCTGAACAAAGTACTCAAACAGCTGTAACAGGCACTAGTACAACAGAGAACAAAGCAACACCTCTTGAGACTTCTGCGACAATCGGATCCGCACACCCTGAATCATCAACAACTTCTATTACAACAATGGCCCAAACAGGGACAACACAGTCTACAGAGTCTGTCCCACCAGTCACCACCAATGAAATTACTCTAACTACAAACATGGACCATTCCACAACAACTTCAGAGACTTCCTCCAGTTCACCTTCCACAGTCACTTCAGAAAGCACTAGTTCTACTCCAACATCCCCAGAACAAAGTACTCAAACAGCTGTAACAGGCACTAGTACAACAGAGAACAAAGCAACAACTCTTGAGACTTCTGAGACAATGACATCAGCACACCCTGAATCACCAACAACTTCTATTACAACAATGACCCAAACAGGAACAACACAGTCTACAGAGTCTGTCCCACCAGTCACCACCAATGAAATTACTCTAACTACCAACATGGACCATTCCACAACAACTTCAGAGACTTCCTCCAGTTCGCCTTCCGCAGTCACTTCAGAAAGCACTAGTTTTACTCCAACATCCCCAGAACAAAGTACTCAAACAGCTGTAACAGGCACTAGTACAACAGAGAACAAAGCAACAACTCTTGAGGCTTCTGCGACAATCGGATCTGCACAACCTGAATCATCAACGACTTCTATTACAACAATGGCCCAAACAGGAACAACACAGTCTACAGAGTCTGTCCCACCAGTCACCACCAATGAGATCACTCTAGCTACCAACATGGACCATTCCACAACAACTTCAGAGACTTCCTCCAGTTCGCCTTCCACAGTCACTTCAGAAAGCACTAGTTTTACTCCAACATACCCAGAACAAAGTACTCAAACAGCTGTAACAGGCACTAGTACAACAGAGAACAAAGCAACAACTCTTGAGACTTCTGAGACAATGACATCCGCACACCCTGAATCACCAACAACTTCTATTACAACAATGACCCAAACAGGAACAACACAGTCTACAGAGTCTGTCCCACCAGTCACCACCAATGAAATTACTCTAACTACCAACATGGACCATTCCACAACAACTTCAGAGACTTCCTCCAGTTCGCCTTCCACAGTCACTTCAGAAAGCACTAGTTTTACTCCAACACACTCAGAACAAAGTACTCAAACAGCTGTAACAGGCACTAGTACAACAGAGAACAAAGCCACAACTCTTGAGACTTCTGTGACAATGACATCCGCACACCCTCAATCACCAACAACTTCTATTACAACAATGGCCCAAACAGGAACAACACAGTCTACAGAGTCTGTCCCACCAGTCACAACCAATGAAATTACTCTAACTACAAACATGGACCATTCCACAACAACTTCAGAGACTTCCTCCAGTTCACCTTCCATAGTCACTTCAGAAAGCACTAGTTTTACTCCAACATCCCCAGAACAAAGTACTCAAACAGCTGTAACAGGCACTAGTACAACAGAGAACAAAGCCACAACTCTTCAGACTTCAGCGACAATGACATCCGCACACCCTGAATCACCAACAACTTCTATTACAACAATGACCCAAACAGGAACAACACAGTCTACAGAGTCTGTCCCACCAGTCACCAACAATGAAATTACTCTAACTACCAACATGGACCATTCCACAACAACTTCAGAGACTTCCTCCAGTTCGCCTTCCACAGTCACTTCAGAAAGCACTAGTTTTACTCCAACACACTCAGAACAAAGTACTCAAACAGCTTTAACAGGCACTAGTACAACAGAGAACAAAGCAACAACTCTTGAGACTTCTGCGACAATGACATCCTCACACCCTGAATCACCAACTACTTCTATTACAGCAATGGCCCAAACAGGAACAACACAGTCTACAGAGTCTGTCACACCAGTCACAACTAATGAAATTACTCTAACTACCAACATGGACCATTCCACAACAACTTCAGAGACTTCCTCCAGTTCGCCTTCCACAGTCACTTCAGAAAGCACTAGTTTTACTCCAACATCCCCAGAACAAAGTACTCAAACAGCTGTAGCAGGCACTAGTACAACAGAGAACAAAGCAACAACTCTTGAGAGTTCTGAGACAATGACATCCGCACACCCTGAATCACCAACAACTTCTATTACAACAATGGCCCAAACAGGAACAACACAGTCTACAGAGTCTGTCCCACCAGTCACCACCAATGAAATTACTCTAACTACCAACATGGACCATTCCACAACAACTTCAGAGACTTCCTCCAGTTCGCCTTCCACAGTCACTTCAGAAAGCACTAGTTTTACTCCAACATCCCCAGAACAAAGTACTCAAACAGCTGTAACAGGCACTGGTACAACAGCGAACAAAGCAACAACTCTTGAGACTTCTGCGACAATGACATCCGCACACCCTGAATCACCAACAACTTCTATTACAACAATGACCCAAACAGGAACAACACAGTCTACAGAGTCTGTCCCACCAGTCACCACCAATGAAATTACTCTAACTACCAACATGGACCATTCCACAACAACTTCAGAGACTTCCTCCAGTTCGCCTTCCACAGTCACTTCAGAAAGCACTAGTTTTACTCCAACACACTCAGAACAAAGTACTCAAACAGCTTTAACAGGCACTGGTACAACAGAGAACAAAGCAACAACTCTTGAGACTTCTGCGACAATGACATCCGCACACCCTCAATCACCAACAACGTCTATTACAACAATGGCCCAAACAGGAACAACACAGTCTACAGAGTCTGTCCCACCAGTCACAACCAATGAAATTACTCTAAATACAAACATGGACCATTCCACAACAACTTCAGAGACTTCCTCCAGTTCGCCTTCCACAGTCACTTCAGAAAGCACTAGTTCTACTCCAACACCCCCAGAACAAAGTTCTCAAACAGCTGTAACAGGCACTGGTACAACAGAGAACAAAGCAACAACTCTTGAGACTTCTGCGACAACGACATCTGCACACCCTGAATCACCAACAACGTCTATTACAACAATGGCCCAAACAGGAACAACACAGTCTACAGAGTCTGTCCCACCAGTCACAACCAATGAAATTACTCTAACTACCAACATGGACCATTCCACAACAACTTCAGAGACTTCCTCCAGTTCGCCTTCCACAGTCACTTCAGAAAGCACTAGTTTTACTCCAACATCCCCAGAACAAAGTACTCAAACAGCTGTAACAGGCACTAGTACAACAGAGAACAAAGCAACAACTCTTGAGACTTCTGAGACAATGACATCCGCACACCCTGAATCACCAACAACTTCTATTACAACAACGGCCCAAACAGGAAAAACACAGTCTACAGAGTCTGTCCCACCAGTCACAACCAATGAAATTACTTTAACTACCAACATGGACCATTCCACAACAACTTCAGAGACTTCCTCCAGTTCGCCTTCCACAGTCACTTCAGAAAGCACTAGTTTTACTCCAACAGCTGTAACAGGCACTAGTACAACAGAGAACAAAGCAACAACTCTTGAGACTTCTGAGATAATGACATCCGCACACCCTGAATCACCAACAACTTCTATTACAACAATGGCCCAAACAGGAACAACACAGTCTACAGAGTCTGTCCCACCAGTCACAACCAATGAAATTACTCTAACTACCAACATGGACCATTCCACAACAACTTCAGAGACTTCCTCCAGTTCGCCTTCCACAGTCACTTCAGAAAGCACTAGTTTTACTCCAACATCCCCAGAACAAAGTACTCAAACAGCTGTAACAGACACCAGTACAACAGAGAACAAAGAAACAACTCTTGAGACTTCAGCGACAATGACATCAGCACACCCTGAATCACCAACAACTTCTATTACAACAACGGCCCAAACAGGAAGAACACAGTCTACAGAGTCTGTCCCACCGTTCACCACCAATGAAATTACTCTAACTACAAACATGGACCATTCCACAACAACTTCAGAGACTTCCTCCAGTTCGCCTTCCACAGTCACTTCAGAAAGCACTAGTTTTACTCCAACATCCCCAGAACAAAGTACTCAAACAGCTGTAACAGGCACTAGTACAACAGAGAACAAAGCAACAACTCTTGAGAGTTCTGAGACAATGACATCCGCACACCCTCAATCACCAACAACTTCTATTACAACAATGGCCCAAACAGGAACAACACAGTCTACAGAGTCTGTCCCACCAGTCACAACCAATGAAATTACTTTAACTACCAACATGGACCATTCCACAACAACTTCAGAGACTTCCTCCAGTTCGCCTTCCACAGTCACTTCAGAAAGCACTAGTTTTACTCCACCATCCCCAGAACAAAGTACTCAAACAGCTGTAACAGGCACTAGTACAACGGAGAACAAAGCAACAACTCTTGAGACTTCTGAGACAATGACATCCGCACACCCTGAATCACCAACAACTTCTATTACAGCAATGGCCCAAACAGGAACAACACAGTCTACAGAGTCTGTCCCACCAGTCACAACCAATGAAATTACTCTAACTACCAACATGGACCATTCCACAACAACTTCAGAGACTTCCTCCAGTTCGCCTTCCACAGTCACTTCAGAAAGCACTAGTTTTACTCCAACATCCCCAGAACAAAGTACTCAAACAGCTGTAACAGGCACTAGTACAACAGAGAACAAAGCAACAACTCTTGAGACTTCTGCGACAATGACATCCGCACACCCTGAATCACCAACAACGTCTATTACAACAATGGCCCAAACAGGAACAACACAGTCTACAGAGTCTGTCCCACCAGTCACAACCAATGAAATTACTCTAACTACCAACATGGACCATTCCACAACAACTTTAGAGACTTCCTCCAGTTCGCCTTCCACAGTCACTTCAGAAAGCACTAGTTTTACTCCAACATCCCCAGAACAAAGTACTCAAACAGCTGTAACAGGCACTGGTACAACAGAGAACAAAGCAACAACTCTTGAGACTTCTGAGACAACGACATCCGCACACCCTGAATCACCAACAACGTCTATTACAACAATGGCCCAAACAGGAACAACACAGTCTACAGAGTCTGTCCCACCAGTCACAACCAATGAAATTACTCTAACTACCAACATGGACCATTCCACAAGAACTTCAGAGACTTCCTCCAGTTCGCCTTCCACAGTCACTTCAGAAAGCACTAGTTTTACTCCAACATCCCCAGAACAAAGTACTCAAACAGCTGTAACAGGCACTAGTACAACAGAGAACAAAGCAACAACTCTTGAGACTTCTGCGACAACGACATCCGCACACCCTGAATCACCAACAACGTCTATTACAACAATGGCCCAAACAGGAACAACACAGTCTACAGAGTCTGTCCCACCAGTCACAACCAATGAAATTACTTTAACTACCAACATGGACCATTCCACAACAACTTCAGAGACTTCCTCCAGTTCGCCTTCCACAGTCACTTCAGAAAGCACTAGTTTTACTCCAACATCCCCAGAACAAAGTACTCAAACAGCTGTAACAGGCACTAGTACAACGGAGAACAAAGCAACAACTCTTGAGACTTCTGAGACAATGACATCCGCACACCCTGAATCACCAACAACTTCTATTACAGCAATGGCCCAAACAGGAACAACACAGTCTACAGAGTCTGTCCCACCAGTCACAACCAATGAAATTACTCTAACTACCAACATGGACCATTCCACAACAACTTCAGAGACTTCCTCCAGTTCGCCTTCCACAGTCACTTCAGAAAGCACTAGTTTTACTCCAACATCCCCAGAACAAAGTACTCAAACAGCTGTAACAGACACCAGTACAACAGAGAACAAAGAAACAACTCTTGAGACTTCAGCGACAATGACATCAGCACACCCTGAATCACCAACAACTTCTATTACAACAATGGCCCAAACAGGAACAACACAGTCTACAGAGTCTGTCCCACCGTTCACCACCAATGAAATTACTCTAACTACAAACATGGACCATTCCACAACAACTTCAGAGACTTCCTCCAGTTCGCCTTCCACAGTCACTTCAGAAAGCACTAGTTTTACTCCAACATCCCCAGAACAAAGTACTCAAACAGCTGTAACAGGCACTAGTACAACAGAGAACAAAGCAACAACTCTTGAGAGTTCTGAGACAATGACATCCGCACACCCTCAA
Source organism: Aulonocara stuartgranti (assembly GCF_965226115.1). Taxonomy (NCBI): domain Eukaryota; kingdom Metazoa; phylum Chordata; class Actinopteri; order Cichliformes; family Cichlidae; genus Aulonocara; species Aulonocara stuartgranti. The sequence continues at coordinate 17,381,558 of NC_138943.1, read as the reverse complement.
TCACCAACAACTTCTATTACAACAATGGCCCAAACAGGAACAACACAGTCTACAGAGTCTGTCCCACCAGTCACAACCAATGAAATTACTTTAACTACCAACATGGACCATTCCACAACAACTTCAGAGACTTCCTCCAGTTCGCCTTCCACAGTCACTTCAGAAAGCACTAGTTTTACTCCAACATCCCCAGAACAAAGTACTCAAACAGCTGTAACAGGCACTAGTACAACGGAGAACAAAGCAACAACTCTTGAGACTTCTGAGACAATGACATCCGCACACCCTGAATCACCAACAACTTCTATTACAGCAATGGCCCAAACAGGAACAACACAGTCTACAGAGTCTGTCCCACCAGTCACAACCAATGAAATTACTCTAACTACCAACATGGACCATTCCACAACAACTTCAGAGACTTCCTCCAGTTCGCCTTCCACAGTCACTTCAGAAAGCACTAGTTTTACTCCAACATCCCCAGAACAAAGTACTCAAACAGCTGTAACAGGCACTAGTACAACAGAGAACAAAGCAACAACTCTTGAGACTTCTGCGACAATGACATCCGCACACCCTGAATCACCAACAACGTCTATTACAACAATGGCCCAAACAGGAACAACACAGTCTACAGAGTCTGTCCCACCAGTCACAACCAATGAAATTACTCTAACTACCAACATGGACCATTCCACAACAACTTTAGAGACTTCCTCCAGTTCGCCTTCCACAGTCACTTCAGAAAGCACTAGTTTTACTCCAACATCCCCAGAACAAAGTACTCAAACAGCTGTAACAGGCACTGGTACAACAGAGAACAAAGCAACAACTCTTGAGACTTCTGAGACAACGACATCCGCACACCCTGAATCACCAACAACGTCTATTACAACAATGGCCCAAACAGGAACAACACAGTCTACAGAGTCTGTCCCACCAGTCACAACCAATGAAATTACTCTAACTACCAACATGGACCATTCCACAAGAACTTCAGAGACTTCCTCCAGTTCGCCTTCCACAGTCACTTCAGAAAGCACTAGTTTTACTCCAACATCCCCAGAACAAAGTACTCAAACAGCTGTAACAGGCACTAGTACAACAGAGAACAAAGCAACAACTCTTGAGACTTCTGCGACAACGACATCCGCACACCCTGAATCACCAACAACGTCTATTACAACAATGGCCCAAACAGGAACAACACAGTCTACAGAGTCTGTCCCACCAGTCACAACCAATGAAATTACTCTAACTACCAACATGGACCATTCCACAACAACTTCAGAGACTTCCTCCAGTTCGCCTTCCACAGTCACTTCAGAAAGCACTAGTTTTACTCCAACATCCACAGAACAAAGTACTCAAACAGCTGTAACAGACACCAGTACAACAGAGAACAAAGAAACAACTCTTGAGACTTCAGCGACAATGACATCAGCACACCCTGAATCACCCACAACTTCTATTACAACAATGGCACAAACAGGAACAACACAGTCTACAGAGTCTGTCCCACCAGTCACAACCAATGAAATTACTCTATCTACCAACATGGACCATTCCACAACGACTTCAGAGACTTCCTCCAGTTCGCCTTCCACAGTCACTTCAGAAAGCACTAGTTTTACTCAAACATCCCCAGAACAAAGTACTCAAACAGCTGTAACAGGCACTGGTACAACAGAGAACAAAACAACAACTCTTGAGACTTCTGCGACAATGACATCCGCACACCCTGAATCACCAACAACTTCTATTACAACAATGGCCCAAACAGGAACAACACAGACTACAGAGTCTGTCCCACCAGTCACCACCAATGAAATTACTCTAACTACCAACATGGACCATTCCACAACAACTTCAGAGACTTCCTCCAGTTCGCCTTCCACAGTCACTTCAGAAAGCACTAGTTTTACTCCAACATCCCCAGAACAAAGTACTCAAACAGCTGTAACAGGCATTAGTACAACAGAGAACAAAGCAACAACTCTTGAGACTTCTGCGACAACGACATCCGCACACCCTGAATCACCAACAACGTCTATTACAACAATGGCCCAAACAGGAACAACACAGTCTACAGAGTCTGTCCCACCAGTCACAACCAATGAAATTACTCTAACTACCAACATGGACCATTCCACAACAACTTCAGAGACTTCCTCCAGTTCGCCTTCCACAGTCACTTCAGAAAGCACTAGTTTTACTCCAACATCCACAGAACAAAGTACTCAAACAGCTGTAACAGACACCAGTACAACAGAGAACAAAGAAACAACTCTTGAGACTTCAGCGACAATGACATCAGCACACCCTGAATCACCCACAACTTCTATTACAACAATGGCACAAACAGGAACAACACAGTCTACAGAGTCTGTCCCACCAGTCACAACCAATGAAATTACTCTATCTACCAACATGGACCATTCCACAACGACTTCAGAGACTTCCTCCAGTTCGCCTTCCACAGTCACTTCAGAAAGCACTAGTTTTACTCAAACATCCCCAGAACAAAGTACTCAAACAGCTGTAACAGGCACTGGTACAACAGAGAACAAAACAACAACTCTTGAGACTTCTGCGACAATGACATCCGCACACCCTGAATCACCAACAACTTCTATTACAACAATGGCCCAAACAGGAACAACACAGACTACAGAGTCTGTCCCACCAGTCACCACCAATGAAATTACTCTAACTACCAACATGGACCATTCCACAACAACTTCAGAGACTTCCTCCAGTTCGCCTTCCACAGTCACTTCAGAAAGCACTAGTTTTACTCCAACATCCCCAGAACAAAGTACTCAAACAGCTGTAACAGGCACTAGTACAACAGAGAACAAAGCAACAACTCTTGAGACTTCTGAGACAATGACATCCGCACACCCTCAATCACCAACAACTTCTATTACAGCAATGGCACAAACAGGAACAACACAGTCTACAGAGTCTGTCCCACCAGTCACCAACAATGAAATTACTCTAACTACCAACATGGACCATTCCACAACAACTTCAGAGACTTCCTCCAGTTCGCCTTCCACAGTCACTTCAGAAAGCACTAGTTTTACTCCAACATCCCCAGAACAAAGTACTCAAACAGCTGTAACAGGCACTAGTACAACAGAGAACAAAGCAACAACTCTTGAGACTTCTGAGACAATGACATCCGCACACCCTCAATCACCAACAACTTCTATTACAACAATGGCCCAAACAGGAACAACACAGTCTACAGTGTCTGTCCCACCATTCACAACCAATGAAATTACTCTAACTACCAACATGGACCATTCCACAACAACTTCAGAGACTTCCTCCAGTTCGCCTTCCACAGTCACTTCAGAAAGCACTAGTTTTACTCCAACATCCCCAGAACAAAGTACTCAAACAGCTGTAACAGGCACTAGTACAACAGAGAACAAAGCAACAACTCTTGAGACTTCTGAGACAATGACATCCGCACACCCTCAATCACCAACAACTTCTATTACAGCAATGGCCCAAACAGGAACAACACAGTCTACAGAGTCTGTCCCACCAGTCACAACCAATGAAATTACTCTAACTACCAACATGGACCATTCCACAACAACTTCAGAGACTTCCTCCAGTTCGCCTTCCACAGTCACTTCAGAAAGCACTAGTTCTACTCCAACATCCCCAGAACAAAGTACTCAAACAGCTGTAACAGGCACTGGTACAACAGAGAACAAAGCAACAACTCTTGAGACTTCTGCGACAACGACATCCGCACACCCTGAATCACCAACAACGTCTATTACAACAATGGCCCAAACAGGAATAACACAGTCTACAGAGTCTGTCCCACCAGTCACAACCAATGAAATTACTCTAACTACCAACATGGACCATTCCACAACAACTTCAGAGACTTCCTCCAGTTCGCCTTCCACAGTCACTTCAGAAAGCACTAGTTTTACTCCAACAGCTGTAACAGGCACTAGTACAACAGAGAACAAAGCAACAACTCTTGAGACTTCTGAGATAATGACATCCGCACACCCTGAATCACCAACAACTTCTATTACAACAATGGCCCAAACAGGAACAACACAGTCTACAGAGTCTGTCCCACCAGTCACAACCAATGAAATTACTCTAACTACCAACATGGACCATTCCACAACAACTTCAGAGACTTCCTCCAGTTCGCCTTCCACAGTCACTTCAGAAAGCACTAGTTTTACTCCAACATCCCCAGAACAAAGTACTCAAACAGCTGTAACAGACACCAGTACAACAGAGAACAAAGAAACAACTCTTGAGACTTCAGCGACAATGACATCAGCACACCCTGAATCACCCACAACTTCTATTACAACAACGGCCCAAACAGGAACAACACAGTCTACAGAGTCTGTCCCACCGTTCACCACCAATGAAATTACTCTAACTACAAACATGGACCATTCCACAACAACTTCAGAGACTTCCTCCAGTTCGCCTTCCACAGTCACTTCAGAAAGCACTAGTTTTACTCCAACATCCCCAGAACAAAGTACTCAAACAGCTGTAAAAGGCACTAGTACAACAGAGAACAAAGCAACAACTCTTGAGAGTTCTGAGACAATGACATCCGCACACCCTCAATCACCAACAACTTCTATTACAACAATGGCCCAAACAGGAACAACACAGTCTACAGAGTCTGTCCCACCAGTCACAACCAATGAAATTACTTTAACTACCAACATGGACCATTCCACAACAACTTCAGAGACTTCCTCCAGTTCGCCTTCCACAGTCACTTCAGAAAGCACTAGTTTTACTCCAACATCCCCAGAACAAAGTACTCAAACAGCTGTAACAGGCACTAGTACAACAGAGAACAAAGCAACAACTCTTGAGACTTCTGCGACAATCACATCCGCACACCCTGAATCACCAACAACTTCTATTACAGCAATGGCACAAACAGGAACAACACAGTCTACAGAGTCTGTCCCACGAGTCACCAACAATGAAATTACTCTAACTACCAACATGGACCATTCCACAACAACTTCAGAGACTTCCTCCAGTTCGCCTTCCACAGTCACTTCAGAAAGCACTAGTTTTACTCCAACATCCCCAGAACAAAGTACTCAAACAGCTGTAACAGGCACTAGTACAACAAAGAACAAAGCAACAACTCTTGAGACTTCTGAGACAATGAAATCCGCACACCCTGAATCACCAACAACTTCTATTACAACAATGGCCCAAACAGGAACAACACAGTCTACAGAGTCTGTCACACCAGTCACCACCAATGAAATTACTCTAACTACCAACATGGACCATTCCACAACAACTTCAGAGACTTCCTCCAGTTCGCCTTCCACAGTCACTTCAGAAAGCACTAGTTTTACTCCAACATCCCCAGAACAAAGTACTCAAACAGCTGTAACAGGCACTGGTACAACAGAGAACAAAGCAACAACTCTTGAGACTTCTGCGACAATGACATCCGCACACCCTGAATCACCAACAACTTCTATTACAACAATGGCCCAAACAGGAACAACACAGTCTACAGAGTCTGTCCCACCAGTCACCAACAATGAAATTACTCTAACTACCAACATGGACCATTCCACAACAACTTCAGAGACTTCCTCCAGTTCGCCTTCCACAGTCACTTCAGAAAGCACTAGTTTTACTCCAACATCCCCAGAACAAAGTACTCAAACAGCTGTAACAGGCACTAGTACAACAGAGAACAAAGCAACAACTCTTGAGACTTCTGAGACAATGACATCCGCACACCCTGAATCACCAACAACTTCTATTACAACAACGGCCCAAACAGGAAAAACACAGTCTACAGAGTCTGTCCCACCAGTCACAACCAATGAAATTATTTTAACTACCAACATGGACCATTCCACAACAACTTCAGAGACTTCCTCCAGTTCGCCTTCCACAGTCACTTCAGAAAGCACTAGTTTTACTCCAACAGCTGTAACAGGCACTAGTACAACAGAGAACAAAGCAACAACTCTTGAGACTTCTGAGATAATGACATCCGCACACCCTGAATCACCAACAACTTCTATTACAACAATGGCCCAAACAGGAACAACACAGTCTACAGAGTCTGTCCCACCAGTCACAACCAATGAAATTACTCTAACTACCAACATGGACCATTCCACAACAACTTCAGAGACTTCCTCCAGTTCGCCTTCCACAGTCACTTCAGAAAGCACTAGTTTTACTCCAACATCCCCAGAACAAAGTACTCAAACAGCTGTAACAGACACCAGTACAACAGAGAACAAAGAAACAACTCTTGAGACTTCAGCGACAATGACATCAGCACACCCTGAATCACCCACAACTTCTATTACAACAACGGCCCAAACAGGAACAACACAGTCTACAGAGTCTGTCCCACCGTTCACCACCAATGAAATTACTCTAACTACAAACATGGACCATTCCACAACAACTTCAGAGACTTCCTCCAGTTCGTCTTCCACAGTCACTTCAGAAAGCACTAGTTTTACTCCAACATCCCCAGAACAAAGTACTCAAACAGCTGTAACAGGCACTAGTACAACAGAGAACAAAGCAACAACTCTTGAGAGTTCTGAGACAATGACATCCGCACACCCTCAATCACCAACAACTTCTATTACAACAATGGCCCAAACAGGAACAACACAGTCTACAGAGTCTGTCCCACCAGTCACAACCAATGAAATTACTTTAACTACCAACATGGACCATTCCACAACAACTTCAGAGACTTCCTCCAGTTCGCCTTCCACAGTCACTTCAGAAAGCACTAGTTTTACTCCAACATCCCCAGAACAAAGTACTCAAACAGCTGTAACAGGCACTAGTACAACGGAGAACAAAGCAACAACTCTTGAGACTTCTGAGACAATGACATCCGCACACCCTGAATCACCAACAACTTCTATTACAGAAATGGCCCAAACAGGAACAACACAGTCTACAGAGTCTGTCCCACCAGTCACAACCAATGAAATTACTCTAACTACCAACATGGACCATTCCACAACAACTTCAGAGACTTCCTCCAGTTCGCCTTCCACAGTCACTTCAGAAAGCACTAGTTTTACTCCAACATCCCCAGAACAAAGTACTCAAACAGCTGTAACAGGCACTAGTACAACAGAGAACAAAGCAACAACTCTTGAGACTTCTGCGACAATCACATCCGCACACCCTGAATCACCAACAACGTCTATTACAACAATGGCCCAAACAGGAACAACACAGTCTACAGAGTCTGTCCCACCAGTCACAACCAATGAAATTACTCTAACTACCAACATGGACCATTCCACAACAACTTTAGAGACTTCCTCCAGTTCGCCTTCCACAGTCACTTCAGAAAGCACTAGTTTTACTCCAACATCCCCAGAACAAAGTACTCAAACAGCTGTAACAGGCACTAGTACAACAGAGAACAAAGCAACAACTCTTGAGACTTCTGAGACAACGACATCCGCACACCCTGAATCACCAACAACGTCTATTACAACAATGGCCCAAACAGGAACAACACAGTCTACAGAGTCTGTCCCACCAGTCACAACCAATGAAATTACTCTAACTACCAACATGGACCATTCCACAAGAACTTCAGAGACTTCCTCCAGTTCGCCTTCCACAGTCACTTCAGAAAGCACTAGTTTTACTCCAACATCCCCAGAACAAAGTACTCAAACAGCTGTAACAGGCACTAGTACAACAGAGAACAAAGCAACAACTCTTGAGACTTCTGCGACAACGACATCCGCACACCCTGAATCACCAACAACGTCTATTACAACAATGGCCCAAACAGGAACAACACAGTCTACAGAGTCTGTCCCACCAGTCACAACCAATGAAATTACTCTAACTACCAACATGGACCATTCCACAACAACTTCAGAGACTTCCTCCAGTTCGCCTTCCACAGTCACTTCAGAAAGCACTAGTTTTACTCCAACATCCACAGAACAAAGTACTCAAACAGCTGTAACAGACACCAGTACAACAGAGAACAAAGAAACAACTCTTGAGACTTCAGCGACAATGACATCAGCACACCCTGAATCACCCACAACTTCTATTACAACAATGGCACAAACAGGAACAACACAGTCTACAGAGTCTGTCCCACCAGTCACAACCAATGAAATTACTCTATCTACCAACATGGACCATTCCACAACAACTTCAGAGACTTCCTCCAGTTCGCCTTCCACAGTCACTTCAGAAAGCACTAGTTTTACTCAAACATCCCCAGAACAAAGTACTCAAACAGCTGTAACAGGCACTGGTACAACAGAGAACAAAACAACAACTCTTGAGACTTCTGCGACAATGACATCCGCACACCCTGAATCACCAACAACTTCTATTACAACAATGGCCCAAACAGGAACAACACAGACTACAGAGTCTGTCCCACCAGTCACCACCAATGAAATTACTCTAACTACCAACATGGACCATTCCACAACAACTTCAGAGACTTCCTCCAGTTCGCCTTCCACAGTCACTTCAGAAAGCACTAGTTTTACTCCAACATCCCCAGAACAAAGTACTCAAACAGCTGTAACAGGCACTAGTACAACAGAGAACAAAGCAACAACTCTTGAGACTTCTGAGACAATGACATCCGCACACCCTCAATCACCAACAACTTCTATTACAGCAATGGCACAAACAGGAACAACACAGTCTACAGAGTCTGTCCCACCAGTCACCAACAATGAAATTACTCTAACTACCAACATGGACCATTCCACAACAACTTCAGAGACTTCCTCCAGTTCGCCTTCCACAGTCACTTCAGAAAGCACTAGTTTTACTCCAACATCCCCAGAACAAAGTACTCAAACAGCTGTAACAGGCACTAGTACAACAGAGAACAAAGCAACAACTCTTGAGACTTCTGAGACAATGACATCCGCACACCCTGAATCACCAACAACTTCTATTACAACAATGGCCCAAACAGGAACAACACAGTCTACAGAGTCTGTCCCCCCAGTCACAACCAATGAAATTACTCTAACTACCAACATGGACCATTCCACAACAACTTCAGAGACTTCCTCCAGTTCGCCTTCCACAGTCACTTCAGAAAGCACTAGTTTTACTCCAACATCCCCAGAACAAAGTACTCAAACAGCTGTAACAGGCACTAGTACAACAGAGAACAAAGCAACAACTCTTGAGACTTCTGAGACAATGACATCCGCACACCCTCAATCACCAACAACTTCTATTACAACAATGGCCCAAACAGGAACAACACAGTCTACAGTGTCTGTCCCACCATTCACAACCAATGAAATTACTCTAACTACCAACATGGACCATTCCACAACAACTTCAGAGACTTCCTCCAGTTCGCCTTCCACAGTCACTTCAGAAAGCACTAGTTTTACTCCAACATCCCCAGAACAAAGTACTCAAACAGCTGTAACAGGCACTAGTGCAACAGAGAACAAAGCAACAACTCTTGAGACTTCTGAGACAATGACATCCGCACACCCTCAATCACCAACAACTTCTATTACAACAATGACCCAAACAGGAACAACACAGTCTACAGAGTCTGTCCCACCAGTCACAACCAATGAAATTACTCTAACTACCAACATGGACCATTCCACAACAACTTCAGAGACTTCCTCCAGTTCGCCTTCCACAGTCACTTCAGAAAGCACTAGTTTTACTCCAACATCCCCAGAACAAAGTACTCAAACAGCTGTAACAGGCACTAGTACAACAGAGAACAAAGCAACAACTCTTGAGACTTCTGAGACAATGACATCCGCACACCCTCAATCACCAACAACTTCTATTACAGCAATGGCCCAAACAGGAACAACACAGTCTACAGAGTCTGTCCCACCAGTCACAACCAATGAAATTACTCTAACTACCAACATGGACCATTCCACAACAACTTCAGAGACTTCCTCCAGTTCGCCTTCCACAGTCACTTCAGAAAGCACTAGTTCTACTCCAACATCCCCAGAACAAAGTACTCAAACAGCTGTAACAGGCACTGGTACAACAGAGAACAAAGCAACAACTCTTGAGACTTCTGCGACAACGACATCCGCACACCCTGAATCACCAACAACGTCTATTACAACAATGGCCCAAACAGGAATAACACAGTCTACAGAGTCTGTCCCACCAGTCACAACCAATGAAATTACTCTAACTACCAACATGGACCATTCCACAACAACTTCAGAGACTTCCTCCAGTTCGCCTTCCACAGTCACTTCAGAAAGCACTAGTTTTACTCCAACATCCACAGAACAAAGTACTCAAACAGCTGTAACAGACACCAGTACAACAGAGAACAAAGCAACAACTCTTGAGACTTCAGCGACAATGACATCAGCACACCCTGAATCACCCACAACTTCTATTACAACAATGGCACAAACAGGAACAACACAGTCTACAGAGTCTGTCCCACCAGTCACAACCAATGAAATTACTCTAACTACCAACATGGACCATTCCACAACAACTTCAGAGACTTCCTCCAGTTCGCCTTCCACAGTCACTTCAGAAAGCACTAGTTTTACTCCAACATCCCCAGAACAAAGTACTCAAACAGCTGTAACAGGCACTAGTACAACAGAGAACAAAGCAACAACTCTTGAGACTTCTGCGACAATCACATCCGCACACCCTGAATCACCAACAACTTCTATTACAGCAATGGCACAAACAGGAACAACACAGTCTACAGAGTCTGTCCCACCAGTCACAACCAATGAAATTACTCTAACTACCAACATGGACCATTCCACAACAACTTCAGAGACTTCCTCCAGTTCGCCTTCCACAGTCACTTCAGAAAGCACTAGTTTTACTCCAACATCCCCAGAACAAAGTACTCAAACAGCTGTAACAGGCACTAGTACAACAAAGAACAAAGCAACAACTCTTGAGACTTCTGAGACAATGAAATCCGCACACCCTGAATCACCAACAACTTCTATTACAACAATGGCCCAAACAGGAACAACACAGTCTACAGAGTCTGTCACACCAGTCACCACCAATGAAATTACTCTAACTACCAACATGGACCATTCCACAACAACTTCAGAGACTTCCTCCAGTTCGCCTTCCACAGTCACTTCAGAAAGCACTAGTTTTACTCCAACATCCCCAGAACAAAGTACTCAAACAGCTGTAACAGGCACTGGTACAACAGAGAACAAAGCAACAACTCTTGAGACTTCTGCGACAATGACATCCGCACACCCTGAATCACCAACAACTTCTATTACAACAATGGCCCAAACAGGAACAACACAGTCTACAGAGTCTGTCCCACCAGTCACCACCAATGAAATTACTCTAACTACCAACATGGACCATTCCACAACAACTTCAGAGACTTCCTCCAGTTCGCCTTCCACAGTCACTTCAGAAAGCACTAGTTTTACTCCAACATCCCCAGAACAAAGTACTCAAACAGCTGTAACAGGCACTAGTACAACAGAGAACAAAGCAACAACTCTTGAGACTTCTGAGACAATGACATCCGCACACCCTCAATCACCAACAACTTCTATTACAGCAATGGCACAAACAGGAACAACACAGTCTACAGAGTCTGTCACACCAGTCACCACCAATGAAATTACTCTAACTACCAACATGGACCATTCCACAACAACTTCAGAGACTTCCTCCAGTTCGCCTTCCACAGTCACTTCAGAAAGCACTAGTTTTACTCCAACATCCCCAGAACAAAGTACTCAAACAGCTGTAACAGGCACTAGTACAACAGAGAACAAAGCAACAACTCTTGAGACTTCTGAGACAATGACATCCGCACACCCTCAATCACCAACAACTTCTATTACAGCAATGGCCCAAACAGGAACAACACAGTCTACAGAGTCTGTCCCACCAGTCACCACCAATGAAATTACTCTAACTACCAACATGGACCATTCCACAACAACTTCAGAGACTTCCTCCAGTTCGCCTTCCACAGTCACTTCAGAAAGCACTAGTTTTACTCCAACATCCCCAGAACAAAGTACTCAAACAGCTGTAACAGGCACTAGTACAACAGAGAACAAAGCAACAACTCTTGAGACTTCTGCGACAATGACATCCGCACACCCTGAATCACCAACAACGTCTATTACAACAATGGCCCAAACAGGAACAACACAGTCTACAGAGTCTGTCCCACCAGTCACAACCAATGAAATTACTCTAACTACCAACATGGACCATTCCACAACAACTTTAGAGACTTCCTCCAGTTCGCCTTCCACAGTCACTTCAGAAAGCACTAGTTTTACTCCAACATCCCCAGAACAAAGTACTCAAACAGCTGTAACAGGCACTGGTACAACAGAGAACAAAGCAACAACTCTTGAGACTTCTGAGACAACGACATCCGCACACCCTGAATCACCAACAACGTCTATTACAACAATGGCCCAAACAGGAACAACACAGTCTACAGAGTCTGTCCCACCAGTCACAACCAATGAAATTACTCTAACTGCCAACATGGACCATTCCACAAGAACTTCAGAGACTTCCTCCAGTTCGCCTTCCACAGTCACTTCAGAAAGCACTAGTTTTACTCCAACATCCCCAGAACAAAGTACTCAAACAGCTGTAACAGGCACTAGTACAACAGAGAACAAAGCAACAACTCTTGAGACTTCTGCGACAACGACATCCGCACACCCTGAATCACCAACAACGTCTATTACAACAATGGCCCAAACAGGAACAACACAGTCTACAGAGTCTGTCCCACCAGTCACAACCAATGAAATTACTCTAACTACCAACATGGACCATTCCACAACAACTTCAGAGACTTCCTCCAGTTCGCCTTCCACAGTCACTTCAGAAAGCACTAGTTTTACTCCAACATCCACAGAACAAAGTACTCAAACAGCTGTAACAGACACCAGTACAACAGAGAACAAAGAAACAACTCTTGAGACTTCAGCGACAATGACATCAGCACACCCTGAATCACCCACAACTTCTATTACAACAATGGCACAAACAGGAACAACACAGTCTACAGAGTCTGTCCCACCAGTCACAACCAATGAAATTACTCTATCTACCAACATGGACCATTCCACAACGACTTCAGAGACTTCCTCCAGTTCGCCTTCCACAGTCACTTCAGAAAGCACTAGTTTTACTCAAACATCCCCAGAACAAAGTACTCAAACAGCTGTAACAGGCACTGGTACAACAGAGAACAAAACAACAACTCTTGAGACTTCTGCGACAATGACATCCGCACACCCTGAATCACCAACAACTTCTATTACAACAATGGCCCAAACAGGAACAACACAGACTACAGAGTCTGTCCCACCAGTCACCACCAATGAAATTACTCTAACTACCAACATGGACCATTCCACAACAACTTCAGAGACTTCCTCCAGTTCGCCTTCCACAGTCACTTCAGAAAGCACTAGTTTTACTCCAACATCCCCAGAACAAAGTACTCAAACAGCTGTAACAGGCACTAGTACAACAGAGAACAAAGCAACAACTCTTGAGACTTCTGAGACAATGACATCCGCACACCCTCAATCACCAACAACTTCTATTACAGCAATGGCACAAACAGGAACAACACAGTCTACAGAGTCTGTCCCACCAGTCACCAACAATGAAATTACTCTAACTACCAACATGGACCATTCCACAACAACTTCAGAGACTTCCTCCAGTTCGCCTTCCACAGTCACTTCAGAAAGCACTAGTTTTACTCCAACATCCCCAGAACAAAGTACTCAAACAGCTGTAACAGGCACTAGTACAACAGAGAACAAAGCAACAACTCTTGAGACTTCTGAGACAATGACATCCGCACACCCTGAATCACCAACAACTTCTATTACAACAATGGCCCAAACAGGAACAACACAGTCTACAGAGTCTGTCCCACCAGTCACAACCAATGAAATTACTCTAACTACCAACATGGACCATTCCACAACAACTTCAGAGACTTCCTCCAGTTCGCCTTCCACAGTCACTTCAGAAAGCACTAGTTTTACTCCAACATCCCCAGAACAAAGTACTCAAACAGCTGTAACAGGCACTAGTACAACAGAGAACAAAGCAACAACTCTTGAGACTTCTGAGACAATGACATCCGCACACCCTCAATCACCAACAACTTCTATTACAACAATGGCCCAAACAGGAACAACACAGTCTACAGAGTCTGTCCCACCATTCACAACCAATGAAATTACTCTAACTACCAACATGGACCATTCCACAACAACTTCAGAGACTTCCTCCAGTTCGCCTTCCACAGTCACTTCAGAAAGCACTAGTTTTACTCCAACATCCCCAGAACAAAGTACTCAAACAGCTGTAACAGGCACTAGTACAACAGAGAACAAAGCAACAACTCTTGAGACTTCTGAGACAATGACATCCGCACACCCTCAATCACCAACAACTTCTATTACAGCAATGGCCCAAACAGGAACAACACAGTCTACAGAGTCTGTCCCACCAGTCACAACCAATGAAATTACTCTAACTACCAACATGGACCATTCCACAACAACTTCAGAGACTTCCTCCAGTTCGCCTTCCACAGTCACTTCAGAAAGCACTAGTTCTACTCCAACATCCCCAGAACAAAGTACTCAAACAGCTGTAACAGGCACTGGTACAACAGAGAACAAAGCAACAACGCTTGAGACTTCTGCGACAACGACATCCGCACACCCTGAATCACCAACAACGTCTATTACAACAATGGCCCAAACAGGAATAACACAGTCTACAGAGTCTGTCCCACCAGTCACAACCAATGAAATTACTCTAACTACCAACATGGACCATTCCACAACAACTTCAGAGACTTCCTCCAGTTCGCCTTCCACAGTCACTTCAGAAAGCACTAGTTTTACTCCAACATCCACAGAACAAAGTACTCAAACAGCTGTAACAGACACCAGTACAACAGAGAACAAAGCAACAACTCTTGAGACTTCAGCGACAATGACATCAGCACACCCTGAATCACCCACAACTTCTATTACAACAATGGCACAAACAGGAACAACACAGTCTACAGAGTCTGTCCCACCAGTCACAACCAATGAAATTACTCTAACTACCAACATGGACCATTCCACAACAACTTCAGAGACTTCCTCCAGTTCGCCTTCCACAGTCACTTCAGAAAGCACTAGTTTTACTCCAACATCCCCAGAACAAAGTACTCAAACAGCTGTAACAGGCACTAGTACAACAGAGAACAAAGCAACAACTCTTGAGACTTCTGCGACAATCACATCCGCACACCCTGAATCACCAACAACTTCTATTACAGCAATGGCACAAACAGGAACAACACAGTCTACAGAGTCTGTCCCACGAGTCACCAACAATGAAATTACTCTAACTACCAACATGGACCATTCCACAACAACTTCAGAGACTTCCTCCAGTTCGCCTTCCACAGTCACTTCAGAAAGCACTAGTTTTACTCCAACATCCCCAGAACAAAGTACTCAAACAGCTGTAACAGGCACTAGTACAACAAAGAACAAAGCAACAACTCTTGAGACTTCTGAGACAATGAAATCCGCACACCCTGAATCACCAACAACTTCTATTACAACAATGGCCCAAACAGGAACAACACAGTCTACAGAGTCTGTCACACCAGTCACCACCAATGAAATTACTCTAACTACCAACATGGACCATTCCACAACAACTTCAGAGACTTCCTCCAGTTCGCCTTCCACAGTCACTTCAGAAAGCACTAGTTTTACTCCAACATCCCCAGAACAAAGTACTCAAACAGCTGTAACAGGCACTGGTACAACAGAGAACAAAGCAACAACTCTTGAGACTTCTGCGACAATGACATCCGCACACCCTGAATCACCAACAACTTCTATTACAACAATGGCCCAAACAGGAACAACACAGTCTACAGAGTCTGTCCCACCAGTCACCAACAATGAAATTACTCTAACTACCAACATGGACCATTCCACAACAACTTCAGAGACTTCCTCCAGTTCGCCTTCCACAGTCACTTCAGAAAGCACTAGTTTTACTCCAACATCCCCAGAACAAAGTACTCAAACAGCTGTAACAGGCACTAGTACAACAGAGAACAAAGCAACAACTCTTGAGACTTCTGAGACAATGACATCCGCACACCCTGAATCACCAACAACTTCTATTACAACAACGGCCCAAACAGGAAAAACACAGTCTACAGAGTCTGTCCCACCAGTCACAACCAATGAAATTATTTTAACTACCAACATGGACCATTCCACAACAACTTCAGAGACTTCCTCCAGTTCGCCTTCCACAGTCACTTCAGAAAGCACTAGTTTTACTCCAACAGCTGTAACAGGCACTAGTACAACAGAGAACAAAGCAACAACTCTTGAGACTTCTGAGATAATGACATCCGCACACCCTGAATCACCAACAACTTCTATTACAACAATGGCCCAAACAGGAACAACACAGTCTACAGAGTCTGTCCCACCAGTCACAACCAATGAAATTACTCTAACTACCAACATGGACCATTCCACAACAACTTCAGAGACTTCCTCCAGTTCGCCTTCCACAGTCACTTCAGAAAGCACTAGTTTTACTCCAACATCCCCAGAACAAAGTACTCAAACAGCTGTAACAGACACCAGTACAACAGAGAACAAAGAAACAACTCTTGAGACTTCAGCGACAATGACATCAGCACACCCTGAATCACCCACAACTTCTATTACAACAACGGCCCAAACAGGAACAACACAGTCTACAGAGTCTGTCCCACCGTTCACCACCAATGAAATTACTCTAACTACAAACATGGACCATTCCACAACAACTTCAGAGACTTCCTCCAGTTCGTCTTCCACAGTCACTTCAGAAAGCACTAGTTTTACTCCAACATCCCCAGAACAAAGTACTCAAACAGCTGTAACAGGCACTAGTACAACAGAGAACAAAGCAACAACTCTTGAGAGTTCTGAGACAATGACATCCGCACACCCTCAATCACCAACAACTTCTATTACAACAATGGCCCAAACAGGAACAACACAGTCTACAGAGTCTGTCCCACCAGTCACAACCAATGAAATTACTTTAACTACCAACATGGACCATTCCACAACAACTTCAGAGACTTCCTCCAGTTCGCCTTCCACAGTCACTTCAGAAAGCACTAGTTTTACTCCAACATCCCCAGAACAAAGTACTCAAACAGCTGTAACAGGCACTAGTACAACGGAGAACAAAGCAACAACTCTTGAGACTTCTGAGACAATGACATCCGCACACCCTGAATCACCAACAACTTCTATTACAGCAATGGCCCAAACAGGAACAACACAGTCTACAGAGTCTGTCCCACCAGTCACAACCAATGAAATTACTCTAACTACCAACATGGACCATTCCACAACAACTTCAGAGACTTCCTCCAGTTCGCCTTCCACAGTCACTTCAGAAAGCACTAGTTTTACTCCAACATCCCCAGAACAAAGTACTCAAACAGCTGTAACAGGCACTAGTACAACAGAGAACAAAGCAACAACTCTTGAGACTTCTGCGACAATCACATCCGCACACCCTGAATCACCAACAACGTCTATTACAACAATGGCCCAAACAGGAACAACACAGTCTACAGAGTCTGTCCCACCAGTCACAACCAATGAAATTACTCTAACTACCAACATGGACCATTCCACAACAACTTTAGAGACTTCCTCCAGTTCGCCTTCCACAGTCACTTCAGAAAGCACTAGTTTTACTCCAACATCCCCAGAACAAAGTACTCAAACAGCTGTAACAGGCACTGGTACAACAGAGAACAAAGCAACAACTCTTGAGACTTCTGAGACAACGACATCCGCACACCCTGAATCACCAACAACGTCTATTACAACAATGGCCCAAACAGGAACAACACAGTCTACAGAGTCTGTCCCACCAGTCACAACCAATGAAATTACTCTAACTACCAACATGGACCATTCCACAAGAACTTCAGAGACTTCCTCCAGTTCGCCTTCCACAGTCACTTCAGAAAGCACTAGTTTTACTCCAACATCCCCAGAACAAAGTACTCAAACAGCTGTAACAGGCACTAGTACAACAGAGAACAAAGCAACAACTCTTGAGACTTCTGCGACAACGACATCCGCACACCCTGAATCACCAACAACGTCTATTACAACAATGGCCCAAACAGGAACAACACAGTCTACAGAGTCTGTCCCACCAGTCACAACCAATGAAATTACTCTAACTACCAACATGGACCATTCCACAACAACTTCAGAGACTTCCTCCAGTTCGCCTTCCACAGTCACTTCAGAAAGCACTAGTTTTACTCCAACATCCACAGAACAAAGTACTCAAACAGCTGTAACAGACACCAGTACAACAGAGAACAAAGAAACAACTCTTGAGACTTCAGCGACAATGACATCAGCACACCCTGAATCACCCACAACTTCTATTACAACAATGGCACAAACAGGAACAACACAGTCTACAGAGTCTGTCCCACCAGTCACAACCAATGAAATTACTCTATCTACCAACATGGACCATTCCACAACAACTTCAGAGACTTCCTCCAGTTCGCCTTCCACAGTCACTTCAGAAAGCACTAGTTTTACTCAAACATCCCCAGAACAAAGTACTCAAACAGCTGTAACAGGCACTGGTACAACAGAGAACAAAACAACAACTCTTGAGACTTCTGCGACAATGACATCCGCACACCCTGAATCACCAACAACTTCTATTACAACAATGGCCCAAACAGGAACAACACAGACTACAGAGTCTGTCCCACCAGTCACCACCAATGAAATTACTCTAACTACCAACATGGACCATTCCACAACAACTTCAGAGACTTCCTCCAGTTCGCCTTCCACAGTCACTTCAGAAAGCACTAGTTTTACTCCAACATCCCCAGAACAAAGTACTCAAACAGCTGTAACAGGCACTAGTACAACAGAGAACAAAGCAACAACTCTTGAGACTTCTGAGACAATGACATCCGCACACCCTCAATCACCAACAACTTCTATTACAGCAATGGCACAAACAGGAACAACACAGTCTACAGAGTCTGTCCCACCAGTCACCAACAATGAAATTACTCTAACTACCAACATGGACCATTCCACAACAACTTCAGAGACTTCCTCCAGTTCGCCTTCCACAGTCACTTCAGAAAGCACTAGTTTTACTCCAACATCCCCAGAACAAAGTACTCAAACAGCTGTAACAGGCACTAGTACAACAGAGAACAAAGCAACAACTCTTGAGACTTCTGAGACAATGACATCCGCACACCCTGAATCACCAACAACTTCTATTACAACAATGGCCCAAACAGGAACAACACAGTCTACAGAGTCTGTCCCCCCAGTCACAACCAATGAAATTACTCTAACTACCAACATGGACCATTCCACAACAACTTCAGAGACTTCCTCCAGTTCGCCTTCCACAGTCACTTCAGAAAGCACTAGTTTTACTCCAACATCCCCAGAACAAAGTACTCAAACAGCTGTAACAGGCACTAGTACAACAGAGAACAAAGCAACAACTCTTGAGACTTCTGAGACAATGACATCCGCACACCCTCAATCACCAACAACTTCTATTACAACAATGGCCCAAACAGGAACAACACAGTCTACAGTGTCTGTCCCACCATTCACAACCAATGAAATTACTCTAACTACCAACATGGACCATTCCACAACAACTTCAGAGACTTCCTCCAGTTCGCCTTCCACAGTCACTTCAGAAAGCACTAGTTTTACTCCAACATCCCCAGAACAAAGTACTCAAACAGCTGTAACAGGCACTAGTGCAACAGAGAACAAAGCAACAACTCTTGAGACTTCTGAGACAATGACATCCGCACACCCTCAATCACCAACAACTTCTATTACAACAATGACCCAAACAGGAACAACACAGTCTACAGAGTCTGTCCCACCAGTCACAACCAATGAAATTACTCTAACTACCAACATGGACCATTCCACAACAACTTCAGAGACTTCCTCCAGTTCGCCTTCCACAGTCACTTCAGAAAGCACTAGTTTTACTCCAACATCCCCAGAACAAAGTACTCAAACAGCTGTAACAGGCACTAGTACAACAGAGAACAAAGCAACAACTCTTGAGACTTCTGAGACAATGACATCCGCACACCCTCAATCACCAACAACTTCTATTACAGCAATGGCCCAAACAGGAACAACACAGTCTACAGAGTCTGTCCCACCAGTCACAACCAATGAAATTACTCTAACTACCAACATGGACCATTCCACAACAACTTCAGAGACTTCCTCCAGTTCGCCTTCCACAGTCACTTCAGAAAGCACTAGTTCTACTCCAACATCCCCAGAACAAAGTACTCAAACAGCTGTAACAGGCACTGGTACAACAGAGAACAAAGCAACAACTCTTGAGACTTCTGCGACAACGACATCCGCACACCCTGAATCACCAACAACGTCTATTACAACAATGGCCCAAACAGGAATAACACAGTCTACAGAGTCTGTCCCACCAGTCACAACCAATGAAATTACTCTAACTACCAACATGGACCATTCCACAACAACTTCAGAGACTTCCTCCAGTTCGCCTTCCACAGTCACTTCAGAAAGCACTAGTTTTACTCCAACATCCACAGAACAAAGTACTCAAACAGCTGTAACAGACACCAGTACAACAGAGAACAAAGCAACAACTCTTGAGACTTCAGCGACAATGACATCAGCACACCCTGAATCACCCACAACTTCTATTACAACAATGGCACAAACAGGAACAACACAGTCTACAGAGTCTGTCCCACCAGTCACAACCAATGAAATTACTCTAACTACCAACATGGACCATTCCACAACAACTTCAGAGACTTCCTCCAGTTCGCCTTCCACAGTCACTTCAGAAAGCACTAGTTTTACTCCAACATCCCCAGAACAAAGTACTCAAACAGCTGTAACAGGCACTAGTACAACAGAGAACAAAGCAACAACTCTTGAGACTTCTGCGACAATCACATCCGCACACCCTGAATCACCAACAACTTCTATTACAGCAATGGCACAAACAGGAACAACACAGTCTACAGAGTCTGTCCCACCAGTCACAACCAATGAAATTACTCTAACTACCAACATGGACCATTCCACAACAACTTCAGAGACTTCCTCCAGTTCGCCTTCCACAGTCACTTCAGAAAGCACTAGTTTTACTCCAACATCCCCAGAACAAAGTACTCAAACAGCTGTAACAGGCACTAGTACAACAAAGAACAAAGCAACAACTCTTGAGACTTCTGAGACAATGAAATCCGCACACCCTGAATCACCAACAACTTCTATTACAACAATGGCCCAAACAGGAACAACACAGTCTACAGAGTCTGTCACACCAGTCACCACCAATGAAATTACTCTAACTACCAACATGGACCATTCCACAACAACTTCAGAGACTTCCTCCAGTTCGCCTTCCACAGTCACTTCAGAAAGCACTAGTTTTACTCCAACATCCCCAGAACAAAGTACTCAAACAGCTGTAACAGGCACTGGTACAACAGAGAACAAAGCAACAACTCTTGAGACTTCTGCGACAATGACATCCGCACACCCTGAATCACCAACAACTTCTATTACAACAATGGCCCAAACAGGAACAACACAGTCTACAGAGTCTGTCCCACCAGTCACCACCAATGAAATTACTCTAACTACCAACATGGACCATTCCACAACAACTTCAGAGACTTCCTCCAGTTCGCCTTCCACAGTCACTTCAGAAAGCACTAGTTTTACTCCAACATCCCCAGAACAAAGTACTCAAACAGCTGTAACAGGCACTAGTACAACAGAGAACAAAGCAACAACTCTTGAGACTTCTGAGACAATGACATCCGCACACCCTCAATCACCAACAACTTCTATTACAGCAATGGCACAAACAGGAACAACACAGTCTACAGAGTCTGTCACACCAGTCACCACCAATGAAATTACTCTAACTACCAACATGGACCATTCCACAACAACTTCAGAGACTTCCTCCAGTTCGCCTTCCACAGTCACTTCAGAAAGCACTAGTTTTACTCCAACATCCCCAGAACAAAGTACTCAAACAGCTGTAACAGGCACTAGTACAACAGAGAACAAAGCAACAACTCTTGAGACTTCTGCGACAATGACATCCGCACACCCTGAATCACCAACAACTTCTATTACAACAATGACCCAAACAGGAACAACACAGTCTACAGAGTCTGTCCCACCAGTCACCACCAATGAAATTACTCTAACTACCAACATGGACCATTCCACAACAACTTCAGAGACTTCCTCCAGTTCGCCTTCCACAGTCACTTCAGAAAGCACTAGTTTTACTCCAACATCCTCAGAACAAAGTACTCAAACAGCTGTAACAGGCACTAGTACAACAGAGAACAAAGCAACAACTCTTGAGACTTCTGCGACAATGACATCAGCACACCCTGAATCACCAACAACTTCTATTACAACAATGACCCAAACAGGAACAACACAGTCTACAGAGTCTGTCACACCAGTCACCACCAATGAAATTACTCTACCTACAAACATGGACCATTCCACAACAACTTCAGAGACTTCCTCCAGTTCGCCTTCCACAGTCACTTCAGAAAGCACTAGTTTTACTCCAACATCCCCAGAACAAAGTACTCAAACAGCTGTAACAGGCACTAGTACAACAGAGAACAAAGCAACAACTCTTGAGACTTCTGAGACAATGACATCCGAACACCCTCAATCACCAACAACTTCTATTACAACAATGGCCCAAACAGGAACAACACAGTCTACAGAGTCTGTCCCACCAGTCACAACCAATGAAATTACTCTAACTACCAACATGGACCATTCCACAACAACTTCAGAGACTTCCTCCAGTTCGCCTTCCACAGTCACTTCAGAAAGCACTAGTTCTACTCCAACATCCCCAGAACAAAGTACTCAAACAGCTGTAACAGGCACTGGTACAACAGAGAACAAAGCAACAACTCTTGAGACTTCTGCGACAATGACATCCGCACACCCTCAATCACCAACAACTTCTATTACAACAATGGCCCAAACAGGAACAACACAGTCTACAGAGTCTGTCCCACCAGTCACAACCAATGAAATTACTCTAACTACCAACATGGACCATTCCACAATAACTTCAGAGACTTCCTCCAGTTCGCCTTCCACAGTCACTTCAGAAAACACTAGTTTTACTCCAACATCCCCAGAACAAAGTACTCAAACAGCTGTAACAGGCACTGGTACAACAGAGAACAATGCAACAACTCTTGAGACTTCTGAGACAACGACATCCGCACACCCTCAATCACCAACAACTTCTATTACAGCAATGGCCCAAACAGGAACAACACAGTCTACAGAGTCTGTCACACCAGTCACCACCAATGAAATTACTCTAACTACAAACATGGACCATTCCACAACAACTTCAGAGACTTCCTCCAGTTCGCCTTCCACAGTCACTTCAGAAAGCACTAGTTTTACTCCAACATCCCCAGAACAAAGTACTCAAACAGCTGTAACAGGCACTAGTACAACAGAGAACAAAGCAACAACTCTTGAGACTTCTGCGACAATGACACCCGCACACCCTGAATCACCAACAACTTCTATTACAACAATGACCCAAACAGGAACAACACAGTCTACAGAGTCTGTCACACCAGTCACCACCAATGAAATTACTCTAACTACAAACATGGACCATTCCACAACAACTTCAGAGACTTCCTCCAGTTCGCCTTCCACAGTCACTTCAGAAAGCACTAGTTTTACTCCAACATCCCCAGAACAAAGTACTCAAACAGCTGTAACAGGCACTAGTACAACAGAGAACAAAGCAACAACTCTTGAGACTTCTGAGACAATGACATCCGCACACCCTCAATCACCAACAACTTCTATTACAGCAATGGCCCAAACAGGAACAACACAGTCTACAGAGTCTGTCACACCAGTCACCACCAATGAAATTACTCTAACTACCAACATGGACCATTCCACAACAACTTCAGAGACTTCCTCCAGTTCGCCTTCCACAGTCACTTCAGAAAGCACTAGTTTTACGCCAACATCCTCAGAACAAAGTACTCAAACAGCTGTAACAGGCACTAGTACAACAGAGAACAAAGCAACAACTCTTGAGACTGCTGCGACAATGACATCCGCAAACCCTCAATCACCAACAACTTCTATTACAACAATGGCCCAAACAGGAACAACACAGTCTACAGAGTCTGTCCCACCATTCACAACCAATGAAATTACTCTAACTACCAGCATGGACCATTCCACAACAACTTCAGAGACTTCCTCCAGTTCGCCTTCCACAGTCACTTCAGAAAGCACTAGTTTTACTCCAACATCCCCAGAACAAAGTACTCAAACAGCTGTAACAGGCACTAGTACAACAGAGAACAAAGCAACAACTCTTGAGACTTCTGAGACAATGACATCCGCACACCCTCAATCACCAACAACTTCTCTTACAACAATGGCCCAAACAGGAACAACACAGTCTACAGAGTCTGTCCCACCAGTCACAACCAATGAAATTACTTTAACTACCAACATGGACCATTCCACAACAACTTCAGAGACTTCCTCCAGTTCGCCTTCCACAGTCACTTCAGAAAGCACTAGTTTTACTCCAACATCCCCTGAACAAAGTACTCAAACAGCTGTAACAGGCACTGGTACAACAGAGAACAAAGCAACAACTCTTGAGACTTCTGAGACAATGACATCCGCACACCCTCAATCACCAACAACTTCTCTTACAACAATGGCCCAAACAGGAACAACACAGTCTACAGAGTCTGTCCCACCAGTCACAACCAATGAAATTACTTTAACTACCAACATGGACCATTCCACAACAACTTCAGAGACTTCCTCCAGTTCGCCTTCCACAGTCACTTCAGAAAGCACTAGTTTTACTCCAACATCCCCAGAACAAAGTACTCAAACAGCTGTAACAGGTACTGGTACAACAGAGAACAAAGCAACAACTCTTGAGACTTCTGAGACAACGACATCCGCACACCCTCAATCACCAACAACTTCTATTACAACAATGGCCCAAACAGGAACAACACAGTCTACAGAGTCTGTCCCACCAGTCACAACCAATGAAATTACTCTAACTACCAACATGGACCATTCCACAACAACTTCAGAGACTTCCTCCAGTTCGCCTTCCACAGTCACTTCAGAAAGCACTAGTTTTACTCCAACATCCCCAGAACAAAGTACTCAAACAGCTGTAACAGGCACTAGTACAACAGAGAACAAAGCAACAACTCTTGAGACTTCTGAGACAATGACATCCGCACACCCTCAATCACCAACAACTTCTATTACAACAATGGCCCAAACAGGAACAACACAGTCTACAGAGTCTGTCCCACCAGTCACAACCAATGAAATTACTCTAACTACCAACATGGACCATTCCACAACAACTTCAGAGACTTCCTCCAGTTCGCCTTCCACAGTCACTTCAGAAAGCACTAGTTCTACTCCAACATCCCCAGAACAAAGTACTCAAACAGCTGTAACAGGCACTGGTACAACAGAGAACAAAGCAACAACTCTTGAGACTTCTGCGACAATGACATCCGCACACCCTCAATCACCAACAACTTCTATTACAACAATGGCCAAAACAGGAACAACACAGTCTACAGAGTCTGTCCCACCAGTCACAACCAATGAAATTACTCTAACTACCAACATGGACCATTCCACAATAACTTCAGAGACTTCCTCCAGTTCGCCTTCCACAGTCACTTCAGAAAACACTAGTTTTACTCCAACATCCCCAGAACAAAGTACTCAAACAGCTGTAACAGGCACTGGTACAACAGAGAACAATGCAACAACTCTTGAGACTTCTGAGACAACGACATCCGCACACCCTCAATCACCAACAACTTCTATTACAGCAATGGCCCAAACAGGAACAACACAGTCTACAGAGTCTGTCACACCAGTCACCACCAATGAAATTACTCTAACTACAAACATGGACCATTCCACAACAACTTCAGAGACTTCCTCCAGTTCGCCTTCCACAGTCACTTCAGAAAGCACTAGTTTTACTCCAACATCCCCAGAACAAAGTACTCAAACAGCTGTAACAGGCACTAGTACAACAGAGAACAAAGCAACAACTCTTGAGACTTCTGCGACAATGACACCCGCACACCCTGAATCACCAACAACTTCTATTACAACAATGACCCAAACAGGAACAACACAGTCTACAGAGTCTGTCACACCAGTCACCACCAATGAAATTACTCTAACTACAAACATGGACCATTCCACAACAACTTCAGAGACTTCCTCCAGTTCGCCTTCCACAGTCACTTCAGAAAGCACTAGTTTTACTCCAACATCCCCAGAACAAAGTACTCAAACAGCTGTAACAGGCACTAGTACAACAGAGAACAAAGCAACAACTCTTGAGACTTCTGAGACAATGACATCCGCACACCCTCAATCACCAACAACTTCTATTACAGCAATGGCCCAAACAGGAACAACACAGTCTACAGAGTCTGTCCCACCAGTCACCACCAATGAAATTACTCTAACTACCAACATGGACCATTCCACAACAACTTCAGAGACTTCCTCCAGTTCGCCTTCCACAGTCACTTCAGAAAGCACTAGTTTTACTCCAACATCCCCTGAACAAAGTACTCAAACAGCTGTAACAGGCACTGGTACAACAGAGAACAAAGCAACAACTCTTGAGACTTCTGAGACAATGACATCCGCACACCCTCAATCACCAACAACTTCTCTTACAACAATGGCCCAAACAGGAACAACACAGTCTACAGAGTCTGTCCCACCAGTCACAACCAATGAAATTACTTTAACTACCAACATGGACCATTCCACAACAACTTCAGAGACTTCCTCCAGTTCGCCTTCCACAGTCACTTCAGAAAGCACTAGTTTTACTCCAACATCCCCTGAACAAAGTACTCAAACAGCTGTAACAGGCACTGGTACAACAGAGAACAAAGCAACAACTCTTGAGACTTCTGAGACAATGACATCCGCACACCCTCAATCACCAACAACTTCTCTTACAACAATGGCCCAAACAGGAACAACACAGTCTACAGAGTCTGTCCCACCAGTCACAACCAATGAAATTACTTTAACTACCAACATGGACCATTCCACAACAACTTCAGAGACTTCCTCCAGTTCGCCTTCCACAGTCACTTCAGAAAGCACTAGTTTTACTCCAACATCCCCAGAACAAAGTACTCAAACAGCTGTAACAGGTACTGGTACAACAGAGAACAAAGCAACAACTCTTGAGACTTCTGAGACAACGACATCCGCACACCCTCAATCACCAACAACTTCTATTACAACAATGGCCCAAACAGGAACAACACAGTCTACAGAGTCTGTCCCACCAGTCACAACCAATGAAATTACTCTAACTACCAACATGGACCATTCCACAACAACTTCAGAGACTTCCTCCAGTTCGCCTTCCACAGTCACTTCAGAAAGCACTAGTTTTACTCCAACATCCCCAGAACAAAGTACTCAAACAGCTGTAACAGGCACTAGTACAACAGAGAACAAAGCAACAACTCTTGAGACTTCTGAGACAATGACATCCGCACACCCTCAATCACCAACAACTTCTATTACAACAATGGCCCAAACAGGAACAACACAGTCTACAGAGTCTGTCCCACCAGTCACAACCAATGAAATTACTCTAACTACCAACATGGACCATTCCACAACAACTTCAGAGACTTCCTCCAGTTCGCCTTCCACAGTCACTTCAGAAAGCACTAGTTCTACTCCAACATCCCCAGAACAAAGTACTCAAACAGCTGTAACAGGCACTGGTACAACAGAGAACAAAGCAACAACTCTTGAGACTTCTGCGACAATGACATCCGCACACCCTCAATCACCAACAACTTCTATTACAACAATGGCCAAAACAGGAACAACACAGTCTACAGAGTCTGTCCCACCAGTCACAACCAATGAAATTACTCTAACTACCAACATGGACCATTCCACAATAACTTCAGAGACTTCCTCCAGTTCGCCTTCCACAGTCACTTCAGAAAACACTAGTTTTACTCCAACATCCCCAGAACAAAGTACTCAAACAGCTGTAACAGGCACTGGTACAACAGAGAACAATGCAACAACTCTTGAGACTTCTGAGACAACGACATCCGCACACCCTCAATCACCAACAACTTCTATTACAGCAATGGCCCAAACAGGAACAACACAGTC
The DNA here is from genome assembly GCF_965226115.1 of Aulonocara stuartgranti. Lineage (NCBI taxonomy): Eukaryota > Metazoa > Chordata > Actinopteri > Cichliformes > Cichlidae > Aulonocara > Aulonocara stuartgranti. Next base: position 17,353,062 of record NC_138943.1, on the reverse strand, counting down.
TACAGAGTCTGTCACACCAGTCACCACCAATGAAATTACTCTAACTACAAACATGGACCATTCCACAACAACTTCAGAGACTTCCTCCAGTTCGCCTTCCACAGTCACTTCAGAAAGCACTAGTTTTACTCCAACATCCCCAGAACAAAGTACTCAAACAGCTGTAACAGGCACTAGTACAACAGAGAACAAAGCAACAACTCTTGAGACTTCTGCGACAATGACACCCGCACACCCTGAATCACCAACAACTTCTATTACAACAATGACCCAAACAGGAACAACACAGTCTACAGAGTCTGTCACACCAGTCACCACCAATGAAATTACTCTAACTACAAACATGGACCATTCCACAACAACTTCAGAGACTTCCTCCAGTTCGCCTTCCACAGTCACTTCAGAAAGCACTAGTTTTACTCCAACATCCCCAGAACAAAGTACTCAAACAGCTGTAACAGGCACTAGTACAACAGAGAACAAAGCAACAACTCTTGAGACTTCTGAGACAATGACATCCGCACACCCTCAATCACCAACAACTTCTATTACAGCAATGGCCCAAACAGGAACAACACAGTCTACAGAGTCTGTCCCACCAGTCACCACCAATGAAATTACTCTAACTACCAACATGGACCATTCCACAACAACTTCAGAGACTTCCTCCAGTTCGCCTTCCACAGTCACTTCAGAAAGCACTAGTTTTACTCCAACATCCTCAGAACAAAGTACTCAAACAGCTGTAACAGGCACTAGTACAACAGAGAACAAAGCAACAACTCTTGAGACTGCTGCGACAATGACATCCGCAAACCCTCAATCACCAACAACTTCTATTACAACAATGGCCCGAACAGGAACAACACAGTCTACAGAGTCTGTCCCACCATTCACAACCAATGAAATTACTCTAACTACCAACATGGACCATTCCACAACAACTTCAGAAACTTCCTCCAGTTCGCCTTCCACAGTCACTTCAGAAAGCACTAGTTTTACTCCAACATCCCCAGAACAAAGTACTCAACCAGCTGTAACAGGCACTAGTACAACAAAGAACAAAGCAACAACTCTTGAGACTTCTGAGACAATGACATCCGCACACCCTCAATCACCAACAACTTCTATTACAACAATGGCCCAAACAGGAACAACACAGTCTACAGAGTCTGTCCCACCAGTCACAACCAATGAAATTACTCTAACTACCAACATGGACCATTCCACAACAACTTCAGAGACTTCCTCCAGTTCGCCTTCCACAGTCACTTCAGAAAGCACTAGTTTTACTCCAACATCCCCAGAACAAAGTACTCAAACAGCTGTAACAGGCACTAGTACAACAGAGAACAAAGCAACAACTCTTGAGACTTCTGCGACAATGACATCCGCACACCCTGAATCACCAACAACTTCTATTACAACAATGACCCAAACAGGAACAACACAGTCTACAGAGTCTGTCACACCAGTCACCACCAATGAAATTACTCTAACTACAAACATGGACCATTCCACAACAACTTCAGAGACTTCCTCCAGTTCGCCTTCCACAGTCACTTCAGAAAGCACTAGTTTTACTCCAACATCCCCAGAACAAAGTACTCAAACAGCTGTAACAGGCACTAGTACAACAGAGAACAAAGCAACAACTCTTGAGACTTCTGCGACAATGACATCCGCACACCCTGAATCACCAACAACTTCTATTACAACAATGACCCAAACAGGAACAACACAGTCTACAGAGTCTGTCCCACCAGTCACAACCAATGAAATTACTCTAACTACCAACATGGACCATTCCACAACAACTTCAGAGACTTCCTCCAGTTCGCCTTCCACAGTCACTTCAGAAAGCACTAGTTCTACTCCAACATCCCCAGAACAAAGTACTCAAACAGCTGTAACAGGCACTAGTACAACAGAGAACAAAGCAACAACTCTTGAGACTTCTGAGACAATGACATCCGCACACCCTCAATCACCAACAACTTCTCTTACAACAATGGCCCAAACAGGAACAACACAGTCTACAGAGTCTGTCCCACCAGTCACAACCAATGAAATTACTTTAACTACCAACATGGACCATTCCACAACAACTTCAGAGACTTCCTCCCGTTCGCCTTCCACAGTCACTTCAGAAAGCACTAGTTTTACTCCAACATCCCCAGAACAAAGTACTCAAACAGCTGTAACAGGCACTAGTACAACAGAGAACAAAGCAACAACTCTTGAGACTTCTGCGACAATGACATCCGCACACCCTCAATCACCAACAACTTCTATTACAACAATGGCCCAAACAGGAACAACACAGTCTACAGAGTCTGTCCCACCAGTCACAACCAATGAAATTACTCTAACTACCAACATGGACCATTCCACAACAACTTCAGAGACTTCCTCCAGTTCGCCTTCCACAGTCACTTCAGAAAGCACTAGTTTTTCTCCAACATCCCCAGAACAAAGTACTCAAACAGCTGTAACAGGCACTAGTACAACAGAGAACAATGCAACAACTCTTGAGACTTCTGCGACAATGACATCCGCACACCCTGAATCACCAACAACTTCTATTACAACAATGGCCCAAACAGGAACAACACAGTCTACAGAGTCTCTCCCATCAGTCACCACCAATGAAATTACTCTATCTACCAACATGGACCATTTTACAACAACTGTTTTGGTGACAACTTCAGAGACTTCCTCCAGTTTTCCTTCCACAGTTACTTCAGAAACCACCAGTTTTACGCCAACATACACTGAACAACGTACTCAAGCACTGGTAACAGGCTCTAGTACAACAGAGAACAAAGGAACAACTACTCAGGCTTCTGAGATAATGACAACCGTACTTCCTGACTCACAAGCTACAGTTTTACAACCCAACTCAAGTACTACTGTTCCCAGCCGTACATCTTCTTCTTTCTCCTCTTCAACCACATCTGTGACCTATTTAACTGATACATCCACCAGTGAAACAACAATTGTAGGCTCTGTCACAAATTCTCCTACATCGTCAGCAACAGTTAGTTTTTCTTCATCAATTACTCTCCCCACAAATTTGACATCCTCTTTGACAACAATTGTGTGCCAAGATTTTGCCTATGGAGACTCATGTTCTTATGGAGAAAACAACACTGTCCCAATCATTGGTGAGGTTTTTCATTTCCGTATAGTTTTTCTTAAAAATAATATATTTTCATTACCTTTTACATAAATTGATATTTTGACTTCTTGCGTTATATCTGTGTTTTCTCCCCCACTTTTGCATGTCCAAGGTAAAATGTTGTCATAAATGGCTTTTAAAATCTTTCAATTTTTTGTAGATACTGCACCCGTGCGCAAAGTAAACATTACTTTCAAATTCAACGTCACTTTTATCCAGGCTTTTCTTAATTTAACTTCACCTGAATCACAGATATTCATCAACAAATTAGAAGCACAGGTACAGATAATTTTCTTCATATTCAATATTATGAGTTATTATTTTTAATTAGTATTACAAAGTATTTTGTAATACAAAAAAATATAAAATTATTTAAATCTTTTATCTGAAATGTTGCATAATCCCTTCTGTCCTTTTTTTTTTACAGCTCAGAAGCCTGTGTAGACAAGCAGATCCCCAGGCCTATAAAACAGTTAAAGTAATCAAATTAAGGTAAATTTTCCTTCAACATTTATTAAACTATTTGTTACATTTATTATTACCTTTTAAGAAAGAGATAGCTGTTTTCTCATAACATTTCTACCATTTTTTGTAGTGAAGGAAGTGTTGTTGCAAAGAGCCTGGCGGAGTATCAGTATCAAAACAATGAAACTCAAATCGAGTTTATTAACACTCATCTTAGTGTGGTTTTGAAGAATATCCTACAAAATGAAAATAACCTCAACAAAATTTCTTTGGCTTTTGGTAATCAAAGTGTGGAGTTAAATGATCTCAGCTTTGAGGCACCTGCCATTACTAGTAAGTGTGTTGTATGTTGTTCTAAATGTAAAGCACAATCAGCCATTCTTTATTCATTTTTCTTAAATTTGTCCTGTTTATTTTACATTATAGTATGTTGAATATATATATGTTTTGAAATCTTGTAGATATCACAGAGTTGAAGCCTTTTATTAACTGCACTCAGTTTGCTAATTACACTGAAGAGATTACTAATGGTCAATGGCAGTGTGTTGGACCATGCAAAAGAAACCCTGATTACTGCAATGGACACGGAGAATGTTTAAATGACATTTACACAGGCCCAGTCTGCAGGTAATAAAATGTCTATCTATCTATCTATCTATCTATCTATCTATCTATCTATCTATCTATCTATCTATCTATCTATCTATCTATCTATCTATCTATCTATCTATCTATCTATCTATCTATCTATCTAGTTTTTTTTGTAAAAACTATTTTTATTAAACCTCTTTTGAATTTTACCCAGGTGCTACGAAACCAGCCTGGAGCAGTTTTATGGTCCACAATGTGACCTTTTCCGCCGAGGTCCAGGTTTCTATGGAGCACTGTTTGGCTCACTCGCAGTAGCGCTCCTGCTCTTCATTATAATCGTCATCGCTGTCATTTTCAAAAGGAGACATACGTATACTCGGTGGGTTATGATGCCTTCTGCGCGTTTTCCTGTAATGTACTCTGGAAAAAAAATCGCTTTTTGTGTTCATTCATTGAGTAAAAACACAAACAAGCATCCTTTTCTTTTTTAGGAAAAGGAGCAACTCTCAGAGGAGAAGATTGTCTTTTCTTGAGGGAGATTTCTTTGACTTCACTGATACACGTATGTCTTACTCTAATTACTATCATATTCAGAGATTTATTATAATAATTATTTATGATTAGTTATTAATAATGCAATAATTATTTTAAACTTTTTCAGCAATGTTTAAAAATATGATTTTTGACTTTGTCTTTCAGGAATTTCCAACTTGGGACTGGCAGGCACTTATAGATCAGAAAACATTTAGAAACTGATATATTCACTATATTATATAAAATTAAGCAATTAGTTACTGTTTTAATCGCTAATAATCTTACTTAAAGATCAGTAAGAACTATCATCTTTTAATTTTAAAACATTTTGAAGTTGTTTTGCTATTTATCATTTATTTATAAGAACTTAAATTTAATGCATATGTTTTTGCACGTATATTATTTTCCACACCAACATATCATGGAGCACCATTTCTCTTTTTATCCTATCTTGACATATCTTTCTCAGCACTGTTCAAATAGTAAAAATAATAATAAATCTCTTTTAACCTGAAGTTTTTGCCTGGAAAATCTACATTTTCTGAATGCACAAACTGAGAAACGCACTGTATCATCTATAGATAATTTTGTTAAATAACAAGTTAATTTTGTCTTTAGTGTTATTAAACAATATGCAATATGGGCTAGCTACTGCTTATACTCTATGATATATCTCTATTGAGCTTGTTACAATTAACATCTAACAGTAGTGAAACACAAAAAATGCTTACTGTAGCATTCAAATACACACATTTGCATATTTGTTAAACATCTGTCCAGTTAAAATGTTACACAGTATCTATGCAATGGTTTTACTGTATCAGATAGGTGCTTCTGTTTTTTGTTCGTTTTTGCTTTTTAAACAGCATCTCTATTTTTATCCATTAAAAAAAAACAAAAAAACTTTGACACCCCAACAAGAAAATAATCCAGACTAGGGCGCTGCAGTCCACAGTCACCTGCCACTAGATGGCATAGATGTGCTTATTTTAAGTGTTTCGCTTTTGAAGAGTCAAAGGAGAAAGAGACACAGACCATGGCCTTTAATGGAATTTTAAGATTTTTTTTTCATAGAAAGGAAATCAAACTACTTTTGCATGTATTTGCAGCTGATTCATAATAGAAAAACAAACTTAACTTTGGTTCTTTTGAGATAAGCCCTTGATTTGGTTTTGTCTCCACCTAGTGCCTCAATAGAGGTGGTACACTGAGCAAGTTCTTTACCTTTGCTTGATGTTCTATATTTCCTACACAGGTACTGTGACCTGAATAAAATTTAACCAGCAGCACTGCAGCCCGAGTTAAATATTTACAAATCACCTCACAGCAAACGATAAGAAAAGTTACGCCTAAACATGAAGTTAATGCAAACAATGGAACTTATTTTTTAGTCTAGCTTCATGATTTTTGTTTTGTGTGTGTATGTGCATTCCTCTGTGTGATGGAGTAGAGGAAGACACACAATCCATACTTCTCCATCCTCTCTTGAAAATATATGAGATTGTGGATAGTCTAGCTATAGATATACTGCATCATCAGCACTTCTCCAATATGACCATTCCTACTTTTTATTTCTATAGTGTAGACCTATGAAGTCCTACAGAAACACCTAAACATATATGGGCTCTTTAACACAAAGAACTGTAGTGTAACCAGCAAAGTAGAATTTGTATAGCAATTAAGGGAATAATTACAAAAATCATAATATTTTTATCACAGAAATTAGTTTATTTCACTCATTAATGCCTCCAGAGTGCCAGAGTTTAATTAATTGAGGCAGGAAATGTATTTGATGAGAAACTGAAAGATAAGCCATACATATTGTATGTTTGTGTATGGGGTGTTGAAATTTAATGGAGAGAAAAAAAATAGAACTTTCAGGATCTCTTTTGTTCCAGTTTCTATGAAATTGTGGCTACAGAGAGAAATATAAGTCTTGTGTCCATTATGACTTAATGCATTTGTGACTTGTAGTGCCACTAAAGGGAAAGGATCTTAGAATACCGATTAATAAACTATGTTCAATCTGAATGCAAACCGGTCTTCCTGTTAATTTACCTATTTTTTTGTCTTTCTTGCCTCCAGCAATTATTTTAAAAGCGCAGTGAGTCTTTCTTTGGTAGCTATAGTCAACATGCATGCTGTTGCTTAGTAACTCACCTAAGCAAGAACCAAGTGAAAAGGTTTTCAGGTGGCCTAGACAACTTAACTTAAACTGTCACCTTTTGTTTCATTGAGAGAAGTCACTGTCTTAAGCAAATCAGCAGAAATACAAATCACTAAGGTCTCCGCCAGTATTGTAATTGGAGCTGAACTGTGGCTCATTTAGTAATTATTTGACCTCTAATGGGGTTCACTGTGGTTTTGGCTCCACGCCTAACCACAAGGATTCAAACTGAGAATAAAACACTTGTAACAGTGTTAAAAGGGCTTTAAAAGCAGTGGGTGCAAAGCCCGCTGCCAAGGAACGATGAAGCAATCGTGCAGGAGGAAATTTAGTTATAACCAGGAAGAGGAAGGCATTCTACTGTACACCTGTCACTCTTCTTTCTTTGGATCGAAGCCAGTCACAATAAAGTACACCATGAGGGCGTGTGGGTGATAAAACAGGCCAAACAGCTGAGTTGAGAGTTCACTCTTGACAGGTTCAAGACACAGGACGAAGCAAGCTTATAAATAAGTCACTTTATTATTGCTTTCTTTTTAAAGACTATATACTTATCAACTATTCATAATAACAAATGGAGTTGTTAAATACTGTACACAGCATACTGAACTCTCCCAGTGCATGTCTTCGCCACAGCAGAGTGTTATCTCTTGATAAACTAGTCTTCATTCTGTTTTAACATTTCTAATAAGACATATGAATACCTTAAGATTAAATAGTTTGTTTTTTTGTGTATGATGTAAACATTTTTCCAAACATTTAAGTCAAAAGCAACATTGTGTTGGTAAGATCTGTGAACAGAAGGAAGAGAAGAAAAAAAAGATACTTCAATGACCGATTGACCTTAGCAGTTATTTGTTTCCCAAACTGAACACCGTGTTTGATACCAAGGGTTACTTCAATACATGTGCTACATTTTCTATATCATCCTGACGCCTTGTGGATAATGTACAACAATTTAAAAAAAAAGAAAAGAAAAATCATACATTTTGTAGGCTGCCAGCAGCCAAAGTCTTTCAGACCACACCCACTGCAATCATGTAAGGCAGGAATGCATGTGCAGAACAGGAAAGTCTGTGTCAGGTAGGTAAACCCTGTACTGTCTTTGTAATGCATTTGTATTAACAGATTAGTCAAACATCTCTCATCTAAAATCTATTTCATCTAAAATCTCCATATTAGGATATTCGGTTAGAACAGATTTTGCGTTTGAATTCATTGTCTTTTCCTACAAGTGTTAGGTCACATATGGAGCCGTTACCTCATCGCTCGTGGATTACAATTTCAAATTTCACCTGTGAACACAATTTAAAGCAGGGAGTTTGTAAAGGTATAAGGATAATATCAAAGTGAGGTAGTACTTGAGGCAAATGTGTTTCAAGCAATGACTCACAGCTTGACCAGAAAAAAAAAAAGAAGAAAAAGAAGTAGCTTCAATTGGAAGAACAGCACACATTCACTGACAGTCAACAGACCAGTTCCTGTGCAATAAAACAGATCTGGAGACTGACAGAAATAAATCAAATGTGTGCACTTCTTAGAAGGCTCTACTAAAAAGCGGGCACTGCTAACAAGTGTTGCACAGTAACAAGCATTGTTGACAATTCTTTACTAATTAAACACTTTTCCCAACTGCTGTTCACATGCACATATGCGCAAACACATCCACTGCACATACACACACAAATACACTCAAGACGCTACACCATACTCAGCTGCACTGGACAATCCAAAAGAAATATGGTTAGCTACTAGTAATGAACCCACCTACTGGTACAAAATGTACCATGACAATGTGCCATATGGGGTGAAAAAACAAACAAAGAACAAAACACAACACAAATTTACTTTGAAGTAGTCAGCCTGAGTAAGACTGACACTACATCAAGGCGCGAAACCCATATCAGTATTGATATAATAGCAAACAGAATCGGCACGTGCTAGAATCCTTCATTTTGTTATAAATTCATCGGGCTTGTATTTAGACTTCATATATTAAGTGATACATGGTTACATTACTGACCTTTTTGTCCCTTGTGAGATGCAAAAGCACCATCAAAAAGCCCCAGTGCATCTCACAAAACATCCACACCACATCAGACACAAAACACTGAGCACACAAGGTACAAGGCCCGCTTGTACTTTCTGGCCGTACCACATCTTTACTAAAACAGAGCAAAATATTGAATTTCATAAAATTAAAATATATTTTAAAAAAATAAGCTATAGACTGTTGAACTTTGCCCACAATCTTTAGTTAGACATGGTTTTCACAGAAAATATCTTTTCAATATTACCAGTAACTGTACACAGTGCGCAAATACCCTGTGTGTTCAAAATACATAAGGGGTATTACAAAAAGAAAAAAGAAAAAAGGTAAAAGCAGCAGTTTTAAAAGGTTGTTGGTGTCCAATTTCACCATTTTGTCAAGTGGGTTTTGCGCATGTACAGTATAGTCTTCTATTACTTCCACAAAAACTTTTCAAACAAAATCCACCTGTGCTTTCTTTCTGGTGTGGCAGTCACAAGGCGAGTCTGCAAAAGGAGACCGCTGAGGCAGAAGGTAGTAATGTGTGGTGCTGGCCTTCTTGCCATTCTCCATAATAGGAAGGATACATGGGGAGCCCTCACTGTTCTGTCTCTGTAAACTCCGACCGCTTACATACTTAGGATCTGGTGCAAAGCTTTGGGTTGGGGGCATCACCCCGTTAGTGTATGTTGGGAGGCTCTTAGGGCTGGGAGTGCGGGAGCTGCCTGTGGACAGAGGGCCTCTTGGAGGCAGTTTGGGTGGTTTGTCCTCATCGCTGTAAGCCCCAGATGAGACTTCTGCTGACCAGCGCCTGCAATCTGTCTTGACATTACGTGGAGGTATAGGAGGGGGAACCTCTTGTTTATCCATATTGTTGGGGTACCTTTTTGGGCATGTGGGTCGTGGCAGCTTGTGTAAAGATCCAGCTGGTCCAGAGAGAGAGCGTCGTAGCCTCCTCTGAGCGGGTCTTTCCTGTGGCTGCTGCTCATACTGTTCCCGTACTTCCTGCGGAGGATTTGCCTGATGGTGCTGTTGGGGTTGCTGCGGGCTTTGCGGTCCTAATGGCCCATCGTAGTAAGCGTAGTTAATCTGCCCACAGTCCTTGAAGCTCCTTCGGTGAGATAGAGGATTTCTAAAAGCTGATTTAGAAAATTGATCAGACACCAGGCGGCAGCTGTCGTCTGAACTTGTGAAAAATTCTACCTCACTGTCCATAGCCTGCTCATGGGAGATATCTGTCTGTGGGGGAATAGGGGGTAGAGGCTTAGAGCATCTGCTAGGTGTCTGTGGTGGGCTGTTCAACTCGTTAAATGACAGCCTCATCAGCAGGTCATCATCAGCAGGACTTGGGGTGGAAGGTTCATTGCTGGAGGACAGGAAGAGTTGGGAAGGCCGGGATTTCTTTGAGAGTATTCTCTGTGAGTTGGGACTGTGTTTATGTCCTGCCAAAAAAGTAAGTTGAAAAAATAATAACCATCAGACAAGTGGCAGATTGATAAATAATTAAAGTAAATTAAAGACAATAAAAATCGAATACTATAATACTACACTGACTTTATAATATTCAGGTTACAACAATATGTCCAGTATGTGAAATAGCAAACAATGAAAGAGAATTCATGCAATGCAGCATTTGTGTAGTTTAAAAGGTACATCCTGTATGAAAAAGAAAGAAAAGGAAATAAAGATATTTAACTTACTCTCATAACTTGGAGGTGGCTCCTTTTGCTGGGCACGATAGCTGTGATCTATGTTTGCCCTGTCCATACTGAAGTAGAAGCTGCTAGAAAAGAAGAATGACGTTTCAGAACAGCAGTGCTTCGTCACAGAAATGTGACATATTGAAATTAACAGAAAATGTAAGACTAACCTGAACCATGCAATTTCAACATGACATGCACATCCTTTCTAAAGTCTTTCTCTAATGAAGTGCACCACAACACTCACTTGTCCAGTACATGGCGATCGCGCCAGGAGGGTTTAGATCCAGCCATGCTGTGACAGTAGCTGCCCCGGAGAAAGGGGTTTTCTATGGGAAAAGAGATCTCCTGGGCAGTCAGGCCCACTGTGGACATGCTCCAGGCACCCTCGGGTCGCATCAAAGCCAGGAAACACTCAGATCGCCCGGCTGGCTGCCCCTGCTTCTGGTGTACCTATATTAAAAAACAGCCATGAATGAATTGGCAAAAAATAAAATAAAATAAAATCAAAAGTAGGTCAAGTGAAACAGATCATCGTATAGGACACTAAAAACGCTCTAAAAGCAGAGCCAGGTGATTCTCATTAGACCAGATATTTAATAATGGCTTTTGGGTGACAACAATTTCCTATGGCCTTCAGGACACTGGTGTCCGAGCACACCTGGAGAACGTGCCTTTCAAAATGTTCTATTCACAGTATTCCTCATTCAAAGCATGAAAGCAATAGATGGTGGAAAAGGTCACTACTGGTCATGTCTGCTTTTGTAGACCTGAATTAAATGGCATGTAAACACACTTGCTGTGGGTTTGGAGAACCAGTGTAGAACTACTTTATCACAAAAGCATTCTGACATGAAATCGAAGGTAAACACAGGTGTTACTAACATACGATTTAGATCTTGCATCATAATAGAACAGGACCTTCATTAAAGTCATTGCTAACACATTGTGTCAAAACATGCTATGAAAAAGTTGTATTACCCTTCATGTTTTACATTTTATTTACCGTGTTAGTACAAAGGTGTAGCTGTGTCAGCTGAAAACAAAAGAAGAAAAAATACACCCATTTTTTTTTCTTTTCCTATAGAGAGGTACTGAGCTTTACATTTCACCTGTGGCTTGCAAACTCCATGAGCCTGAGTTCAGCATTGCATTCATGGGTGTGAACTGTGTAACCAACTTTTGAATTTCAATTTCTACAGACTGTGTCGCTTAATAAGTTTAGTTTATTTTAAAACTGGACTGTGCTGTGCTGGTGTTTTGCAATCCTGTTCCTCTTGAACAGGAAAGTTCAAGGGGGCTCCTCCTGTTACCACAGATATACCTGATGTTGCAAGAACGCCCCCACGCCAAATGAACCGAATGCTCGTGTCATGTCAACTATGTGTCAGGCTGTATAAACAATGTGTACATTATTCAAAGGGGGAGTAATCTAATATTTCTGGGGCATACATAGAGTAAATGCAAAATAAATGGCCTCAAACAGAGTTTAAATGTTTCAACTGGGTTTCAGTCTCAAGTGGAGAAAGCCTAGAAAGTCATAAAATGTGTTTTAGATGAGCCTTAAAAAATAGTGCATCAGGGGTGAGCGCAGTTGCTTTTTGTTGCATGGCTGAGTTTAATTAGACATCATTATTACACGATTACAATGCATACTCAGAATCATCTCTTCTGGAAACTACTAAAGAGGTGCATGCACAGCTAGAGCCACACTGTCCTCCTGACAATGTAGGAGTGATGACTGAAAAGAACACGGCTCCCTCGTTCCTGGTCTCTTATGAGCCATATTTATGTGCTAGCCTGACAGCTGGAGCGAAACAAAGCTCTAAAACAACAGGAAGCCTGAGCCATCAGTCTGAGCCAAACTGCCCAAGAAGGCATGCAATCCCCCTGGCCAGGGCCATCGATTCGGTTCGGCGGGGACGGGAAGCAACATGATCCTTGATAATGAACCCCCAGGGGCTTGTGCTTCCTCTTGCAACAGGTGCAAAGACAGTTCATCCTGGCGGTTAACCATATTAGCATTTACAGGCAACAGGATTACACAAATGATGTAGTCATGCAGATGTCCAAGTCGGTTAAATCAGATAATCCGGCTGGAGAATGTGGGCCTTCTTATGGTCAAATGTGACTTATCTGTTTATACAATAAGAAGGCAAGCCAAGGCTAACTACGAAGACAACTCAGTGGCAGTGGGCTCGAGAAAGGAGGGGGTCCGCTGAGCTTCCTAGTGATGTAAAACACCACCGGTTTGCCTTGAATTCAAGCTTACGGCCGTCACCCTCAGGCCTTGACAGGAGTTCACACCCCGCTCACGACACCCCTGCAGCGGTTTCCGAGCAACCATACTCGCTCTACCTGTGCTGCAAGCAAACAGTGCGCACACCCCCCTCACTTTACCGGATTGAGATAATAATGGTTAAAAGCCCTCCAGCAGGCAGGTGACTCACGCCACAACACACAGTCAGCTATTTGGCAATGATGATACACAGTGAATTGTATTTCCCTTTTGTTTAAGAGGAAAAGACCTAAATTAATATTGCAGCCTAAGAATTAAAGAGAACGATTATATAACTTCTGTGCCATTGCAGACCTATAAAGAATATAAAACACGTATCCTTTATAGTTATCAGTATAGACAAACACATAGAGATACATATTCACACGTTTCCCTCCGTTTTTCTTTTTTTTAGATTATTATATTGTAAGTTTTTTAATCATTTTGCTCTGGACTAAGTTGTTCCTCTTAGTATACGGCTCTGTCAGTGAAAAACAATCAAAAACAACCATAAGATATAGAAATAAAAATAAAATGAAATAAAAAAAAAAATCCGAATAAGATCTCAAGTTGCATTAAGCAATTGTGTCTGCCGTGCTGGCACCGACATACAAAACAACAGACAGACAAGACATGGATCCACACAGTGGCTCTAAACAGACATTTCAATTCACTTTTTGAACTCACCTAATTCACTTCGCAGTTCTCTCCGCTGACTGACCCCTAAAGTCCTCTTTGGTAAAATGCAGCGCCTCAGTTTATTTCGGGGTTCGATTTGAATCTGTAATCGTCAGTTTTCAGTTGCATCAGGAACAGGTCGCCAAAGACTTGGCGACACTCAGGCATTACTGTGACACTTCTAGATAAGTCTACTAGTCTATTGTATTGAGCTATCTCTTATAGGCTCACTACACTGGCGACCCAGTGGCTCCGCCTTCCTTAAAGCCACAGGCTTCCTTTCCACCAGTCTGCAGTGTGCATGAAGCACAGAAAGCTGAGTGCATATGGACTGCATGTCAGCCTTGAACATATTTAAAAGACTTAACATAGGTTGACTTATGTGATGCAGTGAAAGTCTGCAGGGCTCCATATATCTCTGGACAGAGCAGGTTTGAAATCAAGGACACAGTCAGGTGATAAACTGTCCCACTGGGACACATTTATCACACAATGAATAAATGCAACCATGGTTCAGTTAATGATACATTTTCCCCAGAACGTTTAGAAAAAGTATACATAAACTAAAGTTAAAGCCGTAAACTTACTGGTGCCAGACTAAAATGCCATCTTGCAAGTTCTGCCTTTTAAAACTTTCCGTTCAATGACCTGTGTTATACTGTACTATAAAAGGTGTCATCTTTGCTGTTTCATAAACAATAGACTGCCCAAAAGTAAGCTGTGCAGATCTGCACGAAGACAGAGGCAGTAATAGGGATGGCTTCAGAGTGGATAACACAAACAGTAGGCAAAGAAACAAAGCCAGAACCCCTCCTATCTCTGCAGTAATTCTCCTGCCAGCTGAATGGGGCTCAGATGGTTTAGCTACTCATTTATCAGATCACCCTGGGCATTTTCGTTCAGCAGGACCTGTTCTCTATTTACCTGAGATAATGCTCCCATCAGTCGCTGAGGAAAGGCAACAAGTTCAATATTCTACAGTTTTTCTTGTTATGGAAATACATGAGTAATCTGGAATATGCAGTCCCTCACACCTCCAATTACCAGCTGCTTAGCCTATTTAGACCTTAGGTGGTGTTGCATTAACTGTGACCAAACCTAACTGGGCTAAACAAATGTAACACTGACATGCACACTAACCAAACACAATGATACAATAGCTACAGACAGCGTGTATGTTGACTCAATATGTGACAGAAAGCAGAGGTGTGTGCGTGTGTGGAGAGAACACACTGTTCTTTTGCTTGAAATTGTGAATTCTTTACTGCTTGCTTTCAGTCTGAGAGGCCCAAAAGGATTTTAGTTACAGATATGCCCCTTAAAAGGACCAGATCCTCCCTAATCCCCCTTTTAGAATTTTAGGTGCATTTTTGGGATTCCTCTGGACCAGTTGTGACCAGCAGGGAAAAGAGAATGTTTTGCAAGTTGAATTAATAACTTAAACACCAGAGTTTGGATTAAAAGATTTCAAATGCAAACTATATATTGATAGATGTTGCAGGAAATACTCATATGTAAAAGATAAGACTAAAAATAAAGAGTTGAAAGATGCATAAAAATAATCAAGCAAAGTTAAAAGCGCCTGTGTGTATTTCAGCTTGAGTGCGCTCAATCTGCCTTTCCATGTTCCACAAAAGAGACACATTCATTGGGATAAATAGACTTCACCGAAAATGTCTCTCCTCCCACTTCAGCCCTCCTTCCTCTCTCTGCCTGTGAGCCACATCATGATGTCATCACCCACAGGAAGTGCCATATAAAGTTATAGAGGGAGGGGGGGGGGGGGGGGGGGGGGAACTAAGTCAGGGTGGAAGATAAGCAGGCAGAGACAGCAGATGAATGAACTTGTGTCATAACGAATATACTTCTCAGGAAATATTACACAGCTTTTCACTTAGCCCCATGACTCACACTGAGTTTAATCACCAGAATCAGTAATCTCCCCCTCAAAAAGTAGCACTTTTGGCTCATTTTCCTTTCAGATGCTTTTGTAAAAGAAAGGAATTTCCCTGTGTGGCTCAGTTCCAGTACAAGGGTATATTTTAAAAGTCAGTTATGCTCCCTCAGCTGATTTCAGTGGCTCACTAACAGGAAGAGTTAAGTGTGGTTGGAGACGAGTTAAAACAACAACAACAAAAAAACAAAAAGCATATTACTGTAAATGATTTATTCAGCGTGGAGGTCACAGCATTGATTGCCCCTGCCTGCTGAGGTAATTCAATTACGTCTATATCCAGACAGAATCCAAAGTTCGCACTGATATAAACACAGCAGCAACAAGCTTTATTGTTGTGGTGACATCAAGCTTGTAAATGTGTAGTAGATTCCAGGTGCTGCTCTAGACTAAAATCCAAGCTTTACCAAGCATTTAAAGAAGAAGCAAGGAAGGTCTGCAACTTTTGACTTCTGTGGTAATTTTGTGAGCATTTCAGATTACAAAGAGTTTGCCATGTACATTTGAAACTGTCCACAGAGACAAGCAAAGTGACTCCTGGAGAAAAGCCTTATGGTCAGATGAGACAAAATTGAGCTATTTGGCCTCAATGACAAGTTGTATGTTTAGAGAAGCAAACCTAAGAACACTGAGCTAGTTGCCAAGCATGGCGGTGGCAGCATCATGCTAAGGGGCTGTTCTGCTTCTAGTGGTACTGGTATATTGCAGAAAGTGGATTGAATAATGAAAAAGGAGAGCTATCTCTAATATCTTCAACTTCATCTCAGATCAATAGCTAGATTGCTGATCCCTGGACACAGTTGGGTGTCCCAACGCATATATCAAAACTGGTTTGGAATGGATAACATAGAAACAAACCAATTTAAATTAACTCTACCAATTCTGCCAAGAAGAATGGCTAAATATACAGCCAGATTTATGCAAGAACCTTGTTTATAGCTACCAAAAGCATCTGATTGAGGTGCAACTTGATAAGGAACATTTAACTAAATAATAGTGGATTGTATCTATATATATGTATATTTTTAACCTTGTGTCTTTTTGGGCCCAATTTTTGTCTTTTAACCAGTTAAGCCTCAGTCATTAAAGATTTATGCTATACAATTCCAGCCTGAAAAAAGAATAGTTTTAAGACACAATTAAAAGCCCCCAAATTACCATGAAAGTCATGCCTATGATGAGTATATGTAAACCTTCTAACCACAGTTATATATCTTAACATTAATCACTTATCATAGTTATCATAAAAATGTAAGCAAACAAATAAAATCCCTGACAATGTTCCTGTTTGCTATTTTCTATTAGGGGAATTATCTTGGACAATTCTTCTCACGTTTTCAAGCTAACGGCATTAGCTTATCTCAGTATAAAGACCAAAATCAGTGAATAAAATGTTCTGGTGGTTAGTGCTGTTGCTACCATCAGGTTCTAAGATTGTTTGGTTTGGTTTTGCTTTAATGAGTTCAGCTAATGCTTAGTTGTAAACAGAGCAAAGTGAGAAAAAAATGCTCTTTTAATTTCAGCCTGACTGTATCTTCCCCTCACTTTTCATACTGGGGATCAGACGTTCCTTCAGTCAGTGCAGCTGTGAGCGCCACAGCCAAAGCACATGGCTGACACATCACTGTGTATTCTGCTGGATCGCGGTTTGGTCTGGCAGACTCACACACACTTGGCTCATGCCGTGGAAACGAAACACAAATCCCCAGGCAACGGGCTGTCATTTATCACTGCAATGTAAATAAAACCATATTATAGCACTTCTTCTTATTAACTGTACCAAACTCCTGAGGGTCATCCAGCTGCTTGAGTCATTAATCACTTCCTGTATTGGTAGAAAGACTTCTGGGAAATAAAGGGCTTTTTGTTTCAACTGAGTCACTCACAGGTATTTTCTATTTCAGCGTGCAACGTAATCTGAAGCAGCAATAACGAGTCATTATTGCCTCACTCCTCAACATTGTTATGTTGAGTGGTTCAAGTGCACCCACAGCCTGCTGTTACTAATGGGTGGAGCAAGCTAGTCCGCCTCCTTGATGATGACAGGGTGTGTTTAGTCTTCAGGATTTGAGGATCAATTTAGACAGAGACTGGGGGAGTTGCTGGCAATCTCATCCTATGACTGAATCAAAGTCCTGTTAATAATTATTATTATGGTAAATATGCATATTGGGCAGTATTAAGATGTGGGAACATTCTTTTCGGCTGCTTTCACACATAATCTCATTCGCAGAAACCCACGCAAACCGCCTGATTTGTGTCTGATGTTTTAGGGAGAAGCTGTGAAAACGACAGCTGTGGTATGATGGAGGATGTCACGCTAGTTTGACTTGCTCTCCAGCCACTGAATCAAGGCCAATTCTGCTCACAGTCACCTCCACTGGAATTCAGCAGGACTGGCTGACACAGATTGAAAGTATCTCCCAGTACGCCCTGCTTTATGTATCACAACCAACACTCATTGTGCATCACCAATCTTTTTCCTACATTTTCATTTTTTGTTCTGACTGTATTTGGGATTCCTCAAGGTTCCTACAAGGAAATACATGACCAGTATCCTGTAATGTAACACCTGTATTGTCTTTTGAACAGACGTTTCTGGCATTAAGCCGACGAGTATCCCAGGTTTCCTGTGTTTTTAAGCTTTACTTGGTGTAGCAATCTATTAATCTTAAGTAGCAACTGATAGCTTGGGGAGTTTTGTCTTTCCACGATTTCCTGCTTCAGGTTCACTCTTGGGAGATATTAAAGCACAGTGCACAGGGGGACCTGAGGCTCCCCAGTTTTCTGATAAAGATTTCAGATGTCGTCCACCAAGGAGATCAGAAGGTTTACCATGAAAAGGCGGGCATATGTAGTGAATGAGGCATAAATCTATAGCCACAGGGTTAAGAAAGCATTGCTCTCTAGGTATACCAAGAGGACAGAAAAACACATGTGCAATAGTGGATGCAGTCCAAACATGGGCTAAAGTCACTGAGCTCAATAAATCCTATTTTTTCATTTGTGTGTGTGTGTGTGTGTGTGTGTGTCACTGATTGTGTATGAATGTCTGCATAACAGAACTGGATGACAGGGACTGAGTCATTCGGGGCAGAGTATGCGCTTTGTGAGAGTGTCTTTTGTTTCATTCACACGTGGATTTAGGATGCCTGATGAAATCAGCCAGACTACCTGAGCTGCTGTGGGCAGCAGCCGCATTAATTCCTCACAACAGTAAAGCTCTGGATCACTGCTCACACAAGCCTCTTAATGATCGGATTCAGGAGAATAAAGTTGGGCTCCATGTCCCATTTTCCATACATTACAAGCAGGTTGGCTGTGCAGACGCATATGTTAGGCACCAAATGTAGTGCTTCAGGGAAAAAAAACCTTGTACGGTCTTGTGCTAAACTCAACAGTAAGGGCACAATAACAGCCTTGAGGCTATGTGGTGAACACTAAACCAAATGAATAACTAAACTGCTGTCTTATTTTAAGCACAAATTCAATTGTTCCCCTTCTTAAGGGTTCATGCAAAGTCACACTTTGGGATTAAACTGGAAAAGAGGGGATTATGGTCAGATCTAGCTTCACCAACACATTTTAACACCTTCCTCGTCATACATAGTATAGAAATGTTTCCTTTTTTATCATTTTAGAATATAACCTATGTATAAAATATATGTTTATCAACCAAGAGACTGCAGCATGTGTCCCCTCTGGAAATAGGAGTTTTTACTCTCTTCATGGCTTTTCAGTCACCAAAACTTGATTCCATTAAAGGAAGCCTATTATTCTTTTTTCCAGTTTTGGTTTTTAATGAATGCTACCAGAGCAGGTTTGCATGATTCACAGTTCCCCCCACCTCCCTTTAAGCCAGTTTTCTTCTAAACATACAGCTTGTGCACACGCCCCATTATTTCAGACTTTCAGCATATTTAGTATGAAAATGCACCATTGTAATGGTATACAGTAACTATATACATGAAAGAAGGAAAAACAAAATAAATACCCTTTAAGGGAACGAGCAGAGTTTGATTGAAATGTAAAAACATATGTATTAAATTGCAGTCTGATATGTTTCTGCCTCTGAACACATGGCATGGGTACCCCAGCTTTCTTCTGCAGTCCAAGACATGCAAGTTAGGTTAGCTTCTAAACTGACTACATGTATGAATAGCTGTCCGTCTCACTGCTTTATCTCTCCAATAGAGTGGCGACTTGTCCGCAGTGTAGCATGCCTCTTGCCCTATGATACAAGGGACAGGCCACAGTTCTCTTGCAACCTTGCATTGTAGAAACAAAAAGAAAACGACTGTGTTGACTTTCTTTATATTGCATCTTTCATACACTCATATTAATTAGGTATGTCTATGAGCAACAGAATTCAAAGTTTACAAGCTACAAAACCCCAAATGCTATATCATGCTTTAGATTTCATATCTATTGTGTACTTACTCCTAAAGCAATAAACACAATGGAAAATGGGTTATTCTCTGCTATGATCCTGAGACTAACGCAAAACAGAAGTCAAAAACAGAGCTTCAATGGAATCTCTATACCATGTTGCTTTTTTAGCGCTGAATGGAAAGAACATTCAGTCTATTTAAATAAGGGCTGTAATTATCTCGGAGCCAGCCGATTATTCTCAGCTCTGCAGAAAAATAATAGGTTATCCCTACTGCACAACTTATTTTTAAATCATGCAACAAGTGAAGCTCGAGTTTTTTGAGGTTGCCACAGCAGTGCAATAAAAGCCAGACTGACTCTGAATCTCGAACCTAGATCATCCTTTGAGTTTTCCCGCATACGCTAGCCGATTCAGTAAAACGGACAGTTTCTCTTTCAAGAGGGGACGAAATGTACAGTTAACAGTTGTTGTGTTTTAACATTCAACAAGCATGTCAGTTTATGTCTTCGTTCCACCTTCCGGCTAGCCCTGAAGACGCTATCCTCCCCACACCGCTGTGGTCCCTGACAGGAAGTAAATCAGCCGGGGAGCCGCCTCAGACCAAACATTGCAAGGGCCTCTGGAGCCTGAAGGCGTGTGGGAGGTGTGCGCCGAGCTCATGGGGCACACTGTGCTTGTTACTTCCTTGTAAAGAGAGTAAAAAAACAGACTTTGCTATACTCACAGATGTGGACATGAATTCACATTGACTCATGCAAAAAAAATCAAGTATAGAAAGATGTCTGCACGCATCCGAGTTTACACTTGTGCAACAGACAAACAGACAGAGAAACAGACATTCTTATTTGGTGCTTAACCAAAACATTTTCATATTTTTTTCTATACTCCAAACAAAACCTTGAGAGCAACAGTCTGTTTTTGAAGTCCTTTACACACAAATCGTCCACTAAAAATGTGTTTACTGAGATGCTCCTGACGTAATTACTCCATCATTTGGCGTCGCCTCTGAATCGTCTTCACTGGAGAGGGGTCACAGCACAGGAAGACAGATTCTTTGGCCAGGTCAAAGTGCTTAAGACACATGTGACCATCTGCTTGCATCCAGGTCTCATTCAAGCCCTGGTCTATTTCTTTAGAAGTCATTTTTGAAGCTTGTTTTCCCTTATTAATACCATATATAATTATACTTATGCACACAATGAACACAATTTAACAGAGAAATACAGAGAAAACATCCAAAGCTCGTTCAAAGTTTCCATTATGTGGTTCCTGCAGATCGGAGTTATCTCTCTCTTTGACTAATTGCAGCCTGATAATAAGCCTTCCCCTGCTTTAATACCCTGGAATAACTCAGAACACACTTGAGCACAGAGCTTTAGATTAAAATGTGGAGACTTTTCCATGAGCATGTGACTTCAGTGACATGAGTCCCTGTGTCCTTCATTTGTAGGTGACAGTATCTGACCATCTAATTGCCAGTCATGTTTCCTTGACAAGAATAAGCTCAGCTATTCTAGCCACCAGTGTCAGCCAGGGACCATTTTCTCCTCAGCTCATTATTTATTTGTGTGTATTTCGGTAACCCTCATCTGCTGACAGGATGAGGAGGAAGAGGAGCTTATTGTTGACATTAGTCTCGCCACAAACTTATGATTATGTTTTTCCAAAGACTGAGCTTCTGTGGTGTCATAAACACGCAGGAGAATAACATGCAGAGAGAAAGAGACTGGGCAGATGGAGAAGCAGCTTGCCTTTAAATGATTACTCAGATTTGCATTCGAATTGAAAGTTGAAAGACAAAAAATGTTTGTCTTTGCCAACAAGTGATCACCTACCACATATTATTATAGTTTCTATGAAAAAGCAGGAACTTTAAGGCAAATGAAGATTCTTGTTTGTATAAAGCAACTTGCTGCTGTACAATGAGAGCGTGCTTTAAGCGTATCCTTCATGACTGCAGTCTGTTTTTGATGTGAGCTTGCAAAGAGTTCCCACCAGGACCCGCTAATTAAGTTCATGCTCATTAAAGTGCTGAAAGTAGCTCCTTTGAAGACTGTCTGGAATGCTGGAAAGACCAAACAAATCCCAATTAAATCTTTCAGTCCTTGTCTTTTCAGATTAAGAGTCAAACAAGCACTGGTTTAAATGAGTGTCTGTAGTGTGTATGGTGAGAAAGTAGGATAGAATTCAGGATATAAAGGTGTTTTCATATGAGAGTCCGCAGAAGTGCCGCTATCAGCAGCCTGCCAATTATTTACTATTTGTACTAGAGAGGGGAAACACATTCTCCAAAACCTTTCTCAGCTCTGACTAGTGGATGCATACCAAACTCAGGCCAGATAAGATTGTGAGTCATTGAACAGGGGCCAAAACACCCAGCTCTTCCTCCCCTGTTCCAACAGCTCCTTTCAGGGATATCTCTACTTGGCCTCTATCAGGACAGGAAGCACCCGGCCGAAAGAGACAAGAACGGCTCTGCTTCCTCCGGCTTTTTTCCTGTGTTGGGAAACACAACTAAGAGGACGTTTTGAAAATTTATGAATGTTGACTTTGTGTTTATGACTTTTCACATGCAGGTACAGTATATTCACATGCACTTGGGCTTGCATCAGTGAACGCAGAAAGGAAGAGTTGGACAAATGCAGTAATCATGGGATGAAGAGCAGAGCTCAGAGCGCAGGCTGATGTTGGCACTCGGCGTGAGAAGAAGCAGACATGACACTAGATGTGTTTTCCTAGTCCCCAGTTGACTGTTACTCACATCAACAGCAGACACAGAAAGGGAATGGGTTTTTTAATAGGAATGACTTAAGTCTGGTGGACCTGCTGAACTTTTCCAAGCACCTTACTAGCACAAGAGCAAGAGCACTACTCTTTGCAGTCCGCTGGCCTTTTTCTGTTTGTACAGGCTTGCGTTCACATGATGTAATACACAATCCTCATGTGACAGGGCAGCAAGTTGGCAAACAGAGCTTGTGTCATGTTTTTCCCAAACTGATGTAGTATTAGTGATATTTGCACCTTCAGTCAAACCGTGGTCAGGAAGTGAAATGGCATTTGTGGGGATAAACTTCATCAAATTTGCCGGATGATTCACATGGAAAGACGGAGTTACAGACGAAGAGTGTGTGAGAGGGTATGAGAGAAATCTGGTCAGGGAGTAGTCATAGGAGAGAAGCCACCCACACTTACCACAAAGCCTTGACTCACGAGGTTTGCTGGGCACACGGCTGTGGGACAAGGACGTTATACTGGATCTCCTCCGCAGGATGTCCTCCCTGTCCCTGAGCCAGAGCAGGAGAGCAGACGGGAGCGCCCCAGACCGTTTACCATGGAGCCACAGTAACTGCTGGCTGATTAGAGAACAGCTAACTGTCTTTAATTATAACACCTCACCCTGCACAGACCACACTATTATTCCAGTGAACATGTGCTCTGCAATACTTCTGTTTCTGATCATTTCGCATCTAAAATGTACTTTACATTTAAAAAAGTGATGAATAACATGTTACTCCAAGGACATATGCCTTTTGGTACTTTTCTTAGAAGAGCATCCAAACTCTTCTAAGAAGCAATGATGTTTTTGGAGATGCAGTACAGTGCTATTTAGCATCATCTTGATAAAACGAAAAGCCTTCCCTGAAAAACTTGACATATTATGTTGCTCTAAAACCTGTAAATACCTTTCGGCATTGCTGGTGCCATTCCAGAGATGCAGCTTTTTTGCTGGATCAATGTCTGAGTCTGAGTGAATTGTTTTCACCTAAAGTAATTTCTGGGAGCATTTCTGAGCCCATGCAGTCATTTACATGATAGAATCATGTCTGTTTTTAATGCAGTGCCGTCTGAGTGCCTGAAAGGCATCCAGCATTGATTTTCACCATTATTCCTTGCACACAGCTGTTCTTTGGATGTCTTATAGTTTTATATAACTACTATATAGTTTGTTTGCACTGTGTGTGCTTGTTAATACTCTTTTCCTGCAATCTCTCATTTTCATGTTGTATAACAGGGTCAGAGGGAGAAGTTATTCTAGACAGGGATATCACTTTCTTTCAAACACCAAGAACTCAGAGAGAAGTTTTGAGCAAACTGTGGTGCAATCAGCCTTCTGAGTATTTATTGTTCTTCCAAGCAGAAAACCGACTTGGTTGTAATCATGCTGCATGTAACACCTGATGTTTCATTTGTTTGTTTTTTCCGTCACTCCTTGCTTCTCGTTCCTGTTTTCATGTCACAGTGTCCCTGGCCCTTCAGTGTACACTCTGTCTCCCTCCAGTTTGTATTTCCAAGCTGATAAAACCCTCCCTCCTCTGGGAGATAAGAGACAGTGATAATGACAGGTAGAGTACTTACTCTGCACTCTTTATGTACATAACAGTGGCACGTATAAACCTGTTATTACCAGCTCTCCTGCGACTTCAGGGTGCTTCCTGATTCGATATGCTCTTTTTTTTTCTTTTTCTTTTTTCCTTTTTTTGCAAAGGAAGCCATAGAAAGGCTCAAAGTGTAAAAACCTTCCTGGAGTGCAGGCTGTTTGACATGGTTTCTCAGTAGCATGAAGATCAACTAGTGTTTGCTACCACCACTATATTGAAATAAGAGCAGATAAAAGCTTTAGTACTCAGACAGTTGGTTGGATGCCAGAAACTATAAAATCAACAAGAACTATACAAGAGTGACATTTCAGTTTAAACACCTGAGCAAAAGGCTAAAAAAGACTGAAAACTTAAGACGATTACTCTAACATTATCCCAAAAATATTATGCCAGATCATTGTTCTGTGCCCCAAAAGCCTGGGAAAAGTTAAACAGTTCAGAGCCAGCTCATCCAAGAGTCCAATCAGCTCCCCTGTGGAAAGACCTCAGTGAGCCATGGATCTAAGCGTGCTGGCTTGTTGGAATAATGTTGTGGCAAACCCATGTGTTTACAGAGCTTCCCATTGCGGTAAACACGGATTTTTACAAAAGTCAGACAGCTTTTAAACTCCCACCACCCACACTGTCTCGTAAAGTCAGGACGTGGTTGAAAATACAGCTTGAGCAGGGCCCAGACCTTCCTCTGTTCCTACTAACTCCATTTTGTGTGGCTCACTGATTTGAGTCTAGTATTTCATACGCATACAAAACCCACACATTGTTTGTTTTACTTGTTGCCCTGGTGATAGTGGCATCTCTCAGTAGTTGGCCTGAATAGATGTTGTGAGCGCAGCACGGGGCACAGCTTTATTCTCTTTGCTTCTGTAAACTTATGGGACTATTAATCAGATATGTAGTCTGCTATAGAAATAAATCATGCTGGGCTTGTTTACTCTTGGTAGCCTAAGTATACAGTGCCATCTTTGTTAAGATTTACTGGCAGCTGCATATATACACTTTCAGCACTGCTGTTGACAAAGCTTTGTCTCCAGCAAGACCTTTCCCATAATTAAGGTCAAAATTAGGCCAATGCCAGTGCTGAGTGTTTGATTGGTAGCTCTACCAAGTGTCAAGTGGATCATGCGAGTCTGCCTGACTAAAGCAGATCATCTTAGGCCAACTGGGAAGGAGTGGTTGTTGAATGCTGTTTGTTTCTGCACTGTTAGTTTTTTTTTTGTTTTTTTTACTTTGTTAGCTGTTTGATAGGTGGAGGGATGTTACTGCCATATAATTGCTTTACAACCCACTGGCACCAGGCCGTCTGTATCAGACAAGATCTGCACCTGTGTGTTCAATATTACTGGCAATAACTACACGCAGGTCTGCAGACAGACTCCTAAGCTTCAAAGCTGACTGTCTCCTGAGTCAGAGTAGCCAGGTACTTTATGAATAAGTGCAAAGTGGGGAATAGGATCTATTCAGACAATGCAGTCTCACCTTTAAAACACCAGTAAGCTCGCTATTGTTCCTTCAAGATGAACATAAACATTTGCAAGGAAGTTCATTAAGAAATTACAGACGCTCGCGTTTGATTCTAGAACAATGATTGATGAATTTTGCTGGGAACTGTCTTATTAACGAGACATGAATCTAATTTGATTCATATTAAAAGGAGAATAAACTCCTAGACTGAAAAAAGGTTGGTTGCATTATCATGAAATCAAAGACAATGACTTGCAGAGAACTCAAACACTTTGCCAGATAATCGTGGAACAACGATGAAGGTTTGCCATCTGTGACTGGTTGGACCTGATCTGTCACATGTATCTCTGTCCTCTTGTTGAGCAAAGAGGGTGGGGTTTAAAATGGCCTGTCTGTGTAGAGTTTTGAAAAAAAGGATAGCACTAAGCACCTCCGTCCATATAGTGGAACAGTTTCTCTCCTTTTTTCCTCTTTCTCTATAAAAGCATATTGTTTTAAAAATTGATTAAGTTATTTCCATTTAGTTCATTAATTCTATAAAATGTATGAGGAGTGAAATTATTTAAACTGACACTTCATATGTCAGTGGTCTGACTCTTACTGTGATGCTATGACAATACACAGTGTTTAGTTTATTAAGAGTGTCAGATTTATTTCTGACAGCTGTGGTACGCTTTATCTTCACCATCTTTTGATGCATGACTTGGATCCCCACTGCATGCACTCACTGGAGGAAGAAAAAAAAAACAGGTCAGCATATTGTGCAACTATTTGGCACTGAGAGTGGAGTGCGTCATGTCGTGTTAGGGATGTGTGCAGAACCATATGTAAAGATTGCACCGAGTATGCATGTGCAGTATGTGCATTAGTGTTTTTGTGTCTTAATGTTTCACATTTGGTTTTAATGTCGATTTTGGAGATTGAAGTATTAATGAGTCGCTCTTGGCCTCTCGGTATGATTTGAAAGAAAATTAAAAAGGAAAAAAAACGTGAAAGGTCAAACAGGAAAGTCAGGATTTATGAGAGCAGAAAAATGTGTGGCTGCAAGGTTAACCCAATGTTGTATAAGAGAAATTATGCAAAATTATTTCAACCTATGCCCCACCCCCCACCCCCATTGCCCCAACCCCTTCATGTCACCCATCATCACCCAACACCCATCAAAACATGTGTACATGTGTTTCCATCACCTGCATGTCTGTGCATATGCAAGAAGCCTTGTGTGTGAGTATGTCATATGGCCACGGTTTACAAACAAGGTCTCTCTCTAGTTACTGGACACCGTAGCTATTCTGAACACCTCTTCCAATGCACACCATCCCAGTGTCCGGTCTCCATGTGGAAGTCTGCAAGCCAAGGTCACCAGGTCGCATTCCTCCAGCTCTTTGGCATTCTGCCCCAGGGTTCAAGTAGTGTTGAATTGTGTGTGTGCATGTGTGTGTGTGTGTGCGTGCGTGTGTGCATGTGTGTGTGTGTGTGAGCTGTTTGTCTTTCATGCCACAAACTACATTCTGTTAGAGGAGAACTGTTGCCACATAGTTCTGTACTGGCGACAGCTAGAGGCACACACACACACACACACACACACACACACACACACACACACACACACACACACACACACACACACACACACACACACACACACACACACAAGCTGTGTAGATGTGTGTGTGAGTGTAAAGCTCTGTATTTCACTGTATGTGATATACAGAGCTTTAAAAGGACAAGTTACACAGTAGCGTGATTAATGTGGTTGTGTCCGCACATCAACAGTGCTGGTTGGCTGCTGGTGGAAGTGAGTGCTATGAGAAACTGCTGTTTGCTTGGGGGTGGACACTGATCCCTTGGGATCAATTGCAGATGGACATATTTTAAGTCTATCTGGTTGATTTAGTCTCTGTGCACTTGACACTTGAGCACACCAGCGGAAGTGAAGGCAGTCAGTTCAGCACTATAGTGTGAGAAATTCAACACAGTTTGGCTGGTAAAACAAATCCAGCTGAACTCCACCAGAGGCAGAGAAAAACAGACTACAGAAGTATGTTTTTAACAAGTGAATTTTAAAAGTAATCAATTTGACAAGACATCATTAAACTTAAAATAGCTTTTATAAAATAGTTCACAATGTATAGTTCAACACAAAACTTAAGCAAGTGCACTTCACTGCTTCAATAATCCAGAAACTGCTAGTGCAAAAACTTACATGAAAATTTAACCAAACAGCTTCAAAGGTAACACTTGATAAGCACATTGCATAAGAAAGGAGTATTTCCTCCAGGCTGTTTCTTTGAATAGATTAGTTGAGGAGAAGAAGATAAGACCCTGTGATGGTTTTATCGTATTCCCTGACCAGCATGTAGAGTAGGCTGGATCAGTCTGATCAGCCCACAGATGAAGACACGGGTATCAGATCTTTGCCTTCCTGGAGAGAGTGAGACCAGGGATCTGTGGGCCTGTAACACAAAACATTTTCTCATTTCCCTCTGATTACATGAGCTGTGCAAGTTATTCATCAGTGACATCAATTCCACTTTGAAGGTGTGATTTTCCATTTAAACGTTTACCATTTTACATGTTCAAGTACGTCTGATGCAGGTAAATTGAGTGAAACATGAGTGTTGAAACCCAACTTGCTCATTTTTGCCACAAAATTCAAATTTATTTCAATTATGCATGCTAATTTATAATGAAAATGTCATTTTAAAAATTTACCATTTAGCATTGCTACATAGCTATCACTAACATGCATAATAGTTAAGTGTGAAACATATAGCAATTTATATTAGGAACATGTCAATGTCACCATTTTAAACTTCATGCTTATTCATAGTCATACTTTGTCCTTTTAACAACTCATATGTATTGTATAGAAAAAACGCTAGACTTGTGTCAGCTAGCTATTAAAGTCTTAAACTCTGTGTCTGTGCAACAATGAATTTTACCTTGTTGTTAATGTTTCATTACTCATGTACAAAACTAGCACAGTGTTCGTTCATTGTCCCGCTGGAAGAAAAAACTGTCTAGTCTTTACATCATCACAGGAACATTAGTGAAATCTTTAGAGTAGGTTTTAAAATAAAAGCAGCCTTGCTTTCTGGAAGCTCGGGATTGCCAGTGGTGTGCTAATCAAGTAAAAACCAAACCAAACAACTGGTTAAAAAGTGAAGCTCTGTTCTATTTATAAAGGCAAGGACATCCTAGTGACAGTGTTTCCATCATCACTTTGGAGATGATGTTTGTGTGAAGCAGCTGGATTTCAATGCAGCTATTTTAATCACTCTTATATCTTACACATGCGCCGGATGCAAACTGTCCAACCAACAGTAAAAGACGCATAGCACCGATCTTTAAATATTTCTCCCATAAATAAAAACAATAGATATGTTGTATTCATAAAAGGATGGGGAAATCTTAACAAAAACAATTCCCATTTTCCAGAACTTCCCTGAAATTCCAAGAGTCCTGCCGGAAATCCAACATGAGGCAACATGCTGTCCCCCTGAAAGGGTCGCAGAGTGTGAATAAGTCCACAGAGCAAACGTGGCCGTGGCTGACAGACAGACTGAGTCAGCGCCACATTCCAGTGGAGTCAACCATCCACTTTACCCTCCGCACACACACACACACACACACACACACACACACACACACACACACACACACACACACACACACGATTCACCTTAATATTCTGTTTTTCCTTTGCCCCAACACGCATACTGCACACTATACAGGTGTACTGTTCTCTACAGCCTGGCAAAATAACTTACCTTTACACATATCCAAACCATATATGAAAGTCCATCTTGCACATCATTCTCTAAGATTGTATGTCCATGTTATTACTACTATCTTAATGGAAAGATATGAAGTTTCAAAGCTTTTAGTTACAGAAAGCAGCCCATACCTTGCCTTTCATACTGCATAACCGGTCCCTTTTTCTGTCTTTTCTCTCTGTTTCTCTCTGCTTTATCCAGTTACCAAGAAAGCTATCTGATGGTAAATAGCTGGGTGGCTCACACTGTTGTGCCCCTGCACCCTCACACCCTGACCAACACCGATCATGCCGTGGTAGGCAGAAGAGGCCCGCTGATCACCTCTGGCAGCCACCCAGGACTGTGCATCTCTCTGTGCGCATTGAAAGTACAGCAGGCTCTGTCTTGCTGCTAATAGCTGTATGAATCCTGGGCTGACCTGAGTCATCTGCTCACATGCTCAAGCTGTCAGCCTGCTTTATCATGACAGCTTGGCAGTAAATACAGTTTTGTCCATCAGGAGTTGTTTTTTTTTTGTTAAGTAAAGCTTATGATGACAAAAAAAGTACTAACATCACCATAATATACTGTATGGGATTCTTATACATGCCAACATTTATGTGCATGACATTTTGTTTCAGAGTCCTGGCCAATTAATGCGCAGCTGTAGCAGTCTTCACTCTTCCGGGAAGGCTTTTCACAGGATTTTAGAGCTCAGCTGTGGGGATTTGTTCAGTCACAAGACAATTTTTCATGTCTGCCAATATATCATAAAAATGTGAGATGAAAATGCTGTCAGCACAAGTCAGTAAAAGTTAAAAAGTTGGGTGTTAATAAACTTTGTTTACAGAGATTCATTAAAACGCCTCTCATATATGTCTTTAAATCAGTCTTCAATGAGCAAAAACAATCACTTAATATCCTTCATACTGATTTCTCTTTCTCTTGTCTCGATGGGGAACAGTGCTGTAAAAGTGTGTGATTAACCCTGTGAGTCAGATGCAGGTGTTTTGCAATTTAAGGAAGGCCTCTAATGCCACTTTTTTTCTTTTTTTAAAATGTATACATCTTCACACGCAAGCCTACTGTCAGTCAGGAGGAGCCACAGCGCACAGGTTATCATTCATCACACCGGAGACAGTCGGAGGGTCTGCAGCTGGAGCGTCTGTGTTTACATGCTGACAGATTTAGACCAGGCTAGGGATGTGAGTGATCTCTCTTGTGGGGGTTTGCACTTACTATGGTTGTGGATAACAGCCACAGATTAAAGTTGAATCCAATTAGAGAGTCAGAGAGGTTAAATCAGGTCTTCAGATAAGATAAACAGAAGACATAAAGGTCTCTCTGAAGACCTACAGTACATTATACCTACTTTAGGCTGGGAGAGTTTAAACAGAGTCCAGGGGCTTCAGTACAACCCGGAGCCCATCTGTGTATCACAGTGCTAGTTTCTCATTTAGACAGCTATTGCCAGTGCATGATAATGGTGATGACTGGTATTGTCACTTGCCTGGAGTAATGCAATGTGGATTTTCCTGTAAGTTCACCAGAGTGACGCAAAAGCCGTGTCTTAAGAGCACAAACTAAGTCATCTATCCAAATAAAATACAGGCTACACAGAGTAAGTAACACATGTCAGGTGTGTGTGTTTTTTTTAAACCATGATTTTGAAACAGACTTGCATCAATAGTGTTGTTCACTGAGCATAGCACGGCAGCACTCTTTCTCACGGTTTGCAAACCGTCGTACTTTTTTTGGTTTGTAGTTTGTCGTGCAAGAATTTTGTGCAGCAGCCTGGGCTGTAACCTGTAGCAAAGAGGTCCTTCAAACACAAACTAGTTTGTTATTTCTAAGAGGAGTTTCCAAGACCTCACCATACGTGTTTCCAATTTTACTCCCACGACACAGATGAAGTGATACCGATTATTTAACAATATGCCAAGTTTGTATTTGAGAGAGGAGGGCAAGGCAAGGGTAGCTTTAAGAAGAAGGTTCAGTCTTACAGTTCAGTCTTAAACAGCACAAACATAAAATGCCTTCTTCTCATCTTAACAGAACAAGATTTTTCCTTTAAATATCAAGATGAAATGTTAATAATGTAGTGGCTCAGAAATAGCAACACCAGTTGCGTCTGGATTGGTTGCCTGTATAACTTTACTTTCATTATGTACTTCTGTGCACCAGTTTACCCAGTATCTAGAGCTTTCTGCCATAGCAGAAATAGACAAAAACAAGCCAGAGTAACTATGTAAACTCTACCTGGCAAAGAAAAGGAGTCGACTTGTCAGAGAAGCCAAAAAGCTTTGAAAAGGATGAGCAACAGAAACTGAAAGTTCAATCAGAGACAACCTTGTATTCACGCTCATTCAATGGAGAGAGCACTGGGACTTAATAGGGTTAAAAAAAAAACAAAAAAAAGCAAACAAAAGAAAGAAACTTATTGTCATTATTTCTACTCTAACAGGAATAACAAAACCTCCCTCCTTATTAATGACACTTTAAAAGCTCTATTGTCCTCATTCTGTGCAGCACAAAAGGATCCTCATGGGTATCTTACAGAGTGTTTTTTTTTTTTTTTTTGGTAACACTATTTCAGACTCAAATGACTCTACATCTTTTAAGATATTAACTTATTTAGACTAACTCGGACATCCGGGAGCTGATTTTAGCTTTAGCAAAACAGCAGAATGCATTTTTGCACAAAACAAGAGCTGAGCTATGGTACCCTGTCTCTTTCAATGAGGGACATTACATTCAAAACTCCAATGTCACTTCTAGTGAAGACATCCCTTTGCACGGCCAGTGAGCAGGAACAATTACAGTGGCATTATTTTTTCATTGTGTATATTTTAAAGAAGAAGGCGAGTATTATTTTTAGACAGACTTAATAAAAGGGAACAGATCCAATAAAGTGACAGTAATTAATATTGTTACAGCAGTGCTTAAAGGTGGACACACCTATTCTGAATCCAAACTCTGTTTCCACTGAATGAGTTCTGTTTGCTATCCAATTTCCTGAGATTTGCCAACATAAATGTGACTTCATGTCAGGGTGCTATTTGCAGCCTGGTCCCAGAGTGTGGAAAAAACTCAGCTTAGTGGTCAAAGTAATACAACTGGCCCTCATAATAGACTAATCTCTCTGACAGAGTAAATCTACCACCTGAACTTTATCCCCAATCTGACCCATTTCTAGATTCTTATTCTTCTTAATCTGTTCTTTCTCATTCTTTCCTCTCATACACATGCCCTCCCTTGGGCTGTCTGCGCTAAAAGGAATATAAATATTGATACAATGTCAGGCTGCCTTAATGAGCAGCTGAAAATACTGAATTAAAGCCTTCATGCTCATCAGTGATGGCTGGAAAATTTTGGAGTGATGGTGGAGGTTGCTCTTGCTAAACAGTTTCCCAGGTTAACACTACCTACTAGTCAGCACCTAACTCGCAGCCCACGTTTCAGTTCAAATACAGATGCTGTTCTTTCATGTCCTGTAAAGAAATGACAAAACTCAGATGTCGTTTTTTTGAATTTATCTAATTTAATTTATTTTGCGGTATTCTCAGAAAACCACTGAAATCAGTGGAAGAACATACATTTTCCCACTCTAATTCCTTCAGGTGTATAGCATTATCACTTTATTTCACTGTTTTAAGAATGAAAACTGAGGGGTTTTTTTAGCAGCAAACTACAATAAAAAGCACAAGCTCAGTGACTCATGTCATCATGCCTCAGTGTGTTGAGAAGCATGAGTGGAGACAGAGCAGGAGTCCCTGGACATGAGTGGGCATGTGGTGTGGTTGCATAAGGCAGCCCCTAACCTGTGCTGAGGAAGACAGACACCCAGAGGGTCAGACTGTGGCAGCTGGTATGTTTCTAAAACAAGCAGCCCCCCTTCTCACCCCTTCCGCCTCCTCCTCCTCTGCCTTCCTCGCAGCAGATGCTGATCTCTGTCTGTCTTCAGAAGGAAGCAATTATTGAGTCAGAGGGACAGACGCACCTCTTTTTAATAAAGCCACATCAAATCATCTGATGACTGACAACCTTGGTGCGTGACTCACACGTCGGATGGAAATGCAGAGTGAAAAGGTTCAACAATGACAGGGAGAGAACTGAATTAGAGGACTTAAGAGCAACAGGACTCATGCAGTCAAGACAGAGCCTCAGGCACCAGACATCCCGAGCTTTCATTCCCTCTCATTTATCTTCCCATAAACACCATTTGCCTTCTGCATTTGAGTACTGCTGTCTGACACCATTACCTTCTGTTAATGCCTCGGCTACCGCTCTCCTTTCTTTTTCGTTCTCTGTCTGACTCAGTGAATGACTGGTATCCTCTGCTAGATGAGCCTCTTACATAAGTTTGATCTGGTAAAATTCCATAGTACCTGCGTACGCCCTGATTCTAACTTCTGAGTGTTTCATCCCAATTTCTTAGTGTACAGATACAGCCGCCTACTCGTCGGATGTTTTTCCAGCTGCTCACAAACAGGCTACTTCACTTGAAATGAGGCTCGAATGAATGAAGGGGAGTCTAAACCTTTATGAGATTCCATCATATGAAAACACTGTCATTGTTGTGAGTGGCCGTGCCTCCTGCATGGACCGTCTCTTGATTCTTGCCACTGATTCCTCTTAGGAAAGATTAGAACCTGTATTTGATTATCGCAGATGTACTCTAGTTTAATTTGCTCAAGAATAATCAGTTTTACATCATGGAGGCTACACCTTTTATCTTGTTTTTTAAATTTGTGGAGCAGCAATGAACAAAAAGCTGCCCTCCTGATGGACTAAAGTTCAATCTATATAACGCCCATTCTCAGAATCAACCAATTTCTGCAGCATATCTGCTATTTTAGCAAGTAATTGTGCCATTATGTTCACCAGCTAGAACTAATCCTGGTTGCGATTTGTTGTCAAGCAGGTAGTGAACACAGGGGTTACTGGTTTTTTCTAGGAATACATGTGCCTTTCAAAACAACGACACAGCTAGACAGCTAGACAAAGAGCTGACAAAGAGCTGAAAGCTTGCTATAATGCTCTATAAAGGAAGAGGTATTTACATTCATGTGGTAATTCATCCTTTCATGTGTTCATATTGTTTTCAAATTGTCATGGCATTGATAAAAAGATCACTTTAATATATTTGGACACTTTTATCCCCACTCCAAAAATCATTCCACCACAAACCATTTTCAGTATTGAACAGCCGTCCTGAGAGTGACATGAGGCAGGCTGCCCGTTTGTCAGCATGATATAAAAACTAGCAAAGCAAATTTTATTGGAGCTATGGGATATGGGCAGTAAAAAAAAGCTATTACATTCTGGGACAGATCTAGACCACTTTCCTTGACATTGCAACGTAGGGCCTTGATGTTCCTTTGCTCTTTGAATGTCCTTCTGCTTTTATTTTACTGGAGGAAATAGCTCATATCACCAGTTCCAGCAGGTTAAAACCACAGGAGGGGAACAGAAAGATTACAGATAACTCATCAAATGAGTCACAGACTGTAGGATGACAGATTAGACCTATCAGTTAGCTTTGGAGTGTAACGTGACACCACAGAGACACACACACACACGCATAAACTTAGGCACACACAGTGAAACATGACACACATCAAATCAGATAATGAAGCGCCTTCTGATTTTGAATGTTTATTTGAAATTCGTAAAGTGAAACATTATGATGTACAACAGAGTGTGATGTGTGAAGAAGAAAAAAGAAAGATATTTCTCAACCAAACACAGCCCACAGAGTAAAAATGTAAAAATGCAATATGCCCACATGGCCAGCTGTAGCTGTGTGCAGATCTGGAATTGTTTGTACAGCACAGGTCAGACAAGCTGTACTGTTCTTCATTGCTTTGGTCCATAATGTCACCAGAGTTTGCACAGCTGTGACAACATCGTACATGTGGACAAACAGATAGATAACCGAACAGTTGTTCAGGTGATGTCTCTTTGACTTTCTGCCCTTCACAGTATTCCCAACACATAAAATAGAAACGCATTTTTTGTGTGTCGGATATTCAAATCAGCTGTTTGGCAATGCCTTTTTTCATTTCGTAACTCACTACAAGCTCCTAACATGTGATGTAACAATTTTTCTGTGTACTCTTATAATTCAACAAACTCATAAACTGCTTCAGCCCCACAGGCTGTCGTAAATCAGTCATGATCCAGAAATGCACCCAAACGCTGTTGTGCCTTATTGGAAATAGTTTTCCGCACCAAGCATGAAAAGACCTTTTTGCCTTGACCTGAAGGTAAGTAAGTTTAGAGTGCAAACACTGTTGTTCCGCTGTTTGCACTCTGAATTTGGACAGGGCTAACCCAATTCTAAGAACTGAGTTAAATTGTGTGTAGTTTTTCTTGATTTTTATGAAGCTACTCCTGTAGGCTGTACCTAGATGATAAACCTCCACAGAACAGTGTGGTAGCTTTTGAAGTATTAAGTATTTGCATAATACTTAACTAGGCAAATCTTGCCGTCAACTGGTTGTAAATGTAATAAAACAATACACACGAATATGTTTCTTTGTTTATATACTGTATCACTGCACATGTGGATCTATGTACAAATAGAGGTTGCAACACAACAAGGTGCACACGCACGCAGACGCTTACACACAGCCTAAAGACACGAAGAAGAACAAGTTTTACTGCTGACATGGGGGAGGATGAATCCTTTATTTAACTCTTCAAGGTGAGGTAAAAGCACTGCATGTGCGTGTTTGGATTGCGACACCACATATGGTTCAGTCCTGACCAATTGCCCCTGCAGTCATACAACAGGCGGCGGCTCATCGTTGCCCCAGGTATCTTCTACTATCAGTGATCAGGACAGCTCTCATGTCCACTGTTACAGTTTAGTATTCTGCTGCCCGGCTGCACAGACTCCCTGGCTAGCTGGTTGTCCTCACTCTGCACAGAGAGGCTGGCTAATAATTTGTCAGCCCCTGTGGGGTATGAGGCCAACATGTCAACAACGGGCCCAGTGTTTCTCAAGCCAGCAATGAAGATTAGAGAGTGAGGGTGATCCGGCCACTCTGCAGGCAAAGAGGAGGGGGAACAGCGAGGGAAGGAGGGACAAAGGAAGCAAGGGAGAGCAAGTCGTTTTCCTGACTTTCACTATGAGAGGGAGTGCAGCTCAGACAGTGTTTTGCAACAGTCACAGTCACTTGGGACAGACACAATGGCACTATTGGCACATTATCACTGCCAACCACAGTGCATTAATGCTGGCACAAGGGCAGAAAATGTGTTCAGAAGTATCTATTTTTTCACATCAGCATGTACATGGTGTTCCCCTGATGCAAAGAACACCTTGTAGATTGTTTCTCAGAAGTGTTGTCCAAGAATGTTCCCTTCTTTGCAGTGCACCCGTGGAAATGTACAGACAAACAGGAAATGTAGCGTCAGACTTCCAGGACAAAACACTTTTCTTCTTAGATTCAACATTTAAACAGGTTGACTCCCATCTGTTATCAGTTGTTCAAACAGCAGCTTGCTACACAGTGTACCTGCTGCCCACACAGCTGCTGACACCTTCTAGACTTCATGGCCAACAAAGCGATGCATCTTAATCTGAATTTGATCAACTTAGACTTTTCTTTTTTTTTAATGCATAACTGTCCTCTATTTATTAGACAGTGTCAGATCTCTGTCCACCTGACAAGGCAGACTTTGTGAGTGTGTGTGGTAAAGCCAGTAGAATACACACATCTGACATCTAGTGGCTGAGCTATGTAAATTCAGGTGTAGCATACACAAAACGAGATGCATACAAGAAGACACACTTTATAGTTTTTATATTTACATATATATATTTGTATAGAGTGTTTAGCATCACGCAGATCTTTAGAGAGACAGTGCAGACCTCTAGTGGCATCTGGCCATAGAGAAAGTTTGTTCCTACTTTGTCACAAGAACATTGTTTCTTATAAACACAGAAGAACCATTAGCAAGTAAAAACAACTGAAAGTCATGAGATTGAGGCACTGCTCCTGAAGCCTTGTTGCTGTTAGACTTTTATGTATTCTTTTTCCTCTTCCCCACTCACTTAGTACTGTGCTTGACATAAAACAGGGAACAGTTTGCATACGTGTGATGTTGGCCCACATCAACAGTAAAGGTTTTCCTTAGCTACAAAACACAACGAATTTATGCTTGAGGAAGAAAGCTGCTCAAACATAAACAAGATGTTAATCTGCATGCGCTTCTTGCAGAAACACTGAACCCGCCCTCACACAAGATCCAGTCAGAGACATGTAAGCATCTTTAAATGTTTCTGCAAATAAAGTGATCCTGACGATTCGCAGGAAGGATAAAAGTTTGAATGCCAGCTTGTGTTAAAAGAGTGAAGGTTAGCAGACAGGCGCAGACAGGCTGCACTAAAGAAAACATTTCATCATTGCTCTTCTTACGTCAAGATGACAAACAAGATAGGCAGCAAAACTCCTCCTTTATGTTCTTGAACAATGACTTCCTGTAACTGAAACGTCTTCAAATCAGGCCTGTTCAGGTCAAAAGATAAGTGTACACAACAAAAAATGGTGACGTTTGATCTGCATATAATGCAAGAACCTATTAAATATTAAAGTATAATATTGTAAAGGAAACAAAACATTAATCAAAAAATTTTTGAAAAACAAATTACAACATTGTATAAAAATTACAATCATCAACTCAAATACTTGGTTCTAATTGAACAGAAATTTCTATGAACTTGTAAGAACTGTGTAGGACATGAATCAGTCTGTGTCAGATCCTGAAATTTCCACTGAAGTCACGGGTGAGAGGCAAGTGGAACCAAGATCTAGGCCATTTGCTTTTTGAAGTTTGCAAAGACTGCTAAATTTTGCCAGTGGTAGTTCACTCTTTGCAACATAGTACGCTGTTCTAAACAGATTTTTCAGGTTTATTTTTAGTATGTTATTTGCAATTGGTGTTTGTTCTGGGAAAGATATTGCAGACTGAGCAATAATGCATTTCTTGCATTTCTCATGGGTTCTAATGGGGGCCTTTCTTAAAATGACTGGTCCCAGTAACAAAGGCGCTTGTCGACTCAGAAATCGAGAGAAAACCAACAACACACCCGGCAGAACATTATGTTATTTACACGGGTGCACATAAGTGGTCCGCATGTGCGCATTCGCTGTCAAAATAAAAGACGCGCACCAGATAAGAAGTTGCAACGCGCGTTTGCGTCCATATAAAAAGCACTGTTTTTGTCCGCTAGAGTGGGATTTTCACGGCACATTCCGCACCACATCTCTGTGCGTTCATCATTTGTTTGAAGCCAGCTCACCTCCTGCAACCACTTTTCCGAGAATACGCGCTTCTTTTGTGGTTCGGACTCCTTCTGACATTTCTTTGGAGGTGGAGGAACACCAAAGTAATTGCTTAAAGGAGCTTCTTCGACATCTTTAAGAGTTTTAAACAAATGTCTGTCCTCCTCCAGAAAATCTTATGTATGCAAACACGCGTTGCAACTTCATATCTTGTGCGCGTTTTTTTGTTTTTTTTTGACAGCGAATGCGCACCTGCGGACCACTTATGTGCAGCCCCGGTTATATAGCTCGTCATATTGCAGCCACAGAAATTCTTTTGTCCATGAAACCATAAAGCTGCACTTTCTTTTTGCCTTATAGTCTGATTTGTCATAACTTTTCCGTTTTGTGGTAAGCTTTTCTTTGGCTGTCACTTCTTCACCCTGACCTGTCTTATTTGGCTCAGCAGAACTAAAATATATATCCTGCTGCTTTTACACACACACACACACACACACACACACACACACACACACACACACACAAGGGTCAGCGATTCTCTGCGCGATCAACCTCTCATATGTTTAAGCTTGCTGCGGGAGATTTCACTTGTCATGTTTGCATAGTAAGCTAACGATTGATAAGACGATGTCAGAGGAATTGGTGCGTAAATTATCATCACTCACCAATCAGTACTGTCGCTCTCTATACACAGTTCGCGCGATTGCAAAGTGAAAGCAAAAAACAAGCGCAAATTCAAACGCGATTTCAATAAACGGCTGTGCTCCCTGGCTAGCTCACGGGAAGCAAGACCAAACGACACCTCCGTCTCCTCGTTGTCTGAGCTCGCCACATTGGTGTCAGAAGTGGGATGATGGTGGCACCCCATGTTCTGACCCGAGTGACTTTTCCCCCGCCGGTCGTGACCGGACGGTGCGCCAAAAGAAGGCACCTGGACATTTGCAGGACTTTGTGTGGAGCAATGGGGTCGTCGAGGACGACTGACCCCTTAGGTGGGGGGCTATGTAGCGGGTCAGGGCTGTTCGGAGTTCTGTTTGTACAGTTATGTTTTGTTTATGTTGCCATAGTGACGGGTGACGCCCTCTCGCTGCGACGGTGTGTCCTTCCGGGGTCAGAGGGCGCCCTGTGTGTTGTTGTTGTTGTTGCTGTGCGGTTGCCACGCGGTTGCCGCGCTGAGCAGTTAGCTAGCGGCAGTGTTCTTCTGCAGATGTCAATAAACGGCTGTGCTCCCTGGCTAGCTCACGGGAAGCAAGACCAAACGACACCTCCGACTACTCCTTGTCTGAGCTCGCCACATTGGTGTCAGAAGTGGGATGATGGTGGCACCCCATGTTCTGACCCGAGTGACTTTTCCCCGACGGTTGTGACCGGCCGGTGCGCCAAAAGAAGGCACCTGGACATTTGCAAAGTGAAAGCAAAAAACAAGCGCAAATTCAAACGCGATTTCAATATGTCACATATTGACAGTGGCTCACCGATGCCAATGACATAATTACCCAGCTACATTTCCGAAAGAATGCAAAAGCATTGACATTTATTTTTCCAGATGTCAATAAACGGCTGTGCTCCCTGGCTAGCTCATGGGAAGCAAGACCAAACGACACCTCCGTCTCCTTGTTGTCTGAGCTCGCCACAATATTAAACATATCAGGTCCCCATAAGGAAAATCATGTGCTAACGGCTGTCTAAATGACTCGGGTAAAGTTTGTAGCATGCATGCTTGTTGTTTTTGTCTGCTTCCACTTGTCTTTGCACTAGGATGATGTCAGCGTAAATGTGCAGTCATATTCGTTGTGTTCCCACTAGTGCTGTCAGCGTTAATCTCGTTGAAATGACGTTAACGCCACAACACGGCAAATCTCCGTTAATGAGCTACCCCTGATCGCCCTGTGCGTGGGGCTAGACGGCCAACACGTTAACGAGCTAACTGCGCTAACACACTAGTTTCCACCCATGTAATTGAGCATTGCGTGGCACATCCAACATACTGTTTTACTTTAGTCTAGGGCTGCCACGATTTGTCGACTAGTCACGATTACGTCGACTATCAAAATCGTCGACGACTGATTTAATAGTCGACGTGTCGTTTGAAGCTTTGTAAGATCGCAAAAGACGCAGGAATAATAGCAGGATTTAAGAGTGTAATAACGGACTGAAACAGAAGATGGCAGCACAGCATGTACAAGGATGCCAGCTGCCGTTAAACCCCGAAGAAGAAGAAGCAGCTGTGTCCCAGAATTCATAGCGCGGCCCAGCTTAGTTTCCAACAATGGCGGTAGCTAGTTAGTTTTAATATTACTCTTATTATTCTTTCTGGGTCACAAAATAAACGTTTAACATATTTTCAGGCGAGAATGTAGCTGTGTAAACCTCAAATATCTGCTCAGTTTATCAGGACACCACATATTTTCAAAAGCGCTCCGACGTTTTCGGAGACGTCTGTTACCCACTAGCTCGATAGCTAGCCGGGGGCTAGGTCACTAGCGCCTGAGAACACCGGACTCCCGGCAAATTGTTTTCAAACCCACCGCCGTCTTTCGCGACTCAGGTTAAATATATATGAGTCACTTAGATAAATTAAAAATGTTATTGTTTGGCTTTTTTTTTAGTATTTTATTTGTTCTTGAGTAAATCGGTTTGGCTGAGATTAAAGTTATAGTTTTTACACAGCTGAATAAACGACAGCTGATTATCAGAAGTGTGAGATGCTGGAGAATATACTCCGGTGTCCTGTTATATTTTAGATAGCAAGGAGTTTATTAAACTTTACCGAAACAATCTGCAAATTTCATTAAAATTGAATAAACTATCATCTTGTCTTTATTTTTAGTTAGCACCTTAAAAGCTTAAAGCTGTAAGCTAATGATAGTTATATAAGAGCAGATGCTGCTGGTGCAATAAGCTGTAGTTTTACGTCCAGTGGATGATGATCTGATTAGTCGACTAATCGCATAAATAATCGGTGACTAGTCGACTATCAAAATAATCGTTTGTGGCAGCCCTACTTTAGTCCATGACGCGCTTACCTTCAGGGTCATACGTCACATGAAAACCAAAATAATTCCAAACGCCAGATCTGAATGATGGTGGGGGAGGTTCAATTTGCCATGTTGCAATGAGAGCTTAACTTCTGTCTCGCTAGCTTGCCCTGCGCTCTTCCTTCTGACAATGCTGTCTGTGTTGAACGCTCAGTGGATCTGCGCTCGACAGTGTAGTAGTCGAACGTAGAGTAGTCGAACGCAGATTCACTGAGCACTCAACACAGACAGCATCGTCAGAAGGAAAGTTGATAAAATCCATCCATCCATCCATCCATCCATCCATTCGCTTCCGCTTATCCTTTTCAGGGTCGCGGGGGGCGCTGGAGCCCATCCCAGCTGTCATAGGGCGAGAGGCAGGGTACACCCTGGACAGGTCGTCAGTCTGTCGCAGGGCCAACACACAGGGACAGACAACCATTCGCACTCACATTCATTCGCACATTCACACCTAGTGGCAATTTGGATTATCCAATTAACCTATCCCCACAAGCTGCATGTCTTTGGATGGTGGGAGGAAGCCGGAGTACCCGGAGAGAACCCACGCAAACACGGGGAGAACATCCAAACTCCACACAGAAAGACCCCGGCCTGATGTTGGAATTGAACTCAGGACCTTCTTGCTGTGCGGCAACAGTGCTAACCACCGTGCCAGTTGATAAAATAAATTACAAATTTTGTATTGTTCGATACATATGCGTACCGAACCGAAAGCACTGTATCGAACGGTTCAATATCAATACGAGTATCGTTGCACCCCTATTTAATAATATGTATGCATTAAGTCCATAGTAATTACATTAATTACAAAAAGTGCAATAAATATAAAAAAATTGAATTGAATTGAAGAGGTTTATCCCTCAAAACTTTAAATACAAAAAAGTTGCAAAAAATAGTTTACAACAACAGGAAATTTATTTTGAGTGTCTTCATAGTTTTATTTTGGAGATATAGCATTTTTTATGTACTGGAGGAAAAACAAAAAACAATCCTATGATGCAAATTTGCAAAGAAAACAGCATGTGCATCAAAATAAACTATTTCCAGCAGTGCAATTCGAGTTCTAAGCATCCCAGAAACTATTCAGAAAAGTAAACATGACTTATAAAAACACCAGTATAGGCTTTTAAGGCCTACAAGTAAAAAAAACTACATTTTCCGCGAAAATGACGTCACTTCCGGTTTCAGACAGGAAATGGTGGACATGCGGTAGTTCGCGTTGACCTCTTTTTCATTGTGGGAAGTGTTACGAACAGCTGATCAGATCGGCAACGCCTGTTTCTGGAATATTATGGTTTTTTTTCCTGCAAGTGCTTTTTATGCAATTTTTGTAAAGCTTTACGTGGAAGGAAACCGTGACCGAGGACAAGCTGATGGCATAAGATGTAAGTACAACTCCTCCCCAAAACAAATTATTGCGCTAGCTTACGCGTTTCTGGTTCTACAGGGATTTAAAGGGTTAACAATAACAATGTATTGAATAATGACTTTAAAAAATAATATAAAATAGTGTGCAAATACTGATAACAGTGCAAATGTTTGCAATATAAAAAATAAATGAAAAATGTAAACATCTATGTTTCGTGAACTTTGCAGTGTTGCTCTGTGGTGCAGCTACGACACTGTAGCAAAGTTTACACACTATGTCTACTTGATCCACGTCTGACTCCACGAACCCATAATGTTTCCACACCACAGAAGTTTTTTTTTGTTTTTTTTACCTCTCTTTTCAACCAACGGCAGTCACTCTCCTCTCCAAATAACTTCTGCTTAGCTTTCCGAGCTTCCCTTGGGTCCTCTTAATTGTTGTGACACGTGTTCGAAATGCAGAGAGGTGCGCTCGATTTGCCACACGGAGCAGCGCGAGAGAAAAGCACGAGGGAGGGGCTAATAATCGGCTCAGTCATTTTTAATGATCGTTGAAAGCCCAGATCGTAATCGTGATTAAAATTCGATTAATTG
Source organism: Aulonocara stuartgranti (assembly GCF_965226115.1). Lineage (NCBI taxonomy): Eukaryota > Metazoa > Chordata > Actinopteri > Cichliformes > Cichlidae > Aulonocara > Aulonocara stuartgranti. The sequence goes on along the minus strand of NC_138943.1, from coordinate 17,309,198 downwards.
AGCAGCCCTATATAGAAGAGAAAAAAAGGCTAACAGCAAACACACAGTCTACAGGCCTGAATCAGACAACCACAGGGTTAAATCTGACACAATGATCACTTCACAAGGTGTAAAAATAGAAGAGAAACTCAAAATTTCTATTAAGATTTTCAAAACAAATTGCTCAAATCAGATAGAATTCAAACTAACTATATGTGAAGGTTTTGGGCTTTGATGTGTGCAATATAAAAGCACCCAGAACAACAGCAGATTTGTTGATTGTGAAATACCGCAGAAATATTAAAACAGACTTTTCATTATCAGCCAGTAAACTTAAATAGATGGTTCATTAAAAGTAATCATTTTACAAAATACAGAGCTGTCCAAAAGTCTCAAGCACAACTCATTGCTTTATATTTTGCTTCCAGGGAGCCAGAGTTTCTCATAATGTTTTAAATGGTCTTAAACAATAGTTCTCCAGGTTTTCTGAAGGCCTTTCAAAATTTTTCTTTGTAAATTTGCTGCCTCACTTGTTTTCAGTCCGGTCCTTGAACCTGACCATTTTCAGAGGGATCTTTTTTTAACCAGTTTTGTGTCCACAAGTCCACAAGATAAGCTATAAAAGAGCCAATTTTAAATTGTATCTTCAGGTCCTTGGCTACTTCTGTTAATACGTGGCAAGAAAAAAAAGTTTCTATAGTAGATGAACAGTGTCTGTTCCACTGTTTCAGTGGAAACAGGTCTCATAGAGTGATGAGTCCAAATTTGAAAATTTTATTTCAAATCGTCATCAGAGATTGTCCGGAGAGGTACAAGAGCTTGTCAAAATAGATGGAATTATAAACACAACAAAGCACAATCAGATTTTTAGTCCTCTCGTTCCATTGCCAACAGCTTCACTTTTCAGCATGACAATGATCCCAAATACTGGATGGAAAATGCACAATATCAGTTATGGATTGACCTTCCAATATCCTGGACCTCAACATTATTGAAGGAGTGTGGTATCTTTACAGAGGATGGAAAAAATGCAATGCTAATATTCAAAGAAGAGCTTTGAATAACTCATCCTCTATGAAGAATACAAACTGTGCTTTTGCCTTATATCCTGTATTTATGTTTATGTTTGCAAATTTTTAACAAGTCACTGCACCTATTTCAACATAATGAAAAGAGGGATGGCTTTTTCACAGTACTGCTACTCGTTTACACTACAAGAAAGAGAAAGGACAGGAAATGCTTTCTTAAAGCTGATTATTATGGAAGGGTTTAACAGGTCTGGCTTACTTTAGCCTAACCTAAACTGTTTGTGGTCCATGAACACATTTGAGAACAATTCAAGGCCTTGTGTTAATAACTCCAGGAAAGAAAATAAACTTGAAGCAAGCCAAGTTTATTTATTTATTAATGTTGATTAGTTAATAATATAATGACTTAGTTGGGCTTGTTTTTAGCTCAGTGTCTTAATATTGATTCCAGTTTTACCAAATAACATGCACTCTAAAGAAAACAACACTTAGCCTGTCAGTTCACTTTGGCTTCATGTGAATCCACACCTCCTTTCTGTAGAAACTCAAGGATGCAAATCAAGTGCATTGTAAGTTTTTATGCTGTTTGTTGGTACAAATACCAGTCAGCCAATTATCAACTGAAAATATGTGGTGTGTAAAACTTTTACTCAAGCTTGCAAAATGTCTCTTTACACATTTGCACCATTTCAGAGTGTAGTTCATAGAAGTTACAGATCTTTTATGGGATACATGCACGTTAAAACAGGAATGGCCATATGTTTTTTAAAAATATGTTACCAAATATTTTTAAAATACAGATAAACTGGACCTGTAATATTTTTTTAAAGGCAACTGAATTATGAACAAAACCTTCAAAGTTTGTACAGGATATTTTTAAATGAACATTTAAAAGAGCTTACTTATATGTCTGCTGTAGGTTTATTTAAATAACCTTTGCATGAACCTGCTTTGTGCAACATTACATGCAAATACACATGCAAAGCCAACAGTGAGGTAAAAAAAATTTTAAAAAATGAACAAAAACAGATAATAATGTAATGTTCAACATCACACAAACTTTAAACATGTGAGTAGTTTTTGTGGCCTCTTGGGTTTGTCACTATATATTTTCACGTAAATGACCAAAAGTAACCAACTTAACATAACATTGGACATGCAAGGTGTTGCTGTGATAACATCTCAGTAAGTTGACACACACAGGGGTTTACTGTGTGTGCTCATCTCATGAAAGACTGATACACCAAAAAAAAAGGAAAAATCCACAAAGAAAAAAAGACAAATTCCAAACCACAAACAAATGTAATGAAAATGTCATGAAAGATGAACACCGCTGATGCAGCATACACGCTAACATAGAGTAATAACATAGTGTCTCTATGGTGAGTCTTTTCATCTAGGAGCGTGACAATTAAATGCAATATCTTAACCGTGTGAAAATCATTAGTCTTTTTAACATCATCAAAAAAAAAATTTCTAAAAAGATTGTATGAAAAGATTCATATCAGGTCATACTACACATGTATTTGTTTTTATTTGCAATTTGCTCTTCCTAAACTGTCAGGTTTGGTCAGACAGGCGAGGGAGGGCATATGGACTTATGGGTGAATTTGCATAAAACCATCTGTCATGATGCTCTGACAAGAAAATACAGTAATGTCAGTACTGTGCCTTCAGTCTAACACTTATTGGGATCATGGCTTCACGTTTCACTCTGCTGGTTTTGTGCTGTTTCTTTACACTGCGCTGCAGTGAGAGTTTGCCTGAATGGGTCAACAACATTTCTACCAACCTCTTCAGTTTGTCTGGGGACATTATGCTCGGAGGGCTCTTTCCCATTAACGATGTCACCAGCAGCCTCAGTGACATAACAGAGCCAAACCAGATAAGCTGTGAAAGGTAAGGATGGTTAAGAAAAATTCATCACATATACAGGGAGTGCAGAATTATTAGGCAAATGAGTATTTTGTCCACATCATCCTCTTCATGCATGTTGTCTTACTCCAAGCTGTATAGGCTCGAAAGCCTACTACCAATTAAGCATATTAGGTGATGTGCATCTCTGTAATGAGAAGGGGTGTGGTCTAATGACATCAACACCCTATATCAGGTGTGCATAATTATTAGGCAACGGCCTTTCCTTTGGCAAAATGGGTCAAAAGAAGGACTTGACAGGCTCAGAAAAGTCAAAAATAGTGAGATATCTTGCAGAGGGATGCAGCAGTCTCAAAAGTGCAAAGCTTCTGAAGCGTGATCATCGAACAATCAAGCGTTTCATTCAAAATAGTCAACAGGGTCGCAAGAAGCGTGTGGAAAAACCAAGGCGCCAAATAACTGCCCATGAACTGAGAAAAGTCAAGCGTGCAGCTGCCAAGATGCCACTTGCCACCAGTTTGGCCATATTTCAGAGCTGCAACATCACTGGAGTGCCCAAAAGCACAAGGTGTGCAATACTCAGAGACATGGCCAAGGTAAGAAAGGCTGAAAGACGACCACCACTGAACAAGACACACAAGCTGTAACGTCAAGACTGGGCCAAGAAATATCTCAAGACTGGTTTTTCTAAGGTTTTATGGACTGATGACATGAGAGTGAGTCTTGATGGGCCAGATGGATGGGCCCGTGGCTGGATTGGTAAAGGGCAGAGAGCTCCAGTCCGACTCAGACGCCAGCAAGGTGGAGGTGGAGTACTTGTTTGGGCTGGTATCATCAAAGATGAGCTTGTGGGGCCTTTTTGGGTTGAGGATGGAGTCAAGCTCAGCTCCCAGTCCTACTGCCAGTTTCTGGAAGACACCTTCTTCAAGCAGTGGTACAGGAAGAAGTCTGCATCCTTCAAGAAAAACATGATTTTCATGCAGGACAATGCTCCATCACATGCGTCCAAGTACTCCACAGCGTGGCTGGCAAGAAAGGGTATAAAAGAAGAAAAACTAATGACATGGCCACCTTGTTCACCTGATCTGAACTCCATTGAAAACCTGTGGTCCATCATCAAATGTGAGATTTACAAGGAGGGAAAACAGTACACCTCTCTGAACAGTGTCTGGGAGGCTGTGGTTGCTGCTGCACGCAATGTTGATGGTGAACAGATCAAAACACTGACAGAATCCATGGATGGCAGGCTTTTGAGTGTCCTTGCAAAGAAAGGTGGCTATATTGGTCGCTGATTTGATTTTGTTTTGTTTTTGAATGTCAGAAATGTATATTTGTGAATGTGGAGATGTTATATTGGTTTCACTGGTAAAAATAAATAATTGAAATGGGTATATATTTGTTTTTTGTTAAGTTGCCTAATAATTATGCACAGTAATAGTCACCTGCACACACAGATATCCCCCTAAAATAGCTAAAACTAAAAACTACTTCCAAAAACATTCAGCTTTGATATTAATGAGTTTTTTGGGTTCATTGAGAACATGGTTGGTGTTCAATAATAACATTATTCCTCAAAAATACAACTTGCCTAATAATTCTGCACTCCCTGTATAAATGACAGTGTACGCTAACCCTAACTTACCATGACTTCTACCGTTTTCTGCTTGTGGCTGAACAGTTTAAATGATCTTGGACTGGGACTTGCTATAGCCATGAAATACGCAGTGGATGAAATCAACGGAAACCAGACTCTCCTCCCTGGCATCAAGTTAGGTTATGAAATCTATGACACATGCACACAAGCATCAGTCATTATAAAGCCCACTCTGTCTTTTCTCACTGCAAAATTCAACCAAGAACTACCTGTGCAGTGTAATTACACCGACTATGAGACGAGCGTAGTTGCAGTGATTGGTCCTTATGTCTCAGAAATGGTGTCAGTCATTGGAAAACTCCTGGGATTCTTTTTGATGCCACAGGTTTGAATACACATACATCTTAAGATTTGCAGCATAGTTTCTATTAATGCAAAGATCTGACAATAAATATTTCAAATGTAAAAGTAACTCTTACAGGTAGATCTAAGGATTTGTGCCAGGTTATATCACAGAAAATTAATTCTTTCCTGTTTAGTTAATTTAACATTTTTACCATGATATATTAGGTATTATCCAGTATGTCAACAGTGAGTACAGGTAAACAACGCTAATTTTTACTTTTTTATACTTGCACCAGATTAGCTATGGAGCCACCAGTGACAAATTCAGTGATGATGTTTCCTACCCGTCATTCTTTCGTACGGTGCCCAGTGACAAATGGCAAGTGGATGTCATAATAAAGCTAATAGAGAAATTTGGCTGGAACTGGGTGGCAATTGTGGGCAGTGACGAGGAGTACGGACAACAAGGTGTGCAGATGTTCACCAAATTTGCAGACAACGCATCTCTCTGTGTGGCCTATCAGGGTCTGATTCCAGTGTACACTGACCCTGTGCCAATGGTCAAAACCATTATAGGCAATATAAAAGAGACTAAAGTTGGAGTGGTGGTGGTGTTCACTCTTCCAGAGCAAAGTGAAATCTTTTTTAAAGAGGTTGGTGAAGCAGATATCTAAAGCAACTAAGAAATTTATTATTTTCTATTAGTGGTCAGAATTTGTTCAGCACCAGTTAATCATTTAATTTATTCCAGGTTATCAGGAGTAATTTAACAGCTGTTTGGATTGCCAGCACAAGTTGGACCATCGATGCTCAAGTGACTTCTCTACCCAACATTGAAACAATTGGAACAGTCGTCGGATTCCTTGACAAAATAGGCACGCTCAGCTTGTTCAGTGATTATGCAATGGAGCTCTTCAAGAAACTCAGTGCAGAGCGGGCAAAGACATCCACTCCAACTACAAATCTTAATCATCCAAACAATCGCTGCCCACAATGCTGGAAATTGTCACTAGACAACATTAGCATAGTGGAAGCACCTGCAGTGCAGACGTCAGCTTTCAGTGTGTATGCTGCTGTTTACAGTGTAGCACAGGCACTGCATAACCTGCTGGAGTGCAATTCAACTGCCTGTAAGTGGGGATCTGGAAGCAAAATCTATCCCTGGAAGGTGATTTATTTTATTTTTTCTAGTATATGGGTGACTGCACAAAATTTGCAATCAAGTTTATCAATAACAACAATAATCAAATCATTAAAAAAAATCATCATTTTGCAGCTGTTGGAGACTTTAAGGAACACTTCTCTTAACATAAATGGCACACGTATAGAGTTTGACGATAATGGCAACCCAAACATGGGTTACAATGTCATTCAGTGGGACTGGAAAGACCCATCGAAAGTGAATTTTAAAACTGTGGGAAATTATACCGAAGAGAAACTGTTCCTGAATGAGGCCCTCTTTAATTGGTCAGCTAACAAGGTAACTTTAAAAAAAAAAATTGTGTAAAAGGTATTTCAACCAATTTAGTGAAATCATGACCCAGTTTGAATTCCTGAATTATTTACCACAACTTTTGCAGGTTCCTACATCAAACTGTTCAGCAAAATGTGACACGGGTCAGGTCCACAGAGTCAAAGGCTTCCATTCCTGCTGTTTTGACTGCATTGACTGTCTTGCTGGCACTTACCAGGCAAAAAATGGTAGTGTATTTGTTCATTCTTGTCTCACATATCGGACCTTGGTTATTTGAATTCTTGTCAGAGATAGATACTCTCACGCATTTCTCATAAAATAAACCTGCAGGTTAATTTAGTATAACCTAAAAAATAACCATAATGAGAGTTCCTCTACCTGCCAGCACCGCTAAAGTTTTCAGAGTGATGCTATTATAATTGAATAATTGAATAGCCAGGAAAACACGCAAAGGCAAAAACTTGGGAACTCAGAATATTTAATCATAAATTAAACTCAGTATAAAATGCCACTGGGCACAGTTTTCAGGCTGATGTTCAGGTCTGTCTCCCATCAAATGATAAATTGTGCTGTGTAATATTATCCAACACAAAGCTGTGTTGAGTGAGCAATTTTCTGTTATTTTTATATACATGTTATGTGAAATCGTATAGATTGTGATACTTGGTCACTGAAGCTGTTGATTATTTTATTTACCTAAATATTACTGATTCAATAACTGGCAGATCTTATAATGTATAATGTAATTTATCTGTAAAATAATAAGTTAAAATAAAATAAATGACCTAGTATGAAGTAGAAATAAATAGTGGAGTAGAAACAGAAGTAGCATAACATAAAAAGTACTTCAAATTAAGTACTTAAATGAAGTAATAATGAAGTATTCAACTAAACACATTAAGTTACATTCCTATGAGTCCTATCTATGCTCTTGATTAACAGAGGAGCTGTGTGTGTTTTTTGTGCTTTCTCACTCACAGACGACACCCAGTGTACTAAGTGTCCCAACCGTCAGTGGTCCCAGCATCGCAGCACAAACTGCACGGACCCCATCTTTAAGTTTTTTGAGTGGCACAGCCAGGATGCTGTGATAATGATGCTGGTTGGTACGCTGCTGCTGGTATGTCTGGGTGCAGTGGGTGTCATGTTCCTGATGCACCGTGGAACCCCACTGGTAACGGCCTCGGGGGGTCCCTTGAGTTTTGTGGCTGTGCTTGGCCTGATGGGAGCATGTCTCAGTCTGCTGTCTTTCCTGGGGGCGCCAGGGGATGTGGTGTGTCGTCTTCAGCTGCCCTTCACCTCCTTTTTCCAGACGCTCACCCTCTCCATTATAGTTTCCATCTCACTACAGGTGAGGAAAGAGTTGTGAAACACTGCCACACATTGGCAGTGTGCAGAAACTACAGAATTGGTTAGACATAAAGATAATGGTTTGAACTTTCAAAAGATAAGCATAGTATAGAAATGAAAATCGTCAAAGTACAAATTATATTTATATTAACATCATTAAAAAAATCTAATTAACAACTTTAGTGTATTCAAAAATACTGCCAACAAATCACTTCAAATGCACTTAAGTAAAAACACGAAATGGCAGCTTCTGAGGTCTATAAAACTAGCCTTGTAATGACTGATATAGTTGCTTTCTTATTTAGTTTTGTAGAATATGAATTTCTAACCACCTAACTGTGACTTGACACAACCCCAAACGTGTGTGTAATTATTGCCTATGTGGGAGCGTGCATAATATACTGTGGAACCGAAGTACACAGTACAAGACTAATGGTAACCTTTCTTTTCGAACAGATACTCTATGTGACAGAGTTCCCAGAGATGGCTGCCTCTCACCTGCATTTGTTAAGAGGCCCTGTGAGCTGGCTGTTTGTGCTGATCTGCTGCGCTGTGCAAGCTGGTCTCTGTGGCTGGTTTGTTCAAGAAGGACCTTCATTGTCTGGATATGTGGCAAATATGACAATAGACTTTGTAGAATCATTCCTCTCGTGTCCTGTTTCACCTTTGATTGGATTTGCCTTAATGCAGGGTTTCAATGGTGTAATGGCCCTTGCATCGTTCATGTGCAGCTTCATGGCAGTGAAGCCTCTTCATCAGTATAATCTAGCCAGAGACATCACCTTTTCCACCCTGATCTACTGTGTCATTTGGGTGATCTTTATTCCAATCTACACAGAAAACAACAGAGATAATAACAAGAACAGGTCAGTTGTCCATGTTTATTTCAGCCTGGCAAGCAACTTTGGACTGTTGGCAGCCTACTACTTTCCAAAATGCTACTTGCTGTTAAGGAAACCTCATTTAAATACAGCAAAGTACTTCTGTACCTTCTTAGAGGGCGTCCCACCAACTCAAACAGAAGAAGAGCAACAGCCAAAAGCACAGGAAGGACAATAGACAGTTAAACTGTTTATAAAGTAAATCAAAGAATCATATTCTAAAAACCAAACATTACATTATATTTATGGATGTGTAATATATAACAAAGGCTAGAAGACTATAAAATACACTAGATTAGGTTATAATAAGCATTTTATCCTAATACTCTGCAAGCATGTAATCCATACAGCAAATAACAAAGAGTGCATTGTGTTTGTTTAGTAACATGAAGTCTATGGGTTCACATTTGTCGCTGATTATTTACCAGGAACATTGTTTTGCTTGTATTAATGTTAGTCACAAAAACATTAACTGAATAAAAATAATTGAGGAACTAAACTTAATGTACTGCAAAATGTTTTTTGTTTTTTTTCAATATGCATGTTTGCAGTTTTGAAATACACTGTTAGAGATGCAAGTCATGCATGCAATAGAGTTGGCTTTCAAGTATTGTCTTGAACAAAAATAAAATTGTCATGCAGACAGTTCTGCTTCTGAATAATACACTTTATGTTATTTGAATCACTGAGTTTGAGTTTAATCTTTTAGCTGCTAACACAGTGTTAGAACTTTGTTGTTGAATAACTGATAGTCTCTTTTTTTCCTTTATTGTTTTACTGTAATGAAATGTAATGATGAAACAGGTAGCAAACTCAAATGTCACATGTGCCATGAGCTACAGGATTAGTTTCCATCATCTTGTATAGATGTGGCTGTTTCACACCTCGAGAACACGTGCTCCCACCACCACGGTCACGCAAATCAAAGGAACCTGAACACTAACACGCGGAGGGATGACGAGAACCCACACAAACCCAGAAACCCCAAGTGGCCCCAACCAACAGTGAAGACCAGGACAGAGTGGATAATAAGGTGCTGAGCCAAAAACATGCAGGGAGGCCTCCACCAGTGCCCGAGGCCACACAACGCATCCTGGTCTCACCCAAGCAGTATGGACTGCAAAGAAAAGGAACCATAGCACAGTAAGAGCTAAGGGAACCCTAACAAACCCAAAGCCCAGGAAATATACCAGCTGGCACAACCCCAGCAGCACAGGGTGCCCACATGACACCCCCCCCCCCCCCCCCACCTAAATCAAAGTCCATAAACTGTAGGTGCTTTCAGCTGCTCCCTTACTTCCCAAGGGGTCACCACAACAGACAGATGTTACCTTTGCCACCAATTTTGCACCAGATGCCTTTCCTAATTTGTGTCTTCTCCTGGTCTTGAAACCTTTAAAATTTCTTGTGTCAAGAACATTTTTGAACCACTACAGTAGGGATCCACTCCTTTTTCATAGTTGCACAGTGTGTGAAACAATTCCCATCCTAACCTCTAATGGCATCCAGCCAAGCAGAAAGATTTTGTGCTACTTTGTCAAGAAAAAACTGTTTACAGCATTCATAGGAATCATTATGAGAAGACAGCTAACAGCCATGGTTATAGGTTTTGCAGTCGTGTTAATATATTTTTTTACTTTTTCCTTTGTCTTAGTACCGCACTGATTTATCACTGTGTATGAAACAAAACAGGCAACTCTTTGCATGTGTGTGATGTTGGGCCAGATTATCAATAAATGGTCTCCTTAGCTACAAAACACAAAAAGGTAGGAGGTGATTTCATGCTTGAGGAAGAAAGCTGCTCTGACATAAACAAGATGTTAATCTTGCATGCACTGTATGCACAAATACTGAACCCGCCCGCACACAAGATCCAGTCAGAGACATGTAAGCATCTTTAAATGTTTCTGCAAATAAAGAGATCCTGACCATTCACAGAGAGGATAAAACCTTGCATGCCAGCTTGTGTAAAAGGGTGAGGGTAAGAAGACAGGAGCAGACAAGCTGTATTAAAGCAAACTAACACCGACCTTCTTACGTCAAGATGACAAGATAGCAGCAGACTTCCTTTATTCCCACGGCAAACCCTTTGTCCTAAAGTCAAGCTTACTCATGTCAAAAGATACACTGAAAAAATGATTGATGAAGTTTTATTCACATATAATGCAAGAACTTGCAGAAGTGTGCTCAACATGTTTTAATGCTAAACAAAAGTAAATTTTGCAAATTTCTATACTGTAGTTTCCGATCAGTCACAGGTAAACATCTTTTCAGAGGATTTTTACCTGAGAAGTATTTCCAACAGGCAGTGTATGTCTTTGTGGTTGAGCAAAAGCAGACTGGATCAGTGCGGGGCATATCTGAGCATTCAAAGTCTCTTACCGCTTTGATAACTATAACGATCTGGTGATGGATCGAGAACGAATGAGAAGCAGTTCTTTCATGTGCAGGAAATGATCTGATCTGATAAAATGCAGATGTGCCAACATGTGATTCAGCAGGAACAGGTGAGGGTACACTCCTGTGGGTTTTCCCTACAGGAAGGAAAGAGAGCAGCCAGAGGCAAGATGCTCTCAAAATATATATTGTAATATAAAGCACCTTGAGATAATTGTTGGGATTTGGTACTGTATAAATAAAATGTAATTCAATTGAAATAAATTGAGATGACTGTTAAAACTACACATTTTCATAATCTGTTTGTAGCAGCTGCTTTGCACCTTGACTTTCTCTGCTGTTGCTGTGAGTATTTCTCAGTGAAATGTGATTCGTAAGAATGCCTTTAGTTATGTGGAGCAAACTGGAAACCACTTCCCCCTTGCATGCTCCAAATGTCAACTAGAGAATCAGGACTAAATAATGCAGCTCTTCCTTATAGTAAGATTACTATGAATCGCTCTCCATTTCATTTCTGTCTTTAGGATCTTCCTCTATAGTATGTCGGTTAATGTGTTTTACAGTGATGCATATTGAATGTTTCCAACTTAAACCCTAGAAATGATTAATGTGGTTTTCTTTTACTCATGTTTCTCCTCTTATGTTTGTAGGCCATCACATTTTAATGGTTTTAATTTACAATTTGTAAACAAAAAATTGGACATGATGGTGAGTCTGTACCTGTGATCTGCTACAGATTTGGTACACAAAAAGTGGAGCTGCACACTGGGCTTTTTACGGATGTAAAATGTTTAATCATACAGTAACTTGATATTGTTTTAGTTGTATAATCAAAGTACCTAAAGTAAACACATTACGTAGAATCCCACTTTTCAGAATACTATGGAGAACTGGATTTGCTGGAATTACTGGATCATAATTATTGACCCAATGATGTGCATTTAAAGCTATTTGTTGGTGGGTGGTGGTATTTAAAAAAGAAAAATTCATGAATGTAAAAATATTTGAAAGGGCCAATACAAGGCTTACAGGATCCAGATACACTACAGGCCAGATTCATTCAACCAGAAGGTCAAATGTTATACAATGATTGACTTTGCAAATATAAAACTTAGTAGAATCACTGGCAATTCTAATTTTAAATAAGAAAACGATTTAACCACTTGCTCAAATCATAAAAAAACTTCTTGTGTTTTTTTTTTTATTACCAAGACAAACTTATCACCATGTGAAGATTTTGTGATTCTGAACTGTAAGCACAAATAAAGATAACAGACTTATTAAATATGGAAAGACCCTGGCATATTGTGGAAAACTGGCTGTTGATCATCATGAGTGTTTTACAATATGCATGCACTTCTTGACACCAAAAGAAAGAGAAAAAACTGCTTTCTATAACATTTCAGATGAAACTGAGTACATGAAGTAAAATCAGACACTCCTGGCTTAATATTTGAGAATAGTTCAAGAAAAGATAAACCTGTAGCAAGCCAAGTGTTTTTGCTCTCTTTTGATTCATTTTTTGTTTTGTTTTTTTGTTTTTTTGGCAATACATGATGATGCTGTTGTATCTCCCTGGATATTTGACCACTCTCAGAATTAGTTGAGTTCATTTAAAATGCTTGGTTTCCTGGCAAGGGCTTTATATTTTCCAAAAACCAGTTTTGATGTGTGTTTGGGATCATTTTCCTGTTGGAACATTAAACTGTGTCCAAGTTTCAGCCATTTAGCTATTGATTTGAGGAGGTCCTCCTTCTTCATTGTTCCATACATGTTCTGCAATGTACCAATACAAATGTCAGCAAAGCAGCCCAAGAGTATGATGCTACCACCAGCAGCTGTCAGAGTATTCTTAGGTAAAGTATCACCTTTACTCCTCCAAGAATACAACTTGACATTGTGACTAAATAACTTAATCTTTGTCTCGTCTGACCAAAAACCTTTTCTCCAGAAAGCATTTGGCTTCTATGTGTATACACTTCATTTGAGAATGAAGATGTGAGTTTTGGAGCAGAGGTTTCCCTCTTGGTTGGCACCCTTACCATCCATGGTGTTGTAAAACCCATTTCACTGTGGACAGTTAAGCTGCTGTTCCAACAAGTTCTAGTTCATGGCAGGCTTGAGTCTTGGTGGTTCCTGGGTTGTTCCTTAATACCCTAACCAGTTTCCTCCCATCTGTGGCTGACAGTTTGAGCCTTCTTTCTGACTTTGGCAAAGTGGAACTGATAAATTTTGAAATCTGCATTTGTTTAGAAATGGCTCCAAGAGACCTTCCTAATTTGTGGAAATGTATAATTCTCCTTCTTAGATCCTTACTGAGTTCCTTTGTCATTAACATGTATGCTGTGCAATTATTCCACAAGAACAATTTAAAGAACACATTAAATTACCATGACGTTACATATACTAATCATGGGTATTAAACTTTTCACCCACCTGTAGATAATACATGTGCACTTCAGAATTATGTAGATGTCATGAGAGCTAATATTTCAGTTGGTTTTAGCAACATTGGATGCAAAAACATGCAAAGCCAATAGTGTGGTGAGTACAAAGCTCCATGAAAACACATCTCAATATAAAGGTTATTATCAACCAATTTCAGGACAAACACCTATTAATGCTCTTCAGTGGCTCAGAATTGCATCAATAATAGGGTAAAATAAGCATAATTTATCACAAAAGTTATGTTATAAAGTCAGTGAAGTGAAAACCTTCCAAAAACTAACATTCGATATGCAAGGATTACTCTGGGTAAGTAGGCGGAAAGGAATTGCTCATCTCATGGCAGACACCAAAGAGAAGCAAATTTCAAGCCACAAACAAATGTTAGGAAAATTCTCCGGAAAGATGAACACAACTGACACAGCATACACACAAACATGCATAACATGTGCAAAGTCTTTACCTCTAGGTACATGTTAATTAAATGCAGTGTCCTAATTATGTGAAAACCATTAAGGTCATTAAATGAGACTGTGCCATTCAATCTTCATACACCAGAGTTTGCATTTGTTTTTTGACTTTTCATTATGATGAAAAAGGTTTTATTCAATAATTTTAAAAAGTTCATATCTGTTCATACCACACATGTAAATTTTCTGTTTTGTTTACCATTTGCTCTAAAGTGTCAGGTTGGGTGGTCAGGAGAAGGTGGACATGAGGACTGAATTTGCATGAAACCGTCTGCATAAAAACATGATGCACTGACATGAAAGTGCACTGAAACTTTCTGGGTTCAGTCTCCTGCTTATTGGCATCATGGCTTTATGTTTACCTCTACTGGTTTTGTGCTGTTTCTTTAGAGTGAGCTTTAGTGAGAGTTTTCCTGAATGGTTCAGCAACATTTCTGCCAACCTCTTCAGTTTACCTGGGGACATTATGCTTGGCGGGCTCTTTCCCATTAACGACCTCAACAGCAACGTCAGTGACATAACAGAGCCAAACCAGATAACCTGTGACAGGTAAGGATGGTTATGAAGGACTCTTTAAAAAACTGAGATTCTATCTTTATTTTTAACAGGAGTGGAAAAGTAGGAGTATTTTCAAAGGAATCCATTTCAGTGAAGATCTTCCAAAATCTTACCAGTCCTGTTTTAGCTAAAGAATTAAAGTATCAGAAGACAATATCTAAGATATCTGGTTATAAATCTGGGTGGAATTGCTTCTTTATTCATTATGTTATAAAATGTACAAATCCTTCTTCATGTTTTAAGTCAGCAAATGTGTTTCACTTGAATGGAATTTTCTTCTCAGCTTTATTTATGTATTACTTTTGAGTGCATTTCCATTGAAATATATTTTCTCTTCTTAAATTGTCATGGTTATAAATTAATTATTTAAAAAACAGTAGCAAAGTGCTATGTTTTTCAACTTATTCATTAATACTGGTGAAGTTTTGTCTTTATGTATGCTCAATAATCCAAGTAAGGAAATACCTGGATGCATTACATTGGGTGATGATACATTAGGATTCAGTTCAAAATGTTTTGCATGGGAGAATGTTTCATTATCTGACTGCAGGTTTCCCCAGACTTATAAACAGCACAGGTACTTAATGATCAAAACTAGTATCACGGTATATAATTTTATAAATGTGGGGTTATTTTTTTTTTTAAATGTCTGCTATGATTGCTGTTCTTATTTGTGTTAAGTAAATAAGAAATAGAAATAAGTACTGCACTCAATATGGTCCTTGTCTTGCTTTGGTATGACAAACATAATAATAATTTCATGTCAAGCATTCTTCTTTCCGAAAAATCAACTTAAATGTCTGGACATAAATTAACTTAAAGGTGTTGTAAAAACATTCATTACCGTATCCATCATTTCCCACAATCCTTGTGCTTCCTCAGTTATGAGTTTTGTTAGTTGTGCATTATATGCAATAGATTAATTGTATTTATATACTTTTTAAATCCAAATTATTTTCTTTTCATTCAAGTATTTGATATTATCTACAACGTATGTTTTGTTAGTGTAATAATTTCCCCTCGTACGTTACAGAGAACAGCACACTCCTTTTGACTATGTTTTAACCAAAAATTGTTGTATTGTATAACTAATATTTTGCATTTATTTCCTTCTGTACTTTATTAAGTTACTTCCGACTGGATATAATATTACGTCTCATCAATGCATTTGCTGCCTCCTATAATAGATATTTTTTCTTCATTTTAATTGTTCCAAAGATCACAATTCTACTGTTATTGTTCTTATAACATGATCTCCCACCTCAATCGCATTAATTTCACATTTCCTTATACTCATTATATCAAGTTTTTTAATCTAATATATATTTTTATATCTAACATTTCAGATTCTAAATCACTGTGTATACTGACCCTGACTAAAAAAGTTTTTTATTTTTTTCTACTTGGGACTCAACAGAGTAAATGATCTTGGACTGGGACTTGCAATAGCCATGAAATACGCAGTGGATGAAATCAATGGAAACCAGACTCTCCTCCCTGGCATCAAGTTAGGTTATGAAATCTATGACACATGCAGCCAGTCGGCCATTATTGTAAAGCCCACTCTGTCCTTCCTCACTGAAAAATCCAGCAAAGAACTATCTGTGCGGTGTAATTACACCACCTATGAGACCAGCGTAGCTGCAGTGATTGGTCCTTATACCTCAAAAATGGTGTCATTCATTGGAAAACTCCTGGGATTCTTTCTGATGCCACAGGTTTGAATACACTTTTTTTTTTATAATTTGCAGGATATTTTCTCTTGCTGCACATATTTGAGAGTGCATGCAATGCATGCATTAAATAATGTGCAGTAATCGAAATCTTGATCCGTATGGTTATGTCACATGTGTCATAAAAAACAAAATCAGTCTATAATTAATATTATTGTCATTTTTTAATTGATAAAAATATATCAAGTCTTATGTGTCAACAATAAGCAAAGGTAACTAACACTTTGTTTTTAATTTTCACACCAGATTAGCTATGGAGCCACCAGTGACAAATTCAGTGATGTTTCCTACCCGTCATTCTTTCGTACGGTACCCAGTGACAAATGGCAAGTGGATGTCATAATAAAGCTAATAGAGGAATTTGGCTGGAACTGGGTGGCAATTGTGGGCAGTGACGAGGAGTACGGACAACAAGGTGTGCAGATGTTCACCAAATTTGCAGACAACACATCTATCTGTGTGGCCTATCAGGGTCTGATTCCAGTGTACACTGACCCTGTGCCAATGGTCAAAACCATCATTCACAATATCCAAATGACCAATGTCAGAGTGGTAGTGGTGTTTTCTCTCCCAGAGCAAAGTGAAATCTTTTTTAAAGAGGTTGGTGAAACAGAGATTTAAAGTAACTTAGAAATGTATTCATTTCTATTCATTTCTATTAGTGTTTGTTCAGTACTGGTAAACAAATCCAATTTATTCCAGGTTATCAGGAGTAATTTAACAGCTGTATGGATTGGCACCACAAGCTGGGCCATCGATGCTCAAGTGACTTCTCTGCCTGACATTGAAACAGTTGGTACAATCATTGCATTCATTGACAAAACAGACACCCTCGGACTGTTCACCGATTATGCAATGGAGCTTTTCAAGAAACTCAGTGAAGAGAGGATAAAGACATCCACTCCAGCCACAAATCTTTACAATACTAACAATCGCTGCCCACAATGCTGGAACTTGTCACCAGATAATATTACCCTGGTAGAAGCACCTGCAGTGCAGACGTCAGCTTTCAGTGTGTATGCCGCTGTCTATAGTGTAGCACAGGCACTGCATAACCTGCTGGAGTGCAATTTAACTGCCTGTCAGTGGGGATCTAGAAGCAAAATCTATCCCTGGAAGGTGATTTCATTTTTTTCTATTATAAAGACCACTGTACACAATTTAGAATCAAACTTATCAATAATACCAACAACCATTTCATTTTGCAGCTGTTGGAAGCTTTAAGGAAGACTTCTATTAACATAAATAGCACACATCTGGAATTCGACCAATATGGCAACCCGAACATAGGATACGATGTCATTCAGTGGGTCTGGACAAACTCATCTCAAGTGGATATCAGAACTGTGGGAGAATATTCTGAGCAAGAACTGCACATCTCCAAGAACCACTTTGAATGGCATACAGCAGAGGTAACATTTGTAATTAGGTAAAATATTGGTTGCACATTATATCACAGCTCAGTAATATTGCGGTGAAAACAGAAGAGAACAATCTGGAAATAGCAAGTTATTACCCATTAATTTTCAATGTGGTGAGTTTGATCAGGTGGCAAGGGAGGATGCTGGGCAGACCTGGTGGACGAGTTTTGCCCTAAGTTCCTCTACGCTCTGGATGTTGTAGGTCTGTCTCGGTTTTCACACCCTCACACCACAACTGTTATTTTTTCCATAATGAAAATATATGATTAACCACAGAACTATAGGCATAAGTCTAAGTGTCAGATTTACAGTTGTCCTAATGTGTTTCTCCTCAAACATGAACAAAAACTATAGTCAAACAAGAGCACATCAGCATTCTGTTACAAGAGAATGCTGATGTATCAAATAGAGATGCAAATATCAAATGTAGGAGAACCATATGCGTCATGATCTAAGAAAGCGTTCCTCTTCCACACCTGATCCCCCTGTTCAAGAGAATTAGCAAAGAGCAGCTGTCAGTGTAATTGTGAAATACAATGTTGCATTGAGATCAGGGGCGGTACCTTTGGATCGGCAGACTGGGATGGTGGTTCCCATTTTTGATAAAGGGGACCGGGGGGGCTGTGCTTCAACTATAGGGGGATCACACTCCTCAGCCTCCCTGGCCAAATCTATGCCAGGGTGCTGCCATCTGTTAGTTCAAGCTTGGATACAGGAGGAACAATGTGGTTTTCGTCCCGGTTGTGGAACACTTGACCGGCACTTTAGTATTTTGAAGATACTCGTGGGATCATGTGAGTTTGCCCAACCAGTGTCTTTTGTGGACTTGGAATAGGCATTCAACCCTGTCCCTCGCAGTGTCCTGTGGGAGGTGGTTCAGGAGTAAGGGGTGTCTGGCCCACTGCTACGAGTGCTTTATACAACCATTGCAAGAACTTGGTCCACATAGCTGGAAATAAGTTGGACTCATTTCCAGGGGGCAGCCCTGGTGGAATTCAGGGCTGCCCTTTATTACCGATTCTGTTCATAATTTTTATGGATAGAATTTCCAGGCGTAGCCAAGTGGCGGAAGACTTCCACTTGGATGGTGTGAGAATCTCATGTCTGCTTTTTGCAGGTGTTCTGACTCTGTTGGCTTCATCAGGTGACTGCCTCTAGCTCACTCTGGAGCAGTTTGCAGTGGAGTGTGAAGCCAGAAAAAGGTGGCATACCCACTCCGGCTCAGGAAAGAGTTCATACCCCAAGTGGAAGACTTTAAGTATCTTGGGGCCTTGTTTAAGCGTTAGGGGAGAATGAAGTGGGAGATCAACAGGCGAATTGGTGCTGCGCCTGTAGTGATGCAGACTGGCTGACTCAACAGAGCTCTGAATTTTTGTCAGCCTGGCTACAGGGCTGAAGAGTAAGATGTTCTAGTTTTATGGATTTTATCTTATAAATATTTTGAGAGAAGCTAGTTGAGTCCAATAACAGATCAAATGCCATGTTGAGGCTGTCATTTTTTGCATCAACATGGATGTTAAAATCATCCACAATAATGAAGAAGTCTTCAAGGTAATTATCATGGTGAAGTTTGCTTTAATAGATTATAAAGACAGAATTATAAAGAAAGAAGCCATTTTTATTTTGCAGCCCTGAGTTTTCATTATTACACATATGTAAAATAATAATAATAATAATAATTCTAATGCACAAGTGTTAGTATTTTATTGCTAGCAGGTTGTAGTATTTTTTTAATCAATGTATTATTCCATATATTTCAGTGTAATATTTCTCTACATGTCATTGTAATAGTGATAATCCATATTATTTGTTAATTGTATATTATGCTAATTAAATAACTTCCTATTTCTATATTATTACCTTCCTTTTCCCATCTTATTATTATCTCTGTTATTTATTATTACATCCTTATTAGCAAGCTATAATAGAATGGGTACTTAAATATTTACATCTGCGTCCACTCAATTTCTTCTGATATTTAATTAAGGGTTCTGGGGTTTAGCTGACCCAGTCTGTCAAAGTCTTTTATAGTAAGTTATATTATGTAAAAGATTTGTCATCCAGTTTATCCCAATCATCATGGAATTTGAGATACTGTGTTTTTTTGTTCTCTCTTTTTCCTTTCCTTTTTTTTAAACAACTTTTGCAGGTTCCTACATCCACTTGTTCAGCAAATTGTGGTAAAGGCCAGGTCCACAGAGTCAAAGGCTTCCATTCCTGCTGCTTTGACTGTATTGACTGTTTGGCAGGCACCTACCAGGCAAATAAGGGTAATGTGTTCGGCCACTCTTATCTGAGATATGTGTCCTTATTTGCTTATTTGCATCCTTGTCAAGAGAATAAAAAAGGATTTATGTGTTATATATATATATGTGTGTGTGTGTGTGTGTGTGTGTGTGTGTGTGTGTGTGTGTGTGTGTGTATTCTACCAGTGGCTTGACAAAGCTGAACTGAAAGACAGCACAGAGGCACTAATCATGTAATCATGGCAGCCCAGGAGCAATCTCTAAGTACAAGATCCATAAAAGCTGACTTATCGTGATATGGGCTGCCCAGGTGAAGGCTGTGTAAAATGCCCTTGAGATAATCCAGCACATAACAGCAAGGTGCAAGATGCTAGTGGGCAGGGCATACATGAAACACCATAACCAAGTGGCTGGCATAGTATACAGAAACATCTGTGCCGAGTACGGCCTGGAAGTCTCAAGGTCAAAATGGGAGACGCCTCCTAGGTTGGTGGAGAATGACCGAGCTAAGATGCTGTAGGACTTCCAGATACAGACGGACAAAATGGTGGTGGCTAACCAACCGGACATAGTGGTGGTAGACAAGCGGAAGAAGATGGCCCTAGTGATCAACGTAGCGATACCGAATGACCGCAACATCAGGAAGAAGGAACACAAGAAGCTGGAGAAGTACCAAGGGCTCAGAGAAGAGCTGAAGAAAATGTGGAGGGTTAAGATAACAGTGGTCCCAGTGGTAATTGGACTACTTGGTGCAGTGACCCTCAAGCTAGGCGAGTGGCTCCAGCAGATCCCAGGAACAACATCCAAGATCTCTGCCTAGAAGAGCACAGTCCTAGGAACAGCTAACATACTGCACAGGACCCTCAAACTCCCAGGCCTCTGGTAGATGAGCTTGAAGAATACAGACCGCTCGTAAGGGCGAGAGGGGAATTTTCTATATGTATATTTTTTTATTTTTTTAAGCTAGCAGGTAATTTTATATGACATAAAACCAGGTGATGTAAAAAGAGCCTTTCCCCTCCTTAATAAAATTCTATGGTCTAGCATCTCTAGTTCATAGAATAACATACAGCTAGTTTTAATATTGTGGTAGTTGTAGCTTCAGAGTCACAATATGCAACCAAGAGATAATTCCACACAAAGCCCCTGTAAAAACCTAATCTAAAACATTAACTAATGATAACTATAGATCTAAAACAGAGATGATATTGATCTTTTTAACTGCTTCTTTGCAATACACCATACATTTGATGTTTACAGATTCAGTAAATCATACATAAAATACGGTATTGAGTTAATCTGATTATTATGAAATAGCATATTTTTTTAATCAAGCCATATTTTTGTGCTTTCTCACTCACAGACGACACCCAGTGTACTAAGTGTCCCAACCGTCAGTGGTCCCAGCATCGCAGCACAAACTGCACTGACCCCATCTTTAAGTTTTTTGAGTGGCACAGCCAGGATGCTGTGATAATGATGCTAGTTGGTGCGCTCCTGCTGATATGTCAGGGGTCAGTGGGTGTCTTGTTCCTGATGCAACGAGGAACCCCCCTGGTAATGGCCTCGGGGGGTCCCTTGAGTTTTGTGGCTGTGTTCGGCCTGATGGGAGCATGTCTCAGTCTGCTGCTTTTCCTGGGGGCGCCAGGGGATGTGGTGTGTCGTCTTCAGCTGCCTTTCACCTCCATTTTCCAGACGCTCACCCTCTCCATTATCCTTTTATTCTCACTACAGGTGAGTTAAGACTGGTGAAATGCCGCCTCCCGATGGCAGTGTAGAGAAACTACAGAATCAGCTTTAGTGAGAGAAAAAAAATTGAAATTTCCCAGCTGGGATTTGTGGATCAATATTTGAACCTTAACAGATTGTAAAGCAGATTAAAAGTGTGTAATGTTTCTGTTTGTATTAAGAAATTGTGTTATTCTAATAATTACTTAGAACCTACAAAAATATCACTTATAGACATTATACAATGATCAGGCATAACAATATGGACACCTGCCCACTATCATGTTGGTCCTCCTTTTACAGTGGTCCCTCGTTTATCGCGGGAGTTACGTTCTACAAATAATCCGCGATAGGTGAAATGAAAGTAGCCAGCTTTATTTTTTACAATTATTATAGATGTTTTAAGGCCGTTAAACCCCTCACTACACACCTAATACACTTTCTCAGACAGGCATGACCCTTTTCACACTTTTCACACTCTCAAAGTTCAAACCTTCCTAGAAAAATAAGTCCAATATTATAGAAAGAAAAGAAAGATCAAAGCCTGTTTTCAGGTCCAGAACATGGGAATAGAGCAGCTGCCAGAGAATAAATGCAATCCACTATTATTTATTATTTTAAAAAATCAGCGAAACAGCGAGGCCAGGAGAGGTGAACTGCGTTATGACGAGGGACCACTGTACTGCCAAAGCAGGGTTAACCCATGGCGGCATGGACTCCACTAGAGCAGTGGTATCTAGCACCAAGATGTTAGCAACATTTCCTTCGAACTCACTTAGATTGAGACTTCTCAAGCCACTCCTGAACCACATTTGCTTTGTGGCAGTATGCGCTATCCTGCTGAAAGAGGCCACAGTCATCTTGGAATATTGCTTCCATGTATATGGTCTGCAGCAATATTTAGCTAGGTGTCAACGTAACATCCACATGGATGACGGGACCAGCAGAACATTGCCTTGTCTCCACCGGGCTGCTTTTTTTCCCATAGTGTATCCTGGTGCCAGATGATACCCATGTAAGTAACACACATGGTCCTGGGCATCCACAAGATGTAAAAGAAAATATTATTCAGACCACACCACCTTTTCCTATTGCTCCATGGTCCAGTTCATGTGCCCATTGTTGGTGCTTTCAGCAGTGGACAGAGCTCAGCAAGTTTACCCTGACTGATCTGCAGCTGCAGGCCCAGATGCAAAAAATTGTGAAGCACTGTGTATTCTGACACTTTTCTATCAGAACCTGTTAGTAGTCATAATGTTTTGCCTGATCGGTGTTTATTGTGCAATGGTTAGCAATGACTACTTCAGTCTCTATTTAGCTTAAGGAAGTTGTGGGACATCCATGATTTAATATATTGGATACAGTCATAGAGTGTGTTGAGCATGTGAATGTCATTAGGTTTGTTTAGGATTAAGCTTTTCTAAAAAAAAAAAAAAAAAAAATTAAAGAAAAGAAAGCTTGGAGATTGATCTAAAATTATCCATGGAGTCCAGATAGCTTTTTTTGTTTGTTTGTCTACAAGAGGTTTTACAATGTTTTTTAAGTAAATGTCTACAGAAACAATCAGAATATATGTGTGTGAATTAGATGCAGGTGGGTAAAAAAGCGAAGATGCAAGACATAGAGGTAGTGAAGGTGGTGAAAATATGAAGCCTCATAAACTCTTACTTGATGGGTCAGATTGGTATTACAGCAAAATCATACTTGAGCTGAGTTTGTGTCTGTCCAGGTACTATTAATATTTATAATATACTGACATTAATAGAAAAAAAAACATGAATTGTCTTTTCTATATATACAATTTCAAGAAATTTACCCCAAAATCACATCAAATTTTGTCTTTGTTTCTGAAAGAAGGATCCACACTTAAGAAATTGTACTTTATTTGCAACATTTGATTTTGGATGCTGGCCCAGAACCTCTGTTATAATATATTCAGTTTTTGTGTGTAATGTGTCTGTATTCCAGATTTCAATTTGTTTTGTCATAGTCTCTCTATCAGCTCACATACCTGCTTGGACAGATAAATGTAAATTGCAGCTTGACAGGTTTTCTAGTTTAAATTTCTCTAGAAATTTCAGAAGCTTTTTAAATGGGAATTATATGTATTGATGCCAAACTTAAGGATATTGTAGGATAAAATAAAAAGTATACATTATAATCAAGATGGTAACCTTACCTTTCAAACAGATACTCTATGTGACAGAGTTCCCAGAGATGGCTGCCTCTCACCTGCATTTGTTAAGAGGCCCTGTGAGCTGGCTGTTTGTGCTGATCTGCTGCGCTGTGCAGGCTGGTTTCTGTGGCTGGTTTGTTCAAGAAGGACCTTCATTGTCTGGATATGTGGCAAATATGACAATAGACTTTGTAGAATCATTCCTATCGTGTCCTGTTTCACCTTTGATTGGATTTGCCTTAATGCAGGGTTTCAATGGTGTAATGGCCCTTGCATCCTTCATGTGCACCTTCATGGCAGTGAAGCCTCTTCATCAGTATAACTTAGCCAGAGACATCACCTTTTCCACCCTGACCTACTGTGTCATTTGGGTGATCTTTATTCCAATCTACATAGGAAACAATAGTTCAGCTAACAAGAACAGGTCAGTTGTCCATGTTTATTTCAGCCTAGCAAGCAACTTTGGACTGCTGGCAGCCTACTACTTTCCAAAATGCTACTTGCTGTTAAGGAAACCTGACTTAAACACACCAAAGTACTTCTGTACCTTCTTAGAGGGCGTCCCACCAACTCAAACAGAAGAGGAGCCACAGCCAAAAGCACAGGAAGGACAATAGACAGTTAAACTGTTTATAAAGTAAATCAAAGAATCTGAAAAACTTACATTTATTTTCTTTCATCACAGACAATGATTGTTATATATACACCATATCTTAGCATATTATAAATTGTACCATCACATTAGATTATATGATGCATTGTTTCTGAGTTACTCGAAAATGTGAGGTATAAACATAACACAGAAAGAGTGCTTTGTGCTTATTAATGAACATACAGTCTTGTAGTTGAAATTTTATTATTTTTCAGGATTATTGTTTTGCTTGGAATAATGTTAGTCACAAAATTGTAGCTAAAAGTAGGTAACTGTGAGCTGTGTTATTTTAATATACCGTATTTTCCGCACTATAAGGTGCATTCATCATTAATCAAACAATGGCACGGAGGTGGAGGAAGCAAGAAGAATGAGTTGAGTAAAGTTTAACTTATCTGACTGTTTTGTTTCGCTTAATGTGCCTTATAATCCCGTGTGCCCTATGTATGAAAACAGACCCGTTCATCAACAGTGCGCCTTATAATCCCGTGCGCCTTATTGGAGCCTTATTGAATCACTGACTATAATTTGCTTTTAATCTTTTAACAGCAGATTTCATGTTGTATAACTGACAGGTTTTTTTTCTTTGTTGTATTTGTACTTGAAAGTTGTGAAATTAAATGGAGTATGAGTATGAACTTCATTGTGCAATATTTGACTTTGAAATATAGAAGAAAAAAACTTGCAGTCTACATTCAGCACAAACGTAAGTACAGCACAATGTGTCATTTAAACGAGAACACACTAGTGGTTCGCATTAATTTGTACTGAGGTAGTCTGGGAAATCATGGCACATCAAAAATGAAATCATGGCGTGAGTTTATAATTCAAATATATTATATACATTTTTTTCTAAACCTAAAAAAATGAGCTAAAACTTTTTAAACTGAAGGCTGAGTTGTATGTCCACTGCAGGATTCTGCAGCTATAGTGGGGGCTATTATGTCGGTTGACTTTTGTGGATGAGCAACATCCATCCATCTTCATCTGCTTTATCCGAGGCCGGGTCGCGGGGGCAGCAGCCTAAGCAAAGAGGCCCAGACCTCCCTCTCCCCAGCCACCTCCTCCAGCTTATCTGGGGGATCACCAAGGCGTTCCCAGGCCAGCCGAGAGATATAATCTCTCCAGCGTGTCCTGGGTCTGCCCCGGGGCCTCCTCCCGGTGGGACATGCCTGGAACACCTCACCCAGGAGGCGCCCAGGGGGCATCCTTGTCAGATGCCCGAACCACCTCAGCTGGCTCCCTTCGATGTGGAGCAGCAGCTGCTCTACTCTGAGCCCCTCCCGGATGGCTGAACTTCTCACCCTATCTCTAAGGGAGAGGCCAGCCACCCTTCGGAGGAAGCTCATTTCTGCCGCTTGTATCCGCGATCTCGTTCTTTCGGTCACTACCCACAGCTCGTGGCCATAGGTGAGGGTAGGGACGTAGATCGACCGGTAAATTGAGAGCTTCGCTTTTACACTCAGCTCCCTCTTCACCACGACGGACCGGTGCAGCGTCTGCATTACTGCAGCTGCAGCCCCAATCCGTCTGTCGATCTCTGGCTCCCTTCTCCCATCACTCGCGAACAAGACCCCGAGATACTTGAACTCCTCCACTTGGGGCAGGAACTCATCCCCGACCCGGAGTGGGCACTCCACCCTTTTCTGGCTGAGAACCATGGCCTCAGATTTGGAGGTGCTGATCCTCATTCCCGCTGCTTCACACTCGGCTGCTGGATGAGCAACATTGCATGCAAAACAAAAAACAAAACAAAACAACATCTGAAGCCAATAGGGAGGTAAAGTGATATGTATGAAAAAAGATCTTAATATAATGGTTATTATCAACATCACCCATATTAGCGCGACCAGTTATTAATGCATTTCTTTGGTTAAAAATGGCATCAACAACAGAAAAAAAAATAAGTATAAATTTCCACAAAAATGGCTAAAGTTAGCAAAAGCAAAAACAACATCAACAGGTAAGGTTTTGATCTCAGTAAGCAGGTGGGAAGGCATAAGTGCTTATGTGATGATGGATGCCAAAGAGAAACAAATTTTAAACCACAAACAAATGTCTGGAAAATTCTCCGGAAAGATGAATACCACCAACACGGCGCGCACACACACACACACACACACACACACGAAATATGCAAAGTCCACCTTTACTTCTAGTTACATGTTGATAAAATGCAATAGTTTAACTACATGAAAACTGTTGAGGTCAATAAAAGTGTGTTATGGAATTTTCACATATAATAATCTGAATTTTAAAATGTTCCAAGATGATTGAAAATGTTTCATATAATAATTTTAAAACTTTCATATCCGTATCTATATGTACATTTTTGGTTTTGCTTATGACTTGCTCTTCCGAAAGTGTCAGGGTGGGCGGTCAGGAGAAGGAGGACATATGATTTACAGGTGAATTTTCATAAAACCATCGCCCATGATGCGCTGACATATAAGCACATTGACGCGTTCTGGGTTCTGTCTCCTGCTTATCGGCATTATGGCTTCACATTTTATTCTGCTGGCTTTGCGCTGTTTCTTTAAACCTGCTGGAATGCAGTTCAACTGCCTTTAAGTGGGGATCTGGAAGCAAAATCTATCCCTGGAAGGTGATTTATTTTTTTCTAATTTAGTACACAATTCAGAATCAAGGTTATAAATAATAATAAAAATAATTTACATATTTACAGCTGTCTGAGGCTTTAAGGAACACTTCTGTTAACATCAATGGCACACGTATAGAGTTTGATTAACAAAGCAGCCCAAACATAGGATATTGCGCCTTATTGCTAAGGCTAAGCACTATGTCCCTCATAAAGATCTTGTATAGCTCATTCATGCTTTTGTGACTTCTAGATTGGATTACTGTAATTCTCTCTACTTTGGTCTTCAATCTGCTCTCCTTCACAGACTTCAGCTTGTCCAGAATGCTGCGGCTCGCCTCCTGACTGGCACTAGAAAGCATGCCTCTATCACCCCTGTTCTTATTGATTTGCATTGGTTACCCATAAAATATCGCATTGAATTTAAAATATTATTGCTCACCTTTAAAATTATAAATAATTTAGCCCCTCGTTATCTTGCCGATCTTCTTAGCCATCAGGTCTTCAGCCCAATTACTCCTGGCTCAGCCTAGCTCTAGACTTAAATCTAGGGGTGACCGTGCTTTTGCCCTGGTTGCACCGAATCTGTGGAACAACCTTCCTATCGCTATCCATCCGTCAGATTTCATTTTATCTTTTAAATCCTCCAGGCCTCGAGGGCTGAGTCACCCTAGGTCAACACACCTGAATCAAATGATTAGTTCATTACCAGGCCTCTGAAGAACTTCAAGTGATGTAGATCATGGGTCTGTACTCTACAAAATGCACTAGATTATAATAATTATTGTTTCTCAATTACTCTACAATCACATAATACATACAGCAAATAACATAAAAAGAATATTGTGTGTTTATTTAGCAACATGTAGTCTACAATACATTCTTACTTGTACATGAGCTTTTGTGAAAGAATTATTTGTCAGGAATGTTGTTGTGTTTGTGGTAATGTTGGTCATAACAGCATGAACTGAATAAAAATAATGATGCAATTAAACATACGGTGTGACAAAAGTGTACTATGAGGTATTTTACTTGAATATATGATACGTATATATTTTCACAGTGTGGAAATCCATTAGAAATAGAAATTCTGCACTCACTGCATCTATCCATCCATTTTCTGCCACTTCTTCACATCTGGGTTGTTGGATCAACAACCTCAACATCCCAGATGCCTAGACCTCCCGCGTCCCAGTCACTTCCTCCTCCTCTAGCTCATCTGGGGGAAAATCCTATTTCTAAAGACCAGTCATCCTTCAGAGAAGATTCAATTTGCTTTATTTTCATTTAGCACTACCTCAAAGACGCAATGTGGAAGGCAATTACGTTTCACAAGCTCACATGACGATTCATCAGTCAGTAGAGTTTTTGATGTGCTGAGGTATATTCCCCACATGGGGAGCTAGAATGGTGGCGAGGTACTTGGAAATGTTGTAGGTGGCTGTTTATACTGCTAACAATGGGGCTGAGTGGAACTAATCCTTTGTGGATCTTTGGAAGTTCATATATGCAAAGTATAGCATCCCCTGGGTACAGACAGTGGCACAAAAATTCATTTGTGCAGTGGAGCGAGAAGTGCTCACACCTCTACATTTGGAGAAACCAAACATCCACTCTATAAATGCATGGCACAACATAGAAGAGCCACGTCGACAGGAGAAGACTCAGCTGTACAACTGCATCTAAAGGATAATGGTCACTCTTTCAAGAATGCCAATGTTAACATTTTGGACAGAGAAGGAAGATGGTTTGAAAGAGGACTGACAGAAGCCATCTATGTCCACTGTGATCGACCATACTTGAACAGAGGAGGTGCCATACAACATCAGCTGTCTATCAGTTACAATGTTGTTTTGAGATCCCTTCTCAGGTTCTTTAACCCCCACTCACATCTTGCGTCAGGTGACCTCAAAAGGTCACATGATAGGTTGAGGCAAGGACTCACAATGGTTTCACCCGAAACCTCTGCTAATAATGACCCACACCCCTTTTTGACACCTTGGCTCATGTGATGAAACACATGATTTTAATAGTGGGTCAAAGACCCTATTAAGGGGTAACTCCCACTAAGGTTTAAATATCTGGGACTCTCCACCATTTGGTCTTAAAACTTGTTACATCCCCCAGGAGGATGTTGGTTTTCTTCTTTCAACTAACTCCTTATGTTATGTCTTGGCTCCATCTCCTCTGTCCTGATTGGATGCTACTCACAGATATCCAGCTAATTGTCAATCAGCAGAGAGCTACTTAAGACCTGTGGAACTGTGTTTTTGGGCCCTCTGGCCATTTTGATTGCATGCCTTTGTGACTTGTATCTGCATTTTTATGTTTTCATTTTCAGACTGCCTGTAGGGGAGAGCTGCCTTTTATTTTGACACCCTGTTTTCTCCTGTTTATGTGTTGTTAGCAGTGTTGGGAAGGTTACTTTTAAAATGTATTCCATTACAGAATACAGAATACATGCCCTAAAATGTATTCTGTAACGTATTCCATTACGTTACTCAATGACAGTAACGTATTCTGAATACTTTGGATTACTTAATATATTATCATGCTTTTTACAACAACGTGAATGTACTATTGCTGTGTGATTTATTACTATTACTGAAGGTCCGCGACTCCGAACTGTAGTAAAGGGACCTCTGACTAATACGGCGGGGTCTCTGTCGGCTCGTAGCCGAAAAATAGCTTTACTTTGTTGTGTGGGTCAACTTTTCTGGCGAGAGACAGAGAGAGGCGTTGAAAGGCTGCTCCAACGGAACTTATTGTTTTCGGAGGAAAACACGAACACGGTGTACAGTCGAGTCTTAATAGCTTACTTACATCTGGGCTCGTCAGGCACTCTTCTTGGCTGCAGTGGTTATTATTATATTTACATGCTTCCAGCTCCCGTTTTTCCTCGATGACAACTCGTACCTTTCCACTCCCCTTTTTCTCCCTTCTCGCGCTCACAGACCCATAACGTGTATGGCAGTCCATTCTCCCTGCAACACGGACTACACTGCCCATGATGCTACATTCTTTAGAGCTATGCTGGTAGCATTCTGCCTGTTAGCTTAGCACAACAACAACAACAACAACGAAAAGGCGCTCTCTCACCCAGGAAACACACAGTCGCAGAGAGAGAGAGAGAGCGTCGCCCTGTAACCATGGCAACCGTAACGCTGCCGCCTGGAACAACAGAACGTAGCTGTCAAACAAAACCCAAACAGTCCTGACCCGCGACAAAATGAAACAGGAAAGTACCGCAGTGTAATCCATTTATTTCAACAAAGTAACTGTATTCTAAATACCACCTTTTTAAACGGTAACTGTAACGGAATACAGTTACTCATATTTTGTATTTTAAATACGTAACGGCGGTACATGTATTCCGTTACTCCCCAATACTGGTTGTTAGGTAGGTTATGGTTATCCGGTTGTTCAGTGATGACGCGACGAATCCTACTTCCGGGTCTAAAGTAGTCTGCGTTTAATATGGCTTTTGTGTTGTTAACATGTTTAATGTTATGTATTTTCTTCTATTTGATCTCAAAAAGCTCCTAAAACAGTCAGTGATCACTGTTGACCTCCCTCGGCTTTTATTATCGCTAACCATTTATTTAAGCTCAGTTTTTAAAACCTTAGGATGTAACTACAGCCCAGCCCATGCAGCAGTATATGAATGACTAACCTCGTATTGTGGATGGATTATCTCAGTTGTTCTCCTGGCTGAAGTTTGGTCCTTTTACAGCATCCTGCCATGCGATTACATTTGTTCCTGACCACCGAGAACACTCACGGTAACTTTTATCGAGTGGAAAAAAAGTTAGCTTGTTTATATTATGCTAACATAGCTGTGTCGCTAGCGGTCACGTAGCACATCATTATATACCAGCTAGCCCAACTTCAGTAACCCTACAAACGTCACTGCTGTTTAGTTTTCTGTCTTCATTTATGCTGGAAGTGATAACAGAGCTGTACGTTTTAATTTGTTTCCAAAACCCCGCAGTCAGGACATGCTATATTGTATTTAGATAGAAGCTAGCGAGCTAACTCCCTGCTAACTTCTAACTCCGTTAAATGTCATAAATTCCGTTTTCATGGATGTCTGGATGTTAAACTCAATTGTTACACCTGGTAGAGCAGAACGCTGATCATTTTATTAAAGATGAAAGACTTTAGACAGTTTTTCAACTCTCAGTAATGCCATAGTGATCGTTTGATATATGGACCTGCAGCGGAGTTTTAGACCCAGACACGGCTAGTGACGTCAGACTGAACAACCGGATAGGTTGTATAGTTTTTTTCTTTTTTTTATTGTTTTCTTTGGAGTTAGGTCAATTTCTTTTATTTTCATATCAGGAATGTTTTGTTTGTTATGTTGGCCTTGGCTCTCCCTGAAATTATTGCCTCAGTCTGAACCATGATTTCAATGCTAGCATGAAATAAACATTTGAAAATTAGCATCTTGGCTCCTCCTTCACTATTTACCTTTATGTTAGTGTTTTTTACCTTTATGTTTATGTTTTTTTTTCACAATCTTCATTTGAAGAATTAGGGGCTGCAGGCAGAGCAGGAGTAATAATATCAGTAGTGTAACAATATCAGTAACTTAGCAACTTGTCCGTGACCTGGAGTGAGCACTCCACCCTTTTCTGGCTGAGAACCATGGCCTCAGACTTGGAGGTGCTAATTTTCATCCCCATCTTTCATTCTTGGCTGTGAACCACTACGGTATGGTTTCATATAAACTTGGCACAAAAAGTACATTTGTTTGATTATTTTTTTGTTGTAACAATGATCTGTGCCAATAAATGTTATACTCTTGGAAAGCCTGTTTATTTCTACTTAACTGCTGCCACAAGGAAAATGCTTTTGTGGGTTGAGCAGCAGAACTGAGTGTATGGGTTGTGGCCATGGCTGTTGATTCTTATTTTGCTGTCATTTATTATATGATTGAAGAGTGTTTGAAAACCTTTGATCTTCTGACTTGCTATTTGTCCATCAATCAGAGGTCCACTGGATGTAATGAGAAAGACCTGGGAGGACAGGGTTAAGGACAAAAAAAGACAACAATAAAGAAATATAGTAAATTATCTATGTATAGAGTAATAGAGCATATTATCCCTTGATAAACTCCCCAATGTGTGTAGCTTTGGTCTCGGGTCCAGGATGTATTGAATTTCACTTACCTTGGAGACTTCGGCAAAGCGCCCTCGCAACACTGGCAGCAGGCTCAGTGCCACCATCTGGGCCTTCCCCCTGTAGCAACACTGCCCACTCCTGAATGTGCTGTGGCATTCCTTTGCTTTCACTTTGAACTCTATGATGGCCTGAGGATGGTCTCCACCCCCATCCAGTCCAGCCTCAGCATCAGTCACGGAGAGTGTAGCAGAGGCACCAGTGAGGAACCAGTCTCTACATAACCTGCCTCAGGCGCTCAGCCTGGTACTACAGCTTCTCCAGTTGCACTTGCCATATTGCCGCCTGCTCTTGCTGACAGTGCTACAACTTTCACCACCATATGCACCAGCAATAAGTCAGGCTATGTCTCCAACATTCCTTGGCTGGATTTCTGCCCAACTGTGAAACACACCAGTTCTGGGACCCCACCAAGACACACAGACAGCATTGCAGGCAAGTGATCTTTTATTTACAGGGATTTCCACTCTTGAGCTTTTGAACCTATTGCACCACCCTTCCTCTGCACCACTCTTCCTCTGCAGAAGAGCCGTAGACCAAACTCCACCACAGTATCATCTGTCCTCAATTTAGTAGAATAAAAGGGAGAATAAACAGAAAACACATAATGAGAACCCACATACTCCAACACAACTCAAACACGAGAAACCACGAATCATGACACTTATGAGATATAGTTAGACAAAAGAGAAACAAATTTCACACCACAAACAAATATCAACACATTTCAGGAAATTACCCTGGTTAGATAACACCACTGGAACAGCATAAGCAAACATATCTCTACACATTGTGCAAAGCGAGTCGTTGCTCGAGCAAAATGTTATAAATACATTATCCTAACCATGTGAAAAACATTAAGGTATAGGAGACTGCATCATTTCTTGCTCCCACGATATTTCAAATTAAAAAATCGTTTTGGTATGATTGGAAAAAATAGATTAATCATGTCAAAAGGTTCACTTGTATTCAAATTTGATTTGTTATGTGTATGATTTGCATTTGCTTTTGCTAATGTGTCAGGTTTGGTTGGGCAAGTGAGGGAAGGCATGATGAGGACTTCCAGGTGAATTTGTATAAAACAATAATTTCCGAAACACTGACATAAGCACTCTGCTCTTATTGCTGTGGCTTCAGTCTCCCTCTTATTGGCGTCATGGCTTCATGTCTCACTCTGCTGGTTTTGTGCTGTTTCTTTACACTGAGCTGCAGTGAGAGTTTGCCTGAATGGGTCAGCAACATTTCGACCAACCTCTTCAGTTTGTCTGGGGACATTATGCTCGGAGGGCTCTTTCCCATTAATGATGTCACCAGCAGCCTCAGTGACATAACAGAGCCCAACCAGATAAGATGTGAAAGGTAAGGATGGTTATGAACAACGCTTTCTTAACAACATGAGATTCAAAATAACTAACCCTGACTTACAATGACTTCTACTGTTTTCTGCTTGCTGCTGAACAGTGCAAATAATGTTGTACTGGGACTTGCTATATCAATGAAATACGCAGTGGATGAAATCAACGGAAATCAGACTCTCCTCCCTGGCATCAAGTTAGGTTATGAAATCTATGACACATGCAGACAATCTTCAGTAATTATAAACCCTACTCTGTCTCTCCTAACTGAAAAATCCAGCCAAGAACTACCTGTGCGGTGTAATTACACTGACCATGAGCCCAGTATAGTTGCAGTTATTGGTCCTTTTGAATCAGAAATGGTGTCAGTTATTGGAAAACTCCTGGGATTTTTTATGCTACCACAGGTTTGAATACACATACATTTTGTAGTTATCAGATTTTTTTCTCTTGATTTACAAATTTGAGACTTGCAAAAATATTTTAAATGTAAAAGTAAATCGTTTCTGTTTTTAATTTTCACACCAGATTAGCTATGGGGCCACCAGCGACAGGTTCAGTGATAAACTTCTCTACCCGTCATTCTTTCGTACTGTGCCAAGTGATAAATGGCAAGTGGATGTCATGATAAAGCTAATACAGGAGTTTGGCTGGAACTGGGTTGCAATTGTGGGCAGCGACGAGGAGTACGGGCAACAAGGTGTGCAGATGTTCACTAAAATGACAGTAAACACATCTATCTGTGTGGCCTATCAGGGCCTGATTCCAGTGTACACTGACCCCGAACCAGCGATCGAAACCATCATAAATGATATCCAAACGACCAATGTCAGAGTGGTAGTGGTGTTTTCTCTCGCAGAGAAAGCTGAATACTTTTTTAGAGAGGTTAGTGAAACAGAGATTTAAAGTGATTCACAAATGTATTATTTTCTGCTAATGGACAGTTTGTTCAGTACCAGTCAACCAATGCAATTTATTCCAGGTTATCAGGAGTAATTTAACAGCTGTGTGGATCGGCAGCACAAGTTGGGCAATACATACTCGAGTGACTTCTCTGCCCAACATTGAAACAGTTGGCACAATCATTGGATTTGTTGACAAAACAGACACCCTCGGCCTGTTCAAAGATTATGCAATGGAGCTTTTCAAGAAACTCAGTGAAGAGCGGACAAAGACATCCACTCCAACCACAAATCCTGACAGTCAAAACAATCCAAACAATCGCTGCCCACAATGCTGGAATTTGTCACTAGACAACATTAGCATAGTGGAAGCACCTGCAGTCCAGAAATCAGCTTTCAGTGTGTATGCTGCTGTTTACAGTGTAGCACAGGCACTGCATAACCTGCTGGAGTGCAATTCAACTGCCTGTAAGTGGGGATCTGGAAGCAAAATCTATCCCTGGA
Organism: Aulonocara stuartgranti; assembly: GCF_965226115.1. NCBI lineage: Eukaryota > Metazoa > Chordata > Actinopteri > Cichliformes > Cichlidae > Aulonocara > Aulonocara stuartgranti. The sequence continues at coordinate 17,274,302 of NC_138943.1, read as the reverse complement.
AGGTGATTTCTTTTATTTTTCTACTATATGAGACACTGTCAAAGGAGCTTGCAAAGAAAAGCGTCTGGACTTCTTTAAGTTGCTTGAAGACGTTTCACCTCTCATCCGAGAAGCTTCTTCAGTTCTAAGGTCAAATGGTGGAGAGTCCCAGATATAAACCTAGTGGGAGTGACCCCCACAGAGGGACAAAAGGACCCCCTGATGATCCTCTAATCACCTGAGCCAAGGTGTGAAATTGGGTGTGGGACCCAATCAGCCAGAGTTTCAGGTGTGTTCATTGTGAAACCTGGCCCCACCTTGTCATGCGAATTCCTGAGGTCAGATGGCCCAGGATGTGAGTGGGCGTTAAGGCGTCTGGGAAGGGATCTCAAAACTGGATTATAGATGGCAGAGAGTTGGTGTCGTAAACCCCCGCCTCTGTTCAAAGATGGTCGGGGATGTCTTTCGGGTGAACCAGTTTCTGTCTGAGTGTGTTGCTGGGTCTGAAATACACTGGGATGTCATGCTTGGAGAAAACTCTCCTGAGTTTTTCTGATACACCGGCTACATAGGGGATGACAATGTTGTTGCGTCTGTCCTTCTTATCCTCCTTCGCTGGTGTCACCTGAGCCAGCGAAGGAGGCTCAGGTGACACTGAGCCTCCTTCGCTCAGTGTCACCTGAGCGGATAAGAAGGACTTCGCTGGTGTCCTTCTTATCCACCAGCGAAGGAGGATAAGAAGGACAGACGCAACAACATTGTCATCCCCTATGTATCAGAAAAACTCAGGAGAGTTTTCTCCAAGCATGACATCCCAGTGTATTTCAGACCCAGCAACACACTCAGACAGAAACTGGCAGAGGTGTGGACTCGAGTCACATGACTTGGACTCGAGTCATTAATTTTATGACTTTAGACTTGACTTGAAAAAATGTTCTAAGACTTGTGACTTGACTTGGACTTTTACACCAATGACTTGGGACTTGAATTGGACTTGAACCGGTTTACTTGAAAAGACTTGATATTTTACCCCAAATATAAAATTTAACATGCATATTATATGGAGATTGAAAATGTGACGTCATTCACGGGTAGAACCGCAAAGGATTCTGGGAACTCGTGGCAAGCGGTACTAGCGCACGCAGGCTTTCAATTAAAATCAGTCACACAGCGATAAAAAGAAACACAAAAATGTCAAGAAGCTGTTGTATTATTAACTGCAATAGCCGGTCGCATGACAGCCACGGGAAGCCGACGGGTAAAGAGATCGGTTGTTATCGGATTACGTCGTTGAAGAGAAATTGTTCAAACCATGTTTCCGAAGTAACAAAGAGGCGACTGGATTGCAGCCATTCAAAGACCAAATATAACGTCCTAGAACACTCCAGCTCACAGGTTAGTCTGCTCCAAGCATTTACACAAAGGTCAGTCTGCTGTTGTAGTTAATGCGTCATTTTCATAACATAATTGGTGATATAGGTTACAAGCAAGTCTGGCGCTGAACAGAAATTGTCGCGCTATGCTCCTTTATTTATTGTGCATAAATAGTAAATTGTCCTGACACAATATTGCGTTTCGCTTCTGTTATTATGGTACACTGACAAAAACACATACTTTTATTCACAGGATAAAACAGGTTTTTTGTATCACTAATTGCCCAGTACGATTACAGCATACAATATTATTGTCACTGCTACATTTCTGTGATGCTACCAGAAATTATTTCCACTACTAATTAATTACCGTTGAGCTCAAAGGTTATATTAATAAACGGTTAACGAATGTGTATTTATGAAGACGATTTGTGAGACTGGTAAACTTATGATACGTACGATGGTCTTTCGTTCTACACGGTGCATTTCAAGGTCCTGCACCCATCCGTCGGTAAACTGTACCTGGGCTTGTTGAAGTGACCGGAAGTTACTAAACTTCATGAGTGTATGCACTCACTCCAAGAACCGTATAATTATAAATATGCATATAAATATGCTAAGATGAGATAGCTGACTTCATCTAACTAGCAAATGTTTTCCAGGCTACATTGGTGATACAGTTTTTTTTAATGTGTATGATATTTTTGTCATGCGATTTTAAAGCTGGTCCTACAACCGCATCCAAGAATAACATGCAGCGTATCTCAGAACTGTCGGTGAAAATTATTCTTGGAGCTAAGTTTAATTGAGCTGCATTTTAAAGAGGTGCAATTTCACAATTTGTGTATATTTTCTAAGTTCACTATTTTGTATGTGTTGAGAAAAACACAGATTTTAAAATTACATGGTCTAATATTTACATTTAGCATATAACTGCAACATTATTTTTTCGTTTGTTTTTTTTAAAGACTCGAAAGGACTTGAAATTCAAAGTTTCAGACTTGTGACTTGACTCGGACTTTTACACCAGTGACTTGAGACTCGACTCTGACTTGCCTGACATTACTTGAGACTTGACTTGAGACTTGAGGATAAAGACTTGAGACTTACTTGAGACTTGCAAAACAATGACTTGGTCCCACCTCTGGAAACTGGTTCACCCGAAAGACAAAACGCCAAAACACAAACTTAACAACGTGGTGTATGCTGTACAGTGCAGTGAGGAATGCCCAGACCTCTACATTGGAGAGACCAAACAGCCACTTCACAAGCGCATGGCACAACACAGAAGAGCCACCTCCACAGGACAAGACTCAGCAGTCCATCTGCATCTTAAGGATAAAGGACACTCTTTCGAGGATGCCAATGTTCACATTTTGGACAGAGAGGATAGATGGTTTGAAAGAGGAGTGAAAGAAGCCATCTATGTCCACTGTGAGTGACCATCTTTGAACAGAGGCGGGGGTTTACGACACCAACTCTCTGCCATCTATAATCCAGTTTTGAGATCCCTTCCCAGACGCCTTAACGCCCACTCACATCCTGGGCCATCTGACCTCAGGAATTCGCATGACAAGGTGGGGCCAGGTTTCACAATGAACACACCCGAAACTCTGGCTGATTGGGTCCCACACCCAATTTCACACCTTGGCTCAGGTGATTAGAGGATCATCAGGGGGTCCTTTTGTCCCTCTGTGGGGGTCACTCCCACTAGGTTTATATCTGGGACTCTCCACCATTTGACCTTAGAACTGAAGAAGCTTCTCGGATGAGAGGTGAAACGTCTTCAAGCAACTTAAAGAAGTCCAGACGCTTTTCTTTGCAAGCTCCTTTGACTACGATGACCTGGATGACTGAGAACCTTCACAGATATATGAGACACTATACAAAGTTTGGAATCGAGCTTATCAGTAACAACAATAATTGCATTTTGCAGCTCTTGCAGGTTTTAAAGAACACTTCTGTTAACATAAATGGCACACGTCTAGACTTTGACAATGATGGCAATCCGAACATAGGATACAATATGATTCAGTGGATCTGGACAAACTCATCTCAAGTGGACTTTAGAAATGTGGGAGAATATACTGAACAAAAGCTGTTCCTCAACAAGTCCCTCTTTCAGTGGCACACTAAACAGGTAACGCTTGTAACTCAGAAAAATCTTCACAACTTCTAGCATGTAAAAGCTTTCATGTCCAGTTCATGATCTATTTTAAGATCTTAAATTTTGTACCGCAACCTTCACAGATTCCTGTGTCCACCTGTTCAGCAAAATGTGACAGAGGCCAGGTCCTCAGAGTCAAGGGTTTCTATTCCTGCTGTTTTGACTGCATCGACTGTTTGGCAGGCACCTACCAGGCAAATGAAGGTGATGTTGTCTCAGATGAGATTCATGCTCATACAGAGCAACCAGTAAGAATCCACAGTGTTATGTGACAGCCTTATTCCAGAATGGATTAAATTCATTTTCACCTCAAGAGTTCACACATAATACTTCATGTTGGCAAAGTGAAAAAAATTCTATGTCTTAATTCTACAAAATAAATATAAGTTTTTCTAAAAATAAAACATATAAACTGTAAATAAGTGTTCACAGCCTTTTCTCAATACTTTATTAAAGCACCTTTGGTAGCAATTACAGCCTCTAGTCTTTTTGACTATGATGCTACATTCTTGGCATTCCTGGTTTTGGGCAGTTTCTCCCATTCTTCCTTGCAGAACCTCTGAAACTCCATCGAGTTTGATGGAGAGTGTAATTGCACAGCCATTTTCAGACCTCTCCAGAAATATTCAATTGGATTCAAGTGTGGGCTTTGGCTAGGCCAATTAAGGATATTCAGAGCGGTCCCGAACCCACTCCTTTGTTATGATGCCTGTGTGCTTAAGGTTGTTGTTCTTTTGGAAGATGAACTTGAACCTGATGAATCAGAGGTCCAGAGCACTGGTTGCCTCCAGACATGACACTTGGAATTAATGTCAAACAGTTCAATCTTTGTTTTATCAGACCAGAGAATTTTGTTTCTCGTGGTCTGAGAGTCCTTCAAGTACCTTTTTGAGAAACTCCAGGCAGGCTGCTATGTGCTTATTCTTGTGGAGTGGCTTCTCTCTTGCGAGTCTACCCTTCAGGCCTGATCAGTGAAGTGTTTTAGGCATGGTTGTTGCTCTCACATACACTGCAACTATGGAACCTTATATAGACAGATGTGTCCCTTTCCAAATCATTAGGTTTTGTTAATTAGGGCAATACATTTCTCCTCTTCAAATCAGGGGAATGATTTTCTTATCTCTTTCTGTGTAAGAAGGCATAAAAATGAAGTAAGTCACACATGTAGCCTGTGCAAGATAGGATCTCTAAATGGTGCGTGTGTGTACTGTTGTGATGTTTTATTTTGCTTTTTAATTTAGCCATATTTTTGTGCTTTCCCAATCATAGACGACACCCAGTGTACTAAATGTCCCAACGGTCAGTGGTCCCAGCATCGCAGCACGAACTGCACTGACCCCATCTTTAAGTTTTTCACCTGGGACAGCGAGGATGCTGTGATAATGATGCTGGTTGGTGTGCTGCTGCTGATATGTCAGGGGTCGGTGGGTGTCATGTTCCTGATGCACCGAGGAACCCCCCTGGTAAAGGCCTCGGGGGGACCCTTGAGTTTTGTGGCTGTGCTCGGCCTGATGGGAGCATGTCTCAGTCTGCTGCTCTTCCTGGGGGAGCCCAGCGATGTGGTCTGCCGTCTTCAGCTGCCCTTCACTTCCATTTTCCAGACTGTCACCCTCTCCGTTATCCTGTCCATCTCACTACAGGTGAGTTAATACTGGTGAAATACTGCCCCACAATGGCAGTGTGCAGAAATGGCAGAATCAGTTAAAGAACATGCTCGATAAAATACAGATAGAAGGTATGCAGTGTGTTAATTTTTCTGTCTTCCCTAAGCTTTCCAGTCTTCAATAATTTTTGTTTCTAACTTTAATTTGATAATTGCTACTGACACATACTTACACAAATTAGAGATATCACATGTATTTATTGGCCAGTTTTCAAGGAACGTTTACTTTTGCAAGACAGACCAGATATATAGCATGACACAGAAACAAAACCGTTCAAGAGCTATTAATATGTATATACTCCCATCAATAAAAGAAAATCTACATTTTCAATTTAATACATGCAGTTTAAATAAAACCCCACAAAATTGTGTAAAACATAGTAAAAACATCAGTCATGATCAGTGTGTGGTGTCAAGAAAAGGGATTTCAGTAAGAACTTTACAAATAATACACCAACAGCAAAAAACGATCATAAATTGTAAAAAGGTGGCATTTTACATATAAAAGGTCAAAGGTCAATTTAACTGCTACGGCTCAGTATTTTGCAAAAACATTTTTCTGTCTAATATCTATGAGGCAGTTGTAACCATTTGGCTTGATGCTCAGCTTCATCTTCATTGCAGTGTTTCCACATTTTAGAATTTTTACCTTATTTTCAGCGTAAACTGTAACTTGACAGGTTTGTGGAGGCATACAAGTGTAATCTACTTTAGATTTCTCAAAAAAATTCAGAAGTTGTTTTTAGTGAAAGCGCATAAAAGCACAAGCGCTTTTGGACAAAACACATAATGTAATATAAGAAAAATAAAAAATAAAGATATAATCAGGATGATAACTTCTTCTTTTTTTAACAGATAATTTGCGTGACAGAGTTCCCAGAGATGGCTGCCTCTCACCTGCATTTGTTAAGAGGCCCTGTGAGCTGGCTGTTTGTGCTGATCTGCTGCGCTGTGCAGGCTGGTCTCTGTGGCTGGTTTGTTCAAGAAGGACCTTCATTGTCTGAATATGTGGCAAATATGACAATAGACTTTGTAGAATTCTTCCTCTCGTGTCCTGTTTCATCTTTGACTGGATTTGCTTTAATGCAAGTTTTCAATGGTGCAATGGCCCTTGCATCATTCATATGCACCTTCATAGCAGTGGAGCCTCTTCATCAGTATAACTTAGCCAGAGACATCACCTTTTCCACCCTGATTTACTGTGTCATTTGGGTGATCTTTATTCCAATCTACGTAGGCAACAACAGTGATAATAACAAGATCCGGTCAATTGTCCATGTTTATTTCAGCCTAGCAAGCAACTTTGGACTGCTGGCAGCCTACTACTTTCCAAAATGTTACTTCTTGTTAAAGAAACCTGAATTAAACACAGCAAAGTACTTCTGTACCTTCTTAGAGGGCGTCCCACCAACTCAAACTCAAGAAGAGCAACAGCCAAAAGCACAGGAAGGACAATAAAACAACTGAGCTTCTTATTAAGAAAATCAAAGAATCTCAAAATTCCATAGCTTTTGCTTTCTATGAGGATAGGAATGATTGAGTAATTTGCAGCATAGTTCAGTACACCACAAAAGAAACTAGATAATATTATAAAAATAGTTGTTTCTGAATTACTCTACAATCACGTAATACATATAGCAAATAACACAGAAAGTGCATTGCATTTATATAATAATGTGTAGTCTGCAAAAGAGTTTAAAATAGATTTGTACCTGTAAACTATTTTATTCAAGAATTTTTTTTCTATATTTCTTTTGTTTGTGTTACTGCAGTTTCATGAACTGGATGAAAATAATGAAGCAATTAGACATACTGTACTGTGACAGTTTTTTATCTCTAACACTGGATTTTTAACCTACAATGTTTATCATTTAAAAATATAATAATTGCTTTTCTCTTTAAAAATACTCTCAAGTTATCTAAAAGTAAAATTGTTATGTACACAATTCTGCCTCAGAGTAATACACATTAAATTATCAAAATCTTGATACACTGACTAAGTTTGGGTTTAATCTTTTCTCTGGTAAAGACAGATTGTAAATTTATTGTTGTGAAACTGGTTCCGTCTTTTTTTTCTTTTTTGCATTAATACTTGTGGTGTGAACTTCATAAATAATATAGAATGTGTTGTACACTATTGTACTTGCAGTGTATTTTCATCTTAAATACATTAAAATACTAGTCAAAAATATTTGACATGCTCAGTACAAAACCTGAGAGCTATTTATTACTAAATAAAGCTGCCATAATGTGTGTGTGTGTGTGTGTGTGTGTGTGTGTGTGTGTGTGTGTGTGTGTGTGTGTGTGTGCATGAGAAGCAAATCTTTAAGACCACAGAGGGAGAAACTGAGGAACTCTGCAGTGACATCAGAGTGCACACAGGTGAGTAAGTGTGTATCCAACCGCTTCCAGGTGCCACAGGCAAGAAAAGCTTTGAGGCCATAATTTTCAAACATATATCCACATGATTTGCAATGCTGAGTTGTACTTAGCCTAGAGCTGGGCGATAGAACGATAACGATATGTATCGCGATATAACTTTTACTCGATAGAGAAATTAAGCTATCGCGATAGACCTCGCCGCTCTTGTCCTATTAAAAAAAAAAAAAAGGTCAGCCAATCCAAATTAAGTAGCCCAGAGCCGAACCAATCACAGCCGCAGCGTCACGTCGTGTGACTTGTTACCTACAGCACAAGTGCCAAGCTGCGTTTGTTTGGGAAGCAGCCAGCAGGTAATGGAGCCAGCGCGTAATGGAGGAAATGAGTGTGCCGACTAGAAAAATCAACCGAGCGTGACCGAAGAGAAAACAGATGATGGTTCCAATGCCGGAGAGATTGTCGAACGGAAGAGCCATAGAAGTTCCATAGTGTGAAGGTATTTCGGCTATTTCAAGTCTGACAAAAAACAGAGTAGTGTGCACTGTAAATTGTGCCGAAAGCAAGTCTGGAAATACAATAAACTGGTGCATGCGTCACACTGTGCGCCACGTTATTGTTTCGGTGAAATGAATTTCTACAATACTGTTACTGTTAATTCTACTCTCTGCAGTGTTTAAATGCTTACATATACACACAGTTACTGTCCCTCCACACATACGACTCGGTTCTGCTTCTATGCCCCAGCTTTGTTTACTTTTTCCCACCGAGGCTTCTAGACTTCTGATTGGCCAACATTTCTGCACGGTTAGGAATCTAGCGCCACCTGCTGCTTTGGCATGTTCATAGCAGCGTTTTCCTTCATTTCTGCCTTTATGTGTGGACGGGATTATTTTTTAAAACGAAAACGGAAAATCTCCGTTTTCAAAAATACCCGTGTACGTGTGGATGTAGCCTCAGTCTCTGACTGGAAGCGCTAATTCGTCATTCGGCTTTTGTCAGACTAAAGTAACTGTTAAAACTGTTTGAAAAGCTAAGCTATACAACAAGGAGAGATTGAGAATTTCCTTTTAGTTCTCAGTTTATTTGATATTGACAAAAGTTAGTCAGTTTTGTCTGTTCTTCTGTAAAACAAACTAAGATTTATTTTTAGAATTAATATTTTGTTTCTAAGTGGAATTGACAATTTAGTCTGTTTCGTTTGTTCTATTTTGAAACTTAAACGCTTTAGCGGCTGCCTTTTGTGTAGTTTGCAATATTTGCCTTTATTTATCTGAAAAAGTCTCATGTTCCTTAAGTACATCTACCCTGTTGAACTTATTATGAGAAATAAATATTTAAATCAAAACAAGCTGCTGATTATTTCACATTTTACTTGTGAACAACGGCACATTTAAATCTTACAAATATAGTTATTTGGCTTATATCGTGATAGATATCGTTATCGACTGAAATGAAAAAAACATATCGTGATATGAAAAAATCTCATATCGCCCAGCTCTAACTTAGCCTAAACACTTCTCACACTCAAGCTTCCATCTGTATCACTGACCAAGGAAAACTAATTGTCATTATCTATATTAATATTCTCAATATATTTATTAGAAACATATATTTGTGTATTATACTACATTTTGTAATCCCTTCAATGTGTGATATCATGTGACTGCTTATCCATGGCAGTTAGAACACATGCTTCAGTCCACCATCTCTACACAACATTGTAGAGGCGTGTCAACCAAGAAAGCCTCAGTGTTCCCAGTCTCCCTTGGAATGCTCTTGAAGCTCTGCCGGAGGTGTGAGTTGAAGATCTCTCAGACCAGGTCCTCTGCCAGGTGTTCCCAGAGCACCCTCAACCACCCAATGGACTCCAAGAAGGCTGGGTACTCTGAACGTTGTTCAGTGCATAAGCGCAGATGACAGACAGGGCACATTCCCTGACCCAAAGGTGCTGGGAACAAACCCTCTGATTCCAGTGCCTAAGCTGTGCTTTGAGGTGAGCCCGACTATATCTAGCCGGTAACTCTCAACCTTAAGCACTAACCAGGCCTCCTTCCCCACAAGAGAGATAACATTCCATGTCCTAATTGCTAGTTTTGGTAGTCACGCAATGCCCATCTTTCTGTAGGCCCATAGTGTAATTTGAATTCTTGAATGATGTTGTAATAGATATCAGCTTAACAACTAAAATTATGGCTGTGGTGTTCAATGCGTTTAATTATCAAATATTGCTTTTCTGATTTACACCTTTTAATTTCGTACTTGTAAGTAGTTATAAGTTTTCTATGAGATACCTTATGATAAAAAACAATGGCTTGTGTTTTTTCAAACCCCTGTTACCAAAGATTTCCTGTAATAGTAAAAGAAGGCAAAAAAGAAAAAAAACTTCAAAGCTGATTTAAAATGTGTTTAAATGGACATTTAAAAGGAGCTTACTTTGTAAGTCTGCTGAAGGTTTATGCAAATATCTTGGGAGGAAATATTTAATTTGCCTTGTGGATGAGCAACATTGCATGCAAATAAACATACCAAGCCAACAGTGAGGGAAATATATGACATGATATTTCAAAACAATGTGCTTACTAGACCCAGCTCTGGATAGTCACGTTTTCAGGGGTTGAAAAAACTGAAAAGTTAATCAAAAACACTCAAGATACAAGGTTTTGGTTTAATAGCGTCTTAGCAAGGAGGCATAATGGAATTTAATGTGTGAGATTGTTTAAGTGTCATTGTTTGTATGTGGATTGAAGAGGGGATAACCAAAATTCAGAACACTGCAGGCAGAATACTTAACAAAAAGTCCCAGACCTTTTCAAATAAAAGGGGAGCATAACAGACAACATGGCATTGGACACAAGGATGACTGCAGTATGTACACAAACAAGACCGATTAAGGATACAGGATAGCTGGGAGAATGAACCACAGGTGCAGACTAAGAGGAAACTGAAAGGAAGGTAAACTCAACATAAAAGCAACCACCTACCAACTACCTACCATTAAAGTAAAACAGGAAATATGACTGTAAGAAGTCTTACATGAAAACGAAGACGGAGGTAAGGAAGACATAAACACTGAAAGAGGAAAGAAGAGGCAGTCAAACACTGTGGGAAATACACATGAGAATTTGCATAATTATGATGCCCATTGTTCCTTCAGTGGGCTGGTTTCAGTCATTATGCAAATGTACTGTTTATAAGATTGGGGAAACCTGCAGTCAGCTGAGACTGAAGAAGTCAGTTGGATGAGTGACGAAACGTTTCTCCCACTGAAAACGCCACGTCCAGATGAACAGAATCAAACTTTTGGAGATGTACTTCCCCGGATGATTGAGCATGCATCAAGAGATCCATAAAAACCAGAACTCACACAATACAACAGTAAAAAAGTGTAACAGAAAACCTTGAAATAAAAACAGAGTTCAGCAATAGCACAAGAAATAAGTCTCACTTTTAGAATATTAAAGAAATTCAAATAAGAATCCTAAATTTAATAAATACTACCCAAACTCAAATACCACAAGAACTCTAGAATACCAGAATGATTATGAAATCTAAAAAAAAAAAAAAAAGCAAAAATTAAAAAACACTAGAACAGCAGAGAGAATAGAAATCTCTTAATGGGAGCCCTAAAAGTCCAAAGCAACTCAAAACTCAAAGATCCAAACCAGGAATCATGATACTCATGATAGATAATTATTCCAAAGACAAAGAAATTTCAAACCACAAACAAATTCTATGAAAATACTCCGGAAAGATGAACACTGCAGACATACACACAAACACACAAAAGTGCAAAGTGAATCTTTTTTCTCAGAAAACCATAGAGGTTTTAAATATGTCTGTGTGAGAACACAGGTGAATTTGCATAAAACCACCTACATGATGCACTGACATAAAAATACGCTGCTGTCATTGCTGTGGCTTCATTCGCTTGCTTATCAGTGTCATGGCTTCATGTTTCGCTCTGCTGGTTTTGTGCTGTTTCTTTACACTGAGCTGCAGTGAGAGTTTGCCTGAATGGGTCAACAACATTTCTACCAGCCTCTTCAGTTTGTCTGGGGACATTATGCTCGGAGGGCTCTTTCCCATTAACGATGTCACCAGCAGCCTCAGTGACATAACAGAGCCCAACCAGATAAGATGTGAAAGGTAAGGATGGTTGTGAACAACCCTTAATAATAACATGAGACTCTAATCGTGTATGCTAACCCTGACTTACCACAATATTTACTGTTTTCTGCTTGTGGGTAAACAGTGTAAATAAGTTTGGACTGGGACTTGCTATAGCCATGAAATACACAGTGGATGAAATCAACGGAAATCAGACTCTCCTCCCAGGCATCAAGTTAGGTTATGAAATCTATGACACTTGCACAAAATCTTTAATTATTATAAACCCTACTCTGTCTTTCCTCAATGAAAAATCCGACCAAGAACTACCTGTGCAGTGTAATTACACCGACTATGAGACCAGTACAGTTGCAGTGATTGGTCCTCTTGGCTCAGAAATGGTGTCAGTCATTGGAAAACTCCTGGGATTCTTTTTGATGCCACAGGTTTGAATACACATACATCTTAAGATTTGCAGCATAGTTTCTATTAATGCAAAGATCTGACAATAAATGTTTCAAATGTAAAAGTAACTCTTACAAGTCGATCAAAGGATTTGTGCCAGGTTATATCACAGAAAAATTAACTTGTTCTTTTATTGCCTGATCTTTAGATAATTGTTTTTTTGTTTTGTTTTTACCTTGAAAATGATATATTAGGTCTTACATGTCAATAGTGATTAGAGTTATCTCTGATTTTCTGTTTTTAATTTTCACACCAGATTAGCTATGGGGCCACCAGTGACAGGTTCAGTGATAAACTTCTCTACCCGTCATTCTTTCGTACGGTGGCCAGTGACAAATGGCAAGTGGATGTCATGATACAGCTAATACAGGAATTTGGCTGGAACTGGGTGGCAATTGTGGGCAGTGATGAGGCATATGGGCGACGAGGTGTGCAGATGTTCACCAAATTGGTAGAAAAAACATCTGTCTGTGTGGCCTATCAGGGCCTGATTCCAGTGTACACTGACCCCGAACCAACAATCAAAACCATCATAAACAATATCCAAATAACCAATGTTGGAGTGGTAGTGGTGTTTTCTCTTCCAGAGCAAAGTGAAATCTTTTTTAGAGAGGTTGGTGAAACAGAGAATTAAAGCAGCTAAGAACTGTATTAATTTCTATTAGTGCATGGAGTTTGTTCAGTACCAGTCAATCGTTTAATTTTTTCCAGGTTATCAGGAGTAATTTAACAGCTGTATGGATCGGCACCACAAGCTGGGCCAACGATGCTCGAGTGACTTCCCTGCCCAACATTGAAACAGTTGGCACAATCATTGGATTTGTTGACAAAACAGACACCCTCGGCCTGTTCACCAATTATGCAATGGAGCTCTTCAAGAAACTCAGTGAAGAGCGGGCAAAGACATCCACTCCAGCCACAAATCCTGAGAATCCAAACTATCGCTGCCCACAATGCTGGAATTTGTCACTAGACAACATTAGCATAGTGGAAGCACCTGCAGTGCAGACATTAAGTTTCAGTGTGTATGCTGCTGTTTACAGTGTAGCACAGGCACTGCATAACCTGCTAGAATGCAATTCAACTGCCTGTAAGTGGGGATCTGGAAGAAAAATCTATCCCTGGAAGGTGATTTATTTTTTCTAATTTATAGACCGTTGTATTTAAAATCAAGCTTATCAACAATAACAAAATGAGTTAAATTACATTTTTTACAGCTGTCTGAGGCTTTAAGGAACAGTTCTGTTAACATAAATGGCACACATATAGAGTTTGACCAATATGGTGACCCGAACATAGGATATGGTGTGATTCAGTGGATCTGGACAAACTCATCTCAAGTGGACTTTAGAAATGTGGGAGAATTTACTGAACAAAAGCTGTTCTTCAATAAGTCCCTCTTTCAGTGGGACACTAATCAGGTAATTTTTGTAACTCAGAAAAATATGTACAACTTATGTAAAAACTTTAATATCCAGGTCACGATCCAGTTTGAGATCTTGGATTTTCTTTTTTACCACAAACTTTGCAGGTTCCCGACTCCACCTGTTCAGCAATGTGTGGCAAAGGCCAGGTCCACAGAGTCAAAGGCGTCTACTCCTGCTGTTTTGACTGTATTGACTGTTTGGCAGGCACCTACCAGGCAAATAAGGGTAATGTGGTAGTCTCAGATATCTGATGTTGCTTATTTGCTTCCTTGTCAAGATATTCAGTGCATCTAGAATCCACAACGGTACGCTTCTTTAATATGTTGCTATGTGACAGCCTTATTCCAGAATGGATTAAATTCATTTTCATTTCAAAATTCAAGATTCTTGCTCATATCTAAGCATATAAATGTCAACAGATTCATTTAAAATAGAATAAAAACAGGTAAACATAAAGAGCCTTTCACTGTCCTAATAAATACAAAATCTACCTGTTGCGCCTGTAAAAATTCACAATTAAAATGCGGCAACTAGTTTTAATCTGTGATAATCACAGAGTTAAAATAGTATTCAGTAGATGTGCAGACATTATATTTGAACCTTTTTTGTGCTGAAAGGAGACCTTCAAGACTCACTGTATTCAGGCAATTAATGCATCTTCTTTGCAGTATTTAGCTAAATCAATGACCTGTAATACTAGATTAAAAACACAAATGAGAAAGTTGTATCATTTTCTTGTCTTTATCTGCAAATCAGCATAATCCATAACATGTCACTGATGTGTGACAGGATCCCTAAATGGTGTGTGTATGTTGTTTGTTTGGTTGGTTGATTTTTCGTTTTTAATGGAACCAAATTTTTTGTGCTTTCTCGGTCATAGACGACACCCAGTGTACTAACTGTCCTTACCGCCAGTGGTCCCAGCATCGCAGCACGAACTGCACTGACCCCATCTTTAAGTTTTTTACCTGGGGCAGTCAGGATGCTGTGATAATGATGCTGGTTGGTACCGTGCTTTTGGTATGTCAGGGGTCAGTGGGTATCGTGTTCCTGATGCACCGAGGAACCCCCCTGGTAACGGCCTCAGGGGGACCCTTGAGTTTTGTGGCTGTGCTCGGCCTGATGGGAGCCAATCTTAGTCTGCTGCTCTTCCTGGGGGAGCCAGGGGATGTGGTCTGCCGTCTTCAGCTGCCCTTCACTTCCATTTTCCAAACTGTCACCCTCTCCGTTATCCTGTCCATCTCACTACAGGTGAGTTAAGAATGGTGAAACACTGCCCCACGATGGCATTGTGCAGAAACTTCAGAATCAGTTACAGAAAAAGCAGATAGAAAGCATGCAGTGCTTTAATTCTTCTCTCAGCTTTCCCGCCTTTTTTAAGTTTGTTTTAAAAAATATTTTGATTATTGCTTATGGCACATCCAATTAGAGACATCGTGTGTAATTAGAGACAGTTTCTATTGTACTTTTAATTTTGTACCTTAATTGCAGCAGTATTCAACTTTGAAGCAAACAGCTGACATGAATGAACTATTGATCTATAAGAATCTCATTTGTTGGTTAAATATGTCTAACTTTATTACATTATTTTAGGCCTTTCCATAAGATCTTACGCATGCTTAGAACCCAACCTTTCTTTTCAAACAGATACTCTATGTGACAGAGTTCCCAGAGATGGCTGCCTCTCATCTGCATTTGTTAAGAGGCCCTGTGAGCTGGCTGTTTGTGCTGATCTGCTGCGCTGTGCAGGCTGGTCTCTGTGGCTGGTTTGTTCAAGAAGGACCTTCGTTGTCTGGATATGTGGCAAATATGACAATAGACTTTGTAGAATCATTCCTCTCGTGTCCTGTTTCACCTTTGATTGTATTTGCCTTAATGCAAGGTTTCAATTATGCAATGGCCCTTGCATCGTTCATGTGCACCTTCATGGCAGTGAAGCCTCTTCATCAGTATAATCTAGCCAGGGACATCACCTTTTCCACCCTGATCTACTGTGTCATTTGGGTGATCTTTATTCCTATCTACGTAGACAACAACAGAGATAATAACAAGAACAGGTCAATTGTCCATGTTTATTTCAGCCTAGCAAGCAACTTTGGACTGCTGGCAGCCTACTACTTTCCAAAATGCTACTTGCTGTTAAGGAAACCTGACTTAAACACACCAAAGTACTTCTGTACCTTCTTAGAGGGCGTCCCACCAACTCAAACAGAAGAGGAGCCACAGCCAAAAGCACAGGAAGGACAATAAACAAACTGTTCATAAAGTAAATGAAAGAATGTGAAAAAAGGACAGCAATAGTTGTGTAATGTATACCATGAGACTGTACTCTACAAAATACACTAGATTAGATATAATAATGATATAATAATCATTGTTTCTCAATCACGCCACAATTATGTAAATTATACACCAAATAGTATAGAATGAATATATTGCAGGCAGTGTTGGGGAGTAACGGAATACATGTACCGCCATTACGTATTTAGAATACAAAATATGAGTAACTGTATTCCGTTACAGTTACCGTTTAAAAAGGTGGTATTCAGAATACAGTTACTTTGTTGAAATAAATGGATTACACTGCGGTACTTTCCTGTTTCATTTTGTCGCGGGTCAGGACTGTTTGGGTTTTGTTTGACAGCTACGTTCTGTTGTTCCAGGCGGCAGCATTGCTCTCTCTCTCTCTGCGACTGTGTGTTTCCTGGGTGAGAGAGCGCCTTTTCGTTGTTGTTGTTGTGCTAAGCTAACAGGCAGAATGCTACAAGCATAGCTCTAAAGAATGTAGCATCGTGGGCAGTGTAGTCCGTGTTGCAGGGAGAATGGACTGCCATACACGTTATGGGTCTGTGAGCGAGGAGGGAGAAAAAGAGGAGTGGAAAGGTACGAGTTGTCATCGAGGAAAAACGGGAGCTGGAAGCATGTAAATATAATAATAACCACTGCAGCCAAGAAGAGTGCCTGACGAGCCCAGTTGTAAGTAAGCTATTAAGACTCGACTGTACACCGTGTTCGTGTTTTCCTCCGAAATTAACAAGTTCCGTTGGAGCAGCCTTTCAACGCCTCTCTGTCTCTGGCAAGCAGAGTTGACCCACACAACAAAGTAAAGCTATTTTTCGGCTACGAGCCGCCGTATTAGTCAGAGGTCCCTTTACTACAGTTCGGAGTCGCGGACCTTCAGTAATAGTAATAAATCACACAGCAATAGTACATTCACGTTGTTGTAAAAAGCATGATAATATATTAAGTAATCCAAAGTATTCAGAATACGTTACTGTCATTGAGTAACGTAACGGAATACGTTACAGAATACATTTTAGGGCATGTATTCTGTATTCTGTAATGGAATACATTTTAAAAGTAACCTTCCCAACACTGATTGCAGGTGCCAGTTTAGCTCAGTGGGATGAGAAGGCAACCATATGCCGAGTGGCTGCCGGCCCAGGTTTGAATTCAACCTCCCCTTTGCTGCATGTCTTCCCCTCTCTCCCTCAACTTTCCTGTCAATCTTTACTGTCCCTATCAAATAAAAATGCCAAAAAGAAGAAGAAGAAGTTATTTTTATTTAGTAACATGCAATCTATAATAGATTATTCGTCTAAGAAATTATTATTTTTCAGGTTCATATTTTGTTTGTGTTGATGTTGGTGACAAAAGTATTTACTGAATTAAAGTAATGCTGTAATTAAACAATGTAGTGTGAAATTTTTACTCTAACATTATTGGTTGTAGTTTAGAAACCTACTATTAGAGATTTAATGGCATTTTGCTTTAGAATAATCTCACTCTCAGTGATCACGTCATGCAGACAGTTTTGCTTCAGAATAATAAACATTAAATTATTTCAATTTTATTATTGTGTCACTGACTAATTTTGGGTTTGACCTTTTATCTGGTAAATCTGGGAGATCGTGGCTTAAGAGTTGGGTGTTTGTCTTGTAATCGGAAGGTTGCCGGTTCGAGCCCCGGCTCAGACAGTCTCGGTCGTTGTGTCGATGGCCAGAGGGGCCGATGGCAGCCTCGCTTCTGTCAGTCTGCCCCAGGGCAGCTGTGGCTACACCTGTAGCTGCCTCCACCAGTGTGTGAGAGTGAATGAATAGTGGCATTGTAAAGCGCTTTGAGGGTCCCGAAGAGCGCCATATAAATGCAATCCATTATTATAAATATTGTATTGCAAATTACTGCTGTATAACTCTTTTAGTACTAGAATGTATTGTACACTACTGTACTTGAATTGTATATGGATTCTAAATACATTAAAACAGGAGTCCAAAGTTTTTGACATGCTTTGTACAATAAAACCTGAAGGCTATTTTTGACTAAATGTACTTAGCACACAAATTTACCAATAATTGTAGCATGAATTTTGTGTGTGTGTGTGTGTGGGGGGGGGGGGGGGGGGGGGGGGGTAATTGACTGCTTCCAGGTGCCACAGGCAGGGGAAACAAGCAGGAACCAGAATGAGACTCCGCCTTTGAAATGCTGAAGCAGAATCAGAATTATGCACTCACACGCCCTCATGCACACAAACCGAGAAGAGAAAGAGAGAGCAGAGAGTGGAGAGACAGGAAGACTGACAGTTCATTATGAAATGGCTTTAATGATCTGACCCACTTGAGATCAAATTGGGCTGTATGAGTCCTTGAAGTAATATGACTCCGACACTCCAGCTTAACATTTAAGAACATTTAAGAACCTGCAGCCAGTTAAGTTAAAAGAAAGAATTAAAGAATGTATCAATTCAACAAATTTATTTTTGTTGTTGTTGCTGCTTTTTCATTTTTAACTCAACGCCTTACTGCTTGTCATGATTTTAATAATTCAAATAAACAGTAAGCAGAACAGTAATCACCCTATCACCTCATTTTAGTTTCATTTGAATTCACACTGGCTTTACATGGAAATTAAAGGAGGCATATCGGGTGGCCAGAAAGTTTTTATTGGTATAGATATCAGCTTAACAACTGGAAATATGTCTGTGTTTTTAATGCATTTAATCAGGCACACCAAATATCAATTTTCTCTTTTCAACCCTTTCATACAGTAGTTGTAAGTAGTTATAAGATATTTAAGCGATACATATAGATTTTTTTTAAATGGCTACATGTTTTTCAAACTCCTGTTACTAAAGATTTCCCCAAAAAGATTTTCATATTTATATGAACATGAAAATATTCATATTGTTTGAAAATATGAATCCAAAATATGCAAATATGAACAAAAAAGCTGATCTAAAATGTGTTTAAATTAATATTTAAAAAGAGCTTACTTGCATGCCTGCTGTAGTTTTATGCAAATATCTTGGGAGGAAATATCTAAATTTGCTTTTGTGCATGAGCAACATTACATGCAAATAAACATTCAAAACCATCAGTGAGGTGAATACAAAACATAAAAGTTAAAATGGATAAACATAGATCTTAATACAAATGTATATAATGTATATACGTTTCCCATATATATGTTATCTGCTGAGTTATCTACTAAACAGCTTTAAAGTCATCTCCTTGCATTGCTGACAATTCACAGCTGTACTTTTCAGGTAAGTCTAACAAACCTCAAAAGTCTCTTACCTCAGCGAATGCTTCATTATTTTTAGTAATTTCCTTTTGACTCAAATTTTCTTTGAGACAAAGAATTTTTAGATGTAATGTCCTAAAAATTCTATAAATGTAGAACTTTGTCTCATCTCAATTATTGTAACTCGCTTTTCACACATATCTCTCAGTCTTCTGTAACTTATCTTCAGCTGAACCAGAATGCACAAAAACTAGCGAAATTCATTTAAAGATTGTGTTAATTCATCAATTACTTTAAACCTATACATGGCCAAGCCCTTGTTTACATATCACACCTGAATCCGCTTCTCCAGTCATTTAATGGGGGTCTTTTAACTGTTTCACATTCTTACTTTAACCTCCTAGGTCCTGGCGTCCAAATATGTGGACACCACATTTTGGGTTATTTAGACCAAAATACTAAATTTTGCTCTACAAGGGCCTGATATCCACTTACGAGGACATTATACTGCTACTGTTCTATCAACATTTTAAATGAATATCCTCATATGTGGCTCTCATTCTTCTTAGAAACAAAAATTAGGTTAAAAAAAAAAATCTGGTAATTCTTTGTTTTTACATTCATCAGGTCCCAATCAGCCCAAATATCAAAGAGAAATTAAAAATGCATGCCTTGGAAGAGTTCGGGTCTTAGGAGGTTAAATTCAAAAGGGACCACTCTTTTTAGGTTGTTGCACTGAAACTCAGGAAATCTTCTTCAGTCTCTCAGGTTGACTGAATCTGTGTTTTGTTTTAAACAGCTGCTGAAAGCTAATTTTTAAAGATTAGCTATTTGTTAATATTTCACCCAATATTAACAAATAGTTTACATATAATGTAATATGAGTTACGTATGAGCAAATGGATGACTGTATGTTTGACTGTGTGTTTGTAAAATTCATTAATGTATGTTTTATTCAAAGCATTGTACCAGTGCTTTAAAGTGTGCATTAAAATGATTACCATTAATATTGTTATCAATATGATCATTGTCAGGCTGTTGATACTTCTTATGGGTTAACAGATAACAAGGTTTTGGTTTCATATCATCTCAGCAAACAGACACAGCAATTTACTGTACAGGTTCAGCATGGTTAGTGTGTGGATTTTACAGGGGAGGAATCAAATGTGGAATACTGCAGGCAGAATACTAAACAAAAAGTGACCCATTATTGTGGCTGATTGAAGACCTAAACTAAACATAAAACAACAAAACTATCATCCAAAAGCAAAGCGTAATCAGGAAACACATGCAAAGGAGCTCAGAGGACTCATGATGCAGACAAACAATAGACACAAGGATGACTGAAGTATGTACACACAGAAGGCTGATTAGGGATAAAGGACAGCTGGTTGAATGGGACACAAGTGCAGAAATAGAGGAAACTGAATGGAAGCAAAACTCAACCAAAAAGCAACCAATTGTCAAAAATAAAACAAAAGATCCCAAAGACAAAAAACAAAACATGGGTATAACAAGTCTTAAATGTAAAGACAGAGATAAGGGTGAAAGAAGTGACTGCTGAAAGAATTGGCAGTGAAACACTGAGGAAAATACACCTTTGCAAAAAACAAGCTCAAAAGCTAACCTGAAGCTGAATACAGACCAAAGAATCTAAACCAAACACGAGAACAATAAGTCTTTTTCAAAGGCATTAAAACTTCATAAATACTGAACAGGAATTCAAAGACTCGAAGTAACGCTTAAGACAGAGAAAATATCATGAAAACTAAACAGGAATCCAGACCTCCGTGACGACGAGAGCTTCCATAATACAACAATACTAAAGCTCAACAACAAAAACCTTGAAGTAAAAGAACAACCCCAGATTTCTCAACCCCAGCACTGTAGCTAGGCTAACAAACAGTCAGAGGTCTGTTGAGCTGACTATTCGTTTGTATCCATGTTGTACTTCTGAGTCCACTTTACCAATCACTTCCTCCAAACCATCAACGTGTCTTTAAAACGCCATTCCTATCAGACTCCTCAAAGAAGTCCTAACATTAATTAATGCTTCAATCCTAAATGAAATGAATCTATCTATGGTAATGGGTTACGTACCACAGGCCTTTAAGCTGTATTATATAGCTGTATTTAAGCTATATGTCATGGTCCGCGGCCCGGCGTCCGGGGTGCTGCTGGGATGTCCACGCCCACGAGCGTGGCTGCTAACCCCACACCTGCATCCCATCCCAGGCGATCACCAGGTGGACTATTTAATCCTGCCCTACCTGCTGCTCCACGCCAGTCCGTAGTCGCCTCTCAGCGGTAACGTACGCCTGCGGAAAAGAACTCGTATGACAAACTCTCCATCGGACCTAACACTGTTTTTCTTTCCCTGTGTACCCAGATCACAACTCGGCGTGTTTTTTGAGCCACCTGCCTGTCCACCTGTCCGCCTGAGATTCGGTTCACATTCAGCTTCGCCGTCTCGACCCCTCTTGGAGCTCCACCCCCCTCTGGTTCTCTCGGCCCGGCTATCACCGTGAGACGCACACTCCACCTTCCCTCGTATGCTGCCTTTTTTCCGCACCCCAGTAATCTGTCTCTCTTTTTGTTTTACAGCCTCTCACAGCCCCGCTCTCGGCGTTCCCTGTGCGGTCCCTCGGTTTCATCTGGTTTCACCCGTTGTTTTTCTGGCTACCCTCACGGGACACCTTTAGTTTCAATAAAAAATTACTTTCTTTATTCGCTCATTCCCTAGTGTGTGTGTTCTGCTACTGGGTCCTGCCTGCGCTCGGAACTTCGGTTCATGACACTATATTTTTTTTTTACAGAGATTAGAACATGCCATGGTTAAAGGTACTGTGTTTCACTGGTTTGAATGATATCTATCTAACTCTCTCCAATTTGTTTATGTAAATGGAGAGTCTTCTTCACACATTAAGATTGATTGTGGAGTTCTACAGGGTTCCATGCTAGGACCAGTTCTATTTAGATTATAGATGCTTCCCTTAGGCAGTATTATTAGAAGGCATTGCAAACATTTTCATTGCTATGCAAATGATACCCAGCTTTATCTATCCATGAAGCCAGATGACTCACATCAATTAGTTAAACATTAAGATCTTGATAAAATTCAGATAAAACCAAGGTTATTGTACTTCGCCTGACTAACCATATTCTTACTCTGGATAGTATTATCTTGTGATTTTGTGCTATATAAATAAAATGTAACTAATCTGAATAAAAGAGAGCGAGAAATCAACCTGACTTTTAGATTAATGAACAAATCAAAACATGAATCCTAAACTTCATAAATACTACTCGAACTCAAATACCACAAGAACCCTAGGGTATCAGAATGATTATGAAATCTAAACAGGAATAAAAAACTTAACCAAAGAATAATCAAAAATACTAGAACAACAGAGAGAATAGAAAACTCTTAACAGGAGTCCAAAGCAACTCAAAACTCAGTGACCAAACCAGGAATCACTACACTCATCATTTTTTTCTCTGGTCCCCTGCCCAATCAGACCAGGAGTGACATGTTTAGCCGCATGTTATCTTAAATTGCTGGCTGTCTGAGTGGTGTCCCAGAAACGATGTGGGCTTCATAGATAATTGGCAAACCTTCTGGAGGAAACCTGGTCTTGTTAGGAGAGACGGCATCCATCCCACTTTGGATGGAGAAGCTCTCATTTCTAAAAATATGGACAAATTTATTAAACCCCCCAAAATATGACTATCCAGAGTTGGGACCAGGAAGCAGAGTTGCAGTCTTACACGCCTCTCTGCAGCTTCTCTCCTCCTGCTACCCCCCCCAAAAACCCATCTCCATAGAGACTGTGTCAGCTCCCAAAAAGACAAAAAACAAACTAAAAACCAGCAACAAACAACTTAAACATAAAAAATCACAAAGAAAGAACAATACAGTATCCACATCCGAACCAAAGAGTAAAACAGTGAAATGTGGATTATTAAATATTAGGTCTCTCTCCTCCAAGTCTCTGTTAGTACATGACTTAATAATTGATCAACAAATCGATTTACTCTGCCTTACAGAAACCTGGTTGCAGCAGGATGATTATGTTAGTTTAAATGAATCAACACCCCCGAGTCATTCTAACTACCAGAAACCTCGAAGCACAGGCCGAGGGGGCGGTGTGGCAGCAATTTTTCACACCAGCCTATTAATTAACGGAAGACCAAGACAGACTTTTAATTCATTTGAAAGCCTGATGCTTAACATTGTCCACACCAGCTGTAAAACTCAGAAACCAGTCTTACTTGTTATCATCTATCGTCCACCTGGGCCTTACACAGAGTTTCTGTCTGATTTCTCAGACTTTTTATCTGATTTAGTTCTGAGCTCAGATAAAATAATTATTGTGGGTGATTTTAACATCCATGTAGATGCTAAAAATGACAGCCTCAACATGGCATTTAATCTGTTATTAGACTCAATTGGTTTCTCTCAAAATGTAAAAGAACCCACCCACCCCTTTAATCACACTGTAGACCTTGTTTTAACATATGGCATAGAAACTGAACATTTAACAGTGTTTCCTGAAAACCCTCTCCTGTCTGATCATTTCCTGATAACATTTACTTTTACAATAATTGCTTACACAGCAGTGGAGAGTAGACTTTATCAAAGTAGATGTCTTTCTGAAAGCGCTGTAACTAAGTTTAAGAATATAATCCACCCACTGTTATCATCTTCAATGCCCTGTACCAACATAGAGCAGAGCAGCTATCTGAACGCTACCCCAACAGAGGTCGATTATCTTGTTAATAATTTTACCTCCTCACTACGTACGACTCTGGATACTGTAGCTCCAGTGAAAACTAAGGTCTCAAATCAGAAGTACCGGACTCCGTGGTATAATTCTCAAACACGTACCCTAAAGCAGATGACTCGTAAGCTGGAGAGAAAATGGCGTGTCACAAATTTATAGGATCATCATTTAGCCTGGAGAAATAGTTTGCTGCTTTATAAGAAAGCCCTCCGCAAAGCCAGAACATCTTACTATTCGTCACTGATTGAAGGAAATAAGAACAACCCCAGGTTTCTCTTCAGCACTGTAGCCAGGCTGACAAAAAGTCAGAGCTCTTTTGAGCCAACAATCCCTTTAACGTTAACTAGTAATGACTTCATGAACTTCTTCACAAATAAAATTCTTATCATTAGAGAAAAAATTACCAATAATCATCCCACAGATGTAATATTATCTACAGCTACTTTTAGTACCATTGATGTTAAGTTAGACTCTTTTTCTCCAATTGATCTTTCTGAGTTAACTTCAATAATTACTTCCTCTAAACCATCAACGCGTCTTTTAGACCCCATTCCTACAAAACTGCTCAAAGAAGTCCTGCCATTAATTAATTCTTCGATCTTAAATATGATCAACCTATCTCTAATAATCGGCTATGTACCACAGGCCTTCAAGCTGGCTGTAGTTAAACCTTTACTCAAAAAGCATCTCTAGACCCAGCAGTCTTAGCTAGATCATCTGCAGAGGAATGGTTTATTTGAAGAGTTTCAGTCAGGTTTCAGAGCTCATCACAGCACAGAAAGAGCTTTAGTGAAGGTTACAAATGATCTTCTTATGGCCTCTGACAGTGGACTCATCTCTGTGTTTGTCCTGCTAGACCTCAGTGCAGCGTTCAATGCTGTCGACCATAATATCCTATTAGAGCGATTAGAACATGCTGTAGGTATTACAGGTACTGCACTGCAGTGGTTTGTATCATATTTATCTAATAGACTCCAATTTGTACATGTAAATGGAGAGTCCTCTTCGCACACTGAGGTTAATTATGGAGTTCCACAGGGTTCACTGCTAGGACCAATTCTGTTTACATTATACATGCTTCCCTTAGGCAGTATCATTAGAAGACATAGCATAAATTTTCACTGCTATGTAGATGACACCCAGCTCTATCTATCCATGAAGCCAGGTAACACACACCAATTAGTTAAACTGCAGGAATGTCTTAAGGACATAAAGACCTGGATGGCCGCTAACTTTTTGAATTGAATTGAATCATTGATAGTTACACCAAAGGAAAACAAATTTCAAACCACAAACAAATTCTATGAAAATACTCCGGAAATATGAACACCACCAACACAGCATAGACCCAAACATACACACAAGGTGCAAAGAGAATGTTTTTTCTCAGAAAACCATCAAGAACATTAAATGAGACTGTGTCAATAAATCCTCACAAACAGTAGTCAAAATTTGTTTAATGTGATTTTAAAAACTTTATACTACACATGTATTTTTGTTTATTTGTTTTCTTTATGATATGCTCTTACTGAAGTGTCAGGTTTGGGTGGCCAGAAGAGGGAGGGCATGACAACTTACAGGTGAATTTGCATAAAACAACCTATCATTATGCACTGGTATATAATTATACTCCTGTTATTGCTTTGGCTTACTGGCGATATGGCTTCATGTTTCACTCTGCTGGTTTTGTGCTGTTTCTTTACACTGAGCTGCAGTGAGAGTTTGCCTGAATGGGTCAGCGACATTTCTCCCAACCTCTTCAGTTTGTCTGGGGACATTATGCTTGGAGGGCTCTTTCCCATTAATGATGTCACCAGTAATCTCAGTGACATAACAGAGACCAACCAGATAAGCTGTAAAAGGTAAGGATGGTTATGAACAACCATTTCTTAATAATATGAGAATCAGAATAACTGTGTATGCTAACCCTGATTTACAACGACTTCTACTGTTTTCTGCTTGTGGCTGAACAGTTTAAATTTACGCACACTGGGACTTGCTATAGCCATGAAATATGCAGTGGATGAAATCAACAGAAATCAGACTCTCCTCACTGGCATCAAGTTAGGTTATGAAATCTATGACACATGCAGACAATCTTCAATTATTATAAAGCCCACTCTGTCCTTCCTCACTGAAAAATCCGACCAAGAACTACCTGTGCAGTGTAATTACACTGACCATGAGACCAGTATAGTTGCAGTGATTGGTCCTCTTGGCTCAGAAATGGTGTCAGTCATTGGAAAACTTGGAAAAGATTTGACTCATTATGCAATAAATATTTCAAATGTAAAAATAAATCTTTAAAAACTCCATGTATTGGTGCCAGGTTATATCACAGAAAAATTAACTTGTTCTTTTGGATTTGGTTTTGTTCAGCAGTCAATTTAACCTTTTTTAACCCTGATAAACATAAATTAGAGGTAAGTATCTCTGATTTTCTGTTTTTAATTTTCACACCAGATTAGCTATGGGGCCACCAGTGACAAGTTCAGTGATAAACTTCTCTACCCGTCATTCTTTCGTACTGTGCCAAGTGATAAATGGCAAGTGGATGTCATGATAAAGAAAATAGAGGAGTTTGGCTGGAACTGGGTGGCAATTGTGGGCAGTGACGAGGAGTACGGGCAACGAGGTGTGCAGATGTTCACTAAAATGACAGTAAACAAATTGGCAGAAAACACATCTGTCTGTGTGGCCTATCAGAGTCTGATTCCAGTGTACACTGACCCCAAACCAGCGATCAAAACCATCATTCATAACATTCGAGTGACCAGTGTCAGAGTGGTAGTGGTGTTTACTCTTCCAGAGCCAATTGTGGCCTTTTTCAAAGAGGTTGGTGAAGCAGAAGTTTAAAGCAACTAAGAAATTTATTATAATCTATTAGTGTATGGAGTTTGTTCAGTACCGGTAAACCATTTCATTTTTTCTAGGTTATCAGGAGTAATTTAACGCTTGTGTGGATTGGCAGCACAAGTTGGGCAATACATACTCGAGTGACTTCTCTGCCCAACATTGAAACAGTTGGCACAGTCATTGCATTTGTTGACAAAACAGACACCCTCGGCCTGTTCGCCGATTATGCAATGGAGCTCTTCAAGAAAGTCACAATCAATCAGTCAAACAATCCCTGACCACAATGCTGGAATTTGTTACCAGACAACATTAGCATAGTGGAAGCACCTGCAGTCCAGACATCAGCTTTCAGTGTGTATGCTGCTGTTTACAGTGTAGCACAGGCACTGCATAACCTGCTGGAGTGCAATTCAACTGCCTGTAAGTGGGGATCTGGAAGTAAAATCTATCCCTGGAAGGTGATTTTTTTTTCACCCAGTACATATAGTTAGGTCTTTAATTTGCAGGCCAAAAACACAATTCTTAATAGGTATATAATTTTGCCTTTGTGCATCACTGCATTTTGTATTTTAAATCAAACAATTAAGATGTGAGTGAGATGCAGATTGTCAGCTTTTTCTCATCATTAGGACATTTCATTAATTCTAATACAAATTCCTAAAGCTCGTTTTCAAATATAGTTAGCCATTTTAAGAGGTTCAAGTAATTAACAAGTAATTAAACTAACAATTTTAAATTTCATACTTATATTAAACTATCATAATTATACTTGGATGAAAATCCAATAACCACTTCTTTACCCCTTGTTCTAAGCCCCTCTGTATTTCCTTTCATGAAAATTACAGTGAAACACTATAAAATTCAAATTTAACACAGAATGAATATCAAATATTATGCTTCATTTCTTATGGCTTAAGAAGGGAACAGGATTTATCTTTTTATGGTACTGGGATCGTGACCCAGTGTTCTGTGCTTTGCACTTTTGAATCTCGTTAAATTAATTTTGAATTTGAGAAGCGAACCTAGTTTCTAGATTTTATTATGTTGGGTTTTCTTGTTTAATTCAGAGGACTAGAAATGGTATCGTTTGGTAATCCCTGGTAATTTTCCTTCTATATTGTTTAGAAATCTCTAGGTTAGTTTTAAGTTAATCTAGGGTTATCAGTTTATGTTCCCGCTCCTTTGGTCTGGTCTCTGTGTTTTGTTCCTTGGCGTTCCCTCCTCTCTGTCATATCTCTTGCCCTCTCTCTCTCGTCCCTGTGCTCTGTCTCCATGTTCTTCTTCCTGTGTTTCATCCTTTGTCTCCCCCAGTCTGTCGTTTGTTTCCATGTTTGTTTATCTCCGTCTTTGTCAGGGCTGGGTGTCCTTGTCTTTCTATTTTATTTTCACAGTCCCTCGTGTCATGTGCATTGTGTTCAGTTTCGCTTCCCCTGTCTCATTATGCCTGATTTGTTGCTTTTGTGTTCCCATATGTCTCCACTTTTCTTAATCGCCTTCATGTGTATATATTGTGTCTGTTCCCATTTGTCCCTCGTTGGAACGCCAGTTTAGCATTTAGTTTTGGCCAGTTTAGTTTTTTGTTAGTAAAGTCTTATTCTTCTTTTGGCCTTTTTTGTATTTCATGCAGCCTTAAATAGTTGGCTTGCCTTTTCTTAAGATTAGTTTTGTCTGCTTTTGGGTCCTCTCTTCAAATACACCATCTGCGCACACAGATCATGACAAATACAGCCATGAAACTGCTGGTTAGACAAATTTCTAATTAATTTTGAGCCTCTAAATGTGGGGGAACATGAATAATTAATGTCTTTAATTCATAAGCAGTTAATACAATTTTTTCTAAAGGCAGTTTTTTCTCTCCTGGAATTAAACCTGAAAGTTTACACATCGATCATATATTGATCGACTGATTGGTCGTCAGTGGTTTGTGTACACGGGCAACACTACAACAAATTAATGACCTAACTGTAGATGATTGGACACAATTTCCAAACAACGGTGTCAATAATAACGTTAAAGAATTTTGCAGCTGTTGCAGGTTTTAAAGAACACTTCTGTTGACATAAATGGCACAGATCTAGACTTTGACAAAGACGGCAACCCAAACATAGGATACAATGTGATTCAGTGGGTTTGGACAAACTCATCTCAAGTGGACTTGTGAGAGAATATACTGAACAAAAATTGTTCCTCAATAAGTCTCTCCTTCGATGGCGCACTAATAAGGTAACTTTTGAAACTATGTTGTTACGGGAGTGATGAGTAAGAGAACCCAGACGCGGATCGCTCGTTAAGATTGAACAGTGTCTTTATTTACAGTGAAGCAAATCCAAAGTAATCCATAGTGCTAAGTCCCTTCCGTGCTCCCCTCGTGTGTCCATACAACTTTCGTAAACAGTGACGTCTCTCCTCTCGTATCTCCGTCTCACTCGTAGCCTGGAAAAAAGGCAAACAGATGCGGTTAGCCTCCCTCCGCTATCAAACGTTTGTCTAACACTCGCTGAATTCGAGTCACTACCCGGCTTGGTGGAATACTCCAGCGCTGTCTGTCACTCAGCCACATCATTAAATAGTTCTGTCACAATGGTGGATGATTGGCAGCAGCTGGCGAGGAATCAGTTGCAGGTGGGACCACTCAGAGTGGCGGAACTTCCGGGTCGGACATCTCCCGTTGCTACGCAACCGCGTAACAACTACAACGGAGACAAAAACAGAGCGGGAGAACAAACACACACACACAGGTCGCCGGTCGGGGCACCGTCGAACCTGACATATGTACATCAACTTATATTGTATAAAAGCTTTAATGTCCAGTGTATTTGACTTCTAAGATTTTTTACAGCAAATGTTACAAGTTCCTGAGTCTGCCTGTTCAGCAATGTGTGGCAAAGGCCAGGACCACAGAGTCAAAGGTGTCCATTCCTGCTGTTTTGACTGTATTGACTGTTTGGCAGGCACCAAATAAGGGTAATGTGGTTTTCCACCATTGTCTCCAATATGTGACCTTGCTTATTTGCATCTTTGTCAAGAAATAGAGAATAATCCAGCAGGTAAGCTTAACATAACATGAGAACAAGTCAATCTCGTGGGCATTCCTCTACCTGCCAGCACTTTTAAAATTCACTGATTAGCATGCTCCAGCCCGTTTTAATTAATTAAAATATTAGAGAATGTTTCATAGTTGTACAGCGTGAACCTTTCTTGGGCAGAAATGTGACTTCCAACAGTCACTGCATGCAGGGAAGAAATATTCTGACAAAATAACCCTTTAAAAACCCAAAATTGAAGTTTGAGGATGTTTAAGATTCAGTAAATCAGTAAATCACAGCCATCAGTTAAACTGATTTTTAAATGTTTTCATTTTTAATTTTTTCTTTTGTTTTTAACCAACCTAAACTTTTGTGCTTTCTCACTCATAGATGACATCGAGTGCACTAAGTGTCCCAACCACCAGTGGTCCCACAATCACAGCACGAACTGCACTGACCCCATCTTTAAGTTTTTCACCTAGAACAGCCAGGATGCTGTGATAATGATGCTGGTGGGGATGCTGCTGCTGGTATGTCAGGGTGCAGTGGGTGTCATGTTTCTGATGCATCGAGGAACTCCCTGTTAAAGGCTTCTGGGGGAACCTTGAGTTGTGTGGCTGTGCTCGGCACAATGGGAGCATGCCTGAGTCTGCTGCTCTTCCTGGGGGAGCCAGGGGATGTGGTGTGTCGTCTTCAGCTGCCCTGCACTTCCATTTTCCAAACTGTCACCCTCTCCGTTATCCTGTCCATCTCACTACAGGTGAGTTAAGACTGGTGAAACACTGCCACACAATGGCAGTGTGCAGATAGAAAGTATGCAGTGTTTAAATTATATTCTTCTCTCAGCTGTTCTGTATTTAATGTGATTAAAATAAACTTGTATTTTGATTGAACTTGTTATCCATACTTACAGGAATTACAGACCGACATGTATTTTTTAGACAGATTGTGTATGTAAATTGTCATATATATATATATATATAAAAACACCCAGCACGCCCCTGCGGGCGGTTTATCCTTCAAGCTCGGGTCCTCTACCAGAGGCCTGGGAGCTTGAGGGTCCTGCGCAGTATCTTAGCTGTTCCCAGGACTGCGCTCTTCTGGACAGAGATCTCCGATGTTGTTCCCGGGATCTGCTGGAGCCACTCGCCTAGCTTGGGAGTCACCGCACCTAGTGCTCCGATTACCACGGGGACCACCGTCACCTTCACCCTCCACATCCTCTCGAGCTCTTCTCTGAGCCCTTGGTATTTCTCCAGCTTCTCGTGTTCCTTCTTCCTGATATTGCTGTCATTCAGAACCGCTACATCGATCACTACGGCCGTCTTCTTCTGTTTGTCTACCACCACTATGTCCGGTTGGTTAGCCACCACCATTTTGTCCGTCTGTATCTGGAAGTCCCACAGGATCTTAGCTCGGTCATTCTCCACCACCCTTGGGGGCATCTCCCATTTTGACCTCGGGACTTCCAGGTTATACTCGGCACAGATGTTCCTGTACACTATGCCGGCCACTTGGTTATGGCGTTCCATGTATGCCTTGCCTGCTAGCATCTTGCACCCTGCTGTTATGTGCTGGATTGTCTCTGGGGCATCTTTACACAGCCTGCACCTGGGGTCTTGCCTGGTGTACTTCTGTACCTTCTTAGAGGATGTCCCACCAACTCAAACAGAAGAGGAGCCACAGCCAAAAGCACAGGAAAGACAATAAACAATTAAACTGGTTAATAAGAAAATCAAAGAATCATTCATTTTGAAAAACGTACTTTTTTTTTTTACTTCCTACAAGAATAGGAACAACTGTGTAATATATACCGTAGTTCAGTAGACTATAAAATCCACTAGATTAGATTGGGATAAGTATAAGCATTAGGGCTGCCACAAACGATTATTTTGATAGTTGACTAGTCACCGATTATTTATGCGATTAGTCGACTAATCAGATCATCATCCACTGGACATAAAACTACAGCTTATTGCACCAGCAGCATCTGCTCTTATATAACTATCATTAGCTTACAGCTTTAAGCTTTTAAGGTGCTAACTAAAAATAAAGACAAGATGATAGTTTATTCAATTTTAATGAAATTTGCAGATTGTTTCGGTGAAGTTTAATAAACTCCTTGCTATCTAAAATATAACAGGACACCGGAGTATATTCTCCAGCATCTCACACTTCTGATAATCAGCTGTCGTTTATTCAGCTGTGTAAAAACTATAACTTTAATCTCAGCCAAACCGATTTACTCAGGAACAAATAAAATACTAAAAAAAAAGCCAAACAATAACATTTTTAATTTATCTAAGTGACTCATATATATTTAACCTGAGTCGCGAAAGACAGCGGTGGGTTTGAAAACAATTTGCCGGGAGTCCGGTGTTCTCACGGCGCTAGTGACCTAGCCCCCGGCTAGCTATCGAGCTAGTGGGTAACAGACGTCTCCGAAAACGTCGGAGCGCTTTTGAAAATATGTGGTGTCCTGATAAACTGACCAGATATTTGAGGTTTACACAGCTACATTCTCGCCTGAAAATATGTTAAACGTTTATTTTGTGACCCAGAAAGAATAATAAGAGTAATATTAAAACTAACTAGCTACCGCCATTGTTGGAAACTAAGCTGGGCCGCGCTATGAATTCTGGGACACAGCTGCTTCTTCTTCTTCGGGGTTTAACGGCAGCTGGCATCCTTGTACATGCTGTGCTGCCATCTTCTGTTTCAGTCCGTTATTACACTCTTAAATCCTGCTATTATTCCTGCGTCTTTTGCGATCTTACAAAGCTTCAAACGACACGTCGACTATTAAATCAGTCGTCGACGATTTTGATAGTCGACGTAATCGTGACTAGTCGACAAATCGTGGCAGCCCTAATAAGCATATAAGCATTTTTTCTCAATGTAACAAATACATCATATAACACAAGAGTACAGTGTGCATAGATACAGTAGTAGCATGTAATATTTTACTAGTTGTTACAAAAATATATTCATACTTGATTTAAAACGTTTTTTAAAAAAAAAGAATTATCTTTCAGGATTGTTGTTTCACTTATCCTTTTGAGAGTCACAGCATTAAGTGAATAAAAATGCAATGAAACAATGTTCTGTGTAATGTTTTGTTAATTTAAGGTATGACTTGTGTTGTGACTTATGTTATAAGGTTATGCCTCAGAGTAATACACGCGGCATTAGTGGAATCTTATTATTGTTTTTATGAGTTTAATTTTTTAAACTGGTAAACATGGAGTTATAACCTTGCTTTTTTGTATTGCGTTTTTCTTGTTTGTACCAGAACCGGCAAGCTGTCAGATTAATGACTAGAGTGTGAACTACAATATTCAACTTTTAAATAATACTTATGTTGGGGTCAAGAATAGAACTGAAAATGCAGTACAAGATCATAAAACTTAAGTATTGTATATTACTAAATATACTACGGAAATCAGAGGGGTAAATATATGCAAAATGCAAATTCTAGGAGTTTTTCTGTGTACTTGGTGATCAGAGCAATAGTTGTTATAGGGAAGTTCTTGGCTGGGGGACAGAGTAAGCACCATAATACACAAATACAAAGTATGTTAATAATTTTAAAAACGTATATACTTTTGTGTGTGTGTGTGTGTGTGTGTGTGTGTGTGTGTGTGTGTGTGTGTGTGTGTGTGTGTGTGTGAAGAAAATCCACAATTATATATTGTTTAAATAATTTAATCACAGCTGCTTTCAAGAGTGTTTCTTTTATATATTTATATATATATATATATAAAATATATATATGAATACATTTCTCTAAATTTGTAGATTTCATAAAACCCACAACCACTATTGAATAAGAATGAAAGAATTGTTTAATCGTGTGTTTAATTTTGTAATAAATGATAAACTCATTGGTGAGAGCCTGCTGTCTGAAAGACTAAGCCCAGGGACTGTTTGTCCCAAAACACCTAGCAACGGTTGCTAACAACTCAGGCCTCTGTTACGGAAGGTGGTGAAGGGCTCGGTGGCCCTCATCGTTACAACAGGTAAGATAAGATGGTATTTGTCATTAATAACATAACACTCTTCTCGCGTAGCATTCGGGGGCAAGCTAACAATTTCTAAACTCAACATATTATATATATTACACAACAGCTGGCATGAAACACGCAGGTGTTTTTGGTAACCTGTTAACTTAGCTTAACTTAGTTACAGAAAACTACAGCAAGAGTTATGAAGATATATTTATTGTTTATTGTAAACGCACTGTAACTGTGTCATTCAAAGTGCACAAACCACATGATATAAAAAACAGTAAATAAATAATTGGGGAAAAAATGACTGATATGTCTCTAAGATTTAGGCTAAAGCTGCTTAAAGTTTTGACTTATTTGAACAAATATTCAACGTCTAATTTTAAAAGCAGAATATGAAACTAAACAGCAAGGGGAGAAGATGTAATATAATAATAAATGTAATGCTTTTTCCTCAAATAATTAGTCAGGGATGTTCATGTTCATTGTAGCCATGCCTCGAGGAAGATCAGCCGCAAGCGCACGCTCAGATAACAGTGAGGTTGATGTTGATGGAGCAGGTAAGGTTTTCTGTGTTGGTATTATTAACTGTTCTTATTTCGATTGAAACAGCTGTAACATCATGTGCACATGATATTGTTCTTAAGTAGAAGAGATCGCCAAATTGCAGAGACAGTTCAGGATCATGGAAGGAGATCTGCAGGCCTACAACATGCAGACCCGGAAACAGATCCGCAAACAACAGTGAGTAAAAGCTACACCTATACAACATAGTTAGGAGTCTGTGTATTTTTTTCTCTTCAGTCTCTTGTGTCATGTGGATAAAGGCAGGAGATAGAGGTGCTGCAGAAGGAGCAGGAGGAACTGCAACGAAACCTCGGTGCCTGTAACAGCTTGGCCCGTCAACAGCAGGAAAACAAGGACATCCAGACTATTCAGGTCCTGCTTGAGCAGAGAGAAATGCTGGAAGAGGAGCTGCAGAAAGGCAAAAAATGCCAGCAAGAGCTGAAGAAGGAGGTTAATTATGAGCTTTCATATTATTTGATACTTCCTCGTATTGTTTCATGCTTACCACGATTTTTATGTGCTGTTTTTAGATCTCCAGCATGGAGTCGAAGCTAGCAGAGTTGAGAAATGGAGCTGTTAGTAATAGTAACGCTCAAAGTTCCCCAGAACAGCGAATCCAAAAGTCCATACGCACTATGGAATACAAACTGAACAGAGTGAGTCACGAAGCACGCTACAGCCAAATACCCAGAAAAATGAACTAAATGTTAAATATCATGAAATTCATGTGTTCTTTGTCAAGGCCTTGACTCGCTTAAATGAGCAGTTGACCAAAAACAGCCAAGTGAGAGAGGAGCTGCATACTCTTTATATTGAGCGTGTTCGTTTTCAGCAACTACACAACAGGCTAAGCAAGGTCAGAGGTCACATCACATTTAATATGATCTGGAGGCAAATATTTTTGTTATTTGGCATTTATTTACTTGGGTTTCATTACATTTAAATAGCAGGTGCAAACTGAAAACATGTCTCCACATGAACATTTGTGTTATAGGAACTGCAGGAAGTACGCAAGAAAATTGGAGAAGTAATCAACCAGTCCTCTGCTGCTTATGACACAAGGTGAGATTTGAGATTCAGTTTCTATTAAGGGCAAAAAAATGTCCGCATGTTATTCAGTTCAAGCACTAATTGTTATCTGCACCTTAGGGTGGAGGCTCACTCCAAGGCAACAATGATAAAAGAGAAGGCACTGAAGGACCGTGACCAGTACAGCACTGAGTTGAAGGAGCTGGAGAGGGTTATTGCGCATGAGTCCACCCTGAAAACGTTCATGATCGTCAAGTGCAGTGATGCAGGCAGGCAGGACGACGAGCATGAAATGGGACCTGGACAATGTAAGAGGCAACCAGTGTGTTGTAGCTGCTATGTCTGTTTATATTAATGATATTAATCAAGTTATTCAATGAAATTCAGTTTTATTTATATATTGCCAAACCACAATAGCAGTTGCCTCAAGGTTCTTATTATTGTAAGTTAAAGAACTATCAATAATACATGTTATGTATGTTGTGACAGAGTTGATGATAATAATAGAACTAGACCACTTTACACTTATGCTTAACAAGTTTTCAGACAAAGATTAGTAATGTACAGTACAGTGCTGTATGTAACCCAGTCTACATGTAGCTAAAATGTAAGCGTAACACAGTGTCATTCTCACAAAGGATACAAGAAAGCTTTATGGTAGTTTGTACTGAAGTAATCTGGGAAACAGAAGAGTAGAGGGGAAATAAACTCACAGGAATGTAACCAGAAGTGACCAGAAATTACAAAACAACACAGGAATTGGCTTGAACCATAAACACACCAAAAAAAAAAACCATGAGAAGCCAACTGAGATATACATTTAAGCTGCCTTTTTTTTATTATTAAGTTGGAAACTGTGCTCTAGCAACATTACAGATGGTACTTAAATATGAATATTAAGAATGTTTCAAATGATAAAGTACACTATACAGTCTTAAGTACTGGGACACCTACACATTACATCTATAGGAGCTGCTTAGCAATGGAAACCCATGCCATGAAACTCCCGGTGCACAGTTTTTGTGCTGATGTTAAGAGAAGGGTTGAAGCTTCCTGAGCATTACTGGGGATTAATGACTTTTATACAGTAATTTCCACAGGTATATTTTATATAGAACACCTAAATTCAAAGATGAATCAGTGTGGCCTATTGCTTTTGTCCAAATGGTGTATGTTTATGTGGTCTTCTCCATCTCCATGGCTATGACCTGTAAATTGCCAAATCCTTTTCAGTGTTTCTTTTGGTCCCCAAAATTAAATTTTTCCTGCAGCAAAACTATTAACAAATTGTTAAATGTTAATATAGAATAACATATTTAAAAGTGCAGCAACAAAGCAGAAAATTCAGTAAAACAAGTTTGCTGTTGGCTTAGAAACCAGTAAAAATGGGAAGGCACAGTCAGTCTTGCCAGCGTGTCCCTGGCTGCTTTAATATAGATCTCAAAAGGATCGCTGTTGCATTTCTGGTTAGTGACTTAACTGTTCAAAAGGAAAAGAAGACTGTGTGTAAATTTCTTGGGGACATTTGGAACAAGTTTGGTCCAGACTGACAAGGTGGGGGATGGGCTTTGTGTTTCATAGCTTTGGAGCCGAAAGAGCAGTCCAGGATGGACTCTGGAGAAGAGTCACTGGATGCTCTAGAGGAGGCGTTTGAAAGGATTCGGATTGCTACAGGGGAGGAGAACCTGGACCAGCTGGTCACCAGGTACATTCAGGGTAAGTCTAACAAACCAGCTCTTTATCTCTGTGTTTTTTGTTTTTACTTTAGCTTACATTGTCTACATACAGTAAAATTCAATGTATGTAAGATCCCACTTGGAAAACAGGGATAATTGGACTTGGTGTCTCACTGCTGTGTTGCTGTTTTGCTCTTCAGTTGAAGACCGGAACTTTGCACTTTTCAATTTTGTTAATGAGCAAACCAATGAGGCTGAGGCACTGAAGGAAGAAATTAGCAAGGTAAGTGTGTTTTTCCCCCTTTAAATCACAAAAATGACATATTGTTTCCCAGTGCAGTTATGCAGTGTGCACACACTTTTGTTATACAATTTACAAATAAGCCAAAAATAACAACAACAACAAAAAACTCTGAAAGACGAAGAAATATTAGGAAATTAGATCAAAGCTAATGATTAAGTTTAGGAAGTGTCAGGGTGTGCTGGGTGGGGAGGTTTGTTCATTTATGTTTTTAACGTGCACTGTATATATGTCTGTTTGTGCTGGAATTTGCCTCTCGGCAGATCAAACAAGACATGGAGCAGTTTCGGGTTAAAGGTTTACAGCAGGAACGACAGCACCAATCTTTGTTGCAAGATATTGATGAGCAACTAGAGGGAGTTTTATCTCAAAGAAAGGCCAACGAGAACCGAGCCAGCATCATAAGCGAGATCCTGGACAAGACTAAAACAGGTTGATTTATTTTGCATATTTTGTTATCATTACAACTAGTAATTTCTCATAACTCCATACATCCTTAAGGCTTTTTTTGCAGTGAAGGTCCCAATAATCATGAAAATTATCAAAGCTCTCAAGCAATCACAAGCAAAAACAAAAAGCTAAAACATGCTACTGCTGTCACCTGGATATTTATTAAAAAAAAACAAATTAAACAGTTCATGGTTTCTCTTCCTTATCGCAGGTGTAAACAACATCTTCACTAAAGTAGAGTGCGACCGCTCAGCGATAGAAGATATGCTGGGCTCCTCCAGTGGGATCACTGAGAACAACATAATGTCCTACCTCAGCTTAGTGGAGCAGAAGACCAACGAACTGCTCACTGTGCAGGCTTTCCTCAGTACTAAAGTAATCAGGCTGGCCTTTTAACATATGTATATATTGTTTTCTTTCCTGTGATACAAAGATTCTGCATTTAAAACTCTTACAGGATCTAGAAGACCCAGCAGGCTTCCCTTTGGGTCAGAATCCAAAACTACTTCAGCAGAATATCAGCATCCAACCTGCAGTCAACAGGTCAGCTGTTTATCTGTTCATTTTGAAAACTGTGTATTTCTCCTTCTTCCTCCTCCTCTCTTTCAGCTTCTCCATTTAGGAGAAGCAGATCAACTGCTTCCTTCTCACTCTATCCCTAGCATCCTCCTTGGGCACACCAACCCATCTCAACATCCACAAATCCTCTCTGTGGTCTTCCTCCTCCCTGGCAGATCCATGTTTAGTACCCTTTTTCCAGTATATTCACTATCCCTCCTCTGCACATGTTCAAACCACCTAAGCCAGGGGTCTCAAACTGGCTGGTGTCCTGAAACTTTTCTATGTTACCCTGTTGCAACACACCTGAATATAATTAGTAGGTCATTAGCAAGACTATAGCACTTGACTGCACACTGAGGTGGCAATTCAGCCATTTGATTCATGTTACAGCAGCTCATGAATGAATGAACATGGTGCAATAAAAGTACTTTTAGAAGTATATATTTTTCCAAACATTTACATTTACTTAAATTTACTTCAGTAGGGTTAGGGATTGCCACTTCAGCATGCAGTCAAATTCTATGATCTTGCTAATGACCTAGTAATTTTATTCAGGTGTGTTGCAACAGGGACACATGGAAAAGTTTCAGGACATCGGAACTCAAGGACTGGAGTTTGAGACCCCTGATCCAAGCCATGCCTCTTTAACTCTGTCTCCAAACCGCTCACCCTGAGCTGTCCCTTATTGTCCCTAATAAGGGACAGTCCCTATTTTCCCTATTTCTTCATGTCCATCCTGGTCACTCCCATTGAAGACCTTGACATCTTCGGCTCTTGCGCCTCCTATCTTTTTATCAGTGCAACCATCTCCAAACCATACATCAAAGCAGGTCTCTCTGCTGTCTTGTAAATCTTTCCTTTTACTTTTGCTGTAGTCCTTGGGTCAGAACTGTGTATTTGCAAATAAATAAATGCAACGCATTGGGTTGATGAATGTGTGCATCTAACTTAGATCCATTAGCGTGGCGTATAATGCAGAAGAGTCTCCTGTTACTGATGAAGAAGAACGGCCACTCTCACAAGGGGAACTTCGCCAAAGGATAATGAAGGGAGTGAGTGCAGTAATAAGTCCCAGATGTACCCCAACATGATAATTTGGGATATATGCACTGGTCAGTTTTTGAAGCTCATCTGGGGGGTTTTTGGGGGGGGATTTTTTGATTTCCAGGTTCTGGAGAAAGAGTTCTGCACGACAGACAGCAACAAGACCATCAAAGATCAGTCTGCAGTTCAGAGTCAGATCACACCCACCGGAAGAGGCAGTAATCTGAAACACTGACCCCACCAGTCCAGTAAAGATGCACATTTTAAAAACAGGATCATTGTCATTTACTGTACAGATCAGCGAAGGCCGTGATAGCTGATAGAACCAGCTACCACATGTAACATTTCAAAGCCTAATTATGTTGTATGTTTGTCATCTTTTATGATGAATCATTGGCATGGTCTGCTGTATTGTACGTAGCTCTGATTTGCTTAGGCGGGACTAATTAGCTTAGGAGCTATAAAGTCTCTAGTAACCAGCTGTCCTTTTGATGTGTTACTTGCCATCTGGCTTTGACTATACAATCCAGTTCCAGCACAGCCCTCCCTCCCTGGCAGCGCTTTATTACATGATACTTGCTGCCATGCTCAGACAAAAAGGTTGGGGGCAGCAGAACCTTTTGTAATTCTAATTGACATGCTGAGAATAAAAAAGGTGATTTTTTAGGACCTTTTAAGGCTCTATGTACTTTGGGATTTTAAATACATTCTTTTGAACAGAATAACAATGTTTATTTTCAGATATTATTTTGTTTATTTTACAAATGATGATCATTGAGAAGAATATGCAGGTAACTGGATGTTTTTGTTAACCAGGGGAAGGGGGGGGGGGGGGGGGGGTGCAAATTAGATAGATATCATTAGTCAGAAGAGCATCAAATAAACTCTGAGCTCTGACTTCCCCTTTAGCTTTTTTTCTGTTGTCGCACATATCAACCATTTAACATCAGTCCCTTTTTCCACTCGGTCTGTTTGGAAGTGAAGGGAGACCGGGTACATTAACATATTATTTTCACGTGAGTCGGTAATATCAACAGCATTTTAAAAATTCTCTTTGATCCCCAGTTTGAAATGTCTCCTTATCCAAACATCCTGCATCAAATCTGTGTTCGGGGCAAATATGGCACGTACTGCAGAGAGCAACTTCCTCCAGCGGAGAAAATAGAAAATCAGGATGTGGGATTTATTTAAAGAAATATATTTGAACTCAGTGAAACAATAAACAAAGATTTTTACTATATTTAGATTTTAAAGGTCACACTGATGCCACTGTGCTTTTTTTTTTTTTTTTACTTCGTGGGCTGAACAAGGCAAAGGGGGGTAAGTGGAGAAAACTGTACCTGTCTGGACAAACAAGAAAAGACACAATCAGGTCATTATGCTAATCATCTTCAGTTTTGTGGGGTTTGTTTTCTTTGTTTGCTTTAATTAGCCTCTCAGCTAAACCTTTCTTTCCTTATTTAATTTGACAGTAGCGATTTGGTGAAGTGAAACTGCTACTCCGTAAACATAAATGACTGATCAACCAGTGGCTCGGTTTGCTCAAGATAATCCCCCTGGTGCAGTCTTAACTGTGTCTATGAAAACAGATTATGAGAGATAAAAAGTGGTGCTGTGGCAAAGCAGAGGGGTGGTGGGAGATGAGATGGAGGAAGGCTGCTTTCTTTGACATTCGACTCTCACTTAGCCCCCTCCGCTGCCAAGAAATTCTCTGTGCACACGGCTCTCTGCATTGCCATAGAAACCTTCCTTTTAATCACAACAGAAACCTCATTTCCTGCTCCTGACAAAGAGTCCTCATTGCCTGTAGAGACCGCCCTGCATCAGCCATTTCCAAAGCCCACCTCCTTCTTCAGATCTCAACCTACCAGCAGCAGCCCTCCCTTTTTTTCTTTTTTTACCCCTCCTCTCTTTATAAGCACATTTCCCACCTTTTCTTCTCCTTTAGCTCAGCTGCCATTTTATAGGTCTTTTTTCTTCATCTCTCCTTTTCTTTTTTTACTCCATTTTTTCCTTCTTTTTTTTTTTTTTGCACTCTTTGGTTGAGGCTATTTTATTCAATTCAACTCAACTTCAGTTGGATTCAAAGATCTGTTCCTAGAAACACCTACAACACCCACAGTCATGCAAACGAGAACATGCAGGTACATGTGCTATTTATCCAAAGTTGCATCTGGCAGCTACGTGCTTCTCCGTCTTCAGTATGTGTCCAGGGCCCCATCTTTATCTGTTCCTCGTCTACAGCAGCCGATGTCCTCCTATGGCAGTAATTGTGTTCCTCTCAGTTCCTCTTCATAATAAAACAAAAAAACAAAGACACTGTTTAAAGAAACCGGGATTTTAAGTTCTGGTCAACTTTCATATCACAAAAGACTGAACTTTTCTTAAAAAATCTGCTCTGACTTGCTGACCTCACTCTTACTCTGGGGGCAAACTGTGCTGGAAGTACAATGCCTTGTTCCCGCCGACTATTACGGGACTGTTATCTGGACCAGAAAATACCCCTGTACTCTGTCTGCGCTCTGCCCTCCACCTCCTTCTCCTTTTCGCTCTTATTTGTTTATTTGGGAACTTTGCCAGGTATTTCCCCAGTCAGTCAGTCTGTCTGCACCCACAATGCTCCCTCCCCCATCGAAGCACCCCTCTCACTCACCCTCCCCTCCCCACCAGTGACGTTGCTAAGCAACCAGCCACCATGAGAGCCGGTGCATTTTCTAGCCAATCAAATCACTTGAGCCTATATTTCAAAGCGTCGAGGAAACGAAGATGATATCACCTTTTAAAATAAAGCCCTTCTTCATTCGCGTGGTTCACACGTTGCACGAAAGCTGCAGCTTCTTCTTACTGCGCATGTATGCCTCTGAGGACTGAGCTTTCAAGTGCCGGTGTCCCTCCTGCAAGTGCCGTCAGGCCACCACTCGGTGGCAGCACGGCCGGTTCTCTGCTTACCACACATGAGCGAGTCTTTTTTTTTTTGTACTGCTGTTGCTAAGCAATCCTGATTCTCATACCTTACCTGTGAAACATTTGTGATTTCTTTTTTTCTTCTTTTTTCTTTTTTTTTTACAGATGTCCCTGACACCATTTTGTCTTTGTTATCACCATTTTGCAAAGCACACCTATTGCCCACAATAAAGAGCTGCTCAACATCCGAGATTTTAACCCGCCAGGCTGGGATATTGTTGCAGTTCGGATATGTGTGCAGATAAACCCTGTGTGTTTTCTGCTGAAAATGAATGAGCTTCGGGTTAAATATTAGCCTTTGACAGTTTCAGTTGGCTTCATCTCATCATGCAGAAGGCAGGAAATGTGCTCTTGAGTGATTAGGCCTGCAGCTCTCGTCTTCCACTTTACCAGCAGTGGAGAGATCTGTGTTTCTTGTTCCCCATGTGTGCAGACCTCTTTCTCTTTTGATGTTTTACACATCATTCAACTGATCAAGTCTAATTTTTTTTTCTCGTTATCACTGATTTGTTTTGCCTTTTATTACTCTCCAGCCCCCCCCCCCCCCCCCCCCCCCTCCTGTCCCCCTGTGTGCAAGTCCCTCATCTCAGCTTTGGTTGCCGTGCAGATGGCTCTTTGTTGGTGCTTCACAATGGGTCTAAGGTCAGTGTGCCTCTTGCCATCCACATACTCAAAACTTCTTCACTCCAGCTGTCTCGTGGCTTTATTTGCAGTTCGTCCGAGCTGATTTTCTAGCACACATCATCTTGTAAACTGTTATATTGTGTTCTTTAAGAAAGAGGAAGTCATAAAACCACACATGTAGCTTAGAGATAGCGTGGACATCCCAGTCTGCGAACACGTGAGCCGTTATGATCTTGTTTGCCGTAACTACACTACACCGAGGTCCTCTATGTAATCACCATAGTGCTCCTCACATTCGATGAATCTTAAATGACGTGTCAGTTTTAGTCGTGCTTGCTTTTGGAGGATCT
This sequence comes from Aulonocara stuartgranti, assembly GCF_965226115.1. Classification (NCBI taxonomy): domain Eukaryota; kingdom Metazoa; phylum Chordata; class Actinopteri; order Cichliformes; family Cichlidae; genus Aulonocara; species Aulonocara stuartgranti. Next base: position 17,230,983 of record NC_138943.1, on the reverse strand, counting down.
CTGAGACAAACCAGACATCAGAATATCAGATCAGCCAAAGAAATAGAAATGCAAATCTACCATCTGCTCTGTGATCCCAAACTACCCCGTGTTCATCACTCAAGAGCCACTGTAATAGTTACAGACGGTTTTTGCCAGTAATATAGAGACAATAAGATACTTTGTTTTCAGAAGAGTAAACCAAGAAACAGTGGGGCAAGCTCTCACAGAAAGATAAGTGCAAACAGCACCTTTGAAAAGGGATTTTTCAACTGCTAATCTGCTAATCCCTCAGAATAAAAAGGAGATTAACCATTCTAATCTTTGACATCTTTAGAGAAACATGAGGCATCTATAATGATAATGTAAAGCATTGTATTGGATGCAGGTTACACTAGAAGTATAAAACAAAATCTGTGCAAGAAATCGCCAAGTTGTTCAGTGTGCAAAGAAAAAAATTTTTTAAACTGCCGGGCCCCGCAAGGTTGAGCAACAGAGCCATGAGGTCTCGAGGCCAGCGTGAAGCAGTAAAGAGCAGGTAGAGTGAAAGGCGGGAAACTAGAAGGAGGAGGAGCATTACTTGCAAAGCAGCAGGAATTACTGGAAATTTCCACTTTTCTCTGGCAACAGTTACATGGGTGGAGCTACAGAGGTGAAATAAATAAGGTAGACGAGTATGAGTTAAAATCAAGTGGTGAGGGTGGAGGAAAGCATGTCCTCCACCTTCCACTGTTAGATGTTAGGTTTAGGAAGCCCAATATGCATTTTTGTAGATCTTCATAGTATACCAGTGCTCTCAGTTGTTTTAACTTTACCTGCAGCACGGTTTCCTGTTTTATGTGTACAATCTCACAACAGATGTAAACAGATGTTTGCATTCTTTCTTATAATGCTTGTTCTGTCATGCATCCTTTTTGTTTAGTACTGCACTGACCGAAAAATGCCAACATGTCCTGCTGCTTCTTCACTGGAATAATAATTTCTCAAAAATGGATCCTATGTTCAGTTTCTGATAATTATTTGGAGAAGAAAGCAACAGGAAACTGTGGAGGATTACACAGCGAACAGAGACATGTTTGCAGACAGATGACTTACACGAAGAGTTCCTGATAAACAGAGCACAGTGTCCTTGCCTCTGTACCATTATTACAGTACATCTGCACATCATATCAGTCGTACATTTGTTCACTCATTGATTTTTTTGAGTGCTTTTAGGCGTCAGATGCACACCATAACCATTAGCGTACCCCAGGTGATCCCTTTTTGCCCATCAGTTTTCTAAAGCACGTTCACCAGCCGTGCTAGCTGGGAGATGTAGTTCTCTGGTTTTACTTTCAGGCCATGCAACAACAAAACTAGCTGATTAGGTTTAAAGAAACAATCATGGTTCTGTTTACAGTACACTCATTTAACAGTAGTTAGCACCTCTTTGAGGGCTTATTTTGCCCAAATGTCTGATCGCAGTATTTCCTAATCTCATTCATTAATAATGAGCCTCTAAACCATTTAATCCTCTCTGTGGTAGCTGTTTTCCCCTCACCTGAATGGGATAAGACACCTTTTACTGAACAATAAAAATGTGTGCCTCAGTTTAGGAGAACCTAATTCTTATTTCATTTACCACACAGTTTTTCATTAGATATTATTTCAATAGCAACAGTGTTTGTAACATGTAGTGGGTTTTTTCTTTTATAGCAGAACACCATTGCATCATAATCATCACACAAAGGGATGGAGACATTCATTATCTGAATTATGTTGAATTAATGACAAACACTGCTTCACATGAAAGCACACAGACCAAAAGAGAAAAAAGAACTCTACATCTGCCTTTTTCCAAATGTTTGAAGTCTCCACAGACTAATGCAAAAATAAATAAATAAAGAGAACTGCAAGAACCTAGAGAATATCCAGCTGAAGCTCTGGCTTTTCTGTGCCCCAGCTTTCATATAATTATTCTGTAAACTGATTGTAAGCTCTGTTTTTTAGACATTTATTAATACACACTGCACTGGATGTTAAGGTATTGCTACAATAAAAAACATTATTGTAGTGGGGTGGTGGTTTAATTCCTGGCTCCTCTAACCTGTATGTCAAGTATCTTTGGGTAAGGCTACTTGACAGATGTTATCATACAGGTTACAGCCCTCGGCTGTGGTTTAGACAGTAGCTACTTAAGAAGGATGCCTGCAGTTATTATTACAAAACACAGTATGAGTTTTTCCACCACTTGGTCCATCTCTAATCACAGTGTGCTGGCTGGTGCTTCAATAACTCAGAGACCTATACTACAGGGAACATTAGCTTCTGTTAGGGACGCCCATGCTCACAGGTGAACGGGTAAAGAGAACATATTATACTGGAAAAGCACAACTGTTTCAGAAACACTGATTGCAAACTCAAAACAAATAGATTTCAGCATGGAAGGATTTTTTCTGTAATGGGGTATGACATGTTGCAGCGTTGGAAGTTACAAAGCTGACCCGCTTTCTGACATCCAAGACAACTACAGCTTGTACCGTCTTATCCAGTGACCAGAGAGGATTACCAATGACAAACTGGACGAGAACAAAGCAGGAACCAACAGCCACACATATCCTGAGAAGAATGTGGAGCTGGTTTCGCCACACCCTTAGGAAGCCTATCAATAACATCACTAGGCGGGCTTTAACCTGGAATGCACAAGAGAATATATGGTGTAAGGTGCTAAGACCAAAATCCAGAGCAGACGCCCCTGTGTGGATTTTAGGAGAAGATTGGAGAGGAGTGTGCTGGAGGAGTGTTGTCAGTGGCCTATGCACCAGCGATGAGAGATAGTTTCCAGAAATCTTTTGGCAAAACTACAAGTGTACAGGTTGTTATTTTTGTCAATGGTCAGTATATATGCTGTTAATTAAAGACCACATTTTCTCACACTTGTTCCATGACTGGGCACTTGACTCCCAGTGAGAAGTCAACTTTATGTTGCCTCTATATTCTATATAATCGGCAGCCAGCCAATGCTGGACACAAAACAAAAGAGCTCAGTTTGCCCCCACCAATTTCTCCAATTATCAGGACCCTTCCCCCCAGCTGATCCTGAGCTCTGCTCCACGATGAACCCCACTTTGTTCTTCTCTAAAGTGCTGACATTCCACAAGTCAGGTCTGTCCTTTGTCCACACGAAATTACCGGGCTGAACTAACCTGAATTAACCTGGGCAACTTCCCATCTTTTATCTTACAACCTCCAACCCCAGCAGGTAAGATCTTAGCACTCAAACGAATGTTTCCCCAGGCAAGGCTGAACGGGTACAAAATATTTAATTTATTTTCAAACATGAGTCACAGTGAACACAAAGAAGCTTTTATGCAGTATTACTTTCTGTGGTCTCAATAATTTTCAGTGCCATAAAAAGTTTTCCTGCGCCTGTGGAAAGTATGGTAAACACCGTTCATGGCAAATAAGAGGTTTATGAAAATCACTGCATCTCTGTTTTAGTTTTATGCTTGACTGTCCTCTCTGAGCTCCAGGCTGGTCTTTTCTTTTACCTGCAGAAAGCACAAGCTACCCATAGATAGATTTTTTTTTCTCTCTCTAGCATATTGTTGGCACGTGGAAACATGTCGAGGTAGGCAAATGAGAAAAAAAAAGACAGGAAATGATCTCACAAACACCTCCCCTCTCTCTGATTGCTCCCATTTTCCAGTTGCAGGAACAGAGTGAGTAATGCCTTCTGCTGCTTTTCAGTCTGCTCCACTGTTCCTGCCATGGATTCACACTAGCTTTTGCACACACTGAGCTCATTACATTGTGGATTCCTGCTTCAGTGCGCTGGATTCTCTTCTCCGTGGTCATTCGTTTCCCAAATCCAAGGACACTGGTGTGATGAATGCCTTTTTTTTTTTTTGCAGCTTTGCGCATGAATTTTCAACCTCGTTGTAAAAACTAATGCTCTATCAATACAATCATCCGATACCTTGTTTAATATTTATACCATCTAAATGTGCATCTTTCACACATTAAATTGGCAAGACCTGTACAGTTACCAGGTAATGTTATAGAATAATAAACTTAACATCATTTAAAAAAATCAAACTTACATCAGACGGAAAATGCATTTTTAAGTAGCAAGCCTGTAGACCGAAGCACAACCCTTTGATCTTTCGCAACGTAATTACACTCTTCATAATTGTGTTTCAGCCGAATGTGAGGTGAATGACAACATAAAGCCTGGAGGCTTCTTTAGAATCAGTGGCTTGAATGTTGGCATGCACAGAGACGATAACTGAGGCAGCATGGGATTAGATTTTAGAAGGTCTTAAAATTAGAGGGTGAACATATAGTTGTGTTGAGAAATTCTGCTAGGGTGTGTTGAGACAAGCACAAGACACAAACATTAGTTAGACTTTCTAGAAATGGTTCAAATTCTAATTATACATTATGTGAAACACATGCAAATATGGCTTGTGAAACGGCACAAACGAGTGGAAATGACGCCACATTAAACATAATTTACAAATGAATTCTGTGCGAGGTGGTGAAGGCCGGTGAAGGTTAAACAGCCCCAAAGTGGAGGATTTTTAGCTGTGAGTGTAATGGCACATATGTGGAGATTTTACCTGAGATAAAAATATTTTCCTTTGTATTCAACTGACAGTGAAGCAGTGACCAGATGTAGGCTTAAATTACAGACTTCGAGGCCCACAACGTGGTTTGCTACCACTTCCTTTGGTTTAACTGCTCGATGAGCAACTGCAGTGATGGCAAAGTAAGTTCATCTCAGAAATATTCTGAAGTGGAGCGCGTATAGTTTGGATGGAGACATCACGCGGCAGTACCAATTTTTTTTTTCTCTTAGTCAAGAGGAAATATAATTAGAAATGAAAATATAGCACCTCATATCAAACTGCAGGTAGTGCTATGGCAATAATGACACCAAAATCCCTCCACATATGTCTTTCTGAAGTTTTTCTTTGGACATTGGCTGCTTTTCCACTAATTTTCAGTCCAGTCCTTCTACCTTCACCATTTTCAAAGGAATGTTTTTTGCCTGTTAACACTGACCTATGAATCATTTCAACATAAAAAAAATGACTTCTAACTAAAGGGATGTGTAGATATGACAGACAACTTAGCAAAGAACCCATTATAAATTGAATGTTAGGCAATTTGTTACTTGCAAGCTGTCACAAAACACAGTTTGACAGACATATAATAGTATTTTCGCACCAAGCTGATCCCTAAAGAGCTGTTAGTGGAAGGCTTGACATATCTTGGCATGGTATGCATGTCTGTGCCAAAACATATTGGAGAAACTGAACAAGTTGAGCACAGAAGAAGAAGAAGCAGCATGCTGGAGGTGACAAACAGCATCTGAACGTCAAAAAAGACCAGCAAAGATCTGACGTGGGACCTGAGAGATACCTCTGGAGCTTCAGTTGATCCATCTACTGTTCACTAAAGCCTCATTAAAAATTACTTCATTCTTTCAATGTGGCAAAAAGATGAAGTATGTCAAATTACACAATAACTGGACTGAAAATCAGTCACAACACGTCTCATGGAGTGATGAATCCAAATTTGGTTTGGGGCTGCATTTCAGGCAGTGGAAAACCTCTGATTGGAAATGGCTTCCGTTTTCAGCATAACAATATTCCCAAGTATGCTGCCAATGCAGTAAACGCATACCTGGATGTAAAACACACAATGGAACACTATCAGTCATGAATTAGCCTCCCCAGAGCATGGACCTCAACGTTGTTGAAGCAGTGTGGGATCATGTTGACAGAAAACTTAATAAAAGGCAGCCAGCATCCAAAGAAGAGCTTTGAATGTTCTGCAAGAAGTCTGAAGAACTACTCCTGAAGACTACTTAAGGAAATTAGAAGAAAGCTTGCCCAAGAAAGCTCAGCCCTTGTTGAAGAATAAAGGTGGTCATTACCAAATATTGACTTTCAAGCTTGCTACAGTTGTACAAACTCAGTTTTTGCCAATTTTATTTTAAATATGAGCTCATGCTCACTCTATATTTTCCCACTAAAAAGGAAGTCTGTATTTTTATTTTTATTTTTTGACAGTGTAATAAAGGTTACAACTTCATGTGCCAGCTATAAAGGCTTTCACACGGCACACCACACTCTATTACTATCTTTTACAAGCTCACAAATCACATACCACATACAATGTTTAACTGATCTCCCCTCCTAGCTTTGCAATAAATACATACTGAGGCAGATAGCGGTTTGTACATTTTTTAAAGTACTAATTGATCATCTTCACTGTTTTCAGTAAGAAAAACAAATAAAAAAAACAAAACAAATAAAAATGTCACTATTCATTCAATAGTTCGACGAGACATTCAATTATAAATAGATACAGTCCAAATGCACAGCATTTGTGGAAACAATTAAACTTTCATTTTAGGATGTATGTTAGGCTCTAGGGTTGCGGGGCATAGTGTTGCTGTTTAGATTATAGTTGTGGTCTTAATTAATTAAGATGTGTGTTGAAGTTATTGAAACAGAAGTGACTTTGATCGGGTCTTGTAAAGGAAAAAATGAAAGTGTAAGAACACTCAGGCGTGAGCACATTTCGTTAAAAATGTTAAATATAGAAAGGAGGAGTGGCCGTCTGCTTTCAAGCCCGTCACATTATTCCTTTTTGCATGTAATTTGACACCACATCTCTGCGGAGAAAGAGCGCTGAGACAAAAGATATTGCCCTGGGGTCTTTCTGTGTATGAATAAACTTTTACAATCCATCAACTTGAAACAATATTAATAAATAATACATTCTTGTTGATTATTATAACTTTCACAGTATTCATTCTTCATATTTAAGTGAAAAAACCAAACGCAAAGTGAAGGGCAGTGGGGGGGGGGGGGGGGGGGGGAATTATGGTGTAGTGCAGCGCTTTAAAAAAATTGACCAATCAACGGTGAGATAGACCAGAGGTGGGATTCGTTTTCAAGATTGAAAAGATACTCATCCAATCAAACATCCCGGTGGTCGACATTGTCCAATCAGGTGTAGGATGGAGCCGCTGTATCCAACGAGAGTGGATTTTCAACGAGCTCGAGAGAAAAGCGGAGACAGGCAGACATCGTTTCTCTCTCAGCGTCTTTGGACTGTTCACACAGAGGCGAAGAGACGAGAAATAATTATTCTTTAGATCGGGAATATAATTAGCTAAATTAATACACAAAATTAACCATGGCCGACACAGCTGTTGACACAACCGCCACTGCAGAGGTTACAGCCAAGGTGCGTTTCATTCACCTTTTTCTCCCCCTTTCTTTTTTTTTCTCGGCTGAACCGTCGTGTTGAAAGATTTAGAAAACTTGTACAAGTTGTTACAGTGTTTATGTTTCTTTAGCTAACTACGGCTGAACAAGTGAGTTATTTGACGGCAGCAGCAAAGCTTGTAATTAACGTTAGTTCATGTAAGTTAAACCAGCAACTTGTCTTAAATATCACATGGCGAAAGCCATACTTCGTGGAGGCGAGTCATTTAGCAGTTTTCAGCATCGACGACTAATTGCTGTGACTGGAAACTGAAATGTGTGTGATGTGGTTTGACTTAAAAATGTCTTGTTAAGCAGACAAAGCGGCACAAACGGTACAGCTGGTGGAGCGGAGCTGCCGCTGTGGGCGGGAAGCCACAGCACGGTTTACACTGCTGTGTAACTGCGCGGCATGGGGGTGAAAAAGACCAGCATTCCCGCTTAGTTTTAATAAAAGAACACAAAATTAATACCGTTTTCATCGTGTTTTTTTTTCTCAATCCCAGCTCGTAATCAAACTCGGACGTGGGAGTAACATTTGGCACTTAACTCTTTTTCTTAACTGAACATTGATCAAAGGGGCTTTTATTTTGTAGGAGCTGAAAGAGAAGAAAGAGGCAGAAGTGGAAGAAAAGACCGATAACGGGGACGCACCTGCCAATGGCACAGTAAGTTGGAGCCGAGAGAGGCAGCCTCATGGCCTTTTGTCTTAGCGCCCCTCATCATGCAGGTGTCGCTGCACCCGCCTCCCCCCTCCTGTTCAGCTGCTCTCCACACTGTGCTTTGTTTGGGTTGTGAAATGGCAGATGTTCGCTAGCAACCCTCTGGACGTCTCCATTGGTTTTTCTCTACTCTGAGGTTTCCCAGAGCTTGGTAGCTAATCCTCTGGGAGTGTAATAACAGCTCACTACACATTGCCTTTTAAAGAATCCCCAAAGGAGCCTGTACATGCAAGTCTGTGGGAGCATTATCTAAAATATGCTCGGGATGCCTTGTTATTCTGCAAATAATTTGTTTACATAATTGAAGGCCAGTCATTGCATACCCTTACCAGACTGATGTTTCCTCTGCTTCATCCAGAATGGTGCTGAACACAGTGACAAAGTGGAAGAAACCACAGAGGAGGAGCACAAGAATGGGGAAGGTAAGTTAATTTTAAGTGCTACTAGTGTTTTCTGAAAGATTGGAATTGCAACTATATGTGTACTGTATTCAGATTTTACTGATTTGCCCTATAATTGTTTCTCTTGTGTGGTACTGACCTCAAAATCTTCCCTTTTTAATACAAGTGAATCTTGATATGTTTAAAAATGAAAATGCGCTGGAAGTGAGGGCTGTAATTTCTGAAGTGACAAACTGTCCTTATAGGGGATGCAGAGGAGGCGCCCCCTGCTGAGGAGACTGATGCACAGCCTGTGAAGCGTGCAGCTGAAGAGGAGGAGGTGGGTTGTCTTTGGGCCTTAAGTATGCAAGTTTTAGTCTTGGTTTTGGCCTTTGCTAATGTGACTCTTCTTCTTTTTTCCATTAGGAAAAGGTGGAGACAAAAAAGCAGAAGACAGAGGAAAATGGGGATTCGAAAGAGGCAGAAGTGGAGGCTTAGGTCTCTGTCCTGCTACTTGTTTGCAGCACTGTCTTACCAGCCTGGTCAACATCGTGTTGTAGAGCTTGTGCTTTTTTGTATCTTTGGAGAGAAATTTCTTTTTGTTTGCTCCCATGTTATCACATTGCACTGGAGTCTTGAAACATAGTGGCCCTGCATCCTTTTTTTTTTTTTTTTGTTTTTTTTTTTTTAATGAAATGTTATTTATTGGTCTTTAAAATGAGCTCTTTTTTTTCCTACTTGTACAAATCGGGCCATGCCACGAGATCAGTTTTGTTTTTTTGTTTTTTTAAATTTCCTGAGGTTTGATATCAGTATGTTAGAAGCACAATCTCTATTATGTCAGTGCTGACCAGATGATTCATACATACAGGCAGCTGCTCACCTCCAAGGCTCATGTTGACCTCTCAGATACACTTAAAGGACCAAAGATAAGTTTTAAGCAGGGGATAATGGACAGTTGTTAGCATTATTAGTTAAAAGGCATAATATTTTGTGTTTGAGCTGCTACTTAATCTTTGGCTGCCCTGTTAACATAGCAGATGGTGCAAATGAATTAGAGGGGCTCTGTCTTGCACCTCCATGATTAGATAGTTTGACCCCCCCTGATTCCCCCCAAACTTCCCAGTTCAGTGGAGGCAGGATTTTGCAATGTTAATTAACCCCTCTTAAATCTTAAAGCTTTGGTCATTTGTTCTGTATGCATTCCACGCAAGTTTGTACCATTTATACTTTGTTTCTCTTACATTTTCAATGAGTGTTATGTTATGGTTGGGTAGCTCAGTTTTGTGTACAAGACTGCCTTTTTCAGAACCAGAATGACATTCGGTTACTTCAGCCACTGCTTTGTATATTCTGATTAACAAATAAATTGTCTTTTTACTTAAGAATGTCTTTCGTGTGTGTTTATTATCTGTTAATAGCTCATCATCAGTGCTTTCTTTAAAAAACAAAACATGGTTTTATAAGTGGATGATGTCACTTGACCTATTTTTTTCTTAACATGGAAAATGGCTGGCTTAGATGCAGGAAAGAGGAATAATTTCACTTGGTAATGGAAAAGGGTGAACAGAATCAATGGATTACTTTCTTGTATACACTTGCTCCCCCATGTGGTGTAGTTGAGAAGTTCACCCCATCATTAAGGGAAGCTACAACTGACATGGCATGCAACAAAATAATTGACACAGGAGTCAAGCGTGGCAAAAAATGATCATTTTAGTTTTAACTTAACCCTGAATAAAAGTAGCTTTTACAGTAGCACTGCTAATACTGAGCAATAGGTGGTACCATGTAACACAAAAACTGTGTTTTATTTCTTTCCCAAGCAAGCTGCAACAGCATGATCCGCACATTTACTGTTTCCTCAGAAACGTTAGCGTGGCGTGCATCTGGTCAGTCCAGCAGGCTTTGATAGTAGGCAATTACAGACATTCTTCTGGGGCACCTGCATGTTGAGGTGCTCAGTCAGTGGAACCAACACAACGAAAAGCTTGTTTGAAGCCCTGAAATCAGGCTTGGTGCCTGTGTTTGGCTGAACAGACAAAGCGTACCGTTTTGCCATGAAAAAATAAACTGCATGTACCAGTTTAGTGATGTAGATGGCTTCTCGATGATGGAAAAAGGAATGAGGTTTAAAACGTCCAGCTAACAAACGAAAAGTCATCACTATACGTCACTGATGGACTGAGCATAGTGGAGCGGAAGCCTACTACCTTAAGCATGCGCCCTAATGATGACGATAAGCATTCGCCGCCGCTGGCTGTGAACCCCCAGTCTTTTTTTTTTGCTTTTTTAAAATGCTGTCCACCTTCAGGGTTACCCATCATTCACATGAGTCTTCTCTCTGTTTTCTCTTCTTCTGTTTTGTTCGGTTTCCGACTGATTGCTGATTCAGACCCCAGTTTCAACTTCTCCTCTTCCTGATAATGACAAGAATCACTGTCATTATTACAATGGTATGGCCAGGAGTAGGGTAACAGCTCACAGGGCTGTCCATGGCTTAGTGAGGGCCCAGACAAGAATTAGCCACCAGTACACATTTCTCTGTGTTTTTTGTACGAGTACGCGTGTCATCCTATTAGACACTGCTCTATGATGATTAAGTAGTTGACATTGTACTCCTATTTGGACTCTTGATTAAGAGTCACCCAGCACCAAACTGTGAAATTTTGGGGATAGCACACTGGTTAAGTCTCATAATGACTGGATAGTGTGGAAAGTGTTGTTTGTATTTGCTGTTAAAATGTGGAGAATGTGAAAGCCTTCCAGACTGTGATTAGGCATAGTTCGCCTTCACGTGAATATTAAGTATGTGTTTGCTAAATTATGCAATGAGAGCTCTTGAATTAATAAAGAGGAATGAACGGTGAGCCTGAATGGCTACTGGCAGCACATTCAATTAGTCAGAAAATCCTGCCTAAGGTGTAGTATGCTAACTCAGAGAAACAGGCAGGTAGACATTCCCTTGGCCATATGACCAAAACAAAACGTTAACACAGGGCTTTAAGAGATTACACTGCAGCTCATGCAGACGTTAGGCAACTGATAAAAGGAAGAAAAAGAGAGGGAAAGCAGTGGTTAGCTTGCGCATACTGGTAAACACTTCTATCCTAAAAACACCAACAAATGAGCAAGAAAAATGATGCAAGAGTTTGACAGCAAAGAATCAGACACAAGAACGGCTTATCTATACTCACAGGAGTCACTCAGAGTCACACACACATTCAGAGAGGTCACACATTCGTTTGCAAAAGTTAGGAAAAAATGCATGGGCACACACACTGTATGAACACGCTGGTCATGTATAAACAAAGACTGGAGAGGTGGCCAATGTCTGTCTGTCTGTCTGTCTAGCTCTGAGAGGAGCAGTGCTAAATTGGTGTAAAACAATATATGAATCTGTGCTGTACAGTGTGCGGCAGGATTTACAAGTGCGTCTGTCGCACTGTGAAGGTCAACACAGCAGACACTAAAGCAACAGTGCTGTGGAGTGAGTATGTGTGTGCGTGCGGTTGTGTGTGAGGTAAAAATAAATTTGTAAGAGGCTTTTCTAAATGTGCACCAATAGTGGCTGGGTCTCGCTTTCGGGGGGCTCACCCTCAGGGGGGGGCAGCTGGTACACCACGCAGAGAGAGGAGTACAGGCAGCCCACGAATGACATCAGGCTTGCAAAGTACATCACTCCCTGGGCCCCACCCACCAGGGAGGTCAGAGGTCCCATCGCCACAGAGACCAGGATTTGAGCCAGGAAGTACTGGCAGCTGAGCAGAGAGATGTCCACCCCCATCCCTCGTCTGGTCCCTTCCTCCGATGAGCCGCAAAACTGAAAGACACAATTGGTTTAATTACAGTGTGGGAACAGTCTAAGCACTGCAAGCAAGTACTCAGCAAACATGCTAGCTGGAAGGTGATGTTCTAACAGTGGACAAAGCAAGAATGCAAGTCATTTTACAGGAGTGGAGAAATCAAACACTCTTGTCTTTTTTTTTTTTGTAATGAGACTACGTAACTATGAAGACAGCTGCATGATGTCAACTCCATGTAAATCAAGTAGAAAAAAGTTTGTTTGTTTGTTTATTTTTTAAATATGAACCTTTTTAAGTCATTTATGGTTATCTACATGTAAATTCTGCCTCATCTGTGCCATGATGAACTTGGACTGTCACAACCACTGCCTCTTTGCTCCCTGAAGAAAAGCATCCAGAGTAAGAGTTAGGAAATCAACTTATTCTTGTGTTGTATGTATTTTTTTTTAACTCTTAATAAATAAAGATTTCTTTGTTTTGATTTTTGATCTAATTAGTAAACAGATAATACAAAACAATCACTGAAAACAAAATTTCTCTCCAACAATGATATTCAAGGTGCATCTAGGAAGGAAAGTGAGAGTGATTACTATTTTTCAAGTCTTCCTCCCATTGAAACATTTGCTGGGTAAAGCTGTGAAAGACTTTGACAGTATGCTCATTTGTTTTCTTCTGACATCACTAAACTAAATATGAAGCTACAGTCAATGCAAATTATACAAAGCTTTGCTTTAGATAGTGCTGTGGGAAAAAGTCCTAAAATCTGAAAATGGACCTTGAGCACTTTTGGGTCCCTTAACTGGAAGTTAGATTCTAGATGCTTACGCAGGCTTTTATTCTACAACATAAAATACATACCTAAATACTCAACTTCTTCTTCTTTTATCTGTCTCAGAGAAGGCGTTTCCCCAAAAAAATAGTGAAATGAAACTCCAGAACTTAACTTGATCACAGCAAAATATGAGAGCTTTGTGGCATAACAAGTTTATAGTAAAATCTACGCATTTTACAGCTTTTAAAAAATCCTAAACTTTGAGTTAATTGGGAAAAATGATCTCGCTGAACAAAACTCATGTTCATTTCCCAGAAAGGTCGTTTTCTGCAGTAATTCAAAAGGCCTAAAAATTAAATTGGCTCTTTGATGAATGAACCAGGGTGATGCTAATGTCTGGCAAAAAGCACCCAGAAAAGCATTCTACTGTAGAACGTCCAAGAAACAGTGAGACAGCAAATCTGGCGCTATTACTTCCTGCAACTCTAAAGCTTAAAAAAAGCTGCTTCACAACAATAAAGTTTTATTTTTATATTTCAATTTTGTATGATTTGGAATAAAACCTCTAGTTATTCAGCTCAGAGGCAGATTTTATTACCCCCATTATTTAACATTAAGCTAAATTAACTGGCTGATGGCTGTGGCTTCATAGCCATCAAACAAACACGATAATGGTAAGGTGATCATATACATTTTGATCTATTCTTTTACGTTCACACAGGGAAAATATCATCCAGCAACTATAATTAGGTAATTGCTGCACTTATATCGATACTGACCTGAGGGCTCTGGTAGTATTCACACAGCAGAGAGTAAGGCAGCGTACATAAAGAGGAGAAGAGCACCCCGTAGGTGACACAGAGAGAAAGTACCACGTAGAGGTTGGTGGATAGTGTGGCAAGGCCGGTGCCCAAACCAAATGCCAAGTAGGCGAAAAAATATAGCGTGCGAAGAGAGAAACGCTCCTCTAGTTTCTCCAATATGGCTGAAAGTTGAAGAAGGGAAAGCAGAGAGAGGTTCAGCGAATGACGAAGCAGTGCACAAATCCAACCAGGGTAAGGAATCACACCTGCCAGATGTGATGTGATGTGTGAGTACTTACCTGAGTAGAAAGCAGCACTGAATGCATAGATGCACATGCCCCAGCAGCCCATGCTGACACCAGCATTGTAGCGTTGGTAAGCCTCGGAGTCGTGGGGTGCTTTGGGATCTCCTTCAAACACAACCTCCCCCATGAAGTCAGTGTAGAAGAGCAGCATCCCTTCAAAGGACAGCCAGCCTAAAGCACAGATTGAAAAAAAAAATCACGCTTTTATGAAATTAAATGCAAAACAGGTTGATTTTAAGGTTCAGCAGTGTAGAAAAAGAGATACATTTCAATTAAGTTTTTTTTTTACTCACCTAAAAAATGATTAGTGCATAAACTCCGCAAAGAGGGAGGCATCCTGTAGATGGCTATACACAGCAGCTTCATTGACATTTGGGATTCTCCACTCTCCACATTCTCACTTAGATCACTCTCATAGCGCACTCCATTGAGCAAAATGTTTGCAACCTTCATTGGAGGAGAAAAAAACCCACATGACATCATGTTTAAAAAGCTCTGTTCTGGCTTCTCACAAAACACCTTATGTCAGATTCAAAACATGCGTCTGACCTGCTGGCTGAAAGTCACTGTCCTCCTACGTCCATTCTCCAGCCCAACAATCTGTGTTGCCATGGGCTCTTCCATCAGCGCGAGACTCTGAGGTCGCTTCAGGATGCCAGCCGTGGAGCCCCGGTGTGACCCCGCAGCAGTCTGAGCCCCAGCTGTGACCTGAGATGCTCCGTGAGATTGTGCATCTCCAGCAGGCTGAGGCCCTTCTGCATCTTGTGCGTCCCCAACTGGATGAGACACCACATTGGCCTGGGTCTGTCCTGCACCTGCAGGGTGGTTCCCTGGCCCCTGCATGAGCCCGTCTGGGGGAGGGGAGTCCCCTGGAGGCAGTGGCACAGTGGTGGAGCTGGGGGGCAGAGCTTGTGGTGTCTGCTGGCCTGTGTAGCAGTCTATGAGCACACTGTCGATATATGAGGTTCCTAATGAAGAGGCAAACTCATTAATGCCAGTGAGAGAGCTGTCCCTACTAATAAAGCTGCCATACTTTGGAGTGAGGGGGCTTAGGGGCGATATGGGGCTATTGAGGCCCGCACAAAGACGCGCACTTGCACTGCAAGAATGGGCCAAGGGGTCAGGATTACATGGGTGAGACTTTGAGAAATTGTAGCTGTAGAGACCGTCCTCATCTTCCTCATCTAGTCCCAAATCTGGTCCAGGGTGGACGGGTGGGGAGGGGGGAAGAGGGAGGCTAGGGCTTTTCAGGCTGTTTTTGCTTGAGTTCTTGTTCGGCTGGCTCTTCGGTAAGGGCCGTTCAGGGATGCTCATTAGAGTCATGGTTGTGGCGATCACCAAAGTGATGCTCGTAAACAGGTATATGACCCGGAGTTGACCTCCCATTGACCTTCCAAACTGTGTCTGGTCCCAGTTGATGCCACCTACAATGTAGCCAAATCCACCTCCTAGACCTGAGTAGAGAAATGAAACCACAAAATACTTGTAAAGCTAAATTTCTACTGTTTTCTGCTAAATTATCTCAAAAGGACATATGTTACAGCTTCAGCTTTCCCTGCTACAGAACTATTTTCCTACCTGCCAGTAACGCATGGATGTTCAGTCCCCGATCTTGGTCCTCTGGGCTGCACACATCCATCATATAAGCATGGCTTGGGTTGTCAGCTGAATCAGCACTGAAGTCCATTAGAACCACACCACACACTGTCAGGACTATTCCCCACTTGTGATTTGATGCTGTGTCAGCCAGGACACTCCCAATATCCCGTCCATTGAGAACCAGAGTAAGACCAATCAGTGCTCCTACAATGCAGAGCAGAGGAAGTGACAAAAAATTAACATGAGCACCAAAGCTAGATGAACTAGATGAGAGCTAGATGAAGGCGGAAGCCCTGAATGTCTCCTGAACTCTGGGTTTTCCAATTTTTTGATGTAGAGCATAACAAATGGTTACATGTTTTTACTGGCTGTGTATAATCTTTGGCCATCAAAATGATGTGGCTATAAATTTAAAATAAAATTGTGATCTTGCAGTCAATATGGAGAAACAGTACAAGTTCCCAGGTGGATTGATTCTGAATTACATTCGACACAGAGACACAGCCAGTTATAACCACTGAATCTGAACTGTCTGGGAGTTTACTTGAGCTCTTTACTGAAAACCAGATGAAGAGTTGTGCCTTATGGTGGGATGTTTTTCACAGTGGTTTTATTTAAAATGTATCTGAGATGTTGTATGTCACACTGTACTAGCATGGCATGTATACAGTGTAACAGAAAAGCAGTAGACTGAGTAGGTAAGTGTATAAGTTCCCCTGTGTTATGCAACCACACTTAGGTGCTTAGGTGGAGCACATGCATTTTGGTGAACCTGTGGCCAAGTTCCTATCTATGGTCTTTAGTTATGATTATCCAACCATGGTTTTATTTGAGCATTTTACAGGAATGAACTGCTTATTGATTGAGCTGCATCAGAGGAAATGCAGGATTTGCTTTGAGGCCACAACTGCTATGATTTTGACCATTCTTCTAAATAACAGCAATAAGAAACATGTTGTAATGCACTTCACAAAAGTGCTAACATTTGAGGTAACTATACCATATAATTGCAGATTATTTACCATTTGATCAACACTGTCACTTGCAAGCTACGCAGCTTCACATAATTGCATTTCAAAAACACTATGGTACTGCTTTAATTCGTCTTACCTATTGCCAAGGCGAAAATAAAAGGTCGTCTTCGCCCAAACCGGGATGTGCAACGATCACTCCATGCTCCTATGAGAGGCTGAACGAGGAATCCTTCAAGTCAAAACGAAATACAAAGTTAGAATCCATGCAACTAGGATTCTTATTATACATTACATATGCCTGTACAGCAGCTAGTCGTCTACCTCTGCTGCTTACTTACCGAGAATGGGGCTAATAAACCACACCAAGCTGTAGAATTGATCAGGCAGGCCCATCTGTAAAAGCACTGGAGTCACATAAGCTGTTTCCATGGCGTAGCTGAATTCAATCCCGAACAAGATGCAGCCATTGAAGAGCAGCTCCTGGAAGGTACGTCTCGGGGGAAGCTCACTGAGGTCCAACTGGTCCAGGGGACAAGGTGTGTTGGGTGGCGGAGGAGGCGAAGGTCTTATCAGCTTCCTCCGCTTTGGCTGTCTTTGGAAGTTGTTGGCTCTGTGACTGAGGTGCCGAGTGGTGGAAGTTGGAAAGCTGGCAGTTTTGGGAAGTGAGCTCCTCCAGATACCTTCCTGAGCTGTGGAAAACCTCCCTCCTGGACTGGCCAAGAGGGGGTCACTGGGGGTGCCCATTCCTGGAGATGACATCTCTCTCAAGCCAGCAGCAACTGGAACATATTAAAGGGTGATACCAATGATGAATTACAAGTCAGACATGCGCAAAAGTTTGTTTGGACTTGATTCAAGATCAGCACGGTCTAGCACAGCATTAACTTGGTGCTGCTAATGGTTATGTAGTGCAACCAAAAGGACACTGCAGTCATGTGCAGACACCGTCGGTGGGCACGACGCACTGCAACCAGTGCGCATGCTGTGCGCAAAGCCCATGTGCTCTGCGTGGCTGACTACAGCAGTGTACTATGCGGCAGCGCTCATGACGCCTGTTTCCATTTTAATTTTTCATGTAGGAAGCTCAAACAGGACACAATGTAAGCGGTGTGGATGTCAATGACGGCTTTCAGGACATTCACAAGGATAACGCATCATTGTCGCTCACATTTAATAGAAATACTTGACTGATAGCCTGCCGACCCAGAGCCTTTTTTGCTTTTTTTTTTTTTTTTAAGAGACATGATCCTCGATTTTTTCTTCTGTTTGCAATAGACTCTTAAGGTGACGATTAGGCGATCTACTGTGTAAGAGGATGCACAGAAATATAAATAAATAAATAAAAAGCGTGCACATTACGACGTGAAAGAGGATAATTACCTTTTCGGGGCGGCTCGTCATTTATTGCGGCATACTGTGTAGATAACCACAGCAACCTTTGTGATGTATAGAAACCGTAGTATGAATTACAGGAGTCATGATTGTTTTTTTGTTTTCCTTTGATGCAGTCATCCCCCCGCTCTCTCCTTCGTCCCTTCTCCTTTCCCCTCTCCTCATCCCCCCCCCCTCCCTATCTGTCCCCCTCCCTTCGCGTCTTCCTCCCCGTCTCTCCCGTGACGTCACGCCCCTCCCTGCAACATCAGCACAGAGGACCCATCTATCTGCATACAGCACTACTCCAGTATGAGCCTAGTACTTAGCAGCAATATTAATGTAATAATTATATTCCAAATTCAGGTAAACGGGTTTAATAAATTGCACTCCTTTTTCTTTTATAGGAAAAGAAATTCACACCTTTATTTTATCATATTGGTTAATCTTTGTTTAATTATGCATTCTTGAACTACTTTTTTATGTCTTTCCTGCTTTTTAACTGAAACTTTGACTTGCTAGATAGTTTTTATTTTATTCAACTGTGACTTTTCCGATAAGAAAGCAGCAGGAAATTCGAAATAACCCACACATATAAATGCAGACAGCTCGGCTTTCTTCAGTTTTCTGTGTGCATCGTGAATGTGGTTGTATACTATTTTCCTGTCCACGATGTTTGTGCAGATATTTCGCTTTTTTTTTTTTTCAGTCAGATAGTCAAATGGTGTTGCATTGCTTCCTGTCCCTATAGCATGTATCCACAGCACATCAGGGTGTGGCCCATTGTGTGCACTGCCTTTTTAGTATGACATGTTTATGAAGGCTTCACATTGCCGCCGGTTGGGTAATACATGTGACACACCCACCAGAGCTAGAGTGAAATCCTAGGCTACATCAAAGAGTGTTGCATGCCCTTTCACACTGTGTCTGTAAAACATGTCTTTCAGTCTAGAAAATGTGCAACCCCCCCCCCCCCCCCCCCCCCCCCCCCCAAGGTGCTGCTGGCACAGTTAGACCCCTCATTAGCAGTGAGTGAGAGGACTGTGTTAAAGGAAAGGTCAAATGGCTACAGAACCTTTTGCTAGGATACACGTAGAGCTGTCATATCAAGAATACTCAGGTAAACTGTAGCTGGCCTAAAGTCTTGTGCAAATTCACACTTTTTTGCATTATGACATTTGAAAATGCATGTTTTGTAAAACAGTACTTGTTCTGCATGAGCAGTCCCACCTGGATTAGATGTTTGGCACTGACAGAGGGAAATAACAGCAGATGGGGGTTTCAGTTTGGTGTGTCGTTGAGGCCGCTCCCAGATCAGCAGGTGGATGTAAGGCTGCTTTCTTTAACAGCTCCTTCAAGATTTAAGGAGTCGACCGCCCTTTATTTAAAATGGCAGCACGAAAGATAGCTCTGGTCCCTGCAGAAATACTAAAGTGGTTTTAGGGCCACCTCTGATAACAGGCTCATTATGTCTAATTGACTTGTAGCAGGTTAATCTGGCCTGCAGGATGTTCACCTTGGTACATGAGAGATGGAAACACCCCCGTAGGTATAGTGTATTAAATTTATTGTTACTGAGGTTGATATCTTTTTAATGAAATGGTTTCTATTTGGAGAACTGGTTAGATTGAATGCTGATTTATTTATATAATCATTTCCCAGCAACAGTTGTTTGAAGTTGGTTTATATTGTAAGCTAAAGATCTTAAAAGAGAGAAAGAACCCCCAATGACCCAATGAGCAAATAATTGGCAACAGCAGGAAGGAAGAACTTTTTTTAACAGGAAGACCTTCAGCAGAACAGACTTAGGCAGGGGCAGCCATCTGCCTTGACCAGCCTGAGCAGTGAGCAGAACGAGACCGCAAATATTATACATCTTACACACATCCCATTGATATAGAAACAGACTTTTTTTTGTTTAAGGTAGCAAGTAACATAGTCAGTGATGTCTCATAACACAATGAAGTAGAAAGAATAGAAAATGTTACTGTCCTGGTCACAAGAGAGAACATTCTGAAAAGAATAATATTTTTTCTCTACATTTAAGACATGAGCAACCGAGAAATATACAGAGGAAAAAGGTTTTGTTACATTGTGTAATTGGGCTGATCTACAGTAAGTAGAGAAACAATTTTCTTCTAAAAATCAGTAAAATAAGCAGCAGAAAGTGAAGACAACAGTATCTTAAATGTGTACATAGGAATTTAATCATTTCAGATTTTTTTTCCCACCTTTGTCAAAAGTATCTCTGCAGTGGGGTCGACCACATCAGCCAAGACCCCAGGTGCAGGCTCTGCAAAGATGTCCTTTGGACAATCTAGCACATAACAGTAGGGCGCAAGATGCCAGCAAGCAGGGGATACATGGAACACCATAAGCAAGTGTCTGGCATAGTATACAAAAACATCTGTGCCGAATATGGTCTCGAAGTCTGGAGGTCAAAATAGCACATCCCCCTAGGGTGGTTGAGAATGACCGAGTTAAGATCCTGTGTGACTTCCAGATACAAAGGGACAAACTGGTGATGAGTATCTAATCACACGTGGCAGAGGAAGAGGGCTATAGTGCTAGATGTAGCTATACCAAGTGATAGCAACATCAGGAAGAAGAAACATGAGAAGCTCGAGAAATACCAGAGATGAGAGAAGAGCTCGAAAAGATGTGGAGGGTGAAGGCAACAGTGGTCCCGGTGGTAATCTGAGCACTCAGACAGGAAGCCCCAAACTGGGCGGGTGGCTCCAGCAGATCCCAGGAACGACATCGGAGATCTCTGTTCACAAGGGTAGAGGACAGATAAAGACTACCCACGGGGCCTGAGGTGATTTCAGATGGAGTGGCACAACTTGCTGTGGAGTTAATAGAAAACAGAAGGCTGGGACATGGGATGAACTTAAAGAGCTATAAAATGGATATATAATCGAGCGAAGAGAGTAAACAGAGACCATGCAATAAAATCCCACCTTTGAGCTCACCTGTGCTGAACCTTACACAACATATAGATATTACCACGACTGTAAGCACAGAGCATGGGGTCAGCTTAAAATTGTTCCGCACATGCTTCACATGTGCATCAACAGATATCTTAAAACAACAACTACTACACCGTGTTACAAAAAAACAGAAAGAAAGAAAAAAAGCTGCTTGTAGTACTCTCTGCACGTGCTGAAAGCGACTCGTAGCACGCCCCTTGATTGGTTGTGTTTTCAGTTCCAGTTGAATATGATTGGAGGTTCGTGTTGAGTGGGCGTATACGGATGTAGATGTTTTGCAACAGTTTATGCGGGTGTAACAGACATCTTTACTGTACAGTCACTCACTCCCGAAGCTTGTCACCTTGATCTGTGAACTTAATTCGTGGTGTTTTGGAGTCTTTTACCCGGCTCGGAGAAAATGGCGTCAGTCGACCTTGCTAAAGTTGGAAAAAACTTACTGAAGAGCGATGAAAGCGAGGAGGTGAGTTACGTAGATGGGCGGCTGCTGAGGGTTACAGCTGTGGACTTTATTTATCGTTTCGGATAGTTGCTTCGCTTTTTTGTGCCCCCCACCCCCTTTTTATTTTTTCAAATTAAGCTGTGATATGAAGTAGTAGACTTGTTACCCCGCCGAGGCAGCTAAATTAAACCTGTTTCCCCACCCCCCTCCCCAGCACTGAAACAACTGCTGAGTAACGAGGCCTTTAAAGTGACATAATGATGATGTTCACTTGTGACATAACGTTTCATTTGCACATATAACACACAGGGCCAGCTCCTCATATATTTACTGTGTGTGTGTGTGTGTGTGTGTGTGTGTGTGTGTGTGTGTGTGTGTGTTTTGCTGTTTCTTTCGGCTTGTCTTTCAGAAAGTAGAGCTCCAGTCTCTGTGGCAGGACCAGCCCGTGGTCCTCTTCTTCCTGCGCAGGTTTGGCTGTCAGGTATGTCGGTGGACGGCATCAGAGATCAGCAAACTGGAGCCAGACCTGAGGGCCAACGGGGTAGCGCTAGTGGGAGTCGGACCAGAAGAATTTGGGCTCCAGGAGTTCAAGCAAGGAGGCTTTTTAAAAGGACGTAAGCATCCTTAATCATTCAGTGCAGTGCATATTAATTTATCTTTTGGTAAGTTCTTATAAAAGCTGTCGAAAAATTAGGTTACACCAGACTAGAGTATCTTAAAAAAAAAGGCCTTCTGTAACTGACTAGAACTTCCCTGCTGAGAGCATTCAAAATTGTCAGCAGCCACTCCTGCTGTGTGATTGTGAATAATCATTAATCAGCTTCCTTTTTTTTAGCCCTTTATGTGGATGAACAAAAGAAATGCTACAAGGATCTGGGCTTCAAACGGTGAGTGCAATAAATGTAGAGCGCTAATGTCAGTACACCAAGAAGGTTCTGGGTCAAGGATGTCAAACACAAGGCACAAAGACTCCAATCTGGCCCACTGAACATCTTTGGAAAAATTGAGGACATAAATTTTTTGAATTGTAACTGATAAAGGACCCCCCCCCCCCCCCCCCCAAGAGACAACACCAAAGTAAATATGTAATACTTAAACGAATAAATAATTAATAGAAACTTGTGATTTTTATAGTGGGTTCACAGTAAAAAAAGAAAAGCAAAATGAATCAACTAAATGTTTCCATTTTATAACTAAAGGGCAGTCTGTGCAATGAGCTAACAAAATTTTCTTCTGCAATATTACAAATTTCTGTCTTTCATTTCAAGCCCAAAGAAGCATTTTTTAATCACGTAGAAAGACAGAGATGTAATGTTTAAATTACACTTCTTGCATTAAAAGATCTTGGGAATTAAATGTATAGTTAAATCTCTTTACACTAACAGAAAGAAGAGTTTCACCCATTGTGGCCCACTTAGGATTAAAGTGACAACCCTGTTCTAGGTTTTAACCTGCTGGGGCCTTTATGTGTGGGGTTTACATGCTATTCCTTGTTTTGCATGGGTTTTACTACAATCAGTGTTAAATTAACTAGCTGTTGTTAATTAGCCATGCACCCCGGCAGGCGATTGTCTGCATGAGCTGTTGTCTTCGTATTTGTTACCCAGGGTGAACAGTGCTTCTTGCCCTATGACAGCTGGGGTAGTGTTCAGCACTACCTCTTGCAAACCTAAAACGGATAAGCTCCTAAGACCAGTGCTTTGACCAAGATGTGATTTGCTTTAAATTGTCAAACTTACTAAAAAAAGGAGTAACTTAAACAGTATTGATCTTGACTCAATTAATTCATTATAGTAAACAAATTTCACCAACCCAATCATTTTAAAACATCATCTTGGGATCATAACAGGAATCATGAAAACATTCATCAAATCAAATCAAATGCACGAATATTTAATGTTCTGTAATGGAAAAACTGTATTCTTTTCCCATTCAGGTACAACGCTTTAAGTGTGGTTCCTGCAGCATTGGGGAAAAAAGTACGAGATGTAGCAGCAAAGGTAGACATATTTGTCACTTTCAAAAACGAATTAAAAACAAAAGAGCAGTGGTACACGGTGGCTTTTTCAAGCTGATAACTTTTGCTTTTTTCAGGCCAGCGCTGAAGGAATCCAGGGAAACTTCTCAGGAGATCTGCTCCAGAGTGGAGGCATGGTCATTGTGGCCAAAGGTAAACTGGGTGGACACCAGTGGGGTGGAGGGGTGCAAGGGTCCATTTTAAGATTATGTAAAAGTAAGTGGAAAGGCACTGATTGTTTAAACCTTTACCAAATAAAGATGACATATGACCACCTCCCCTGTACCCCTAATGACAAGTTTTGTTACCTCAGTCTGTACCAATAAAGATGTGGTTTGACAACTATTAGCACAGGTTTCAGGTTTTTAAGGGCATCCATGGTAAGCTGTATAGGCAGGGATCATCCGTGCTAACTTCTGATGAAAACCCAGGTATTTTGTTCTGGAAGCAGGCCTGAAGTATGACAGAAATGGCTCAGTTCAGTTCAGTTCAGAGGTTACCCCTAGTACCCATTCAGGAGATAAGGAGTTAAAACATATGACAAATTAGAGGATTTTCCTCATAATTCACCTTGTGGTATGGCACTGAGTACAGAAAAGGTGTTCTGTCATTTTAAGTTGCATTTTTGTGGTGTGTCCTCTAGAGGGCAGTGCAGCATCACATTATGGTGACGCAGTCAGGAGCAGCATTTACTTCTAAATCCAGTTTTCCACAGGTCTGCTGACTATTCTTGCTCATTTACATGAAGTATAGGATTATTTTTCAATTGTTCGAATATATTAAGGTTAGATTATTAGCTATATTTAAACATATAAAAGCAAATATGCTCACCAAATAAAAAGGCACAGTCCTAAATACATTACATATATACATTATAGCACAACATTAGGAAAACGAAGACTATATTAAAAGGTTTTTTTGACAGTATTCAATTAATTTTACAATACAAATAAAATGGTTGGTCACTCTAATTCTCCCTCTTTGTGTGCCAAAGTCTTCTTACGGTGCGGTAGAACAGTTTGTCCTTATGGAAAAAGGCATCTGGTAGAGTAGGTAGTGGGTCACTTTGTCTGGTGTGTCTCCCAGTGTTAAAGCCTTGGCTCCACCAAAAGTCCTTCAACACCTACACAGTAAACCCTGTGAAGTTCTATTTCTATAATATTAACATTTTTCTGTGTTTGGAAGTAGTTTATCAAACAGAAGCTTTGCGTTAAACCAAACTGCACTATACATACATGTTTGAAATACTGTTCTGTGTGTGCCGTAGCATTTTTTTTATTTTCATGTATTTTGCTTTTAAAAAAGGATCCCTAGTGAGGCAACCAAAGCAAAGTTACATTATTATATTGTAATAAACAGGGCCAGCAAGTTGTTTATATGATGAAAGTATCTAAGTGATTTATTTTTGCACTGCAAAGGTGGAGAAAAGGTCCTACTGCACTTTATCCAAGATTCACCAGGAGACTACCTGCCTTTGGAGGAGATTACCAAGGCTCTGGGTATCTCAGCCACAGTAAAAGAAGGACAGAGGCCAGTGGTAAGGCATACCATGCATGTCCATGTTATAATTGATGCTATGAACTGAGCTGTAAAGCAAAGGGTTAAATGGGATAGAGCAAACTGGTGTCATTGTGTGTGTGAAAACACTGGAGGGATCTAATCATCAGTTTCTTTCAACAGAGTCTGTTTTACGTCAGTAGAGACAAATGCATCAGAGTATCCTCTTCACAGACAATTTCACACTTATTACAGCATCTTCATGGTCTGTCAGTGTCTGTGTCAAAGGCCCCGAAACCTTTTAAACTTGACTGAAGATGATCTCCGTACTTGAAAACACAGCAGTTATTTTACAGATCCATATAATAGCGGTGCTGTAGTGCAAGCTGAAAAGCACAAATGCTCTGCAGATTGAAATTATCACTATATTATGGAGGAATTCATATTTTTTAGCAAGTCCTTGATCACTACCATCATCATTGTGTATGTGTGGTAGATTACTCGTACAGCACAGCAGAAATGGGACATGTCTAGTAAGAGGACATGGGAATGACTGGCAGTACTGGCTGCGGTGACCATTTCTGTTGAGGTCATTGTTACCTCATGTGGTTTCCACCCTAATCATTTTGCCCTGTTTACATCCTTTTTCTTTTTTTTAAACCCTCTGGTAGAGGCGACTCAGAATTTTCTTACCTAATGTGCACAGTGGGATTTTAAGAAGCTGGAAGGTCAGTGTTGTCATGACAGTGTCATAAATTGGTTACCACTGAGAGACAAATGATAAACAGCCTGTGGCAGGCAAACATGTTGTGAATGAAAAACAGAAACTACAGATATTTAATATTAAAACTACAGCAGATTTAAAGTGTAAAACTGAGAATTATATGTTATTAGAGCATTATTGCCTTTTCAAAAATGGTTATACTGAGGATTTGTTTTCTATAAAATGTCCTGACTCAACCTTATTGTGTAGCGAGCTCATAATCGTCGCTTCTCCTCCACCATGCGACTGGCAATAGCCTCACTAGAGGCTCGCTGTAGCATCCATGTGATTCTCCTCATTGATTACGACCACTGTGATGAAGCGCTGCTTAGATTTCAGATACTTCAAATTTGAAGTTGAGCACTTACTTGGGAATTATGCTTCAGCAGTAACTTCAAACCCTTCTGAAACCCTACGTCGTAAATTACAGCGTAACCTGACTTGGATTTTCCTAGAAATGTAACAAGAGGACAGGGCCAATGATTCCAGTCAGCAGTAAATCTACAACAATGACTGTTGCAAAGGGAGAGGATCAAAATTCCTCCGTAATCATGAACCTTTTAAATCATGGGATGTATTTTTTTTGGAGGCTATGTAGTATTAAGTAGTCTGCTTGCATAGGGAATTTTTTAACAATAACATAAGTTCCTGTTTGCTTACTGCACTACCATCATTATGTTTATATGCAAAGTCTCAGCACTTAACACATTTTTAGTGACAGATTGTGCCTGCTTTTTAACTGTTTGCTTACTGCAAACAGGAATTTAGTATCTATTGCAAAACCACTAGTTTATGTTAACGTACAAGACCCAACAACACTATTTACTCTTAAATCTCTTGAGAGATCTGGCTTTCTGGCTGGGGGCATCGCAAGAATATTGAAACAGGACTGTAATATTAAGCTACAGCCAGGCTAAAATTAGCTTAATACAACACAAAGAATGGAAATGGCTTGCTGTATCCAAACTTAAAAAAAAGGTTTTGCACATCTTATTCTGAGGTGGTATTTATTATGTTCCCACAGAGCCAGGCACTTGTTAGATAAGCTAACCAGCTGCTGATTGCGGTGCTGTGTCTATAATAAAAACATCTACAAGAGTAACACTATGGAGTATGTAATATGTTCTGTTTGTCTGTTTGTTAGCAGTCTAGCATTCAGAGGTTTCAAG
This sequence comes from Aulonocara stuartgranti, assembly GCF_965226115.1. Lineage (NCBI taxonomy): Eukaryota > Metazoa > Chordata > Actinopteri > Cichliformes > Cichlidae > Aulonocara > Aulonocara stuartgranti. The sequence continues at coordinate 17,204,129 of NC_138943.1, read as the reverse complement.
ACATATTCACATTTTGTGTGATGGCAGATAACAATAAGGAGTTGATTTCATTTTGGTGAAAATGGGATCAAGGTCAGGCCAAAATCAGTAAAAACTTTATATTACTCACATGTGTTTTGTTTTTGGATTGTCTTTCAACCTGGGTGACAGGAGTACCTAGGTTGGCTAAGCATTTGACCTTGACTTTCACAGTCAGCACCCAAGGTCAAGGATGACCTCTAAAAAAGTTTCAAGAAGCCATATCGAGTAATATATATGACGCCATAACAGGCTGACATCAGCATGTCGTAATAAAACCATCATAAAACATCAAAGCTTCAGTATTGCTTCACTCTGCAGGGTGAGTTGCGCTGGCTTTGTGTTCTTGATAAGAAAGAATAATCTCAGGATTAAGTGTTCATATTGTTACACTTACAAATTAGTTTTGCAAAATCAGAGCATTTGTTGTGTTTAATGAAAATGGTAACACTTATGCATCCCATTTCACCTATTCAGGCTACAAAAAAACTGTCTTTTTAACATCAGTTAAGCACAGCAGTTTATATGTTATCAGTTTGTAAGTGCAGGCATTGCACAGGGGCCCGTTCTTCGTACGTCGCTTACTACATCCAAGATCAAATGACACATCCAAGATCAAATCATCGCGCTAACCGTGAGCTCGCTAATCCGGTTCCCCGAACACACCTGCTGTTGACGATTACTACAGCTGGACGCAGGAATGTGACATCACTGGGTGTCGTAAAAGGGGCTACGCATCGATAGTAGAAACATTGATCGGCAACCCGCTGATTGGTCGGCGAAAATGTCGAAGGGGCGTGCTCGGTATTTTCCGGCAGCAGAGCAAGAACTCATGAGTGAGGGATTTCAGGAGTTTCAGAGTTTAATTAAAACGCAAGAGAACACTGCAAAGGCTGCAAAAGCAAGGAGAGAGGGCTGGCAGAAAGTTGCTGACAAATCAAACTCGTAGGTAATTTAATAATAATACTAATAATAATGGATTGGGTTCATATAGCGCTTTCCAAGGCACCCAAAGCGCTTTACGATACCACTATTCATTCACTCCGACATTCACACACTGGTGGAGGCAGCTACGGTTGTAGCCAGGCTGCCATATCGCGCCATCGGCCCCTCTGGCCAACACCAGTAGGCGGTAGGGTAGATCTATCATATGACACTATATTGTCCAATATCATATGGCATTATATTATATTATAATATGTTATATTATATCCCCTTTCACATTAGAGCCACAACAGGACCCACAAGAACATGGGAACAAGTAAAAGTGGAATACAGGAGTATTCTACAGAATGGTAATATTTATCTCTTAGATTGCTTTGCGTCTCTTGGCAAGGTAATACTGGCCTGTAATACTCTGTTAGTTTGTTCATAACAGCAACCAAGAAAAGGGCAGAGGAAAAAAAGACAGGTGGTGGTCCTGCACCCCCTCGTCAACAAGTTGGTTAAGTAAATAATACCCTCACGGGAATATCGATATCTCTCTATGAGCACACTGTCGCGCTGAGCTAAAGGATCCTGTCTATCCCGCAATATACGCTGAATTCTGAGGACTCTCCTTATCAATCTTGCACCTTCCGCAATGGGTTGGTCGCGTATACGGACAGGACATGGCTGCGACAGGCTTCCCAAATCCACCTTCGCTTTTATAGCCGTGGTCTCTCATCTCGATTACACGAAGTAATTAAGTGTGCCTATGCGAAGGCACACTTATTACTATTGCTCGGATTTATTATTATTATTATTATTATTATTATTATTCTTTTTCCGCCTGAAATTTTGGACCTTAACTCGCCCCACAGTTTTGAGACAAGGTTCACATATGATATATCATTGTGTGCGGCTGGAGCTGGAATGAGTTGCTATGACTTTTGGTGTTTATTACTTCTATAGTTTTTTAAATATGAATATTTTAATGCAAGTTTTTTCCCATTGAAATGAATGGAGAACAAGAAAACTTCATTTGTGGTGTGCTGGCTCACTCTAGTGGTATGTCGGGAGTAATGCGAGGCGGCCGCTGTGTCCCTGTGGACGCTTTTATTTTGTATAACTACCGGAAGTAGTTCCTGTGTACTGACGCTAGCTGGGTAGCTAGCGCCGCGTCGCTTAAAAAGCAGCCGGGCTTGTCTTAAACTTAAGAGGCTGACACTCGCTAAACCACCCGATCGCTCGCCAAGCGACTGTTTCACACTGGACTTATTTTTCGTTTATATGGGCCGATGATGCTGGTCGATGAGGAAAAACTAACTGAGTTGTTTGGTGGTGGCTAACGCGGAGCTAGCTAGCCACCGGTATGTGTCTCTTTCCCCTCATATGTGGGGAAAGAAACATGTGAGGCGGCCGCCGATCGACCGGTTTTCAGGTGAGAATGTAGGTGTGTAAACGTCAAATATCTGCTCGTTTTGTCAAAACATCCCATATTAGCAACAGATTTCTCACGATGTTGCTGCTAGCCGGCTAGCTAGTTTGGCCGACCGGCTAGCCGGCTAGCTAGCTCGGCTAGCTAGCGCCGCTTCGCTCAAAAGCACCCAGGCTTGGCTTTCAGTGAGGCGTCTCTAACTCCTTTCACCCCCGATCGCTCCGCAAACAGTCTTTGTCTTAGCTGGACTTATTTTTCGTTTATATGGGCCGATGATGCTGGTCGATGTGGAAAAAATAACTGAGTTGTTCATATACCGGTGGCTAGCTAGCTCCGCGTTAGCCACCGGTATATGTCTCTTCCCCTCGTATGCGAGGAAAGAAACACCGATCGACCGGTGGTGGCTAACGCGGAGCTCAATCGTGGATAAGGGAAACCCAATGCAGGAGAAGCAGGCGGCTGGTGAACTGAATTTCAGGTAAGACGTTATTAACTGCACTCTATTTGGGTCAGATATAAACCGAGTTTAGGTGTAGTTTATTTTCGTTGTGCTGACAGTTACAATAACTGTACTGCGTGCTAGCTAGCACCACGGAGTTTCTATACAGCTGTGCGGAGTTTCTATACAGCTGTGCGCGCTAAGTTACTGATTTTGAACTTTATGACAGCCTCCCCTATTTTCAGGCGAGAATGTAGGGGTGTAAACTTCAAATATCTGCTCGTTTTATCAAGAAGTCCCATATTTTATCAAGAAGTCCCATATCTCTCACGATGTTACTGCTAGCGCCGCATGGCAGCTAGCTGGCTAGGGCGGCTTGGCTGACACCTAGGCCGGGCTGACTGATACCCAGGCCGGCTAACGCTCTCGTTTCACCGCCGCATGGCGGCTAGCTGGCTAGCGCGGCTTGGCTGCCACCCAGGTCGGGCTGGCTGACACCCAGGCTGGGCGACACCCAGGCTGGGCTGGCTGACACCCAGGCCCGCTCACGCTGTCGTGTCACCCCTAGTCTTTCGTGATGACTCTTGGTTGGCTGCTGGACTTATTTTTCATTTATATGGGCTGGTGATTCAGTATGAGTGTCCGGTGAACTGAATGTCAGGTAAGACGTTATGTATATGTAAGGTAGTGACTGGAATAAGTCACAAGGTGTCGCTGTTGAGCTGCATATATGTTGTAAATTTTAGCAATTTTGACCATTTGTCCTCTGCAGGACACCGTAGTTCAGATTTCTCGTTCGCGTGGGCGCCATCTTGGTTCAGTGTTTACTGTGATGTGCAAAGGTAAGCACTGTCAGTGGCGAACTGCATTGGTTTTGTTTAAAAATAAGTGTTCCACTGTGTAAAATAGCGGTTTGTCATTTAAGCTGAGCATATATTTTGTTTATTGAGAGGTTCATGTATTGTCTGATGAGTATGAGACAAAGATATACTTTTCTTTCTTACTCTCATATAAAATATTTAGCTTTTATTAAATAGTTATCTGAATCTTACAACCAAAGTTTGTATAATAATACACAAGATTGGCTGTAGACCATTGTTAATCATTCAGAACACTGTGTAAAAATAACAAAGTGAATGAAAAGTGCATAAATATTTATTTTACGTGTTTGATGTGTGTGGCAGGGCGTGGTCTGCAGTGCCGCTGCAGGGGAGGTGGACCCACCTCAGCGATATCTGCAATCACGCCTCTCAGGTGTAAAGTCTGTGCTCTCTCTGCTTTTTTTTTTTGCTTTTTTTTTTTCTTTGTATGTGTCGGGCTGTGAGATGAAAAGCTACAGCCGGCTGTGTGGGTACAGCAACTATGTGTGAAAAGTGGTCCATAACGTAATGCTTCAAAGTGTGTTCATGCAAACATTGTCGGGTCTGCTTATGAACCTCTGCGCACAGCGTCTACAAATTGGGGCTGTACGAAGTCACCTCATCTTTACACAAAACTGTAAGCTGTCATCTGTGAGGCGCGAGCGGTGTTTGGTTTTACCATAGTTCATGGTGGAGAATGGCTGCTCTGCTGAGTTTTGCTCTCTGTAGCTGTTTGAATGGCAAACTATACTGATTAGCGGCGGCATAGGCACACTTAAAATTTCTTCAGAAATTTTCGCTTTCTAGTTTACAATTACTACTCTGAAATATGAATTACATCTGTAATAATCACATACATGTAATAGAATGTTAATAGTTCATTTCCCTTTTTTAGGAAATGACCTGTATGTATCTGTGTGACATCAATAAAAGGATCAAGTGCTGCATTATCTTTAGTTACATTGATAATATTTATTTATGGTGAAACAGTGGAAAAATATCGCTGTTGCTTTCGTATAAATGAAGCGGACATACCTGCGTGGCCGCGATCTAATCCTGTTTACATAAAGTAAACCTGCTCCCGAGCAGGTTTACGCTTACGGCTCTGTTGCTATGACAGCAAGTCCCGGATGAGCTTCGGGGAACCGACTGATCCAGGATCACGCGAAATCGTCAACAATCTAATCCGGCTAACCTACTTAGCGAGGTACGAAGAACGGGCCCCAGGTCTCAGACAGACAGTGCAGTGTTTTATTTTTCTTTCCTTCTCTCTTCACAAACTAAAAAAAAAAGAAAAGAAAAGAAGCCCCACACCTGTCAGTTTTTATCAGTCATTGACAACAATAAATCTGAACTTTAATGAAGTAAAGGTCAGATCAGCAAACTGTTGTTTATCTCCTGTACAACCATTTTCATTCAACTTAGATCCCCCCCGCCCTCTCCGGTCATCCACATCCTGATGGCTGTAGCTCTGAGAACCTTTGATATACTTTGAGAAACTCTGCTTCAGAGAATGAGCTGCATTGATTGCTGTGTTGGTATAAGATATAAGAATTCAGTTTGATTTATAAGATTTCAAAAAAATGTGGCCTAGGTTTATGTTAGTGTATTCACAAAACAAACTGCTCACAGATCATGGGCCTAACACTTTAAGTTCTGCAGGGTTTGTCCTGTGATCGTCAGGGCTTTCGACATGCCCGTCACATCCAGCACATGCTCTTCAACCACTTTGCCTCTGAGCGCTATTGCTCGCTTCCCACAGAATCCACCGTGTCGAAACTATTGCAACATGTCCCCATGATCTCTGACGACCAGCCGATGTCATCTCTGCAACCCACAACAGAATAGACCTTGTTATCTCTGAGGGGTCAAAATGTGTCAGGAACGAGTAAAAGTCACAAGCTAATGTCTGGTTTGGAAAGGCCCGGGCAATGTTTTGTTAACAGAGAGAGGTCACAGGCTGGTCCAGATAAAACCACTAAGACCACTCATGGGTTTAGAAGTAATGTCTCTCCTCAAACCTTTCTGTTTACTTTGGAGGTTCTTCTATCTGTGCCCAGGTTTGGGAACTCTCAAACTAGATTTCCCACAAGAATGACTCGTGTTCTAACTTGAGCGATCACTCTGAGGGACCGCAAACAAGACGCGGTGTTTAGACAAACAAGGCTTCCTATTGATGGAGCTTTATCCACAAAAGGTGATCGGTGAGCGGCATCTTTATCTATGAGCTGCTGCTTCTCCTAAATACATGGCTGAGGCTCATTATTTATTGTTCTCATTGTTTAATGCATCTTTGTCATCTGTTGCAGTGCAACGATGATGTTTGTACACGATGATGACGGAGCTGCTCTTCGTACCTGAACTGCACGTCTCGCCTCTTTGGAAGATTCATGAAGTGGGATACCGTTTAAAATGATTGACAATGAAGTATTAAATCACTAATAATATTCCAGTGCCACAGTTTTTAATCTATTGTTTGTTTGTTTGTTTGTTTGTTTTTTAATAAACTGTAATGGTTTATGGTACAAATAGTGCTCTAATCTTTGTTTTTACAACAGCTGGTATTTTACATTTAAATTGTGTTTACATCACTGTGATTGTCTTTTTTTAATATCCAGTTTATAAAGAACAAGCTTTACTTTGTATGTGTCTAACAATATCTGCTCATTAAAAAGCCTTTGACTTCATTTAAAGACTTTCAAAATGGGTCAGGAGGTATTTGACTTCTTGATATGAGAGAAGAATTGTTTTCATTAATAATTCAACACTCTGGAGGCTGTTTTAGCTCACTGGGCACAGCAGGTGACCCATATGTCATAAAGCTAATGCAGAGGTCTGGGTTTGACTGTGCTCTGACAATGTTCACTGCATGTCTGTCTCCTCTCTTCTGTCTTTTCTTCACTGTCGTCTCAGGAGAAAAGATAAAAATCCACAAAAATTTACTTTAAAAACAAAATCTAAACTGACAGGGCTCAAATATTAACACCTACAGCTCTTTTTGTTTATAATTTAAAGCTGAAATTGGCCCATTTTGTAGCTTCACTTTATAGAAAAATGTCACTTCTGATTCATTTTATGCTCATATATTAAATTTACTATATATCATTTTTGGACAAGTTCACAAACCTGTAACATAAACTTAGATTCAGATGATATTTTAGGCCCTCTGTCATGATACCTAACACTGGTCTATTTCCTCATGCATGCACTCCACTGATGTTACTGAGTTACTCTCCTCATATTATGGTTATCTTGCATTTTATGAAAATAATATTTAGTTAAAAGTTCAAGTCTTCCTCTCCTCTGTCAGTTCCTTGAGCCAGCCTGTGACACAAGTAAGAGTAAACAGTAAACAAATATATTTTTTTAAGAGTTTATTTAAAGTTGAAACGTTTAGAGGAACGAGTGGATCACCAGCACTCAGGTGATGGTCTGCAGGCCGAGTCTGTTTATGTGTTTTATTTATGCAGGGTCTTACTGTTCAAGAGTAACTTGGTGGTGAGTGATTGTAATTACTGGCTTTAAAAAATAGTTACAAACTGAACTGTACTTCTTGTCCAGATTGTGTTGTCTTGGTGCCATTTGGAGGATTTTTATTGCGGCTGTCTGACAGAAATTGTGACCTTCCTAACCAAGTCTGCTCACTGATAATTTAGCGCTCTCCCTTCCTGTCAACAAATGGCCTTTCCTGGTTTCAGAAAGAGAGATAGGGACGGCCTTAAGCTAGCCATGAGGTGTATAAAGGTAGTGCACAAACCGATGGGTGATGCAGTTGTGGCTGTGTCCATCTTTTAGTCTTTTGCAGTTTGAGAATGGTTTCTAAAAGATTTAGTCATGTTTTATGTTAAAAAAATAAATTGCACTTTTAAAGGAGAGACTTGAGATTGCGCCAGTTGAGACAGTCACTTTAATGGCAATAATAACATATCTGAGTCACAAAAATAGCAGTCTAGATAATTACATAGCAGCAGGAACATTCATAAAACATCTTAAACATCTGGAATCTTGCAAAGCAATAATATTTCATAAATATTCATTTAGCTAAATAAACTCTAAATGGGTATACAGGTTGAAACATGTTCATATATAGCAAAAAATGCGTTTCTAGTTGGTAACTTCAAAACGACACAATTTCACAATTTAGGTAAATGTGGTGCTAAAACTAAGTGAAGACACACTTTCTTCTGTACCTGATTTTCCTCCGTGGAGAACATCAAGCATCTACAATAACACGTTTTATTTGTTATACCCTTGTTCAGTTAACAACTTGTTGCACAAAACATGAAGTTTAAACTGTTTGTCTTCTAACCATCTCCCAGCATCGCTTTAAAATGTGCGATGTTGTTCAAAGGAAACATCTGACATTTTGAGAAAGTTAGCAGAGGACTGATACCTCACTGGGCTCGGCATAAAAAAAACTTGAAACAGAAGGAAATCGCATATCAGTCCAAAGGGAACTAAAATTGCCTAAAGCTATAGAAAGAAAACGCCCTCTCTAGTAGTTAAAAATGCACCTGTCGGTCACTCAGTAGAGTACTGCTCAGTAGCAGTAGAGGGTCACACGGTTTTGTGACCCTCTACTGCTCTTGGTTTAAATTATGCTTACAGTCTGACATGTTCAAATGCCATCACACAGTATCACTCTGCTTCTCTGTGTTATTGTAGGCTCTTTACCTTTGATGCTAAATAAAACGTAATTAAAATTGACCAGAGTCTGTCATGATTCTTTCCTACTTTGCAATTCATGTTGATTCACAGTTTCATTTGTACTCATATTTGTTGGTGACATACAGAAGCTCATCAGCTGGCACTTCCAGGACTTTAACAAACTTTGGGAGTGACCGTTCACTGTATGTCCATCCATATACCTTTGATTTTCTGCTGGAAGCTTTCCGGTAAAGAAAGAACAGAAGATGCTAACAACTGTGAACTGACAGCTGTGGAGCTTGCTCTGGAGGAGCACAGAGATTGGCTGAGAGTAGCCTTTTTTTGACTTTTGACGGGAACCTGGAGTGCATGGTCTTCACCAAATACCTGAACTCCTGCCAGTGTCGTTGACGTTCTCCTCTATCTTTTGTCCAGTCCTGTATGTGTTATTGTCAGTGATGGGAGTAACGGTGTTACTTTTTTCAGTAACGGGTTATCTAACTAATTACTGTCTCTATCGTTACAACGCCGTTACCGTTACTAACAAGAAAATGCGGTCACGTTACTATTTTTCAACAGACGGTTGAAGCTGTGTTCAGCTTACCGCATCTTATATCAGTTGCACGGAAGTAGCTGACTACGTAAGTAATCTGGGCGCTACAGCTTTAAGCAGCTGCGCGCGCTCCCACGGACTGTAATCACGATCACTTTCTAGCACAACACCTGGAGCTAAGGGGGCAAAACGATCGCATGAGTGCTGCTGTTTGACTGAGGAAGAATAAAGTAGTCATGGTAAGCCAATCACATGACCACTTAAAGACATACAAGGTGATATATACCAGTTTTTAAATTGTGTTGATAGGCCTCGTAAAACCAGAGTCATGATAAACAATATATACCGGTGTTTTTCCTGAATAGTTTCATCACGTTTACTGTCTAAGGACAGCGCTAGTAAGCACTTGCTGCTTATGACCAAAAAAACAAACAAAAAAAAAAAAACCAGCCCCTTCGTGTTGGTGGAAAAATGCACCAAGTCGACCAATCAAAAAATGATATGGCAACATGAGATTTGGTTGTTTAGGAAGAGGGGGAAGTTTTAGGAGTCACAGTGAGAGAGAGAGAGAGAGAGCAGAAAAAGAGAGAGTGCGTTTTGAGATGTGAGAGATTTGTGACGTTTAGCGTGTTTGGAGTGTGTAGTTAATGTGTCTTGTGGAGTTAGTGTGTAGTGTTGTGGATAGTTCTGTGTTGTGTGTCAGAACAATGAGGTGACTGCTGTCTCCAGGTAGAAACAGGAGTGATACACCTGCTCTCAGACCTGCAGGTATCAGGCTGTGATGTTCTCCTTTATAGTGGACAGAAATATTTGGAGTGGCACAAATAATTTGTGCGGCATCTTATTGAATGCAGAACAGCTGATTGTTATGTAAACAGTTTGAATGGTTATTAAAAAGAAAAGGGGGTAAAAGATAAATGGCTGCAAATAACTTTGTTGTTTGCAAAACTTGTGCATATGATTTTAAAATGGAGAATTTATATTTGCATTTAAAGTTATGAAATATGATTCATTAAACATGTTTTTTGGTTGTTACAGTAAAAAAATATAACTTTTTCTACTCGGATTTTATGTTTTTTGTCTGATTTTAGATCAATTGTGTTAATACAGTATGTCAACATGAAAACATAACTGTAAATTCAGACACGTGAGGTTGTGCTGAAAAGAATGATACCAAACAAGGCAAAGTAAATAGTTTTTAAAGGTGAAATGTGGAGGGAACATCAAAAGTGGTTAAAAATGGCCAATTATCCCCGGACCCCAGAGGGTTAAACATTTTTTTAAAGTAACGCAATAGTTACTTTTCAAGTAATTAATTACTTTCAGAATCTTGTAACTCAGTTATTTTTTTGAAGGAGTAACTAGTAACTCTAATTAATTACTTTTTCAAAGTAACTTGCCCAACACTGGTTATTGTAGGGTCTACCCTACAATATAAAGCGCCTTCAGGCAACTGTTGTTGTGATTTGGTGCTGTATAAATAAAACTTAATTGAATTGAACTATCAGTGTTTTATCTCTCTGGTTCAAAAAACACTGAGAACTGAGGAATATAAAGACATTATCCTCACATCAGGTGACATCAGGTTCAAGCTAAAATAGCTGCACAGTGGCGAGTAGGTATCCTGCTCTGAGCAACTGTCCCGTCTCTTTGTCCCAGCTCTGCTTTCAACTTCTCCAGCAGGACCATTCGTCCCTCCTGCCTGTCCGCCTGCACCCTTTATCTTCTACATGACTGCTCCTGGTGGTCCACTATGGGTTGGCTGTGTTAGTTTCTGGCCTCCGTTGGGAGAAGATTCTGTCACAGCTTATTCAAACTCTAACCCTTCTGTCATTTCAGATCATGCTATTACCACCTGCCCTAGGATAACCCCTGCCTTTCCCACCCTTGCAGTTACCAGTTCACTCAACAAAGTTATTTGTATCATTCTCAGCGCATATATATATATATAGTAGACTGCAACTATTGTGATTATAGTTGATTTTGAGCCACATTGCTAGCTGATTTTCAAACATTTTTTTACCCCCCAGTTGTGCCTCTTTTTGATTCTTTGGCAGGTTTTGTTTTTTAATTAACTTTTGCCAAACTTGACTTAGAGGTTTGCATCCTAACTTTATATTGTTTAGAAGATTTTGTCAGAAGATTTAAAAAAAAAAATTACTGGTAACTATTTCGTGTTTCAAGGTTTACGGGTTAAGAGACTTTAACTATTTTGTCCTTTGCTTTTTTTACCCACCTGTGATAAAGTTGGGTCTGGCTTAATTAAAATATAATACATAATGATTTTAGATACAGCCAGGGTTATTAACTGTAGCCAAGTGATTGTTGTTCTCTGGGAAAATCTTTAAGTATATACAGTAGCTGTAATTTCTAGTAGACATCCTTGTGATTTATAAACGACAAAGGTGCTGAAAGGTGAATTTTGTTACCATTAGTCAGATGTAACAGTTTCCTCTTTGTTATTAAATGTGAAAATATGAAAATGAATACCTACATGTATATATTTTTTAAATGCATTTCCCAAAATGTCAAACATTTGTCTTTGAGATGGCAGCACACTGTCATCACTTAGATTCTGGGGAAAAATCTCTCAGTAATATTTCCTCTCCCCCCCCCTGTTTGAAACAACAGTTTTTGTTGTTTGGAGCACTGAGACTGACCCTCTGAAAGTATAAAGCTTCAATATGCACATTCAATTTAGCAGCCTCTGTTGAGACCTAACAGTCGTGTTCAGTTAACCAAGGCCACCCTAAATGTGACCAGTGACAGCAAACATTCAAAACCGTCTGTGTGTGTGTGTGTGTTGTTTGTGTTTGAAAGCTCTCTCCAGCACAAAAATGTCGGCTTACGGCAGCCAGTGTCTCCATCCTCTTTGATTCTCCTGTCATTACTTGTTAATAAAGGTAGAAAATAACAGTCCTGGCCCTGGCCATCTTGTTAATGACAAGCCCCATTCTTCAGTGCGAGCTTGTGGATCAGCTACAGCGGTCACCGCGCTCCATCCTTTCATCTCATACGACACTGATCAATGCAAGATCAGAAGAAAACCACTTCATCTGCTGCCTGTCCAAGTGTATCTGAGGGGGTTTTCCCCTCATTTCAGCACAGCATGTAATTGGCTACGCCCCAGAGGCTAAATGTCTGTGTGAGTTTTCACTCATGTCGGAAAGAAAGCGCACAAAACTAAAAACCCAAGCACTATTTTGGGTTAAATGTGAACTTACAGATCTCACACGAGTAACATTATTTTATAAAATGAATGTAGGTTCACGTCATGTTAAGGATTTTGAGCTCAGCTCTTTAACCTCTCGGCTTCAGAAACACATAACAACTGGGGTCTAAACAGATTACAGTCAAAAGTGGGAGTAACCAATAATGCAACTAATATCAATGTCACATCACTCGACCTCCAACAAATCCTGGGTTTTTTTTCTCACGATCTAAGGAGCAGGCCACAGCAAAGTGTCATGACATACAGTACATGTATATAGTACATTTCCGTGGTAGAGTATTGAGTAACAATCATTTGCAAAATGTGGCAAAGAAACTTAGAAAACTGCTTAGCCAGCTTTGAAAATGTTAAATATTTATCCATGCCGTAAGTGTAAAAATGCTAAACGCAGCAGCTCCCTCAGAGTGTTAATTTAAGGTTAAAGCTGCAAAGATTTAACAGTCTTAAAGTCTTTAAGCAATTTGTTTTCATGTAACAGTGAATGACCAAACTCTCAGAGTGTGACTAATTCTTTTGTAGCTTTGCATCAGCAAAGCCGTAAGTTCTCATTTATTTCATGCTCTTCAGCCAGAGTCAGATTTGCTCACCATTATTCCTTCTGAAGTGGCACGATGTCTTAAAAACAGTACATCAGATGAAAGGCTACACATTAAATTACAAAAATCCACTTAAGATTTATGAGAAGAATTTGTTCAACAAATGCTCGCTGGGCATTTAAAGTCAACCTCATTAAGCCTTTCAAAAAGTCTCATCTTTTCCATGTAGCCTTTCCATTCATGTGCCCCGATGTGGGACATTAAAAAAATACAAATAAAAACAAAACAAAAGGGAACAACTGACCTCCTCATCCACTGACAATAATTCAAACTTGATAAGATATTCAAGCAAGTTTCTCTTTTACAATCTGCGTGCTTTAAATTTAAGAACCTATGGAGTACTGAGGACGCCAGCTGTTTAAAAAACACCTACGGTACCATATATGCACGTGTCTGCGTCATCACTCGGCCCCAAACATACTGGAATAAGTCATGAGCAGGATATCTCTGTGGGTTTTAAAGTACAACTTATTCTTTTGATTTGACTTGCCCATGCTAAGAAAACCAACAAATCTCAGGAGTTCTACCAGACCCGACACTTCAGCTCAGGGTTCATTGGACTGCCTTTTTGGCACTGAAAGGCTTCTGAGAAAGCTTCAAAATTCTGGAGCGATCCAAGGACCCTGAGGACAAAAGAAAAGCAGAACATCAAGGATAATAAAAGCTAAAGTATGTTGATGGTGTTAGTTCAGTCTCCAAGTACTCATTTGGATCAACAAACTGAGCTACACTGCACCAGTACTTCACGGATATATCCTTTGTCATGACAAGTGGGAGTATCAGGCTTATATTTTCAGTATGGAGAATCTTTAAATTGAATAAAGCAAAGCAGAGCTGTTCAGCTGAGGAGTGCAGTTGCACTCAGACGGGAGGAAAGGTCATAAAAGGTCAGTCATAAAAGCACAACTATGAATTACAAAGTGCAAATAAGTGATAATTATACTCACAGTACCTCATTTTTTGAGCCACTTCCACACTTACCCGCAAGCTTTAACCATTTAACACCGAGTGTATCATGTTTAATACATTTTTGAGACTTCTACGTCATCAGTGTGGGCCCATGCTCAAAGCTGATTATGGAAAAACATTATGCTGACACTTGGAGTGGGTGGATGATTTGGTTGTGGTTTTTAACAGCTTAAATGTGTCTGAAAACTTCACGTGGGTATGTGCTGTACTTAAGAAGTCATGAGGGCTCATAACTGTTGGAAAGAATGACGTGCAATAAAAAAAAGCTTTGATCTACCCCTATGTACTGAGAGCATCTGTACGTCTGAGAACATTCATACTATTATGGTAAGGTAAAACTGTACATGCCTTAAGTGAATATACTAAAGTTATTGTGAATTTTAAAAATAGATGAAACTCAAAACACTTTATATATGTATAAGTATTTCATATAGTTTATGAAATTTCCCCTTGTGGGACTAATAAAGATATATCATATCATATAAATACATTAAATTTGTTTGATTTTATATAAAATAGCCCTGCTGAATGAATTTCCAGTGTTGTAAATGTATAAAATTTCCAACAAACATGCTCTAAAAAATGAAGGACTGCTGCTTGTAAAAAGTAGGGTTTTTTTCAGCATAGCTGCACCAACACTTTAATTCAGCAGCATTTATTTTGCATCCAAATCTTTATTTAGTCAGTAAGATTTCTTCATTGGGTCATTATATAAAACAAAACACGTAATATTAATTCTGTTTTATTCAGTTTCATTTTTCCTCTTTCTGCTTTTCAGAGCTACATTATCACGCACTATGTATATATACATATGTGTGTGTGTATTTTTTTCATATATACACATTTACTTCAGTGCTTTCTATAAAGATTTGATCCTAAAGTCCTTTTTCTCAGTGCAGAGAAATGACACTGCACAGATCTTACATTTGAGTGGAGAGGAAGGACTTAAGGGTACGTCTGAGGTTCTGACAAAAATAAAATGTTATTAGTGTACCTCTGAAATTATTCCATACTAAAGCTTCTTACCTGTATTCTAAAGGACTGTGTGAGTCAGTCTTAATGGACTGGCTGGCATACTCAGGCCGATAAGCACCACACCATACCTGGAAAAAAATAATGCATTAGTGCTTTGCTCGATTTTTTGCAGACTTTGATTACTGCACAGGCTTCTCTTTGTATTAAACCAACCAAATATACTTCTGAATACTTTGTGTATTTAAAGTATTAATATCCCACCTAATAAATCAACTCTCAGTTTTTATATGTCCATTTTTTTTATCTCTTTATCTCAGTGAGGAGCAGATTTTTTTTAATTATTTGTACTGTTTTATTGTCAGTGACAGCTTTCTGCCTTTGCTTTATATACTGTGGCACCAAGATGCTCTTTACTTTGGCAGCTACTCTGCCACACAGCTGCGTGTGTTGCTCAACAGTGATTTGCTTTGGGATTGCTTCACCCTCTGAAGCCCTGAACCTCTCCTTCTGCTGCTCTGTTTACTTCACAGCGCAAAGTATCCACTGAAAGAAATGCTCCTTGTGAGCTTCGGGTTTTAGCTCATGTTCCCCCATTACTTACTTGGGCAAAGTTAAGAAAGAAAAGCTGCTTGTGATCCATGTCTAGACCAGGTAGACGAGGCTCTTCACCTTCCATCTCCACCCACTTAAGATAAGCCTGTAAACACACATCCCCACACAGAAAGTTTATTATAAGCCTTCTGGAGTTTGTCACTGCTGCTGAAATAGTAACATGTGGGTTTTGTGCGTCTAACATCCAACCTGGTATGCTTGACGAACCCCTCCATTGTCTGCAATATTCTCCCCCAAAGTGCTGATTCCACTGATCTGCAATCACACGGACAAAACCATTCACACACAGCAGTGTGAAAACACTCATTGTGGTGCTCGCTTAATAAACGGTATTACAGCCAAGACAAAACATGCTATTTCGTACGTGCTGCAACTGCTTACATTTTGTCCGCCTGCTAGCTTCCAGTTGAAGTTGCCATATTGTTGCACCATGCACTGCGACTGCTCTTTGAAGTGCTCAGCAGAGTAATTACTCCACCAGTTCAGCATATTACCATCTTGGTCAAAATTACGCCCTGCACGGAGACACTCATCATTGTCATTAGCTAGCAATAACAAATTTGAAATAAAAGGTTACTTAAAAACAAACTGCCTTCATCATTTCAGGTTCCTAAAAATATGACTTATCAGTCACCAGCATCTCACCGTTGTCATCAAATCCATGCGTGATCTCATGTCCGATAACCATCCCTATTCCGCCGAAGTTAAGAGCTTGGTGCTGATGCTTGCTAAAGAACGGCGGCTGCAGGATTCCTGCAGGGAACACTGGATGGATACAGGCAAAGAGGGAGTGAAATCACAAGTACTAGCAGTGCTGAACAGGCATGTGATTAGGAGGGAGAGTTACTATAAAAAACATCTTTAATGTGTCAGAGAGGCTGCCGTTGGCCTTGTGTGATTCTTGTAAAGCTCTTACCAATCTGATTTCTGTTGGGTGAGTAGAATGCATTAACCACAGCAGCACCAATGATCCACCTGAGGTGTGACAGGCTTTATTAAGGCACATTTATACTTAATACAGCAGCTGTACAGCTCATGCGCAGAGCTCATTTTGCACCATGAAAAATGAATTTTAACCTTCACTTTTAGTATCCTTTGAGTTATTTTAAAAGGACGTGGAGCAGCAGCAGTACATTCAGTGCACCCAGTACATTTTTAGATAGACAGAACTACATCTGTGTTTACTACATCTGAAACAGGACCAGTTGTATCAGTCACTTACAAGTCAGGATCCACAGGCTCTCTGAGCTTCTTCAGACTCTTGTGGGCTTCTGACTTGAGGTTCTCCAGGATGTTCTCAAAGTAGTGTTCTTCACTGAAATTTAGCTAAAAAGAGAAATGTGACACATCAATGATGAGAGAATCTTTAGAAAAACTAGAAACTAGGCTTTTACTTACATGGGCATACTCTTGGTCAAGCTTTTGGTTGCTCTCCTGCAGGATATGATCTGGATAGCCGATATGTTCCTTGATTGCCATGGCCTTGAAGTGATGCAGAGCAATCAGTATGATAATGCCAATCACCCTCTGAGGAAAGCAACAAAAACTTTTATTTATATTATACCTTTTCTCTCGCCTTCTCCTTTGAGGGAGTGTCCATCCAGCTTAACTCCTCCAGTGTTTCTACGTACGCTGCTTGGATCTTGCTGATGAGGTCACTCACCTGTGAACAAATGACAAAGACTGAGAATCTGAGTCCTGTACTAAAGGAGAAACTCAGAAAAAATATGCCAAAAAATATGTTTTGAGTTTACAAATAGGTCTGTCTAGTGTGATAAAAATGTTAAGCATGGCCTAATGGAAAGTCTCATCCTATTTGGCTTCCTAATTTTGTGGCACTGCAGCTCAAAAATACTGCTAAAAAAGTTCAAGCCTAGACCGTAGAGCAAATTATCCATGTCTTTATCTTTTCCTGCATTAACAATTGTAACCTGCACCCCCTTTTTATTTTTCTGTTTAAGTAAAGCTGCATTTAAGTAACTCAGCTGACTCAGCATGTATTAAAACCTGCGATAAATTCTAAATAAAGAAGGCAAGTTATCCCCATACTGTCTAATTCTTCCAAAGCATCAGTGCTAATAAATGATATGTACTTTTTTTTTTCCAATTTGGCGTTTGGATAAAAATGCTACAAATACGTAACAACGAAGCAGAATTTGTGTTTCACTTGAATTTAAACTCATTTTCAAACTTCTTTCTGCTGTGTTCGAAGCGGTTTCGGGGCCAAAAGCACTCACCATTCGTTTACTTTCTCCTGCAAAAGTCTCGCGCACGTACAGAGCTCCCACTGCGTTCTCCATGCTGCTTTGGACATAACGCACACATTCTCGCCACCAAGCATCCTCGACAGTGGTCCCATAGAGAGTCTAACCACACACAAATACAGTTATTTTGTCTTCAAATAAGCTGGCATTAGCATATGTTGTTCTGTTATGTCAAACCTTTCTGTATCGCGCTCTGGCATCTTTAAAGTGGCGGCTCAAGCTGTTAACTCTGTCAATGATGAGTTGCCAGGTGAGGTAGTTCTGCATAGTTCTGCAAAGATTAATAGTTTTTGTTAAGCTGTGTTGCAGTGTATATTTTCAGTTATAATATAATCTTTACAGACTCCTTGGATGACAGTCCAGGATTGACCTGATACTGTGTCTGGAGAGAACATCGTTCATCTTCTCAAGATAGGGAGAGCTATACACGACCACCTCCTCGTCCAACTGGACATCAATGGACACACTCGACAGCACACCTTGAATAAATCGTGTCCAGTTGAAACCCTGCAAGACAAATATATTATATTTTTAACATATTTAGTTTTATTTGTGTATAGTTATAATTTAATATGGTTACATGTTGTAGGCCTTCCAGCTCTCAGTTAATTTAGAGGGTGAGGGGTCACTCATAGGTACAAACTTTAAATCTTTAAAGATTTTACATCTCATTGGATTCAACTAAGATGGTTTTCAACACCTCCTTTGTTTAAAATAAGGTTGAACAATGGCTGATAAACAGTATTTCTTAAAGAAACATGTTAATTACTTATTGATTTTTGCTTTTTGACCAAAGCCATACAAACACTGTGAATTAACTGCATTTATATGGTGCTTTTTACTGAAAGCACACACACACACACACACACACACACACACACACACACACACACACACACACACACACACACACACACACACACACACACACACACAGTGAAGGAAAGAACAGGAACTTTCCTGGGATTCAGTATCTCGCCTAAAGAGACAGGCGGATTTGAGGAGCCATGAATCAAACCACTGACTTTCCAATAAGTCAGTGTGCTCCTTTCTTATGTGAGTATTTGGGGGATGCTTACAAAATGTTCCTTTTTAACTGAATAACAACATTATTTTTTTCAGCCATTTTTTTGTAACGTTTCTTTTTTTTTTTTTTTTTTTTATTTTATTTTCACTTACTGAATATGGGACAGACTTGACTGGGGGAAAGAAGGGGAGAAAGAAAGAGGGAAAGAGAAACAGCTGAGAAGAGGGACGGGGGAGAAGGGCAAAAACCAAAAACCAACAGAATGAGCAGAAAAAGAAAAAAAAAGAAGAAAAAAAGAAAAAAAAAAAAGCATATATCAATCACCTGGGTTTTTGTAACGTTTCTAATTTCAGCTATCAAATATGGCCCCCGTGTCGGTCGGTGTCCAAAATAGCCACCATGCACAACAAGTTAAAGTGGTACCATCAATTACAATGTGCAAGGTGTAAACATTGTACAAGGCGTCATTACTCACAAAAATAACACGGCAGATTTTGAACACTGGCCGCTTGTTGTGCACAGGATCCAAGAGATGTTTCCAAAGGTCTCTTTTTCTGTAAATACTTTCTTTGCAGCTACATAAGTATCACATGTAAGAGTCAAAAGCATTAACCTGAATAATTCTGAAGCAATGCTGCCTTATTAACCAGCAGTCTTGCGCTTGTTAACTGCCATATGGGCTTCTTGTTGCAGATTTTTGGAGAAATATTTTGCATTTTGGGAACTTTTTATGCAAAGCTGACCTAACTAGTTGCCGGTTATATCTTCATATTTCCTGTACAGGAAAAGGGTCATCGATCTTCTTCCTAACTCTTAATAATAAAAGGAATGAGGTGATTTTGCAAAATTTAAAACAAGGCATATAAATTGCATTTACATTTCAGAAACGGATGT
Source organism: Aulonocara stuartgranti (assembly GCF_965226115.1). Lineage (NCBI taxonomy): Eukaryota > Metazoa > Chordata > Actinopteri > Cichliformes > Cichlidae > Aulonocara > Aulonocara stuartgranti. The sequence continues at coordinate 17,184,684 of NC_138943.1, read as the reverse complement.
TTTCTCATAAACAGTACATGGAGTCATGTGAAAAAGAAAGTTTTCACAGGGCTTTTTGCAGTCCTATAAACAGCTAACCACACCCCATGATTCAGTAGCGTGTACAATCGTTTTTAGCAACAATAACCTGAAGTAATATTTTCTGGATTTTATCTGTCTCTCACATAACTGCTGGGAAATTTTGACCCACTTTTCTTTACAACATTGCTTCAGTTTATTGAGGTTTGGAGGTAGTTGTTCATGTGCAAACACATCATTTCATTGGGGTTGAGGTCTGTACTTTGAGTCATTGCAACACTGTGATTTCTTTTCCATGTTCAGTTATTTTGCTGGGGATTTGCTGCTGTGTTTGGGATCGCTGTTCTGTTTCATGGCACAAAGCTTTAGCTTTCAGAAACTTGACACTACAATACTTTGGTGTTCAGTCAGCTCAGTGACCGCAAGGTATCCAGGACCTGTGGCTGCAGAACAAGCCCAAATCATCACCTCTGTGCTGACAGTTCGTATGAGGTGTTTGGCTTTTACCAAATGTGGTGGTTTGATCCCATCTGTCCATTGTTGCATTCTTGAAATTGGCCTTTGTCCATTCTGGACATTGTCTGAGAAGTCTTGTGGTTCGTTCAGATGCTGCTTTGCAAACCTAAGCTGTGCTATCATGCTCTTTTTAGAGAGAAAAAGGTTTTCTCTTGGCAACCCTTCCAAAGTCTTTTTGCTGATCTTACTATCACAGATTTTTAACATTTTACATGCTAACTGAGTCCTGGTAGTTATTATGAGGTCATCCATTTTTAGTGAAGTCCTATTCTGAAGCCTTAAACCGAGCATTTTGGGTGTCGACGTCTTGGTAAATTGGAGAGAAGAAGAGAGGAAGGGAACCTGAGTGGAATCTCACCCTAAAGCACACCCTGCTTTATCCCATTTTTAACTACAATGAGGCCCAAAATATTCAAAAAGTCAGGCTTTATAAAGTAAGGCATTAAAATTGTGAATGTGACCAAAGAGTCATCAGGAAAGGCTTTAGTGAGTTTATACATCATGCAAGCAGTACGATCATTTTCTTATAGACTTCAATGCAATCTGACTTTTTGTAACCAATCAGAGTGACCTGCCTGCACCTCAATAACAAAAATGAAGTGAAATAATTCTTACATTAAAGGTGTATGTGCTCTGCAGTTCACCAAGTGCCATCTTGTTGTAAAGAATGGTGACATCTTGGCGTTCCTCTGCTGGTGATGTAGCCTGTCAGGCAACAGGAAGGAAAAACAAAAAATCTAAACTGATTTGTTTTTTTCTGTTATATAGTCACATTTTGCTATCCTTTCATCAGCAGAGTCTCATTTGTTATGCTCCTAGGAGGCATGAATTTGAAAAAAGGATGGTTAAGAGCTTGGCTGATCTCCTGGTTCCAATATGTATTTGTCTGATTCTCTCATTTACTGGAAGCAGAGAGGAGGTGCTCATTTTTCATCTTGTCATTGTTAATTTTCCTGAACCTTGTTTCACAGTTCCATTTCCTGCTGCAGCTGGCACTCACATTGGCGATGTCTGTCTCCAGCTCCAGCACTTGCATCATTTCCTCCCACACTCGGTCGTCATCTTGAGTCAAATTCCTGTCCTCTCGGGTTATCTTTGCAATGGAAACCATGAAGTGTAGGTAGGCCTCTCGAACCTGTGGTATAGATTAAATAAAATTTTGAATATATTAATTTTATTTTAACAAAAGCTTAGAACGAATATTCTAAGTATTATATGAGTAAAAAACTGCAAAAGTGAAACTCAACAGCACATTTTTTCCCAAACCAAACTGGCTGTTATTCAAGATGAGATCTCACTATGAGCAGTTTTCATTGGACTGCAGGTTCCAGATACTAGCTTTTAATATTAATCCTTTTCACCTCCACTGAACTGTGATGGAGGCAGATATCTCATGCATTCATTTTTCAAAATCAAATACAAGAGAAGACATCCACAAGATTTCATGAAGATAACAGTATGTTTTTTATCAGGGTTTGAGTGAAATGTTGCGTATCACCTTTTTGTAGTTTCCATCATTGAAGTAATAGTCTCTAGATGGCATCCCAAGCCCGGGCTGGTCAATCTAAACAAAATATAAGAATAAGGACAGCAATTAAACACTTTTTCATACCAATAATCCATAAAATACTTGCAGAGATGTGTTTGTAACAGAATGATAATCAAAAATCCGCATGCTAAACTCAATTATCTGTCTGACTGTCAGATCTGAAGACGTTTCAGAGTTCAAGATATTAAGTCTCTCACTGGGATTGACCAGAGCAGACAGAATTAGAAATGAGTACATCAAAGTGATGGCTCAGGCTGAGTGGTTTGGAAACAAAAGTATGCTGGACAAAAGATGTCAGATATAAAGCTGCCAGGCAGAAGGATAAGAGAATGACCACAAAGAAGATTTGTGGATGTAGTAGGAGATGCAGAGGATTGATGTAACGGAGGAAGATGTTAGAGATAGGGTGATCTGCTGCAGGGCCGTGCGGAGAGGTTTAAAGGGGCGGGTGCTCAAAGTTAAAAAGGGGCACATTGAGCCAGCCTGAATAACAACAACACACATTCATCAAGAATCTAATATGGGAAGGGAAGGGCTGTGTTGATCTGAGACTGTAGACATTAAAAAGTCCATAGCAGAGATGGTAGCTGATTAAATGTCATGAGATAATAACAAAATGCAAAGATTGGTGACAGCACTTGGAACCATATTATTGTTGAGGGGCACAGACAGGACTCCGCACGCACACACACATAAAAAATAATAATAATAACTTTTTTTGAAAAGTTGCCTCAACAAAAGGGCACTTTGGGCACCCATCAGGACAGGGGAGGGTGCTCAAGCCCCTCTAGCCCCCCCCCCCCCCCCCCCCCCCGCACGTGCCTGATGCTGTGGTGACGCCTAGAAAGACCAGCTGAACGAAGAAGAGAGAGGTCTGTCTAATTTATTGGGTACCATTAATTTCATAGCAATCCATGAGCAATGAGCTGTTGAGATGTTTTAATTTTAAGTGAAAGGATGGACTGACTGACAGAACAGTGCTGCCATTCTTCTGAACAATGCTCTCTAATGTCTCTGTAAACACTGAAACACATTAATGGGACACACTGTTGGACTGGGAGACATGTGTCTTCATTACGATGAGTGAGTGATACACTGTCCTTCGGTGCAGAGCACTAAATCCTGCTGAAAACCTACCCCTGTTGGAGTACCATTTGCCAAAAAGTGGCCAGTCAATTCAGAATGTTATTCATCCTTCTTAAGAAAAGAAACCAGACAAATGTCTGAGTACGTGTGATTAGGATTGAGTCAATGAAGGAAGTTGGACAGATTGTTCATTTCATTAGTTTACGGACCTTGTTGACAACAGCAAATGTCAGGTTTATCTGTAGTAGTTGTATAGCAGCTGTCATGTACTAATTGTGCCCAGACAAAATGTTTTCTCACATAGATAATATGGCGCTGAGAGTCCCGGTCGTCCGTCCACACATACATGTCCAGCACAACCTTCTTGTGGAAATGAGCAGTAAGTGTTGCCAGTGTGTCCTCAAAGCTCCAGGCTTCCTCTGCAAAATAAAAAAGAGAAATTTGTACTCCGTTTAAGAACATTTATCTAGCTGTAAGGAGCTATTCAGCATACCTGGCTGCAGAAATCTCTATGCCTCTGCTGCACATTTTCTGGGCTCGCTTTGTAAATCGGTGTGCGCAGATGCAGCTATGCGTGGCTAATTCTGTTTGAGCCACCATCCATGATTACATTTAATTAAAGTGGCAAGAGCCAGGAGCACGAGGAAGAGGGGACTATTTAAAGCATCCTTCACAGTCCTGATTGAGGACTTGCTCTTCTGCCCACGCATCACTCTCCCAAACCCCACACCTGACTGCTCGACTGAAAAGCCTCGACCGGCCTCTTGATCCCACCAACAAAGCTTATACGCAGCTATTCACTGAGAGCAAATATAGCTGCACAGGCTCTGCGTGATGTTTTTGAGAAAGAACAGCACTTGTTTGTGTGCCGGTGTTACATGTGCACACGTGCTTGTTTGTATAGAACAGGCAGGAGGCATTAATCAGAGTGTGATTTGTACCTGTGGTGGTGTTCCAGTCCTCTGACGCCACAGGCCAGTCACCGATGCTCTCAATGAGCTTCAGGAGGGGCTGCGAGTCACGCTGCTCTATGAGGCCTGCAGGGAAAAAAGAACAATCTCAGTTGTAGAACATAACAGGAACATTATGGTCTCACTACTAAAAGAAATTGCGCCATGTTGAGTTCAGACCAGCAGCAGGCACCTACACTGCTCTGAGATACAAAGCTACTTATTCACTGACTCAAAAGGCAAGTTTTCTTAAATAAATTTCCCAGTGACTCTAACAGGTTACTCTAGCAAACGATTTTATGCAATTTAGCCAGGCCCAGGTTGCATAGCAGAAATTACTGGTATGCACAGCTGGTAAGTATTAAATATTAAGGTCTTAAAAAGTCTTCAGTTCAAGCTGGGGAACCCTGCTGATACCCCGGCTGTGGAAGGCTGACTGATATAATAAACAGCAAACAGTTTTTTGTCAGTGTATCTTGTGCTCTCTTGCCCCTTTGTAGACAGCCTTACTTTCATTCATGCAGGAGCTGTAAAGGATTTTGGCCTTCTTGATGGCATCTCTGTCCTCTTCACTGACTGTCTCGAGAACACCTGCAACAACCAAACACAAACAAACATTTTCTGTCTGAAAATGTCTCACCGAAATACTGCAGCCCACACTGACCCACACTGAAGATTTCACCCAGCTGACCTTTGAGGACAATCTCCAGCTTGTCTCGCAGAATGTCAAAGACGCTGTGACGGGAACTGGTCTCCGGAATAACATGTCGCTCCAGCCAACCCCCACAGGCATACTGGTAAAAGTTATCACAAGGCTTCACGGACTCATCCATGTTTTGCAAGAGCCGGGCAGCTTTAAGATGTCGGCGAGGAAAGAGAGACGTAAGAACAGTGCGGTGAAACTCTCACAAGGCAACTGAGGGAGGATGATAGTTTCAAAATTGTAAGAGCAGGAGAAAAAAAAGAAAAAGCAGATTTCTCACCTGCGGTAACACAGTCTGCAGTTGTACACACATTGCTGGGGTTGGAGCGTAACAGCTGGCCTGGAAAAATCAGTGCGAACAATTACGAGAGAACTCTTTGACAAACTGTGCCCCAGCTGAGAGGGAGGATGTTGTTGTGTGAAGTTCAGACCCAATTTTAAGTAGCCTAGATCTGTAGTCTGTGCGAGAGAGGAAATGCCTGTGTCAGCAGTGACTGTGTTCTTTCACTTTTGTGTGGCTCTGCTGATCAGGCAGTAAAAGGAATTACAGTATTACAGTGTCTTTCAGAGGTGCAGGCTCAAATATGACACATGCCACCCCGCTCATCCCGCAGTGTATTCTGTGTTGAGCTTAGAAGATTATACTTACCCTCACCTGTTGAGCTCCTGGACGCGCTCGGCCTGCTTGATTGTTCTGAGTCGGATGCAAGAAAAACGATCAAAACATCAGACAAACTCTGCAATCATTTATCATGACTTTAATAACTGGGTTGAGTGGGTTGAATTATATTTTTAAACAAAAGGCCATCAGACAGAAGCCAGTTGCATTTTCCAACTTAATGTTTAAATTTTTGTGAGTGACATTAAACATTAAACTTTCTACCAAGGATATCTAAAAACATACACACATTATTATTGCATAAAGATGACCATTTTAAAAAATACTTCCAGGATTATTTCATGTGTCAGTTTTGCCTTGATGTTACAAACAAACAGAGTAGGGAGACACATGCCATTACTACTGTAATATCTGGATTTTTCCACGGTTATCGTAGCAGAGCATTTACCTTTCATAGCTGATGTGTAGAGGACTACAAGCCCGGCCAAGGCACAGCTGACTAACAGGAGCAGCACAGACAGACCGATTTCCGCAACAGTCCAGCGACGCTTTCCGGGTTTACTTGATTTCTCCATGATATCCATTTGGCTTTCGGATTTTCCCATATTCCTCCTAACTGCCGGCTCTGTAGGAAAGACACCGTTGGAGTGTGGGATGGTCCAGGCACAGAGCTACCGCCGTGTGTTTTTGCGTGTGTATGTGTGTGTGGGCTGTGCAGTGATCCATCGGTAAACTGTGCCAGCTGACCTGCAGTGAGTGAGCTTCAACTGCCGAACACCTACAACAACTTCACTGACATGAGTTTCACTGACAGTGAAACTGTTGGTCTTGATGCACGATGCGATTTATTTTTCTTTTCTAAAGTGACATAAAATGTTTTAGCTCAGGTTTTTTTCTGTAGTCTTTCATTAAGACTTCTGAACCTGTTCAATCCACAAATAAGGTTTTGAGATTTTCTTTACACAGCTTAACAATATATTATAAACTTAATAAAATCCAAGTAGCTGGAGAGGTTAAAGTGCCTTCAATCTTTTTATTTTATTAGAGGAGGAGGAATGCTGAATTATAAATATGGAGAAATATAAATATGGAGAAATTACTCTGCTGTTAATATTTAAACTGAAAAGGTCACCATGTGGGTAATGAGTCTTCATCGTGCAGACGGATGGGGGGAGATGAAAAGTTTTGGTGTGATTTAAGAGACAGTAACTATGAAAGAAATGTCAAAATTATGTTTCCATTTTGGGTACTTTAACCCCCCCCCCAGTGAAACTGGTGGATATCTTTATCTCTTAAGTCCTTCAGAAAAAAGTCGGCGGCACAGTCCAAAACAGTAGGTGCTTCAGTTTAAGCAACCATGTGCCAAAATGGAGAGGAACCACAGGCATAGGTCAAACATTGTTGCTATAAAAAATGAACAGACAGATACGAGAACTGTGCTCGAGGCATCTTGGCCTTCCAGTAGAGCCAAACGTTTACCTGGACACCTTAGATACACAGGTGTAAATGATTATGTGTCTCAGCTGTCCACTTGTGGGCCCATCACCTTCGACACATTTTAAGGCCAAGTGTGAGGGTCAAAGACTTTTTTGTAGAAGCCGTGTGGATGTGTTGTTGTTTTGGATTACACAATGGATTTCTGTAGCTTTAATATGTCAGCGGGAATGTTTGGTTGTTAAATATTTTTCTATAATCCTGATGATTCTACAGAGGTTGGTCTACATGGTTTAATACTTTTACTATATTCAGCATATTTTGTACTGTGTAGAAGATCATTTCACCGGTGCACCCTTATTGCTAAGGTCCATATGTTATTAATCTGGCAAGAAAAGAGTCACTGTGCATCGAATGCGACGCTCAAGCTGACAACAATTTAACAAACAGTTGAACATTAAACTTGCCTACTCTGTTCATTGTTTTTTTTTAAATGCAAGTATTTGGTCCCACCTTACAGCCCCACACACATGCACACTGAGCCATGCTTTACTTCAAGGGAGCTAATTTCTATGCACAATAATTATGCATTTGTGAGCACAATATTGCAAATGAGCATTTGTGCAATGGACAAAACAACAATCACCCGTGGCTTTCAGCAGCATTGCTTTGCATCTATTCACTCTGCAGCACCTGTTTCTTCCATAACCATTCCCATTGCCCTATCATTAGGCCTGACAGGGACGGGCTGTAAATCAGAGGTTCACACTGCTGTGGCCCATTAGCCCTTCCTGATGAATACTCATGGGCACATATCTGGCTCTATAGTGATGAAGAGCAGGCAGGGGCTTGTTAAAGCTTCACTACCAGCCACAGACTGTATCAGCATCACACCGCATAGAAACACCCTCTGAGGCTCAATCCTGACAAAGCGTTAAAGACCGACCTCATATTGTAGAAAACTGTTCAGGAATAATGTTCAGTCTGTTGTGACGACACAAGATTTACTGCTCACTACAGGGACTTATTTACATATTTCAAATGTTCTCAGACAGTCTCACTGAATATTAAATCCAATGTTCATTTCCAACTAATGCAAAACTGAGTTGGCATAAAGAAATGGACAATAAAGAAGCAAAATTCATTATTCTTTACAGACTCCTTTTCTAATAAGACAAGAAACCTTTAAAACCATCATGTATTATTTTTGACTGGTCATTTTAGGAAAAGCTGGTTAAAAGTTGAACACAAGGATGTCACTTTTAATTTGTACTTCACGCCATTACGGAAACTGAGATATTTATCAGTGCTGATTTGTTTGAATTAGTGCATTTGAGATTTAAAATTTTATCTTATAGATGAACAACAAGCAGATGAGTGTGCGCAAGCGCATGTGCTTCACATGCACTAAAATTAAATCAGTGTTGATTCACTCAGCATCTGAACCGTGCTCTGCCAAGATGTAGCCTTCTGAAGACACCTGTAATTGGCAAGCGTTTCCTATTATAAATTCGATTTTCTAAATCCTATAACCAGACCCTAGAGGAGGTTCAGGAGTCCAATTCCTTCTCAGACCACTTTCTTTATCATGTGGGAAAAAGTTGTCGTTTATTTTTATGTCCAGTGAAGCCAAAAACATATTGCCTACCTCCGGCTTCCATCTTTATTCCTCAACATGACCAAGCAGATGGTTAGGACAGGCTCTTTGTAGCCTGAGAGACACAACTCGGGATAAAAGAGGACCGAAAACACTCATCATTGTCAGTCCAGCGTATTGATTTATCTTCATTTTACCAACTATAAAGCTGGCAACACTTTTAAGAGACGGCATGGGCACCATGCTTGAGGTTTTCAGATGTTCAGCAGATTGAAAAAAGACATGTTAAACACATGCTTTCAAAGTGAGATGAATCAGCATTGTCACTGACTCAATCACGAGCTTTTAGCAGTGGAGGACAACTTGCGTCAGCTGTAGCTGAGATCCACGGAGTTTTACTTGCTTTTTAAAAGAAAGGCAAAAAAAACACAGAAGTAAAATGGGTGCTGAAATTTAGGTGGCTGCTGAGTTGGTAACCTTGATAACCTTTACTGAAGTAGGGCTCAAATAGACATAAGCGAGCAAAGACAAAAATTTTAATCAGCCAAGAGAGTAAATATTTCCAACTCTATCATCAAGATCACTGATCGAGATCGTTTCCTTCTCTCGTTGTTGGTTCAAATTACTTTGTTTAGCTGAGTTCAAAGGCTCACATGGCTACCTGGCCGGTAATCATATTGCTACTCATAACACTGTGAGATTACTGTGCTCAATGTAGCATAACGCTAAGCCTTTATAAGCACCATTTAAAGGACTCACAGCTCTGAAACTCCCTAACTGCAGCAGGCTTGTCACATTTTCAATATTCCTGAGTCCATCACAGTCTGTCAGTAAGCTTTTAGCAAGGCAGAGTAACACTGTCTGTCACAGCTGAGATGGCATTTCTATTTCTAGGCTCCTTTGTTTGATCAGTTAAAAACCATGCTGAAATTACGATATCATATTTGAAGATATTTGGCCAAAGAGGGTAGGAGAATAGACAAGAGCGAAGAGAATAAATGGTATAGCTTATTTAAAATATATTTAAAATGACAAATTACAAGTGCAAACAACTTCTACAGGCTATTTTGTTAATTCTACACATTCATATAAAAAGATATGGGAGAACCAACAGAGATTAATGTGTTTAAGTTAGTGGTACACTCTGTCAACAGTGAGATGAGCATTTAAGCGAAAACCAATTCATTTGTTGAGTGACATTGCAGATCAAAAGTTAAAATTCTGCTAAACACTTTCAGATTGATTTTAACTCATTTCCAAAGGTATTCACGGCAGCTTTGACATTAAAAGCTAGAAAACAATAAAACCCAAAAGTATCAAATACAATCTAACAGTCAGAGATTCAGGGTCTCCAAAATAAGAGCCTTTCTCTGTAAGTGGGATCAATCTGTGCTAAAGGTCTTATGGAGTCTTTGTTTTAGGCACGTTAAGATTATATGCGGCTTTGTTCAGTGACTGGTACTGTTTTGTACAAACAAAACAAGGATTATCAGGTCAGCCAGCGATCTGCACACTTTCATAGGCGTTCATTCTCATTCCCTTATTTTGCCCTAAACTTTGTGACGGTGCCATCTACGTTTTCCCCACAGCAATGTCTTAACAGCTTAGTGTTTTGAATCTGTCCTGGGACCACTCTGCTGCTGACCTGATGCCTGAAGGCTGCAGCTTCACAGGGTAACTTTAACCACTTTCACTTTGGCACTTGACAGCAAACAGGAATGCAATCTAGAGGATCCGGAGGCTTACCTTTGTATATGGATGGCAGAAGTCCCTGAGCCGTTCCCCCACAGCGTGCTAATATCTCAAACACCCCTGCTGAGCATCCACTCAGAGCTGGTGTGTAGAGAAATGAGTCTGTGCTGCGGGTTGAAGGAGACGTTATCCAGTTCAGTGTGCTGCTCAGGGAATGAGTGAGGCAGCCGAGAGGGAGGGAGAATAAAAGAAGGAGAGGATAGAGGGAGGGAGAAAGAGGAGGCAGATGGGAGGTGATAGTACTAGATTGTTTTTGATTGCATGACTGTGATAAGAAAAAAAAACGCACATCAGGAACAAGTGTGTGTGTTATGAAGAGCTGAGGTGTGTAGCTGAGGGGTCAAAAGGATATTGGTTGTGTTACAGTGAGCATCAATTTCTTTTTCTCACTGTGGAGTGTGCCCAGCTGCTGAGCGGAAAGACCAGAAAAATCTGGAAAGCTCTCAGAGAGATAAGACAAACACGTCTTCAAAGCCCTCTGCTAACAAATAATCCGGCATACACCGTGTGTTTAAACCTATTTTAGCTGTTTTGTTCTCATCCCAGCAGCCACAAACATATGGATCTATACTACTCCAGTCATCATCACTACAAGCACCACTCACCGCTGATCCTCCTGTCACCCCTCTCTCCCCTAGTGTCCAGGAAAACTTAACTCCAGGGAGCTCTTAGATGCCTATGGAGAGCCTGATGGGGATACCTGGCCTGGTATCAAATCTAAATGGCATGGCGCCTGGGCTCATTATCAGCCTGATTAACCACACTAATAAGCTGATAATAAAGAGAAAGTAATGTGTTTGGCTGATGATCATAGACTCCCAGTCAGGTGTTGTTGCTACCCAAGAAATTGACAACAAATTTAAGGATCTTGATCAAAACTAAAAAATATAAAAATAAAGAGCACGTGTTGTTGAAAATGCACTCGTGTGTTTATTACTCACATGCAGCATCATTTACATTTAGAAAAAGGAATTGTGGAGAGATGTTTACAAGTGCAAAGCTGCAGTCATTTAGCATGACTGATGGAGTGAAACGCAGCAGGGAGTGGAGATTTGAAACTGAGTTAATAATTTATTCATAGATTTTATTTAGCAGGAGAATGTTTCCTCTCCTATAATGTTTCTGCAAGACTGCAATCAATTTATTTCAGTGTTGATCCTGAATTTGGTCATCAGTCCACTGATTTCACTGATTTCATGTAATTAAGGCTTACAGTGATAGGAAATGATCAGACTAACTTTAATAACTACTAAAAAGTAGAATAACTTGTTACAATTAAAAAAAAGAAAACTACACATGGATTTTAAACACAGTTTGAAACATATTCCCAAGACATCATCATTATTATTTATTAATACTTTAATGTCGGCTCTACAGAGAGATGTGTCTTATTGCATGGTCCAAGTGTAATTCCTGCAGGGGAGGTGCTGAGATGTATTTCTTACTCACAGAAACAGGAACATGCAATCAGGCATAAAAGTGTTAGGTCATCGCTCTCTGCTTCTGAACTATGAAGTCATCCCACAAGGACCGAGCTAAATACACACAAAAGCAGAGGACTTGCACAGATGCTCATTTAAGTGTTACAAAGAGCTGTGAAATTACTTTTTAGGCAATAAAAATGTTGCTGCTTTAAAAGAAAGGACTTCTATTTTTCAACATATACGAGCTTTAATTCGGAGTAGGCAAACAAAAAGCTTTGGTTAATTTGGTTGACCTTTCTTTTTTCTTTTTTTCTTTTTTCTATTTTGCCACAATTCAAACAAGCTGCTCTGCTCGCATCAAGTCTTTACTTTTTTCAACGTACTTTTTACAATTCCACGTATTGCATGTCATATACTGAAGTGCAGAGTTTACCTGCGGTTTTGCAAGAGTCTTATAGCGTTTAAGTAGGCAACCTGAAATTAGATTATCGGAGATTTATTTGCTGTAAGACCGTTTGTTCTCGCGCAGGCCATAAACAAATACTGGACTGTCTTGGTGATTAGTGGATCTGAAAAACAAGCTTGAAAGCTTTTTAATTAGGCTATTGTTGATGAATGCTACTGTACGTATTTGATGGAGAAGGCTGATCTACTTTGCTAAAAAGCTTTTGCCAGAAAATGGAATGTGTGCTCAGAAACTCTCAGAGTGAGGTTAGAAGGATGTTGTTGTTGTGGGAAGACAGTTTGTATATTTAAACCCCGTAACTAAGAATGATAACAGATTATGTGTTATGCAATTTGGAAAAAATAGAAATTTTATTTAATTTTTTTCATTAGACTAAGTAGACAAGAAAACAGCATGTTCTAACTGTAAACGCCTTAATTAATAAACATTTAAAAAACAGTTTTTCATTTCTGCTCATTACGGTTTTGCCTATTTTAGAGCTTGGTGCACGACAATAGCAGCAATCATGGCTTTACATTCTCATCTCCCTATTAATTACATCCTGTGGGTTGTTGGATTAGGCCTGCAGTCAGCGTAAGCTTAAAAAGCTCAGAATATTTCAACTCCAACAATTAAAACCATGCCATTTTACAAAAAGCTCATTTACTGGGACTTTCTGATGAGGTGATATGAACTTATATTTGTCTCTTCTTTCAAAAACCACTATAGTCTCTTGGTTATGTAAGAGTGGTTTGCTGAAAGAGGCAGAGATTGCATGAAACAGTGGCATTGAATCTTGTTAGAAGCAGGTGGATGTTGAGGCTGTCTGTCTGTCTGACAGTGTATGTTGTGCTGACACTCTTTGTCAGCTTGGTGGCATTCAGTTAGAGTCATTGTCTTCCCTCAGCCTGAAAGAAAGGCTGTGATTAACTGGTATGTTCCTCCTCTGTTGATTTACTGCATGTGTTTAATAGGCCTCGGAGAAGGCACACAGGCCATTAAGCACAGAGCTAACATAAAAGCTTCAAAATGAGGTCCCGCTGCAGACTAACTCTGAGGAACCAAATGGGAAGCAAACCTCATGTTCTCTGTCCTCATCTCACAAATCAGCATTCATTAGATCACAGTTTGCAGGTGTAATGTGTTGAAATACAAGTGGCTGCTGGTATATTCATTCCTCAAATGCAGCATAAGCATGGCTGAGCATAATTGCTTTGGGGATAACTTCTTTGGAAAAGAAAGTATAAAAGTATACTTCTTTAGACGATTTTGCCATACAAAAAGATTTTAAAAACATATTTTTTTGACTAGCATTGTCTTTTTTTATGTTTGTGTTCTGCTGAAAAAGTCCATTATAGATGGAACATAGGGTAATTTCTGCTTTTCATGGTTTCTTCTCAGTTTGTGAATATTGTCTAGCTTGCCAAAGACACTAATAAGAACAAATAGTTTTTCCCTGAATTATTTTGTCAAGCAGATGTAAACCTGCACTGAACTAATTCGAAAGTAATAACAAGAAAGGGGAAACAGTCACAGCAGCATGAAGAGCTTGAATTAGGTTAGGCTTTCATATGGAAAGCACTACGATACACTTCGTATGGTGCATTTATGAAAGCTTTATTGAAGTCTGTCTGCAGTTGGACCACAAATACTTCAAATACGGCATTTAAAATAAGACTTTTTAGCACAAAGTTGTGAATACCCGTAGCCTACACATTAAACACAACAAAACACCCCAAATAAAGTAGCTCAATAAAATAAAACAAAATGACCCAATAAAAACAAAAGACTTCTATAAGTAAAAATGTAAATAAAATGCAACACTAAAAGATTCATGATATTGCTTAATAATTTCTTAAATGTTTCCTACTTTTTATTTTACTGACACATTTACAACAGGTACAATCACCAGTGACCCCTGACATCAGTATAAAATCATTAAAATACTTAATAATATGATGCAACCCAATTCACCATAACAGTAGCTCTTTGACAGTGTCAATCACTACTGAACATTGTTATATTTGTAAAGGTATAATTTATGTTGAACTGTAGGGAGATGATTCATTATCATAGGCTGAACTACTCAACAGCGTGATCGTAATTCATGCTGGAAGGGGCACAATCGTCTAATCTGCACAGCTTACCTATTAATAAACTCTAATCAATATATTACAGATTTAACTAATGTACTACTGCAAATAGTAGCGTCTTGCAAGACCTTTCTTTTTTACATATTGTCACCACCTTTCCTTCAACCCGTTCATTTTTGTTGGACATTTAGTGCTCTTTCACTGCAGCTGTTAATCACAAGAGAACAGTGAGAATCATTCAGCTCTTCATTATTTCATTATCATGGAAATATTGATGGTGAGAGTTTTTTAAGCTTCAGGTAGAACTGTTGATGGTGAAATATAACTGGATTGCTGTCAATTGCAATAATATTAAACTAAATAAAACGTGTTAACGTGAATGGATGAGTTTCTTTGGTCACAGAAAGGTGAAGTGACAAAATACCCCCCACTAGCCACCTGTCCCTCGGGTTTTAGCAGCTAGGACAGCACCGTGGCAGGTCTAATCCTCCTTATCTTAATGGCATCTGGCCTTATTGCTGGAGCTGTAGGGAAGATCGACCCTTTGCCTTTCTTTATCAGCAAAAACCACTTCCCTCACCAATCCTGTTGGTCACCCTGCTCTCTCACCATCAGTAGGCCTGTGTCACTCTGAACTTACCAAATCTTCTTGTGCAATGTGATAATCCCAACCTCGGTTGATGTCCAGATGCATGTTTCCAGGAAAACATTAAAAAATCTTCTCAGGAAACGTCGCTGCTGTTGAAATAGGCATATGGCTGACGTATCTGAAAAAACAAAACACTCACATTTATGTGCAAATACAAAGAACACACAGTCTGGATGTGTACCTTGGCTCTGGGTTATTTTCTTTGCCTCCCCATATTCCCACTGTGGCAATAGGGACTTTGCAACAGGGGAGTCAAGAGAGGCTTTGTAGCTCAGATTTTTAAAAAAGATTTTCTTTGCAAAGCCTTATCACAGTTTGGCTTTTATAACAAGAAAGTTGAGTTTCCCTAGGTCGACTGAAAACAAATGTAGATATACCTGGTTTCCCAGGCAAAACTGTGTGTGCTGTATAAACACTAAAACTCAGAAAAAGCATGTCCTAGCAAATATGCAATGTGAATGCAAAGATTTTGCTTGAAATGCTTAAAAATATTTGAAATATTCAAACAGCATTCATATTAATAAATCTGAGCTCAGCCTAAATCTTCTACTTTGTCTTATTGTGACGTTATCTTTCTTTTCATCGCGAACGTGAAGGGAGCTGAGCTGTACGTGAAAGACTTTCACTGTCCAAAACACTCTGTGTGCAGAAATCATTTACCATGGATGATAATCGGCTCTGAAAAATAATTGCTGCTCAGGAGCTGATAGCTATCAGCATCAGTTGGATCACTTTTTTGTTAGTTCTGTGTTTTAGTTCTTCTGTTTCAGGCACTGTAGCACAAGGAAACAAAATTGTCTTCTTTCACCACATTTTTCTTGTATTTAAGACTAAAACTGTTTATACAATATGATGCATTTGTCATTTCAGGAGATCGGTCTGACACCAAAATGTGCTGAATGTGAAAATAAAAATTAATTTTGACCATCAGATAGACTCCTATCCGATGGTCAAAATTAAAACTATTTGTTCTTATTAGTGTCTTTGGCACTCCTACTTCCAGGCAAGTAATGAAGTGACCACTATTAACAATGAAGAATACTTTTGATTGACATATGACCCGGTAGTAAATACATCTAGGCATCTATGCAACAAGAGGCTTGAATGCCATCAGTTTCAAAGCAATATGTGACAAGCGTCCAGTGTGCACACCCTTGTGGGCACACCCCTAGGTGCTCCACTGGCCATTTGACGTTAGTGCCAAATTTCTGTTACTATTATGCAGATCTTCCTTATTGAACTTATGCATAATTTCAAATAAGTAAGCTCTGTATTCATCCATTTGCCTGCTTTCCTGGGTGTTTGGCTGCTAGTCTGTTCTTTTCTTCACTACCATTTTCCCATGCTATCAAACTCAGTGCGGCAAAGCGACATCATTACTAGTGATATCATTACACGAGTCTAATATCTTCTTCCCCACTTTCTTTGAGCCAATCAGCCTCCACTCTGCGTGGTTTAAATCTCAGTGCTCTCTGCCATGATATTGCTCTAATACCAAGTTAATACAGGGACAGTACTGATGATACCAATATTGATACTGACACTTTAAACCTATGAAGGTTTATGTAGGGGAGAGCAGTGTGTCATAATTCGTGAGATGAATCATCATCAATTTGCGAAAATCGCTGTGATTTTTCATTTCTACAATAATTAGTGAAGACAATAAAAACAAATTTGTCTATTTCAACTCATGTTCAGTTGTTCCAAATGATCTCTCCTTTTTCAAATGTTAAAATGCCCAACTTAGAGCAATTAACAACATGTTTATAGCTATAGTAGATTTCTTCTTCGTAACAGCTACTGAGGTTTGATTTTTATAGAAATCTTGTTGGACAAAAGTTATATATTATTAGGGTGTGGCTCTTTTGAAGGTAGGGTGAGTCCGACTGGGCAGCTTTAACTCCAGCTCATATTTGTGCCGTTGGTGCCTTTTGGAGCATTTTTATTGAATTATCTGCTAAATACTACAGCTTAAGGTGCATTTAATGTACTCCCAGCAAGTCAAAGAAAGCTATGCTCCAGTTTTATTTCACTTGTATCTCATCACAAATTACGCATAGAAATAATTTTCTAAATAAATTTGCCTGTTAGTTGGCAACACTCTGTTCTTTCATCTAAATATTGTTAATTCTCACTCCAAAAACCCAAAAACTAAAATAGCAGCGGCTCTCCAGGCTTTTGTATACAGTCTATATGTTAATTCTTATTAATACTTATTGTCACTAATGCTATTTGTTTCTTTATTATTATAAGCTAAGTTATACATAAATAGCTTTAAGCAACTGTAATGGTAAACAGTTCTTTCCCTCTATATGTGAGCCAATTGCACTATGCTGATTTAGTATTTAGTAAGAGCTTCATTACACAGAGCCAAACAGGAAAGGATACAAAGACTTGAAACGGTCCTTCTGAACACATCACGACAAATATAACAGTTTCTCTGGGTCATGGGACTCATTTTCTAATAATTGCACAGCCATTCTTCTGAAC
Organism: Aulonocara stuartgranti; assembly: GCF_965226115.1. Lineage (NCBI taxonomy): Eukaryota > Metazoa > Chordata > Actinopteri > Cichliformes > Cichlidae > Aulonocara > Aulonocara stuartgranti. The sequence continues at coordinate 17,167,359 of NC_138943.1, read as the reverse complement.
ACATCAGTGGTTTCTTTGAAAAGAAAATGTCTTTCTTAGGTGATTTCGTTATCAGAAATATGAATATTTTCACATTTTCTTTTGTTTTTGTTGTTGATGTGTCCGTTATCTGTGCCTAATGAACAATGAAACGTTCTGGCGGCGGGCAGTAATTGCTCAGAGCCCAACAGTGGGGGTGTAATTAGAGAGACAGGGAGGAGTATATGACTTCATGACTGGTACTGTTTAATGATAATGGGGTGCAACGCCACACTACTGTGGTCAGCTAATCATACTGGGCCGGCCTGGACAGCTCTCAGTGCAAACGAGCCGTGACTGGAATACTGAGCAGGTGCTCGCCCACACAGTTCCACACCATTCACTCCACAGGGGATCAGGCATATGATTATAGGTGTGACCCTGCAACACCTGCAACAATGTCATTAGTGCTACCACGCATGGACAGTTTAATGTAAATAAACCAATGTCATCAAGCCACCCAGTAAAAAGAGTGACCACATGCTGCTGTCTACACTTTTACAAGCACAGATTGCCCTTGAAAGGTCATACAATGAGAAGAAAATGAGGGTGCTGATCTACAGGAAGTTGGCAAGAAATTCTGATTATTGATTGATCTTTGCATGCTCTTATCTGATACGAATATCATCAGCTAACGGCAGCGTGGCAACAGGAAAAGAATGTGCTGATTCGGTAGTACTTGGTGTATTACGAGAACTCTAAGGTATAAAAAAAGTTCTGATGACGACATCACATTTAAAACTGAGAAAAACAGGAAACTGAAGCGTGCATGTTCATTGCTGTAGTTTCTCTCAGTTTATATTCATAGAGACTAAAGTTTGTATGTATAAGAGAATCATAGGATAAAGACACATCCTGAACTTCATGGGCAAAGTATAGTTACTGCCACTGAGACAGATAAACAGAATAAATAAAGTACAACTGTAAGCAAATGTTAACCAGCGCTCTTCTATATTTTTAATCTTACGAGTAAATAGCAGCAGCTGGGCAAAAACATCAGCTGGGTCATGTTCAAATACAGTCATGGCGATAACTGCTTGTATGTTAGATAAAAATATTAGATACACCCATAGACTTAAATCCAGTCCAAATGCAACAGGTCAGTCACTTAAAGTGCCTTCATATAATTTATTACTGCAATTTACAGTTAGGGCTCAGAGAGACGTTAATGCTCTTGTTTCTGCTGTTCATCTCAATTCGTTTTAGTAAAATGCACATGCAAAATAGTACAAAGACAAGTCAGTATAACACAGTAACATTAAAAATTGTGGTCTTAAAAATGAATGCCTCTCTGGCTGTATCAATGACAAATGGAGATGTCCGAGTACTGAAAACAAGAAGTATGTCAGACCCTGAAGTAGAATAATTATAGTTTGCTGACAAGTGATGGGTGGGTTTTGCAGTTATTAGGGAGCCTGTGTCTTCATTTAGGAAATTTGCAAACAAGTTCATTACTACATGCCAAATATCCTAAACTGTGTATGACATAAAGGCTGTAAATACAAGTAGTTTTAACTGTAAATTCACCAAAGGTTCTATTATTTTCTAGCACCTCTTGTAGGGGCCTGTGGAGGATTTTCCTCTGAGCTGCCTGGTCTTCCTTGCACCTAATATGGGTTTCTTGGGAGCATTTTGTCCTTGTTTTCTTTGAAACCCCGATGGTACTGTTTAGGCTCAACTCAGCCTTTAAAGGCTTGTTCTGTTCTCTGTAGTCTATCGTATCTTGTTTTGTTTTTCTTGTGCTATAAATAACATTTTTTTCTTTTCATTTATTAGCTGGATGTTGTTGGGCTCGTGTTTTGTAAAATTTTTAAAACATGCTTTGTGAATGGCTTTAAGACTAAGTTTGACCTTGTGCGTTCATATTTTTTACATCACTGACCTTATCAATAAGTAGAGAGCAACCAAGTACTTTTACAGAAACAAAATTTTTTTTACAAAAAACAAAAGGCTGCAAAGTTATGGAGGCATGATTAAATATTATATGGTTATGTATATCAACATTAAAAATGTATTGGAATGTAACTAGTACATCATAGGAACAAACTGCTTTTAAGGTACATTGTTCATGATGTTGCTAATTTTAATATTTATAATGAACTTTGGATTATGTTCTCCTTTATGGCATTTAAAAAAAATTCTCCTACTTTAAAAATAAATACATAATTTCAAAACTCCTCTATTATCTTGGCAATGGGTATGCAGAAGGTGATGTTAATCCAAAAAATATCATATTTAATAGCAAATCACTAACTGGAACCATTTTACAGTACAGAAGTTCTGTTGAAGGAATAAGGGTGATTTAAGGGACTTTGGACTTGTATTTCAGATGCTGCTGATCTGCTGGGGTTTCCCCAGAAAACCATTTCTAGGGTTTACAGAGAATGGTTTGATAAAAGAGAAAATATGCAGTGAGTGGCGGTTCTCTGAAAGAAAATGCCTTGTTGATGCCAGAGGTTAGAGGAAAATGACCAAAGTGCTTTGAGTAGAGAGGAAGGCAAAAGTAAAAATATAACAAAAAATAACAAGTAACTACTGAAGTACATATATTATACATATACATTTATTAAAATAGTACAGGTAACAGGATACTTTTATTGTGAGATAAACTTGTCGGGCATTGTGATATAAAATGCCCGACAATATAAAATTATGCTACTGAAGAATTTGATATTTTTTAGACTTTGGTCACTCCTTCGTGCTTCTTGGGGGAAAAAATTAAGTAGTAGCAGAAACTTACTGAAAACAGAAACATAAAAATGTACTTATAAGTGTTTCTTTTTAAAAGGGGGGATGAAAAAGGGGGAGAAAAAGCCAGCTAATATCCTAAAAAACGTGGGTCCTGTTGTTTCTGGGGAAGTCACCCATCAGTCTCATCAGTGTTTCCATCATGGAAGTGTGGCGCCCTCTGTTGTTCAACATCTGGCCTTGTAGTGAAAATTTATAGTTACACGTGTGCCTGTCACTTTAAGAATGCTCAGAATTGTGGGTAAAATGTTAACAGCCAATCAAATCACTGTTGTCAACGCGTTGTTATGGAGTCGGCCTAATTGAAAGCATAGAAGATCCCGAAAGTTTCTTTGTGTGTTTGATGTACTTTTAATTAAAGCTACATTTTATTTGCTTTCTCTAATATTAAAACTAAATGTCCATGGATCGGCTGGAGGTGTTGCGAGAGCGCAATAAACAGTTACTGGACCAGTTGAGGCAGCATGGAGAGAAACTGGAGCGGCTGTGCGGCTGCCGTGAAAGCCGCAAGAGGGAGAGAGAGGATGGAGCTGAAGAGAGAAGACCACTTGAAGAAACGATCGGGATGACCGGTGGAGACCGCGGCCTTGCAAGGGCGGCCCTAGCCAAGTCTTCCGTGAAGTTTGCCGGTAATTAAACTGTTTGTTTACTTGACGCCAGCAGCACGAGAGAAGTAATTAGCAATGAGCTAAGGTCACATCAGAGTTGCTCTTGATCAATCCAGACCTCACATCACAACAAACCAAAGCTGTCGACGTTTTGTTTACCAGATAGCCAGATTAAACTCCTTCACATATACAGCCCCAACTCCAAGAACGTGTAAAACGTAAATAAAGGCAGACTGCGATGATCTGCAGATCTCGTAGGCGCATATTCACATTAGAACAAATGTTTAAACTAGAAAACGTACGGTTTTAGAGGCGAAGATAATGCCATTTTGAATTTGATGGCAGCAACACGTCTCAAAAAACGTGGGACAGGATCATATTTACCACTGTGTACACGTCTGGACACCGAGGAGACCACGTGGTGGATTTGTGGGACAGGAATGTTGTCCCATTCTTGTCTTTTGGGGGATTCTAGCTGCTCAGATGGTCTTCTTCGTCAAATGCTTTTACTTGGTTAGAAGTAACTGTACGCTTGCCAGTTCAATGCCCAGCAGCCATGCTGTTGAAATACATGCAGCATGGAGGAACTGAAATATCCAAGACTTTCCCTGAAAAAGAAGTCTGGAAACGAGGATATATTTGAGCACTCATGGGACCTTTCCAGATGCCAGTTTCATAGATGCTGATGTATTCCCATGCCATGAGCATTATTAACAAGCTCTATGCCCCTTTTCCTCTTTAGTCCAAAGGACATAGCAGCCATGTTTTCCAAAAAGAAACTGTTTTCACTTTACCTAAGTCCATGTAGTGATTTCCATGAGAGAGTCATCATTAAATGTAGTGCTGCCTGATAGTCAGAAGACTATGGGCATCCAGTATTGATTCTCAGCCTTGTGTTTTGTGTAGAGAGATTTCTTCAGACTCTTGGAATCTTTTGATGATATTATGTACTGTAGATTAGATATTCAAAATCTTTTTAATTTCACATTGAAGAAATTATTCTGAACCTGTTCCACAAGCTGTACATGCTGTTTTGTACAGATTGCTGAACCTCTGCCCATCTTTGATTCTGGGAAACTCTGCCTGTTTAAAACGCTTTTTTTTTTTTTTTTTAATCCAATCATCTTGACCTGCTCCTCTAGCTGTTTCTTTTTAGTACCATTTACTTTTCTGGCCTTCGTTGCCCCTGGCCCATGTTTTGCTGCCATCAAAATGAAAGTCAACATATATTTTTCATGAAATAGTAACATATTATTTCGAAGTCAGTGACCAAGTCTGAGACCATTCCCAGTCAGTTGCCATCTGCAAAATGACCTTGGTGTGTCAAGACTACAATAAAATGAAAATACGATGGACTCAGTCTTGATCCTGTTTAATCAGTTTTTGATTGAAAAGGATCAAGTTGCCACTTACATGCAATCTATTTGCAATAATACCCCAATTAGCTGTGATAAATCTCTAATCTGTTGCTATCTGCATCAGATCTGTGGTGCTGTAACATCTAGAGGTGGACTCGCTACTGGCAGACCACGAAGAAGCCACACATGGGGTTTGATTCTCTCGATCACAGACAGCCAGATTGAAAAAGGGCAAATTTATAAATGTATAAACACAAACGCAGCTCGTTCATTTCAGTATTCTACCAAGAACAAAATATTTGTGTACAAGATAAAAAAGGTAATTTGCTATCATATCCAGAGCAGTCTGTGTGTTAATACAGATACTGCTACTGTGCCATGTGGGTTGTTCTACAGTCTGTGAAACTGAACTGGGTCTGTGCACCGCGGCTGCTGTTTCACATCTCGCAGTCAGAAAGCCTTGTTATGTGGGCGTCTCTGAAGACATGTAATGTGCAATGTTTGTTGGTTTTGCAACAGAAGGTGCAATTGCTGCCTCACTCCTGAGTGAAAAGACCCTAACCTCACCGTCACTTTACTGCTTCATTCCCAGTTAGAACTTGCAGCGCCTGATGCTGTAACAGACATTACAGAGCCAAACTTCACATATTTACTCTCAAACTCTCATAGTCTGTTTCGGATTTCACTAAGGCCTCAGTCACACTAGAGGAAAAATAGGCCGGTAACTTCTGTGCGATCACGAGAGGTGGTGGTTGGTGAGTGATTGGAATGAATTTTTTTGCAAATAGTTGCACCAACCAAATTGTCATCTACAGCAGGGGTGTCAAACTCAAATACACAGTGGGCCAAAATTCAAAACTGGAACAAAGTCGCGGGCTAACGTTAATATTTATTGAAAAAAAAAAATCTTCCTCCAGATATAAGAATAAATCTTTTCTTATGGACTCAAACAAGTTTTTCTGAAAAACTGAATATGGAACAAGCAAAGCTTAATACTAAACAATATATATATTAGCTGTATAATACAGGTAGGCCAGCTCTAATAGTAATTTGGTATGGCTTCGCGGGCCAAATGTAATTAGGCTGCGGGCCAAATTTGGCCCACGGGCCAGAGTTTGACACCTATGATCTAGAGGTTAAGCGTGCAGCACCCTCAACCTCTCAGTGACCAGCTTTGGTTGCAAAGCGACTGCATAGGCCACACTGTGGGAGTAAACCTGTATCACGTCTGCAGTTAATCGCTGTCTTATTTGTAAATGGAAAATTAATTGCCAAGATCGGTCGGAGTTAGTCTGCTCCATCATTTACTTCTCCAAGTGAGGATATAATGTAATAAATCACATACAATTGAGTTGCTAAAGTTTTTAGCAAATGCCTGCAAATAGCACAAAAAAGTCTTATTTTGCGCCCGATATATGTGCATTAGTTGTCTTTAGGAGTGTTCATTTATTTGGAATGAGAGGAGAGCAAGTTTAGCAGAATGAGTGCGTAACTTTTACGGATGGATTGCTCAAAGCTGAGTGCAGTGCCAAAACTTTGGCTTTGCCCCGTAACTGTGAGTGTTTAGAGCAAAGGCCCGCATATTTCTGTTCCCTAACAACCCTGAAATAAAGCAGAACTGAACTGAACAGATAAATGGATAAAACTTTATTTTTTCTGTTTACAGCAAGCAGAGTGGGCGTTTCAGTTTTTTAGTCACATTTCGACACAGTGAAGCAGCAGTTCGCTCACACAGTGCAACATATTCACATTTCTTTCACGCCCCTCGATAGTATGATAGGTTTGATTAAATTAAGATGCTCAACATTCCACTTCAGACACTCGCAATCAAATGCAAGACAAATGGTTTTTCGTGGTGTAGTGTGACTGAGGCCTGAAGTAATTATTAATAAAGTACTTTAAATATAAGTATTTCTTCCCTGGAGATGTGAGCTTTATTATAGAGAGTGGATGGTGCTTGGTTTTATTTTTTAATAGTGGATTTAGTATATACATGATGAAATGATGTGTAAAATTTGAAAGTATCTGGAAGAAAAACTACAAAGTGCACCTTTATTACCATTCATCAGAGATGACAATTAACTGATATGTGTTCAAATGTAACTAAAATAAAAAAAATATTTGTGTCTTTATCACCTTTTCACTATTGACACTATTGGCAGTTTTTTTTTTCTGTTTGTTTTGTTTTTTTGTTGTGGAGCCTTTTTATCCTGCTGGTACTTTCCATTTGACTGTGAGCCTGTGGTCTGCATGTAATGTGTGAAATAATCATTTAGAAATCATTTTCTTCCTGTCTTCATCAGACACTTGTGAGAAAAGAACAGTCATCAAAAAGACTGTTTTCACACCATCTTTCACCAAACACAGAGAAGGAACTGCTGAACAAACAGTTAAATCAGATCTCATTAGAGGCAGCAAGAAACAAGACACAGAGCCATTCAGCACCAAGTCCTGTGTAGTAAATCCGAGCAAAGGACAGGTAAGCAAAGGAGCATCAGCATTACCCTGCCTGTGTTACTCTTATAAAGTTAGTAGGAATAAATAATTCATCTCAAACTGAAAAGGCACTCACTAGTATTTCACTGACAATCCCCCTTCAAAAAAGCTAATTCACATCTACATTGGTTTGGGAGCTTTGTATTTATATCGTTACAACTAGTTTATAAACTACAAGTCTGCAGCAAGCTGTGTGCTTTATGTCCACTGAAAAGGTGGAAGTAGAATATGCTGATTGCTAATGCACTGCCTGCTTTCTTTTTGTAGAGGGGTGTGCAGAGCAGGGTCACGTTTCAGTCGGACGATTTCAAAGACGTCCTTGACCCAGAGAGGCATCACCTACCACCCTTACTCGGATATGACTGGATAGCAGGTAAGCTTTATCGGTCTGTCACATATCGCACTGATCTGCAGCCAAAATGCTCCTGAAATATAGGGAGCCACGCTTTGCTAATTTAGGTTAAATTAGTTTGCATATATTTCAAATCTTATTATTAGATCTATTTAACCTTTTGACCTTTCCTCTGACCTTTGATTTAATCGTTCTAGTAACAGGAAATCTATAATGCTGAAAAGTCAAGTTACATGATTTCTTTTTTTTAATCCCACATGTAATACATTTTCACAATATGCTTTTGAAAGTACTGACTCATAGAACCTGCAGTAGTGAAATAGATATAACCTAGATATAACCTTTGCATTTTCTATTGTGGTGCCCAAGATTAACAAATAATTTAAAAAGTCTGATTGTGGAGATATCCACAGACATCTCAATACATTTATTACAGCTTTTTCTTTTGAATTAAGGCGGAGTATAGTTCTAGTGTAATGTTGCATGTTAAGTTTTCTTTACATAGACCTGTTTTCTGATATTTAAATTGTTTAATAATGATGAAAGATAAATTATCATATCAAAATTCTCCCCGTTGCCCCCTGGGAGTGTGGTATGCATGTTCGTCAGGCTCTGATCCTCTACCAGAGTTTAAGGTACTGACTGCACTTCTGGACAGAGACTTCTTAGCCCCGTTGTTCTCTACTACCTGTGGTAGCATTTCCCATCGGGAGTTGGACACTTGTCCATATGAACAACACATATTCCTGAACATTATCCCAGCCAGCCACCCAGGTTCGGACTGAACCTTTGTGCTGTTCTTTAAGCCGGCCTTTTCTAGCAACTGGTAGGATTTCTTGGTGTCAGCCACTTCCTCTGTATCTGTCTTATGTCAATGGTACATCCTATGCAGGAGGTTGGTCGTCCAGTGATAGTTCCTCTTCCTCTTTGTCATCACCGTCTGTCTTCAGCTGCCTGAGGTATTCTTGGAGCAGCTCATCTCAAGGGGCGATCCTCATGGTATATTCACGTATGCTCCGTGTTTCATCCTGTCGCTCTTGCCTCTCGTTCCATTGCTCATAGAGCGTCAGGGTGCTGGACTTCGGGTAGACACCTCCGTGCACTGTAAGGTGTTTTTGTGTCTTTACATCATTAGTGTCTATCTCATTCTGTGGCCAGCTTATTATTCCAGCTGGGTATCTGGTGATTGGTAGGGTGTTTGTATTGATGCCTTGGATCTTTTTCCTAACATTGAGCTGGCTTCTCAGCACCTGTCTTACCTTGTGGAGGTATTCGGCTTTAGCTGACCTTCATGTATTGTTATTGTGGTTCCTGTTGGCCGGTGGGATACCCAGGTGCTTATAACTGTCCTGTTTAGCTGCTTTCTGACATCTCCACGCCTTGAGTCCACTTTTTATCTTTGAAGCAGAAGTACCGATAACAGCTGATGTTTGTTTTTACCCTGTTAGGAGTGCTGGATACTGAGGACTCCTTGATAGAGCGCTCAGACGAGTTCTTCAATGATCTCTGTGTATTTCGATCGCTCAATAAGGACGAGTGTGTCCACAGTGGACAAACCGAGTGAGTGGTGCTCTTTAAATATCTCTATTATATATCCATACTGTGTTTTCCTGTGGTTCATTAAGATTTTCCTCACAGATTCTCTCAGGGGAACCAGCCAGTGACACAACTGCTAACAGACAAGGATGGCCCACAAGCTAACATGGACACTCATCAGTGTAAGAGGGAGCATTTATCTGAACAGGCCACTTTCTATTTCCTCTCATTAAGGCTGTTCTAACACTTGTCTCTGCTTGCTCACCTTTTGTGCAGGTACATTCTCTTACAGGATTAACAGCAGACTGTTCCCGGTCCCCCTCCACTCTCAGGAGTGCTGTCCCTTGTGCAAAAAGCCTAAATCCTCCCACCCTCACACTGTTGCTGAACCTGCTCTAATCAGGTACTGATGGCCTGCACTTGAACTGCATTGTTAAACCACTTATGAACATTAAAGCACTTCATCAGTTTTATCTAAAATATATTAGTCTGTCACTTTCAATTGAATACAGGAGGCAGCAGCTCTACTGTGTGCAGCAGGGACTTAGACCTTGTGTTATTTTTTTCTGCCTTCCCATATTTTACACGTTAAAAGCTGAAGCTGTTTCTGAATTCAGTAAAACAGCAGCGACACAAAAAGCAAGCTATGGTAGCTTTGATCTGTAGTATGATACACTGCAACAAGGCAAGGGAAACCTGTGAAAAGGGCGTCCGAAACCTCCACTGGATCAAGTCCTAATAACTAAAAGCAACGGCGCCTGTATTCTCATTTTACATTTTGTTCAAATGTGCTGTAATCAGTAGTGTTGCTGTGTGATATTGACTAAAAAATTATCAGGATTAGTTTGAAAAAATTATCACCTCACAATAGATTTCTTCAGATTTCTTACTCATCTTCTTTCTCTTGTATTTCTAAGGGTCAGCATCCCTCGCACCAGGCTTCTGCCACCTTACATATACAAAGCTCATCGGCGATGCAGCTTTGACCCTTCTGACAGTTTAGGATTACCATCGGTGAGTTACAGGTTAATGACTAAAGATCATCACCACTTGATTTGATTGAACCACTGTCCCACAATAATAAAACCCCTTCTAGCCATTGTGTCTTTCCATTCATTGGTGATTTGAAGGTGCAACATCTCACTTCCTAAAAACAGTTAGACCGTGTGCACGGGTTATTGTCTTACTTGCTGCTCTTATAGCTAATAAACTGTAATGTTTCAGTATATACACACAAACGCACACTCACTGGCCAATTTGTAAGGTACACCCATTAATATGCTTGCTAACACAAATATCTAATTGATCAGTCACATGGGAGCAACGCAATGCATGTAGGCATGTAGACATGGTCAACACGACATGCTGAAACTGCTGAAAGTGAGAACCAAAATAGGGAAGAAAGGTGAGTTAACTTATTTTGAGCGTGGCATAGTTGTTTTTGCCAGTCGGGTGGGTGTGAGTATTTCAGAAACTGTTGATCTCCTGGGATTTTCCCACACAACCACCTCTAGGGTTAAGAGGGAATGGTCTGAAAGCGACAGAGCAGCCGATGAGCCGCATTTCTCTGGGTGAGGTTGCATTGACCTGATAGGAAAAGGCAAAAGCAGAAGATCACACTGGGTGCCACTCCTGTAAGCTAAGAACAGGAGACTGAGGCCATGTTCATCTACGAGTGGTTTCTTTAACATGACAGTGAGTTCACTGTACTCTAATGTCTTCTGCAGTCACCAGATCTCAGTCCAAGAGGGCATATTTGGGATATGGTAGAATAGGAGATCCACATCATGGAGGTGCAGCTGACAAATCTGCATCACCTGTATCTGTACAGGCGATATAGACCAATAAACACCTTAATATGGTGCTGTAGACACAGCACATTTAAATGCTGCAAACTTTAAGAGATAGGCATGCACGAGATTACTACTCCTGATAAATGTGTACCTCTCAGAATGCGTGTTGCTCAGCATAGTGAACACTTGCAGTACTGTGGCCTGTTATGACGCAGAAAGAAAATTTTGACCTCATGCATCCTGTGTGGCTTGATGTCCTACTTGGTATCTCAGGTATATTACACAAGTACCATGACTTTGTATGAATATAGCTCTGAGGAAAATTATTGTATCTGAAGTAATGCCATCACTTTACCAGATACTATGATACAGAAGTGTTGCATATCCCATCTCTAGAAAGGCTTTAGCGTCTTTTTTTTTTTTTTTTTTTTTTTTTTAAACTGATTGGTCGGATGTTCTGACTGTAAAGTACCCGCAATTGTGAATTTGACCATGAGGTCTGTATAGCCGATCAGCCATCTCTGCAACTTGTGTTATGGCCCCTGTATTCAAATCTATAAATTCATCTCAAAGCATTCTTTCTTTTCTTTCTTTTTTTTCCACCTTCAAGCACTGTCTATCAGGGTGGTCCAACACAGGGCAGAGCACCCTGCCACCACCCAGCAGCCTTGACCTGCAGAGCAGTGTTAATGTGAAGAACCCAAAAGGACCACTGAATAAACAACTGGAGGTGAGGAACTGGACAACTGTGTGGTTTTTATACAGTCCAAGCTGCCACAGGGCTGACTGATTTAATAATTAATAAATAAGCAGCTGTTCCTAGTATACAGTTTCTCGCTCTTGTTAACATAATTACGGAGGGTGCTGTACATGTCACAAATTAAACGGTGTTTTTAAAAATATTTTTCAGGATCGGTCTGCACTGAGGGTGTCTCATAACCCAAACCAGATCTCAGATGTGGCTCGCTTAGCTCGTCACAACTTTCAACGGTTTAATCCAAAAAGAAGAGTGGGCGGCATATCTTACCCTCCTTACCCTGCGTGCTGATAAACTATCAAAGTATACTGAGTGGGCTTTTTTTTGTTTGTTTGTTTTAAGCGCCAAAACTGAAAACCTTGAGCGGATGTCTAAAAAGTTTTGTCATAGATGACAGATTAGATTAATTTATTCACGTCTGTACAATAAAACTTGAATAACTGCAGCAATTCCAATTTGGTTGTTCCTTTTTTTCATCTCTGTTAAAAGCTGAACCGATTTAGACTGCACATGTTACTGTCAACAGCCTTGTGGATGTGAAGCAAGACTACTTAGAATTATTCAGTGAAGTGTATGTACAACATTGCAACATAAAGGATGTTGTTTTGGTTGTCTCAAGTTTGCTTTTCCATTTCCAGCCTCTTGTTTTGGCTCCAGGGTCTATCTTACTTCTGTTTTTAAGCTTCCTTTGACACTTCCTTAATGTTGGGCTGAGAACACAATAGAAGCAAAAGCAGGGGCTGATGTAAGGTACAGAAGCAGTAGTTCACAGGAAACCAAAGAAACACCTATGTTAAATGTCACATGCTGTAGAAATCCCACCCATAACACTGTCGCTTTCCAGTTTGTCCCCTCTAAGCCAACTAATTTGAATTTCTGAATACATTAAAAAATCTACATGCAATGTATTTCAACCAATTAAATCCACAGAAATAGGGTAAACACGATTCTACTGATTTCTTTTTGATGTATTTCTGCTGCTCAGAAGGGATATAATGACTGGGTAATAATTCATATCTTCCTGTTCTGGTGAAGCACTTTGAAGGTTTGTGCCACAAACATCAGAGACTGAGTTATCTGACAGACAGACATCCGATAGTTGACTTACTTTGCGGATGTTGTGACATAAATGAAAGGCTTCTGTGTAAGATGTGGCCCTGTGATAGCAAAAGTGTTTTTCTCTCTCTAACACTTGTCAATAAACGAATCTAACCCTGTTGATTATGGTCGTTAAACCTTTCAGTGTATTTGTTAGAAGCACCAACTTTTTCTTCCTTCAGCGAAAACAGGATCTGAAAGTCACTAGAGAGTGACAAGATGGCATTGCATAATCATCATTATGGCTGGTAACGGTGGCATAGATGCATTTTGGGATTTCGATGATATGCGCAATTTGCTGTGAAATATTTAGACTGACTTCTTCAGAAATAGAAGCAAGCAGTGCGTTCATTCCCGTCTCAAGAATGTTTCATGTCTGTCATTAACAAATATCATGCTGTACTTTTGGAAATTAGTCATCAGTACTATATGCAAAATCAGTGCCCTATCACGTGAAAGTTAAGATATTTAGAAAAACCTTTAAAAAGGTTTCAATTCACCTTGTTGTGGTTTTTTACTACAACATGAAACTCAGGTGAGGCTAATGCTCTAAAATAAGCTCAGAATTTCATGAAAAAAGTTTTTTATTTTAGATTAAACATTAGAAGACTGTAATGGACAAGAGGGCTGATACTGCTGAGCAGCAGAGACGTGATGACAATGTGGGAGGGGAAACTTTATTATGAAATGTCAACTTCTCACACAGGAACAAACACTGCGGCACAGGGGCATCAGACTGGGCAAAGCACAAACGCATTCAGTGTCATAGCAGAAAACATGTCTTAACAAGAATAAAACAGTTGAGGTGTAAAGTATGATAAAACAAACCTCTCTGCCTTTCACTATTCCCATGTCTCCACAGAGAGATCAAGCTGGGAACGTCTCACCCAAAGACTCTTGAGCAATGTCAGCTAGCAGCCACAGAGTTGAACCTGTGTTTCTGGTTTCTTTTTTTTAGATCATTAAAAAGGAACTTAAAAATCTTTATTCGTGTGACAAAACTATAAGTCTAGACACACATATCTATCCACATCAATCCTTTGAGTAGATTAGGTAGTACAATAGCCATTGCATTTGACCCATATAATTTGCAAGCTGTGCTCTATAGACGGCTGTGCATCTAGGTTGCTGTGTATAAAGAAATCTAGGGCATTCACTTCCTGTTTTAAAGGTGACTTCAATACATATTTTTTTTAGCACTTCTATTTTTTGAATGAATTGTTGACACAGCGCTTAACTTTTTATTACCTGTCAGTTTTTCCCCGAACATCAAAAATCCTATTAAATGATCAAATTAAAGTAGTTTTCAGCTCCATAAGCTGATCCAAGATCTCCCAATCTAGTCTACCGACCACATGGAGAAGTATGCTGTTGGCATAATACAGGCTAAAAGCAATGCAATTGTGATTTAGACTAGACAAATGCTTACAGATAAAGTCCATTTACAACTGGAAAGGAAAGCTGCCAACAAAACCTAACGTTTACCAGAATCACTACGCCTTCATTAAGGCACAGGTGAATCTGACTATAATTACATATTGTATCTAGTGTGTTGTTGCTTAAATTATGCTAGTCTTATGGCAGGTAAGACAAGATTCGGCTTGCTCTTTCAGCCCTAACCCTGGTCGTGTTAAATGGACTGAAGAAATACAAAAGCACAATTCAAACTTGTAAGCAGGCTTACAAATGTATATAGGGTGACAAGTATCAAAACTTAGGTTTCACAGATATGTGAATGTGTGTTACTGGTTTTCTTCCTTCAACTTCTTAACTCAGTTCAAGGAAACTGCTCCTGCTTACACATGAGTATCAAAACTTAGGTTTTAGGACAATGTCCTTATTTTGAATCTTACAACTCCAAGACGATGTTTTTCATTATCTTCCAACAATCTTTGTGACACTAAAAACTCAGGGCTGAACCTTAAGTAACCCTGCTAAGTCCCAAATGCTATTTTGCAGTACAGCCCTCAGCAGCAGAACTTGATTGCTGAGTTTGAATTTAAAGCAGCATAATTAGGCAGATGTAACCACGATAAGTGGGAAGTAATTCTGGTGCATTTATGCTGATCTACGTTCGAGCGTTGAAGGGCAACAGACACACAATCCTCATCTCAATGCACATCAGCAAATTTAATGCTTATAGCTAAACACTAATGTCACATGCATTTTAGCTGAATAAAACTCTTTGTTTACGTGACTAAATAGAACTTAGTAGCTGAGAATGCCAGATCCAATGTCTTTTCACTCAGATGTTTAGATACTGATAATAAAGCCCTACCTTCTTGTTGAAACTAGTAAAGACCACTTAGCAAATCTACATAATGCGAAAAGATGTGGGTTAAAAATGACTTCCAAGTTGTTGTTCAAAGGTCTATTTCTTAATTTTTTTATGTGACAAACTTTTTGGCACATCATGTTACTGACCTAACGACCCCTTTTCATATGTACTAAATTAATTATTACCTATTCATACTGGTGTTCTGTCCATAGGCAGACATTTCTTTGTAGAAGTCTAAATTTTACTTTAACATGAAAGAAATATTATCCATAAACACCATTGTTTCCTCACGGCACAGCCAGCAGCTGGAGTAAATCTTACTCTTTTAGCAGACACTGAATTACCCCAGGTAAACAAACGCTGAGATCATAGCAATCTTATACTGCGCATTTATAACGGATATCATATGTAAACATGTGGGAGTCCAACATCGCTTTTTAAACATGAACTGTACCACTTCGTATTAGGTTTTTACAGATATGTGAATACGTGTTACTGGTTTACTTCCTCCAACTACTTAACTCAGTTCAAGGAAACTACTCCTGCTTACACATGAGCACAGTGAGTGTTGACCCGCCTAGAAATGAAAAGTACAGTGCGCACGCTGGCTGCCGACTCGTCTCCTCTGTGGTTTACTTTAAAGAAGCAATGAAGGACACGCTTTTACTGCTGTTTCTGCTGTGTGCCCAAACTATCAAGGTAGGCTTTGTCACTGTCTTTAAGTCTGTCACACTTGATTGTACTGTTCATCGCAGACTGGATGAATACCAGTGCAGTGGGATTCAGCTAATGACCAGAGGGACAGTTTAAATGGAAAAGGAACTGAAGACGCAGTTCTCTGAAATCACTGAAAGACCGTCATTAACATTAAAGATTTAATGTAGATGTCTAACTTCTGTCATGTAATTTAACCTTTCTAATGTGTTTCTGTATATTGTTTAATCTGATCACCTGTCCTGAAACCAACAAACGGAGAGTTTTTCATTTCTTTTAAAGCATTTCTTAATAGTCTGTATCAATGTGATCATATTACAGTAAGTTTTACCGTGGAATTTTAATGAATAGGTTGTGCTGTGGTGAACCTGTATGAATGTTTGGTTTCGGTTACTTGCTCTCTAATGGAGTTTCAGACTGAATATCTCATTGCAGAAATGAAGGAGCAGCTCTTTCTGTTATCTCCCTGTATCACTGTGCTTTTCTGTAAATCATTAGTTGTTTTAGGCATGAAGCCGAGAGCTGGAGGAAAACACAGACTATTATCACTGATTAACTGTCAGGAAATAAGAACAAAGTGCTTCATAAATCACCTTTGTCATGACTCGCAGTAGTACCGGTGGTCACACTACACAAGAATTTACTGCTTAGGAACCCAGCGCTTCCAGGTCGCCGCCTCTGTTTCCTGTAATACGAGAAACACGGTGCTGCAGTCAGCATAATCGTTCATTTTGCTTGTCATTGGAGGCCACTGCGGTGAGGGAGTTTCATGTTTTTTTTGTGTGTGCATAGGACAGGTGTGCAAGCAGCTACAATGTACTTCAGTCTTTACTATCTTTTGGTGTGTGAGACAGAAGCACAGGCAGAGATGGCATGTGAGTTAAGGCATTGGTATGCGTGCACTGCCCAAACGCCCAGAAATACTGCAGAAAAAAGAGTCACTTCCTATGAATTCTGAACAAGAGTTTGCTTGTTTGACCATGTCTGCACTGGGGCCAGCACCATTACCAGAAAGGAAAAAGTGGGCGAAGGTGTGGGTAGTCTGGTTCTACTTTAAGGTCCTATTTAACATACTCAAAAGTACAGCAGGTTATATCTCAACCTGTCTGTTTCCTATATCAGACAGTGACTAAATCTTTGATTTTGAAATTACTATCTTAACTGAGTTTGCTAATGTTTACGCTTATTGTCTACTTCTGAGAACATTTATAGCAAAAACGTCATACACTTTCCACATAAATTTGTAATTTCAGAATTACTAAATTTACCTGAATTACTGGCTCTGGGTTGGAGGGTTACAGCATTCTTCGCTGTCTACATCTAAGGAGCAGAAAATGAGATGCGCTCAAGTATTTGTCTGTTTCCCATAGGTCTGCTCTACACCCTACAAGAGTGAAAATGGACAGTGTCGAAATGACACAGAGTACAATCACAATGGCCTGTGCTGTACAAAGTGTCGCCCTGGTAAGAGTTGTCCTGTAAACATAACAAAGACTGCATTTTTTTTTTTTTTACAAAACTTTCCACCACAACAGTTAGACTAGATAAACAATGGTCAGGCATAAGCTATTCTGAAAGTTGCACCACTACACGATGAGCACTAACGCATGTCATGAAACGTGTTAGTAAAACTTGGGTGTGAAGGTGTGAAAGAAGGAAATTTTCACCTACTGTGACTAATTATATGTATTTATAAGCTGCTCTTTCATCCTCAGAGACGAAGGAAAGCAAACGCACAATACTGTTAATTACTTAAAGATTTAAAGCAGAATTTTAATACCTTACACATAACACAGCTTAACAAACACAGACCGCCCAACTTCATTTGGAAAGGTGCACACACAAAGCCTCATAAAAGTCTACAGTTCCACATCTATTACAAACTGAAATAGACATGAAAAATCAAGCTATTACTATGTAGAATTTCATAGTTAAAATACAATGTGTATACTGTAACATAAACAGGTAGTACCTGTCAACAAGTAGTAACAATGAACACTCTTTTGAATGATACAGATATATTAAATACTAAGGTATTACTCAGTGGTGGACTTTATGGGATTTGAGGAATAGAGAACAGGGGCTTTTTTGTTCTTTCTGCAACAAAAACTACCAGCTTGGTAATTGTGTACTTCCTGACTCCGAACAAAAATGCTGGTTAATACTGCAGGTAGGCTGGGTTTCGTAATGACTGCACTAACAAAAGGTGCATTCACACAAGGATTTCCCTCTGTTTATTTCCTCTTTTGTTAAGCAGTGGCTTGTGTGTGTTTTTGGCTTTGTGAACCTCCTGCTGTGACAACAGTGATTTGGGCCACACTGAGCTGGAAATCAGTTTTACTTTGAAGCATTTCAGCCGTTTTGCCCTCGCTCCACCCCTGCTCATGAGATAACTTGATCTCCCATGCTCACTAATCTCATCTCTCCCACTCAGTATGAAGTTAATTGTTTTACTTCCCACTTTACCACTGAATGAGTGCAGCAGACATTTTATTGGACTGCCTTTTATCGGTTAAATGTGTGTATTAAATGCTATAGTTGCAATAACTTAATGCACTCAGGGACAGAGTATAAAGTATTGTATTATAATGCATTGTATGTGTCACTGTTACGTTATCAAAGTATGACCAGATTTTATTAGGCTGAACAATTAACAACTATGACAAATAACATTAAACTTATGCTTTTGGCCTTTTTGGGGCTTTTGTAGAGTTACGGTACCTATGTGCAGTAATAAAATGCATATAAAACTTATAAATTAAATATAAATGTAAGTTAAGTAACTAAAATGATATAATTACAGGCTATCGAGGGGACACACGTTGCACTGAAACTACCGATACTGTGTGTACACCATGTCCTCCGGATCAGTATCGAGAGAACTTTAACTTCTATCCAAACTGTAATAGCTGTCAAAAATGCAAAGAAGGTCAGTGGATGAACTGTACATCTCCATGTTATTACACTCATATTTGTCCAGTTATTGTTTTGTTTAATACCAACAAGCAATGGATGTGAGCAAAGAATACTTTTCTGTCTTCAACTAGAAAAAGGTTTACAGTATGCACAGAACTGCTCCTCTACAACACCGTCCAAGTGTATTTGCAGACCTGGGAGGTTCTGCCGCTTGGGATATGACAATCCATACTGCTCAGACTGCAAAAAATACAAACAATGCAAACCTGGCTTGGGAGTGTCTGTAAAAGGTAAAACTTTTTTTTTTATATCTCTCTTGTCACTATGTTTTTATGGTACATCTTAAAACAATATTTTGAAATTTAAGGATGTACCATTTGTCAGATGAGCCAACTTCTTTCTGTGAGGGTCTTCTGTAATTACTACTAATAAAAATATAACAAAAATAAAAGGAGAGGGGTACATGCTGGTGCAGTGGTTAGCACTTTTGCCTCAAGCAAGACCTCCTGATTGCCTGTGCGAGTTTCCTCTGGGTGCTTTAATTTCCTCCCACAGTCCACACTTATCTGGGTTGATGTTTTGATTTAACAAGAACAGGCCCTTTTCTAAGTATAGCTTTAACTTTAGTGGTTACTGGAATAGAAAAAGTACTGGTGTCGGCCCTCAGCCTCCTCGTAGATATACTCCACTCATTGACAAAGTTATATGCTGTTACAGATTCATTTATAGATCAGTCAAGAGTCATCAACATGATCAATTATTCTGGCTCATCCCACCAAATCACTCAACAAATACCATGTTATGACATTATTAGTATATTGACCTTTATCCTTAGTGCAATATAGCTGTCGGTATACTGTGCTCATGTGACTGCTTTTTTCGGGACAGTGGGTCAGATGCACTCTTCGCAGCTACAGCGTTTTTTTCTACAGATTTCTATTCAGTCTCTCTGATATTTCCCATGAAGTCTCAATATGCCAGTGCTTTTATTAATGTTGTTTTGTAACATGTTCCATACAATACAAGTCATAGAGTGAAACACGTCATTAAATTAAATGTTTTTCTGTTGTTGCCAGGCACACCAAATTCAGATGTGAAGTGTAAAATATGTCCCGAAGGCACGTTCTCTGACAAGACCTCCTCCACTGACCCCTGCCAGCCCCACACAGAGTGAGTGAAGGAGAGCTATGGTATTTCCACAAAGGTGTTCCAGACTCAAATTGCTGACCCTTCTCTTTGTTCTCTTCAGCTGCAATGGGAGGGCTGTTCTTAGAGAAGGCAATACTGAATCAGACAATGTGTGTGAACCGTACTCACAGACAACAACTGACAATCACAAGAAGAGTGTCGGTACAACTTCCAGCACAAGCACGACCACAGTTGCACCAAGCTCAGGCTCGACATCTCTGCTAAGAAGCACCACACAGTCTGCCTCAGTTTCAGAAGAACCCTCCACCTATTTAATAACAAGCCTACTGACCCCACCGCCTGACAGCAGTTATGGTACTATAACTGACTAACTTTCAGACTACTCATAAGAAAACAGCTGTGTATGAAAAGTATTTCAAAAGTGCTCTTGTTTTGCTTCTTTTGAGATGTATCTCTGCTTACCTCTCTTAGTTGGATTAATTGCTTCTGTCACTGGATTACTTGTCATCACCATCATCCTTTTTCTGCTATGTTATTGTCAAAAAATCTGCAAGAAAGGTAAATATATGCTTTTATAGGCATTATGTTTATTTCTGAGTTACATTAGAGAATGATAAGGACCAGTTAGTTTTTAACTTTTTTACAAGGAACAGTTTTTATTACACTTTCCCTCTCTTACTTACAACCATTGTTCTTTTTTCTTAGACACTGCAAGTTTATCTCCTAAGGTGGATGCAAACGGAAACTGTGAGACTGCTGACGAAGTAAGTCTCGGCTTTCTATCTTTCATACTGAATACACCCTACATTTAGTAAAGTACACATCCTCTGTGGTCTGCAATTCAGTACAAGATCACTGCCATTTATTCTCCCCCTTTTAAAGTTGATTGCGTTCAGTTTTACAACAATTAAATCATGAAACATTCCCATTTGCACGTTTATTGATATAATCCAGTCCAGTACAACACCACTGCTAACTGTAACCACAGTGCGACTTCCAATAAAAGCATCAATAAAAACTGGGCTTGGTAGGCACCATAAAATTAGTCTTTATGGCAGAATAGCTCAGTGTTTGTGATTTTTTTAAAAATCCGCTGGAAATGAACTTCTCTTTTTCTTCCTCCCTGCAGAAATACAGTGGGAAAACTCAGCTGACTTTATTTAAAGTTGCATCACAAGAAAATGAGTGCCTGCTAGAAAAAGGGGAAGCCAGCAGTGATCACAGTCAATGCACAACCAATACCGAAACTTTAACTAGAACTGATGGTTGCAGCAGCCAGGAATCCATCAGCCCTTTACATTCCACTTTTGCGCTTGACAATCCATTGTCTGTTCTGTCCGAGCCCAAGACTTTACACTCCAACAAAGACTCTGCTGCACCACAGCCCAGTATCCAAACACAGACGTCCTCTCAGCCCAGCAGCCCTCAGATCATCACGCCCATGACTACCAGCCCACACGTCAACGTTAACATCACTTTGCACATAGGAAACGGGTCCTGTGGGACACCAGCTTTCATACCTGCGGACTTGATAAAACCTGACTGTAAGCTCCCCTATGGAGAGGAAGAGGAGTCCTTTAGCACCCCACAGCAAGAAGATGGCAAACAGTCACTAATGTCAGTGCCGGAGAGTTCCAATTACTGCACTGAGCACACAAAGCAAGACTCATATGCATGAAAGACTGATGTTAAGGTACACAACTATTTCCACTTTGAAGGCAGAAACTGTTACTTATTGTTTATATTTGTATATATATGTATATATAAATATATATAAGCCGTGCTGGAAATAAAAATGTAAATATGGAGAGAGGTGTAGTCTACAGTCATCATAATATATTACATCTATATCCAATGTTTGTTGTAAAATGCATATCTTGTGTGTACAGTTTTGCTGAAAGAATCATTTTCTTTTGTTAAGATACCACACATCACTATATTGTGTATTACATGTAAGGTAACCTCAAAAATGTGTTTGGATACCAAAACCACACTTTAAAAAAATGTAGGTCAACTGCACTAGATGACAAAATGTCAAAGATTAAGCAAATTATTTTAAAGCAAAATGGCACAGCTACACTTTAAATTATATATATTTTTAAAAAAATACATATTCAAGAAAACACTCTGGTCATGCAGCAGTGGCTGCCCTAAAGAGTTCAGTCACAGTCTTTCAGAAACTAGGCTGGGTTCCTTGCAGTTTGCAGAAACTGCTTGACAATATTGGGCCATGAAGTCAACTAGTTGAAATAGCTGTGGTTTCCTCCATGTGACAGAGGGCACAGATATCCGCTCATTCACGCTTCTGTATGCTGCATGTGCTCTGTGGGATATTCTGTGAATTTAATTTCCTCATTTGCAAAATATTTCTACAACGGGGGGGCTGAAGATCGACGTCGGTCACATACGCTCATCAGACGCTTTATTAGGTACACCTTGCTAGTACCATGTTAAATCTCTTTTGTCATAGCCGTCTTAATTCTCTTAAAACATTCCTCAGAGATTTAGTCCATGTTTGGGTCCACTGAAGCAACTGTGTGACAGTTGCTGCAGATTTGTCATGTTTGAGTCCATGATGCAAATCTCCTGTTTTACCACATCCAAAGGTGCTCTGTTGGATTCAGATCTGATGATCTTGATGATTTGAAGTTTGTGCATTATCCTGCTGGAAGAAGCCATCATAACCGAACCATCAGGATGCCGTAGCAGAAATTGAGAATCAGAGCAGGCAACATCTTTCCAATCTTTTCTTGTCTAATTTTGCTTAGTACATACACATCTCAGCCTCAGTTTCCTGTTTTTAGTTGACAAGAGTGGTACAGACTGTGGTTTTCTGCTACTGTAACCCATCTGCTTCAAAGACTGGCGTGCTGTACATTCAAAGATGCTCTTCTGGTTACAACCTTGGTTGTAACAAGTGGTTGACTTATTTTTGCCTTCCTAGCTGCTCAAAACAATATGGCCAGTCACCTCTTGCATCAACAAGATATTTTCACCGAGAGAACTGCTGTTGGCTGGGTGTCTTGTCTTTCAGATGATTCTCGGTAAACTCAAGAGATGGTTCTGTGGGAAATTCCCAGTACATCAAAAGTTTCTAACATAATCAGACCAGCTCATCTGGCACTAACAAATATGCCACATTAATAGTCACGTAAATCACCTTTCTTCTCCTTGTGATGTCTGGCTTGAACTTCTGCAAGTCATCTTGACCATAACGACCACATGCACTGAGATCAAGCCATGTAATCGGCTAATCAGGAGTTGAAGAGGTGTACCTAACCAAGATGTCGGTGAGAGTCGACGTGTAGTTACATTTCTAGGGGGTGTATATCAGGTTATAGCAAAGGATTTCAGAGGGGTATGCAGTTACAATGTAAATAAAAGGTGTATTTTTATTTATGTATTTGGCTGATTTAAGTTTGCATCCAAATATTTACAAAAACAAACAACAGTACATGTCTGTTTGAAAATCATAGCCATAATTTCTGAGTTTTAAACATCACACACCCTTTTTATCCAAATTCCTTGATTCTACTTTAAATGTTCTGTAAACAGACTTGCATTTGGTAAGTCTCATTTATCCTAGAAGTGATCCCTGCTGCTGTTTCACACCTGCTCTGCTTGATGTTGCTCACAATTATTCAGTCCAATCTGCTGCTGCGCTTTCTCTGCCTGGTACCTCATGTTCTCGGTCAGAAGTCTTCCATTTCTTGTTTTATTCTTTAACATTTTAAACAAATGTGAAAGACAGAAGATTTTGCTGATTTGACAAAACTGCGCAAAAAACCAAAGCTTGACTTTTTCTTTGAGCTCATTTCACTCGCCTCTGAAACTATTTAAAACTATAATAGTATTTCTATTTTCAAAAATGGAAAGAGTACCCTAGCTAGTTTTAAAGGTTTTATACTTTTGGGTAGTGGAGTAAAAGAAGCAGCATATTTTCATGTGAAATACACCACCAAGCCACAGCATTAAAACCACCTTCCTAACATTGTGTAAGTCCCCTACCTGCGGCTAAATCACCTCTGACCCTTCACACCTCTGGTTCCTCAAGACCTCACGTATCATGCGGATGCAGTCCTTGGAATCTGGGAAATTTGGAGGCTAAATCAAAAGCTCTTCCTTTAAGCCCTTCCTGAGCATTGTTTTTTTTTTGGGGGGGGGGGGGGGGGGGGTCGCAGTTCATTGTTTGCTTGGTTCGCAACAATGTTTGGGCACGTGTTATGTGTCAAAGAAACATCCACACGAATGCCAGGAACCAATGTTTCTCTGAAGAACACTGCATTCTAATAAGATAATCACTGTTGTTTACTTCCTCTACAGTGGTTTTATTGGTGTGGCATCTTCGTGTAGTGGGGTTGGTGTAGAGTAGCAGGGAACTACAGCTGGCTCTGGCTACTGTCGATGTGAAAGTGCGTGACTCTACTATCAGAACGAGACTACACAAGTTTGACTTTTATGGGAGGTGTTCAAGGATGAAAACTTCACTCTCTAAGAGAAACATTAAGGCCAGACTGAAGTTTGCCAGAGTGAACATAGACAAAGACAATGACTTCTGGAATAATGTTCTTTGGACTGATGAGTCTAAAATTGAATTATTTGGACACCAGAACAGTAGACATGTTTGGCATGAACCAAATACAGCCTTCCAAGAAAAGAACCTCATACCAACTGTGAAGCATGGATGTGGCAGTATCATAGTTTGGGGATGCTTTGCTGCAGCAGGACCTGGCCAGCTCACCATCATAGAATCCATCATGAATTCGACTGTGTATCAGAGGGTGCTTGAAGAATATGTGAAATCATCTGTAAAACAAATAACAAACAAACAATTAAAGCTGAAGCGGAACTGGAGACAGCAACATGACAATGACCCAAAGCATACCAGCAAATCCACCAAGGACTGGCTAAAAACTAAGAAGTGGAGAGTCCTGGAATGGCCAAGTCAAAGCCCTGATCTTAATCCCATTGAAATGCTGTGTGGTGACTTGAAACGGGCTGTACATGCAAGAAACCCCCAGCTGAAAGAATTCTGCATTGTGGAGTGGGGCAAACTTTCTTCTAATCGATGTCAGAGACTGGTAAAAGGCTACAAAAAGTGTCTCACTGAAGTTATATCAGCCAAAGGGGGCAACACTAGTTATTAGGGGGTAGGGTGTCCTAACTTTTTTCTCTCCATTAACAAAAAATTAACAAAATGTTAATTTTTGCTGTTTAATTGCAATTAAGTCCCTTTTTTCTCCAGTAATACATGAAAACATGATTGGACACACTATTACACATATTATACATATTCATGATACATCAGCGACCAAGTGACCCACTTTTACATGTAGGTCCCTTTCAAGATTTTGTTTGGCTCTAGCTTACAAAAGTGAACATGCCAACAACAAAAAAAATAAAATAAATCAAATAAAACAAACAGAGCCAAGAAAGGAAAGAGCTGCTCTGAATTGCATCACAATAGAAAATGAAGTGCACAAGTTTACAAAGACATCAAAAAAGACATTTATGATTAGAATAAGTTGGGACTGAAATGACATACAGCACATTTATCCTTAAACTTTAAGAAGTATAGTTCGCTTGTGTTACACAAACCTCTCAGCATTATTAACTTTAGTCCCAGTTTGGAAGGATATGCTTACTCTAATCAGTGTCTCAGCAGAACCACTCTTCTTTATAGTATTAATAAACGAAACTGTTGCATTTTGCTTTAATATGCCAAACCCGCGGTTCTTCTCTAGCTCTTGAAGAAACCGTTTACTTTTGATAAAACAAACGCTTATCCTCTGTCACGATACCTAAACCTGAAGATTAGGGTAGTTTTTTTGCGGACGCTTCTGACACCTGCTGGTCGAAGTTGGACACTACAACATCTCTCTGACTAATAAAATTGTTTTCAGTTAGAAGTGGCAGTTACTTTTCATGGCAGCTGCTGAACTTTTTTTTAAAGTCAGGCAATTTGCTCTACAAAAAAAAGTTGCTAACGGTTGATTTCTGTATATTTCTTTCTTGTAATTAGCTGAGCAGCAGCAGCAGCTTGTGAACGAAAAGAAAGGCAGTACGAGTCAATTCATTAGGAGAGGGGGATAAAACTTTACACAGTTTTATTCCTTGTCTCGTACTCAACTTGATAATCATTTAAATTACCACGCTACATATAAATTACTCTCGTTATCTTCCAAATGTTAGTCATAGATGACAAGTATCTTTCTTCCGAACATTGTGTGTGGTCGAGTCCCCGGCCCCCCTAATTTTTCGGTACAGTTGGTTGCATCCGTTGCCGCTGTGTGTTGCTCCCTTCCTGAAAGACACTTGCGTTGGAGCCGCTGATGTCGTTGAGCGAAGGCTGGTGAGTTTAGGCTCTTTTTGCTGTTTTAATTCGTTTCTTCTATTAATATGGGCATTTTTTGGGAAGCCTCAACCTCCCGTATAGATTACTACATACACTTTTCTAATTATACGGCTAATTAAATCAGTGTTATGCCTCTTTTGTGTCCCCTATCTCCTCCCGCTGTGGTTGGCGGTGTCGTGGACCTGGTCGCTTATGTTTACAGTCCCTGCCAGCGAGCAAGGTGGATGAAATATGTTATATAATGTGTATTTATCCTAAGCAACAGCTCATATGTTGGTCCGATAGTTTGTGATAGATGGTGCGAATTAAATAAAAGAGCAGCACGGGATCTTGAAGCCCTTTACGGGAGGGTATTTAAAAGGCAGCTTCTTAACACCGGGGAAGGAGGTGGACAGGCAACGGAGATAATACTGACTGCTGCAGGTGTTTGTCTGTTGGTTTGGTGGACTGCTGCAGTCAACCAAACCAACAGGCAAATCCATTAGAAATGAGCAAATCCATTTCAAAGAGCGAGGAAATGGGTGCAGCAAAGTACAGAACTAGTTTGGTAGAAACGCTAATGTACGTCAGGTGTTTCCCCAGGTAAAGAGGAAGCTCACAAAGTGAAAGCAAAGAGCAGGCATTATATTATGAGAACAAAAGGGACTGCTTTAAAAAAGGTGGTACACGCTACTGCCAAATTATTAAAGGGATTTGTTTAAAGTTATGTCCACCGCCTTCATTAGGGCATGAGATTTTGAAGTGCTTTAAAATAAAGTCAGGATAATTGTATTCACTATCCATGAATGTGCGGTTGATTTCAAATTAATTGATGTGCTAAATGCTGCTGGATAAAAGGATACTTGGTACACTGCAATAAAATACTAAAATCACGAGCAAATATCCAATCTGAGAAACTGGAAAGTGTGATTTCTTTGTCATTTTTTAAATACTAATTACAGGTCTAATCTAAAAACCCATATTTAGACTGTGTAATCAGTTTGTACAGAGCTAGTACAGCTTACTAGAAGCTCTTGTGTTGTAGATTAAATATTAAAGGGTTGTTGTTGAAGTTGATTTTGTTAATGTGTAACCAAAAGAATGTCTTCACATAACTTATTTAGGGTTTGGCTGATTAAAGGTTTGAGGTGCCTTATTGTCTTTTTGTTTATTGTTTTTACACCCCAACAGAGACGATAATTTCAGGATTCCTGAAGTCAACTCCCACATGGCAGTGAACCACGTCCTTACAAACTGAACCAAGTATACTCTGCTCCACGACGTTGCCCTCTTAGATGCCTTTCAGTGTCAGTTTTTGCAAATGGCTTGCTCTCTGAAGGACGAGCTTCTGTGTTCCATCTGCCTCAGCATCTACCAGGACCCCGTCAGCTTCGGCTGCGAGCACTACTTCTGCAGAAAGTGCATCACCGAGCACTGGAGCAGACAGGAGCCTCACGGAGCGCGGGACTGTCCCGAGTGCCGGAGGACCTTCGCCGATCCACTACTTTCGCCAAGTCTCAAGCTGTCCAACATTGTGGAGCGCTATTCAGCCTTCCCACTGGACGCCATCCTTAACGCACAGAGGAGCTCCTACCCCTGCAAGGACCACGAGAAGGTCAAGCTCTTCTGCCTCACCGACAAAAGCCTCGTGTGTTTCTTCTGCGACGAGCCGGCGCTACATGAGCAGCACCAAGTAACCACTATCGACGAGGCTTACGAGGAAATACAGGTCAGTCATAGCGCACACACTCTGACAGCTCATTAGCAAGAGCGAGGCTGACATTTTCTTAAAACCCATCAGCACTCTGCTCCACGTTCAGACTCTTTCACCCGTGGGAGCTGCCCAGACAGTTCAGCATTAAGTCCACTCCTGCCCAGAGAAGCTGCACTGAAGCAGTTTGGGGATTTGGTGCTTTTTGCTTTTGAGTGTTTCAGGTACAGCAGGTGCTGATGAATGAGGCACATCTAATTTGCTTCTCCCTGATGCCCACAAGTCCACTGACCTGAAATCATAATGAGATTCCAGTTTGTAAGTCCCGTTATGATCAGAGGTTAATAGTTTCATTTCTTGGTTCAAACTGAACTGAAATGATGGTTAGGAATGCAGCTCCTGCTGCCTGGAATGAATCACAAAGAAATTGAAAGAAGCAGTCACTCTTTAGGTGTGTTCAAGGAAGTTAAGAGAATAAGACAAATCTGATTCATTTAGATTTTTTTTTTTTAAACTTCTTTACTTTTTTGGACTTCCTGTTTTTTTTGGGGGGGGGGGGGGGGTTGTTTGTTTTGTTTTTTTTAATACAAGTAGGTGTTAGTTATGTAACACCTTTTTATTTAATTAAGTTTAGTGTTGTGTTGTCAGTGTCTTTGTCTGCTTCTTCATTGTTATGCCTCTGGTTTGGCAGTTTCTCCTTTAAAAGAAACAAACTTGCAAATAAAGTTCATATCGCCAGGGTGATCTCGAATCAGTTGGGGACCTTTCCTGCTTAGGTAAAGTGCTTCTCTACGCAGAAACGCATGGCTTTTTTTTTTCTTTTCACATTACTAATTAAAGTCCTGGAAATATTCCAGGAAAAAAGCATTTAGATTAGTTAGACATATACATCCACATTTCAGATCTGGCAGGGGGCCCTTGTTGCACATCAACATCATTTCTCTTTCTCCCTATCTCTTGTCATCTCTTTGCTTTCAGCTTAGCCCCAAATAATTTACAATTTAAAGGGGAAATTTGATTTTAGAGATCTTGACATCGGCAACTAACAGATGCTTGAAAACAGGAGAGGGGGAAAAAAACCTTCCTCAGTGATTCATTTAAATCTAGAATATTAGGAACTAATTGACTGTAACTGTGAAGAAATGAACTTCTCAATAAAGCGTGTGTTTAATGTGTCATTTGCGTTTACCCCGAGTCATGTTTTCCACATTAACGAGAATAGTTCAGTGTTTGCGTTCCCTTCACCATTTGGGTATTTCCATTCCCACGGAGCCAAAATCCAATAACTGTGAAACAAAGCTCCTAATCCTTTTCCTTCTCTGCTCCAGTATACAGAGCAACACATTCCAGTCTAATGTTATGGAGTTCCTTTCCGTTTTCATGCCTGCTGTTGCCAGTGTAGATGTTCATATCTGCTGTATGTAACATAAAACACTTTGTTTTCTTGATAGTGAGCACAGTGATGTTTCTGATAAAAGAGATTTATAGTTACTCGGTGGGGGTTTTGAGGTGTCACTGTCTTTCAGTGCATCTCAAACCAAAACCTCAAGTCTCTTTTGGATATATCACTAATGAAGTCTGAGTTTTCGGTTTCAGTGTTTGGCTCTAACTTCGTGATGCCGCTTTTGTTGTATACTTTATTTTTTTATGCTGGGGCTTACTGTTCTTCTTTTTAGAATTGGAATTTCAGTCAGGAGCAGAAAAACTATTAATCCCATCAGGGAAAGTCTATCAGCGAGATGGTCTCAGCCTTTGACTATTCATGACCTCAGACACTCTCCTTTTGTGGTGTGGTACTGTTAATGAGTGAGAAGGGTTATATGCAGACTGCAAGTGAATTAAGAAATCCCAAATAACACAATGTGTCTTTTATTTTTGACTTCCACCTTGAATATTCAAAACTTCCTTATGTTATTAGTTTCCAGTCTGCCTGCCCACAACTCTGTCCACAGATTTAGCTGTGATTATATTACTAACTATGCATATAGTTGACTGAACATCGAGACTGTCAGTTTAACTAGCAAATAAATGCCCAATTCTGCATCTGCATCACATGTTTGATGACTTCCTTTTGAAAGTTTTCAGTGGAAGTGGTGATTCACATCTCTGCTGCTACTTCAACCACTGGATTCTAGGGAAACAAGTTTGTCCCAACCAGCACCACATATTTTCTTGTGATCAGTTTCACTTAGCCAGCAACCACTTGCCTCCCAGTTGCAGAGGGCTCATAGGCATGTCTCCACACCTCCAAGCTGCATTGGGTCAAAGTCTTTCTAGTAGCCAGTCTTGCCACTTGGCAGCCATATAGGTAAGGCAGTTATTTTCAGTGAAAGTAAAACCAGGGCATAATCTATATTGCATTGATCACCAAAACATGCAAATTCAGAAGTCAAATCTGATTTAAAACAAAAACTAAGTACATTTGGTAATTTTGCCACGCTAATTAAACATATTACATTTTAGGTATTTTGTACTGTAAAAGATGATGCAATAATACAGAGAAAATCCCACCAGTCAGACAACCCCTTACGAATAAAGGGAATAAAGAATGGGGAGAGTGGCGTTTTATGGTTTACAATTTACAAATTTATGGTTTCATCAACATTAGTGCACTTAAAGAATTGCTCTCCACTTTCACATTGTGCATTTACCATTTTCTTGGTTTATCATTCACATTCTTACATCAGGAGATATGTTTTCCACCACACTTGAAGCCTTCATAAACCTCAGCTTTTGCCATGGATGGATAAAACGATGTGATTGGCTTTATGCTTTCCCATTTCACTTCTTATAATTCTTAAAATGTCAACCATTCTGTATCTACTGTTGTACATAATCCACAGTAGCGGATTTTCAGATAACACACCCCAACTCATTTGTCCATTTACAATAATTTGGCACTGCACTTGACCATCAGTTCAGTTGGATATGTTGTACTTGTAGCAGCAGAGATGAGGAAGTCTTGTCAGGTAAGTTCACTTCTTTCTGTCTTCACATTTCCAGATTTCAACAATAACAGACTCTGACTCAAGTGTCATCACTTAACTTTGTGCAGCTACTTCTCCAAATGTCTTCATGGAACTTTTTCACTTATTCCCCAAGAGCTTTAAACAGACTTTGGCTTGTAAAATCTGTGGAGACTTCTTTAATTGGGGAAAAAAATACTTAATTGGATTAAAACCAATTTGTATGATCTAGGTGTTTGAGGGTTACAAGGAAACATAATTAGGCAGTTTGTGCATAGTAAATAGCTACATTTCCCCTCCCTTGTTCTGCATTAAATATAATTAACAGTGCTGTGTGTATTAATGCTGTCCTCATCAGTTTCCAATCAGGCTGTGTGCTGTAAGCTTGAGAAAGGTCAAAACTGTGTAATCTTGGAGCAGAAGTAATTAGGCCCAACACAAGATGTTTCTCTTTTCTTGGACACCGGCTTGTCCCTCTGCTTGGAGTTCTTTTCATGGTGGCGATCTGGCATTTTGTATTCTGGCAGGAGACTTGGAGGCTTCCCAGATCCACAATACTGAAACAGAGTGTGCGCACACAGTGGCCCCATCAGACACAAGCATGTCCCATGATGATCTTGGCAAACTCGTATTTGTAGAGCTCGTTACATCATGCCTCATCTATATCAGACGAACAACTTGCACATTTTCCATGTTATTTATTTGTTTTGCAGTGAGCAGATAGGAGCTGAGTGTCAAACAGAAACAAATGCGAGAGCTATGCCTGCAGGCTTAAACGTCACTTTTAGCGTGAGGCTCAGCAGTGTTTCACTAAATGCCAAAACAACATGGCGAGGATGTGTTAAAATGCAGCAGAGATCACATCCAGTGTTTTGACAGTCATGACCAAAGGGGCACATGCCCTGCCAGTATGATGGTGTATTTAAAATAAATGTTAGAGTTTTTGTAGAGTGGGGAACTGTTTAGATATGGGGAAAGGATTTGGTAGGCCGAGTGCCAAAGCTTTGCCTCATTATGTTGAAATGTTGGAGAGGCTAGCAAGGTCTTTGCCGAAGTAGTTTTGAATTCTTACAGAAATCTTCTGGAGAGAGTGCAAGGAGAGTTTCCCTAGTTTGGTTATGATTTTGTTCTTGGGGGAAAATGAAAGTCAAACTTACTGTCAGTCGTAATAGTTCAGCATTACTGTCCAGTTTCCCAGCAGTGGTTCAATTTAGGTTAAGTCAACATCTTCATCACCCCGCAAGTAGATGCCGCCTCTTTTTCCTCAGTAATATATATATTTTTTTCATCTTTATCACAGCTTTCCAGAAAGCAGAAGGCTGATGATTTGTGTGTTACACAATCGGCATTCTAAGGATGGAAGAAATCAAGTTTTTTACATTTGAAGGAAGCATACCCAGACTGAGACCAGATCATAGAATAGACCTTCACGACGAAATACAAAGACATTCAGCACAAACATTTTTTTTTAACTCTTGTGTGTCTGCCAGAAGACCTTCTTTGGAAAAAGCTTTTCATTTTGGAGAAACTTGCAGAATAACTAATGCCTAATTTCTGAGCAGTTGACCCTTAAATAGCTCATTTTACTATGTAAAGTCAAGTCAGTCATGGCTTATATTTTTATTTAGGCTCTTCTCAACACATTTCCACATGAGATACCTTTTTGTTTCTTATTCTCAAGCTAGGTTTAGATGGAACACCCTTCTGTTATGTCATGCCACTACTGCTTTAACTCTGATGTTTTTGGTTGGTCAGTGTCTACTCACAAGAGCAGCCTTTCGTTAGTCTGTAGCAGAATGTAATCTCCTTAGCCTGGCATGTCACTCTGCTGACCTCAGGCCCTGAGTCTTGATGCCACGTTGAGAGCTTTGCCTCCTGCTGATTTGCATCCTTTAACTGGTAAATGCTGCTGTGGCCAAATCTGTAATGCACAAACACATATGACACCTGACTTTTGCATGGTGATGTGTACACATCTGGCAGGCATTTACTCAGCACATAAGTGCTTGCTCGTACACTTTTTTTTTCCCCTCAACATAAAGGACATTAAGGTAGGATCTGGGAGGATTTGTCTGCAGCTCTGCCATTTGCTTCAGGGAGCAGAGATTTGACAGGGAACTAATGCTTTCTGATTAGGTAGGATTTTATTCCAGCAGTCATATTGGATGATTTGGGACACCCATTTAAAATGTACAAGAGCAAAAAGCACTCTTAATATAACATTCTTCCAAACGTCTTGTAATCTAAAACATTAAACAGAGCCGTAGATGGTCTCATAAATATCCACATTTAAATACACTCCAGACAACTCATTATGGCATGTATATAAAATTTCCCCCTGTCGGTTTTATGGTTAATTCATCAAATAAGGGTTTATCCAAAAGGCCGCATATCATTATCCACAGAGCTTCATTCCTTAACCAGGTTGAGCAAGAGCTTTATTTTGTGTGAAATAATTCAGTCATACATCAGTCATGCTAATGGAGTGCTGGAGCGATTTTAAAAAGAGGTTGGCTGGATTACTGCACCCTGATTGGTGCTGGACAGAGTTGTATACTTATTACCACACTGCTGTGGCCCTTAATGTTGGAAGTCAATTCCTGTGGAGGACAAAATGGAAGACACAGCAGCCACTTTGCCTTAATTGTGATGATGAAGATTGTCAGTGGGTTGTATGCAACCACAGCATCGCAGAGATTGACACTCTTCCTGCAGTCTACTTGCTCGAGGGATGCGTTATCACTCTACATTCTAGTTGTATTGGACCAGATAAAGAGGAAAATAGATTGCAACCACTGCTTAACCATACATTTGGAACTTTAAGTTTTGTTTTGTTTTTCCCAGACACTATAGATGCTGTACAGTATATGTGTGAGGAGTATACAGCAGGCAGCTGTGCAGTAATGCTAATCTCAGTTTGACTGAAGCCCACGCTGCAGAAGAATTAAATGATTACTGTAGTCTTGAGTCACCCACACAGACCTGTCACTCAGGGTGTCCAGATGTACCTGTGTGCTGCTATCTATTAACACCATTCTTATAGCAAGGCATTATATGCTTATCAGGACACAAACACGGGGGTTAATCACAGAAACCCATTAGCATTTTCCCGTCTGCCTCGCTCTAGTGCAGGGTGGCGTTTGAAAATGGAGAATGAGCACGCCAGCCTTTGAAGTGTTCCTCTGGTGGTTTAAAAACAGGGCTGTCTTTCACTCTCTGACTGTCAGTGCCTGGCCGAGAGCTCTCTCTCTGAGCCTGCCATCACCATGCATGGCCGTGCTGCTGCAGTAATGAGTCAGGCAATTTCAAGGGCACCCACGGCTGCCATCTCCCCTGTGGCTTGCCTCAGTCTGCTCTCTTTTCCTCCAGCAGCTCCATCTTTCCTTCTGTCTCTCTGTGAATTTTTTTTTTCATTTACTTAGTTGTGTTTCTCGGTAATCTTCTCATTTCTAAAATATGGGCTTTATTGAGTACCTCATAGCTGGTTCTTCTGAGAAAACCAGTTCCCAGCTCTCCACCCTTCTGTTTTTCAAACATCCACCCCAGACAAATTAGTTTGTCCATCTTAGCGGTTGGTCGTGGTATTGTGGCAGAGGGGCTTCATTCGTGCAGAAATGGAGCCACAGGGAAAGAGAGAACAGTCATGTTCTGTTAGGGAACTGGGAGAGGTGGTAGCTCATCCTGTCCTCATTACTGATAGCACTGATGATGCTTGAGGCAGAACAGAGCCAGGCAGCATGTTTACTTCAGCCCAAGCTGTTGGTAGATTAGCGGATAAACATCTGCATTGATTGGAAGAAAGCGAGCTGGTGCAGCCTCCATCACACAAAACATTTTGTATTGTTTAGATCATTACTTTGGCCTGCGCCAAGTGAGTCAGATGTCTCTGCATCTGTTGTTCTTTTAAAATGTTTATGCATGCCTTCTGCAAAGAGTTGATTTTGTGACTTGCCATATGTTTACTAGTCATTTCTCCTTTCAGTAGAGGGCAGGACGCATACAGGTAAAAGCTGTTTGCCTAGCTGCAATATGTAGCTGTTAAAGACTGTTCTGAACCGTGTTTTTAGGCTAACATGATTTAAAATGCATCAGGCTTAACAGGTGTCTCCTAAACAACCGTTGTTACAGTTACAACCTTTCAAATGACTTCATATTACCAAGTACACCCTGCCTCGTCGCAGAAAGCTGAGGACATCTTAGGAAGCCCCTGAACCATAAAGATATCTATTAGATGAAATGTTTTTGGTTAGGTTTTAAGGGTATTTGCAAACATGACTGCCAGTGCTTTCTGTTAAAGGAAAAACAGGTGATGTTTCATTTCAAAACATGGGGAAAATTAATCTAAGAAAACTAGACTTGCATACATAAAAACAAAGGCTTGTTTATGACAGTTTGTCTCATCAGCCTTCATGATCTTGTAACTGACATGCCACTATCCTGATGTCATGTATTCAGTTTCTATGTAATTTTGCAGTTGCTGTCATGTCAAAGAGTTTTCACCGTCCTGTGAAAAACAAAGTATACCTTTCATGCTTCCACAGGAATTAAAAAGGTAAGTAGCGACCAGATGCTACAAGTGTGGGCTCCCCCTATAAAAGCAGAAGTTTTTGCAGTTTGCTGGTCTGAAGCATTCGGCTGTTTCCTAACAAAGTGTCAAGGTGGAAAAAGCACCTTGGAAAAGTGAAAAAGACATCAGCAGTGATCTTAGATAAGTAATTGTTGATGCCCATCAGTCCAGGAAAGGTTGCCAAGTGCATCACTCTACAGTGAGACATTATTCATAAGTGGAAAGCATTCAAGAGAGTTTCTAATCTTCCTCACAGTGGACATCCCAACAGACCCTCTCTAAGAGAACTGTGCATAATGAATACCCTCAAACCTAAATGAACTAAAGCAACGTAAAGGACAGTGGGGACAAAAGGGTGGTACTAATACTGTATATAAAAAAAAAAAAAAAACAGATATCAGTGTTGCATAGCCTTCAGTATGACTATAAAGTCACAGTAATGCTATGGTAACAAACATCACTCTCGTAAAGGTGTGTTGTGTTGCAGAACTGTGCTAAACTTAGAAAGCTGCTGGGGAAAAACTGCCATCTGAGTCCATATGTTTGCTTAGCAACATCGTAAATTATATAGCCTCAAATCACTTCTTCTGAGAAGATGTGTTCTGTAGAAGTGGGTTTCATCAGAGATGCACAAACTCCCACATGTTAACTCTAGTCAGATGATTCATTGGAGCTGAATGCATGACATCTGTAGTTGCACGTCTACCTGTCAGCTAGTGTATACCTGAAGATCATGAGGGCTTGAGAGTGCTGGAACTGGCCTGACAGGCCAGAGAGTAAGACGGAGGATGACCAAAGACATGTGGT
Source organism: Aulonocara stuartgranti (assembly GCF_965226115.1). Taxonomy (NCBI): domain Eukaryota; kingdom Metazoa; phylum Chordata; class Actinopteri; order Cichliformes; family Cichlidae; genus Aulonocara; species Aulonocara stuartgranti. Next base: position 17,131,153 of record NC_138943.1, on the reverse strand, counting down.
TTATGTGTCATCTTGGTGAATGAAAGGAGAAACGCTGTTCTTAAAGTTTTGCAACTTTAAGTGAGGCTTAATGCTGAGCCCCCAGCCTCCTTAACGCAAGGCAGATCACCAGGGAGAGCAGCCTGCACACCAGTAGCACTGCAATGAAGATTACATTAAAAATAAAAGCCCTGACAGTGGAGGGTGTTGTATGAACTCCCTTAGAAATGGAATAGGCTTTAAAACACATTGAAGAAAATGGTTTTGGGCATAGACAATTACAGATTTTGGTAGATGTTAAAAATGCATGAGTGGTGAGCGATCTGAGGAGTTATACTGTGGCTTTGCTGCATTTCGTTTTGTCTGTCAGTTTGGCATTTGGGTGGATGTGAACTGCTGTTCCCTGTCACTGCTGCCATGAGACTCTGAGCCCTGAGTTGATTAGCTTGGGAATTAAGACAGATTACAGGCCATTGTTCTCTGGGGTCTGGGTAGGGCTGGACGGGGGCAGTAATCTCTTGTAATTCCCTGTGTTCGTGATTTGCTGCCGATGATTTAATTTGACTTGCTGCTGATAGGAGTCCTCATTTTCAGCTCTCAGGCACTCAGACTCCTCCCTTGAGCTTACCAGTTGCTGGGAAGAAGAGAGAAGGAACTTGTAGATGTTCACCTTTTAAATGCCTCCTTTGTCTAAACGAGAGAGTCGAGCTGTGTTGGTGTTTACCTAAAAACCCTTGGTTCTCACTACAGACCAGGTGCATAGGGGCAGGGCATGACTGACAGCAAGGCAAGTGCTGGGAAAGCTTTCACATGACCAGTCTCGTGCTAACTGTGGGATTAGTTAATGTTGTTAACTGAAGCAACAGTTCGTTGCTAAACATTAGTGTAAGTTTTAGTTGTGAGACAAATATTCAAAAACAAATGTCTTGCTTTAATTATCATTATGAAATGTAACCGCAACAGAATAATGACACAGTCAGCATTTATATTGGTTTCCTATTACCCTCACATTTACTGTAAATATGATTTCCAACTTGTGTCATTAAGAACTTATTGTGCAACCAAAAACAGAGGGATGGCACCTTTTGTTTTGCCTTTAGTAGTGTAGGAAGTCATGGGTTGAAGTAACCGATTGATCTACAGGGTGGGCCATTTATATGGATATGCCGTAATAAAATGGGAATGGCTGGTGATATTAAATTCCTGCTTGTGGCACATTAGTATATGTGAGGGGGCAAACTCCTCAAGATGGGTGGTGACCATGGTGGCCATTTAGAAGTCGGCCATCTTGGATACGACTTTTGTTTTTTCAATAGGAAGAGGGCCATGTGACACATCAAAACTTATTGGTAATGTCACAAGAAAAACAATGGTGTGCTTGGTTTCAACGTAACTTTATTCTTTCATGAGTTATTTACAAGTTTCTGACCACTTATAAAAATGTGTTCAATGTTCTACCCATTATGTTGGATTGTCAATGCAACCCTCTTCTCCCACTCTTCACACACTGATAGCAACACTGCAGGAGAAATGCCAGCACAGGCATCCCGTATCCGTAGTTTCAGGTGCTGCACATCTCGTATCTTCACCCCATAGACAATTGCCTTCAGATGACCCCAAAGATAAAAGTCTAAGGGGGTCAGATCGGGAGACCTTGGGGGCCATTCAACTGGCCCACGACGACCAATCCACTTTCCAGGAAACTGTTTATCTAGGAATGCTCGGACCTGGCACCCATAATGTGGTGGTGCACCATCTTGCTGGAAAAACTCAGAGAACGTGCCAGCTTCAGTGCATAAAGATTGAAACACATCATCATGTAGCAATTTCAAATATCCAGTGGCCTTGAGGTTTCCATTGATGAAGAATGGACCCACTATCGTTGTTCCCCATATACCACACCAAACCATCACTTTTGTTGTTCCAACAGTCTTGAAGGGATCCATCCAATGTGGGTTAGTGTCAGACCAATAGTGGTGGTTTTGTTTGTTAACGTCACCATTCACATAAAAGTTTGCCTCATCACTGAACAAAATCTTCTGTGTGAACTGCGGGTCCTGTTCCAATTTTTGTTTTGCCCATTCTGCAAATTCTGTGCGCCGATCTTGGTCATCCTTGTTGAGATGCTGCAGTAGCTGGAGTTTGTAAGGGTGCCATTTGTGAGTAGCTAATATCCGCCGAAAGGATGTTCGACTAATGCCACTCTCCAATGACATGCAGCGAGTGCTACGCTGTGAGCTGTTGCTGAATGAAGCTAGGACAGCCACTGATGTTTCTTCATTAGTGACAGTTTTCTTGCATCCACATTTTGGCAAATCCAACACTGAACCAGTTTCATGACACTTAGCAAGCAGTTTGCTGACTGTAGCATGGGAGATGGGTGGTCTCGTAGGGTGTCTGGCATTGAAATCTGCTGCAATGACCCGGTTACTGCGTTCACCAGATATCAACACAATTTCGATCCGCTCCTCACATGTTAACCTCTTCAACATGTCAATGGCTGTGAAAAAAAAGAGAAACTTGTAAAGAACTCATGAAAGAATAAAGTTACGTTGAAACCAAGCACACCATTGTTTTTATTGTGACATTACCAATAAGTTTGATGTGTCACATGGCCCTCTTCCTATTGAAAAAACAAAAGTTGTATCCAAGATGGCCGACTTCTAAATGGCCACCATGGTCACCACCCATCTTGAGAAGTTTGCCCCCTCACATATACTAATGTGCCACAAACAGGACTTTAATATCACCAACCATTCCCATTTTTATTACGGTGTATCCATATAAATGGCCCACCCTGTAGATCAATCGGTTAACACTGGATCAATCAGAGGGCTCAACTTTATGATTTTTCTACTTTTTACAAGTAGATAACGATAACAAATTTACCTGAATAGTAAAGTAAAAGTCATAAGCGACAAATTACTGTCATGTTGTTGTGTAGTTGTGTGAATCAGTCAGTCTACAGATTTGGAAAGATTGCACTCTATCTAGGTAAGTCAACTCAGAATGTCTTAATTAACACTCCAGGTGTCTTCAAAAGTTTGGTGTAGGTGTAGGAACCGTTCACAAAATGGTGTTGGCTGGACAGTTCGGCCAACGGCCAGCAATAGCACAAAGAATTAATGTGCAACTTCACCTCACAATTGAAACGGAAATTGGCCTCTTTAATAATTGATACCTCAATTAGAAACTTAAACACCCTCATTGCTAAAGTGATACATGGCCAGTTCAGGTTTCTGTGGCCACGAATTCTTAGACTTTGTTCATTTATTATAATGCATTACAAGGTTCAAGCTAATTAGTGGGGAGAAGCCAGTTCTATTGTACCCACTCACCCTATTCCCTGTACTCGCTCTTAGTCTGCACCGTTAGCAGGCACTTCCTCCCGTAGCAGCTGTTTACAATTTAACCATTTAGCCCACGCTTTTATCCATAGTGTCTTACGCTCTGGCTTTTAACACATTATGACCCAAGCATTTTGGATTTATCTGAATTAGTTAGTATTGTTTCAATTCTTCTATTTTATTGTTTCTATTGTTATTATTGTATTACACTGTAGTTTTTAATTTTATTGTTATTGTTAAGCACTTTGTGCAGCATCGGCTGTTGGAAATGTGCTATATAAATAAATCTGACCTTGACCTTATAATAATGCCAGCTGTAAACACAAGTGAGCAGTCTTCATAAAGGCACATGCTGTGAGACAGTTTAAAAGTGTGAAAAGTGTTACAAATTTAATCAGAAAAAAATCAAAGAAGAACATACTTCTAATCTGCAGTATCATCTATTACAAAAGTTCCCCTTTGAAATCCACAATTTTTACAATCAAAAGCTCATCCAAAAAAGCATTAGAGGTAGTAGTGTTTGGAAATATTGCTTAATTCATTGTAATCTTAGTGTGTGCCCACAGTAAACTAAGTGGAGAAGTATCCTTTTCTTTTTTTTTCTCTTTTTTTTCTTTTGGCTTATTTACAGTAACACTTCAGTAAAACTTTAGACGCTAAAACACGGCAGTTTGAACCTCTGGAAGGGTGCATTTTTTTGTAGAAGCACCCGAGCTCTCAGAATTATTCTGTTCTAATTATTCTAATCTTATAGCATTTTAAATGCTTGCTTCAAAGATGGGGACCAAGTCTGCAACTGTCAGCTTTTGCTTTGCAGTTGAACAGGCTTTGTTGGAAATTACACACAATCTCTTTGCAATAATGTTCCAATTATCAGTGACAAATGAGCAACAATCGCAAATCAGTTGCTGTCTACATAAGCATAAATTCATATAGACTACATGTGCAATCATTTCAAAAGTAGTCGCTCAGAAGTTGAGGGTGTCGTATTCTCAACCTCTGTGCAACTATTTGGTTGCTACAACTACTTGCAACAGTTGCAGAATGCGAAGAAATTAAATGTGTTCGCCAGGCAACCACCTGACTGAGCCATAAGTGTACTAATTTTTAAATGTTGTTGTTAGTCTTTCTTGTTAACAGTTTGAACAGCATACTTTGTGTGGCCTCCATTTCTTTCCAGAGGTAAGCGTGTTCTTTCTCATCCTGTTTATATTCCTGCTGATAGCGTTTTGTCTGAAGACCTGTGTGGGTTGAAACTGGTCATTACTGCCCAACGTGGCATGCATTAACTGTAAACAGCTTTTTTTAATCCCACTCTGTGCATGAGCAGTCTCCTGAAATTAGTTTTTTAAAATGATGATTCAGGCATATGTTATCAGGAGATTTAAAACCATACAAAACCCACTTGAGGCTATACTTATAATTTAAACAACAGTACTGCCTCTCTAACCCAAAACCAGTGTGTTGCTTTACTGTGTGACTTGACAAAAGAGGTGTGTATCCCAAATATTTATTTGATGTCAAGGAACTGACTGAAAGAGAAGCAGGCGCATACTTTATTTGGTCAGATAGAGCTGTTTATGAGCTGTAGCCTGCGTAGTGCATATGCACCAGCTACAGCAGAATAGCTTCCAGCTGCAGTCATGCCGTAAAGATGAACTAGAGGCAAACAAATCTGTTTGTTATCCCTGCCGTGTGGCACTGGCTGGCATATAACCACATCATGTTTTTTCACAAGGTGATTTGTGCGACTGACACATACTACATGGGTTTTATATTAACAACATGCGGACTGTTAGAGGTCTGACTAATCCTAAGAAGCTTTTTCTAAAAGATGACACAAGCCTGTATGCGGTTGTGGTGGAAATCTGCTGGCAGTCGTGCAGATCCAAGGGTTATTTTCAGGGTTTGTTTACGAAGTGTAACCAAAGGGTGAAGTCGTTCTGCGGCAGAAGAGAGATGATGGTGTTAGAAGGGAATGCAGAAAGTCAGTGCAGTGTTGATAAACCTGCACAAGTTGTAGTTCAAGTCAAAATATGAGATGAGTAGGTTTATCAAGAATCACTCCCTGAGTAGATTGTATTTAAGAAAAAGAAAAAAACAAAACTGCTGTACAATTGTAATGACATGCGTCTTTTAGCTGTATTTAGAGTAGGTCATGACAGGCCCACTTGATGTGTGGGCAGCAAAAATTGGGCTGCATCCTAGACGGGTTAACCAGTAAGTCATAAGGGTTACTGGTTAGCTTGTCGTAGACGTGATTGTGTCATGGTTGTAGATCAACACATATTCAACCTTATTGATCCTTTGATCTAAGCTCAGTGAAAACATTGCTAATAATTTTGTGGTCTAAATTGACCAGACCTCCCTCTCCCCGGCCACCTCCTCCAGCTCTTCCAGGCAGACACCAAGGCATTCCCAAGCCAATCAAGGGATCTATTTTCAACATGTCCTGGGTCTGCCCCAGGGCATCCAGAACACCCCGCTTAGGTCACACGTGGGAGACATCCTAGTGAGATGTTGTAATCACTTCAGCTAGCTCGTTTCAAATCACCACTTTTTCATCATATAGCAATTTATGTGGCGTAGTCCTTGAAGCTATGTTGTCAGGGAAGAGCTCTAGGGGTCCAGTGCAGTATGGCCTTGGCACTCCAATCAGTGGTTTTATGATGTGTGGTTTAAAAAAAAAAAAGAAGAAAAAAAAAAAGGTGGCAGTAAATGAAAATCCTGTTACTTAAAAATAAACAAGATAATTGGAGAAGTTAGTTGTAAAACGTTATTTACATTAGCACAAATGCTAGTCAGCTGTTGTAGCAGCTTGTACTTTCAAAAGTGTAAAGATCTCTTCACTACTAGATCCAGCTTCCAAACAACACTGCAAAATAAATCGGCATTAAAAATGATCCCCTTCTTTGGAAATAATTTTAGAAGGCTCATGTGAGAAGCTAGGAGTTTGTTTTGGACTTTATTTCATTTTTTTTGTTGTTGTTTTTTTTATCCGCTGCCTGCGGAGATGATGTATAGCTCTCTCAAAGATTAGCATCTTGCTCTTGACAGCATTGATTGATAGTGCTTCAGAGAGAGACTAACTGGTTGCTGCACTGGAAATTATTCTGAAGTCTCACATTAGGCTTATAAGTCTTTAAACTTGGCTGTCTGTCAAATACATTTCCAACTCCAGTTGTATTAAAAAAGAAAAAGAAGAAAAAAAAAGGTGTATGTCTTGAACTCCTGTTTGGCACTCAGGAGAGGACACGCTTTAAAAGCCTCAGGGCTGAAGGTGAAGCAGCGAGGAGCTCTGAGCTGCTGAGTGACTTTATACAAGCAGCAGGCTCTCTCTTATCGGTCAACACCTCTCCGATTTCCACTTTAAGGCCAAGAGAATCCCCCTGTTCCTCTTTAATGGCTTGTCCTGCAATGTGTACATTATCAGGCATAACACTGATGACTCTGAGATCTGTTTGCCTCTCTTAAAACCCTGAGACATCGACCTACTTTACAGCCCCGATAAAGCCATGCACCTCCTTTGTAGACCTTTGTCAACACTTCAGACGTCATTAATCTTTTTCATTTGAAGGATTAATCTGTTAGAACTGACTGGCAGAATAGTTGTTTTTTTTTTTTTCTTTCTTTCTTAGCATTTCGTGTTTAGACTAATACATTTGCATGCTCTGTGCCCTTCCTCGCTCGAGGAAGTGGAACAGCAGCCTCTGAGCATTCATCATTTACATGACGTGCCCTATATTCAGAGGACTGGCGGAAGCCGCCAGCATCAGTGCTTTCCCAGAGTTCAGTGCTTTTACTATATGTTGCCGGTAGGAAAAAAAAAATGGTGGTGGTGGGGTCATTCTTGACAAACCCAGGGTCACCGCAGACGAGAACAGCTCCCATCATGCGGATGTTTCTATAGTTAACTTCTAAAATTGTAATGCTATATTTATCTAATTAAGGCAATGAATTTACTTGCTGTAAACATGTTTATGTTTAGTCCTATGAGAGAGTTGCACATGTACTGTGCAGGCCGTTCTCATCTCAGGGCGCCTCTGTCTCACTAGAGCAGATGCTGCAAGTGAATAGTGTGTCTGTCCTCCAGAGCCAGGCTTGCTCAGTCAGCTCAGCTGGCCTCGGCCTGCTCTGCTGGCTGATCTCAGGCTGCAGGGACGTACTCGTCCCCCCCAGAGAGGCTGTAGGCGCTGCTGATGCTAGAGGAAACAAGGCACTGGAATGTAAGGCACAGCTTGAGCTCAGTTTGATGTCTTGGAAGAAGTACGTCAGAGTTTGCAGCCTGAGACAGCGTTTTAGTTGTCCTGCTCTCTGTATCAGTTTACAAGTTTTTGTTTTTGGTTACTATCTGTGCCAGAGGAGGCTGCAGACTGCTGTCACACTGGGCAGGTGAAACATTTGAGATCCCTTGGCAAACAGTTTCAGCATGACTTTGAACACAGTTCCAGTAAATGCACCATTATAGTTTTTATCCAAGGAAATGATGACCTGCATAATGGAGAAGGAAACATTTAAGCATACACAATGTGTCGCATTCCCAGAGGTCATGGGTTTGCATTTTTAAATTGCACAGGCTGGCACTTTTAGAGAAGAAAACTGCATCAGAGATGTCAAAATATATATTTTTAAAGTTTTCCACCCCAGAACACACAGTACATATCATAGCAGGTATTTCTGCAGCGGTGACATCAGCCGTTGCAGTTTGCTTGTGGAGCTCTGCTGTTAGCTCCTTCACTGCAGCCTGTGTCAGTGTCTTCAGACTGCCCTCAGTTTGGCATCAAGCGCTGTAAAGGGCCCTCACATTGCACAGCCAGGACCGCGCACGGGCGAGTCAGCGTCAGAACAACTTGCAGATCAGTTCCACGTAGCTTTTTCCCATCAAACCAAGATCTATACAGAATAAAAAGGTGGCTGGACAGCTTTGGTCTTGTCACCCTACATCACCAGTACCATACAGACACAAGTCATATAGTAATATACTAAACTTTTATATATTTAGTTAATCATCTTCTTGAGTCTCAAAGATGGGTCATTACCAGTTGAAATTCCTTAATGACTTGTATATTCTAGATGACACACATATATCAATGAGCCACAACATTAACACCAGCTTCCTAACAGTGACCACGATTAAGTAACCCAGGTGGTGTGGTGCTTCCTGCTCGGGGAGGCTGTTACCCCCATGTGCTGGTGTGCTGCTGTGTTTAGTTTCAGATTTACATCTGCAGTAAGTATCAGGACCCCAAGGTTCCCCAGCAAGGGACCCTGTTTGTGCTTTTTAATGGCTGATCAGCGTACCTTACTGCCCAAACATTTTAGGCACGACTTCCTTTTTTTTTTTTTTTTTAATATCCAGACTGATAGTTTTGATCACACAGTATGTTTTTTGTTTCTTTTGGGTCTTTTAATATATTGAGTATAGGAACAAGATATTTCAGTCCTGTTCTAAAAGCTAAATCGCCACAGGCCCATAAAGCTCACGGACAGACTGTGATGACTGCAGTTTGTTCACCGCTCTGTTATTGGCTGACGTCCTATTTACCCACACTGTCTGCTACCTGACAGAATTACACCCTGGGCTCGATGAAGGTTATGCCAAACCGCCCTCCTGAAAGTCACTTTGCAGCACTTTCAGTTAGCGAGGCCTGCGCTGGGGTGTGTGCCCATTGCCTTGCAATAAACAAATGAAAAGGATCCCAGTGTAATTAGAGCCCAAAAAGCATATTGGCTCTGCATTCTGTGAATCTTCCAGGAAGAATATGAATTCCAAGTTTTCATTATTTATTTTTTTTCCTTGTCACTATGTGTGAATGAAATAACTGGAAGCTCCTCTTGTCTGTGTGTGAGAGGAAGTTCTTCATCCTGTGAGCTTTTTATTATTCATGCTGCGACACTGCGCGACTGCATGTTGTTTTGTTCGCCTCTTTGTCGAGTCTAGCAATAATGCTCTGTAAATCCGAGCTACAGAACGGAAATTTTGAGGAATTTTAAAGCTTGTTTACATTTTTTGTTTTTTGTGGAAAATGTGCAAATAGTTTAGACTGTTGTGCGGTATAGACTATTCTATATTATTTGATTTACTTCTATGTATCTGCCCAGGAGCTGCTAATATGACAGGAAAGTAAGAGGACGAAGGGAATGACAGCAGGATGAAATGAGTTTTAGATTTATAATCCCCAAGCTGTGACCCCCATTTCCTGCAGCTCGACGTCCTGGGGAAAATGTCATGTCAGACTTGTGTTGGCCAGATTCGATGGACAGGAAAGAGACGCCTCCACAGAGAACACACAAATACTCACACACACACCTGCACAGGCCATCTTTTTCTGTAGGTACCCGTGTACAAGCTCTTTCCGGTTTCCATTTGATATCATCTCATAAAATCTTCATCTGAAGGACAGTTTCTGCTTTTGGAAGATCAAAAAGGATTAAGTAATTGCACATTTGATTCAAGGCCTTGAATTAAAATGTTTTCACCAAGGTTGTGGGGTTTTGGGTTTTTTGGGGGTTTTTTTGTTTTGTTTTTTTGTATATTTATTTAGAAGGATTCAACAGATGTGGAGTTTCCTGTTTGTACATCCATCTAAACGCTGTGACAGCAGCAACAGTTAAAGCTGCCCTTCCCTGACCGGTCAGTCAGCGTGCAGCAGATAAGTGGTGGAGCATTTATTTATTTATTTATTTTATTCTGTCAGTGCCGGTCTATCTCAATGTGTGGGAGTGGCCTTTGACCCGCTGCAGACAAACGCGTAGCGATGAGGCAGAGAGCCTGCTGAGCCTGCCGCACTCCGATCATTAACATGGAGAGTCACACTCCCCCTCTGCACCATCCATTGTTTTCTGTTCCTGTCCTTGGTAAGAAACATGCTTCATTTCCCCAGCCCACATTTGCTTCTTTTAGTTGCAACTCATAACAAAGGTCAGAAATTTTCTGCTAAATGGATTCTTATTCATTTTTCCTGTCCCGTCGTAGGAAAAAATACTTGAATCAGTAATTTTTTATTTATTTTTTTCCCTGTCAGACAGGCTTGGATGGTAGTGAGGAGTGACGGTTGTTTTATTAGCCTCTCTAAGCTGACAGTTCCATTTGCTGGATTTTTGCTGCAGTTGGTGTTCAAAGGAAGTGACACTTAGTGGATCACAGAGAAGGGGGCACACAGGTTACTCAAGCAGATACACCAGGCAGTGGGAAAGCTTAACTTGGGGGCCTTGAAATAAATGAGGCTTTTGGTTGTGTCCTTTGATTCAGTTTAGTTTTAATTTCCCCTGAATCAAAGCAGTTGGTGCTAGTGATGCACTGATGGTGCAGTTCTGGGCAGATACTAATGCTGATGCTTAAATAACTGTTAACCAATGCAGATGCATGCTCTTTTTTGTTGTTTTTTGTTGTTTGTTTACCCTTATTTGCCAGGGAATTAAAAGCAATTATATTATAAAAAAAAATAACTGAACATTTTTAAAGCCTGTCTTTGGCAACAGAATGGCACCAAATATGTTCTTTCAGTCAACAAGGTCAGTGTTATTACCAATATATGTCCAGCTTGCCCAATATCGTAATTCAATTAATTTTTCAAAACTGTGACCCTTCTTCATCTTCTCATGTTAAGAGGTGTTAAGCGTCTCAAGATAATTCCTCCTTGTTATTTTGGATTTGTTTAGTGTCTGGTGTTGTTTTATCCCTGTTTTAACATCCTGCAAAGAATGTGTGATTTTTCCAGGTCCATTGTGCCCTAATTCTTTTAAAGAAAAATGTCTGCTTTTTTTAATATATAGATATTGTTGCTCACACTAGCAACACAGGTTAGTCCTTTCCCTGCTTGCATGGGGATCATTGCTTATTCAATTTTTGTGGAAATGTGTCTGCATGAGACATTTCTGGGCTTGTTTTTGGACGGCTTTTATCTCAGTTCATCGGTCAGATCATTGTTTTTGATGCAGGTGATTTGTCTACTGATGTCTGTGCTTAAGGGATTGCATCAGCTAAAATGCCTTTATCCAAAAACCTGAAACACCGGTGTTGTTGGCAAGCGAAACCTGCTTAAAAACTCTGCACCGTTCGTGACAATGGACATCCCAGCCATTTCCCGCAGAGCCAATTGCCTTAGGGAGACTTGGAGGTGGCTGAGCAGTGCAGGTTCTGCCAGCATGTGTCTGACTAGAGATGAGACCCAGTTTTTGTCTGACAGAGCCCAGTGTCTCCAGAGATTTCAGTTTATTTCTTTTATATCTCACTCTCCGTCTGGATTGTTTGTTTAAGCTGCAGCTTAAATCTTTGCTGCCTCATACCCAATCAAAAGCGATTTCTTACGCAAATAACACAATTTAAATACAGTATCACAGAGTTGGAAAAATACTGGTCTGCTAACATGATTAGCATTAGTTCAACGTGACTGATGGTGTTTTTGAGACTTTACCGGAAGCAAGCAGAAGCTGATTGGTTTAAATGGAAAGGGAAATCTTTCAAATACGTTTCACAATTGAGTTAAGCTCAACAGTTCTTTCATATTGAAGTCCAATTACTAGTCGCTGATCTGTGTTTTGTTGTCTGTGTTGCAGAGGGAGATGAAGGAGCAGCTGGCCACCCTGCAGGACAGTGAGAGGGGACACACTGAGGCCCTGCAGCTTTTGCAGAGACAACTCACCGAGACCAAGGTACTGTGACGGTTCTCCTTTATAAAAACAAAAAAACAAGAGTTTCAACTACAGGTAATTTCCATGATCCATATCATTCATAAAGCCTTTTTAAAATAGTGATAATTTGGCATTCAAAAATTCCAAAAAGAAATTCAGTTTGCAATGATATTAACAAGAAATGCACCTTGAACCACGAATCATGGTTTTTCTGGATTTAAAAAAAGGAAATTACTAAGATAAAGTAATTGTTGTAGCACTAAATATCACTCCACCTGCTGAAGCACGTAGGTTTATCTGTTAGAAGATAAGAATATCTGCATTTTTTTTAAGGTGTTGGAATTATTATCATTTTTTTTTTTTAAGACAAAGTGCCTTTGCTGCCTTTTTCCCTTTCAGAATAGTAAACAAAATATGTTCAGTGAAAATGCAACTCACACTTTTTTATTAGCTTTTTTTCCCCTACTCAGTTACCCTTTAGTTAAAATCATACATATACAGCTAGATCAGAGGAAATGTCTGAGCAACTACTTACAGTTGAGAAGTAGGAGCATTTTGGCATGTTTGCTTAAAAAAATCAGTTTTCAATTAGGGTCAATAAATGGCTTGCTAAGAATGAGATTTTAGGCTTGTTTATTGTTTTCTGGCATTTTCAAAGACGAAACAATTAATCGGAAAAAGTAACTAATTAGGATAATAGCTTGAAGAAGCAAATCCCCAAACATGTCAGTTTGAAAAGACTTCAAAGATACTTAGAGAAGCAAGAAATCTTGTTTCCATTTTAGACATCCAAATTGACACAGTAAAACTTCCTCATTACAAGCAGCACAAGAAATGAAAGGGAAAGCTCTGGGTAGTATGTGCACTTTTTCAGCCACTGATCATGCATCTTTCCTTCTTACCGCTTCGACTGACAGTTAAGTTCCAATGCATAAACTGGTTTATTGAGTGACTGTTTAATCTAGACACCATGTTTTAATCAGGGAGCTGTGAACATCTGCTCAATATGTCAGTCTTTTGACCTCTCACACACACCGCTCCTCTCTCCTATAACTGATATTGACCAGGTAAGGAGCTCTGACTGTGTTGCTGCCGTCAGCATTATTTGTTATTCAGGGAGTACATTTGTCTTCTCTCTCGTTTTTGTATGCACTGTCTGCCACCACACAACTCACCTCAGTGTCCGAGACCTGCCAGAGCGAGCCTGGCCTGTCTATTTCATCGCTCTAACTGCTACGTGCAGGCCTTTTATCTGCCCCGCCTTCTCTTTGGAAGTGAGCTGATTTCATTAGATTTACATCCATTTGTACAGAGTGCTCTGCCTGGAAGAGGGCTGCACTGTGACTATATCGATCTCTGATGCATTTAGGGAGCTGACAATGAAATGTCTCCTTGCATTGCTTATTTGTTTTGTTGAAAGAGAGGTTGCAACCGCAGTAGTGTAGCTGGCAGCGTTCACCTCGTGTGGGTGTAGTCTCCATCGCAGCAAAGAGAATCCATGCAGAGCAAAGTCATGAAACTTAACAGTTGTGCAGTTTAAGTCTAAATGAAGGCCAAGTTTAAGGATTGGTGTGGTCCAGTGCATGAGTCCTGCATACACATGGATTAATGTAAGCTCATTGTGTTACTGCATTTCTTCACATGTCAGTTGCATTAACATTAAACCTTTCTGCCATCTTAGTCTTGGTACCAACACAGAGGAACAATCCCTCCAGCAGGTCGGCCTTTACCTATATGTGGCTCCAATTTTGATACCTTGGCTCACGTTTGCTGCGGAGGGTCTCCACGTGAAGGACCGACATTCTCATTCACACGCCCGCCGGGGATTCTCTTGATAATCACTTGCTCCCAGGAAAGGTATCCAGCCTGCTGTCTCCAAGGGCTGCAAAACAGCCATCACAGACATCGCAGCCTGCTGGGCCAAAACAGCAAACACGTCAGTGTGACTGATAGCTGGGCTGCTGCAGTCCTCCTCCTCACCATCAGTTTTCAACTCTTAACTAGGTAGGAGGGCTGTGTTGGAGCTCACTTTAATGCCACAGCACTCAGAGTCATGTTAACAGGTTCTCACAGGCAGACTAAGAATACCTGCCCCTCGCCTGTGAAAAGCCCCAGAGAGACATGCCTGCTGTTTAAAGAGGATTGATTGAATTTTCAGGCGAGCGTAATTTACAAAAAAAAAAAAAAGAGCCAGATGATAGTTCCAAAACCCAGCTCGTCCTGTAAAGATCAGAGGAAATTCTGATCAGGCAAAATATTCATCGAAGCCTCTTAGAGACGACTTTCATCTGAAATTCTTTTTTGGATTGCTCTGAGGTCATTAATTTTCTCTAATTCTGATTTGCTCTGTGATGGGCAGATGTTTGGATTTCTTTTCAGTCAGTGTGCAAACACAAGTTCAATTTTTTTCCATTAAAATGATGACTATTTGAAAAATAAAAGTTTTAATGAAATCATGCTCAGAAGTTTCAAACTGAAATCTCTCCCCTCGTCTCAGTGCAATTTCTGGGTTTTACGTCACATCCCTTTGTTCTGCCTCTCTGACACTCCAGCTGCTAACACTCAGATGATTAATTCTCTTTGATGTCCATCTTCTCATTCTTCCTGTTAAGCTACAAATCATTTTCTCCAGTTCTTCCAATCTGCCATTCTCTGTCAACTGCTCGGTTCACTCAATGACTGTCTGCAGTAGCCTCTCCACCGATCTCGCGGTCGGTCGACTTCCTCCACAAGATGTCCTTTGTGACCTCCTCCTGGTCATCTGTTGGGGTTATTTCTATTAGTGTGTGCTCCTGTTTCTCCTCATCACAGTAATATAAAACAGACCTGTTTGTTTCCTCCCTGCGAGGTTGTACACATGCTCTCAGAGAGCCACTTAAAATCAATACATGTACAAGCTGAATCAATGAATGGCTGTTAATGCAATATTAACACAATTTAGAGTACTGTGTAAGCCCTTGAATTATTGACCCATGTCTAATTAAGAGTTAGACTGTTGTGACTGAATCACTCACTAACTACAGTATGAAGTCTGCTTCACAATCCTGTAATGACATTTTCAAATAGCCCAGCCAAGAGGGGTTTAATTTTCCCACCGTCTTTTGCTTTTCAGTCCTCGGCCAAGAGTCTGCGGGCAACTATCGGTGACGCATTTGAGCGCCTTCATCGATTCCTGCGCGAGCGTCAGAAGAGCATGCTGGAGGAGCTGGAGATGGACACGGCCCGCAAACTGTCCGACATTGAGCATAAGATCCAGCGCTACAGTCAACAGCTGAGAGATGTCAAGGAGGGCATCCAGATATTGCAGGAGCGCCTGAATGAGACAGGGCGACACGACTTCCTGGAGGGTGTAGCAGTCACATCTGAGAGGTGCTTCTTTTTTTTCCTTTTTTTTCCCCTCTGTCTCGCACTCAAAATGTATTGTAGTGCAGTAAGAAAATACGAGAGAGGATTCAGGTATATGGAAGTAGTATCTCAGAACATGCCAAATGTGTGTTCTGCTTGTGCTGACGTTCAGGAGAAAGTACAGATTTGAGTAACAGCAGTGGCTAATCCCAGAGCAGATGGAGCATTAGCGCTGCAATAAACCAGCTGTAATGTTTAATCTGGGAGTGGCGCTTGAGTATGATTTAATTGAACAGTTTAATATCTTTAAATTGTCTTGATAAGGTTGACTATAGAGTTGGCAAAGCTTTAATTAACTCAAGGATGCCTTAAATTTAGAGTTTGGTACAAATGTGGTGTCAAATGAGAGCTGGCCAATACTGTTTTGTTTAGATTTTTATGAGCTGGAAACAGTCCCGGGAACTGAAGAGGGCATGAAATGAAGCGTTAATGTGGACACAGAAGATGAAGGAACAAAAATACTAACAAAAAGAGAAACGAAGAACAGAAATGATGTTGGTCTCCCCAGTAGGAGTATAGCCATGAGGCTCATGATGGCCTGGCACCTTACAAAGGTCTTTGTTTTTTTCTGTCATGTAGTTTTGTTACATGAGCTACATGTGGCTTCAATAAAGAACGTACTAGACCACCAACACATTACAACAGCAGAAGCTCAACCATGGAAAGCCATGTCATGAAGCTCCCAGCGCACAGTTTTTGTTCTCCTGTTAATGCCAGAGGAGGATTGGAGCTCTGCACTGTGCGCCTTTCCCCTGTAACTTTGTGGTCTGCCTTTTCGTGGCTGAGTTTTGCTGTATTTCCTAAAACCTTCCACTTTACAATAGCACCACTTACAGATGATCATCAAATATCTAGACATCTAGAAATTTCATGAACTGACTTGTTGTAACAGTGGCGTTCTATTACAGTACTACTGTGGAATTCAATGAGCTTGTTAGAGCGACCCATTCTTTCAGTGTTTCAGTGCTACGTGGTTAGGTTTATACACCTTTAACAACAGGAATGAAAACACCTGAACTGAAAGATTAAAAGGAGAGTCACGTAATACTTCTGTCCTAACATTTTGTCCTGTACTTTAGACTAAATCAGTGTAAGCGGGCAAATTGTCAGTCAATCCATCTTTATTATAGACTCAAATGGTCCAAACAAGAAAATCATCATTTTAATACAGAAAGACAAACTGTATCAGTTTGTTCATACTTGAGTTAACAAGTTTATATTTGTTAGACCGACAATAATTTCATTATCAGAAACATTGAGCCTGTAAATAATTTATAAAGGAGATTTCTTAAGATACTTGCACTGATCCATCTCAGTCTCTTTTGTAATAATATCATGGTATCGTTTTGTGGTACTTGAAGTCTCCCTAAACACCCTTTCCTCTGGTTTGACTAAGTGTGAAGTGTGCAAAATTCAGAGGTGTACAATGGGCTCTACGTAAAGAAATTGTCACTTTGTCCATACATGTAGTTGTGTATGTAAAAGGCTGTTTGTTTGTGCACACATCACTTGGCATTCGCTAGAAATATTTTCTTCAGATTAAAGTGCAAAAGTGTTCTTAAAATATAAGATGTGGTCATGGTTTAAAAAAAGCCCCCATCTGCATTGATCTGGAGATGAATTGAAACATGCTGTTCTTGTAAATGCAGATCCAGCAGCACTTCTGTGACCCGTACCATCTCTCTGCAAGCTTACAGTCATTTCTTTTATGGCTTACAGTAGCTACTTGACCCAAATCACCTTGTGATCAGATAACAGAAGAAAAAAGTTTGCGCTCTCAATTTCAAGATGAGTCACAGAAATATTTCTGTGGGATAAAGAAAGAGGAACTCAAGATCTTAGATGTCGAAAACACATGTCAAATCTTGTTTTGACACAGGAGGAAGAAGAATTAGCACATTGACATAGGTTGCCTTAAAAAATAGCATTTGAATAGAAGAGCTCAAAAGCGTAGGAAAGTCCCATGAAGATTTCACACTGTTAACCAACTCACTCGATTGCTTGCCTGATCTCTGAACTTCATGTAAGTGCTCTGAGTGATTCGTGTAGAGGTCCGTATTGACTGTGTACTGTGATTATTATTTTTATTTATTTATTTTTATCCCTGTGCCTTGAGATTCATGAAGTAGTTTGTCAGTTGCTTATTGGCATATTTAAAATACACAAAGTAGATTTATTACTCGAGGGGTCAATGTTGTGGTCTGAACACCACAGGCAGTGTTATTAAGGGCGGGGGGAAAGCAGCAAATTGGATTTGGACTGTTATTGATCTCTCTTTCTGACTCAGGATCAAGGGGAAGATTCATGAGACCAACCTAACGTATGAGGACTTCCCGACATCAAAGTACATGGGTCCGTTACAGTATACAATATGGAAATCACTCTTCCAGGACATTTCACCAGGTACGATGGGTGCCTTCAAATCCTTAGTCTTGTCTTAATTTCAGTTTGAATGAGTCTGTTCTTATTGTCATTATGTGGGAATTTCCAAAAACAAAATGCTGCTGTTTTCACTGTTTGAACACATTTTACTGTTTCGCTAACTCATTCAGGTTTATATATGTAAAAATGTGTAGAAATGATTTAAGTAGGCTGAAGGTACTTTAAATAACTTAACTGTTGTCGATCCCACCTTATGCTATATCTACACCAGGGAAATGCAACCTGACAAAAATGATTGCAACTGTGTGCAATGAACTTGGAAAAGGTTGACCTATTGCCTTTAAAAGTTGTTGCTTGAAAGATGGGAACCAGGTCTGCATCTTCAAAGCAACTTTGGTATCAAGGCAGCAAAAAATGTAATGTCTGTTATTGATTTGGGCCAAGTTGGCATTATTATATTATATTATATTATATTATATTATTATGATGATGATTGTCTGTCAACAGAAATCACAACTCTGATTTTCAGCTGTGCTTTTTAAGTCTTCATTGTGTGAAGACGATCTGTGCAATTGCATCCCTGCAGGTACTTGCAGTTAGTCACTGAATGCAAATACCAGATAACCAGAAATTATTTTCCTAGTTACAAGGACGTTGGCATCCTATTTTTAATCTAGTGTGACTGACCCAAAGGAGGTGGACAGTTTAGGCCAGATGGTGATGAAGAAGAGCTTTACTAGCCAACCTGCTCGTTAGTCTCTGGACATGGGAAGATACAAGCTGAACAACTAATGGCATAAGAATAACTATTACTCATGCGCTAAAAGCACTAAAAGCCTGAAGCAAACTGTGCTGTGTGTCCAAGGTGTTTCAAAACTGAGCCAATGCAACGTAGCTTAGAATTATAACGAGATTGTACACAATAAGAGTGGGATTTTGGTTTTTTTTTTGTATATTTTGACATTTGATGTGCATTTCAAACTCAAGTATGATCTTAAATTTTATGTAAAGTAAAAAGATCTCAAAGTTTTAAATGAGCCTTGCTTATATGTAGATGTACCCAGCCATGTTAGTAAATATACAGGTGTTAAAGGAGTGAATACTCACTTTTGAAAAATGTTGCTTGCTTTTAGTGCCGCTCCCACATCCTACCACTAAATGAGTCTAGACAGTGGCTAGCTTAGCTTCTCAGATACAGTGGAAGTAAACAGCTTGTCTTGCTTTGTGCATAACTGAAAAAAATCCATCTAGCAGCCCCTCTAAAGCTCTCATTTACATTGCATGTTTGTTAAATCAGTTTAAAAGCAGCACTTTGTTTTCTGTGTGGCTGTCTGTTCCTGTTTTAAAGCTTTTTTGGCCTGTTTGACTTTGTGCTAAGACTTTAAAACCACAAATTGCCAGTTATACTTTATTTGTCCATATTAAACAGACAAGACTTTACATGTTAATCAGAGAAATTAAAAGAGCTGGCTTCTGGCTTTGGTGGTGTTTGGACACAGCCATACTTACTCTTTTCACCCGGTTTCTAGCTGTTGTGTTTATATTTTACCCAAGGATATTAGAAAGGAATTAATCATCTCAACTAACCTGGATAGAAAACAAGTAACCACATCTTCCATAGAAGATGGAGCCTAGAATAGGTTGATAATCTAATTTTCTTCACAAATATAGAGTGTTGGAAGATCCAGCATTAATATTTCTGGGAAGCTTTTGAGCTTCTTTCTCGTCTGTAATCGAACCTGCAGGTTGGTAATGTCCTTCTGTGTTTGCGGTCCTGAGAGGAGCTCTACCATCTCTGCCCTACAGTCATCACTCACTCAGAGGAGATTATTTAAAATAATGTGCTGAGGATTTTTTTTTTTTTTTTACTCAATCAATTCTCTCATTTCAGCCTGTTGCTGGCTGAGTGGAGGCCGGGCACTTTCTTGGCCTCCCTTGACTGCCTGCCAAATGGAACAATTGGTTACGATCCATCACCAGCAGTTGCCAGAGATGCAACAAAGACATTCTTCCCATCATCCCTTGTTGTCACTGATGGGTTAGCAGAAATAACTACCAGACCCTGTGCCATTTTTTTTTTTCCCCTCCTTTCTCTTTTCCTATTTTTTTTTTTCCTCATGTTCAGCAGCGGGGAAATGGAGTCTCCTCGTGTGTGTCTGCCTTCATGTTTCTTCATATGACACACAGAGGCACTCCGCTTATGAAATTTTAATGACTCGATTGTAACAAACACTGCAGATGTCATTGTGTGAAGAAGCTATTGTGCTGTCCACTGGCAGACTGCCAGACATTTCACCTCCATTTATCCCAGCTGATATAAATACGGGAGAACTGGAAAGTTGCCCTTCCCTCTCTTTCCTGAATTTGCTTCATATAAAAGAGGGCAAAGAGAACAAGATGTTATTGTTTGGCCTGAAGTGCTTCCCTTATAACTAAACGTTTGCAGACCCGCCTCCTACAGACGAGCAGGGCTGTGAGCTGAAGCTGCTCCTCCCATCCCTGTAATTACTGCTTCTTCTCTTTACATGGTCGCATCCTGTGCAGACTCATGAGAACACTTCATTTTTGAAGTATATGATGTATACAAGAATGTAAAAACACATTATGAAGACGACATCACAGTGTACGCACACTCACATGCACACGGGTCATGTTCCTGAAATAGGAGTTGAGCTGCAGTGGGGTGTGCCATATAATGACAACCCATTACTCGTCCTCTACCACAGGCCAGGGCTCTGGTCACCTTCTCCAATTCTGGCAGCAATTATACATACATACTGTAATGTTGTTTGGGTTAAATGCTTGGTTTTCCCAAAAGATAACACAATGCCTCTTACTTTAACTCAGTAGTAGCTTGGAGTGCAGACATTTTAGGATTTATTTGTCCGTTTCGCTTCTCTTCTGTATGGCTATTGAAAGAGCCAACCTTGACCAGAGTCTGCTTTGCAAAAAAGAAATGTACAACAAGAAAGTTACGTTTCATGGTTCAGGCACACTAAAGCGCCTCCTAGTGAAAATGGCTTCTAGCACTAGGAAAAATCTGGTTTCTCAGACTTGGTGATTGCATTCAGCCCTCCTTTGGTGGCCAATCAAATGT
Source organism: Aulonocara stuartgranti (assembly GCF_965226115.1). Taxonomy (NCBI): domain Eukaryota; kingdom Metazoa; phylum Chordata; class Actinopteri; order Cichliformes; family Cichlidae; genus Aulonocara; species Aulonocara stuartgranti. The sequence continues at coordinate 17,110,309 of NC_138943.1, read as the reverse complement.
AGCTGCATTAAAGACTTACAGTTATAAGGCAATTGGAGACAGGTTGCTTCCCATCATGTGACCTGTGCAAACAGTCACACCCCAACTTGGACTCACTGCAGTCTCAGACAGATTGATGAAGGTTTGAAATTAATTGACGTCTAATTTACAAATCCAGATAGATTGGAGGCAACATGTTAGCAATCTGAGTAAAACCACACTGATCAGCGCAACCTGTCTGTGACATGATTACTTAGAATTGACGTTTTGGCCCTATTCAGTCACAAACTGTTAGCAGACTGATTGCAACTCTTTGAAAGTGGTCTGTAAAGCATTCATATCAAAGGCAGCGAGATCCCAGGGTCACTGCACATGGTCACAAAAGTTTTCTTTAGCGGGACATTATTGGTCAAACATCGGCATTGACCAGCTTTGTTGAATTAACAGCGATTAGCATCTGAGCAAACCAAATGATTTTGGTTGTCAGCCACATTCACAGCTGCTGCATTTCTAACTAACTGGTTCATTAAATTTTAATTCCACAGCTTGGTGAGTGTGGATTGATAAAGTTTATGAAACTGGTATCTCTGGGCTTTCACTCAGATGTTAGAAAGATTCCACAAAAATTAAGCCCCCGAATCATTTTTAGAAACTAACTTATAAGAAACTCAATAATGATAATAATAATAATGATCATGATGATGATAATAATGCAAACACTAGAGGTTCAATTCGCCAAATAAAGGCAAACAGAGAAATTGTGATTTATCCCAGATTGGCTGGTTGTCATTGTTACCATGGACAACATATGGCCACGTTGTTGCAGTATCAGTTACCCTCCAAAATCATGCCCCTAATTACAATATCTGCTGTCACCATCTTGTGCCTTTAAAAAACAGCAGCAACCACAAATCCTGAAGACAGTTCTTCATAACTCTGCCTGGAGGTTTGAGCTTGTCATGCAGCAGAATAAATTTGGGACTGATCAGAAGCCTCCCTGATGGATAAGAAGGATCTGAAGTTTTAAGCTTTTTCAAAACTTTTTGCAAAGTACTGCAAATCAGAATCGGAGCATGAAGCCGAAACTTTTGTTCCAACTTTCAGTTTGTGATCGAAATGATGAAATCGATGGTAACTTTTCTGTTTCATCACCCTGACCCCACCTCTCCTACAAAGTGACCAGCAGTCTTCGAGTTTTCACTCACTGCCTCAGCACAAAACTGTTCCCGCAGCGGCAGCATGATGGAGCAAACGGACTTGCTGAGAATAACACTGCTGTCCTTGCTTTTCTGTCTGGCTAAGCTGAGTCATAACATATTAATGTGTTTGTTTTCTTTCTTTTTTTTTACTTTTTGTTTTATTTGTCATTGTTCAGTCTCTTTTCAGGGTTAAATCTAAAACTAAATTAAATGTTCGCTCTTGTTCATTGCTTTCTTCAGTGCCAGCAGCTTTGACCCTCGACCCCATCACAGCCCACCAAAGACTGATTCTCTCAGACGACTGCACCATCGTGGCCTACGGGAATCTCCATCCACAGCCTCTGCAGGACTCCCCTCGGCGCTTTGATGTCGAGGTGTCCGTTCTGGGTGCAGAGGGCTTTTCGTCTGGCGTTCATTACTGGGAGGTGATGGTGTCGGAGAAGACGCAGTGGATGATCGGCGTGGCCAGCGAGACAGTCAGTCGCAAAGGCAGCATCCAGATCCAGCCGAGCCGCGGCTTCTACTGCATCGTTATGCACGACGGGAACCAGTACAGCGCCTGCACCGAGCCCTGGACCCGTCTCAATGTCAAGAGCAAGCTGGAGAAGGTGGGGGTGTTCCTGGACTACCCCAAAGGCCTCCTCATCTTCTACAACGCAGACGACATGTCTTGGCTCTACACCTACCGAGAGAAATTCCCCCCCAAGGTCTTCCCCTACTTCAGCCCTGGCCAGAGTCACGCTAATGGCAAGAATGTGCAGCCACTGCGAATCAACACAGTACGCCTTTAAGAGCTGCTCGCCTCTGTGATCGCAGTTGTCCTGACAGATGAATCTGTCATTGATGAATCCACGGGTTTCACGTGTTTCAAAAGATGTTTAAGAAGTCACTTTCAAAATGTTAAATAGGGTGTTTGAAATACTTATTTCCTTCAGTTCGGTGTTGGAATTGTGCTCGATGTTGCTCTTAAAACTAAAAACTTCATTTTTTTTTTTCTTCTCCTTCTTCTTCTCTTTTTGACTTGAAGTGACTGTACAGGTACAACCTGCTGTTGAGCCTCATTCTGCATCTTTCATGAAAAAGATGGCATTAAATGGAGATAGTGGGGACCCCTGGGCTTATTTTGAGGTCTGTGGCAGCAGAAGTTATCCTCAGTTTTAAAGTAACTGTCTAAGGCCCGCCTTGCACACTCCCAGGGGGCTCTGCTCTCTGTATCAAGCTTCAGGCTTTTCAGACTTGACGTCCTTCTCTCTTTCCCTCCCTCTCCCTGTCCAAACAAGTGGACAGTGGATACCAGTCACTTGTCTTCTCTGCGCTGTACAGTTGGCTTAGCTTTGTCTGTGGAATGTGATTGACAGCATTTGGCGCCTATTTTGGCTTTTGATTGGACAGCGATCTGCTCGTCAAGTCTGCTGGCACTTTTTTTTTTTTTGACTTGTCTCTGAGACCATGGTAGTTCCTTCTACATCCATGTGTCTGTACAGGTTTTATCATTGTGTAGAAAGCTCCAGTTCTGTGTGCACCAGCACCTAAATGAATGATTATAGAAGTCCATAGGCCGCTGAGGTGATGAGGTTGTGCAGACATATGCTGCTCATTGGTGGAAATGAATGTGTGTGTGTGTGTGTGTGTGTGTGTGTGTGTGTGTGTGTGTGTGTGTGTGTGTGTGTGTGTGTGTGTGTGTGTGTGTGTGTGTGTGTGTGTGTGTGTGTATAAAGTATCAGTAGTTTAAAAAACTCATCATGCTGGCTCATGTTTAAGTTACACAACGCCTGACGTTTGATCATTTGTCTTGATGTCAAAAACATTTGTAAATCATACTGAACTGAACAGAGACAAATGCATAAATTCTCAGATGTGAAAATCTGACCATTATAGATCAGTTCTGAGACCAGTTGTTCGCTTTGTTATTCTAAATCCTATCATTTGTGTAAACTGTACATTTTAGGAACTTTTAATTATCAAATAAAAGGTGATGGATGGATGAACGCGAGCAGTAATACGATATTTCCTGTGACTTGCATTCCCAAAGCTGCTGCCGCCGCCGTCGCTGTGATTAGAATCACTGAGAAGTCCTCAGAGGCTCACTTGTGTTTTTGACACGTGCCTCAAGTGCTCTTGTTTATCATTAGTTAAACACAAGTCGAGCAGAATCTGCTCTAAGAGGCTCTTGTCCCTCGGCCAGTTCCGGCACACTGAGAGACGCGTGAGGCGCTCGGAGGGGATGTTCACGGGTGTGTTTGTGCAGCCTGCTGCAGCTATAATTTTAAATCCAGCTTTGGTTGTGGTTGATAAACACCCATCTGGCCATCCAGGCATACCCACGGAGCGGCCAAAATGTTTATTGCAAAATACCCTGCTATCAAGCAGAGCTTAATAGATTTTTCTTCTGCGGGAAATCTACAAATGAACAAAAAAAAAGGATCAGTTTGACCTTCCATTGCCTCTGTACACATTTGCATTTGTATGTGTGTCCTCTTGTTTTGTCCGTGTAAAAGAAAAATCGGGGCAGTGCCCCTGTTTTTGTAGGATGTGATTGCAGTATGTGCAGTATGACGCAAACTAGGGTCAAATTTTGTGACTCTGCAGATGACTCTGTGCGCTTGTCTTAGCTTGCACAGATCTGCAGGGGCCTGCGAGTTATTCACCAGTTATCTGATGTGGCTGAGTAACACCTGACACGCCTCAAATACCCAACAAAAATGCCCCCAGATAACACGGTGGGTTATTTTTCTCTCTTCGATCTGTTATTAGGGAAAACCTCCTTGGAGTAACCCCCCCAGGTTAAAACAAAACTTGACCCCAGTTTGTTGCAGACCCTTGTGCTGTCTGCTTCATTAAGACTTTATGTTAAATATTAAGAAGGAGATTATTGTGAGGTGATGTTACTGGTGACAGTGATGCAAATGGTTAAAATGACGATAGTATCTATGACACTTTTAATGATAATTATGATGATTGTGTCTTTTGATGAGGGGCCCCCTTGCGTCATTGTGTGAATATATTCTAGTGAGCTTTTGCCACTGGAGGTTTGTGGGAAATGTTTTAATGTACAATAAATGACTGTGAAAAACCCCACTGTCTCATTAACTTTGTTTTGCTGGTGCATCAGCAGCAACTCCACAGAGCAGTCCGGTTCATTTTTCTCATAATACCAATTCGGAAAACTGAAGGCTGCTCATCTGCACACCTCAGTGTGCCACAGAACAGAGTGTTTAATAGAGAACTTATATAGCAACTGCAGCTCAAGAAATCAGTGGATCAGAGAATTGATCCCCGGCTTCTCCAGTCCGCAAAACATAGTGTCCTTGGAAAAGATGCTCTAAGAAGCTGCTGTAAATACTTCTTAGAAAGCGAAGGAGTGGGTGAATGTATGTTGTAGTTTAAAGCACATTAAATGATCAGTAAGTCTAAAAAAGCAATACATAAATGGACTCTATTTATCTTTTGAGTGCCAACATGTCATCACGCATGACTAGTTTTCATTTTGGAGGAGAGGTCATCAATCTTAAATCTACTTCTTAACTTTATTATTTCTTCTTTTCTTTCCTTGTTCCCCCTTCTCACATTTTCTAGAAAAATAGAGCACAGCTTTATCTCAGGGTGTAAAATCAAAACATTTAGTCTTCACCCAAACCCAGCCTTAGTGCTCTTTTTGTGCAGCACCACCTGGCGTTTAACTTCACCTTTTATTTGTGCTGTTTCCTTTGGACATTGAAGGGTAGCGGTAATCTATTCCTCCATCTGTGACGATCTGTCACATTTTTGTTAAACCATCATCATAATGAACACTATGCGGCAGCTGAAACCAAAACCCCTAAAATGAAACATCTGGTAGGCAGATGAGTGCTTTAAATGTAGGAAAGCTTTGTCTGAGCTTGTCAATACCTGCTCCAGATCAGAGAGAGTTTTCATGCCACACATTTTATTGGGCTGTGCCAAACTCGCAGCTCTGCTAAGGTATCCAGCAGGGATGTGGGAGGCTGTGCACTCTTTTTCATTACTGTTCCCTATTTTGGCTGAGACTGAGGCTCGGGCGTGTGACATGATGAATAAAAAAAGATGTCTGCTGGAGTTCAGTGTTCCCTCACTGCGGATGAGCCACCGTTTTCAATGCATCCTGTTCGTCTGCCATCTGTGATGCATCTGAATGAAGCTCAGTGAAACGGCAAAGAAGAAACTGTCGTGCAGCCCCTTTATTTAACTTTTTTTAATCTCGACAAAAACGATTAACGTCTGAGTCACGTTCTGTGTTTTAAAACGCCAGGAAGAAAAAAAAATGTTATTTTTGTTTCTGACTTTGCGCCTTCATTCTTTCTTCTTTCACACTCCAAAGCAATTGAGCGTTGTTTCATGAACAAACAGTGCAGTTTGAAGCAGTGCCATTGATCCAGAGCACGCCCTCAGGACAAGAGGCTTCATATTCTCAGCTTTGACTCTGCGTACTTTTCTCCTGTGATTAAAGACATTTTTATCCGAGGAGAAGGTGTCCAACCCGTAATAGACATTTTTCCCAGAGGGGAAAGTGTCCATTAAAAAGTCACTGAGCTCTCCTTTGAGAGACTCGTATCTGATTCCAGTCTGATGTGGCCCTCCTGAGGCGGGAGTGTAGGGTTTTTAATCTTCTAAGTGATGGGGAAAGCAGAAATAGAGGCTCACTTTTGTCATCATTTTTTCCCTTCCTGCTGAAGAACGAGCTTCAGCCGTAATGCTGGTAGCATGAACAGATCCATCATCCATGTTATTATGCAGTTTATGTTCAAGGATTATGCACTGTATTAGATTAAATGGGACTTGAGGATCATGACTGTGCCACAGGATTTTACACCATCTCACTGCTGAAGGGATTAGTCCGACATCTATTTTGTTAATTGATTGAACACTGAGGTCATTTATCAAGCCAGAATGCCAAACATTGTCTGCTTCCTGTTTCTCCCATGTGTGGACTTCTTTTTCTCTCGTATAGGGGTGTGATTTTCCATTAGTTATGCATTTTTGGACACAATTCTCCATTACTGGCTTCTCTTCATTGGCTCAATGTTGAATTGATACAAAGTCGTGAATAATTAGCCTCTATTATATCTTAAAGACCTCATAGTACATTATTATTCTAACAGAGCACTTCGCTCTCAGACTGCTCGCTTACTTGTGATTCCTTGAATTTCTAAAAGTAAAAGGCAGGATCCAGCTCCCAGTTTGGATTCAAGAGACAAGACACCCTCTCTGCTTTTAAGAGTAGGCTTAAAACCTTCCTTAGAGCTGGATCAGATGGCTGTCCCTCCCTGAGCCTGCTTTTGCGGATATTTTCCTGTTAAAAGGGAGTTTTTCCTTCCCACCATGACCAAGTGCTTTCTCATAGGGGGTTGTTTAATTGTAGGGGTTTTCTTCAGTGCCATGAGCCATCTGTTGTTGTCATTTGGAGCTTCATAAAGGAACAGATGAACTTTAGATAGTTGTGTATCCCCCTTTTGGTTGATAAACACACTCCAGGGCTCATTAAAGAAATGACAAAATCTTGCCTTCATCCTGTCTCAGAAATTAAAAACAGAAAAGAAAAAAAAAGTTGTGTAGGTGAAGCAGAGGATTACTCATCTAGCTGGGAGAAGATAAAACACTTGTGGGTGTCTTGTTAAGGCAATAAAATGTTACGCCATTAGGAAGAAAATTATCTCAAATCTTGTATAAAAATACAGTCTGTTGTTCTTTCCACCCTCCTCATAGATCACAGTTCCAGCACTGAATAGTAAGAACTTCAGAAATGAGGAAATTTGAAGCAACTTTTCCAATTAAATGTCATCATCTACTTATATAAAATAAAAAAAATCCTCCCTCTCGCTTTCACACACATTCACACCCTCTCCACTGCACTCCTCAAACTTTTGTCCACAGCGGACACACAGAGAAATTGACCTTCTTGTATAATCTTGCATGAGTCAGTGTATTTGTCAGCACAAGTCTCTACACCGTAAAAGAAGCAGTGCGAAGGTGTTTAGCTCAATCAGAGAGGAGACAGCCTAATTCACCTTCATCCTGTTTCCTGAGTCCTCCTCATGCTTCTCCTGTTACATGCTGAAGCACTGAACACAGCGAAGTCAGGGTTTGTTGTTGTAGCAGAGTGCCCTCTGGTGTTGGCACGTTTCCCTAAGTTTTGGCTGCAACATCATGTCAATTTTTATCTGAATTGTTCATCATTAAAAGAAGAACACAGACATTTTTTATGCAAATAGTTGAAGTAGAAACCTGAAGCAGTATTAAAAGGGGGAAAAAATCATTTCCATGTCTCCTCTAGAGAAGTCAGAAGATAAAGCAGAAGATAAACTATAGTTTGGTCCCTAAGTTTTTGGATAGTGACACAGATTTGGTTTTTTTGTTTGTTTGTTTTTAATTTTGTCTATGCACACCACTGCAGGGGATTTTAAATCAAAGAATCAGTATGTGAAGCACAGGCTTCCAGCTTTAATTTAAGGTATTTGACAAAAGTAAAGCATTAATTGTTCAGGAATTATAGTCTTTTTTTAAATGTATTTTTTTATAAATAGTCCCCCATTTTCTCAAAATGTTCAGAATTAATTGAACAAACTAGCAGAATTTTAATTGTTTTTATTACGTGGATGAAAATCCTTTGCAGTTAATGATGTTCTGCTGAAGGTGCTGCTTGTTTGTGAGTCTCTCTGCCTCCAGTTTTGCATTTATTGAAAAAAGTTACACTGCTGGATTGTGATCAGCTATCTGACTTGGCCATTCAAGAATATGCCCAACTTCTTTACTTTTCTTTAGCAGTATGCTTTGGGTCATTATTCATTAGCACTGCGAAGCACTCAGCATTAGTCTTAAACGCTAGTAGCCTGGTTCCCTGCAGCCATGCATGCCGATGCCACAACGCTATGTCGATCATGTTTGACAGATCTCTGGCTTCAGATGAGCCGTTTCCCTCCTCCATCTATTTCTTTTCTCATCATTCTGGTACACGTTTATCTTAGTTTCATCGCTCTGAAGAACAGAACCGTGCAGGTTCCTGCAGATATTTTTTGTCAAAGTCTAATCTACAGGGTGGGCAATTTATATGGATACACCGTAATAAAATGGGAATGGTTGGTGATATTAAAGTCCTGTTTGTGGCACATTAGTATATGTGAGGGGGCAAACACCTCAAGATGGGTGGTGACCATGGTGGCCATTTAGAAGTCGGCCATCTTGGATACAACTTTTGTTTTTTCAATAGGAAGACGGCCATGTGATACATCAAACTTATTGGTAATGTCACAAGAAAAGCAATGGTGTGCTCGGTTTCAACGTAACTTTATTCTTTCATGAGTTATTTACACGTTTCTCTTTGTTCGCAGCCATTGACATGTTGAAGAGGTTAACACGTGAGGAGCGGATCGAAATTGTGTTGATATCTGGTGAACGCAGTAACCGGGTCATTGCAGCAGATTTCAATGCAAGACACCCTACGAGTTCACCCATCTGTGAACAAAGAGAAACTTGTAAATAACTCATGAAACCAACCATTCCCATTTTATTACAGTGTATCCATATAAATGGCCCACCCTCTAATCTGTCCTCCTTGTTCTTGAGTGTAACCAGTGGTTTGCACCTTGTTGTAAACCGTCTATATTTCCATACATGAAGGCGTCTCTTGATTGTAGATCTAAAAAAAAAAAATGATACACCTTGACTTGGATGGACGTTATGAAGGTGTTCTTCTTAAAGACGGAAATAATTCTGTCATCATCCACTTTAGCAGTCTACTGTGGTCTTTCAGATCTTTTGATATTGCTGAGCTGGCCGGTGCATTCCTTCTTTTCAGGAATGTGATTGATGATTTAGCAACTCTTAAAGTTTTTCCACATTTTTTTCAGCCAGAAAATGTCATTCTTCACTTTTCACTGACAAGATCAACACTTGGATTTAACTTCAGCTCATTTATCTGCTTCATTTGTTATGAAACAACCAGGGAACCTGAACACGAAATGGCCTGTCAGTTAATTATCCAATTATTTCTGAGCCACTGAAAATGTCTGTAACACCTAAACAGTTGATGGAAAACTTTTGCTCAGTCACTTGAATTAAAGCTTAAAGTCTGCACTTAAATCACATGATGATTGTTTGATTTAAATAGTCTGTAGTCGTGTACAAAGGCAAAAAAAAGGCCTCACTGTCCTCAAACGTATGAACTGAACTGTAGATGTCTCAATAAAGTGCAGAGACAAGAGAAGACACACAAAATTGGAGTAAATTAAGATTAATTTGAAAGTTATTCCTCTAAAACTTTCATTTGAATTTTTTTTAATCACTGAAACGCCAAAACTAACTAAAGAGAGCATGCCAGAACAATTTGAGACCTATTGGTCTAAAGCGGCTCTACCATTTGCGAAACTGGTCCAAAGTTGTTTTGGGTTTCCTTTTTCTTTTTTTTTAAAGGTTTGAGAAATGTGCTGTCTCATGTGTCTGGACAGGAAAACCCGATAACCTTTTCTGAGCAGGATACATGCCTTTTAAATATGAAGATATTGCCAGAGGACCAAGTCAGTTTTGTTTCTAAAGCAGAGGTGTCAAGTGTACAGCCTGCAGGCCAGAACCAGCGGAGGGGGGGGGGGCATGAACATGAATGACTTTGACACCACTAATATGAAAGAAACTAGAACCTATCGTCAGTTATCTCTAAGCCTCACTAATAACACCTTACATTTTGTTTGTTTAGCCAATGCGTACAAAAGAAGATTCTTCTGTAGAATCACAGACTTTAAGAGCCAGGTTTTAGTTTTTGCAGGGACTTGTTGCCAGACAACCAGATGAAAGTCAAACAAGTCACCAACAACAGAAACAGGTAACACGGGAACAACTTCAGCTGTCAGAGAGATTTAGTGGGGCTGAATGGTACTTCTTTGGTACTTTTTGAAAGAGCAAAGGTACCTATTCCAGTCTGTGCAAAGTTAATGTTCAACTTAAAGGACAGAAACGAGAGTGGAAATAATTTCTGTGCCTGTTTTTAAGTAAAAGCACAAATTTAAACAGAATAAAATTTGATTATTTTCAAAATTCCTGCATTGAAAATGTAGTCAGTAAAAATATATAAAGTAAAAGCATTTACTATAAAAAGAGGTCTTATTACTCATAAATAAGTATTACAAGAAGACACTCATTGGACATTTTATTAAAAACACCTTGCTACTACAGGGTTCAATGCTTTTGAAATTTTTAATTGAACAACGTGGTGGAAACATTCCTCTGAGGTTTTGGTCCGTATTGATATCATAGCATCACACGGGTGCTGCGGATTTGCTTTCGGCACATCCATGATGTGAATCTGTTGTTCCACAAAATCCCAGAGATGGATTGAGATCTGTTGACAGTGGAGGCCATTTGAGTACAGTGAACTCATTGTCACGTTCAACAAAGCAGTTTGAGATGATTTGAGCTTGTGACATGATGCTTTATCCTGCTTGAAGCAGCCATCAGAAGATGGGTACAGTGTGTCAGAAACAATACTCAGGTACGCTTTGGTGTTTAAATGGTACTCAGATGATGCAAAGTGACCCAAAATGTGCCAAAAGATATCCCTCACACTTACCTTCACCACCAGCCTGAGCCACTGATACCAGGCAGGATGGATGCAACCTTTCATGTTATTAACACCAAATTTTGACCCTACCATCTGATCAGATCAGGCAACATTTTACCAATCATTTATTGTCCAATTTTGGGGAACCTGTGTGATGATAGCCTCAGTTTCCTGTTCTTAGCTGACAGGATTGGAACCACGTGTGGTCTTCTGCTATTGTAGCCCATCTGCTTTAAGGTTCAAGAAGATGCTCTTCTGCACACCTTGGTTGTAATGTTCTTTGAGTGTTCCCAAGAGGCTGAAGCAGTCTGGCCATTCTCCTCGGACCATTTTCTATATTTTCTCTTTTATGGAGAAATACTTATGGTTAAGTGGGAAAATCCCAGCATATCTGCAGCTTCTGAAATTGTCAGACCAGCCTGTCTGGCATCAACAACGCCAGCATGTTCACCCAGATCTTTCTTCCCCATTCTTCAGTTGGTTGTTAAGACCATGTCCACAAGCCTAAATGCATAGAGTTGCTGCCAGTTGACTGGTGATTGGTGTTAATGAGCAGTTGAACAGGTGTCCCTAGTGAAGTGGATAGTAAGTAAGCAGCTAACAGGTCACAGAAAGCAGAAACATGGCAAAGAAACAGAAATCACAGATTTAATGCTTCACGCTGCTTTTATAAAGTGATCATTTGTTCTATTTCAATGCGCAATTGTGATTGTTAACTTCCGAATAACTTGAATAATAAGTATTCAAGTTCACATACTTCAGCTTCAGTTGAATCCTTTGGAACAAACCTACAAAGAAAACCAAAAGAATTCCCGGTGTGCCCTGCAGTCACTCAGCATTTATTTATATGCAGCTTTAAACAAGCATTATGTGATGGAGCATCAGCAGACTCATATTAATTCATCCCGTTCATAACTTTCAAAACAGTGTTTGCGCCTGTATTAGTCTTATTTATACTGGAGTGGCTTGTTTTGTAACCCACTATGTAATGACAAATAGTGGCAGATCCCAAAGCTCTGAATAGTAAGGAGAGGCCTTCCAGCCATCTGTTCCAGTCGAGGTTTTTAGAGTCTTTCTACCAAGCACGCCTCAACCTGCCTCCTCAACAGCTATCAGCAGTTTCCACATATTACTCCTCACATGTGAATAGCTGCACGCAAATGTGCATTTGTGCTCTATTCAAGCCAGTGTTAACAGCCAAGCCAGCTGTAATCTGATGACTGTGTTGCAAACGGCGACCAATCAGGTTCCACTTTCTCTCCCCATTTGTTTGGCGTTAAATGAGTGTTTCATCACCAGAGGTAGACGTGTCTCTTGTGTTTGCCGCTATGTTTGATGAAAGTACAGATTTGATACACAGCTCCAGCAGAGTCTCAATAGTCCTGACGAGAACAACATTCACGCTTAGGTTGAGAGGCAGCGCAAATATGGAGAGCACACATACCAACCCTATCATTACATTCACCCCGAGGCTGGGAAAACCCCACTGTCGCCACCCACACCAGCTCCTGCACTGTGAGTCCACGTTTTCCTCTGTGATAAATGCCACAGATACATCTCTCCTTGCCATTTCTTGCTCCTGACTTCCCTTCTTTCCAGACAAACACATTGGGGAAATAAGGACAAAGTCTCCATGGTTGCATGTCAACATCTGCCAGCTGTTCCAGGCTGTATGAACAGTACAGCTGCTCTCTGTTTTCTCTGGGTCAACATGCTGTGCTGGCTCAGACACCAACATCCCTGGTTTTACAGGCTTGAGGGGTGCGGACGACTCTGGAATGAGTTCTTGGCAGTGACAGTCGCCTTTATTGAAGACTCTGAACATCAGCGAATGGCCTTGGCGTCTCCTTTGAAGGCCTGTGCTGCTCGTGGTCAGCAGGAGCAGAAGGAGGAAGAAGCCCATGGACCAGCAGAGATTTATGCCGCTAGGAATGGGGCTGAAGAGGCTGGGCAGACATCTGACAAGGGAGCTATTTGTGTGGAGACAGGCAGCAGCCCACACTTCCTCCAGCTTCCATTGCCCCCTGACATTGAGGGCGACAATGACCCACACTGACAGGCAGCAGAGGTAGCCGACAACATGAGACCGTATGTCTTCATCTGAGCCGCTGCTGTCTTCCTCTTCCTCCTCTTTCCCATCACAACACTGTCCATCAGAGCCTGCTGTCCGCCTCGCTGTCCTGAGAGGGACGACAACACAAGGCCACAGGAGTCTGATCACAGTCTCCACAGCGATCAGAGGTGCGGTCAGCAGCAGCACCCCTCCATAGGTTTGGCTGAGAAAGAGCAGGAAGCGCAGGGCAATAAAATCCCCTGATGGAGTCAAGTCAGTCAGCCAAGAGTCAAAGATCCAAAGGCAACTCAGAAAAGCTGCAGAAACACAAAACACAAAGAAAAAGTGTCAGAGTCAGTGGGTTAGATGACTGGATAAGACCAGGTAATTAGATATCACAAAGAAGAGAAAGGGTTGGTTTAATAAAGTAACTTAAAATAAATATTCTGCCATTTTATTAAAGACAAAGCTCTGAAAAACACTTCATCCTAATATAGGTGTAAGGTAACTCAGCCCGCAAATCATTTTTTATCCGAACACACCCCTCCATACAAACACAGTTTGACCGATTGAAGTATGAATAACTCGGGTAACTGTGTAGGAGTTCATGTGTCTTGCCTCCTAAACCACTGCCCCAGCCAAAACCAAAAGGACTGGTGAAATTTACATAAGGTCTGTTTTATTTATCTTTATTTTAGCAAACAATAGCATTTGCATCTCTTATCATGTAAGTAAAAAGGCGTCTGGCAGCGAGTGGAACTAGTTCCAGGATCACTACATCTCACATAACAACAACTTGTACATATTTATTATTCTAGAATCTGTCATTTGTTTTCTTGTTCTATCAGAAAATTGTGAAAATGTTCATCCGAAGTTCCAAAAGTAAAGTAACAACAACAACCCAAACTCAAAGATTACAATAATTATTTAATCTGTAGCTCTCAGATGAAGATACAAGTTCATTTCCTTTTCCATTTTACTTACAGTGAACATGAAAAACACTTTTATATCTTTTTTAAATTCATACTTCTTTATTCTTCTCAAGTTTGTTTGGTAGATATTGCTGCTTTGATGTCTATTCACCTTATTAATATAAACATTTATTATAGATGAGGTTATTATAAATTAGATTAAACAGGCTCCCAATTAATTTACCAGGCATTTTGGTTCTTAAAGCTGATTAGACCGACTCAGGTCGGAGTTGTGAAACCACTGCTCGTATTTACCCGAGATCTCTTTGTACTAAAAAGAATGAGTTGTAACATGTCTCTGTTAAGAAACACCAGCTGCATTTCTTAATAGATACAGAGTTTCTTTTTTCCATGTTCAATAAAAGCAAATTATAGACAATAAAAGTACAAAAGTCATCACCTGTCAGAGTTTAGACCTCTTGCAGAAGGATATAAGGCAGGTTTTCAGATTTGATTGGACCATGGATTTTGAAATATTTTTGAAATATGGGAAAACACAGTATTTATGAAGTGCTGTTAATCTATGAATTGAGACCCCGCTGAAACATTTAGGAGGATATATACTCATTGACTTTGTCAAGTGTTACATGACTTTAAGATTTAAAAAGTTCAACAGTAAACAAATGTATTGAAAGTAAGTTTAAAGCAAACCTTTCCAACTTTTGTTTAATTTTTTGTGATGTAGAAAAACAGTAACTTCTCATGGCTCCTGCTGACTCCAGCATTTTGAAGCGTAGGGAGGGCAAAACATGCTTTGCTTCAAAATGCTCCTTCAGTCCTCACACTCTAACAGTTTAATCAGAAACCTCACAGAAATGTTTTCCTCCATCGACAGAGGCACCCATCCACAGTCCGCAGATTCAACAGCAAATGCTGCTGAAGCCTGAGCATTAATCCCATCCTCAGCCAGCAGATCCCAGGCAGAGCAGCTGCAGCTGTGATCAAAGCCTGTGGCTACATACTGCCACATCTCAGCCACTGGCAATAAATAAAACGTGTGACGTTTCACAGCATCTCCTTTCTGTTGTGTCTGCAGTGCATTTATTACCAAGAGTGAACTGGATCAACAAATTCACTATTTCTGTAAGGCCATCGAGGCATCATTATTCTATTTGATTCATTATTTGCTGCACCTATAGCCACGCCCAGCAATGATGTCACAGGCCTTGGGTAACGCCTGCAAATCACCATTGCATGGTGAGTGCTTAAGCCACTGGAGGTCAGTAAAACCAAGATTCTGCTGTGAGGTAAGGTTAATCTTAAAAAATAAAAATTATTTGGAAACTTGAACATACAGGTTGTTGGAAACACCTTCTGATATTTTAAACTAATTCAAGTGATTCAGTTTGTATAAGAGGGCTGTGGGGGAACTGGAAACACTGGTTAGAATCCTGCAGTGTCCTAATCAAGCCCTCACCTGTGACCAGGAAGTCTGTGAAGACGAGGAGGCAGCAGCAGCAGAAACTGACAGCACTGTAGGAGTCGGCCAATGAGGGCAGGAAGAGTAGACTGCAGGCCAGTTTACATGCACACAACACAGCCGCGCCTTCCAACACACCATCCATGGCTGAAAAAAAACAGGGTTGACATATTAAAATGGCTTCTTGTCTCAGGGTGGAAGAATTCAGGGATGACAAATACAAACATTTCTGGAACATCTTGCAAAGTCAAATCTATGTTTTACATGGTCATTCAACTGCCAACATGCTTCACAGTCAATATTTAGTTGTTTACATTAACACTGAACCCTGGAACTGAAGGCTGTTTGCAAATGACTGAAAAGAAAATTCTAGGAATAGGTTCATGTCATGTCGGGTAAATATCAATTCTATTTACATTTTTTCCAAAATTATGTCTTTCAAAGGCAAGATAAGAAATAAATAGTAATAAATGCAGTTCACATTCAGTAATGTGAACAGGTGCAAATGTACAGTAAACTTTGCTGTGACCTGACTGCCAGCATGTCCACTTCCTGGCAATGAAACTGGTTTAACCTGTGTAAACACTCCCGCCACCTCTACCACACGGCTACAGGTGGAAATCTACAAGCACCAGATAGTATCAATCTACCACAAAGTTCATTCGTTCTTACCTGTGCACACAGGAGCCTACAGAGCCACATGTCAATATGAGCTTCAAATGCTTCATCCGCTTTCTTCGCCTCCCCTTTTGCTCCACCCTCAAAGGGGATAATGACCCTCCTCCTTCCTCCCCTTTGCCTCCCCCACCCCTCTCTGTGATCCCTGCACCTGGACAGTGGAGGTGAGAGAACTGCGAGGGTGTGGCGTTGTTTGTGCTGACGAGAAAACCTGTCGAACGAGTACGGAACCAGCAGGGTGTGATGCAAAGTGGGTGTATGTTTGCTTGTAAAGAAAACATTTCTGTGTCTTGAGCCTGTACATACTGCACTTTTGGTAGTTCAAAGGGTACTTTAAATGCATACATGATGCATGCAGTCTTATAAAGCTGGATTAAACTATAGGTCACTGAAAATAGAAATACAATTTGTTATTTATTACCTTCTCAATGCTATATTTTAATCACTTGATCCTATTTAGGCATCACAAGTGATTAGTTATTATACTGGTTTCCAGTAATGCTCTGTTTGTAGAGATATATTGGTCCTCTGTATCCAATAGATAGATAAATAATGTGGTATGCAGGGTCTATAAAATACTTGTGGTGAAAACTGCCTGATTACTTCTGCTCTTTTATATTGAGAAATGAAGTGTAAATAAAGTGCATCTTCATAGGATTTTATGCCCTACGCTTAGCTTTTAAAGCACATCAAGAGTAATAAATTAAAACACAGCATAGTTATCTTTAATTATATAGAAAGCAACTCACTGAAGCAGGCAGTGTGTTGATAATTTCTCATCAGCTACTGCATCTTTATCTTTAAAACCAATGAGGTCATTTTATAAACAAGCAAATGTTCTTGACAGGAATCCCTAACACAGCAACGTCACTGTGATATCCTTAGCAAAAAAAGAACATTTACTTTTCAGAAGGTCATCTTGTGCTCAGATGTTCATCTTGTCTTTAAAAATGCTGCACCACCAAAAAGATTTGTGCAACTTTGTTCTGAGCAGATAAGCTTCAAATGCTCAGGTTGAGACACTTTCTAAATTAGATGAATCAATATCCCTTCCTACTGCAAAGTGGGAAGCAGATTTATCAGTCAACCTAGACCAAAACTTCTGGTCTCAGATTTGCTTAAAAACTTTTAAATTAATTAAAAATCCCAGTCTGCAATTAATACAATACAAAATACTTCATAGAGTGCACTATACAGGTCATCGGATGTTCAAGATGGGCTTTACATCTTCCAACAACTGCTCACACTGTCAAGGCAATACACCAGACAATTACATCCACGCTCTTTGGTTCTGTCCACCAGTGCAAAAGTTTTGGCGCGAGATATGTGAAGACTTATCAAAGTGTCTGAAATGTAACATTCCAACTTCCCCCTTAGTGTGTTTGTTGGGCAGCTTAGATAATGTCACTTCAGAAAAGAATATAGCCCATATGATCTTCACTGCCCTATGCATAGCCAAGAAAACAGTCCTCATGAACTGGAAAAATAAAAATAATCTTAATTCTAACCAATATAGAAATTATCTATTAGATTACATTAGTCTTGATACAGCCTCTGCCACCACATTAGATCAATTGCTCTGGGCCCCTTTTATCAGCTCCATCACCTAGTGGGGGTGGGGGGTCATAGTTTGGTCCCGCCTTCACTGTTGTGATTGGTGAGGGGGTAGGGACAGGCTTAGGGCGTCGGGGGGTTCCCCGGAGGCATCTTCCTTGGGGAGCTCAACCCGGGGTAGCGGTCACGTCCGGTTGGGGGCCCTGTCGGCTCTCAGGTGACTGTTTCCTCGCGGCTGCGTGCAGCGGGGCTAGGGGAGGGTCTGTGCTGACGGACGTGGGTTACTGACCTGGCAACCTGGCTGCCCCTGGGTGGGTCCGGGATGGGCGTGAGGTTCTGGGGGCGCTCCGTCTCTGGGCTGGGGCCCGGGCCGGGCCTCGGGGGCTTGGGTCCTGGTTGGTGTGTTGCCGGGGTTGTGGGCGGGTGGGTGCATGGGGGCCCGGCCCTGGAGCAGGGTGCCGCCGGTGCGTCGAGCCGCCTGGGGGGCTCTTCAACTGGTGGGGGGGATGGTCACATCTTGCAGGAGCTTTCTTCTCTTCAGGAACTCTCTGCAGGAGGGGGAGATACAGGAGAGGTGGAGGAAGATCTCAGCCTGGGTGTTTACCGTCTTATGTAGTCTGGAAGATGTGTGGATGGTGGGGTGGGTGCAGTTTTCTCTGTGGTGGGGTTGGGTGGACTGTCCAGGGCTCTGTGGAGCCAGGGGGCGCTACTGCACTGGGCCCCGGTCTGATGGGCCTGGGCCCCCCTTCCCTGGCGGGTCGCGGAGGGTGGGAGTGCCTACTGGGGTCAGCGGGGGAGCTGGCCCCAGGGAGGGGTTACCTGCCCCTCCCTTCCTTCCCTCCCCATCTCCAGCTGCCTCCCTCTTCCCGCTCCTCCACAACCACCCACACATGCAGGGCCTTGGAGTGGGGGTATGTCACCAGGGTGCAGAGGAGGCTACCCCCCCCCCCCCCCCCCCCCGTCCCCTTCTGGCTGCCTCTGCCTCAATTTTATCCCACAACTTAGACATTCACATTATTCACACTCTCATTACACATACATATAGGATCTTGGGGGTGGGCACAATCACGGAGTCCAAATCACCATCAGGGTGTACACCCCACCCCTAGCATCGTTGCCCACCTCTCAATTTTAAATACACTTAGTCATTGAGGGCTAGCAGGAGGGACTATGCGCTTACCTGCTGCTCCTTGGCAGGTAGCTCCATGCCCTCCTGGGTTTTAATTGCACCTTAGAACACATATGCATCAACACTACAATGAGCGGGTGGAGGGAGGTTTGGAGTCTTCTCCCACCCCCATTCTCTGCGGCCTGCTGGAGCGGGAGGGCTAGTAGGAGGAGTTGGCCGTCCGACTGCGGTCTGGAGTGTGGGGCCTCCCTGCTGCTGCGGAGTTGGGGTGGTCTGCCTCTCCCCACCGCAGGGAAAAGGGTAACACCACCTGGGTCTGGGTGCAATTCCCCCCTCCAGGGGCAAGGGTACCTAGACCCGGTTTGTAGAGTACGCTTGGGGAGTGTGATTGTGTGTACAGCGTCTCTTTATGTCTGTCTCCACGTTGGTTGAGTGTGGAGTGAGTGCATATGAGAGCATGAGGGTGGGAATGGATGTTTGTGTCTGTGTGTGCCTGTATGTCTGTGTCTATATGTCAGGTTGGGTATCAGACGCCACCTCTCTGGGGACACCTCAGGCCCTCCAAGGTTTGGAGGCCTATCTCCACCCACCACCACTTCCCCTGCCGGTGGCGGACTCCCTCAGGTGTCGGTGTGTTGGTGGTTCTTTGTGTCTGGGGGTGGGCGTCCGGGTACACACCGGCTCACTCCTTGGCGGCCGCTTGTCGGGGCCTGGGGCCTGGGGCTCGCTCGGGCCCCTTTGGAGGTGGGGTGCCCCCGGCCTCTCGGCCTGGGGCTCGGTCACTCAGGCGCAGCTGGGGGCCGGCGGAGCTCACGGGCGTGTCACTGCAACTCCCCCTGACTTCTGCTCCGCGGCTGCTGGGCGAGCCCTCATCTGGGACTCTCCTCAGCTCTTACTGGAACAGTGGCGCAGCTGCCCCTCTGTTGGTCTTCCATGGTCTCTTGTGTTCTGGGGGCCTCTGGATGTCTGGAGTTTTGATCTCCTCCATACCCGCTTCACACCCTGGAGGACGGGGCTGTGGCCCCCCCACACTCCCTAGCAGATCATTACATGGAGAAACCTTTGGAATGCAAGCATGCTGATCCACACAGGTATGCACACATGGGTATTCACAGACGCGGACTAAAGCTTTCTTGGCTGCTGCCTCAAAGCACACTGTGCGCTGTCTATCTTGCGTGCTGCACAATATCGTTTATTATTTAGTAAATATTGATATCTATGACTAGCTAGTTTATTGTGATGGTGCTTTGTTTTCTCTATTATTATGTTGCTCTTTGTTGTTTGCTGTCTCCTCTGTTTGTTTTTTTTGTTTGTTTTTTTTTTCTCCATACAGGTGACCCAGGAGTTCTTTTTTTTTTTTCTCTCTCTTCCCCCCCCTTCTCACCGTCTCTTCTCCCCTTTGGTTTTCTTTCTTTCTCTCCCCCTCTTTCTCTCATTCATTCCCCCTGTCCTATTTATTAAAAAAGAAAAAAAAAAAAAAAAAAAAAAGACAAAGGATGAACTGAAGCTCTGCCATCACGTAATGTCGCATACTGCTGTTTCTGATGTCATTTAAAAAAAAAAAAAAAAAGAGAGTGGATTTTTCCCCACAGAAGCTGTGCTTTTGCATGATCCTCCTGCATTTCAGCCCCTTAAGGAACAGAGCAAGCTCCCAGACAGTTGAAAGCATGTGCAGACTAATTTTTTCCCCCCCAGTCAATCAGTCAAATGGCAGCAACTCTATGCATTTAAACCGACTGAAGAATGGGGATGAAAGATCAGGTTAACTTTGAACGTGCTGGGTTTGAATTTAACCCTTAATCAGACGAGGACTCATATATATATATATATATATATATATATATATATATATATATATAAACACCCAGCACGCCCCTGCGGGCGGTTTATCCTTCAAGCTCGGGTCCTCTACCAGAGGCCTGGGAGCTTGAGGGTCCTGCGCAGTATCTTAGCTGTTCCCAGGACTGCGCTCTTCTGGACAGAGATCTCCGATGTTATTCCTGGGATCTGCTGGAGCCACTCGCCTAGCTTGGGAGTCACCGCACCTAGTGCTCCGATTACCACGGGGACCACCGTAACCTTCACCCTCCACATCCTCTCGAGCTCTTCTCTGAGCCCTTGGTATTTCTCCAGCTTCTCGTGTTCCTTCTTCCTGATATTGCTGTCATTCGGAACCGCTACATCGATCACTACGGCCGTCTTCTTCTGTTTGTCTACCACCACTATGTCCGGTTGGTTAGCCACCACCATTTTGTCCGTCTGTATCTGGAAGTCCCACAGGATCTTAGCTCGGTCATTCTCCACCACCCTTGGGGGCATCTCCCATTTTGACCTCGGGACTTCCAGGTTATACTCGGCACAGATGTTCCTGTACACTATGCCGGCCACTTGGTTATGGCGTTCCATGTATGCCTTGCCTGCTAGCATCTTGCACCCTGCTGTTATGTGCTGGATTGTCTCTGGGGCATCTTTACACAGCCTGCACCTGGGGTCTTGCCTGGTGTGATAGACCCCAGCCTCTATGGATCTTGTACTCAGAGCTTGTTCTTGTGCTGCCATGATTAGTGCCTCTGTGCTGTCTTTCAGTCCAGCTTTGTCCAGCCACTGGTAGGATTTCTGGATATCAGCCACCTCCTCTATCTGCCGGTGGTACATACCGTGCAGGGGCCTGTCCTTCCATGATGGTTCCTCGTTTCCTTCCTCTTTCTTGGGTTTCTGCTGCCTGAGGTATTCACTGAGCACTCGGTCAGTTGGGGCCATCTTCCCAATGTATTCTTGGATGTTCCTTGTCTCATCCTGGACTGTGGTGCTGACACTCACCAGTCCCCGGCCCCCTTCCTTCCGCTTAGCGTACAGCCTCAGGGTGCTGGACTTGGGGTGAAACCCTCCATGCATGGTAAGGAGCTTTCTTGTCTTTATGTCAGTGGCTTCTATCTCCTCCTTTGGCCAGCCTATTACCCCAGCAGGGTACCTGATCACGGGCAGGGCGTACGTGTTGATGGCCCGGATCTTGTTCTTACCATTCAGCTGACTCCTCAGGACTTGCCTGAGGAGTCAGCTGAAGTACCTCTGCAGGTACTTGGTGGTTGCAGCCTTTCTAGCGGCCTCTTCATGGTTCCCATTTGCCTGCTGGATTCCCAGGTACTTGTAACTGTCCTCTATGTCTGCAATGTTGCCTTCTGGTAGTTCAATCCCCTCAGTTCTGACTACCTTCTCTCTCTTTGATACCATCCGACTACACTTCTCCAGTCCGAAAGACATTCCAATGTCATTGCTGTATAGCCTGGTAGTGTGGATCAGTGAATCGATGTCTCGTTCACTCTTGGCATACAGCTTGATGTCATCCATGTACAGGAGGTGGCTGACAACTGCTTCGTTCCGTAGTCGGTATCCGTAGCCAGTCTTGTTAATGATCTCACTGAGGGGGTTCAGGCCTATGCAGAACAGCAGTGGGGACAGAGCATCTCCTTGGTAGATCCCGCACTTGATGGTGACTTGTGCTATGGGCTTGGAGTTGGCCTCTAGTGTTGTACGCCACATCCCCATTGAGTTCCTGATGAAGGCTCTTAGGGTCCCATTGATCTTGTACAATTCTAGGCATTCCAGTATCCAGCTGTGGGGCATTGAGTCATAGGCCTTCTTGTAATCAATCCAGGCAGTGCACAGGTTGGTCAGTCTGGTCTTGCAGTCTCGGCTGATTGTTCTGTCTACCAGTAGCTGGTGTTTTGCGCCTCTGGTATTCTTGCCAATTCCTTTCTGTGTCCTGCTCATGTATTGACCCATGTGCCTGTTCATCTTAGCCGATATGATGCCTGACAGGAGCTTCCATGTAGTACTGAGGCAGGTTATTGGTCGGTAGTTGGAGGGGACCGGTCCCTTCTTGGGATCCTTGGGGATCAGGACCGTCCGGCCTTCAGTTAGCCATTCCGGGTGTCTCTCGTTAACTAGCAGCTGGTTCATTTGTGCTGCCAGACGCTCGTGGAGTGCAGTTAGCTTCTTCAGCCAGTAGGCGTGAACCATGTCGGGCCCTGGTGCTGTCCAACTCTTCATACTGGAGACCCTTTCTTGGATATCTGCCACTGTGATGGTTACTGGACCCTGTTCAGGGAGGTCGCTGTGGTCTGCCCAGTAGTAATACGATGGCACCTGTCCAAGATGGCGGCCAACCAAACCGATTTGACCAGTTTCGTGTGTGTGCGCATGCGCGTTCAGGTGTGGAAATACCACAGGGGATCAGAGGGGTTATATGAGTTTATGTGTTTTTAACGGGGTTTTAATTTAACCAAACCATAGGGTTTTTAATTAAACTATTTTTATCACTTAGGTGTATCGCAACATTCAGTTATGCATGTGTTCTTAAAAGCAATTCTTTGTTTCTTGTTTCATTCTTGGCGGAGTGGAAGCTGTTTTGGTTCACAGTGCGCCTTAACAAAGAGGGTGTGCTCTAGTCAAAAGTGTTGGTAATAGTGTTTTAATCACACTAATTTTCTAAATCTGACAATGTCTCAGCTTGCAGTGAGGCATGCATTTTATTTTATAAATGGCACAAATGGGAATTTCTTCTGAATGGGTGATGTCAGCATGTTCACAAGCGTTTCATTTAATCAAACCCCTAGTTTTAATTTAACTAGTTTTTACACATCTACTGGGGTTTCTTTCCAGGGTTGATGCGATCATTTTATTTAAAAATCGGGATTTCGGAATGTTGAACTAAGAGTGAGACAAAGCCAGCCAGCTAGTTTTTAACACAGTAAATGTTACAAATAGCATTCAGTCCTTTAGAAAATAAATGCTATAAGCAGCCAGTATCGCTCTTTTCAAACTAATCGTCTTTTAAATACACTCATTTTGTGATTCTGGTGTCACACCTTGCACCGATGCAAGCATTTTATTTATTTAAAAACGGATCAAACGGGCCATTTCTTCTGTAAGGGGTTTCATGGTTTCAGAGTAGTTTTTAACACAACAGATAGTCGCAAATAACATTCAGCAAACGCTACAGTGATACTTCTAAAACGCTGCACACAATGTCGTCTTTTCACCCAAAGCAGCCAGTATAGCTCTTTTCAAACTAATCGTCTTTAAATACACTCATTTTGTTGACAAAGCCAGCCAGCTAGTTTTTAACACAGTAAATGTCACAAATAGCATTCAGTCCTTTAGAAAATAAATGCTATAAGCAACCAGTATCGCTCTTTTCAAACTAATCTTCTTTTAAATACACTCATTTTGTGATTCCGGTGTCACACCTTGCACCGATGCAAGCATTTTATTTATTTAAAAACGGATCAAACGGGCCATTTCTTCTGTAAGGGGTTTCATGGTTTCAGAGTAGTTTTTAACACAACAGATAGTCACAAATAACATTCAGCCCTTTAGAAAATAAACGCTACAGTGATACTTCTAAAACCAGTCGCCCAGACCCGCTCCAACTTTTCAACAGCTGGCTAATTGTTTGAATTTGTTCAGGATTGTAAAAGCCCACCGTGGGTATCACTAGTTGAGAGTACCATGCGAACAAGGGCCCAGCCTATTGTTTAAAGTGGCCGGTATTGGCTCTTTTTGTAATTCCTCGACAAGGTAAATGGGGCAGGTGTACCAGTCGGGTGGCGACCCCGCCTATTGTCTGAAGTATCGGCTCCTTTGTAATTCCTTGAGAAGACAAAAGCCCTGAAGGGTCTCATTTAAATTGATTGGAGACATACCTTTTCTTTTTGGAAACACCCACCCTATATAAAAAAAACACGCTCAGAGCCCGATACCCTGAGCCATTTACGCCTCAAGATTCGCTGCAGAGCACACCATTTTCTTTGCGATCATCAACACTAACATCGTTCTTTATAACATGGCCATCGTAAACGGTAAGTAAAACAAAACCTATTATTGGATTTTTAAAAAGTGTTATGTTAACATATTATAGGATATTCAAACTATTTTTTTTCCCTAAAACAAAAGCTTAATTTTTAGGAGTTTGGGAGAACGGCCCAGGGCCCTTTTCTTTAGAAACGGGCGCTTTTACAGCTGGAACTAGTCCTCTAACAGGCACAAGGTGTGTACAGCATTACTGGATTTTAAAACGTATGTATGTTTTAAACTAGCGATTGTTTTAAATTATGTAATAACGTTTTTGTTTGTTCCAGGGTTAACAAACTGAGCAGGAAAACATTCAGACACCGCGACCACAGAGCCCAACCTTACATCAGGTGTGTATACAACGGGATGTATAGTTGTGTATTATTTTTTCAAAAGAAAAAAAAATTAAAAAGAGGTTTAAACAATTACAAATGTTCTAAACTGACCGTTTTACACCTACAGAGCCACGCCAGAGAACCGGGTGTGTGGAGAAGCAGGACCATCCCGAATAACGCACACTACAAGGTAAGCATAGGCATATATAAATTAGATAAAAAGAGATAGAGAGGGAGACACGCTTATTCAGTTTGAAATGGGTACATGTATAAAATGTTTTAACACATGTCTATCTATCTTCACAGACTGCAGAACAGCACCCCTCCTCATAATGATCAGGACACCGTACGATTCCAGACGTTTTTGGAATGTTTAAGCAGTATCGACCTCCCAGAACAACAAAAACCTGGAGCTTTGTGCAACAGTGGAGAGTCAGAACAGATCTTCATCAGCGAACCTGCAACACCCCCGAGTGAGTGGCTACCTCGCGATTTCTCTGATGTTTTTGAGTACAGTATATCAGATTTTGATCTAGTTCATATACCCACCACCCCAGAATGTGACAGAAATAGCATTGATTCACACATAGATTTCGAAGAAGGCGGCATAACAGACTCTCAAATATCACCGGCGTATGATGCTTACATGAAGCTTCCAGACGCTCAGCCTGCTGAACAGAGTCATATAGCTTCAATAGCTGATAAATTATGTTTGATTGAAGCTAGACTCAATCAATACCACCAAGAAGCACAGGTACAAAGGCAACAGTTTACCAAATTCATAAACAAAGTGTGTAGTACATTAGACAACATCTGCTATGTTCTATTTAAACCCAGATTCCTTTTATAGTTTGCAGTGAAATTTCTTAAACCATTGTTTAATGGGACAGAAGTACAAGTCACTCTTTACTAACACACTGTAGATAAGTTTATTGCTGAACGACACAGCTAGCAGTCCCACACACTCTTTAGATTTTTGAAGTTTTGTGTGTGATGGTTTTGCCTCTCACACCTTACCCCTTTCTCCCAGTATCACAACAGTATGACTCCCAAAGTACGACTCAGTAAACAAACAAGGACTCTAAACTCAGAACAGAAAGATACAGTTGAAAGATTAGTGATATCTTTTATGATGCGTAATAAACTACACCCTCTTCTTCTCTGTATTTATGTTCTTTGTGTGCGTTACTAGGTTGACTAGGTGATACACAGCTGTTTTCACGGTATCGATAAATAAAGAAGATGCCCGACCGTCAAGCTCGACGGCTTGCTGCTGCTGCTTCTCCAAGGGGCTATAGTAACCGGGCGTGTCAGGTACTAATGAGCCCTCGTCCGAGGAACTGTCCTCCTCCTCAGTGTGACGCAGGGGTGCAGAGTCCATCCTTCTCGCTGTTTTGAGATTAAAAAAAAAAAAAGGTTTTGGAGGAATGAGACGGCGGTCTTGTTTTAAAATAACAGAAGGTGGGGCGTGATCCTGAAGTGGGATGATCTTAAAGGGCGGGTAGGATATGTAGCGTTTGAAATGCAAAACGTCTCCTTATCAGCTGGAAATATTAAAGCCAGAACTTGCAACATGATACTTTTTACTTCATGTACGGGGTTTCAAAAATAAATTTTATTTCAAGTAAACAAACTAATACATTTGATTCAGGTAAAACAGATCATCACATTTATTCTTGTAAAGGGTTTTCTAAAAAGTTTTATTTCATGTAAAGCGTTTCCAAGGCTGTTAGCCGCGTTGCCCTGTATTGAACTTATTTACAGTTTGTCAGTAAAGGGTGACATGCACTTCTGGCCCCTGTGTTGTATGAGCCCATGTTGGGTTTGTGAATTTGACACCTTAAGGTTTTGAAGTTGGGGATACATGCTCCTGGTGAGCACAAGATGTCTGATATCAGCTTGACATCACAGTTATAAATGGAATTCAAAATGTTTTTGGAAGTATGACTAACGTATAATCTGACTTCTAAGGTACGCACGCCAAGGCCTAGAAGACAAGGGGACAGTTTACTTTGTGCTATAAAAACACAAACCTTAATCTTTGATCTTCCAATTTTATCTTTCTGTTCTGGTTTTAGCACGCACGCACGCACACAAAGAACATAAATACAGAGAAGAAGAGGGTGTAGTTTATTACGCATCATAAAAGATATCACTAATCTTTCAACTGTATCTTTCTGTTCTGAGTTTAGAGTCCTTGTTTGTTTACTGAGTCGTACTTTGGGAGTCATACTGTTGTGATACTGGGAGAAAGGGGTAAGGTGTGAGAGGCAAAACCATCACACACAAAACTTCAAAAATCTAAAGAGTGTGTGGGACTGCTAGCTGTGTCGTTCAGCAATAAACTTATCTACAGTGTGTTAGTAAAGAGTGACTTGTACTTCTGTCCCATTAAACAATGGTTTAAGAAATTTCACTGCAAACTATAAAAGGAATCTGGGTTTAAATAGAACATAGCAGATGTTGTCTAATGTACTACACACTTTGTTTATGAATTTGGTAAACTGTTGCCTTTGTACCTGTGCTTCTTGGTGGTATTGATTGAGTCTAGCTTCAATCAAACATAATTTATCAGCTATTGAAGCTATATGACTCTGTTCAGCAGGCTGAGCGTCTGGAAGCTTCATGTAAGCATCATACGCCGGTGATATTTGAGAGTCTGTTATGCCGCCTTCTTCGAAATCTATGTGTGAATCAATGCTATTTCTGTCACATTCTGGGGTGGTGGGTATATGAACTAGATCAAAATCTGATATACTGTACTCAAAAACATCAGAGAAATCGCGAGGTAGCCACTCACTCGGGGGTGTTGCAGGTTCGCTGATGAAGATCTGTTCTGACTCTCCACTGTTGCACAAAGCTCCAGGTTTTTGTTGTTCTGGGAGGTCGATACTGCTTAAACATTCCAAAAACGTCTGGAATCGTACGGTGTCCTGATCATTATGAGGAGGGGTGCTGTTCTGCAGTCTGTGAAGATAGATAGACATGTGTTAAAACATTTTATACATGTACCCATTTCAAACTGAATAAGCGTGTCTCCCTCTCTATCTCTTTTTATCTAATTTATATATGCCTATGCTTACCTTGTAGTGTGCGTTATTCGGGATGGTCCTGCTTCTCCACACACCCGGTTCTCTGGCGTGGCTCTGTAGGTGTAAAACGGTCAGTTTAGAACATTTGTAATTGTTTAAACCTCTTTTTAATTTTTTTTTCTTTTGAAAAAATAATACACAACTATACATCCCGTTGTATACACACCTGATGTAAGGTTGGGCTCTGTGGTCGCGGTGTCTGAATGTTTTCCTGCTCAGTTTGTTAACCCTGGAACAAACAAAAACGTTATTACATAATTTAAAACAATCGCTAGTTTAAAACATACATACGTTTTAAAATCCAGTAATGCTGTACACACCTTGTGCCTGTTAGAGGACTAGTTCCAGCTGTAAAAGCGCCCGTTTCTAAAGAAAAGGGCCCTGGGCCGTTCTCCCGAACTCCTAAAAATTAAGCTTTTGTTTTAGGGAAAAAAAATAGTTTGAATATCCTATAATATGTTAACATAACACTTTTTAAAAATCCAATAATAGGTTTTGTTTTACTTACCGTTTACGATGGCCATGTTATAAAGAACGATGTTAGTGTTGATGATCGCAAAGAAAATGGTGTGCTCTGCAGCGAATCTTGAGGCGTAAATGGCTCAGGGTTTCGGGCTCTGAGCGTGTTTTTTTTATATAGGGTGGGTGTTTCCAAAAAGAAAAGGTATGTCTCCAATCAATTTAAATGAGACCCTTCAAGGCTTTTGTCTTCTCAAGGAATTACAAAGGAGCCGATACTTCAGACAATAGGCGGGGTCGCCACCCGACTGGTACACCTGCCCCATTTACCTTGTCGAGGAATTACAAAAAGAGCCAATACCGGCCACTTTAAACAATAGGCTGGGCCCTTGTTCGCATGGTACTCTCAACTAGTGATACCCACGGTGGGCTTTTACAATCCTGAACAAATTCAAACAATTAGCCAGCTGTTGAAAAGTTGGAGCGGGTCTGGGCGACTGGTTTTAGAAGTATCACTGTAGCGTTTATTTTCTAAAGGGCTGAATGTTATTTGTGACTATCTGTTGTGTTAAAAACTACTCTGAAACCATGAAACCCCTTACAGAAGAAATGGCCCGTTTGATCCGTTTTTAAATAAATAAAATGCTTGCATCGGTGCAAGGTGTGACACCGGAATCACAAAATGAGTGTATTTAAAGACGATTAGTTTGAAAAGAGCGATACTGGTTGCTTATAGCATTTATTTTCTAAAGGACTGAATGCTATTTGTGACATTTACTGTGTTAAAAACTAGCTGGCTGGCTTTGTCAACAAAATGAGTGTATTTAAAGACGATTAGTTTGAAAAGAGCGATACTGGCTGCTTTGGGTGAAAAGACGACATTGTGTGCAGCGTTTTAGAAGTATCACTGTAGCGTTTGCTGAATGTTATTTGCGACTATCTGTTGTGTTAAAAACTACTCTGAAACCATGAAACCCCTTACAGAAGAAATGGCCCGTTTGATCCGTTTTTAATTAAATAAAATGCTTGCATCGGTGCAAGGTGTGACACCAGAATCACAAAATGAGTGTATTTAAAAGACGATTAGTTTGAAAAGAGCGATACTGGCTGCTTATAGCATTTATTTTCTAAAGGACTGAATGCTATTTGTAACATTTACTGTGTTAAAAACTAGCTGGCTGGCTTTGTCTCACTCTTAGTTCAACATTCCGAAATCCCGATTTTTAAATAAAATGATCGCATCAACCCTGGAAAGAAACCCCAGTAGATGTGTAAAAACTAGTTAAATTAAAACTAGGGGTTTGATTAAATGAAACGCTTGTGAACATGCTGACATCACCCATTCAGAAGAAATTCCCATTTGTGCCATTTATAAAATAAAATGCATGCCTCACTGCAAGCTGAGACATTGTCAGATTTAGAAAATTAGTGTGATTAAAACACTATTACCAACACTTTTGACTAGAGCACACCCTCTTTGTTAAGCCGCACTGTGAACCAAAACAGCTTCCACTCCGCCAAGAATGAAACAAGAAACAAAGAATTGCTTTTAAGAACACATGCATAACTGAATGTTGCGATACACCTAAGTGATAAAAATAGTTTAATTAAAAACCCTATGGTTTGGTTAAATTAAAACCCCGTTAAAAACACATAAACTCATATAACCCCTCTGATCCCCTGTGGTATTTCCACACCTGAACGCGCATGCGCACACACACGAAACTGGTCAAATCGGTTTGGTTGGCCGCCATCTTGGACTAGTGCCATCGTATTACTGAACGCGCATGCGCACACACACGAAACCGGTCGTCAAACCGGTTGGGTTGGCCGCCATCTTGGACAGGTGCCATCGTATTACTACTCTGCCCTCAGATCCTCTAGCCACTGAGCATTGCCGTTATGGGTTGCATCCTTCTCCCATATGCTCTTCCAGTATTGCTCCGTCTCCAGCCTTGGTGGTGCTGTTCTCTTATTGTTCCCTTGCCACTGAGAGTACACCTTTGCTGGTTCTGTGGAGAACAGCTGGTTTATTCTCCTGCCTTCTATCTCTCTGGTGTACCTCCTCAAGCGGCTGGCCAAGGCTGTGAGTCTTTGCTTGGCAGTTTCCAAGGCCTCAGGTATGGACAGCTTGCTGTATTTCTTAGGCACCTTATTTGTCACACCTTGCTGCAACTCCGTTAGTTGGCTAACCTCCCTCCGTGCTACTTTGATCTTGCCCTCTAGCCTCCTTCTCCATGGAGGGTACTGCCCCTTGTCGCTGTTCAACTTGTAGCCAAGCATCTCACTGATGCCGTATTGTAGATCAGCTTGTTAGTGTCGGTAATCGTGGTTGTAGGTATTGCCCGTAGTGCTGCATTAACATCATCTAGCAGACCTTCTGAGGGTACTTCACGTAATCTTGGTAACCGGCTACGGGGGATCCAGGTTTCAAGCTTGGCCATGATCCTATTTTTCAGGTCAGTTCCTCTCGCACTCAACGATCCTTCTCCTATCGCACTTGGGGCTATGTACCCAATCTCGGGTGGGGGTGATGATATCGCCCCCCTGACCTGGCGTCCTGACTCCTCCTTGCCGTAGCATTTGTGTTGTACCTCGTCAATCTCTAGCTGTGAGAGCAGTCCCTTCTTTCGAATGTTGGAACACTGAGCTACTAGTTGTTTCGCCGTCATTGTGGATGTTGGGTATCGAAGAATCCATAGGTCCCTCATCCTATTCATGTAGCCCCTTCCGCCGGGGTTACTTGCGTAGTAGCATTCCAACAACGCCCTGTTTTCGTCTCTTGCCCACCGATGCCTTCTTGTTCCAGTAGCCCACTTTTCGTCAGGGTGCCCTGGTTCCTCAACACCTGACGCGGACCTTGTTGATCCGGGCGACGTCCGAGCCGGCATGCCTTCATATTTATTTGTCTCGCTCATGTCTGCGGTAGGCTCGCTTAGCATAGGGGGTCTAGCCTTAGGACCCTTACTGGATACAGACGCCCCAGGCAGGAATCGAACTTGCGATCCTCTGTTCCAAAGGCGTGTAGTCTAACCACTACGCTATCCAGCTGCGTTTGGAGGCACTGCTGGGATATGTCCTCCAAGGGCAGTCTAGGCTTGAAATTTTGACATCCATTTTAGTGGCTGCCTGAAAAGCCAATCATGTATTTTCTACCACTTATCCGGGTTTGTGTTTTGGGGGGCAGCAGTCTGAGCAGAGAAGCCCCAAGTTCCCTCACTATGACTATCTCTATCAGCTCATCAGGTGGGAACCTAAGTCATTTACAAGTCAGCTGAAAGATGTAATATCTTTAGCGAGTCCTGGGTTTCCCCCGTGGCCATTCTGCTAATAGGAAATACCTGTAACACCTCACCTATGAGGCGTCCAGCAGTCACCTGACTAGGATGCCTGGTTACCACCTGAACTGGCTGCTTTTGATCCGGAGGAGCAATGGCTTTATTCAGAGTCCCTCTGAAAGATTGAGCTTTTCCTTCTATCTCTAAGTGAGAGCCCAGATATCCTGAAAAATACAGTGAAGGAACCATCTAAACTTACAAAAGCGTTCCTAAAAACTGAGCCTATTCATGAGAGACCCCAACACCGATTTCTATGGCATAATAGTGTCATGATGTGTGTGTGTCAGAGGACCCCAAATGCAGACTTAAACTCAGGCAGACAGAACTAAAACTTCAAGCATAGTAGGAAATGGTCCAAAGAAAAAATTAATCCAGGAAACAAATACAAAACATGTTAGAAACATCTCGGGGTGGAATAACAAATACACTGACAAACGATAAGTAGAAAACTGGCTACTTAAATACATGTGGCTCCCCACGGGAAGTGAATATAGCTGGGGAACAACACAGGTGCAAACAATCAGGGAAACAAGAGGAAGTAAAAGTGAACACAAGACAGACAGGACAGATAACTATAGAGAAGCTAAAGCAGAAAGTGAAATGTGATAAATACACAGTGAAGTGTGTGTGTGTGTGTGTGTGTGTGTGTGTGTGTGTGTGTGTGTGTGTGTGTGTGTGTGTGTGTGTGTGTTTGTTTATCATTTATTTGTAATAGAGTACTCCCAAAAACTTTGATCATACAGGAGAAAAGAACGCTGGCGTCACAATTAGCTAGCTGTTAGACTGGGGTGTTAAATGTGATTTTAAATAGATGATGAAATACAAATGCATTTTCAACATCTTATGTAACAATAATGATGACATTTGCAAATTGAATTATTTCCCATAATAAATCAGCAACTCATTTCCAAACATTTTGCTTAGTTTAAATCAAAACAGGGTGAAAGGAACACTTTAGTTTGCATCTGACTAGGTGAGAGAATCCTTGGTGCCTCCCAGAAGACCAGGAGGAGGTGGAAGGGGGAAAGCGGTGGCATGGGCACCTCTGCTTTGGCTGCAGCCACCATGAAAAACAGCTGGATGTGTTAGTTAAGGTAAATTTGTATGTATGTTGGAATTAAACTTTGAGGCAACAAACAAAAAAGGAAAAATGCAGCCATTACCTATGTTATAGTGTTATTCCTTGGCAAATATGAGCTGACCACATTTACTTTCAGCCCAAGTAAGAGCCACAAATGTGGAGTCAGAGATCTGCCAATTAAATCAGAGCCCACTGCTCTCTATGTGCACCTGCTTTGTATTTAGTGGCATTTGAATGCATTTTGTTTTCTCTGTCTGACTCATTTCAAAGATGGAAGAGGTGAAGTCCCACTGAGATATGCATTTTACATAGATTTGAATGTTTGTGTGTGTGAGCGCTTACGCTTATGCTAACAGCAAATATAGTTAAGAGGATGCAGAGAGTAAAGAGAGCTGCAGCATGTTAGTAAATGACACATTAAAGAAAATCATTCATTAAGGCTGCTTGTTGGCAGGTTAAAAACCCCAAGAATGCAGCAGTCCTGGACTAAATCATCTGATCTTATTAAGGCTCCGTTGTATGTTGCTGGATATTATTAGATTAACACCAAATATTCAGCCTACTTTTACAAGCAAAGACAAAAAGCTTGAAGCATCAAGTGCAGCTCAGCGCGTCAAACAAAAATGGACCCCTACAGTCAACAGAAAAGGTAAGAAGCACACTCAGCTGTGTAAACAGTCTTATCAGAAAGTAAAGAACGACCGCCGGTGTGATATTGGCATAAAACAGTTTACAGCAATTAAATCACGAGCATGTGTGCTTTCAAACAATGTTTGTCAAATATAATCCATAAATGTGCCATGCTGTTTAAAAATGTTGGGATTGTCCCTTGAAATTCTTTTTTTAGAGAGATTTTTGTGTCAAAGCCAAGCTTACAATTCAGCATTTTATAGCATAAAGTATATGTTACACCTGCAGTAAAACATCACACTGAAGAACAGGCATCAATCTAAGCGCTTTAACTGTTATAAGCAAGTTGGTTTGCTCCACCCTGCCACAGGACTAAAGCTAACACTGATGGCTGTGACATTGTGCAGTGTGACGGGCTGGAAAAAAAGTTAAAGCAACACGGACAAATTTCTGTATGCGGTAAAAGATAAATCACTAAAGAAAATATTCACATTCATGTGCAAATACAGTTCAAAAATTTAATTTTACAAAAAAGAAAGAAAGAAAGCACTCCGTGGCTCTCACATCTGATCAAACAGACGTTTCACACAAGGAACAAAATCCAAGAAAAAGTGCTAATTACTACTATATGTGGTGCAAATGTAGCCATGCAGTATGTCATCACCAAGGGAAAAACAAAACAAAACAAAATAAAAAACAGACCAGCAGTAATTCTTCATTAGACTCTTCCAAACCTCCATCTGTCCACATACTCCACATACATCCTCCTAGTCACTCAGGACACCAAACCTGTCTCACAGGTACATCATAGACCATTGAAGGTTCTTATCTACATCCTATATTATTACTTCCTCGAGTATCCTAGCAACCAAATGGATTAAAAATGACCCACCTTACTAAAACATCACATTAACACATTAATTGTTTTGAAGCAAAATCCAAACTCACCACCTTTGAACTTGTCTCCTTCAAACTCATTTCTGCCCAGTGACAAAGAAACAGTACAGTGTTTTTGCACTTCACAGGATGGACCATGAACGCTATGAAAAAAAAACACAAATCCTATTCTTATTTAAACAAAACCTTTGTTTGTAAAAACCGACAGCCCCATTTTCAGTTCAGCATGTCTGCTGCTAAAAACATAAAAGTCTGAGATTACTTCAATACATGCTAGTATTACCTCAAAGAAGAGTGAGAGGGCATGTAAAAACCTAAAAACATTAAATAATTAAATTACAATTTTTAGAAGATTCACTTCGTACTAATGAGCCCCTTTCTTCAATCACTAAAGAACCACACTGACATCTTGATGCACGCTCAATCATCCAGGTAAATAAATTTCCAAAAGTTGATTCTGTTCATCTGGATGTAGTTCCAGATGGACAGAATCAACTTTTGGAGAACCACACTGACAGTTTTATACTGCCTCAATCGTCCCCTTAAATAATGGATTGTACAATAAACCACCACAGGCATTACCTCCAGTAATAAATGACCAGTGGTAGTTTAGAGATGTCCCATTCCCTAATGTAAAGGGACTATGCTAAATATCTCCTGTTTTCATCATTGAGGCAAAACCTTCACCATCAGCTGAAGCCCTCTCTGTGGCAGCAGTGCCATCTCCTGCTGAGCTAAGCACAGAGCATATTAGCAGCCTGTCATGCTGCTGCTGCTGAGAGGATTACACTTCATATGTGTGCATGACCATCGTGATCTCCTACACACGGGCGCCAGCTTTTTACAGACCGTGTAACAGATTACACCTGCATAGGGCAAATCCCACTGTTAGGCTGCGCACTTGTTACCCCACCTCTCTCTCTCTCTCTCTCTGATGGAGGAAAAAAACCGAACAAAACCAAAAGCAAAAATAAAAAAAACCTCAGCTGGACTTGTGTTTTATTATTTGTGTGCACACTTGTTCTCAGCGATGACACAAGAAAGAGACACCCTTTCATATGCAAATATATAATATAACATTAAATAAAATAAAATAAGATAAAATGTCTTACTGCCAAAACAATCAGTGCACAGATAAATGTGAACTTTTCCATTGTGTATCTAACGCTACAGCGCAAATGCGCACAACATCTGCGAGGAAACCAGAAGCCAGAAAATGGGTTAAAAAATCTGTTTGAGCGCAGTGTTTTTACATTGAACAATTCCTCGCCTGCAGCACCCAGAAGTGAACAGCAGGCGACCCGGAAGATTTGAAGTCCGACTGAGAGCGAGCAGAAAGAAGACTCTAATCCTTTTTTAAAAATTGTTTCCTTGCTCGCTGGTTCAGGTACGTTGGCCACTCGATGCAATTTCTCTGCCTCTTTTTGCTTTTTTTACCCTCCTTACCCCCTCTCTCTCTCGCTCACACACACACGCAGCTGCTCCGTGTCGCTTCGTCACCGTTTTTATTTAAGTCATGCAAAAGTTGGAATTACAAAAAAGCGCATTTGCAGCGCATTAATGGCGAATAATCACTTCGTTTTTCGGCCGCAGTGCCACTTAAAGCTTCCACGGCGCGTCAGGATTATCATCGACGTTTGGATTTATGGCTCAGCAGCTGCAGAGCATTCAGCAAAGGCATGATGATTGTTGTAGGAAGTGTCAGGGCTTTTTTTTTTCCTCCTCCCCGAGCCGGGCTATTCAAACCTGCAAATCAAAGTAAACAATCATTCGTACGCTTAATGCAAACATGCCGCTAGCAGATGCGTCGCAGCAGCGTTTAATCACATCCGGAGAATTATCTGCTTATAATATTCGGATCTGCAGAATATGGCGTCCAGTGCTTATAAAAATAAGACTGGGCTGCCATTTTTGTTTTCCTTTTGTCTGAAATTTTTTAATAAACTGTCTGAGAATGTGGGAGAGGCGGCGGACAGGCCGGGGAGAGCGGAGGATCGTGTCTCTCCGGAGGGAACGGCTCGTGTTTAAAGCTGCTCGGGTTAAGATTTGCACAGCGGATCCCTTTTTTGTTTTTAACGGAGAGTTAAAAAAGCAGAGCGGTACAGAAATGGGGAAAGTTAACGCCAACTTTTGTTTCAGGGAAAGTTGGATTTCAATTTTTAGAGGCAATCTCGAAGTCTGATCTATTTTTAAAGCTGAAATATTGAGGTTTAAAGAGGATGTTCTGGATTTAAAATGTGCTGCCAGCAGACCGAGACTGACTAACCAACTGTGTGATCGTTAGACTCTAAAAATGTGCAGATATATTAGTCTACTTATTCAATAACAGTTCATGCAAAATTAACAGCATGAAGCATGTTTACCGTGATTGTTTTTGAAGCCTTATTAAAGCTTTAAAAGTCGAAGGAAAATGTTATTTAACCCAATTATTTAAGCTACAAAAGACCGCTTCATGATTTCTATTTTCTGGGTGTATATTCACACCCCTTTCTCTTATTAACATTGCTAATCTATTAATAAATAGTCATAATAACCACAAAGTATCACGGTATAAATATTAACGAACCCAAAATAGGGAACTTTAATCTGCCATGTCTGCAGCTGTAAACATGAACATGTTTAAAACCTACATTTCAGAAGGTGACAGGTCAGACCTTGTCACGGTAAAAGCCTAAAGCTGCCACATTAGCCTAGAAGTGTGATGTGTCCAAGTGCATCATATGATTTAATTAATTCATCACCTGCAGGAGTTTATTTCTTCTGAATAAAACCAGTAACATTTTAAAAGTGTCACAGTAACCTCAGAGTTTTAAACAGCATTATTAAGTGACGTTTCATGCTGTTGCATCGTGTGATTTTTTTTAATTTTTTTATTTTAAACTCGAACACCTGGATTAACTTTTCTTTTGTAGCAAGAGTAACCATAGACTGGAAATAATTACACCTTTAACTTGCCATACTCAAGGTCAGATGCAGTACTACAAAAAATGAAACTAATCTGGCCAAAATTGGCACAATCAGTCCTTAAATGAGCAAAGCAATGCAGTCCTGACTGTATAGGACGTAAAAATTAACCTGCGGATTGACTGCTGACGACTTGAGCATTTCGCTGCTGTTGCATGCGTTTTCAGTGTGTCAGGATGTCGCGTCTGAAAGTGACACAAAGCTGTCCGCTGCCAGACGGACTGCTAAACTGTGCCTGCTGCCTTAAGACAGAAATGGTCCGGGAACTGAAACGTATCCCCGCTGGCATCATTAGAGAAATATTTTGTGGGGTGCACTGTACGCTCGTACCCCTGAACATATCAGTTTTGTTTCTCTTGGCTCACTCATGTGGACTCTGTTCTGCCTCTGCTAAGCCAAACAGACTTAGGAATGGGGATGTGTGCCAAAGCATGCAATGCGAAATGTTTTAAAAAGAACTTCATACAGGGTTGAAAAGAGAAGTTATGGAAAGAAAGGCCTTCGGGTCAGGACTTGAGCAGTTAGTAACGTTCTCTGCCTGAAAAA
Organism: Aulonocara stuartgranti; assembly: GCF_965226115.1. Classification (NCBI taxonomy): domain Eukaryota; kingdom Metazoa; phylum Chordata; class Actinopteri; order Cichliformes; family Cichlidae; genus Aulonocara; species Aulonocara stuartgranti. Next base: position 17,072,566 of record NC_138943.1, on the reverse strand, counting down.
TAGGAGCGTTTCTGCCCACCTGGTCAAACCAGCTTCTCGATAAAGCACTGCTAGGTTTGTGCTCGCATTGTGCCATCGTAGTCAACCAGGGAAGAAAACAATTAAGGTTAACAGCTGAGTCATTTACAAATGAGTGTAGCATGTTGTGTCTGTGAAGCAATACTTGTAGTCTGTGTTTATAATTGGATTACTGACCTTCTGGTTTAGGCACTGGCTGTCTTTTGGGTCTTGCTGTACTCTGTGCAAACTTTGCTCTGTTGCCCATCAGACTCTTAACCAGTCGGGGCCCCATGTGTCAAGGTGGAGACAGAAAAAGCGGGTGATTACGATCTGAGCCACTTTGCTTCTAACATTTCTGTTTTCTCTGATAACTGTTCCTCTAGCTGGCTGTCGTAATCTTGCGTGAGCCTCTCTCTCGGGCAGCATGCCCATCATGCTGACTTGTGGTTGGAGATCTTAAGGAAAAGCCTGACATCACTCCCCCCCCCCCCCCCCCCCCAAAAAAAGAAAAAACTCACCGAATGCAACTTGGAAGCATCCTCCCTGCTATCAGTGATGAAGATGAAGTGTGAGAAAACAGCATTTTCTCACACACTTTTCGGGAAGCAGGAGGACTCATACAGGGTTTCTTTGAAAATGCTGTCACAAGACTGGAAAAGATTATCTCAAATTATCACATCTAACAGTCAGCTGCTGCACGGGTGGAGAGCTACTGACACATGTTTTAACCGCTGTGTGCTACATGAACAACAGATCCACACATAAATATATATAGGACATCGTTTTACCAGGATTCTCACAACAGTGGGTTCAAACAAGATCAATCTGAGGAGCTGCAAACTGGTAATCAGTGAAGGGTGCTCAAAATAACTTCCTGCATTGTTATTTAAAACTTAAAAACAATCACTCACCTGTGGAACCAGGGATAAGGTATCACACGTAAATGTGGATATCCCTGTCTTGTAAGCTTGACTACAGATGTTTCCTCAGTCCTGAGCATTTAGAGCACCGTTCACCTTTTTTTATAACCCCTATGTATTTATTTCAGGATGGCTGAACCCCGCTTTAACAACCCTTATTTTTGGCCTCCCCCTCCTGCCATGCCTGGTCAGGTGAGTGACTGTGGTATTCACCCTTGTTTCTAAACATCTTAACACTACACTCTACATGACTGTTTAGAATATTTTTTGTTTTTGTTTTAAAAATATATTTTTTTAAATGATCTAGACAAATAGAGCATTCAATATTTCATTTCTTCATAATTTGCTTCCAAAGAGCCAGGTGTTGTTGTAGTGTTTTAAATAGGTCTTGGGCAGTAGTTGTCCAGACTCTTAAAGTTGTTCTTTGGACCATGGCTGCGTTTTCACTTTTCAGTCCAGTCCTTGTACCTGACCATTGTCAGAGGAACAGATTTATGAATCAGTCAAGGTTAAACAAAGCACCAAACTCGAGCGATCAACCAGTGTGGTGTCTAAATATAACGATCTATGAAAAATTAAAACAGTTTGAAGGCATAAAACAGTATTTTTACACCAACAAGGTAATTCCAAAAGAGGTATTAACTGAAAACCTGGTATATCTTGGGTTTGTGTACAATGGAAGGGTGGCTGATGAGAAGTCATTCTTAAGGAGGGAACCAGGGAGAAAAAAAAAAAACTGGTGTGTGTGTGTGTGTGTGTGTGTGTGTGTGTGTGTGTGTGTATATATATATATATATATATATATATATATATATATATATGGCAGAGATCATGATAAAGGTGGAGAGGTGAGTGTTTACAGTCATGCGTAAAATACAGTGGAGCATCTTTCGTACTTTGGTGCTACATTTTAGCCAGTACTGTTGCAGATCTTGTCAAAATTGATGAATTATGAATGCAGTTGGCTGAACCACCATGCAATACCAACTGGAAAGCATTTCAAAGTCTGACAATGATCCCAAACACACTGCCAATGCATTAAAAGAATACCTGGATATAAAAACTCAGTGCAACTCTATCAGTCATAGATTGGATTGGTCTCTCCAGAGCCCATACCGCAACAATATTGAAGCAGTGTGAAATCATCACAATAGAGACTAGAAAAAAAAGGCAGCCAACACACAAAGAAGAGCTTTGAATGTCCTTGAAGAAGTCTGGAGAACTATTCCTGAAGACTACTTAAAGAAAGAAAGCTTGCCTAACAGTTCAGGTTGTGAATGGCAACCTTGAAAATTAAACACTGCCTTGGAAAATATTTGCCTTTAAGCTTGTTAGAAATGTACACTTAAAAAAAAGTATGTTTTACCTTTATGCTAGCACGTTTTAGTAAATCACCTTGCCTGTATCCATTTTCCTAGCAAAACATACAGAAATGAGGGGCAGCTTAAGATGTTTGCACCTTACTGCACTTGGAAACATTTATTAGTTTTTCTGACATAATTAAATTTTAATATTTGTTTGTTAAATATAGAGCTACAACCAGAAAGTATTTAGCTTAGCCTAGCATGAATTTTTCTTTTTTTTAAAAAGCACATAACTAGTGTATGTACAGTGATTTAAATAAAAACATGAGCACAACTAAATCCTTAAATGTTGATATGTAATTCGATTAACCTGGGGAAAAAACAATATTTAATATTTAAAAAGCTGTGATTTTGAAGGTGGTTAGCACTGAAATATTTTATAGCTTAGCATTGTGTGGCTAAGATATACACATAACTTCGGGTAAAACTACATTCTGATTTGTTTTCATGTTTGTTTGTTTTTTATTTATTGCAGTTAAACAGGTGTGGCATGTTGGGGAAAAGCTTTTTAATTTGGAGAGAGCTAGGCTAGTTTTTTATTTTTTAAAATTTTTTTCCATTCTTTAAGCTAAGTTGTGCTAACTGCCGATTAGTTTTGGCAACACAGTTAGCATAAATCTTCCCATCTGAATACTGTCAATAAAATGAATATAGAGAAAGTGTAAGTGTATGTTTAAATAACAGTCATACAAACCTTGAAACCAAGGATTGTTGAAGATCACTCAGAGGAAGTCACGTTTTATTTTTAATTTTTTTCTGCATTATTCAGTAGCTACTACCTATTTGGGCTTCTTTCTGGTTTTAAAAATCATTTTTAAAAAAGCGCCTCCAAAGGGAAATGGCTGGAAACGCATGTAATATCAGGTGTTAGCCACAAGAGGGAACCATTTCCTTATGAACTGACTGACTGAACTGATGGCTGTTTTCTTGTCACAAATGTTGTTTTCTGGCTGTCAGCTGGATAACCTAGTATTGATCAATAAAATCAAGGAGCAGCTGATGGCGGAGAAGATCAGACCGCATCATCTGCCCCCTGCTTCAGCCCCTTCCCAGCAGCCTCTATTGGCTACCTCCAGCCAGCCAGAAGGCGGCCAGCATGGGATATCCAAAGCCCAGCAGATGCCTGTTCTTCACAACCACAGCCCATCTCAGCCTGATATCGCCCTGCACGCCCGCCCTGCCTCCAGCTCAGTCACAGGTACTCCAGCGCTAAGTACACACCAGTTTCCTTAGTCTCCTGCAAAGAGTCATTTGCCTCATTAAAGGCTAATATAATTAGTAATGAAAAGTCTATTCACATGTCCACATATCAGGAAGTTACAGTTATGTAAGGGCGCACATATATGTGTGTGTATTCTTCAAATTTGGTGAAATTTCTTTAATAATTTTACTGTAATGTCATTTCATTGCATTTAGTCTGTAATTACACAGGCTGTGTGTGTGTGGTTGTCTTTCAGGCCGTATTCTTGGAGATGTAAACTTGAATCTAGATGACAAGGCAGCTATAAAAGCCAGAGGATTATGGGAAGACTGGCATCTGCGTCAACTCATAGATCATCCTTCCAGAACAAACCACGTCTCAGGTAACCATGCAGATTTCTGCAGATTTTATTGATTATTTAGAATTACAAACATATTTATGGGTGTGGCTGTAGCTCAGGAGGTAGAGCAGGTCAACCTAATCGAAAGGTTGGTGGCTGGCTGGCTGGTCCAGTCTCCATGCCAAAGTATCCTTGGTGAGATACAGATCTCCAAGATGCTCTCGGTGTATTCATCTTGGTGTATCAATGTGTATAAATGTTAGCTAGAAAGCATTTAGGTTCAGAAAATGTGATTGAATGAATGGGTGTCAATGAGGCATATTTTATAAAGTGCTTAAGTTGAGTAGCAAAGTGTTCGATAACAGCCATTTACCTTTTACCATATTTACAGAGCTAACTTTAAACACTAAGATTTCACAGCTTTATAATGAATACATTGTATTTTAAGATGAGAGAATTTAAATGGATGGATGGATGTGGACAATGTGAGCAAAGCCACATGGTAACCTAAACTAAGGAACTGCAGTTTAAACTCTACCTGTGCTCTTAAGCACCCGCAGACTGGGATATTTATCATTGTAAAATGGATCAACTAAACTCAGATGCAGCATCAAGTTATTTCCATTTGATTGTACATGCAAATTTATAGATTTTCTGTGGCATGCTACAACGTGCAGCATTATTGTGTCCAGGTGCCTAAACTGTGTCACGGCTTAATGAAGTCATGCCAGTCCTATTGCCAGGCAAATAATACTTGTGTGTGCAGTCCTGTGAAAAAGTGGAAACACTCGTACACTTTTACTGCTTCCATGTGAAGTTAAAGGGTAAGTAGAAACCAGGTGCTGCTAATATGTGAATAATTGACGATCAGCAAGTGAGAGCAGCTCTATAAAAGTAGAAGTTTTGTTGGTTTGCTGGTCTGAAGCATTCAGGTATGTGTGTGAACACAAGGCCACATTCCTGCCAGGAGTGGATGTCCCAGCAAATTCACCCCGAGGTCAGACCGTGCAATGCTCAGAGAAACTGAACTAGCTTGAAGGATTGTTGGAAGAAAACCTCTATTCTCTGAAAACAACATAGCAGCACACCTTAGGTTTGAAAAGTTGCATCTGAACAAATCAGTCCTGAAACAAAGTGGGGATGTTTGACCATAAGGCACAGTATTTAAACACACTCCCCTCATAGCAACTGTCAAGCATGGTAGTGGAGGGGAGATGATTTGGGCTTGTTTTTCAGCAAGAGGCACCTTGAGGTCCTAAAGTCAACTATGAGCTCCTCTGTATACCAAAATATTCCAGATTCAGCAACGGGACAAGATAGATCACGAGCAGAGCAGCAACATCTACAACAGAAAGGCTGAAAAAGAAAAAATCACAGTGTTACAAAGTCCACACCTCAAAATTTTGTGGCAGTACCTTAATTTCACCTCAGCGAACCGAAGACACACTGTAAAGAAGAGTGGTGTCAAAGAGAAAACGTTTAATTCAAGTTATTGGTGTTAAAGGTTGTTCTACAAGCTAATGAATCACTAGACAGATGCTATCTTCACCGTTAAATGAAAATGAAACATTTGGAGACCCCAGGAAATATGAAATATCTTTTAATATCTATTTGATCCTCTCTGGATTTATGCCAGCTGAAAGGTAAACGCTTTGCAATCATGTCTTTGTCTTCCATCTGTTAGGTGTGGCGCTGGCATCCAGAACAGGCAACCTAAACACCTCGGAGATCATCACCCCCACCACGCCCACCTCAAGCAGCCACAGCCGGCTGGGTGGAGCTCCCTCCCCTCACCTCATCTCAGGGTTGGCCGGCCACGGCATGGAGCCTGGGAAAAACAGCGGTGGACTCGTGGGACTCCTCGGTCCTCCTCCAAAGCAGGAACGAGGACGCAAGAAGATAAAGGCAGAGAATGGGTCATCTCTTTTGGTGGTGCCCTACCCATTTCTAGCCTCAGGCAACGACCAGTCGTGCATCACCATTGCTGCCAAAGAGGGAAAAACCTACAGGTAGCAAAAGACCTGCATTTACAGCAGCTCATTAGTATTAATTAATTAGTATTAATTAGTATTAAGTATTAATACAAGAAAGAGCTTCCTCATAGCTTTAACAGCTTCCTCACGGCGTTAACATGCAAAGGGGTTTGGCGACACTTCTGCTGTTTTTTGAAACAATGGGGGTTGGAAGAATATTCACAAGTGCATCTCTGTTTCTGTTTTTGACGCAGGTGTAAAGTTTGTCCGCTGACCTTCTTCTCTAAGTCAGACATGCAGATTCACTCCAAAACACACACAGAGGCGAAGGCTCACAAGTGCCCTCACTGCACCAAGTCCTTTGCGAACGCGTCCTACCTAGCCCAGCACCTGCGCATACACCTGGGCGTCAAACCTTATCGCTGTACCTACTGTGAGAAATGTTTTCGCCAGCTCTCCCACCTTCAGCAGCACACCAGGTCTGAAATGTTTACAGTGTATTTGTGATAGTTTGTTTCGCAATTATGTTGTCATCTTCTAAAAGCACAGGGAACATAAATGCACGAGTCCTATTTTAACGTGACATCTGGATCTTCCCCTACAGCTCAGTGTTTCCTAACGAGGATAATCACTTAATATTACAACAGGAGAGAAAATATATGCTTGAACTTGACATATTTATTTTGTATTTAACGTGAACTGGCTCTATAAATAATGGTAACTTGTAAGAACAGGAGCTGACGTTTGAGCCTGTTGTGCAGCCCAGTTTTCAAAAAGATTGGAATTCTCTGTGACATGTACAAATAAACATTCATTTTATTAGCTTTGACTGTTCAACTACTTCTCTGAACAAACATTACTTTTGACCTTGAAGCAGATGAGCTTATAGTAGAAGAAGACCACACCAGATGCCACTCCTGTCAGCTAAGAGCAGGAAACTGAACTTCACCAAAACTGGACTACAGTGTATTGGAATAAATATTGTCTGGCCTCAGATTCATAAATTCTGATATGACATCGGGACTGTAGGGTAAGAATTTGGCATAAACTATGGTGTAATGGTGTGAGGGATATTTCCCTGGCATGGTTTGGACCCCTTAGTCCCATCTGTACTTAGATGCCTACTTTCAGCAGGATAACACACCATTACACAAAGTTCAAATCACCTCAAACGAGCATGACAGTGAATTCACTGTACTCAAATGGCCTTCCACAGTCTCCTAATATCAATCAAATAGAGCAACTTTGTGGTGGCAAGATTGGCATCGTTGATGTGTAGCGGACAAATGTGCAGCAACTGTGATGCTCTCATATAAATATGGTTCAAAATCTCTGAGGAATGTTTTCAGTACCTCGATTAATCTATGCCGTAAAGATTAAAAGCTGTTCAAAGCAAAAGGGCAGCCAACCAGGTACAAGCAAAGAAAAGAAAATGCATCTTTTTTTAAACTCATTTAAACTCTGTATTTAATTTAAATAGTCCCATGACAACATAATAAAGCCAGACACTAAGAAATAGTATAGTTTTCTTTTCAATGTTCATTATGAAGTTTGATGCAAGCAACAAAAGAATGAAAAGTCGTGTAATACTAAAAATGAATCAACTGATGGAAAATCTCAAAACTAATTAGCAAGAAGTCATGAACATGATTATATAGAGAGCGTCCACAAGAGGCAGAACCATCAGAAGTCCACATGGTTTTAACATGACGTGAGAGTAATGGGTAAGCTAAGTGTGTTGAACTTAGAGATTTTCATGTCATGAAGGCAGTTTCATTTTTCACCTTGACAGATAATTACATGAACTTATACTGAACACGTACTTTGGACAAGAGAAGATTATGGTCACAGTTTCTCTTTGCAATCAGCTGTAAATAAATAAATGCAGAAACAACCAAAATATATAAACCTCGGGTGTCAATAAAAGTAATTTTCTAGGTAATAATATTCCAGCAAAAACATTTGCAGGCTAAAGTAATTGCATTGAACTCACTTGAAATTGCCTTAAATTCATTAATTGAGACCGGTTCCTTAAGTTTTAGTTGATTCTGCAGCTGATTCAAGGAGAAAGAAGCTGAAAATTTGATTGCTCTTTTTCCAAATTCAGTACAAACCTTTGGGGAAAACTAAAGGAATAACCAATAACTTCTCACATTATTAATCTTTGGTTCTTTAACACCGCGTGTCTCCTGTCCCGTCTTCCTTGCCTCATCCCCAACCGGCCGCAGCGGATGGCCGCCCCTCCCTGAGCCTGGTTCTGCTGGAGGTTTCTTCCTGTTAAAAGGGAGTTTTTCCTTCCCACTGTCGCCAAAGCACTTGCTCATAGGGGGTCATATGATTGTTGGGGATTTCTCTATTTTTTTTTTTTTTTTTTTTATCATTATAGGGTCTTTACCTTACTGTGTAAAGCACCTTGAAGCAACTGTTGTTGTGATTTGATGCTATATAAAGGAAATTGAATTAAATTCAACTTTTTGGTGAATGTAAGTCAGTGAGTAAGATGTGAACAAATCAAGAATAGCCTTATAAATGAGTTACCAGTTCATGACATGACAAAGGAGACCACCCAGCCTGACCAAACAACACAGTATTAAATAAGGCTTCTGAGGACACATGCATATACGTCACATCGCCATCATCAAGTACAGACCTAAAAGTGGAAAGAAGTCTCTTTCTTGCTTCAAAGGAGAGACTTTATTCTAAAGGTTGACCATTCTTTCAAGCATCTGTGTTGCTTTTTGCTGGCTTTTTTTTTTTTTTTTCCACTTTCCATGACCGAATTAACCTCACTGACGACACTTATTATTCATTGCTGTGCAGACGTCCTTGTAACTTGAGCAATCATTTGAATTCATTCAAAACTAAGTAGATTGCAAACATCTGCAAGCTGCCGGCTTCCCGTCTCACCTGTTGGTTCATTTTTCTCGTTTCAGAATCCACACAGGGGATCGGCCTTATAAATGTGCCCATCCTGGATGTGAAAAAGCTTTTACGCAGCTGTCTAATCTGCAGGTAGGTAAACATGAACTCTGACGTACTTTTTTTTTTTTTTCCCCTTAAACTTGCCTGATGACCATTTAGCTTTGTGTGCGTGTGTTTTCTCTCTAAAGTCTCACCAGAGGCAGCACAACAAAGACAAGCCCTTCAAATGTTCCAACTGTTACCGTGCCTACTCAGACTCTGCCTCACTTCAAATCCACTTGTCTGCACATGCCATAAAAAACGCCAAGGCCTACTGCTGCAGCATGTGCGGCAGGTCGTACACCTCTGTGAGTTCAAAACCCGAGTCATATTTTTAAGCCTCAATTAAGGGGCAACGGTCACATCTAAATAGCTTTCCTCTGCTTCTTCTCAGGAGACCTACCTTATGAAACACATGTCTAAACACGCAGTGGTGGAACACGTGGTGTCTCATCACTCCCCTCATCACAGGACAGACTCTCCCGCCATCCCTATACGGATCTCCCTCATCTGAGCCCTTCACGCGTCTCCTGCCCTCCTGTTTTCTGTGACATCGTCACTTTGGTCCTCTGATGAACCACACAGCCCGCTACTGGGATCCAAAAAAATGTGCCAGATTGCCAGTATTTTGTGACGAGGTGCTCTTTTATTGAGTATATCCTCCTGTCCTTCCTTGCTGACCAGACAGTATTATCGGGGGCATCCAAAGATGATTTCTCAGCACTTTCCGGCCTGAAAATCACAGGCCTAAAATTTCATTTTTCTATGTGACTTCACAGGAAAAAAAAAATGCTCCAGGCAGCTACATGGAAAACCTTTTTAACCTTTTTTTTGTGTGTTTCACAGATTTATTTGTCTTTTTTATACAGTCCTTTACTTTCTTTACTCTTTACAAAATAAATATATTTGCATCAGAAATAGTCTTCCATTAGCTGAGTGGCCAAGTTAACATAAAAGTGAATGCTTATATACTGTGTAGCTATTCATGTATATCGTGCCACTTCTCATGTCAGCTTCGTCAGCAACGTTTCATCAACCACATGACCGTAATACACACATCTTATTATTCTTATTATTTTCAGCCTGCTGCCAAGTTCAATCTGAGCCGCTGTGACTCATTATCAAATTTAGTTTTTAATTCTTTTCTTCTTTTTTTTTAAATTTTAGTTTTTGTATTGTTAAACAAATATGCTCAAAGCAATCCTGGAGAACTCAGTTTAATCTGGTCAAGGTTTAAAAGTTCTGAATGATGAGCACTGTTATAAAGTGTCTCATAAAAATATACTAAATAAACCTCCAAGCCACTGAAAAATGAAATAGAAGCTGTCATACAACGAATGCAAGAGTTTCTGCATTCAGTAGTGTTACAAATGCAAGGAACAATGTTTCATTACTCCACCCATAAAAGGCAAAATACCAAAAACAGCCCTCACGTGATAACCTTTAATCTCTCTAGCTTTCAAGGTTATCTTCTATTTCACCTCTGAGCCACTTTCTGTGCTTCTGTTAATTTTAGATTGCTCCCAGGACCTGGGAGTAAACGGTGGACTGAATTTCACTCATTTACTCACAAGTTAAATGTTTTGGGAAACAAGTGCACATGCAGGGGGTGGAGGGCAAACACTGGTGGGAAACTGCCGTGTCTGCAATGCCCCATGGGCTAACGTCACAGTTCAGGTTGTTTACGCTGAAGATTCTAGATGTCTCTCAGAAAGTGACTGTAAAGCTCTGTGTTATGAATTGAAGGCTTATGGTTAAAAATAAATGAGTATGCTCCTGGTCATGCTCTCAACCTGATGCGCCACCTTGGGGCATGAATACCGTGGACTGTTCCGCTGAACACCAAGATGATGCTCAACATAGAAGTCCATTTGACACAGAACCTGCACATGTATGTGTGACTCTGATGGGCAGTGCAAATGGAAAATGCAAGATGGAAGCAGTACAGTGCTTCACAGGGGCCAAATTTAAAATCAGAGGTTTTTCCTTCTTATGGGTGGAGTTAAATGTTATATGTTGTAACCCAAACATGTGTTACTCTCAGTTTAAGTTAAAACTGAAAAAATGGCAATGTATAATCACTTATCTTGCCAAATTTATATTTGTTTGTGTGTGTGTGTGTGTGTGTGTGTGCTGTGCGCTATTTGTTTTGTCTGTTTTGTATTTAATCTGGTCTTAAAATAAACCAATGTGGTGGCAAGACTTCCACCACCATTATTTGACAATAAGCTTTTTCCTTCTTGGTTGTGTAATCAAAGCATCAGCCTTATTTGAATATGTATTTTTTTAATTGATTTATGAATGAATATTTTGTCATTTTATATGCATTTAAGCCTTAATTTAGTTACAATTCTACATTTCATTTTGTTGTTGGCTTTACATTTGCCTTTTATGTTATAGCATGACGTATACTGTAAATAAACTATACCTACTGTCAACCCATTTTATATTAAATAGTTGTAAAAGTCTTTTTTCCCCTCCCCTCTTCGCTTTTGTGGTTGCACATAAACAAAATAAGCAAGAAAAAAAGACTTCCGGTGACAGAGGTGGGGAGGAATGAGTCGCAGGAACTCAAACTCACTCACTTACAGGAGTCCTTTAGGCATATAGGTCACCTGCTCAGAGCTAGGTGAACCATAGTGGAACTGAGCAAACATTGCACATTTAGTCCAATACAACAAAGTTGTGACTGACTGTAAACTAATGAAAGAAAATACTGTACAAGTCACCTTATCAGTTTTCATAGCAAAAGTCATGTCACACTGGTCCATTAGACCAACTTCTCTGGTAAACGTGTTTGTAGGGTGTCGATTTCACACCACTTATTTTGTTCTTCACACTTTAGACAGATGTCGACTATGTTTTTGTAACTTCCTTTAAAGAAAAAAAATGGTTTAGGGCTGTTCAAAAAGAAAATAAAAGTGCAGCTGAATTTCTTTAGTGACAACTGCGGGGGCATGTCTCAAACTACACATTGTTGTTGATGCAAACAGGAGCAAAGAGCTTGTATTTGCATTATGAGTTTATGAAATTGATGTGGAATAAAATCAAGAAAGTGCAGTTGTACAACTAAAGTCTCTGATCACTGTGAGCACTATCATTGTGTACTTCCAACTTCACACAGTGTGCAATGAAGTTGCTTCCAGACAGTAGTCACTTTATGCTTTGAAATGTGACTTTTCCAGTTGCTCTTATGTCTGTCCTGGCAATTCTGATTAACTACATTCACCACTCATTTGTATTTCAGTTGCTCCCAAAAAAATGTTCCAAACCCAACTAATGAGACAAAAGGCTGAAATGTAGGAGCACAGTCTGGTTGAAAAGAAGATGATGCTTTAAGCTGTACAATCGTCTTAAGAATAAAAAGGAAAAAAAACAAACATTTTTTCAGACGCCATGGCGGAGCTGAGGCACCTGCCGGTGATAAAGTTGGGAGAGGGAGGCTGGGCAAACCTTTCAAGCACATGTCCTACAGGAGATGTTAACAGACAGCATCGTGATTGGGATAATAACAATAATCAGGCCTACACTGTTATGTGTGGCTGTGTGCAGACAGGAATAGGACCCAAGGTGCAGACTCCGGAGACAGTCGTGAACTCAAAACAGCTTTAATGTAAAACTCAAAATATAACATAACTGGAAAAAATCAAAATAAACTTTAAACCGGAGGACTGACAGAACACACAGCTAGGTAAACGGTAGATCGCGACACAGACACAGAGAAACACAGGGCTTAAATACACAGAGGGAGCAATCAGGGAATGGGTAACAGGAGGGAAACACAGCTGGGGCAAATCAGAACTGACGAGACAAGGAAGCGTCAACTGAACACACTGAATGGTAAATGGCCTGCATTTGTATAGCGCTTTTCTAGTCCCTAAGGACCCCAAAGCGCTTCACACTACATTCAGTCATTCACCCATTCACACACACATTGGCGATGGCAAGCTACATTGTAGCCACAGCTGCCCTGGGGCGCACTGACAGAGGCGAGGCTGCCGGACACAGGCGCCACCGGGCCCTCTGACCACCACCAGTAGGCAAACACGGGGTTAGTATCTTGCCCAAGGATATTTAGCATGCAGCCAGGAGGCAGCCTGGGATCGAACCACCGACCTTCTGATTAGTGGCTGACCTGCTCTGCCACCTGAGCTACAGCCACCCCAAAGAGATAAGACAGAGACCTTCAAAGTAAAACAGGAAACACAAAACACAGACTGAACAAAGACACAGACTCACATGCAGGCACTACAGAGGGAACAGAGACGTGGGACCAGGGCAGACACAGACACTGACTGGACACGGGGATATAACAACTAAGGATACACAGAGACGCGAACTAGACAAGGGGATACAGCTGACAGGGGAGACAGAGCAACTAGAGAAGACAGACATAAACCAAAAGACAGAACTCTAACAAAGAAACAGCAGCATCACCGCCTGCAGCATCACTGCCTGGTCCCGCAGCTGTCACGCCTTCATGCGAGCCTGGTCCTGCCTCGCCTGTGTGTCTTCATCCTCGCCTGGTCCTGGCTCACCTGGTCCTGCCATTGCTACACCGTCCTCAGGTCCAGCTCGGCCTGTACCACCTCGCCTTTGCTGGCTGCTTTCCAGGCCTCTAGTTGGATGACATGGTCATCGAGGTCGGCCTTCTGAACGAGGTCGTCGCCCCTGCTGCCTTCCACGTGGCCGGCCTCCGGACCTGTCCTGTCGCCGCCGCTGGCTTCGCGGCCGGCCTCTGGACCTGCTTTGTCGCCGCCACTGCATTCCACGTGGCCGGCCACCTGATTGGTTTTGTCTGTGTCGCTGCTGCTGCTGTCCACATGGCCAGCCCCCTGAACTGTTTTGGCCCTGTGCTGTCAACCTCCGGGTCGACCCCCTGAACTTTTCTTGGACTTGTGTTAAGCTCCAGTCCAGTTTTGTTTTGTATCAATGATGTATTCCTGGACTCTTGAGTTCTTGAATAGTTTTCTTGTTTTATGGACTATTCTGGACTCTTGCTCCTTGTTTTTTGTTTTGTTTCTTTTTGTTTATTTTGAAGGATTGTGTCTTATGTCAGTGTCCAGCTTTGCTCCTCCTGTCTCGTTAGTCCTATTTCTCCCAGCTGTGTCTCCCTCCGGTTGCCCATTCCCTGATTACCACCCTGTGTATATTAGCCCTGTGTTTTCCTGTGCTCAGTGTCGCGTCGTACCCTCAGATCCTGCCTGTGTGTTCCAGTTTGCGTTTGGTGCCAGCAATAAAGCTGTGGTCCTCAGTTACGTTTCCGTCTCAGAGTCCTCCATTTGGATCCACATCTCCACCTGTCCGCACACAGAGACCTGACAAATGTAGCCTCATGGGCAGTGTAAGCTATTAAGAATTGACTGTACACTGTGTTCGTGTTTTCCTCCGAAACCTGTTGGAGCAGCCTTTCACCGCCTCTCTCTGTCTCTCGCTAGCAAAGTTGACCCAGACAACAAAGTAAAGCTAGTTTTCAATTATTAGCCCGACACACAACCCGACGTTTTAGCCAGAGGTCCCTTTACTACGGTAGGGAGCCGTGGACCTTTTTTCTATCTGCGCCGAACAGTTTTCTTTACGAGATCCCTGCAAAAATCACACAGCAATAGTCCTGTAGTTGTAAAAAGCATGATAATATATTAAGTAATCCAAAGTATTCAGAATACGTTACACTTATTGAGTAACATAACGGAATATGTGTATAGGATAAAGGTCTAATCATCTCTTAGTTTATCCAGATTGCACAGAGTGTATATGTTCTGAAGGCAGGACTGTGATGCAGTTTTCTGCCTCGCCACTAGAGGGCGCGGCCGTTTTGTGAGTAATGTTTGACTGGGATGGAAAATGGTGTTCATGAAGGCAGTGTGAATCACAAGTTATGCTCGGGAGCAGTTTATGTGGGTTCAATGAGAGTGTGCGTCCATAAGACTGAACCACACACACACACACATACCCACACCCACGCTAAATCTGCCATTAAAGAGCTGAACGATCATCCCCTGTCCTCATTAATTTCTGGAGGGTCATAGTGGCACTTGACCTGTGCACACCCTGCGATCACCACCGTAGAACTGAACCTCATATCAGAAATCATCATAACAGTATATTTGTTAATAATTTGAATCATTTTGGATAAGGATAAGTGTAAGATAATGGGGAATTTCAGTTTTTACTTTATAATTTGTTTAGTGTAAGATTTACAGTTAAATTGTATTTTTTCTTGCCTTATTTAATTTTTACGTACTGTTCCTTTAACACACGGTAACTGTGCACGGGGGGAGAGACGGGCAGTGTGGAGCTACGGGGGCTTTAACTAGCTGTGGAGAAAAAATGTTTCTTACCGTGTTTACAGTGTACAGGAACATCCAAATGGATCACTGTATTTCAAACTGTGGAAATAAATGTTTGCCTGTTTGTTTTTCGACTACAAGCGGACTTTGTGGATTATGTTCAACTGCACTAAGACACGCGTACGGCCTGACTACCAGCTAGTGCTTCCGCGGTAATAATATGTTACAAAATACGTTTTGGGGCATGTATTCTGTAGTGGAATACATTTTAAAAGTAATCTTCCCAACACTGACCATATGTACTTTGTTCTCTGATTCACCATTCTTTGCTGGTCTTACACTGGATGGTTCATTGGTATAATTTTATCTGTTAATCTGGTTTTACAAATTAAATTCTGCTTTCAACTGTTTAAACTGGTGTTTAAAATCTTAAAATCATGAAAATAATTTAACGTTCGATCATTTGGAAAAGGGCTCGAGGTGATTAAGTGATTTTTTTTTAAAAAGCAGAAAATATATATTTTGTATGATGATTTTATGGCCGATTTTGTGTGTATTTTTGTCCACAAGGTGTCGAAAGGGTGCAAAATTTGAGGAGGGCACAAAGGTTACATTTTAAATGATCAGACAAAAGAGGGTTTTCAGGGAATACTGTTAAATGCCCAGTTTCTATGACGTATGTCAGAAAAATATCAAGAGTGGGATTAAAGTAGTGGGTTAGATCATTTACATTTTGACAGAAGCCAACTGAATCTAAGTTAAGTGGAAATACTATGAGCTCCAATATATAACCTCCTGAGAACCAGCCTCTTTATTTATGTCTTCTGTAATGGACATGGTTTTGGTCTATATCTTTTGACTTATTTGAGCTACCCTACTAAGTCATAATGTACAAAACTGTTGAACTCAATAAACCATGAGTTTAAAATGTAAAAGCTAACAACAACTTGAGAGACCTACAGCTAATGATAGACATACTATATTATTGAGTGAATTCATTTAATCCCAAAAGTGTTAAAACAATAATCTGTTGTCTGTTCTATTTATTCATAGTTAATTATCTTATGAAGAAAAAAGATTTTAAAAGCACCTCCTCCCAAAACTAGGCGTTTTCCCCTGACGTTTAGAGCACCGTTTCACATCAAGGCGCCTGATTTCAAACGGGCCAATCAGCGCACTGCATCAGGCTCCACCGCAGATAACGTCTGTACAGCTCCACACACAAGTTTTTCTTTGGACTACGGCAGCACGCTATCTTCATTTTCGTGGACTTGTTTCTCTCTTTTTTTTTTTAATTTAACGTCTGCTACAGCTCGTCTTCAGTTACTACGGTAAGAAAATAATCCAACTTGGTTTATTTATCGACAGCATTGTGTTGCAGGCAGTGAAGGCACAAATGATAAATTTACGTTAGCTTTAGCTCGTTTCTAGCATTAGCGTTAGCTACATCAGGCTGAAAAGAGCCTTGCAAAACCAGCAGTGCGCGTTTTGAGACGTGTTTTGGAGATGGGTGTATTAATGGAAACCGTCTAATTAGTATAGCTATATTTTAATGCTTTGTCTAAATGCAGCCTGGATTTTCCCGCCTTGTTTGACATCCGGCTGAAGCTTTAAGTTAGCTAGCCTCGCAGCTGTGTCATATTGATTATGTATTTTTGCAGCATATGTGGAGAATCGGTTCAGTCCGTGAAAGCTTATGTTTTGCATTGCAGACTGCATCGTAATGAACCCCGGTGTATTTTTAAATGTGTTGAAGTAAGTTGTAAGCAGGTGTTTTCTGGATATGCTGCTGGGTCTAATTTCAGTGACCTGTATCTCAGACATGCATGTATGTTTTACATTAAACTACAGGGACAGCATCTTCTGCCAGCATCTACCATTCAAACCATTGTTGAAGAAATACAAAATATACATGAATTGGGACAGATGTATACATTGAATAGACTAAGGTCATTCATAGCCAGGGGAATGGCCCATATGCTATAAGAACAGCATTGGGTTGGGTCATAAGTGGGCCCATGGAAGATGGTAAAAGCAACTTGGACAGCGAGCACCCACCAACAGTTGTAAATAGGATATCTGTTTGTAAGCTGGAGGAAATGTTGAAAAGTCAATATAACTATGACTTTAATGAAAGGGTTACAGAGGAAAAGGGTTTGTCAAGGGAGGACCTTAAGTTCATGAAGATCATGGAAAAATCTGCAACAATGGAAGATGGACACTACTGTTTGAAGTTACCTTTTAAAAAGGATAACATAAAGATGCCAAACAATTTCTCCATAGTTAAACAAAGATTCCAAAGTCTACAACGAAAACTTCTCAACAATGAACAGTTGCATAAAGAATATAAAAACTTTATGGACGAGATGATAAGAGACGCACGTAATAGGCGTCAGGTGTGTCATTGAGAAGGCAAACAGTTTGTGACCGTTGCGCTGTTATGCTAAGTCGATACGGAATAAAGAACAAAAAGGACAAGATACATACTGCTGGAATTATTGGACTGTTAACTTAATTCATGCATACCAGTGACATCGCGTCACCCCCATTAACGACCACCTCAGTGGCTTCAAGCGTAGGCTTGGCCTCTATAGTCACTTCTAAAAGATATGTCAGTTTCAGATGAAGACATAAAAATCTGTGACACAGTAAAACAATCTGACTTGTTCTCAGCTTGTCACACTGGGCCCCTGAGAACTGCTTATTCAAGAGTCCAGTGCTTTAAAGATGTGTTCAAGTATGTTGAACCCAGAAAAGTGTTTTTGGGCAGGGACGAGAACAGGATGGCGAGATTTGCCTATTGTGTTCCTCTGCTAAATATTTTGAAGGGTATGTTGGAATCAAGTTTTTGGCAAGGTCTCATATCAGTGAATCTTAATAATGTTTCAAGACCAGATGTTCTCAGGGACTGTTGTGATGGTAACGTGTTTGTGTCAAACAAATTTTTTCAGGAAAATCCACATTGCCTCAAGCTGGTTCTATACCAGGATGGATTTGAAGTAGTGAACCCACTTGGTTCTGCCAAAAAGAAGCACAAGGTTTTGGCTGTGTACTTCTCTCTACTCAACATCCCACTAACACCCTTCATCATTGTTTGCGGTAAGCTGAAAGAGCAAAATTCAACTTTTTTTTTTTCTGTTGTAACTGTTCTTGTACTCTTGGCTTGTTTAGTTTCATGTTCTGTTGCTTCCTCACTAATACACTGGATAACACAACCATATAAGTTCAACTAGTAACATAACTCATCCTATGATCCATGTAACAAGTATCTCTGTATTTCTATATATGACTGACATTAAAGCTCTTGTTATTAAAGTTTTTAATTTGTTGTTGTTGTTGTTTTAATTCTCAGGTTCCTCCTGCTTCGCTGCTGAGACATTCATGTTGAGCATTGACAAGAAGACTGTCAACGACCGCATCACAACCTTCACCTCTGCTATCTGCCTAATGTTTGGCAGTTACTACTGCTTTAACATACACTACCCTGTAGAACTGCGATCAACACTGGAGTTCCTTCAACGGTAAAATTTATTTTATTATGGATTTATTTTTGTGCTTTTCAAACTTGGCCATTTGATATCCCACCTCAGGTTGTTAATTTCCTCAATCTCTCTCGCCCTTTTTTCATGAAGGTGTTTCTTTTCTATAAATTCTGAGAGAGGCACCAAGGTTGAATCCAAGAAGAAAAAAGTGTTCTCAGTCAATCCCAGAGTCCTCACTCTCATCTCGGACATTGCTGACCATGAGTGGATCTAGTCCTAACCCTCTTGTTTGAGACAAAGTGATAAAGGTATACTATGTTACATACTCTACAGATGTTCTGTTTTTGAAACAATTGTTACATTTCTGATTGTGAGTGGGAAGTTTAACAATGTGAAGTTTTACTAGACACAATTTGTAAAAGTACATGGTCTACTTTTGATTCACTGTTTTATATCTGAAAAATGTATCTGGTAAAAATGTGGTAAACCTGCGATTTTGTTTCTTGGATTTTAATTTTCCCAGTTTTAAAGATATTTGTATTCCAATAGTGTAAAAGTATGCTGCATGTACATTGCTGGCATTTTGTAGTTATCCAAAAATTTGCAGTTGAAGTTCTCAAAACAAGTGTAAAGTTTTTGTTTGTTACCTGATGCAGTTTTAAGATGTACATTTTCAGGTTTACTGCTCAGTTCTGTGTGCAAAATATGTGGGTGTAAACTTGTTCCTGTAATTTCTTCAATTCAGATTTTCTTTCAATTATAGAAAAAATGTTTAATTCTCTATATTTGTATTTGGATAATTTGAAAAGTCAAGATTCTACGTGTACTGACATTTATGTAGTGAGAACAGCACCAAAACACTTAAAGGTGTCTGAATTGTCTGCTAAAGGTAATGTGAAGTATAATGTGTGCTCAACTTACAGCACTGGTTTTGCACAGTTTGAACAGAACTTGTAAGAATTCTGTGATTCCTCACTGTTACTGTCATGGAGATAACTAGTAACTATTTGTGATTTGTTGAGTACAAATGTAAATGTTTGATGTTCAAAACATCAAAGATGTTAAATAAAATACTTTTTTGGAAATTTAAGGTGGACATTTTTGTGTTACATTTAGTAATTTGAATAAAATCATGGTTTGTGTATTAAGCTTACAGAGTAGAACACTTAAGAGCACTCTAGTCTAAAAACGGTTACAGAATAAAATTGTATTTTATTATTTTTTGATAGTTAATTTTACAGGGAAAAAATGTTGTTTTCTGTCACAAACTTTATTTTATATGTTATTTTCATGTTAATTCTAGAGAAAAACATTATTTTTTCTTCAAGTTAAAACATTTTCTTCTACGGTAAAATATTGACCCTAGCACTGTTTTTAACCGTAAAATCAACAATAACAATACCTTGTTACCGTTAAAGAAGAAAATGTTTCACCCGTAATTTTACGGTAGATTTCTGGCAACCACAGCTGCCAGCGTTTCACCGTAAAATCTACAGGTTTTTTTTTTTTTGTTCTTTTACAGTGTAAGGTCAGAAAGATTAAGTTTCCTTGGTGAATAGTTTGTTTTTGTAATGGACTAAAACATTTGTTTCCACTTCTATGTTGAAAACATGCCCCCACAGTGGAATATGTGTGTGGGGGGTTATGGATTTATCTAGAAATTGGTCACTGGGAACTTATTAAATGAGAAATTCTGTAAATAAATGTGCTCGTTATTCTGTGAATTATGCAATAAGCATCCCTTGGACTTCAAGGGGCCACCGTTGTCTTTATGTTACTTTAGTTAGACTATTGTAATGTAGAGTAGTGAGCGGCGTGATGTTATGATCAAGGTTAAAAGTGTGAATGTGACTCACTGTGTGTGTGTGTGTGTGTGTGTGAGAGAGAGAGTAAGACAGA
Organism: Aulonocara stuartgranti; assembly: GCF_965226115.1. Lineage (NCBI taxonomy): Eukaryota > Metazoa > Chordata > Actinopteri > Cichliformes > Cichlidae > Aulonocara > Aulonocara stuartgranti. The sequence goes on along the minus strand of NC_138943.1, from coordinate 17,052,136 downwards.
GAAGGTGATATGCTGTTTTTGCTCTGTACAGCATGAAAACATGTGGGTCCACCTGTCTGTCAAGCAGATTTCTATCTATGGTAAAAAATAAATAAATAAAATTTGTAGAACGGTTCTCATTTAGCACTTTTCTGCTCTATCTCAGCACTCAATGCCTTTACACTATGCTCATGATCATCCATTCACACCAACACCGCCCCTCTTCCCCTCTTTATAGCTAACATTCACACACACCAATGGATGCATCACAGAGTAACTTGCCGAAGACAGGTGTAACCGACCCAGAGTTTGATTAAATGTTCCTGCAAAACAAGGAAATGATGACTGGTGAAGTTTCTCTTTGCCTCGCTTCTGCCATATTGGAGAGGAGGACCTATGACCTCGCTATTGTGTCTCACTGAACAATGCGCATGATTTACACAAGTGCATTTATTCTGTGAGTAATCTACTGAAAATGTGTTTGTGATCAGTATGTGGACCATTGTTTTAAGTTTTAGTTTAAGCTTCATCTCCAGATCTTGGAGATAATACAGCATGATCTAAAACGACGGCTCATCTTTGCGGTATTCTTAATTTAGGGCTTTTTTCTTCATGAACTACAGACACGGAAACACAAAGGCATTTTATGGCACTCCTGTCACTTGTTGTAACCCGTTAGTGAGACAGACTGCGATTTCCTGCCATCTCTAAAACTACAGGTAATCACTGTTCTCCAATCTTTATTTGAATATTGGTTCATTTGTTTCAGAATTGCAATATAATAACATAAATCCCTGAATGTTTATGGCGGCTGTTACTTTATTTGACCTGTCAGAGAGGATGAGATCTGTGAGCTAGAGAGAAAACCCAACGCGCAAAGACAAGCAAGAAAACCGAAAAATGTAATTTAATATCGTGAGAAAATTGTTTTTCACGCTAGGTTGCCCTCTGAATAACACCTTTTACGTCTTTAATGTTGCTAATAGCGGTAAGATCGTGTTGTAACCTACATCACCTTCTGTTGAATTAAAGATAACAGGTAACATGAGCCACACAGCAGTGCGTAATGGCTGCGCGCAGTGGCTCGTCTTTAGTTGTTCGCACTTCTATGATAAAGGAAATGATTGAGTGTCACAGGCGACACTGAATATTCCGAGGAGGTATTTTTGCCCAAAAGCAGACAGAAGACGAAAGGCGTGATTACATCAACTAATGGGCCACGTGGGGACACAACTGTGGATATTTGTACAAGATGGAAGAAAATAAAACTGAGCCAAGGAACCTAGTACAGGTGTGTCAAAATATTTATGATTCTGAAGAAACGAAATGTGTGAGCATTTCTCTCTTCGTGCATCTACAGAGAGCTTTAAAAGCATGGATGTTTGTTTCCACCACGGAAGAAGTTGCCATCCTTAGTTCAAAATTTCGTTTTAGCTAAAACAAAGCAAGACCGCTTTATTTATATAGTTTATATTTTTAAATATCGGGAGATTCGCAGAAGACTTCACGGCCGTTTTAACGCTTAAGCTTTCTATTGGAGCGAATAGTGTAAAGGAAAGCGGATATATACGTTGCTTTTGCTTTAAACTGAGCCCCGTCCTGAGCCAATTTTATCTGTGAGCACGGAGGCTCTTCTGTGAGCCACAACGCGACAACGAATCTTCCTCCTGAAGTGGTAGCCTGTTTGGTTTTTAAAATTTTCCTTAAGGGGGTCGGCGACTCACAGGTAGGTTATTTTTTTCATCTCGGTTCCTTATAGGAAGTTTTTCCTCTTCTTCTTTACTTAAACTGAAGATAAATATAGGGTTTTTAGGTCGTTTTAGGTCTCTTCATTTCCCAGTTGGACGTAATATTGCCTCTTCTTGCACGTTCGCCAGAGTAAATGCCGACATCAGAATGAGTTCAAAATACGTTTTGGTTTGTTTAATGAAAAATGTAAAAATAGAAATCCTGCAATGACATTACAGACCTTGCTTGCTTTTTTGTTTTATATTATTTATGAGAGAAAACAACACGTTCAAAGGAATCTTTAAAGAATGCGTAACATCTCACCGGCCGCAGCACAAGAACTGAACAAACTACATGAATCAACTCCATTGGACTGCTAAACCTACAGACTGGGCCACCTTTACAGGCTGCACAAGAAATTTGGGATAAACAAGCTACTTTAGAGCACGATCATGAAACGCTATGCACTACTACTAATTGCAACCCCAATACACTTCTACAGAAATGTAGCCACGATGCCAAAAAGACAAACCAAGGCAATTTGTATACAACAAAAGTATGATTTTGCATTTTATTATACATATTTATTTATTTTAAGTGGTACAATACATTACCAGCACCCTAAAAATCCATTGTCCAGAAGCAGTTGTGATAATATTAAAATACAGAAAAAAAATTAAAAGTAATGTAAAATTAAACATCATGGCTCTCGTCACTAAGTATTTAAGTCAATACCTTATATAATATCAAAATATGCAATTGAAAATGTATTTTTACATATTTTCTAAGTGATTAAAATGGTGTCCAGAGTTTTTGTCAACACCATCAGATTTTTTTAAAAGTACAAAAGAATCAGGAATTATTATGGGTAGCTTACACTCTGAGGACCCCTTTACCACTTCCTGTTTGATACACATGCCATGAGGTCACTGCTGTGATAATTTTATTTTTTTTTAATTTCATTTATTGCACACCTTTCTGATAAAACTCTGTGTCACAACCATAGTGTGTCAACACCAAAGTCGATGTAATCCAAGATTTTATTTTTGATTTTATTTTTTTTGTAAAAAGAGCTTAATTTAGGTAGATTGTAGAGGCCATAAGCAACTGATGAAAAACAAGATGGCTTCTGTCAGAAAAACATGTGTTATGAGAGAAAGTATTTTGTCAACACACCATCAGGATTTTTGTCTGATGGTATTGACCCTTTTTCTAATGGTGTTGACAAATGCCATAAAAGTGTGCTATTTACCATTATATTAAGTTATTTTTTACTAATATTTCAGATATATTACTTCCTGTGTATTTTACTGATATTTCTGCTTTACAGATGTGTCAAACAGGCACGTGCAGGGGGGGGGGGCTAGAGGGGCTTGAGCACCCGCCCCTTTCCTGATGGGTGTCCAAAGTGCCCTTTTGTTGAGGCAACTTTTAAAAAAAAAAAAATTATTTTTTAATGTGTGTGTGCGTGCGGAGTCCTGTCTGTGCCCCTCAACAATAATATTTAACTATTAATCACAGTTTTGCTAAATAAAAGGATCTGGCTTGCATCAGTCACATGATCACATTTAACCAATGATCGCCCTTGACGGCAGAACGCGCTGGTTACGAGCCGGGAACGAGCTCACAAAGAGCACGCGCATTTTTAGCGGTCCGGAGCTGTAGGAGAAACACAAGTTTACTCAAGCAGAGTGAAGCTGACCCCCCCACCCACTTGAAACGTAAAGGCAAATAGGCGGAGCGGTTAGTGCTACGTTTGTGCAGATTTGTGCAGGTAAAATTAGCGTTTGTGCTGCTACGGTTTCCGAGATATTAAACTTTATTTTATAGGTCATTCAAAGGTCACCATCCCCCCAGACTGCTCCAAAACGGGCCAAAATGGTCTACTTTTTTAGTGCTACGTTTGTGCTGGTTTGTGCAGGTAAAATTAGCGTTTGTGCTGCTACAGTATCTGAGATATTAAAAGTTATATTTTTTGCTGATGACATCACCATCCCCCCAGACTGCTCCAAAACAAACCAAAATGGTCTACTTTTTTAGTGCTACGTTTGTGCAGATTTGTGCAGGTAAAATTAGCGTTTGTGCTGCTACGGTTTCCGAGATATTAAACTTTATTTTATAGGTCATTCAAAGGTCACCATCCCCCCAGACTGCTCCAAAACGGGCCAAAATGGTCTACTTTTTTAGTGCTACGTTTGTGCTGGTTTGTGCAGGTAAAATCAGCGTTTGTGCTGCTACGGTTTCCGAGATATTAAACTTTATTTTATAGGTCATTCAAAGGTCACCATCCCCCCAGACTGCTCCAAAACGGGCCAAAATGGTCTACTTTTTTAGTGCTACGTTTGTGCTGGTTTGTGCAGGTAAAATTAGCGTTTGTGCTGCTACAGTATCTGAGATATTAAAAGTTATATTTTTTGCTGATGACATCACCATCCCCCCAGACTGCTCCAAAACAAACCAAAATGGTCTACTTTTTTAGTGCTACGTTTGTGCTGGTTTGTGCAGGTAAAATTAGCGTTTGTGCTGCTTCTGTTTTAAAGATATTAATGAAAATGTAAAGGTCAACCAGCCCCCCCACATTACCCAAATCCAACAAAAGTGGTATCAAACGTTTGTGCTACGTTTGTGCTGGTTTGTGCTGCAAAGATTTTCGTTTGTGCTGCTATCATTTTAAAGATATTAATAACAATTTCTAGAGGTCATCAGAGGTCAACCAGCCCCCCCACATTAATTAAATCAAACAAAATGGGTGTCAATCAACTGTGCTACGTTTGTGCTGGTTTGTGCTGCTAAAATTTTCGTTTGTGCTGCTTCTGTTTTAAAGATATTAATGAAAATGTAAAGGTCAAAAGGTCAACCAGCCCCCCCACATTACCCAAATCCAACAAAAGTGGTATCAAACGTTTGTGCTACGTTTGTGCTGGTTTGTGCTGCAGAAATTTTTGTTTGTGCCGTTATTATTTTAAAGATATTAACAAAAATTTCTAGAGGTCAACCAGCCCCCCCATATTAATGGAATCAAACAAAATGGATGTCAAACGTTTGTGCTGGTTTGTGCTGCAAAAATGTTTGTTTGTGCTGCTAACATTTTAAAATGTTTAATAAAATAACGTCTTGATGCGTGCTTAATCATCCAGGTAAGTAAATCCCAAAAGGTTGATTCTGTTCATCTGGACATTTTCAGTTGGAGAAACGTTTCGTCACTCATCCAAGTGACTTCTTCAGTCTCAGCTGACTGCAGGTTTCCCCAACCTTATAAACACCCGTGAGTGAAGTTGCCCCCCCTACCTTCTTCAAATCGAACAAAATTGATGTCAAACATTTGTCCTGCAAATTATTTTGTTTGTGCAGGTTATGTTTCCCTAATTTTATAAACAGTACATGTACAGTGAGAGAGAGATGTTACATCTGTCTTCACTTGCATCCCAGTCATAGAAGCGTTGGAGGTCGTTCATAAGAGATTACAGGATCATCCCAACCTCAGCAACAGGACCACTCTCAGCACTGATCAGTTGTGTTTGCTTTTGGAACTGTCTTAATTCCACCTATTTTGCATAAGGGTCAGTACAGGCAGAAATCTAGGTGTGCCATGGGTTCCCACAGGCCCCTGGTCAAAGTCACCAAACCAGTTCGTAAGCAGGTACAGGTGTGGCCAGAAGGGTCCTCAGAGGCACTGCTTTTCCACCACAGGCCGCCACACACGACAACACCACAGACTTTCAGGAATATACAGAAACTGTCACTGCCTACATCCCAAAATGCATCGATGATGTCACAGAGACCAGGACTATCACTGTCTGGGCCAATCAGAAACCATGGCTCACAGGTCAGGTTTAAATGCTCCTAAAGTTGAAAAATGCAAGCCTTCAGAGCCGGGAATTAGGTGAGTCTAAGAACAGCAAGGGCAAACCTGTCACGTGGCATCAGCTACAGCAAAGCTTCAGCGACAGCAGAGATACTTGGAGGCAGTGGCAAGGAATACAAACCATCACAGACTACAAGCCCACTCTACAGACCGTGGTGACACAATCCCCAGACAGTGTGTGGAGATCCCTCCACCATCATTACTGAACCCAAGAAGTCATCTATCTCCTGCTTTAAGGACTACCGTCCTGTCAAACTCACCTCCATCATTATTAAGTTAAGTGCTTTGAACGGTTAGTCATGCATCAAATCAAATTATTGCTTTCCCCCAACCTGGATCCATTTCAGTTCGCATACCGGTCAAAACGCTCAACCGATGATGGAATTTCAACTGCCCCTCACTCAGCCCTCACACATCTGAACACTAGAGACTCATATGTCAGAGTGCTGTTCATAGACTTCAGTTCAGCATTCAACACCATCATTCCCCAGCAACTCATTCACAAACTGGATCTGCTGGGGATCAGCACCTTGCTGTATAACGGGCTGCTAGATTTCTTGACAGGAAGACAGCAGACAGTACGGGTCAACAGCAACACCTCCAGCCCAAGAACACGGAATACGGGGGCTACCCAAGGATGTGTGTTGAGCTCCCTTCTCTTCACTCTGCTGACCCACGACGAGATCTACTACAGGGGTGAAGTTAACCATCTGCCAGAGTGGTACAGCAACAACAACCTGTCCCTGAATGTGGAGAAGACCAACAGTGACTCTACTTCCTCTGCAAACTGAGAAGCACAAGAGATTCAACCCCCATTATGAGCACCTTTTACAGAGGCACAGTTGAGAGTATCCTCACCAGCTGCATCACTGGTGTGGTATGACTCCTGCATTGGGTTCTGCAGGAAAAAATGACAACGGGTAGTGAGAGCAGCCGAGAGCATTGTGGGGACCTCTCTTGCCTCCCTCCCCAGGAGATCTACTGCACCTGCCTCATCTGGAAGGTCGTCTCCATTACAGGTGACTCCACTCATCCCTTCAACAGCGTCTTCAGTTTGCTGCCATCAGGAAGGATACTGAAGAGCCTCCGGGGCAGAACCAGCAGACTGAGAGACAGCTTCGTCCATCGGGCTGTCAGGATGCTGACCATCTCTGGATCGAGAAGGGGGGCCCAAGGGTACATCTTTCGCCATCCTACAATGCTGTGATTGTAGCCATTCCCCACTTTCTGTGAATGGTACTCATGGCCATTGATCAATAGGCTTTGATTAGTTGTCATTGATCAATGGTCATAAGAATTTGCATACTAACAATCATGGAATTAACCCCCCGGCACATTGTTCATTCAGTGGCGCTAGTTTCCTTCACTATGCAAATGTACTGTTTATATGGTTGGGGAAACCTACAGTCAGCTGAGACTGAAGAAGTCACTTGGATGAGTGACGAAACGTTTCTCCAACTGAAAATGTCCAGATGAACAGAATCAACCTTTTGGGATTTACTTACCTGGATGATTAAGCACGCATCAAGACGTTATTTTATTAAACATTTTAAAATGTTAGCAGCACAAACAAACATTTTTGCAGCACAAACCAGCACAAACGTTTGACATCCATTTTGTTTGATTCCATTAATATGGGGGGGCTGGTTGACCTCTAGAAATTTTTGTTAATATCTTTAAAATAATAACGGCACAAACAAAAATTTCTGCAGCACAAACCAGCACAAACGTAGCACAAACGTTTGATACCACTTTTGTTGGATTTGGGTAATGTGGGGGGGCTGGTTGACCTTTTGACCTTTACATTTTCATTAATATCTTTAAAACAGAAGCAGCACAAACGAAAATTTTAGCAGCACAAACCAGCACAAACGTAGCACAGTTGATTGACACCCATTTTGTTTGATTTAATTAATGTGGGGGGGCTGGTTGACCTCTGATGACCTCTAGAAATTGTTATTAATATCTTTAAAATGATAGCAGCACAAACGAAAATCTTTGCAGCACAAACCAGCACAAACGTAGCACAAACGTTTGATACCACTTTTGTTGGATTTGGGTAATGTGGGGGGGCTGGTTGACCTTTACATTTTCATTAATATCTTTAAAACAGAAGCAGCACAAACGCTAATTTTACCTGCACAAACCAGCACAAACGTAGCACTAAAAAAGTAGACCATTTTGGCCCGTTTTGGAGCAGTCTGGGGGGATGGTGACCTTTGAATGACCTATAAAATAAAGTTTAATATCTCGGAAACCGTAGCAGCACAAACGCTAATTTTACCTGCACAAATCTGCACAAACGTAGCACTAACCGCTCCGCCTATTTGCCTTTACGTTTCAAGTGGGTGGGGGGTCAGCTTCACTCTGCTGTAGGAGCAACACAAGTTAACTCAGAGACACAGGCTGATGTAATAATAATGTGTATGTGTTAGTGCCCATAGGGAAATAGTTCCTCTGCATTTAACCCATTCACCCAGTGAAGCAGTGGGCAGCCACCAATGCAGCGCCCGGGGAGCAGTGTGTAGGGACGGTACCTTGCTCAGGGGTACCTCAGGGTAGCCGTTCAATGGAGTTGAACCCCCGACCTTCCGATCATGGGGCCACCACTCTACCTACTGAGCTATCCTGATCGCAAGAAAGAAAAATCCCCAACTCATCTCTGCTGCTTTGTTACTACTTTACAGGAAACGAATGCATCAGTGACAAAACCTGTATTACTGGGTTTGTCGCATCAGTCCGTGTCTCTGAGTTAACTTGTGTTTCTCCTACAGCTCCGGACCGCAACAAATGCGCGTGCTCTTTGTGAGCTCGTTCCCGGCTCGTAACCAGCGCATTCTGCCGTCAAGGGCGATCATTGGTTAATAGTGATCATGTGACTGATGCAAGCCAGATCCTTTTATTTAGCAAAACTGTGATTAATAGTTAAATATTATTGTTGAGGGGCACAGACAGAACTCCGCACGCACACACATAAAAAAATAAATAATTTTTTTTTAAAAAGTTGCCTCAACAAAAGGGCACTTTGGGCACCCATCAGGAAAGGGGCGGGTGCTCAAGCCCCTCTAGTCCCCCCCTCTGCACGTGCCTGAGTAGGTGTACAGCGCACACTGTAGTGTGTAGCACACAGGAGTATTAGCTTATTACGTACACGTTGGTAAGTTGTCTTGTTGCAACTGACGAACTGAAACAAATGAGCGTGCTGTGTGTGCAACAGCGCGACAAACATTACCTGTCCTTTTATTAACTGCACAAGTAGTGCTGGTCATAGCTGCTGGCTACCTGTGTAAGGCTGTCATGGGTTTGTAGCTCTGTCACCGTTTTAGGGAACATATTTAGTTTTAAAGTAAGTTTCCGGGCTTTTCCTGCCTTTCTGGGGGGATTATATTTCACTAAAAACGATCTAATATGCATGTCCACATAATAATTATTATAATTATAATATATTTAAAAACACAAGCTGTATTTTAAAGAACATACATTAAGAAGCAGATTATATTAGATTTATATTTTAAATAAGACAAAATTTGGATTTTACAGCAGTAAAATGATTGTATCTCTACAGTTTAAAAATGTAATAAGCTTTGCCCTGCACAGAGTGGATAGTGAAACAAATGGAATCATCATAAATACATTATTTCATATTTATTACTTCCCCCTCCTCATTGCTTTATTATTGTAGCTCTAGTAATAATAAAAAAAAAAAAAAAAGATACTGGATCAGCACTTTGATGCCCATAGTATATACAGTATTCTGAAGAAGGTCTAAAATGTCACTGTGTGTGCGCGCATGTGTGTGTTTTATGTAAATGGATTTTTTTTTTAAATTATTACTCATGATATAACATCGTCCAGACGTGCCTGGTAAGGACATGAGGAGGAAACAGTAGGAGCTGTATGAGGCTACTAAAGGCAGGGCTATAACATTTTTCTGTCATCATTTTATTACAGATTAAGTGCTGGAGTTGTTAGGTGTGGATAATTAGATTATAGTTTATTGCAATAGCAAGTTGTGCCTTGTTCTCAGACAGCAAGTGGAGAGTGATATATGAAATGATGGGATGGAAGGAAGAAGAGAAGCAAAGAGTGATTCACAGGCAGAGCCTAATTTATTTCTCACAGTTTTTGTTGCCTTATGGTTCCAAGTGCTGTCACCAATCTTTGCATTTTGTTATTATCTCATGACACTTGTTTAATCAGCTACCATCTCTCCTATGGACTTTTTAATGTCTACAGTCTCAGATCAACACAGCCCTGCCCTTCCCATATTAGATTCTTGATGAATGTGTGTTGTTGTTATTCAGCCTGGTTCAATGTGCCCCTTTTTAACTTTGAGCACCCGCCCCTTTAAACCTCTCTGCACGGCCCTGGTGTCAAATATTATCAAATTTGTCTTATCTTGAATCTCATTGTTTATGTGTACATCATTAATCCTGTAGGAAAATGCTTAGTCTTCTGCATTTAACCCATTCACTCAGTGATGCAGTGGGCAGCTACAAATCCAGGATAGCCGCTGTTCGTTGGATTTGTACGCCCAACCTTCTGATCATGTGGCATCTACTGAGCTAGCTGTACCCCGAGAGCTGTTCTTTAAGTGATGATGTATGAATCCTGCTTCCGGGCCTAAACTACTCTGTGTTTATTAAGCCTGTTGTGCTGTTAAAATGTTTTAATGCTTTTTATCTTGTTCTATTACATCTGAACAAGCCCCTAAAAACAGTCAGTGATCACTGTCAGCCTAGCCATCGGGAACCATCACGTTAACTTTTATCAAGTGGAAAAAAGTTAGCATTCATCCTCCAGCTTCACTGTGTTTATATTCTGCTAACATAGCTGTGTCGCTAGCAATCATGTAGCACATCACTATATAGAGAGAAAAAATTAGCAGCCAGCCCGAGTTGAAGAAAGAGTTTCTCATAAAGGAAAGGCAAAGATGGAGAAATAGAGTGAAAAAGAGAAAAATAAAGAACATCAGTGATTCTGAAAGAAAGAGGAAAAAAGGCAGCAGAGAAGTTTTTGGAAGAAAGCACAGAGAGACAAAAGGAGAGAAAGTACAGCAGGGTCTAAACACACAACCAGAGTACTTTAGGAATCAAGGAGTAGTAGGCGGCTTCTTGCTGGTAAACTATTAAGATGTAGAACTTGACATGTGCAAAAACAGAATTGTTATGATGTGTCTTGTGATATTACAAAGGTTGCTAAGGTTTAATGGTCATTTTGAAAGAAATAATATCTTGTTATAGTCACCACCCTCAGCACCTTGTCAACTCCGTAATATGGAGTTTTGGTTTATTTTTCTCTTTTGGAGAATCATATATTTTCCTCCCTTCATTTCCAATAAAAACACGTAATTTTCTCAATAAATGTGTAATTTGCATTCTGCTTAATATGATTGTTTCTTATAGAGATTAAATACAAGCTTCTGAAAATATGTATGTAAAATATGTAAAATGTTTTTTTGTTTTTTAAAAAAAAAGATTGGTTTCTGATGCTGTTCTACAGGTAACAGTTATAGCAAAGCTTAAGAATAATGTCAGAGTTGCCAATTCAGCCAAACCCATGCCTTTTTGTCTTTTCTCAGATTATTTCTCAGTGTTGTCTGGTGAAGTTGAAGCACTGTGAACTATGAGGTATTAAAAACACCCTGGTTAGTGTTTATGTCATCTTTGCCTGTTCAGTAACACTTCTTCTGCTCAGTTACTGAAATTAAAATTGAAATTCAGTCTCAGTATTTATGGTTAATTTTGAACCTTTCACCTGCAGATGCTTCCAGAAGATAAAGTGCACGCTGAAATGTTTGCTCTGGGTTCCGGCTGCACTCTGTGCTCTCTACTTCACACGTCCATCCATGCAGTGAGTATCTTTAAACAAAAAACACAAAAAAACCCTCAGCTGCCAGTTTAATTCGACATCCCTGAAATGGCATTCCTGCAACACAACCACATGGATCCAACAGGGATCGTTTTGGAGATGTAGATTTTGTTGTTTTTGAAATATGTGGCTGGCTTTTCTTGTGTCCACTCTGTTTGAATCACTGTTGTAAGGTAAATGACAGAGATATCATTATACATATTACCACTAAACATAATCCAAAATGTTCCTTTAAATAAAACAACCTTAATCATGTTTCTTTCTAAATATAGACTAGATTACATTAGTAAACAAGGTGCGTACTATCGGGTCGTTAAGTCTGACGTCACTAGCCGTGTCTGGGCCTAAACTCCGCTGCAGGTCCATATATCAAACGATCACTATGGCATTACTGAGAGTTGAAAAACTGTCTAAAGTCTTTTATCTTTAATAAAATGATCAGCGTTCTGCTCTACCAGGTGTAACAATTGAGTTTAACATCCAGGCATCCATGAAAACGGAATTTATGACATTTAGAAGTTAGCAGGAAGTTAGCTCGCTAGCTTCTATCTAAATACAATATAGCATGTCCTGACTGCGGGGTTTTGGAAACAAATTAAAACGTACAGCTCTGTTATCACTTCCAACATAAATGAAGACAAAAAACTAAACAGCAGTGACGTTTGTAGGGTTACTGAAGTTTGGCTAGCTGGTATATAATGATGTGCTACGTGACCGCTAGCGACACAACTATGTTAGCATAATATAAACAAGCTAACTTTTTTCCCACTCGATAAAAGTTAACGTGAGTGTTCTCGGTGGTCAGGAACAAATGTAATCGCATGACAGGATGCTGTAAAAGGACCAAACTTCAGCCAGGAGAACAACTGAGATAATCCATCCACAATACGAGGTTAGTCATTCATATACTGCTGCATGGGCTGGGCTGTAGTTACATCCCAGGGTTTTAAAAACTGATCTTAAATAAATGATTAGCGGTAATAAAAGCCGAGGGAGGTCAACAGTGATCACTGACTGTTTTAGGAGCTTTTTGAGATTAAATAGAAGAAAATACATAACATTAAACATGTTAACAACACAAAAGCCATATTAAACGCAGCTACTTTAGGCCCGGAAGTAGGATTCGTCACGTCATCACTTAACGACCGGATTGACAGTCTTTAACTCACCACAGAGTATTACATATTGTCATTGTGATGATGACATTTAAGAAAACAAACTATAAAATGCTTTTGATATCAGTATTTTGATAGGTTTCATACCCATGGAAAAGTGCTCACTGGAAAATGGAAAGCTGTCAACCTTGGACAACAGCGTTGATGTCAGCCTCGACTTTTGGTAAGACCATCAAGACTTTTCATTTTGGCAACCAAGGTGCTACCGTTTCTGGTCTCAAACACTGATAGGTTTGTAGCATAAACCTATTCGCTGGAACATTCAAGACAATTTACTACACAGCAAAAAGCAAGACACAAGTAGGCAAAGTTCTTTGTGTTACTCATGCATGAGGGAGACCTGCCTGGAGCCAAGTGTCGTTCCACCCACTTGACCTCCGTCAGACTCTCAGCCAGGTTCCCCATAGCACTCCTTTTATTTTGGTTACATGAATATGCATAGGTTCATTAACATATGATGTTTCATATAAGTGTACATGTGGACAAAGAATACCGTGTGTGTGTGTGTGTGTGCGTGCGCGCCCATAAAGACTTCCCTAACGACCATGGGCGACCGTGGCTCAGGAGGTTGGGAAGCGTATCTGTAACCGGAACGTCGCCGGTTCGATCCCTGGGCTCTCTATCCTGGTCGTTGTGTTCTTGGGAAAGACATTTTACCTTACTGCCTACTGGTGTTGGCCAGAGGGGCCGATGGCGCGATATGGCAGCCTCGCTTCTGTCAGTCTGCCCCAGGGCAGCTGTGGCTACAACTGTAGCTTGCCTCCACCAGTGTGTGAATGTGAGAATGAATGAATAATGGCATTGTAAAGCGCTTTGGGTGCCTTGAAAAGCGCTATATAAATCCAATCTATTATTATTATTATTATAAACCTGCTGGTCTGGAAGTCCAGCAGTTCATCAAAAAACCAGGCACTTAGACTAAAACATATATAGATACATTTATCCTACCATAAAACAATAAAAGAAGGTATGACCTCTCCCATGCTTCCAGGATGTGGGTGTTAATGCCAGAGTGCTCTGGCATTAACACCCACATCCTGGAAGCAAGCAATGCGGAAAAGAGAGAGAGAGAGAGAGAGCTGTGCATGAAGTGTGATTTTTATCCTGAAAAGTCAGCAAAAGTCAGAGGGAATTCATGACGATGTTTATGTGAAGCATAGTTTGGATCTTTTTTGCTGCTGGTTCGGTCAATATTGTTTGGAGAGAGATAAAACTAACAGCCATATGATCAGCGCAAAAAGGGCGTAAACACACAGCGCGGACCCGCGGATCAGAATCAGCAAGCTGTCGGCTTTCAGCCCCGACCGTCAGCTGAGAAAGGTGACATCTCACTGATTCTGATCCGCGGGTCCGCGCTGTGTGTTTACGTCTTTGTGCAGAAGCCATGTACCTGCTCTCATTTACTGTCTTAGCTGTTTGGTGGTTGTTGAAATTTTGTGATCTTTCACCTGAGATTGTGGCATTTCGGGCAAAATAAATTAATATTAAAAAATCGATTCAGGATTTTAATGAATCGATTTTACGTTATCCAAGCCAGAATCGATTTTAATCGATAAATCGATTATAAAAACCCACCCCTAGTGTGGTCACTTTGTCCTTTGCTCAGGCTTCTTGTATGTCCTCTGAGCTCTCACCTTCCTGCTCTAATAACTGGGACTCCTCCACCTCATCCCCTGACACCTACACATCTGATTCCCCCTATCCAATTTGAAGTAAAATCCTTTGTCTCACCTCTGCTTTTTTTTTTTTTTAAAGCCCTACTCTCCCCTACAAAGAATGCTGAATACAATTTATATTTTGAAATTACATTTCAGAAATTATACCAAATTAAGCATAAGAACATGTATTGAATAACTGCTCAATCATCCAGGTAGAGAAATCCCCAAAACTTGATCTTGTTCATCTGGACGTGGCGTTTTAATGACCATTGATCAATGGTATTGATTAATAGCCATGAGTACCATAAATGCTGGGGTACCGCAAACGCTGGTTTGAGTGAAACATCAATGTGGCCATTTATGTGAAAAGGAAAAGGTCGTCTCTGAATCAAGGTTACATCTTTCACCAGCTTACAGCTTGTTATTGCAGCTGTTCCCCAACTCTCTGTGAATGCTTCTCATGGCCATTGACCAAAGGTCATTAATCAATTGTCTTTGATTAGTGGTTGTTGATCAATGGGCATGATAATTTGCATATTATTGACTATAAAACTGACCTCACGGCTAGGGATGGGTACCGGTGTCCGGTGCCATGATGGCACCGGTTCTGACATAAACGGTAGTAACCAGACCGAAAAGCAGCGCACATTTCGGTGCTTTATTTCGGTGCTTTTTTTTCCTGAGCTGTGATACACTTCTAGCCAATCATTTTACGTTTCCGAGAATAGTAGGTGGGCCCAGGTACGTACGTTCTTTTAGAGCAGAGCTACAGATTAAAAATGTCCAAGGCAAAGCGGTCAAAAGTATGGCTGTACTTCACAGCAAAATATGCAAACTCAGCAGCCTGCAACAAGTGCTTTAAGCTGATACTGTGATACTGTCAAAGGAGGTAACACCTCGAATCCGATGAAACACCTGGCGACGCATAGCGTTTTTTTAAAAGCCCAGAAATGCGCCGTATTTGATAGCTTGCTGCGAGACCTCACACCGAGCACATCTACTGCGGGTGGGTTACCTGTTATGCAACATCATCCAAGAACCCGAAGAGTAGAGTCCTGGCCCCTAGCCCTGCCAGTGTAGCAGAAATGATGAGGATGATGATGGCAGCAGCAGCCGTTCTTCTCTGCGTGAGTAGCTTAATGTTGTTCGTGTGTAATTTACGTTGAGTAGGCTAACCACGTTATTACATTAATGCATGTAAGGTGAACTAGCAAACATCATCATAGCTACATGCGGCTGTCCTCTTGTTTGGCAGATACTCCCTTCACCCTGGCCAAAAAGGCTAAAATGACCAAAGAAAAAGTGGAAAACAGTTAAACATGAGAGGTTTAGGACAAAGTTTGTGTTTTTTCCATTGTTTAAGCACTGCTTCCAGCCAAGAGTGATACCATATATGCCCCATAGCTGCAGAAAAGGCTAACATTGTTATCTTTTTACAAAAAACAGCTGAACATGAGAGGTTTTTGGACAAAGTTTGTGTTCTCCATTCTTTAAGCACCGGTTTGAGCACCGTTTGAGCACCGGCACCGTTTCAAAAGTACCGATTTGGCACCGGTATCGGATAAAACCTAAACGATACCCATCCCTACTCATGGCCCATTGTTCACCAGTGGTGCTAGTTTCAATCATTATGTAAATATACTCTTTATAAGGTTGGGGAAACCTGAAGTGACCCTGCAGCTGAGACTAAAGTCACTTGGATGAGTGACAAAATGTTTCTCCCACTGAAAAAGCTGCATCCAGATGAACATTAGGGGTGCAACGATACACAAAATTCACGGTTCGGTTCGGTTTGATACTTTGGTGTCACGGTTCGATATTTTTTCGATACAAAAAAATGTTCATGCCTTTTTAATTTGTCATTTATTAAAATTATAAATATATATTTTAACTCAAAAATACAGTTTTTAAATTTAACCCTAACCCTTGTGCGTGTTTTTTATTTTGACAGCGAATGCGCACCTGCGGACCACTTATGTGCAGCCCTGGTTATTTAGCTCGTCATATCGCAGCCACAGAAATTCTTTTGTCCATGAAACCATAAAGCTGCACTTTCTTTTTGCCTTATAGTCTGATTTGTCATAACTTCTCCGTTTTGTGGTAAGCTTTTCTTTGGCTGTCACTTCTTCACCCTGACCTGTCTTATTTGGCTCAGCAGAACTGAAATGCTTTTACACACTCACTCACATAAGCTCAGCGATTCTCTGCGCGATCAACCTCTCACATGTTTAAGCTTGCTGCGGGAGATTTCACTTGTCATGTTTGCATAGTAAGCTAACGATTAATAAGACGATGTCAGAGGAATTGGTGCACAAATTATCATCACTCACAGATCAGTGCTGTCGCTCTCTATACACAGTTCGCACGATTGCAAAGTGAAAGCAAAAAAACAAGCGCAAATTCAAACGCGACTTCAATATGTCACATATTGACAGTGGCTCACCGATGCCAATGACATAATTACCCAGCTACATTTCTGAAAGAATGCAAAAGCATTGACATATATTTTTCCTACAATAGCCCGACGTTCAGGGAAGAGATAGATTTTGGTAGCCCGACTGAAAAAATCGCTAGGACGTCGGGCTAGCGATATTGCAAGCCCTGTATCTGATTGAGGAATCACTCATCTTTGGAAAAGAGAGTTTATTACAGAGAAATGGCTCTTTCCAAAATAAAAGCTATACTATCCGCTTCTTCTGGGCTATATTCTCAGCAGCATAAGGAGAATCATGTGCTAACAGCTGTCTAAATGACTCGGCTAAAGTTAGTAGCATGCTTGTTGTTTTGGTCTTTGCACTAGGATGATGTCTGCGTAAATGTGCAGTCATATTCGTTGTGTTCCCACTAGTGCTTTCAGGTTAATCTCGTTGAAATGACCTTAACGCCACAACACGGCAAATCTCCGTTAACGAGCTACCGCCGATCGCTCCGTGCATGGGGCTAGACGGCCAACACGTTAACGAGCTAACTGCGCTAGCACACTAGTTCACACCAATGTAATTGAGCATTGCATGGCACATCCAACATACTGTTTTACTTTAGTCCATGACTCGCTTACCTTCAGGGTCATACGTCACATGAAAACCAAAATAATTCCAAACGCCAGATCTGAATGAGGGTGGGGGAGGTGCCCTGCGCTCTTCCTTCTGACTATGCTGTCTGTGTTGAGCGCTCAGTGGATCTGTGTTCGACTACTCCGCCTAGGCTGCACTGTCCAGCGCAGATCCACTGAGCGCTCAACACAGACAGCATCGTCAGAAGGAAAATTGATAAAATAAATTACAAATGTTGTATTGTTCGATACATATGCGTACCGAACCGAAAGCACTGTATCGAACGGTTCAATATCGATACGAATATCGTTGCACCCCTAATGAACATAATCAAATTTTTGGGAATCAAACAAATTTTTGGGAATCGCACTTAAGCTTCCTTATTGCCATAAAATATGGAAGCCGTAATGGATGTAAAGTTGGCATCACTAGAAAGCCCAGGACGTCCTCTTGGCACTATAGGACTCATATAGTCAAGTCAAGTCAAGTTGGCTTTATTGTCACTTCAACCATATACAGTTAGTACACAGTGAAGCGACACAACGTTCCTCCAGAACCAAGGTGCTACATTCAACATAAATTTACAACATAAATTATATTTGCCATCATTTAGATGGCATAAATTTTGCTTGACGTAGAAGTCTTAGACTCATGTCCCTCACAAAAGCCAAGAATTAATTGGTGGCATGGATGGCGTGGACTGCCATTGTGATGGCAATTTGGGGATTTTAAGAATGTTTTGAACTGAACTGATTTTCCAGGGTGGAATAATTGTATAGCACACATCTTTAATGACTTAAAAAAAGACTTGGATGAACTAGTTTGAAATTACTTGGATTTTCTCTAATCTACACTAGTAAAAGGTATGCATACACCCCCACTAACACTGGGTTAAATGTCCCGTAGCAAACTGCACCTCACTAAGACACTTTTGATTCCCATTAGCAGACTTCTGGTATAATTCTGGTTGGATATTTGAGCATTCTTCTTGGCAGAATTGGTAATTTTATTTAAATTAGTTATTTTCCTGACACAAATCTGGCTGTTAAGCATAGTACACAAATTTAATATGTTTGAGGTTGGGGCTTTGGGAAGTACATTGCAAACAGTTTAATGTTAACCTGCTTTATCTATTCCAAAATCAACACCTATTATGTCCAAATGTCACTGTACAGTTGTTGATTTAATTTCAGTAGTCCTCCTTCTTTGTGACTCCATCTAATTTGTACAATACCCAAATACCACTAGCAGCAAAATGGCCCCAAAGCATGATGCTACCACTACTATGCTTGACAGGAAATTTGAGCTGAGCTTGATGGTGGCAATTTTAGTATTCTCCTCTCAGTCCATGATGATATAAAACTCAATTCACTGTAAACGGTGCCGTTGATGTTCCAGCAGTTTCCAGTTCAGCCATGCTTGAGCCCAAAAGAACATTATGACCAGTTTCCACTCATCTGAGGATGATTTGGTTTTCTTACAGAACTAGTGACACATCTGTGGTGGTGCGTGGTTTGTGGCGCGGCTGTGGGGGGAGGCGGACACACCTGAGCTCGATCAGCTCATCACCCTCCCCTATTAAACGTGCCGGGACCTGAGGAGTTGTTGTTGTTGGACGTGTTATGTGGCTGGCAGCTGAAAAGCTGCAGCTGAGAGTTGTAAGAGACGACAACCGAAATATAGAAAAGGGTGAAGAGTGAAATATGTGTTCGGGTCCGTCCTTACTGCCATAACATCTAAATAATACTTATGTATAATTGTTTGAATTTTCAGTTTTGAAAATTTACAGTTCTCCTATCTGATCTTCACTGACTTCTTTTACCATCGTTCTGAGGACTGTTCAGTCATTTCTACACTGGCAAAGAGAAACTA
Source organism: Aulonocara stuartgranti (assembly GCF_965226115.1). Classification (NCBI taxonomy): domain Eukaryota; kingdom Metazoa; phylum Chordata; class Actinopteri; order Cichliformes; family Cichlidae; genus Aulonocara; species Aulonocara stuartgranti. The sequence goes on along the minus strand of NC_138943.1, from coordinate 17,032,935 downwards.
ATAGTTGTAGTTGATCATTATCACAAACAAGGCATTAGTAGGCCTTACCACATCTCTATTTTTATTTATTTTTTTAAATAAACTGATAAAACCACCACACTTAAGTGGTAACTTAAGTGTAATATGTGTTTAACCGATTTCTTTCCACTTCAGGTCTCGAACTGACGTTCAAACATGCACAACTTGGAAAGCTCCTATTCTCTGGGAGGGGATGTTTGACCCTAAAGTTTACGACCAGAACCACAAGAAGGAAGGATCCTCTGTTGCTCTAACAGTGTTTGCTGTGGGAAGGTTTGTTTTCACATTAGTATGACTATTTAAAATACATCCTGGTCTTCTAATTGCCATTTAGTCTGTATATTTGTGCTCTATTCTTCTAACTGTTTGAGACTGTGAAATAAAGCATGAACTCTTTTTCTCCACTATCACCAAAGGTACTTGGACGAATACCTCGAGACCTTTCTGAACTCCTCAGAACATCACTTTATGGTGGGTTTGCCTGTGTCCTACTACGTATTTACCGACATGCCAGAGAAGGTCCTGCACATCCATCTCGGTCCTCAGCGAACCTTGAAAATGATCAAAGTGCAACGGCACTCAAGATGGCAGGACATTTCGATGATGCGAATGAAGGCAATATCAGATGTCATAGAGTCTGATATTCGCCACCACTCCACGCATGTCTTCTGCTTCGATGTAGATCAGGTGTTCACTGGGAGATTTGGCTCAGAGGCTCTGGGAGACTCTGTGGCTCTGCTCCACGCCTACTACTACCACCTTCCAAAGATTTTCTATACTTATGACCGAAACCCGAAATCCAAGGCTTACATGGAAAACGGGGATTTCTACTATCATGCTGCTGTCTTTGGAGGCTCATGGAAAAGCGTAAAATCTCTGGCTGAGGGCTGCTACCAAAACATCATGGAGGATAAACAAAATAATGTGGAGGCTTTGTGGCACGATGAAAGTCACCTAAACAAATACCTGTGGCTGCACAAACCTAGCAGGGTGCTTTCTCCAGAGTACTGCTGGGATACCCACATCGGTTACAGGAGTGACATTCAAGTCACTCGACTGCTATGGGCACCAAAACAATATGATAAACTGCGCACACCTTAGTATTTCTTGGAATTACACACAAAACCATGCAAATTCAGCAACTCTAATAGCATGAAAACTATATGAAAACACATTTTTCTCCATACTCACAAAATATGCAAAAGTTGGCAACCATTTCAAATAATGGTATGAAAACAATATGGCAAAGGAACATTTTCCTAGTTACTCATGCTTCCTTGAGTTCATTTACACTCAACTCCAAAATGCACAAGTTTGCTTACAAGACGTCAGATAAATGTCTATGCAAATGCCAGATTTGCTTTCTTATCAGTGATTGCAACATTGTCTTTGTTTAAAAAAACAGTGCTGATAAAAGGTCAAACGAGCAAAGCAAACCACATATAATATACAATTTTAGCTAGTCTTCATCCCATTTCTTCAGCTTCACTTTTTTTTTTTTTGTACTGATGTCATAATCACAGTATGTGGTAAAATACATTTCTGGTTTTCAAGTATTAAGCACGGGCGGCTGATCTGTTAAAAAATAAACCCTGTATTTGAATTTCATATAAAGTTATTTTGCATTCCAGCTCATTATTCTTCCTTGATGAAAACCTGGGTATAAGCCTGTGTTCTGAATATTACAGTCATAATTTTTAAACATCATTTATAACACAGGAACTTTGAACCAAAGGTTTAGGGTTTATTGTCAGTTCGTGCTGTTTTTACAAGTGTGCTATTACTTGGTGTCATGTTGAAAAATGACGGAACTGTTTTCTATATTTATATTGTTGGGGTATAACAAATGTTGGTGAGTACAGCTGCAAGTTATTTTGTACTGATATGAATAAAATTACATCTGTAGGGCACTACTGAATTCTCCGATGAAAACCTTTGTGGTAGATGTAAGGATGTTAAAGAGCTGTTTTGACAGTTTGAGACACGTTTAGAAGATGTCAAAATAAAATGTTTGTAGGACTTTTTTGAGGAGAAATATATTATGTACAAAAACTGCAATGTTGGGTCTAAGATGTTTTTCAAGTGAAGTAGCATGTGAGGAAAAGGTTTTTGTTGAAAACAAGAAATATTTCCACTGAAAAGCCACGTAATGTGGTTCACGGAAATTTCTGTTACTTGGCTTCAGGTTAAACTGGTATCCTGCTGTAATCTGACCTCAATTGGGCCGTTATTCTTGCACAATGCAAAAGTGGAACTGGTTTTGTGTAGCACAACCCCACCCCCCCCCAGAAATTTAGAGCATTTGATATGCTCCTGTTTTGTCTGATGCTGTTTATCTGATCACCAGTCCCTAAAATCTTTAAACTGTGCAGTAATTATGTTAGATACATTCATTTTAATTCTAGTGAACTGGAATTTTTTTTTTTCCCGTTTAATAGCAGGAACCATATCATCATTTAGGATTGATAGCACTTATAAGAGATAATGGCAGTTGGCATGAGCATGAAACCAGACTGTGGTTTTGGGGGAGGGGCTCAGAAGGGACTGGTGACGTCTCCTGGGTCAGGCAGATGCACTAATAAGAGATGAGAGACAAAGAGATGAGGGAAGGTAGGTGGGGAACTAAAAGAAGAACAAACTGCTTGTAGCTCAAGGGGTCAAATATACACAAATAATTGAAAGGGGAGTGTTATGAGATGTGGGCCTGCTCCAGAAATTCAGATAACTTATTTCCAATGTAAAACCTTGAAGTTTAAGATGGAGAACAAATGCAAAAATTGTCAATTTTGATGCGAAAGTCCACAAAATTTAGAAACTGATACAAATTCAGGCTGGTTTAATTTGATTGTTTTAATGAAATTCAAACCCAGTTTGTATCTTATTTATTAATTTAACTTACAAATAAAACAGAAAACTTCAGGAAGGCAGATTTTCAAGGCTGCTGAGGGCAGCCAGGGGACCTGAGCGGTTCAAGTGGTTTTTCTGTGTAGAGGTCAGGTTCAGGTAGCTCATATCTGCTGATTGACACACAATCTCAGACGCACGACTGTAACAAGTCCCATCTGTTTGCTTGGAGTGACCTCTAAGTGTACCATCCAACAAGGCCTGAGCTTCAGACTGCTCAGGTGAAATCACACTGTGGATGCAAAGTTAACAGACATTTAATTAGGTTTCATTGTTCCTAACAAATTAATTTGAGGCAAGTTCTGAATCACTGCTGGACCTACCTTGAAGACTGCTGAGGAAGAGACTTGAAAACTTGCTGGTCATCTGGCATTTTCTTAAGTTTCTAATCACACAAAACAAGCAGCAGATTAATATTAAATTCAAAAGATGGGCTTTATCTGTTAAGACCCAGGACACAGTCAGGCTGTATCAGTGTAGGTAATTCAGTGTCAAAGACTCAACAAATATTAAATTATGTTATGTTAGCATTTAACATGCTACAGACCTCAGTTAGCATGTTAAAGTTCATGACAGCACAATCAGAAAAAAGTGAATAAATGTGGCTTGTTTGAAGAGGCTCCCAGGAGAAAGCCTCTTGAATCAGAGCAAACCACACAATGGAACAATGTCCTTTGGAAAGACGAGACTAAAGTGATGTTTGACGAGAATGTCCAGTGCTGTTTGGCAAAAACCAAACACAACTCATCAGCACAAACACTTCATACCAACTGCCAAGCACGGTAATGGAGGGGTGAGGATTTGGGCTTGTAGTCACAGAGTCAATCATTAAATCGTTAAATTTTGATGAAAATTTAACGATCTAAGGCCAAAGTTGGCAGAGAGTGAATTTTTCTTTTTTACCAAGGTGTATTTACGCAACACCTTTGAGGCAGAGCCTAATTATAGGTTTAGGAATTTCTATTTTATTAGAAAGGCTCATAGATCATTCTTATGATAGCCAAATAAATGGAAAACATAAAACAACATGGAGCATGTGTATAAAATAAAAGCATAATTAAGCACGAGTGGTACCTCAGCAAAGTGAAGCAGCTCCGTCTTCTGCAGGCTGAACTCCAGGACAGCGAGCTGGTTGGACATTTGTGATATTTGGTTTCCGAGTTTCTTGTTTTCGAGCTCTAAAAGTTCCACCCTTAGGATCAGAACGAACATGAAGTCTGGATTGGATGACTTATCATTCAGTAAATTTCAGTAATTTCAGTACCTGCATTTGGATAAAGAAGCTTTTAGACAACTGTCCTTCTTCTTGTGCTCCTCCTCGTTTAGCTGTTGCAGTAGCTTCCTCCTCTCAGAGAGTAGTTTCTCATTTTCCACAGTTATGCTTATGACAAGCTCCTTCTCCTGAGCATGAAAAGGAAAAAAGAAACATTTACCACCTTCAGCTTTATATCAGCTCCTACAGTCCCCCTTGATGAACATTTACAAATTTGGCTTCATCACTGAACCAATAAGACAGCAAACAGAAGGACACAAGTAGCAGTTTTCTTTTTTCTTTTGGGGACATAAAATACAGACTAAGCAACTGTAAAAAGACTCAATGTTACTGCTCCACCTCAAACATCCAAGTGCAGACTCACCTTTGCTACTGAATGACAGCACAAGGACAATTCTCTCTCTAGACTTTTTATCTTCTCATCACGCCAGGTGGTTTCATCTTCAAATTTCTGTTTGGCTCGGCAAAGTTTGGCCTTGTGTTTTTGCTTCATCTCGTGGAATTTGCTGAAGGGACATGGTAAAAAAATCAAATGCAAAAAGCTCATTTCATGATGGCAAAAGATGCCTACGTGTTACACTCTGCACAGCCGTTTTATTCCATTTAATTATAGTTGTCTCCTGTATGGATGAATGGACGTCTAATCATAATTACACGTCAAACTCATTGTATTTGTCACACTGATGTAAGTTAGGTTACCTTCGCTCTTCGTCAATGCAGTACAGGGTCTCGCAGATCTCGCTTTTAAGTGCCTCACACTCCTCTTGGGAGGACAGCAGAGTTTTCATTGCTTGTTGACAATTAATACACTCCTACAGTCCAAAATGAAAACATCAGCACAGACAGAATTTATTTTTATTTTTGGTGTTTACAGTTGGGGTTTTTGTGTTTGTTTTTGTTTGCCCAGAGCATTAAGTATCACCTTCTGCACATGTGAATTATTTATTTGCAGCTTTCTCTTTGAACTGAAAACATGAGCTAGGCAACTGTTATTTTTCCACTTTAGCACTATGACATGAAAGCAGGTTTAAATGTGTAAGCAGACCTGAGGAAATATGGGAAATTACCTTTTGTGGTCTGTTTTCTTCGCACTTTATCGTCTGTGGCTCTTCATCCGCTGTCACAAAGGAGTCATGTGACTGAGTGTTTACAAAAAGATAGGGATCTGCCTTTTTTTGTTTCAGCAGCCTTCAAACACAGACATGGACACACACTGAATATAAACCTTCATTCATGGGACTGTTTTATAGAAAATCCTGAGAGGTAGAAGGTCCAGGGATTGAATATCGTACATTTGATCCTGCAGGATGTCTTCACTGGTGTTGATATTTAGCACAAAGTTATCCACACTGGTTTGGGAACAGTCAACCTGCTGCTGAAGAGAATGTATCTAAACAGATGAGAAAAAAGATATAATGTATAATGTAACAGAAAAGGCTGTTTATTTTATTAAAAAATTATTGGGACTCATCTGAAAAAATTCTCCATGTTCTTCTAATGTCTCAATTCGTCACCAAAAGCCATCTCGTGAGCACTGACGCTATTTAAAAAAAAAAAAAAAATCGGCAGGCAGTTCTGATTGCTCTTAATCAACTTACTCACCCTGTACTGGACACAAAAAGATTCAGGCCCCGAGAATAGTTGGCGACCACGTGGCAACCACTGGTTATCAGGCAAAAGAGAGTACTATCTGACCAGTTGCAGGTGGTTGCTGGCAATCACTGTGAAATGAACTGCTAAAGCCTCAGTTGGGGTGGCTGTAGCTCAGGTGGCAGAGCAGGTCAGCCACTAATCAGATGGTCGGTGGTTCGATCCCAGGCTGGCTGCATGCCAAATATCCTTGGGCAAGATACGGCACCAAGATACTAACCCCATGTTTGCCTACTGGTGGTGGTCAGAGGGCCCGGTGGCGCCTGTGTCCGGCAGCCTCGCCTCTGTCAGTGCGCCCCAGGGCAGCTGTGGCTACAATGTAGCTTGCTATCGCCAGTGTGTGAATGGGTGAATGACTGAATGTAGTGTAAAGCGCTTTGGGGTCCTTAAGGACTAGAAAAGCGCTATACAAATGCAGGCCATTTACCATTTATGCACACTTAAAAACTGGTCAGCAACGTCATTTGTCGTTGCTGATAAGTTGGCGAGCACTTGCTGGAAGTTGGTTGCTGTTGCCAGCATGAACATTGTTTGTGCTATATGGGATACAGTGCTGCACTGAAAACTTCTTTGTAACTGCAGGTTATCAGGGTCACCTGTGGTTTCTAAGACAGCCCATAACTACTCATGAAAAAGCAGGCAAACTTTTAAGAGTGCAGCTCAAAACCTGTGATGGATACTGCTCAACTTTTTAAATGTGTTGGTTTGTAAAGCACAACTTTACTTTACTGGTTACTGGTTTGTCTTGCAACCAATTGCGTGGTGGTTAGGCAAGTGTTTGTAAACAAATTGGTGTCTTTCACAAAAACTATGGGTTACAGGCTGGTTGGGAAAAACCAGAGGCCTTGAGTAAGTCACAGTCCTGTTAACAGGGGTTCAGAATTCAGGGTTGTCACGTGGGTCATGCAGCTTTCATATATTTCTCACAAGCGCTTAGCAGGTGGTTAAAATATGTGCTGATAACATACAGACATGTTTTTTACTTGAAGACTTGAAGACCTAGCTAAGGCTTTCAGATCTCTATGAAACTGTATTATTCTGTCTTAGTTACCTTGGTCTTTCATCCCATTGAATGCATGTATGCATATCTTTGTCTATAAAAGTTTGTGTGTGTGTGTATGTATCTATGTATCACATTGTCCAGTAGGGATGGGTATCGAAAACCGGTTCTTGTTGAGAACCGGTTCCCACTGTTTCAATTCCTTGGAATTGTTTGCCATTTTTGCAAACGATTCCCTTATCGATTCCAGTCGCCCCGAATGACGTCACCACGTTGCGGAGCGTCATTTACCTGGCAGCAAACGCGGCGCCTAAGCGGCTTAAACACTCAAAAGTTTGGTCATACTTTACGAGAACAGATGACAGCAGGGCAACTTGCAATACTTGCAAGTAGATATTTCATAAAGGAGGAAACGCTACGAATATGCAAAAGCATTTGCTCACAAAACACGTGCGTTTTGTGAGCAAATGCTTCCGCTCCAGACTCGTGAAGCTCAACCCAGCAGCAGCGGTAATGTTTGCACGTCCTCTCCCGTTAATGTGGCAGGTAAATAATCAACTAACAGTGCATATTATGTTAGCGCAATCTGCCTTATTACAAAACCTGCCTTTACTGTGCATTTAGGTGACCATGATGAGAGAGACAGAGTCTGGCTCAGATGCTGGCAGTTCTCACTCCTTTTAGGCCTGGATAGATGAATGTCACCGAGCAGTGACTAAGTTTGTGGTAAAAGGCTTGCACCCATTTGCCACAGCAGATGCCCCCGATTTTCAGTAAGTGAATGTGTTTAATTGTAGTCAGGTACATTACTGGATATTCTTGTGTAATTGCTACAGAATCATTTATGTTGACGGGTAGTTTTTACATTTGTTTACAATACAGGTCTCCTGAGGTTGCTTAATCCACCTTGGTAGAGGTGTGTTTTCAGTCCCACCTATTTAGCAAGATTACTCAGAAAGATTACTCAACAACTGTCAGACTGAGAGCAAAGGAAGAAACACATTAAATTTTAGATTTTAGATCTCTCTATTTAAAACTGTGATAAGCAGTTCGTGGACGCACTTTTCACATGTCATTCAAATCATCCTTCTAATTGTAATTTAGTATATATTAAACCTGACAGCGACGAAAGAATTCAGCACTTCTCTGCTGAAACTCTGTATTATAAACAGCAAAGGTTTACCTGTCAAGGTGTGTTGTAGCGCTTAGGTGTGTTGAGGTAACAAACTGCAGGGTGTAGGCAGTACAAATAGTGTAAACAAAAGGCGGCCTTTAATAGCTGATATGCATAAAGTAACAAAAAATATGAAGGTTAAAAAAAAATCCCAAACTGATGATTTGTAACAAAATCACATATGGGAACTGGAGCTAAAGAAAGTCAAACACTAGACGGCAAACTATCTTGAAACATACTTGAAACATCTTGAAGCAATAGACTCAACTATATGAAAAGAAATCAAACTCTCTGTTAGAATAATACAAAAGAATCGAATCGGGAATCTAAAACTCAAACTACCAAATACAAGAATAAAGAATTCACTCATTAGATTAAAAAAAAAAAGAAACCCAAAACTGAAATATAGACCTAAAGCTCAAACACCACATAAACCTTAAAGACCATGAGAGATCTTACTTCCTCCTCACATTCAACATTTTTCTGTCATACTGGACATGACGCAATTAGTCAGCAACAGCTCCGAGAGGTTTTCTGACTCTTGCTGGGTGAAATCAGAAGCAAAGAAAGTCTTGTTTTCACAAATACACTACAGCTTGGAGAGCAACTGTTCAGTGTTAGACAGGTGTGTCACTTCCATGCAAATTACAGGCGACATATATACTTGTATACACTACGTACCTGTACTAAGTGTTTATATACTGAAATTACAACGTTAAGCATTTGACCCGTATGCTCAAATTGTTTGTGACCCATATATTTAGGTGCACACAGGTTGTTTTGAGATTTAATAACTGGAAATAATGTGTAGGTTTGTGGCCTATTTTGAGAGCTTTGTGACATATGGTTGGTAGAAATAGGCCAATCTTTTTTTTTAAGTGTAAGGGTGGCATAACAGTCATTATTTTTGACTTCATGAACTGACCTCAGCCATAAGCCTGTGAAAATGAGCCCAAAAATGATTGATGATAAGGTCTGGGAAGAAAGCCCAGAAAGTTATACAAAGAGGGTGTTGAATGTCATAAGAAGCAAAGTTGTGTAAATTGATGCACTGATTAAAGTTAGACACATTTATTAGGTAACTGTTGTAAGATAACGATTCAGAGACAATTGGGGAAATAGATAGAGTTTAGTATTGGAATTAAATATCAGGTTTTCTGTCTTTGCCTTTGTGTGTCTCTGTGTGCTGTTTGTGCTTATGTGTTGTCTTCTGTTCATTGTGATGTTCTGTCTTGTTTGCATGACGGTTTTAACTTATTAATATATTTACTTACAGTTTCCTCTTTTTCCAAAAGGCTTCTCCTCTCTGCAGTGAGCTTTTCTTGCAAACGTCTGCAGGTCTTGTTGCTCTGTACCAGCTCTGCTGTTGGAGACTGAAAGAAGTACAAAATCAAACTTTACATTTTATTCAAGCGCATCAATATGAAGTGTGTGCCTGTGTGTGTGATTCCTGTTGTGTCTCTACTCTTATTTTCTGTGCCGGGCTCCAGTGTGATTGTCCTCATTGTCTTCACTGTATTAATTACTTTCAGCTGATATATGTTGCCCACCTGTCTCCTACTGACTGACCAGCCATCTGTGCAAAGATAGTTCTGTTTTTCTCTCTGTCAAGCTGTGTTATGTTTGCCCAAGCGCTGCCTAACCTTTCTTTCACGAGCTCATGTTTGCCCTCGCTCCTTTTCCCAGTAGGCTTTTGTTTATTTTATATTATTCAAACAGCAGTTAAAACTTTCCATGTCATACTCTCACTCCTGCATTGTGCATATGAGTCTCCTGCCAATGTAAACCCCAAATTTGCTGTTGCATTCTTAGTTGTGCATTTATGTAAGAGCAGTACCAAAAATAGCACAAGACCAGTTTAGAAGGTTTCAAAGCTAACTTCCTCCAAATGCTCCTGTCACTAAAATATGTATATATAGCATAAGAATGCAAAACCTTGAGTGAATACATCATGTTTAAACAGACTTACTTGAGTCATCTCTGTTGCTTGTTTGACTGGAACCTCTTTAGTTAGGAGCTCCTGTAAGGCTGCCTTCAACTGCTCTGCTTCTTCTTGCAGCGACACAACCTAAGACAAACACACATACAGTAGACAAGTTGTTATTTCACTATTCATTCATTCATGTTTGTGTTATTTGATGCTTAAATAATTAATTAGCCGATCTACAAAATAAAACACACACACACACAAACCAATCCTCACAGGGGCCTTTATGCTACATATATTTGCATAATGTCTGTTCTGCACATGCAGTTAACATGTAAGTGCATGTACCTCTCATGTACTTCATATTCAGCTGTGAATTAACAGCAAAGTCGAAATGCGAACTGAGAACTTTGCTATTTTGTTTTAATTTAACTAAATTTTGCTGCACAGAAAGTAACAGCAAATAAATCTAACACAGTTTCACAAAGATACAGTATTGCACAAAAGTCTTGCCCCAACCCTCATTTCATTATATTTTGCTTCAGAGAAGTGAGAGCTCCTTGTATTTATTAAAAAGTGGTCCTGAGCAATAGTTCTCCAGGTTTTCAGAAGGTCTTTCAAAGTTTTTCTTTAGACACTGGCTGCTTTTTCACTCATTTTCGATCCAGTCCTTCAACCTGATCCTTTTTCAGAGGAATGTTTTTTTGTTTGTTAAGCTGCTTAATGCTGACTTATGAATTAGTCAAATTCATAAGCACAAAAAATGCACCTAACTTACAGGATGAACCACTATTGTGCACACACATAACAGACAACCTGCTACTTTGTTCCTAGCAGCCTGCTGGAAAAACACATAATTTATTCCCATTTATTGCCATGTCTTTAGTTGGCGAAAGAAAACATAGTTTGAAGGCATAAAATAGTATTTTTGCATTAACAAGGTGATTGTTGGTCAAATTGTTGGTGAAATCTTGTGTGGTATGTATGGAGAAGGTCAGGAGAGAGGTACAACAGTGAGTGTCTACAGCCATCTGTAAAACATGGTGGTGGTAAAAGACTGCTTCATATAAGGCCAAAGAGTGGTCATCCATCCATTCGCTTCCGCTTATCCTTTTCAGGGTTGCGGGGGGCATCGGAGCCTATCCCAGCTGTCTTAGTGCGAGAGTTAGGGTACACCTTGGACAGGTTGCCAGTCTGTCACAGGGCTAACACACAGACAGGAGACAACCAATTGCACTTGCATTCACTCCCGCATTCACACCTATGGGCAATTTAGTGTTTCCAATTAACCTATCCCCACTAACTACATGTCCTTGGACTGTGGGAGGAAGCCGGAGTACCCGGGGAGAATCCACGCAAACACGGGGAGAACATGCAAACTCCACACAGAAAGACCCTGGCCTGATGGTGGAATTGAACTCAGGACAGCAGGCAGCACAGTGGCACAGTGGTTAACACTGTTGCCTCACAGCAAGAAGGTCCTGCTCGTGTATACTTTTTCTTTATATGTATGTGTGCTTCTGTGACATGCTGCTCCTGGACATTCATAGCTGCTCTGTGTAGTTTGATGCGAGTATATGCTTGTACATAGGGGTACAGTTGTAAAGAGGAAGTATAGGATGTATCACTGCTGATTAAAAATAAATAAAAATTGAGTTAAAAAAAAAACATGGTGGTGTTTGGTGGTTTAGAGCTGTATTAGAGCCACTGGTGTTGGAGATCTCGTCCAATTTGATGGAAGCATTAACGCAGAAAGCTACAGTCCAATTTTGATGCACCATATAGTGCCATCTGGAAAGAATCTGATTGGCAACACCTTCATTTCTCAGCCTGATAACAATCCCAAACACATTTCCAATGCAATAAGCGCACACTAGGATAGAGAAAAAACACAGTGAAACACAGTGCTCCCCAGAGACCTCAGCATTATTGAAGCAGTGTGGGATCATCTGGACAGAGAACAGAACAACAGGTAGCCGACATCCAAAGAAGAGCTTTAAATGTCCTTCACGAAGCCTGGAAAACTATTTCTGAAGACTACTTAAAGAAATTATAAGATGCCTTGAAGAAGCGGGTGGCTGTAGCTCAGGTGGCAGAGCAGGTCAGCCACTAATCAGAAGGTCGGTGGTTCGATCCCAGGCTGCATCCTGGCTGCATGCCAAATATCCTTGGGCAAGATACTAACCCCGTGTTTGCCTACTGGTGGTGGTCAGAGGGCCCGGTGGCGCCAGTGTCCGGCAGCCGCGCCTCTGTCAGTGCGCCCCAGGGCAGCTGTGGCTACAATGTAGCTTGCTATCACCAGTGTGTGTGAATGGGTGAATGACTGAATGTAGTGTAAAGCGCTTTGGGGTCCTATGGACTAGAAAAGCGCTATACAAATGCAGGCCATTTACCATATAGGCTACGTTGAAGAATAAAGATGAATTTCACCTTGAATTTCAAGTTTGTTACAATTATTTTTCTCTTTTACACCGTATATACATGTATGTTTACACATTTCAATAAATTACTGCACCTGTTTCCCAAAATCTTCATTGTATGTTTTTGTAAATTACTTTATTCTAGCTGGTCTCTTACCATCTGCTTCAAAGAGGTTTTCTCAGCATCCAAGGAGCGAACCCTATTCCTCAAGGCTCTGATCTCGAGGTCCAGGCGATCATTTAGCTCTTTAGTCTTTCGCAGTTCCACCATTTCTTTAAAAAAACAAAAAAGTACTTATTAGATCAGCGGTCCCCAACCTTTTTTGCGCCATGGACCGGTTTATGTCAGACAATATTTTCATAGACCAGCTTTTAAGGTGTCGCGGATAAATACAACTAAATAAAACCAGTACTGGTACCAAATAAAAAGAAGATTTCTTCATAACACACAGGAACAGACCCAGGGAAACAGAGTTAACAATAAAAACAATTTAAAAAATAACGCTAAAAACCCTGAAAACCATGAATTTCACACCCGAGTCTCAACTCTTGCAGCCCAGTACCAAACGACTCACAGACCTGTACCAGTCTGTGGCCCAGGGCTTGGGGACCGCTGCATTAGATGATGATAATGATGATAATAATAATAATACAACATGCTATCACTGTTATCGTTTTTATTTTACTTTAAACACTTTGAAGGTCTACTTAATAAATGCGATTAAAAGATTCATTTCTATTTTTTAAAGACTGTACTACCTGCTGTACTCCACATTTCTGAAGCTAAAATAATGCTCCAGCAGTTTAAATTTATTGGGCCAAGTCTATTATACAAAACACTGATGGCCACCAGCGCTACCCCTCAGCATACTAGTAGATGCATCTATGTTGTAAATGGAAAAATCCTAAGTCACTTCCTTCTCGAGTTATCGTGTTCGCAAGATTTTCAGAATACTTAAAATCTGAACTTGAACTTATCTGAGATTTTTAGGAGATACACGCGAGGCATGAATCTGAATACCCTAACTCGGGTTTCAATGCCACCTGCCCACCTGGCAGGATGACAACAATACCCCATCAGGCTTTTACAGGTGAGGGGTTAATAAAAGCGGTTTCCTTGCTGATCTGCGGTGGAGGGAAAACTAAAAGAAGGGGTTTTATTCCAGTTCATGAATCTGAACTGTATGGGGCGTGTAAACCTGCTTTTGTCTTCGTTTCACAATTAGTTCTTTGAAAACTGTTGTTTAGAATGCAATTTCTTGGTAGTGGCGAGGTGTGTTGTTGGCTCAGCTGCAGCGGATGTGCGGCGCAGTTTCAGGGGAAATGTGTGGCGTAAGCTGGAGCACGGATGAATGCTGAATGACATTTCACCAAAGAGCCACTATAAAGCTATTATAACAACCAAAGTGAATCACAAACTGTGTCTGGCTATCTGTTGGGAATCCGTAGTGGCAATTTTGTGCTGAAAACATGCAAAACAATTCTCACCATATTTCTTCAGCTTTTCTACCTCCTGCCGGAGCTGCTCCACCTCCTGCTGTGCTGATTGCAACTCAGGCTCTGAAAAACAACATAAGCTAGAGTAAGCACACACTTCTCTGAACAAAGTTGCTGGTTAAGTTTTGTTACAGGGGTGCAAAACTTCGGTTTTATTTGAAGAGTATGCTTATGTGTTATACAAACAAGGCTAAAAATCGGTTCCAGATTTAGCTAAATGTGGCATTTTCTTTTCAAGCAGTCATGGCTGATTATTTTACACTAAACGAAAATAGGACTGAACTTTGAGGTTGCATGCTTTCTACTAGTTTCATTTGGCATACATATGTATTCAGAGTCAAATAAAACAAATCCATCTTGAACTGTACACTACAGAATAACAAGAGAACAGATCTAACCTGGCCATGAAATAGCCTGTTAGCCAAATGTCTAGTTACTTTTGAGCCTATGAAAATCTTGTAGATAAGTTATAACTGCATTTGGAAATGGGCGATTTATTGATTGATGTATTTCTTTCTTCTTCTTTTTTATGATGATGATGTGCGTTGAATGACCCTCTCCTTGTATGTGTATATTTTCTCTTTTATCCCAGGAGAGGCTCTAATGTGAATGAAATAAAGAATTCTGATGTGTTACTCACAACAACCAGTGTATCACACAGTACTTGTTAATTTTTCTTCAAATAATGCTTTGCTTGTGTATTGTTAGTGCAATTATTTCCCAGAGAGAGTATTTTTTAATAATTTGTTACATTACTTTTACATGAGATGAGCTGTCACATACTGTAATTACCAGTAAACAATCAAGCTTAGACTACACCTCCCCACGTGACAGAAACTCTATCCTGATGAGGAACATATAAGATCTTCTTTTTAGTGTTTAATCATTAACACAAAGTCGAGAACAATGCCAGTGAATCTTGTGAATTGTGGACGCATGGACAGACAGACAAAGGATGATGAACCTATCACCTTGCCATAAATTTACTGGTCCTTCAGCAGGATGAGCAAAAATCCAGCCCAAAAAGCATTTCACAAAGAAATGTCTGTGAAGGTTCTCAGTCATCCAGGTCATTGTAGTCTAAGGAGCCTGGAAAGAAAGGCATCTGGACTTCTTTAAGTTTCCTTGAAGACGTTTCACCTCTCATCCAAGAAGCTTCTTCAGTTCAAAGAGCAATTGGTGGAGAGTCCCAGATTAGAGCGGGTGAAGCTGGTTCTGTTTTCCAAGGAGCTTGTAGTCATTTTCTGTGGTTTGAAAGACGAGTGAAAGAAGCCATCTATGTCCACTGTGAACGACCATCTTTGAACAGAGGCGGGGGTTTATGAGACCAACTGTCTGCCATCTATAAACCAGTTTTTAGATCCCTTCCCAGACGCCTTAATGCCCACTCACATCCTGGGACATTTGACCTCAGTAAATCACATGATAGGGTGTGAAAATGGGTTCACCCGAAACCTTGGCTGATTGTGAACCACACCTGTTTTCACACCTTGGCTGATGTGATTAGGTAGAGGACACTCCCATAGGGCTTAAAATCTGGGACTCTCCACCATTTGCTCTTAGAACTGAAGTGAAGACACTTCTCGGATGAGAGGTGAAACATCTTCAAGGAAACTTTAAAAAGTACGGACGCTTCCAAATTCCTTAGACTTCACAAAGAAATGCTCAGCCACAATTTCTCCACTGTAGAAAGAGGCGTGGGTGGAAACGGAGGCTGTAATGCTGCATGCCTGACTGCTTATCACGCCTTTGTTACCTTAGTATTTTTCCTCTACCATACACACAAGCTGAAGCCAGCAAACTATAGTGTAAGTGTGCAAGTAAAAACATGGTTTTTTTTGTCTGTTTGTTTCTAATCCCCCGTCTTGCAGATGCCTAAGGATGGCATGTAATGCAACTAACAAGATAGCTGCTTGATTTGCAATTTAGTACGGTAATTCTGAAGATTACCTGTGACTAAATTAACTATACTTAGGAGTGTGCTATACCAAACAAGGTGGTACTGCAAGGACAACATAATCACCTCAGGATTAAGTCAAAGTGAACGTCTATTCCAAATTCAAAGAAATTACCTCAGTGCATTATTGCAAAATGTCCATGAATGGGAGGGACCAAATGCCTCCAGGAAAAGCTGCATTTAGCATATCCATATAAACACAGAGACAATTGTGATGGCAAGCCACCATGAGAAATCAGTTTAAGAATGACAGCCTCTTTATAAATTGTTGATTAATATCTCTCACCATATGCTCTCTGGGTCAAATGAGCAGACTCCAGCTCATCAGTCAAACGCCGGATCTCATTGTGTGCCATTGCCAGCCGGCGGGAGCCCTCCTCCAGGTCCCGCTCCAGCCGGGAGCACTCTCTTCCCAAACTATTTTCCTGGCCAGCCAAAAATCTGGCCTCAGCCTGCGAATACAACACGCATCAACTTACTGCATGTCCAATACAGCAATAACTGACAAGCTCTAAAAGGAAGTAAGCAGGAGCAGGAACATATAGCGTAAATGTTTAAAGGTCCATGCAAGAACTGGACACCTTGAGAAGTGCAGTGGGTCAAGATGCATCAGTCGGGTAGTATCTTGAAATTCTTCTGCCATGCAAATTTCCTAACCTGTGCTCAGAACAGAGCTAAATAACACTGGAACAGAAAATAAGAGTTTGTAGTTAATGTGGCGAGTGGCTAACGTGCAAGATCTTTATGTTTACACATTATACAAAAACTAAAGTCAGCATCAGTTCCTGAGAGCAATCTTAGTGTTTGTTAGTATTTAAAGGAGATGAGCGAACTAACGACATACATACAGGAATAAAAGTATGTTTGTTCTGTGAAGACTTGAGTCCAAAGAGTTTTTTCCATGCGCTCTGCCCATGACGTGGTGCCCCCTTGTGGGCAGCCTATGGAATAACATTTGAAGACAGCGTCACAGACTAGGAAAACAATATGCATGTTGGCCATATGAGACTGAATTTGTGATGTTCTTCCTCTAACCTGGGATACGCCGGTGCTCTTCACTTGTGCTCCTGTCCCCATATGGTTGGCTGTGTTTCCATCACCCGTCAACTTGTCTGTAAGCTCGCTTGTCTCAAGCAGGGAAGCCCTCTCCACCAGGAGGTACGCCACCTGCTCACTGGGGCTGCTGTGAATCAACTCTGTGAGACCCTGCTGGTACAGCATTTTAGCCACCTCGCTTATCTGGGCATCTGACAGAGGAAATCGGTGAGGGGAGTTGATTACTCACGAAACTTGTGGGTAATCAAGTAAATAGAGCATGTTTAGGATGCTAAAAGAATAAGAAAGTAGAGTCCTTTAGTGTATGAGACTAAAACATCTCTGTCTTTAGAAATTTATGGGTATATACCATCCAATAATGAGGAAACACTACATTAATTCTGCTCTTGGGTTACTGTAATCTGTATATTGTGTAGGTAAGAATTTTTCACACCTTGAAGTGATATTAGGCGCCGCAGCTGCTCCTTAAGGTGATCATTCTCATCTTGTATCTCCTGAGCCAAAACATTTTTGTGCTCCGTGAAGAATCTGATCTGCTCCAGCGACTTGCGTACCTTACGCACAGAAAGGACAGATAACAGACTTTCTCTCTTATCGTCACATTCTGATATCTTCAGAGGGGATACCTTACCTCCGCCATTTCTGCTAAGTGCTGAGAGCGGTGGGTTTCCAGGTCTCTGGTCACTTTGCTGAGGCGGCTCGTCGTGCGCTGAAGAGCGCGCCATAGCAAACACAGCTGAGCTTCCTTTGAGGAGTCAGGAGGAAGACCTTCCTCTTTACACCAAGCAGAGATCTCCTCCAGCTGCTTTTGGTGAAAGTGAAGGCAACATGTGGCTGAAAACTCAAAACCAATAACACCACGTTCTGGGAGATTTTTACTGTTTCCTGCTTCTTGAATTACTTAAAGATAAATTAAGTATATGATAAGTTATTTTTTTAAAAGTCATTTTTCAGCCTGAGGATTGATGCTACAAGCTGCAGAGCAAAAACACTGCAACAAAAGAATGAAGTTTGGAAGCAGACGCTTATGCTCCAACACAAGACCAACTTCATTGTGCATCACTAAAGCCTGATTTAGACTTCAACACAACATAACCTCTGCGAGTGTCCAACTTCACTGCCTGCATTTATGCTTATTATGGACACATTGTAGGCAGTGGTGGTCCTAGCCTGTTTTGCTCCCCGGGCAAACACTCCCTCTGGCGCAGAGGATTGTACATTAACATAAAACGGTTGTCGAAATTCACCAGAGAAACACACACACACACACACACACACACACGAAGAGAGAGAGAGTATGCATTGTATGCAAACAGCTACCAAACAGCCATCATAATTCGTCATACAATGAGAACAGGACAAATCAACAACTGACAACGTTTGTGCCGGTTTGTGCTGCTTCTGTTTTGAAGATATTAATGAAAATGTAAAGGTCAAACCCCCCTCCCCCCCACACACACACACACACATTAATGGAATCAAACAAAATTGATGTGAAACGTTTGTGCTGGTTTCCATCTGTCACGGCAGGTTAAGCCAATGTGTTTGGAAACAGGACCCAAAAGCAGATACTGTAGGAGACAGCCCACTCAGCCCTCACACATCTGGACACTATAGACTCATACTTTAGGATGCCGTTCATAGACTTCAGTTCAGCTTTCAACACCATCATTCACAAACTAGATCTGCAGAATCAACCTTTTGGGATTTATTTGCCTGGATGATTAAGCACGCATCAGGACATTATTTTATGAATATCTTTAAAATGATAGCAGCACAAACGTAGCACAAACATTTGATACCACTTTTGTTAGATTTGAAGAAGGTGGGGGGCCAACTTCACTCACATGTGCTCGAGATCATTGTCCTGTTTTATGATCCACCTGAATACAAACTTTAATGGACAGATGTCCTCTGTCAAGTCTCTGCTGTGTGGCAGGTAGGAATTGAACCAAAAGTGCATGTACTGTAAGATAAGGTTTAAAACTCAAAACAGCTTTATTTTCGACACCTTGCAAAAATGACAAACTAAACAAATTCATGAGCTAATTATCAGGCAACAGGTGGAAGGGCAGCTGACACTAATCACGGCTAAATGAGACAAGGGAAGCAAAACTGAACATAACGTGCACAGGGTACCAAAACAAAAACAGGAAGTAACAGAACATGAGAACAAAAACATGGGCTTGACTCTGAGACAGAAAGGTAAACGAATATAGAGACCCAGACAAAGACATGAGAACTGACAAGAACAGCAGATAAACATGGAGACATGACTGACACTGAGACCCCCACAAAGACACAACAGCTTGATTCAGAAAGAAGACAAAACACAGAAAATATAGAAGTCGTGCAGAAGATGAAACATAGATGAGACTGGGACAGAGTGGACACAGAAGGGAACTAACATCATAACCAGCAACCAGGACTAGAGACACAGAAACTCAGAAAGACAAATAATTAAACTAAATATCATATAGAGACTAGAAGATAAATAACATCACATGTCCAAAAGAATCTGATTTTATTTTATTTTTTTAAATCAGACACAGGGGCCGTGACAGCCTCACACTTGACTTTAAAATACACTGGTATACATGCTGACTGGTCCTGTGGCTGCAAAACAAGTCAAATCATCAACCGTCCACCACTGTTAGTATATCCATGACACATTAAAGAACAAGGCTGGCAGAAGGAGAAAGAGAAAGATTTCAAAGACATTGAAAACTAATGAGAGATGTGTCTACAGACCTCAGAATAACTGCCAAGACACTCATAAATGATTTAGCCATGTCAGGAATTACTGTTCAAAAGAAGACAATCAATTTAACCCTGCACAGGAATAATCCACCAGGTCACTGATTAAGAAAAACTCCACTTCTGCAGGAGAGACACTTTCAAATCAGACTAAAATAAGTAAGGACAACCTGGAGAAAGATTATGCAAGCATGTCCTTTGGGCAGACGGGACAAAGCTACAGCTCTCTGGGCACCGTGACACTGCTTATGTTTAGAGAAAGAAGGGAGTCAGAAGGAAGCAATACCATCTTCATGGTGAAACACGGTGGTGGGACTATTATGCTGTGATGATGCTGGAATTTTTTTCTGTATTTTATTCATCTTTAGGCATGAAAAGCTTAATAAAAATACTTGAGAAAAAAAATCTGAATCCTGATTCTTTTTTATTCATGATGTTTTTGTCATAATTTATGCATGATAGGGTTAAATAACAATAATTACAGTTACACACTACATACATCTATAGTAACATTAAACGACCAGTGGGTGGGTGGGTATGGAGTGATACGTCAGTGTCCAATGTAGTGGTTTATGTGCAAGTATACCATCAACACTGACACAAATGCAAGATAACAACCTTTGAATACCTCTCCACTGTAGTGACCACTATCCGTGAAAGGGTTAAGTATCCATTATGTATCCATGTAAAGATTAACTTTGAGATTAAAAATCTCTTATTCAAGAGAGTTATAACATAAAAGTTCTATAACTAAAAAAGTGCTATAATCTAATTGTAGAAAAAAACATACAACCAATTCGTAAAGCGCGTTGATGTCTATTTACCAACATTAACAACGATATTAGACCTAAAACAAAAAAATTGAGCCCTTACTGTCGTTCATACTTTCATTTAAAAAAAGACACTGATGACACAAACCGCTAAGCGGAAACACTCAAGAATAAGAACAAAGTTTTGAAGCAATGAGACACATTTTTATCAGTAATCGTTGTAGCTGTAAGCTTTCTGTGCTGTGGTTACACCTATTACATAAACGTCTGTTTCATCCTGTGCAGACAACTGGCATTAAACGGAGTGTCTAGGCTGAACCGCATTTTCTTCCTCGCTGTTTCTGTAGTTCAAAAACCTGACATAACTTAACATTACCACAAAAAATAACTAACTTAGAATGCATGCGCGTTAGTAGCTCAGTCTAAACCTCTTTCAGACACTCATGTTGAGTATTTTCTGAAAGGAAGCTGTTTTAAAAGATTGATAAAGTATGTACGACTTCTATATTTGGTGTCTGCAGTTATATGGAAACGTCCTAATAAGTTGGTGATATTTTATTTTCTGTTGTAATGTAAAGTCGCAGGTTTTCGCTAGCTAGCCATGTAGTGTAGTCGCTGCGAAGAAAAGTTAACGATACCTCTTGTTGATCCATTTGTCCTTAGGTGAAGGAAAACAATTTAAAAAAATCCCAGTCTCACGTTTTAGCTCTCATTTCACCGCGGCCAAGCGAGCCGTCATTTGTGAGCCGCGGTCTAGCCAGCCGCCTCTTATCCGCTGCATAAATTGTGTGCGCTTCTACACTAAACTTTACGGCAGCGCCTGTTCTCCTTCATTCCTGGTCGCAAACTTAGAACCGCGTACACATACACGTGCGCGTGCGTTCACAAATACACGCGCGCGCACACATTGCATCGGGTGATAGTTGAAGTCAAACTTTCAACACAATCCTCCTCTGGGCCACGTCTGGGCCAAGTTTAATTTCTATCAGCTGCAAGATTCCACAAAAATTAAAGGACAGTTATGCTCAAATTCAGTACAGTCAATGCAAAACAGTCACATCATATTCAAAATCATCCTTGATGGCTGATTTCAAAACATATTCCTCCACTGTACCTCTGGGCCAAGTTTCATCTGAAACCGTTTTCATACTCCTAAGAAATTAAAGTACAAGTCTGCTCAAATTTAAAAACTTTAAAGGAATGTGATAACGTAATGTAAGAATTTCTTAACTATTGTTCTTTAGTTTGGCTTTTTGTATATTAGAATGGTTGAGACACATTAAAAAAATGCTGGGTTATTATCTTAACTCAAATACTGGGTAAAAGTCGTTCGTAAGTTGGGTTGGTGTGACCAAATATTATTCAAAAGTTATGAATCAGGAGTTGGGTTGGTGATGTGCCGAGTTCTTCAATTCACTCCACAGCTTGACTCTGTCGGGTCATAGGTTTGGTAGCTTTGATCAAATACTGGGTCAAAACTTTACCCAATTGTTTGGGTTGAAGACAAGCCTCAGAAGAAGCCACATAAGTTTTCACAAACTGCCATTTTCAACTAGACTGTGACCTGATCACATATCACTGGACTTCTCCACTACTAAGAAATAAAACATGGTAAGTAAAAAGTGAATTCTACGCATTTGAAAGTCATAAGGTCATTTTTAACATTACAATTAACTGGTTTATTCTAGAACTTTACCTACTCGCTAAAGGCCTTTTAGCAGATAACACCAGCTAGCTTGTGATGAAGAAAAAGCAATTTTACTTAAAAATGTTTGATATCGTCTTTTAAAGTTAGTTTTGAAATGAGGCTGAGGTTGCTCTGTTTGACAAACCATTTAGAGATCACCCTATCTAGAACAAATAAAATATGAGATTTGGTGTTGCATTTGTGGGGAAAAGGTAAAAAGAAAAAGAAAAAAAGAAAGAGGAACAGTCTATCTAAACTAATTAATTTAATTTAATTATTTAATGTATCCTAAATGATCTATGTTGATAACATCATATTGTATTTTTAAATTTAAAAGGCAATGATAATTCATCTCATTTAGATTAAAAAATAAAGATAGATTGCGCCAATACTTTGACCCACTTTTTCTAGACCCCTTAAAGGGGCGCGCGCATATCTGCACTTAGCTGGCTTGCTACTAAAGAAAACGGGATGGCAACAGCAACATACGTGAGTATTTATACTGCCACCACCAATATTTAGCCACCAATCCTCACTCTGAGACCTCAGTAGCGTTAAGGTCCGCCACTCTGAAGTTTACGTTTAGTCAAAGTAAAATAAAAAAACCCACCAATTTACTGCCTTCTAAATATCATTTTTATTAAGCCTTTTGGTTCTTAGTCAACATACAAGGCTAATTTGTTAAAGGGTTAACCTGGCGGGGCTGAAAATGTTGGCTGCATTCATACCCTGCTCAATATACAGGTAATCTGCTCGTCACTTAGATGGAAGCAGTGCTAGCTACTCTGTGACACTGGGTGATCTACCTCTGAGATACGGAAGGTGACCTGGAGCTGGCGGAGGAACTGAATATCTTTTTCGCCCGCTTTGTGGCCGTGGTACCCGAGGTATTGGAGCCACAGCTGCAACACGCGGCCCACAGCAGCAGCACCCTCACCTTGGAAGAACACGAGGTGAGGCGCACTCTGCGGGCCGTCAACCCGAGGAAGGCGGCTGGTCCTGAAGGAGTGCCAGGCCAAATATTGAGGGATTGTGCAGAACACCTGGCTGGGATCTTCACTAAATCCCTCGCACAGGCGACTGTCCCATTCTGCCTCAAGTCCTCCACCGTAGTCCCATTGCCTAAGAAGCCCCACATCACCAGCCTGACTACACACCAGTGGCACTCACCCCAGTGATAATGATATGCTTTGAGAAGTTGGTCCACAGACACATCACAGTAGCCCTGCCTCGGAGCCTGGATCCACACCAGTTTGCCTACAGAGCTAACTGATCCACGGAAGACACCGTAGCCATAGCACTCCATGCTGCCCTAACGGCAGCATGGAGCAGCTATGTGCGGATGCTTTTCAGGGGTTACTGCTCTGCTTTTAATACCAACCTTGCACACAAACTGGTGGTGAAGCTACAAGACCTGGGGCTTCCATACACCACCTGCTTGTGGATCAACAGCTTCCTCTCGGACTGTAGACAGAGAGTGAGAGTTGGCCATCGCACATCCTCAGCCTGAGTCTCAGCACTGGCTCACCCCAGGGCTGTGTGCTCAGTCCACTGCTCTACTCTCTCTACACTCACGACTGTACTCCTGTCCACCAGAGCAACACCTTTGTGAAGTTTGCAGACAACACCACAGTGGTGGGGCTCATCTCCAGGGGTGATGAGTCTGCTTACAGAGATAAGGTGGAGCAGCTGTCGTCATGGTGTAAGGCCAATAACCTCCTCCTCAACACTTCAAAGACCAAAGAACTCATAATAGACTTCAGAAGAAAAAAGGCAGAGATACCACCACTAATCATTAAAGGCGACTGTGTGGAGAGGGTGGCAAACTTTCGCTTCCTGGGAGTCAAATTCAAATTCAAATTCAAATTCAAATTCAAATTTTATTTGTCACGTACACAGTCATACACAGTACGATATGTAGTGAAATGCTTGGACAACTACTCGTGACCTAAAGAAAACAAAAAAAGGAAAGGCTATGAATAAGATAGGAAATAAATATGCAAAATTAAAAAGGGTAAATTTAACTAGGAAGGAATAAAATATAAATTAAGGTTAAAAATGAAATAACTGTACAACACAAATTAGAATGAAGGGTAAATTTAACTGGGAAGAATAAGATAAAATATATAAATTAAAGTTGAAAATAAAATAACTGTACAACAAAATACACAATATAGAACTATATAAGAATGTATGAAGAAATCTAAATATAAATAAATATATACACAATAACAGCAGCTGTACAAGTATTAACTGGAAATGAAGAATATAGTGACCAGTGTTGTGCAAAAACAATGTCCAGAAAGTCCAGTGTGTGTAAGAACCATATGTGTGGGTCAGTACTGTGTGGTGGTGTGATTGAGAGACCGTATCGCCTGCGGGAAGAAGCTCCTCCTCAGTCTCTCTGTGTTGGTCTTCAGGGAGCGGAATCGCTTTCCTGACCTCAACAGAGAGAACAGTCTGTTGTTGGGATGCCTGAGGTCCTTCACGATCTTCCTGGCCTTGGTCCAGCACCGCCTGCTGTAGATTGAGTGCAGGTCAGGGAGCTCGGAGCGGATGGTGCGCTCAGCTGACCGCACAACCCTCTGTAGAGCTCGTCTGTCCTGCATGGTGCTGTTCCCGAACCAGGTTAAGATGTTTCCCGCCAGGATGCTCTCTATGGTGCACGAGTAAAAGTTCCTGAGCACCTTGGAGGGCAGTTGGAAGTCTCTCAAGCGTCTGAGGTGGTAGAGACGCTGTCGGGCCTTTTTCACCACGGTGTTGATGTGACAGGACCATGACAGGTCCTGCGTGATGTGAACTCCGAGGTATTTGAAGCTGTCCACTCTCTCCACTGGGCACTCGTTGATGACGGGGGTCTGGTAGTTCCTCTCCTGCTTAGTGCTGAAGTCCACTATCAGCTCCTTTGTCTTACTGACGTTTAGAAGGAGGTTGTTCCTCTGGCACCAGTTCTCCAGATTCCTAATCTCCTTCAGATAGGCCGTCTCGTTGTTATCAGAGATCAGGCCCACCACGACGGTGTCGTCAGCAAACTTGATGATGGTGGTGGAGCTGGTAGTGGCCACACAGTCATATGTGTACAAAGAGTACAGCAGGGGGCTCAGAACACACCCCTGGGGGGCTCCAGTGCTGAGAGTGGTGGAGGCTGAGACATGTCCGCCCATCCTTACTGCCTGTGGTCTGCCAGTTAGGAAGTTGGAGATCCACTGACACATAGATGAGCTGAGTCCCAGATGCTCCAGCTTGGTGGTGAGTGTGGAGGGAATTATGGTATTAAATGCAGAGCTGTAGTCTATGAAGAGCATTTTAACATAATTCCCCCTTCTAGTGTCCAAGTGAGTGAGTGATGTGTGGAGGAGATGAGAGATGTCAACATAGTCAACATAGAGGAGAACCTTTCCTCGAGTATGAACACCTCTGAGCTGCTGAAAAAGGCCCAACAGAGACAGAGAATTCTCAGGAGGAAAAATATTACACAGAGACTGCTGGTGTCCTTCTGCAGAGCCACCTTCGAGAGTGTACTAACCTATTGCATATGCATCCGGTACACTAGCAGCACTGTGGCTCAGAGGAAACCACTCCAAGGGGTCATGAACACCGCCCAAAGGATCACTGGCTGCCCTCTCCCCACGCTGGAAGAGCTACACAATACTTGCTTAAAAAGCTCAGAACATTATAAAAGATACTTCCCACCCTGGCCCCTCCCAGTTTGAAATGTTGCCCTCGGGAAGACAGTACAGTCACAAATAGACTCAAACACAACTTTTACCCAACAGCAATAATATGTCTAAATGTCACCTGTTTGCAGCCCGAGGGAATTTTTCTGAATGAGTGGGTGATGGGGGAAGTTGACTTGCTGACCGCTCAAGCCTGGAATGTTTTGATCACCATTTTTTCAGAATCAGAATCAGAAAGGGTTTTATTGCCAAATGTTGAGCAGGTTTACAACATTAGGAAATTGCTGCGGTGCTTCAGTGCAAACATGCTGTCATAAATTGCGCTTAAATAGACATGAAAAAATAAAAGTAAGAATAAGAATTAAAAGTGCTACGTAGAAAGATATATGCATGAGATATACATGAGATATATACATGAGAATAAGAATTAAAAGTGCTACGTAGAAAGATATATACATGAGTGCAGGTGGTGATCAGTGCCAAAACATGGAATCATGCAGTGAACACAGCGTAGGGTCATGTGTTAGTGGTGGGGACAGTCGTACGTTTATTGTTCATGTGTCCAACAGCAGAGGGGAAGAAACTGTTCTTATGGCGAGAGGTTCTGGTGCGAATGGACCGGAGCCTCCTGCCTGAGGTGAGCAGGTCAAACAGACTGTGTCCAGGGTGAGAAGGGTCAGCTGAGATCCGAGCTGCACGCCGCAGTGTCCTGGAGGTGTACAGGTCCTGCAGAGATGGGAGTTTTGGATGGATTTCAAGAATTTTGATAACAAATAAAGGAGTTTTTTAAATTGGAACTTTGACTTACGTTTTGAACAGCGGGCGCGTCAACATTATTCCCGTATTCAGCTGCTCGGCGACTCAAAGGTTTGACAGTCGCCAATACCACTCTTGAAATGATCTATGCACTGACTGAAGCATGTTTGTGGGAATATATGTGAATGTTTGCTCATACTATTCTTATTAGCACTTGATATTAAGTATTTCATTGATTGATTTTATTACATTTTTATTTTATTTTATTTTATTTTTATATTTCTATTGATGATGCAACTGATCGGAGAGCACTTTTAATTTTGTTGTACCTGCGACAATGACAATAAAGACATTTTGATTCTGATTATTCTAAAATTAGGAAATGTTATCTTTGCTTTAACTTTTGAGTATTGTGATGGACCGAGCAGTGAAGGAACGTCAGGCAAAGGTTAAAGTGCAAAAAAAGGTTTTTTTTTAATGTGACCCTAAACATTTTTTTTTTTTTTTACAGAAAATTCAAAATCTTGCACAGGAATAGTGTGGGTGTCCAAGAAGAGGAGAAATTTGTGTCAACTATAACAAATGATTTTGAATACATTTTAACATTACGTTATCACATTCCTTTTTTGTGGAATATTGCAATTGATAGTGATTAAACTTGGCCCAGAGGTACAGTAAGGGGAACCAGGCTATCCCAATGCAATATGTGTGCGCGCGTATGTGTGAAGGAAAACAGGCGCTGCCGTAAAGGCAAGTGTAGAAGCGCAAGAAACTTTATGTGGCGGATAAGAGGCGGATGGCTTGACCGCGGCTCATTTAACTGCGGTCTCATACCACTCTTTCTTTCTTTTTTTTTTGGCCGCAATTGTCTCAAACTGCCTTTGAAAATCCGAACACCGAACACCGTGAGCGCGTTGTTTTCTTCCCGTCGTTCTAGTCCTGCGACGACGGAGGAGGGCCCTCGGACAAACTCTGGGATTTAAAAATCTGACGCTAAAAATTTTCGTTGTCTTTTACACGGGTAAAACATAACGTGGGCGAATGCTAATTGGATGCGCAGGCCGATATCGCCTTCTCAAGCTACTCTAATGTTGTGGGTAATATTTTGTAGGAGATGTTTTGTTCATGCATGGTGTTTGTGAACGCAGCATGAACATTCACCCCTCCCTTAGCTCTTTAATCGGAGGCTGGTGCAGCTGTGGCCTACTCCTGACTCCCCCTGACACTTGGCACTCTCTCTTTCCTGTTGTAGGTGGCGATAATCACAGGTTGTCTTTAAGCATTGCAGCTCGGATTCATTTCCCCTAGCAACTGTTTAAGCTGTGTAACTGTTGAAGGGTGGTGAGTAGGATCCTCATAGGTTCTCTGCAATTTGGTTTATAGTAGGGTGGACCCCGGCCAACGTTCTCTGCAGCAAACTTGTATCTCTATGGATCTCTACAGTTTCAGTTTATTTCCCAGTTTTTAAATCTGTTGCCCTATGGTTCCAAGAGCTGTCACCAATCTTTGTGTTGTATTATTTCACAACACTACTTTAATCAGCTAGCATTTCTCCTCTGGACTTGATGTCTACAGTCTCAGATCAACACAGCCCTGCCCTCCAGCACTATCAGCAGCAGTAACATTGTACCCCATCAGGTAAAATATAGGCTATGGTTGCTTTGCATTGTCCCCACCTGATGAGTGATAGTATGATGCAATTCTATATTATTTTAGATTCTTGATGAATGTGGGTTGTTGTTATTCAGCCTGGTTCTATGCACTCCTTTTTAATTTTGAGCACCTGCCCCTGCACAGCCCTGGTTAAATGTTACAGCATTGGTCTTTGAAGATGTGCTCAAATAGTAACAAAATACAGAACATTTATGAAAATGTTTGCTTTTCTACTGCACTTGGGCATTCAAAGCACTTTATACTTTATCTCATCCACCCTTTCACACACTTTCATAAAGGCACTTTTTTTTTTCTCTATGTCTTTTGCATCCAACATTGGTTTCCTTTGGAACTTTAAGTCTATCTGAAAGTGGAGAATAATTCTTAGTTGGTGTGGTTGGTTTTTAAATATTGCTCTAAATCATTGTTGTATATTTTTTACATGTTTATACAGAATATTGTATTTGGTTTTTAAGTAGTTATGTGGTACATGTGTTTAACTCTTGCTGCCATGATGTCTCTCTTGGAAATTAGATGAATAATCTCAATGAGATTTTTACCTGGATAAATAAAGAATTAATAACCCCCATGCCCTAGAAAACCCAGAAGTCTGACAAAGAAGTACAACCTCAATTTCCCAGTTATCTCAAAATTTTGGAGGGAAGATTTCCAATACAACCAATAAAAATTCCTGACAATTAAAATGTGCACTGCTGCATTAATGTGCAGAGCTATAAAATTACATGTAGCGTCCGCTTTTTTTTTTTTTTTTTAAATATAAATCGGTTTCATAATAATAATCAGTTTACTCATGTTTTCCTGCTGTATTAGTGAACTGAAACTGAAGAGTATTACTTTATGATGTCACTTCCCATTTGAGCTTCCTGGATGCTTCAGATTACGAAAGGATTAATGTTTATTTTCCTCATGTTACTGTAGTGACTGTTATTTGTTGTGGAAGAGAGATTTGTTTTTGGGAATGACTTTATTGTTGCAAACAAAGTGCTATTAGTCAAAGTGGAATATTTCAGCATGGTGTGCTGTCTTTCCTTTAAAAAAAACAAACAAACTTGATTTGTGGCCTTTTTAGTTGATTTTCGCTAAACCTTCACCAGAAACTATCGCAGTGAAGGTTGGCTGTCAAGAAGCCATTGTTATGGAAGGGAAATGGAGAAAATGATGAGGTACCATATTATACACAACTGCACTGGAAAAACTGTGGCAGCAGGTCTTTTGGAAGTTTAAATCTTTGGTTCCAATCATTGTAAGTATCAACAGAGTTGAGGAGAGAGGTGCAACAGTGAGCGTCAACAGCCATCCGTGAAACACAGTGTAGGCTTTGTCATGGTTTGGGTCTGTATTTCCACCACTGGTGCTGGAGATCTTGATAAAAAATATCAGTTTGGTTTTCGAGCATGACAATGATCCCAAACGACCTGTCAATTCAGTAAAACCCTACCTGGATAGAGGGGAAAACCACAATCAAGGGTTAACCTCCCCAGTGCCTGGACCTCAGCTCACTGAAGCAGTGCAGGATCATCTGGATATGGAAAAAAAGGTAAATGTCCTTTAAAATGTGTGGAGAACTATTCCTGACGATGACTTAAAACAAATGACAAGAAAAGTTGCCTCAGTGAACTCAGTTCAGTGCAGGTTTAGTTAGGTAGTGCCAAATTACACCTAAAGTTGCCTCAAAGCAATTTACACTGTATGTTAAAGACCTTACAGTATTTGGAGGAAAATCAAATGATCCTCTATGAGCAAAAACTCAGCAACAGCTTGAAGGAAAAACCCCTTTAAATAGGAAGAAACCTCTGGCAGCACCAAGCTCAGGGAGGGGCAGCCATCTGCTGTGACTGATTGGGGGTGAAGGGGAAAGAGAAGAATAGAAAAGAGAGGAAGGAAAGAGAACATAAGGATTTAAGGACATGCTGCAGTGGGATATAAACACCTGAGGAGTGAAAAGAGGTGAATGGACAAGAAGTGCTCAGTACCTTCCGTGAAATCTGAGCCTATAGCACCATAACTAAGTCATCCATCCACTTCTCCTTTTTCCTTTTCAGGGTCGCGGGGGGTCACTGGAGCCTATCCCAGCTGTCTTAGGGCTTAGGCTAACCTTAAATTTAGTAAGGGTGTCTGTCTCCAGGATGCAAACTGGGATTTGGCTCCATAGTAGAGAGGTCTAAGAGCTGAAGGCTCTGCCTCAAATTCTACTTCTAGAGATCCTCGGAACCACAACCAAGCCTGCTGCATGAGAGCATAAAGGTGGTCATAACAAACATTGTCTACGAAACTTGTTAGAATTGTATAAACTCTGTTTTTGTTTTATATGTGTGCACATATTCCAATAAATGCTGGCACCTATATCCCATTTTCCTAGCAAAATGCAATCTCAAGCCCAGTACTGTACTTTTAAAACTACAATTTTACTTTCACGGGCTATGATGTCTTCAATAAGTTCATGTGTATTAAGGTGGCGCTGTAATGAAACCGCATAATAAGCAACAATTCAATGAACCAAAGTGCTTCCTAAACATGAATACAACAGTAAAAATAATCCAGCCTCTTCCTATTTTCTGTATTTGATATTTTTTAATCTTGACACTACTTCAGGTACACAGAAGACAGTCTCTCATTAGTGAGACAAAGTCTACTACCTGGCAGGACAATTAAGTAAACCTTTACCGTGAATGACGTCACTTGATGAAGTTGAGTTTAAAGACAAATCATTATCGTCTCTTGGGATTCAATTTAGGATGAAACGGTGTGTGTTTTATTCTGGGTGGTCTGAGATTTCTTCTACATTTACAATCAAAAGTGGGCAGGAATCAGCCCTTATTTCCTGTCCTTCCGTCGCCTCACGTAGGAAGTGATGTAGTGGTGTTCATACCAAGCTGCAAGGCTCAATGAACAGCATGAGCAGGAATGCAGCATTGGCACATAAATCTGTCTGTAGCAATTTAATCATGTGCTGCCCACACATCTAGCAGTATCATGACAAATGCTGTGGGATCCTTTTCATTTTTCAACACACCCCCTAATGAGCACAGTGTTGTTATTATTATGACCCATATTTTCGGTACAGATGGGATGTGTGCAGGAAACTGCAAAGAATATGTTCTGTGTTCACGCAGGTCCACAGGAATGTTATTTTTTGGTATCGGGCTGGTCCCGACCACAGATTTGGGGGGAGGGCAGGGAAAGTTTGGAGGAAATGGCTGTAGAGAACTCCTCCTATGTCTAACTCTGCATTCCTCCTCGGTGCCCTTCTCTCCAAGTGTTCAAGCAAAAACCTCTGCAAGGAACGAAAAAGCAGAGATAGTGGATAGGAGTCACTAGGGAAAAGTATCTGAGGATCTCTCTCGAGCTCTCGACTCCAACGCTTTGAAACGGGTAAGAAGTTTACTCACACTTGTTAGGGAGGATTATAAAGAGACTAACAAAATACTTCTCTGAGCTTTTATGAAGTTACACTTTCTGTGTTAATCTTGAGATATGCTGGAGTTTTGTACAGTATAACTTAGCGCTGTCTTTCTGGATCATCTGAGATTTAAGAGCAACATTTCCCTGTAATGCCAGACCAATGCAAACTCCTGGCAGGGTAACGACACAGTGAAGTGTGCCAATGTAAACAGACGTGCGATTTACAGACTCATAAGGTGACACATCAAATTCAAAATTTCATTTTATCCATTTCTAATTTGAAAAAGTAGACAAAAAAACATCACTTAAAAGGAGAATTTCTAATGTAGTGTGCAGGCTTTATAAAAAAAATCATTTAATAATTTTATCCAGATGTGTTACTGAAACTGAAGACTGTTACTTAGCTATGTAATTTCCCCTTTGAGCTTCCCAAACGTTCAGGAAAGTGTTTATTTTCCTCTCTTCTGTTACTGCAGAGACAGTTATTAGTCACACAGAGGAAACATTTGATTTAGGTTTTAGTAAATTTGCTGACTTATCAAAAGATTTAAATAGTTTTACTTGTTTTGTTTTGTTTTGACTCAGAGGCCTGTTTACAAAAAAATCATTTGACAAAGCGTTAAAAACTTTTTATTCGTTAATATGATTTTCATGCTTTGTGCATTTAAACGCTGGAGGTTTATATCCAGATTTTAAAAAGTAGAAGCCACAGTATTCGATCATGAGCATAAGGGTTTCATACTGCATGTTTGTTTACAGATGTTACAGAGTGCAGATGTTTTCATGTGCCCCTCAGAGACTGGATAGAGTCTAAAGAGATGGAGCAACTCCCCTGCATCCACTTCCTTCTGTGTGGCGTGCCTGTGCCTTGATAAATGAGCAGAGATTGTCAGTGAAACTGCCCAGAAGCAGACAAAGAGTCCAGTGTGTCAGGCCACGGAAATCTGTGGGTCACTTTAAAAAGCATAAAAGAAGAAAACAAAGAGGAGTGTTCACTGACTAATTATAAAATCTTTTTAATAATTAATCATTTTACTTTCTCACATACTTCACAGGGTCATTTGCACACCCGATTCTAGGCTCGTCCTCGAATCTCAGAATAGCCATGGTCTTCCTACTCATCTCCTTAGTGGTGCTGCATTTGCTCTCCTTGGCCATGCTTGTCATTGCCACCCTTGAGAAGGTGAGACGTGGGAAATTGTGTTAAATAATTTACCCTCTTCTATCAACAGATGTCGCTGTTACTCTGTATTTCACATGAAGAGCACTGAGCAAAAGAATGGTGCTTCTCAACATACCAGCTGTAGATTTGTGCCATGTGCCTTTCTGCATATTTGTCTTAATGTGTGAGTGAGCATACTTTGAATTTCTTTCTTTCTTTAGACCTGGTGGGTTTGGACAGAATCAGAAGTCTCCAACCTCTGGCATTACTGCATGTATGACAATGCCACAGAAGCCTGGTTGTGTTCTGCTATCAATCAAAGTGGTAAGAAAGTATTTCTAACTTCATACTTCCATCCATTCCATTCATCCATTTTCATCCGCTTTGTCCGGGGCCGGGTCGCGGGGGCAGCAGCCTAAGCAAAGAGGCCCAGACCTCCCTCTCCCCAGCCACCTCCTCCAGCTTATCCGGGGGAATACCAAGGCGTTCCCAGGCCAGCCGAGAGATATAATCTCTCCAGCGTGTCCTGGGTCTGCCCCGGGGCCTCCTCCCGGTGGGACATGCCTGGAACACCTCACCCAGGAGGCGCCCAGGGGCATCCTTGTCAGATTCCCGAACCACCTCAGCTGGCTCCTTTCGATGTGGAGCAGCAGCTGCTCTGCTCTGAGCCCCTCCCGGATGGCCGAACTTCTCACCCTATCTCTAAGGGAGAGGCCAGCCATCCTTCGGAGGAAGCTCATTTCTGCCGCTTGTATCCGCGATCTCGTTCTTTCGGTCACTACCCACAGCTCGTGGCCATAGGTGAGGGTAGGGACGTAGATCGACCGGTAAATTGAGAGCTTCGCTTTTACACTCAGCTCCCTCTTCACCATGACGGACCGGTGCAGCGTCCGCATTACTGCAGCTGCAGCCCCAATCCGTCTGTCGATCTCCGGCTCCCTTCTCCCATCACTCGCGAACAAGACCCCGAGATACTTGAACTCCTCCACTTGGGGCAGGAACTCATCCCCGACCCGGAGTGGGCACTCCACCCTTTTCCGGCTGAGAACCATGGCCTCAGATTTGGAGGTGCTGATCCTCATTCCCGCTGCTTCACACTCGGCTGCGAACTGGAGCGGTGAGGTGAGGGACCAGACAAAGAGCGATTCATAAGACCCTTATGAAAAGGACATCGAGGGAACAGTTTACCCTGCCCGGGATAGGGTTACCGGGGCCCCGCCCTGGAGCCAGGCCCGGGGAGGGTGCCCGAGGGCGAGCGTCTGGTGGCTGGGCCTTAGTCCATGGGGCCCGGCCGGGCACAGCCCGAAGAGGAGACATGGGCCCATCCTCCCGCAGGCCCACCACCCGCAGGAGGCGCCATAGGGGTCGGGTGCATTGTGTGCCGGGTGGCGGCCAGGAGCGGAGGCCCTGGCGGACTGACCCCCGGCTGCCAAGACTGGCAATAGAGACTGGACTTCTGTGCTAATCACAGTTTGGCCATAACGAACACCCTGTTCGAACATAAGAGTGTCCATAAGTGCACGTGGCACAAGGACGCTCTAGGCCGCAGGTCAATGATCGATTTTGTAATCGTATCAGCAGACCTGCGACCATATGTTCTGGACACTCGGGTAAAGAGAGGGGCTGAGCTGTCAACTGATCACCACCTGGTGGTGAGTTGGATCAGGTGGCGGGGGAAGACGCTGGACAGACCTGGTGCACCTAAACGCGTAGTGAGGGTGTGCTGGGAACGTCTAGCAGAGGCCCCAGTCCGCGAGATCTTCAACGCACACCTCCGGCAGAGCTTCAACAGCATTCCGAGGGAGACTGGGGACATTGAGTCCGAATGGACCATGTTCAGCGTCTCCATTGCCGAAGCTGCTGCATTGAGCTGCGGCCGCAAGGTGGTTGGTGCCTGCCGTGGTGGTAATCCCCGAACCAAATGGTGGACACCAGAGGTGAAGGGAGCCACCAGGCTGAAGAAGGAGTCCTATCGGGCTTGGTTAGCCTGTGGGACTCCGGAGGCAGCCGACAGGTATCGACAGGCCAAGCGGAATGCGGCTCGGGCAGTGGCTGAAGCAAAAACTCGGGTGTGGGAGGAGCTCGGAGAGGCCATGGAAAAAGACTTTCGGGCTGCCTCGAAGAGATTCTGGCAAACCGTCAGACGTCTCAGGAGGGGAAAGCGGTGCTCTACCTGCACTGTGTATAGTGCTGGCGGAGCGCTGCTGACGTCGACTGAGAAAATTGTCAGGCGGTGGAAGGAATACTTCGAGGACCTCCTTAATCCCACTGACACGTCTTCCGAGGAGGAAGCAGAGTCTGGGGATGAGGGGAATGACCCGCCAATTTCCGGGGGCGAGGTCACTGAGGCAGTTAAACAACTCCTTGGTGGCAGAGCCCCTGGTGTTGATGAGGTCCGCCCCGAGTTCCTGAAGGCTCTGGACGTTGTAGGGCTGTCCTGGTTGACACGCCTCTGCAAGGTTGCGTGGAGATCAGGGGCAGTACCTGTGGACTGGCAGACCGGGGTGGTGGTCCCCATCTTCAAGAAAGGGGACCGGAGGGTGTGTTCCAACTACAGGGGGATCACACTCCTCAGCCTCCCTGGGACAGTCTATGCCAGGGTGCTGGAAAGGAGAGTTCGTCCGTTAGTCGAACCTCGGATACAGGAGGAACAATGCGGTTTTCGTCCTGGTCGCGGAACACTGGACCAGCTCTTTATCCTCTCCAGGATACTTGAGGGTGCATGGGAGTTTGCCCAACCAGTCTACATGTGTTTTGTGGACTTGGAGAAGGCATTTGACCGTGTCCCTCGGGGTGTCCTGTGGGAGGTGTTGCGGGAATATGGGGTGTCTGGCCCATCGCTACGGGCCATTTGATCCCTATACAACCGTTGCAAGAGCTTGGTTCGCATTGCTGGCAATAAGTCGGACTCGTTCCCGGTGGGTGATGGGCTCCGCCAGGGCTGCCCTTTGTCTCCGGTTCTGTTCATAATTTTTATGGACAGGATTTCTAGGCGCAGCCAAGTGGCGGAGGGCTTTTGCTTTGGTGGCCTCAGAATCTCATCTCTGATTTTTGCAGATGATGTGGTTCTGTTGGCTTCATCGGGTGAGGGCCTCCAGCTCGCACAACTTCATACTTCATATCTCTAATTTCATTTCTGCATCACTGGCTATTGCATAACAGTTCAAAGCTCCATAGTGAGCCATGCTCTTCCTTTAACTTGTTCTTCCAGACTGGCTGCAGTCTATCCAGGCCCTCATGGTCTTCTCTGTGGTCTTCTCCTCAATCTCCTTCCTGGTTTTTCTGGGTCAGCTGTTCACCATGTCCAGAGGAAGCCTGTTCTACATCACAGGCCTCTGTCAGGCCTTTGCAGGTATTTAATGACTTCTTCTTTCTTTGCAAAGAGTAACTAATTTACTAATTTTAGTCAATTAGTAGCTAATTTTGTATTAATTGGACTGGACACTTCCATTACATTGATTTAATTTTAAAAACAGTTGCTTTCTTATTTTTCCAAACTTTTTGAATCATGCTTTTCTTCTATATGGTTGAAGTTTGACAAAGATGTTAATTTTCTTGTCATCAAACAGTTTTCTTATCTCATGTGCACTTCAAAACATCAATAAACTGGTCTGACAACAGTTTGTGTAGCCTGATGGTTGTGATTATAATCAAAGTAATTGCACGATTCACACCTTTAAACTGTGGCTCACTAGAGCACCACCGTGTGTTAAACCACAGCTGTATCTAGTCCTCAACAAATTCAGTATTAGCTCCTGTCTTATTACCACTTGCTTAAAACTTAAAAAAATAAGTGTTTTTAACCTTCAAAGTCAGTTTATTGTGTTTTTCCTTATTTTTTTGCTGATACATTGGTGCATGCTCAAAACCTACTTTTCAGATAATGAGGCAAAAGTATGTACAAGTAATTCCTGTAAGCCTCGGTTAGTAGATGTTCAGATAATCGCTCAGCGAGACCATATATTCCAAAGATGGTCATCTGAGGCACAGAAGCCCCTCCCACCTGCAGTTAGAACTTTCGGTTTTGGGACAGGCAGCCAATCAGAACAGACCAACCGACAATCTTTTTGTTTTTTAGGGATATATATGCTGCATCTTTAGAAACCAGTGAGGTAGAGCATGACAGACAGCTCTTGGAGGTTGGAAAGCACTGATATGTCAAATGACATGGCTCCTCTTCTCTTAATAAAAGAGAAAACTGTATATGACCATTGATATTTAAAACCTTAAAATGATTGTACTTATATTTTAGGGAGTCATCATAGATGTGTATTAAAGTGACAATAAATGCTCCTCTCTCTTCTGACTGCCCCCCACCAGCCTCGCTGAGCGTTTAGGGCTCAAAATCCTGAGGAATTCTGCTCACAGTACTGTAAATAAACGTAAAGAACAAAACGCATAAGTGTAACAATAACAGACAGGTGTTAGTGTGAACCAATGTATCAGGTTCATCACCTCACCCGATGACTGTAAAATTAAGCAATGTCACTCACTCTCTAATGTGGTTTTAAAATACGATTTTTTATTGTTGTTGTTGTTGTTTATTTATTTTAAAACGTTTGCAGGTTTCGCGGACTTTGCCGCTTGCCTCATCTCCACCTTCCACAGAAAGGAGATTTTTGATGACTCAAGAGTCTTGAACAAAGGACACTTTGGCTACTGTTTCATCCTGGCGTGGCTGTGCGTCCCCTTGCTTCTCGTGAGTGGAGTCCTGTACATCCACCTGCGCAAGAAGCAGTGAGCCAACAAGAAGCTGAAGCGAAGGCACCTTATTCAGAGACCTTATCTGTCTCTCTCTGTCTTTCTCTTTCTGTCCCTCCAGTTAAGAGTATAAGCACACATGATGAGGAAATAAGATGACTGAGAATGAAGTGCATCTTTAAATGCCACAGCTCAGTTTTCTTATTCCTGCTTCCAGGGAATTCAAAGTTACTACAGAATAATTGAGTGAGCAAATATATGTATAAATTTCTGTGTTTAATGTTTATATATATTTTTTATGCAATGAGAAAATGCACTCATTAAAAGGTCATGCATTCAGAGCTGGGCTAAAGAGCATTCCTGTGTTTTAAAGGGTTCAGTCTGTGTGGGCTTTCCTTTGTTTCTCAGTAAGTGCTTTGTAAAGCAGAGGAGGTTTAATCTAACGACATAACACTGTGGCTGCAAAAATGCTGCTCCCTCTTTGTCATTCAATCGCTCACCAATTTGTGGCATTCGCTGTTTATCTTTTCAAAGCAACCTCAGGACATTTTCAACGGAACAGAAGAGGGGGAAAAATCAGTGATAACTCCCGCGTGCTTTAGAAACACAAACAGCTTCGTTAAAGCACTTCCAAAGAAATCAAAATGAAACAGCTTACAGATTCCACCTATCACCGTTTGATGCAGAGCTAGATACAGTATTACACGTTACCCGTAAACTTACCCGTCAGGCTGGACCGGTCCCAGAAAAAAAACACTGCGTGGCGCACGACAGCTTCTCAGATAAAGCATGCATGGCACTATAATCCACTACACGCCTCACACACAGGTATATGCATCTTCTTTACAATCGGAAACCGGCAATATATGCTGTGAAGACAGAGGGGATAAAGTAGAGTCATGCCAGGGTGTCTGTGATCTGAAGCGATCCGTCAGCTCCGCAGTATGTCTGGAATCTGGGAATGGTGTCAGCAACAAGGAGTGGAAGCCTTTAATGAAATTAGATAACAGGTGGGTGAGGTGACACACACAGAAGAATCACAGCTGCTCTCAGCTTACGTATCGTATCACACTTGAGCCAAAGAGATCAAACTGCCCAGGAGGTGAGTTTCACAAAGTGCTGATTTAGTCATCAAACATTTCAACCTATTTTATTTTTTGGTTGTTTTAGGGGACAAAATCGTAGAGTCCGACTGCAAGCGAGGACAAGATATCTCTGAACTGCCATAAATGGAAATAGTGAGTTGTTTTTTTTCTGGAGGAGTGAATGAAAATCTCCGTTTTTCTTGATTGGAGAGCGACATGAGTTGAGTTTCACTGCTTTAAAAAAGTAAACGCTTATTGCCGGGAAAGACTACAGTCATGTCAAACAACGAGGAGAGTCTGGATGAGGATACAGTTTTCCTGCCGGTGGATGAGTCCTCCCCGGAGTTCATCTATAGTGAGAGGGAGAGAGAAGCAGTGGAGAAGCTGCTGAGCGCTGGACCAGAGGCTTTCTACTCAGTCGTCAAAGAGCTCCCCGACTGCTTCTTATCCTCTGAAGAGGTCAGCCAGTTTAAAAGCTGGGTTCAGAGCTACTCTTTCAACGATCCGCGGCTACAACATGAGAATGGAGCAGAGAGCATGGCAGAGATGGAGGACTTCTGTTCCAGTTACTTTCCCTGCCACTCGGACGTGCCAGTCCCGGGCCTGGAGTTGGGCTGGCCTCATAAAACCCCCTGGTCGGTAACGGCAAGTGTCACAGTCCACACCAGCCCTCCTGCAGAAGGGGAACCTTCAGTCAGAGAGGTGATCAGACGGCAGTTACAAAGAGCCAGACAGGTACGCAAATTTCAGCTGGATTCATTATTTTCACGAATAGAAACAGCTTATGTTTTCATATGAAGTACATAAAGTCAGGATATCTAAAAGGAAATTAGTTATATGCTTAGACCCTGATGAAGACGCCTGTGTTTGTCTTGCTTGCTAAATTTCTCCTAGAGTTAAATATTTTTATATTGTTGGGGGTTTTTTTTGCACTCCTGAAGATTTCCCGTAGAGAAAGCCTTAGAGGCAGCACTTCCTCTAAAGAACTCGTTTTGTTGTTAGGCATTTCTCTGATAATTAACCATCAAATTTTAACTTTTAGCCATTATGATTTCATCATTTCTTTTTGTTATGATTGTATTCTTATGATAGGCCTGAACACTGAAAGAAGTGGGCTTTAGTTAAAAATGCAGGCTAAATTATATACATGCATATTTTCATGTCATTCAGGTAATTGCCATCGTGATAGACAGACTGACAGATAGTGCAATAATTGGAGATTTACACAGTGCTGCCTCTCGGGGCGTCCCTGTCTACATCATCCTGAACCAAAGGTCCATTCAGGAGAAGTTCTCGTCCAACAGGCTCTGGCATCCAGTGAGTCAACACATACAAATCAGCACACACCTAGCAGCCATCCTTCACACATGGCAGTAAATAAAACAAAGATTTTAGTTGGACACAGCAGCGCATTGTGGAATGGGATATTTTCATTTGCTATCCTGGTCTTAACATGTGCAACAAAGTCTTGTTGTGCTCAATGTGGTGGCAAATTTGTTTAAGCTGAAAAAGAATGAAACTAAAAACACTTCCCATATGTCCCATGCTACTGTAGTGACATCTATAAGCACACATTTGTTCCCAAAGTCTAGTTTTTGTATTTATTTAAGTTAAAAATGCTTTTCAAATGTAGTTTTATTGCTTTAGTTCAGTTTGAGTTACTTGACTCTGTGCACATATGTTGGAACTCAAACTGCAAGTCTTGTCTTTTTGCTTTGACAAGCTGATGGTAGGAATGTAGCAGAGAATCGGCCACACAGCTAAACTGGTTGCACAGCATTCAATGGAGTTTGTATTGCTTTCAAGCAAAGACAGCATTCTCATTAGAGCTGCTCATGAAATAGATGAACAGAAGGTAAAATCAGGGCAGAATTCAGCCATACTTGGATAGAATGCTGAATTAAAACCCTGTTTACACTTATATCCAATCCTTTCCACAAAATCAATTTAAATCCAAGTGTATACACAGTCGTACCTGTTACATGCACTTTTAGACATTCTTTCTTGTATCCTCAGCGGATCAAGCCTACACTCCTTTGCATTGATTATATCACCTTGAAACCTAAAGTACCACTTAATCATATCAAGATCATGGTCTTGTTTGTACCTACAGTACTTACAGCGTTACACACCAATGTGACGATTCAGCTTTTGGCACTGTCACAGGTTTTAGTGTAATGCAATGCTGAGTTTAAACCTTGTGTTTTGACAGAACATACGGGTCCGAGCTCTTGGTGGGAGAAGTTTTGGTTTGAGGGATGGAAGAAAGCTGGTTGGGGAAATGAATGAGAAATTCATTCTGGTGGATTTAGACACAGTCATCCACGGCAGCTACAGGTAAACAGATTTGGCTTCCACCTGCTTGTCTTTGTATGTGAGGCGTAAATGCTTGAAAGTGACTCAAAACATTGTTGCTGAATTCTGCAGCTTCACCTGGACGGATACCCACCTGCACCGGCAGCTGATCACCGTCCTGAGGGGACCAGCTGTTGATGCATTTGACCGGGAGTTCAGGATTTTGTATGCTAGTTCACTCCCAGTTCTTTCCACTGCAACCCATGTGAACCAAAACCATCAGCTTAAAGACATTTCAGCTGTCAGACTTCTGAAAAGGATCTCTGTTGATCCCGATATCACCGACCCTCCCTCCCCACGTGCTGTTTCCCCTCTGGACTGGGATAAGATGGGAGTTTTTTCAGAAGAAAGCAGCTTGCCAACCAGTCCTCTGTATCTTCATGGGGAAGTGGTGAAGCTGGAGATGGCGCTACAGAACAGCATGCAGTTAGATAAAAACACACCTTTAATGGATGGATTTACTAACAACCAAAACCATCTTGAGGATAAAAGAAGGTAGTGTATCTGAATTAGTCTCCACATCATCATCAGTCCTTGAATAAATATGTCAGAATACAGCAGACATATTTAAAATTCTCATGGCCAGAATTTATTCTGTCCTTTAACCAAACCTGTAGCTGATCTTCTTGCTTCTTGCTTTAACCTGCCATCCCTTTTGTATTATTCTCTGAGTAATTTCCAGAATAGCAAACTGGATATTTTCAATATTTTGTGCTGCAGGATGTTTTTTTTTCAGATTTTTGTGTCTGACAGATTCAAAGAAAACTTCTCTCCAGTGGAAACTGAAGTTGTTAAAAACTCAACTTTGAAGTGAGTCTTATTAAAAGCTATGTTATGATTTGAACTACTAGCTCATGTCGATGATTTACACAAACATAAGGGATCTTGATTATGCTCATAGGAACAGAGAGCCTTTGACAGCAGAGCCAGCTACTTCAGAGAGAACGAAAAGGTGAAATCAATAAGACACCAAAAAAAAAGAGAATTATTTTTAGACTGTCATTTTCAAATATATGTATATTTTCACCATGTTATTGAAGATTTTTTAATTCGACAGGATCACAGACAGCCTTTCTCCAGTGGCAACTGACATGGAGAAATCCACTTTCCAGTGAGTCTTATGTAATGATTCAAACTATTCGATTTTTTTTCCATGTCAATGTTTTACACAAACTTTTGGGATCTTGACTATTTTCATAGGCGCAGAGAGTCCTTATCAACCCAGCCGGATACTTCAGACAGAACAAAAAGGTAAGATCAACAAGATACAACTTAGTTTTTTTTTAAATTGATTGTCCAAATTTATCTATTTGTAAATATTTTAGGATGTTTTTAAAGATTTTTGTGTTTGACAGGGTCAAAGACAAAATCTCTCCGGTGGCAACTGATGTCATAGAAAAATCAACTTTCAAGTGAGTCTTGTTATTAGCTGTGGTATGACTGAGATTATTAGGGGTCTGTTTTTTCCAGGCTGAGGATATTTGGGATCTTATTTGTTTTCACAGGAACAGAGAGCCCGTATCAACTCAGCCAGCTACTTCAGACAGAGTAAAAAAGTAAGATCAACATGATATATGGAAAAATAATTATTAATTTTAAAATTTCACGTCCAAATATATCTATATTTTGAGGACGTTCTTACAGATTTATGTATTTGTCAGGTTATCTGAAAGCGTGTCTCCTGTTGCAACTGACATAGAAAAATCAGCCGTTTTCAAGTGAGTGTTATTATGAGCTATGCTGTTATTAAGACTATTAGCTCGTTTGCACAAACATTTAAGATCTTGATTATTTATTAGGAGCAGAGAGTCTTTCTCGACTCAGCCGGATACTTCAGACAGAAGAAAAAGGTGAGATCAACAAGATACAAGTTTTTTCTTTGGCAATTTCTTGTCCAAATATATCTATTTGTATATGTTTGTAGGATGTTTTTACAGATATTTGTATTTGATAGGGTCAACGACAATCTGCCTCCAGAGTCAACTGATGTCATAGAAAAATTACTTTTCAAGAAAGTCCTATTATTAGCTATGCTATGATTAAGACAATTAGTTGTCTCTGTTTTTTCCATGATCTTGATCTTGGTCTTGATTTAGGAGCAGGGAGTCCTCATCAGCACAGCCAGCTCCTTTAGAAAGAACAAAAAGGTAAGATGTCATGTCCAAATATCTGGCACCAAAATAAGTTAT
This sequence comes from Aulonocara stuartgranti, assembly GCF_965226115.1. Taxonomy (NCBI): domain Eukaryota; kingdom Metazoa; phylum Chordata; class Actinopteri; order Cichliformes; family Cichlidae; genus Aulonocara; species Aulonocara stuartgranti. The sequence continues at coordinate 16,989,844 of NC_138943.1, read as the reverse complement.
TGAAATAATTGTATAAATAATAATTTAATGTCCAAATTGTGTATTTTGTAGATTATATTGTACCGTACTCTATTGTATCCAGCACATTTGTGGCTTATTGAGAAAAGCTGGTCATAAGCATTTTAACTGTACCTACTTTAAAATAATGCCAGATTTTTCTTCTGTGTGTATGTGTGTGTGTGTTGGTATGATTTTTTTTTTAAATTACTTTTCTATCCTTTTATATTCAAATGACATGTTTACACAAGGAAAACTTCTTTTTTTTAAAGGATAAAGCCTGGTGGTTATAATTTAGCTTTCCTTAGCTTTCCTTTTGCATATTTATTCAGAGTTGTTTCATTTTCAAATGGTCTAAAATGTCTAAAATAAAGTTTGTCACTTTTTATTCCTACTGGATGGAGTGCAGCATGGAGAGAGACACTTCTAGGCACCACCCATCAGAGAGGAGCACGACTTTATATACCAGAAATACATCTACATATGATGACAAAGCAAACGAGGAAACATACAGGCGTTACTCTTTTCAGGCAAGAAGGTACTCTATTAAAGAAGAGGAGAGTAAAACAGATGATATTGCAAAAAAAATGGTGAACAAGCCATCTTCTAGAGTAAGTAACCTGCTTTTGCTTTCAAAACACTCAATCTCATCTTGATATGGAGCTCCTAGAAAAGCTAAGATGTATTTCTCTCCTGTCAGAAGCCGATAATCTTGAGCATACACAGGGAGGATAACTTCACCGCTCTGAGCGACATCATGAGGAAAATTCCACATACCAGTTCAGGACTGCTTAAGAGAGAATCAAAGAGTATACATACCCAGTCCATGTGGGATCTGAGCAAGGAAGACGCAGCTACAAGTCATGAAAAGAAAAGAGTCTCAGTGCCGAGATATACCAGGCCCACTGTAAGTGTGCAGATTCAACTAACTAACTAACTAACTAACTAACTAACTAACTAACTAACTAACTAACTAACTAAAGGACTTAGAGACTTAGAAAGATATTTATTGAGGCTCTCCCTTTTCTCTCTGTGCTCTCCTTTTTTCTTCCCCCTTAATCCCTGTGAGGGGTTATGTCACATCGCTGCCTCTCCCTGCGCCTGGATTGGCCGGGAGTTACTTCCTGTTAAAAGGAAGAATCCTCCTAGTGCTGCTCATCGGAGATAAATTGAAAGTTTGGGGTTTTACTTACACTGCAGTGCATTTAGCTCACAATATAAAGAACCTTGTTATTGTGATTTGGGACTATAGAAATAAACCTGAAATTAAGTCAGTTGTCACTCCACAAAAACATAACAGTGGCCTTTTGCAAATATCTCTTCTCCTCAGTATTAAAAGTTATCATCTTAGAACTCTGAAGTAAGTAATAAGAAGCCAAAAAAAAGAAAAAATTTATTTTTAGTGAAATTTCCTTTTAGTAAAATCCATGTGTTTGAATCATTGCAAACAAAAGATAAACATACGTGTAGAAAGTACAAATTAGCCAAGGGTTTTCTGCCTTTTTGGCTGGTGACCCCTAAAAACTACAATCAAATTTTTAAAAAAAAGTTATTGTCTGAATGAGTGAAATCACATGTAATTTATTTTTCAAATATTTTAGAAGCGACAAGAATCATTTCTACTGTTTTAGAGTAAAAAAAAAGAAAAGAAACTAAGTAGTCTGTTTTATCTCTGTAATTACCCTCAGGTTGAAAAGCAAAGGTAGCATTAACTTTAAATTCACTCATATGTGAGAAGTATATAACTATAGTGCCATAGTGCCAATATCTGATACTCTTTTTCTGTTTCCCTGACAGTATGAGCCATCTTACATAACACCTGGTCTTACCCTGATGGAAAAGAGGAACGACAAAGCGAGGTCCACATTAATGCCCACAGAGAGGCCTCGCAGTTACACTTTTCTCGGTGTGGACTCGGGAAGGAAGAAAGGAGGAGCGGGAGAAAACCACGAGTGATATACTGTGAACACGTTCTGTCACAAAGCAAAGAAACCGGCTGGCAGTGGATATTTTACGACATCTGCAGTGTTAACTACTTAAAGTATAAGCCAAAGCAGGCAGAGACTGTAATGAAAAGCATTAGTAACAGGCACATGGATAACAGGCATTATGGATACGATGTTTTACATGTACGGTGACTTACATGTAAAATAGTCATATTGTTGCTGCTCACCAGGAAAAATATCCACTCTGTTATTTGCTAAACATCTTTTTTGATTAAAATGTTCATAGAAGTGACTTCACTGAGCCCCTTGGGGGGTTTAGATCTTTGATGATGAACTGATAATGACTTCATTAGTTACACTTTGCTGGTCTTTATCTCCAGAACTGCCTCAATTCTTCAAGACACAGATTCAACAAGGTGCTGGAAACACTCCTCAGAGATTTTGGTCCATATTGAGATTACATCATCACATGGCTGCTGATATTTGGTGACTGTGGAGGATGTCTGAAAACAGTGAACTCACTGTCATGTTCATAAAAGAAGTTTGAGAAACACAAGTTTGAAAGCCAAATGTTGCAGCAGAAATCGAGACTTATCAATTGTCCTGTTCTTACCTGACAGGAGTCACCATGTGTGGTCTTCTGCTGCTATAGCTCATGTATAACGTAGCACAGAAAACATTGCGGTTAAATATTGAATATATTTATTTGCCTTTCAAAAAAATATAGTGAAATGTATTGTAATTTTACATCATCAAATAATTTAGTTTTTCCTGTTTTTTGTTGGGGGGGGGGGGGGGGGGCTTTACTGTTTTACTATTTGAAGTTACTGTTAATTCTATGGTGAAAATCACAGTTAGAATGTGAAATTAAATTCTGTTTTATCACTTTTCATATTTTAACAATGCCAACTTGGCAGACTAAACCTGTTTTGTGTAATCTGGGCCTCCTCATCTACAAATGATGTTACCAGAAAATATCCAGTTTAACTGTCATACTGCTTATACTGGCCTTCGACTTCTACCTCTACTGTTGTAAAGTACATTTTCAGATCTTTCAGTTATTCTAGCAAGGAGAGAAAATAAACATGCACATCCATCCATCCATTTTTCCTCTTATCCAATTTAGTGTCCCGTGTAAGCAGGAGTGTATCTCAGTTCTGTTAGGTGAAGATTTATTGTGTGTGTGTGTGTGTGTGTGTGTGTGTGTGTGTGTGTGTGTGTGTGTGTGTGTGTGTGTGTGCCTATCTATCTATCTATGGTGGTAGGCTCTCATTTTTCTCAGAAACAAAAATTAGGTTAAAAAAAAAAATCTTGTAAATCTTTGTTTTTACATTCATCAGGACCCAATCAGCCCAAATATCAAATAGAAATAAAAAATGCATGCCGTGGAAGAGTTCGGGTCTAAGGAGGTTAATGGTAAATAAGAGAGAGTAGAAAACAATGGCACAGTGGTTGAAAATACATATAAAACAGGCTCATTATGTTTCCACAGTTATGTTAGAGGACACAAGAAAAGTTGATATTGTGTTCTTGAAAGTATATTTTAATTTTCTGAGAACAAATAAGCCGCATATAAATCATATCACTTCATTTTTCTTCACATGCATTACTGTAAGATTAACAGAAGATGGCTGTAAGTATAAAAATACATGCTCAGTTACTTAATCTTAATTCATAAAGCTTGTAAAGTTTAAAAAAAAGTTGTAAAACAGCTAAAATTATTTTATTATGCGATGTTGGGGACCAATTTTTCAAAGAATAAATACACACATGTAGAGATGAATGGTCAGATAACTCTCCGCACAGTTTGTAGAAATCCTCCAGGACAGCAGGGGGCGGTAAGTTTCCTCTCTGATTGCCGTTTGAGCTGAAGAGGAAGGGGACGTTTCTTGTGGCACATGGTATCCAGTGAGTAAAACAGATGTGTGCAGTTAACTGAAGTGGATATATTCAGTTTTAATCTGCATTTATACGCACACAGACGTGGTTTATTGTCCGCTGTGTGTGAAGCTGGTTCATCATGGTTCGAGCAAAACGGTAAGTTTGGCTAAGATGTATCTACCTGTTAGCTTGTCTTTATAGCGTCTCTGCTCTGTTTTTCTGGGGTTTCGTGTGGTCACAATTGGCGTGCAGTGTTGTAGAAACAACGATAAGTTGTTAGTCTTAATTTACAAGCATACGGGTGCATGATTTATACTCCACTGCTGTGATGGGAGCTGGCGCTAGTGAAGTGTGGAGTGATCCGGGAAAAATAAATCTGGTATTTAACCAGAAGTTTTGAGTCTTTATTTGTTATTTGTCTTTTGCTGTTCAGGGGAAAACACGCGCAGCGGCCAAACAAGGATGAGGTCTATGATGAAGACGACCCTGAAGCCTACAACGACATGCCTGTCCCTGATAAGGTAAGACACGCAGTGTTTTATACAGCTGTGGTCAGAAGTTTGCATGGATGTGGGGGATAAGGTTTTAATGATTTCTTTGGAGTTTAACATGATTTCACATTATGTTACAGTTACTCAGTGTGTGGCTCTTTGCTTACTTTACCCAAGTCGGTATTGTCCTCTGATTTCTAAACTAGAGGGTAGTTGGTAACTTTAAGGGGGACAAAATATTACTTTGAAAAGAGAGGTCAAATTATAGCTTTAAAATAATAAAAACAAGATCTGAAATCTTGCCTGATCGTATGATTAAACTGTTGCTTTCTGTAACCAACAAAGTGGTAATATCTACGTTGAGCCAAACCTTGATGACCTGTGAAGAATAAACTAAATAAAGACCAGCGTGCTCTCATATGGTGACTTGATACAACTGTTTTCATTCTCAAAGGTGTTTTCTCTTTTCTCATTCAGAAATCCTCAACATACACAAAAGACAAGATTGATGAGTTTCATGATGAGAAGATTGCAGTAAGTTCTTTATTTGTACTACGGTAGGTGTGCAGTGCAACAGTTGTGTTCTGTAACCTTTCTTCGTGCTCCGGTGTCTTTGCCGCAGAAACTTCTCGCCCGAGGTGTTCAAATGGAGAGCGACCGGGAGGAAGTGGACGATGAGGTAATGTCGTACGTGTTTGTTTAAAAGTAACTGCAGGTGAAAAATGTAGAGGAACAGCCGAGAAGAAACCTGAGATTATCGGAATTTCACAGGAGGAGGTGATGCCCCTGGATCTTTCTGAGTCGGAAGATGATGAAGGGGAGGAAGAAGAAGAAAATGAGGAAGAGGGGACAGATATGGAGAGTGATTTAGAAGGGAGAAATGAGGACGGTAAATTGACTTGTGTGTGTGTGTGTGTGTGTGTGTGTGTGTGTGTGTGCTTTTCATTTTGAGCCTATCTCACTGTGTTTACATTGTCTGCTGCAGAGCTCCCTAATGAAATGGCCTGGGGCAGAAAGAAAAAAATGTTCTACGATTCAGATTATGTGACCTCAAGTAAGAACCTTTTATCTCAAGCCGTATTATTGCATTGTGTGATGATTGCATTATCTTTTATTATGCAACATTTCGATCACTGTTATTACAGAAGGGAAATCGCAAGAAGAGTTGGAGGCTGAGGAACAAGAAGAAGAAGAAGAGGCTAAAAACATCCAAAAACGTTTAGCTGCAAATCTGAGCGAGGAGGATTATGATTTGAACTTTTTTCAGGTATTTATCTCTCTCGTAGGCCTAATGACATGCTGACAGAAACGTCTAATTCTAATTGTACGTCTTTGCCTAAATGAAGGAATTTGCTGTGGAGAAGGATGAAAGCAAGCCTGTGGAAAAAGAGGAGAGGATTGTGAAAGACCTGAAGCAGATGTCTCAGAAGGAAAAAATGAAGCTTTTGAAGAAAGAGTCACCAGAGCTGCTTGAGCTTATTCAGGACTTCAAGGCAAAGGTAAGAGACAAATAGGAAGGACGCAACTTCAGACTTAAAGAGCCTTTAAATTTTCAAGTGACGTGCAATAGATGTGACTTATTCCTGTTTCTTTGTACAGCTTAACGAGCTCAAGAATGAGCTTCAGCCTCTCATGCAAATGGTTAAGGAGGGAAAGATCCCTGCAGGAAAGGTGAGCACACTTGGCTACATTTTTCTCATGGTGTTGCTTTCAGCCACTACACGCAGGCATTTCCTGTGATAAAACACACAAAAAGCTGTGTACATTACTCTCTCTGCCCCAGAAAGCAGACAGACTGTAAGAAGCATGCAGTTGTTCAAGGGACCAGTAGAGATCAAAACTGAGCTTAATTATACTATCATTGGGCTTTCTTTATCAGGTGGCCAGAATTTAATGAATAATGATGGACACAGGCGTCAACACCATGACGCCTGTGTCTTTCTTGTATCTGCACCATTATCTAGGGAAACAAATTGTGATTGTATTGTAAGTTCCTCTGTGTTTCCAACCTTTAATCATGATGAAAGGAGAAGATACTCATACTTGTGGTGCACTGCTTACAGCCTTATTTGTAAGTAAGCTACTTTCAGCTGCTCAGATTTTTACACCGGATACGCGTCCACATGCAAATCCACATCCATATATCTCTGGCTGGAATCAAACCACCAACTTTTTGCTTGTGTAGACGTGTTTGAGTATACAGGAACATGTCATCAATATCATGAAAATCAACGATGTGAATCTGAACATCTTTCATCCTTGTTTGTTTTGTTTTTTTTACCTAAAGGGTGCCAATTACCTGAAGACAAAGCAGCAACTTTATCTCAAGTAAGTTGTGATTGGATCGTAGACTCACACGACAAACTGTCACGCTCTGTCACTGAATGATGTTTCTCTCCTGCCACAGTTACTGCACAAACATCAGCTTCTACTTGGTGCTGAAAGCAAAGCGGATACCTGCTCACAACCACCCTGTGATTGAAAGACTGCTCACCTACAGAAATGTAAGTCCACACACTGATGTTTAGACCATGCTGAAAAAAAGGTGAGCAGTTTCTCCTAGATTTGGTACTTTAATTTTAAAAAAAAAGCACGCGAAAGCTCAACATTTGTAGGCTCTGTTATGAGTCCAAGAGGATTGTCGCAGGATGTGTGATTATGAGCCCTAGAGCTGAACCCAAAAGGCAGGTTTAGCAAACTCAGAACAAACCCTGAACTTTGAATTAATTAACTTTGAAATGCTAAACTCAGTTCAGTCAGTCGGGTGTTGGGAATCATCAGTGGAGCTCTCTTCTTGTAAATATGTGCAGGTAATCCACGCTTATATGCACTTTGATCTGAATTACACTCAACAAAAATATAAACGCAACACTTTTGTTTTTGCTCCCATTCCCCATGGGATGGACGTAGAGACCTAAAATTCATTCCAGATACACAATATAACCATCCCTCCCAAACAGTGGTCACAAATCAGTCCAAATGTGTGGTAGTGGGCACATCTGCTATATTGAGATAATCCATCCCACCTCACAGGTGTGCCACATCAGGATGCTGATCTGACATCATGAGTAGTGCACAGGTGTACCTCAGACTGCCCACAACAAAAGGCCACCCTGGAATGTGCAGTTTTGTCTCACAGCAAAATGCCACAGATGCCACAAGCAATGAGGGAGCGTGCAATTGGCATGCTGACAGCAGGAATGTCAACCAGATCTGTCGCCCGTGCATTGAATGTTCATTTCTCAACCATAAGCCGTCTCCACAGGCGTTTCAGAGAATATGGCAGCACATCCAACCGGCCTCACAACCGCAGACCTCGTGTAACCACACCAGCCCAGGACCTCCACATCCAGCAGGTTCACCTCCAAGGTCGTCTGAGACCAGCCACCCAGACAGCTGCTGGAACAATTGGTTTGCACAACCAAACAATTTCTGCACGAACTGTCAGAAACCGTCTCAGGGACGCTCAACTGCATGCCCGTCGTCCTCATCGGGGTCTTGACCTGACTCCAGCTCGTCGCCGTAACAGACTTGTGTGGGCAAATGCTCACATTCGATGGCGTCTGGCACGTTGGAGAGGTGTGCGCTTCACGGATGAATCATGGTTCACATTGTTCAGGGCAGATGGCAGCTGAGAATGTCCCAGTTCTTGCATGGCCAGCATACTCACCGGACATGTCACCCATTGAGCATGTTCGGGATGTGCTTGACCGGCGTATACGACAGCGTGTACCAGTTCCCACGAATATCCAACAACCTCGCACAGCCATTGAAGTGGAGTGGACCAACATTCCACAGGCCACAATTGACAATCTGATAGACTCCATGCGACGATGTGTTGCACTGCATGAGGCAAATGGTGGTCACACCAGATACTGACCGGTTCTGGGTCCCCAGACCCCCAATAGCGCAAAAAACTGCACATTCCAGGGTGGCCTTTTGTTGTGGGCAGTCTGAGGTACACCTGTGCACTACTCATGATGTCAGATCAGCATCCTGATGTGGCACACCTGCGAGGTGGGGTGGATTATCTCAATATAGCAGATGTGCCCACTACCACACATTTGGACTGATTTGTGACCACTGTTTGGGAGGGATGGTTATATTGTGTATCTGGAATGAATTTTAGGTCTCTACGTCCATCCCATGGGGAATGGGAGCAGTAACAAAGGTGTTGCGTTTATATTTTTGTTGAGTGTAAATAAACGGCATCAGTGAGATACTTCAGGCTCAGCAGGTCAGGTTCACAGGGGTTAAAATAGTAGCTGTTTGTTGCAACTAAAAGCCAAAATCTTTTACTGTGCGTTTGTTACTTTGGTCGGCATCTTTTATTTGTGATTTCACTGTATTGACACTCCAAACCAGCACCATGAGACACACGATTATGAAATCTCTCCTGACACACATCCTACAAAGCTGATCACAAAAATCCACAAAATGCAAAATGTCTTACTGAGTCTCTGATGCCTGCTTGCAGCTCATCAATGAACTAGGCGCAGTAGATGCTCGGCTCGCTCCAGAGTTTCGCCAGCTACTAGCTGGTGGAGAGGAAAATAAGGCAGGAAGCAAGCAAGCAGAAGGCAAGAAGTCTAAAGTTTCAAACAGGAAGGAAAAGGTAAGAGAACAACATTAATATACTACTATATTACGTCTGCACCAGGGGTTATCTGAGGACACTCTTCGACAACATTGATATACATAAAGAGCATCCTCAGATGACCCCTAGTGCCGACGTTTAACTTTTATATTGATTGCTAATGTGTGCGTATGTGTGCACGCACCCACTGGATACAGGAATCTGGAGAAGCTGTGCCCGAGGAGGAGTCAGACTCTGACCTGGATGAGGAAGAAGCTCTACGCTTCTACAAAGAGGCAGAGGAACGGTTAAAATTAAAGAGGAAGGGCAATAATCCAGAAGATGAAATGTAAGTATGCACTTTTTAACTTGCAGTAAAAGTACAGGAAGTGTACTCATGGGATGTGTCTTTGATATGCAGAGGATTTGGGGTCAGAATAACAGGAATCCGTGCCGACTTGCATGTTGCAATAGATGTCACGATGTAGCACATTTGATATACTATAGTATTGGGAAATACACTGAAATTTTTCAGAAGCCTGAAACACTGCAAACTGCTCTGCTCACTCTAAAGTCTTACATCCCTCTGAGTGGTTCAGTTCTATTTAAACACCAGTATTATTGGGGAGCTGAAATATGTGTGGCTTGGCTCTAAACATGTAGAGAGCAGTTACAGGACAGACTGGTGTTCAGTTGCCAAAATGACACTGTGCCTCTGGTAGAGTATTCACCAAAAGAGCCATATTGGATATTTTGGTAGTACTGAATCAAATTTATATAAGGTAAAATCAACCAGGAGAGTGAAACATTAAGAAAATCTTTGTGTTACAGGATGGAGGAGAATGAAGAAGAGGAAGAATTGGATCCAAATGCAAAGAGAGGAATCACTTACCAGGTACTGAGTGATACAGTCATGTATTTGCACAAAACATGAGTACTTACAGCAGAAATTTAATGGATGGAGCCCACTGATAACTGTAGCATATGCCACAGCTTGTTTAATAATTATCCAAGCATTACATTTTATAACTATGGATACATTTGTTTTTTTTAGTGTTACACAAGCATATGTCTTTGTATGCTTACTCATTTTGACCTCTAGGTATTTTAAAAAAAAAATAAATAAAAAAAATCATGTCTATATTGTATATGTAATTGATAAATATACAAAGGATTGTAGTTGGATAACAGATTAATAATTTCGACCCAATTAAATAACTGAAAATGTTAAAAATGAACAACTTAACTTCTTGAAGTAGTCATTTATTTGCCATTACGGTTGTTGGAGAATGGAGTCTAAACTACACTTTTGGAAGTACTGGTGTTAATAAACGTGATTGAGTGCCATCTGCTGGGCACTCGCAGTAGTACACTAAAGATTTTATCTAGCTCTAGTTCAAGAAAATGGATTGTAGTGTGCATATCAAGTTGTTTTGCTACAGCTTCAGAGAGCGTGTTTACAAAATTCAGCTTAATTATCCTTTAAAAGTACGTAAGTGCAAGCTTTAAAGTGTTCTCCACAGCACTGCGTGTTTACATCTCTGGATTCTCCTCCAAGTTTTCTAGATCCAGTGTGTGACACTGATTTCTGAATTGTATTAATTATGTTTGTCTAACAATTCCACAGATGGCCAAGAACAAGGGGCTCACGCCGAAAAGGAAGAAAATTGACCGTAATCCCAGAGTCAAGCACAGAGAGAAGTTCAGACGGGCTAAAATCCGCAGAAAGGGACAGGTCTGTATTCAACATGTTTTATTACATCGTTGAGCAAGGATTTCAGGGATTGTCTGAAGACTCTTAAAGAGGATGTGCTGGATTGTGACACACATTTCTGCGATGCGTTTTAAAATTGCTGCTTATCGTTTCGCCAGGTCCGAGAGGTTCGTCACGAAGAGACGAGATACAGCGGAGAGCTGTCTGGTATTCGTGCTGGTGTCAAGAAGAGTGTCAAACTCAAGTAACCGAGTCCAGAATATGCTGCCAAGTGTGGCAGTGAGATTGAACCAGTACCAGTGGACTGTGATTTTAAATGTTTATTATTGGAAAACCTTGCAGGAAAGAAAATATTGTCATTGTTTTAAAACTTGAAACTGCTTTTCTGATTACTAGAAAGTGTGAATAAACATTTTAAAACCTGGATATTGTCCCTCTACAGAGACTGCGTTTAATGCTTCGAGGTTCATTCTTAGAACACACACAACAAACAAGGAAGATGTGACTTACAGTTGTCGCTAAGGTTTTGCAACAGTAGAGCATACTGAATATACAGTAACTTGCCAGCAGAACAGGCAGGTATGAATTGCAGCCCAATGTGGATCACGTAAGAATACAGACACAACTTAAAGCTGCTCAGACATGCAGATACGTTCTATCAAGCCACTTGTTGAGTTATGAAGTTGTCATGCGCCGACGTCAAGTTGCTGACTATCCTCTCTTCTATCTCCACCTCATTCTTCACATCCTCCTCAGTTAGGATTAGCTCAGCCTGAGTCTCAAGGGTCACCACCACCACATAACCCCGCCTAGAGTCCAGTACGTTGGCCACCACTGCTTGGTGCCTGTAGGTATCCAGAGCTCGTCGAGCCTTGTCCAGCAGGATCGACGCATCAGTCTCGAGTTTGAAGGATATGACAAATGCCTGAGGTGCCCATTCTTTCACCAGTGGGGACAATATCTTGGGGACCATTTTCAAGCTCAGCTGAAGGGCAGAAGAAAAATTGTAATTACTGGCAAGACTAAAGAGGCATACGCACAGGAAAATGTAATTCAGCAGCTGAGAGGAGCAACAATAACAACTGCTGAATTGAAAGTATGTGCAGCTGTTTAACGCCGCAGTTCCCCAACCCGTTTTGCTCCACGGACCGGTTTAATGTCAGACCATATTTTCACAGACCGGCCTTTAAGGTGTCGCGGATAAATACAACAAAATAAAATTATATGACCAAGACAAAAACTGGTATTTTCTAAATATAATAAACGCAAATTAACTGTGTAATTGTGGAACTTCATTAGCAGCGTCCTCCTGAAATGCTCCAACAACATTAAGAGTAAGATCTTCCTCTCTGCCCTTTAATGCTCTCTGGTCGCTATGGTAATGTATAAATATTTCTTTCAAAATAAGACAACTACAACACGGTAAAAAAAAAACCCAGGGAAACTACAAATTTCACACCCAAGCTTCGACTCTCGGGGCCCGGTACCAAACGACTCACGGACCATGCCCCGGGGGTTGGGGACCGCAAGCGTAAGGGTTCACAGCCTGGAGTTTATTCCCTAGCTGTAAGTATAAATTAGTGCTCAGTTTTAGGACCATATATTGATGCTTATATAACAATAAAAGTAAAATTATTTGCAACCAACAGGAAAAAATAAAGCTTCATCCAAGTATCTGTATTTCTTACTGATGCTCATCAGACACAAAGACACTGTGGTATCCGTACACAGAGGTCTGGGGATCTTCCAGGAACGATGACTCTCTAATTATCATTAGGTTAGCAGCATATGTTACCATGGCAATATTCCCCCGTAAGCAGTGAACCCCCTTCGTACTCACATCTCATGCTTCCTTTTACACACCTCCGAACTGAAGTGGTGAATAAAAAGCAGACCAATAACACCATTTCCCCCCACCCTCACCTGAAGAGGTCCGTTGGAAGACTGGATTTTGTGTTCAGGCATCTCAGATGCTGGGATGTAGAAATCAGACACTGCTGCAGCCAAGTAAAACATAGCCTTTGATCCTAAGGGCAGAACAAACACTTGTGAAGATGTTTTGAACGTATGTTAGACAAAGCCACAGCTCAGGCCTTTAACCTGCTGTTACCTATTTTGCTGAGAGCCTGCGCTGCTGCTTTGAGTAGGTGCAGATACTCTGACAGAGTGCTGAACTCGATAGGCAGAAGAAGTCTGCTTTTTTTCACCTCCTCGTATCTCTTCAGTACTTTGGCAATGTTCGGCAGCACCTGCTGATTAACCACCACTTCACCAGTATTACCAGGCGCTCCTCCACCTTGAAACTCCAGAGCGTCCAGCATGTTGATGGTTAAAAACATCCGTGTGTAGGGGTAGAGTGAGCGATGCCTGTGTAGGAAAATGACTGCATAACCAGAGTCTATGAAATACTCTGCAGAGGAGGCTCCTCGCCTGCCGCTGCTGAAGTTATCGAGGAAGCGAACAGTGCGGGACTCCAGGGGAACCTTGGTGCCTCCTGAAGTGATGAGAACCACCTTTCGGCCTGCTTCTGCATGAAAGCTGGCAAAAGCAGCCATCTTCTCTTTGACCTCCTCCACATGGGAGGGAACAGCAAATTCTTCTGCTAACTTCCCATCAATAGATGATATTCTGGGTTCAGCCATCACCTGACAAGAGAGAAGAAGGAGGCATCTTTAAGTGATGCCTAATGTGATTCAACAGTCTCCAGTGACAGGTCTGTTTTCAAAGTGGGACATTTCAGTATCAGATTACCTCGCTGTTGGTTTCTGCAGGTCACAAATTTATGGATGTACAGTTATAAATCACACTGGGCCTACTTTAATAAAGCTGACTGGGACAATATTAAAATAATGCTGATAATTTTACACCCAAAGCGTGACATTTAACCACAAAAACTACATTTTCCCGTTCAGTATTTAGAAAATGACAGTTAATGAAGACTGTTAATTCTGTGCTTCACTATTTTCTTCTCTTTTTTTGGTAAAACAGCGCATTTGAAAATTCATGGATAAAAATAATATTTGTATTATTGTATTATAGTATTGTAAATATTATTTTGATTAAAGGACTTGTGCATACTGGTGGGTTAATCATTACAGAAAGATAAAAAATTGCCAATACTTTAAATTTAGGCCAGTGTAGCATAAGCATTACTCTGGGTGACGATCTGCTGAATTTATTAAGCACTGTAAATGTACGTGCAGCCATCCTCCTGTAACGTCTACCTGACGGTAACAAGAATTAATGGTGTGCTGGATGGCCATGATCGTTGTACATTTACATAAAATTTAAGAAAAAAACCCAAAATGTGCAATACATAAGCATAAAGTAAACTGAATTCACACTTTATTAGGTGGGGTGGATGCATCCATCCACCCCCTTCTGCTTATCAAATTCAAGGTCACCAGGGGGGCTAGATCTTAAACTGTTGTCGTCATTTAACATTTATACAGGTTCAACCAACACTAATCACCTACTTGTCCTGACTGTATAGGCCTCTGTCCCTCAAAGAGCTCTGCTTAGTTTCTCTAGCAAAGTGCCAAAAGTGTTTAAACATATAGGTGCAATAACTTAAACTGTCCACTTTTTTACAGTCTGTTTTTATATCGTGGTATTTCTGATATTATGTCTTACCTATGTTTGTATCTATAGCTGTTTGTCCCATAGCCTGTGGTTTCCAAATGTTACAGCTGACTAATGAGAAGAAGAAGAATATGAAGAAATAAACCCACGCCTCCCTGAAAATCCTCGCTTTGTTCACTGATCCGTTTACAGGTCGAATAACAGGCTAAGTTTACATTAATGCATATTCTCGCATCATCGTTACGTATGGGTGAACTTCACAGCACAACACTGACGTGATACACACCTGTTTGCGGTTAAATGACACGCGACAGTAAACACGCTGTCAAAGTAGAAGGTGGACACTTTCTTTGGCTACTTAATGTTCAGTAATAAGAAAGGCGACACGACATAGCGCTACATGATGTTTGTAGGTTACTTGCAACTGCGGTAATACCTTATATAAAACGTAAACGACGTCTCAGACTCACAGACAAAACTTCAAAACACCCCACTTTGGTATTCGGATACCTCCAAAGAACTTGTGCACTTCCTGAAGGCCAACTCTTTGGTTTTTATAAATACAGCACAACGCCTCCAGCTCCCCTAGCGGCCATTTGCGGTATTAAACAAAGAAATGGTAGTCTGCTTTTGAGTCAGCAGTGCGTCAATTATTTTTCCCTCCTGCTTGAAGTGTCAAACTTTATAAAACCCGAGCATCAACGGAGAGGACAAGGGGAATTTCTCTCAAAAAGGGGATCTTTTTGCACTGGACTGTCCCACTGAATCAGCAGATACAGTCGACGAGCAAAGACAAAATGTTGAATTGAACTTTGTGTGCGACTAGTTTGACAAGCAACAGCATCATTGAAAGCTCCTTTTCTTTGGATGTTGGTGCGCGTTTGTACATCTAATTTCTGGTAAGTTTTGAAAAAGATTTAAATACAAGCTTTTCGGGGAGGAGAAAAATGCGTTTATTTGAAATTCAATATATATATATGTATATGTACAAAATATATGTTTTATTTCATATATGTGTCTTGTACATGTCATTTGTGTTTAAATCTGAGATTAAGATGAATATTAATAATAATCCAAACCAAAAACAAGTGGATTAGAAATATGACAATCTGAACATTTTTACTGTTATTTTTAATTTTAGGCAAAAGTTATGTTTTTATAGTTTAAGGGAAAAGTCTGCTTTTGTGAACGCATTTATTTTTTTAATAAATAAAGCACTTACTGAGCAGCTAGTAAAACTAGAACAGACCTATAGAAATGTAAGTGCATTACAATATGATCCTTCCAAGCCCTCTTTCAATCGCTTAGCTTAGAACTAGTTTAATCTCATTTATCTAAGAATAAATGTGTTTTAATTAGTTTAGCTTTAGATTGTTTCATTGCATTCCAGCTGACTGTGCAGATCTTGTGTCCTCTAAACTCTGCTCCTTAAGTGCATCCTATTTCACTGTTTCAAAGACTCGACAGTCTGTCTCTGTGGGAATTGGAGCAATTGTGATGGGAACACAGACAGTATTTCAATATTTTTGTGGTTTATTGTTTGTGTTACTTTCATTTCAAATTTTTATTTTTACTGCTATCCAAATTTGATCTGAACAGTATGTAAGGGTTAAAGGTGTAATGCACAGTTTTTATGTAATAGTTTATGTAAACGTGACAGGCGAGTTGTATAAATTCTTATTTTTCATTAAGTTAACAATTTTTTTATTATCTGATCTCCTTTTTTCTTTGTTGTTGTTGTTACTGTTATGACACCATCTCATAGTGTAAGGCCCTTACCAGGTGCCTGTGGCACTTTTTAAAATCTGTGTTGCTTATTTGTTGTTTATCGTGGACTGAACTAGTTTTTTTTTCTTTATCATGCTGCTGTAACACAACAAGTTCAGTTGTAGTTTCAATAAAGTCTCTCTCTCTCTCTCTCTCTCTCTCTCTCTCTCTCTATATATATATATATATATATATATATATATATATATATATATATATATATATACGCACACACACAAAATATATAAAATATATATACATATATACAAAAAGATGTAGCTAAGGAAAGTCCATTTTCAGGATTTGTGATTTTCAAAAACTAAAGAAATCATCTGAGAAACTAACCAATAACAACTCACAAAAATCAACTGCTTGGTCAGTGTGAAAACTATTTTGGGATATATAAGTTTTATTCACCATAAACTTTTTATTTCAGCCTAAAGTGGCACATCATAAGCTAGAGGAGGGCAGGC
Source organism: Aulonocara stuartgranti (assembly GCF_965226115.1). NCBI lineage: Eukaryota > Metazoa > Chordata > Actinopteri > Cichliformes > Cichlidae > Aulonocara > Aulonocara stuartgranti. The sequence goes on along the minus strand of NC_138943.1, from coordinate 16,973,417 downwards.
TGAGCCAGTATACCTACAAACCTTTTATTTTAAGACTTTAATCGTTTATCAATTGTCTTGTTCCATATTTTTAGGATTTATTGGCGGCAGTTCCGCAATCGACCGGCAGGTGCCGCTGCTGCACCGTTGGAAGGACAGTTGCACCACTTCGGCTGCTACCTTCACGTGCGTACTTAATTGCATTGTTTTCCCTTCCAGTTTAAGCGCATGCGATGCACATTTGTAAAAGCTAAATAACTTTTTTTTTACTAGATATCAGAACAATATGATATCTGTTTGCATAACTAATAAAATAACTATTAATTATAATAATGATAATAACTAAGTAATAAAAATATATGTTGTAGCTTAGGTGAAAATAAGTGACATGGAAAATTCTAAATAAAGTATTAATAATAAAAATAGCTGGAAAAAACATAAATCGATGTAGTGATTGCTTGTATTTTTTCAGGATCACTGTTTTGCACTAAAGATGCCATGCTGATATTTCTCTTTTGATGGCCTCTGCAAGCCTCCGCGTTGAAGGTCGAGCTTTATGAGTGGAGTTAAAGGACATCCAGATATTAGTGAGCATAAAACCTTCACACTAATTAAATGATTGCAACACTTTGGCAGAAGAACAGACAGAACAATTCAAAAAAAGGCAACCAAATTCCCCACATACAACAACCACACCTCTATCACACACTTCCAGTTTCTTAAATTATCCCATATAAAAAGCCCAGAAGAAGCATGAATGAAAATTAAGGCGATGCCACGGTAAACTTTTCCTTCCGTTGTTATAATACTGCTTACAACTGCTTTGAAGTGATTGCGGGCATTGAGGTCACTGAGCCCATTAGTGTCATGTTATTGCTGGCAATTTTTTTTTTTTTGCTCTGTGAATTTATGGTGCAGTTCACATTGTGCAATGGACATTTTAAATAGTTTTTAAGCTCGCTATATTTACATAAGCTCGGACCACTTACATGTGTGCACATGCTCCTGCAGTAAAGGTTGATTCAGTACAGGGTTAAGTTTAGAAACACCAGCCTGTTATTTTTAGGTCTTTTTTCCCCCAACTGTGGTAACTGAGCTAAAACTGCACCTTTGTATGGAGATGATCCTGTATCGTGCTGTTTCAAAACACTAATGCTTGTCTTTTATCACTGTCTATTTCATTTCTCTGAAACACCTACTCCTTAAAAGATGCACATTTTAATTAAACTCTTTCATCCGATCTTTGATCTACACTTCCTGTGGGTATCACTTCCTAAAAAGGCATGCTTCATACAAGTTTTTGCAAGTAGTAACTTATTGCAGTTTCAGCAGTTAATAATTAATAATCAGAGCAACTTAAAGAAAAAAGGCATGCTGCATGAGGTTTGTATTGATTTAGAGATATTTTTTAATTATTTTCTAGGGATTTTACCCTTTATTAACATCTTATTAACGTGTGAGCTATCTGCAGACTTGATGGCTGCCACAATTTATAACCCACTTATTACAATGAAAGCAGCATACACCCATTTAATAGACCTGGAAACCTGTTAGAGCTTGTAAGTAGGCTACAGTTTTACTAAATGATTTAACCTTTGAATAAGTATAAATAAAGCCACTGGTTAAAACTTACACACCTTTTATTAAAAAAAAGGTGACTTATCAGACCATGTGGACTGTATTCAACTACTCCCCCCCCCCCCCCCCCGCGCGCGCCTCCTGCTTTTATTCTGTGATGTTGCCTCTATTTTTCTGCGCACTTTGAGCTACATTTACACCCAGTGCGCAATAAATAAAGCAGATATCACGGATCATTTTTATTGATTGAAGTGCTTTCGTGTGTGCGGGTGCTTTTTCCACTGCGGGCGTGTGCATTTAACCGCGCGCTAGTTTCTGTGGCGGCAGGGGTGGTGAAAGACAGAGAGAGAGAGAGAAAAGAAACCTTCATGTGAGCTGTCTATGTGAAAGTAGTTCCGGGCACTTAACCCAAAGAGGGGAGAGTCCCGGATGTTGGCTCGGCCGCCGAAAGAAAGGCGAACGGGTGAAGGCGGAGAGAAGCTGAAGAGGGACGCCACGGCACCGCAGGCACACCGGCGAAGCCACGGTCACAGCGGCTCTTCACACAGGACGATAGCGTCAGGAGCGCAGGACATCCCCGAGGGGGGAGGGCAACCCGCTATCCGAAGAAGAGGAGGTGAAGGAAGGGGGGAGACAGTTACTCTGAAAACTACCGTGAGGATTACAGAGAGCCACCGTCACAGCAGCTTTCACCCTGAGTAAGTGAGCTATACGGGCATGGAAGTTGAACTAAGGCCCACGAAATGGACGACTTTAACGGGGAAGTGAGCTGCACTGAAGTTGTGGGGATTGCGCCCAGTGAACAGGCCCTGACACACGGTTCTCCACTCGCTGTGCTGAGGCGTGAGGGGGGACTCCTGGTTTTTTTTCCCCCTTCTTCTTCTGCTCAGGGAGCCAGTCAGTGTTTCCCCCGTGGTCAGTGTTAGTACACCCCGGCCGTGCTGCTGCAACTCTCCAAGTTGACAGCTCTTGCGTTAGCCTGCTAACACCGCCGTGCAACCGGTGACAACTGACAGGGCAACTTTGACAGCTAGCTAGCCAGTTTTGGTAGCCAGCTAACTTTAGCAGAGTGTTGTGGGCGCTTTCTCCAGGGCCAGGGCTAGGTGTGTTTGTGTGTACGCTTGTGCTTTTCCTCGCTTTAGGTGGCTGTATAATGACCTACCCCAGCCCTCCACAGCTATCGTTAAGCTAGCTGTTTGGTATGTGAGACGATGTGTGTCCAGCATGGAGTGAGTGTGTGCATGAGCCCAGTGTCATTTGGCTTTCCTGCGTGCTCTGACGGTATTTGACTCACAGCTGTTGCAGTGTGTTTTCTCGTCTGTCAATCGTCTGCTTCTCGGGCGAGGTTATAAATTCCTGCAGGAAAAATAATGATCCTAGCATGAAAAAGATGGGGGGGACCCCCTCAAAAATCTAGTCGACCTGTGTGAGAAGGGCGAAGGATTGTCATGAGGCTGGGCAATCAACAAGTGCAAAGCGTGTTTCAGGTGCATTTTACGCCGCTGATTTTGATCTCCAGTCTGCCTCTGTGCCGCTGTGCATTGTCCTGAGACGGCACAGGCGGGTATTGCGGTTAACTCTTTGGTCATTTGTGCAAGATTTCTCGGGGCATGCTTTTTCTTATCTCTTATGTTTTTTCTAGTAGTGAGTTTGTGATCGTTCAGAATAAGGCAGGCACACACACACACACACACACACACACACACACACACACACACACACACACACACACACACAACCCCAAAACAAAACAGCTGCGACATTTGCATGTAGTTGTGTACAAAAACGGCGCTCTTCCCTTTTTATCCCGACTTCCTTTATTAAAAGATGGATGACTGAACTCTTAATTTGCACTGCTGTCAACTCGTGCAGGCTTTATCAACGGATTCAGTGTGCTATTGCAGAGATGGGCTTGCAACGAGCTAATCATCATATACTCTCAATTAAATTTGCCATAAAGCCGGCGAAAAAAGGTTAAATTTATGACTAAATCCAAGCGTAATAAATTCCCCCCTAACATCCCAACCATGCCAGACCTTATGCTTCAACTAACAAAATGCCCATAGCGTTAGTCAGCACCCACAATCAAAGGTCAGACCTGGTTTGCTTCTTAATCACCCATCCTTTAAATAGCAGGCCCACAGAGCTGTCTGGATCGAGGCTATCTGTGCGTGCAGCTGTAGAAGACACATGGTGTTTAAGTGTGCATGGTGTTTGAAGTTGTTCCATCCAGGTCACTAGGGCCACAGTGGTTCCATTAGGCGTATTGTGGGGAAATGAGCATGCATGCTTACCCCGTCATTTTTATCATTCGAGTTTCAAGAAGTGACACCAAACAAGATGTGTGAAAAGTCTTAAGTTTGCTATGTGTTTTTTTGGTGCTTGATGCAATTCACTAAAGTCGCCTTTTTATAAACACTGCTGTTTTTATAACCAAGATCTGTCACCGGGCTGTGTGACACTGGTAGTATTTGCAGTTCTTATCTGACTTGAAGTACGGCTAATGCATGCTTTTTAAAGGCTGCTGCAAAAGTATACATTACAACGCACGCACGCACGCACTGCTGTAACATCCATTTAATTCATTTTAGTCTGTAAGCAATGCTCATGTTCATTTCTGTTTAAAGCTGAAAATGCTGGGCAGGCTCAGACTTGGAGGTTCCTTCATGTGTATTATGTACAGTAGTTTATAGTTTACAATTTGATATCAAACGGAGCCTGGTTTGGGATTTTATTTGTCATAGTAAAAAGAAAGAAAACAGTTGTTCATCTTTGATAAATTGATTGACTATTTGAGAAGAAAGTGCAAAGCACATTACACACGTAACCATTTTTAAATGTGCATGGGAGGATGAGATTCAGGTTCATCTGTAGTTTTGACCTACTGTGGTTTTTGAAGTATCCTGCTTAATGGTTTAAAAAAAACCCCCAAACACCTACATCGTGTGTGTGTGTGTGTGTGTGTGTGTGAGAGAGATGACAATAACATTTATCTACCATCTCTGAAGAAAAATTAATTTGTTGGCATGTGCAGAAGACAAGGAACATAAATGTAAAATATTTCATCACAGGTACTGTTATGCTTGGAGGTGTATAATTTAATAGACTAAATAGAATAATGACATGATATTGGGATAATTTTGATGTATGTCAGGGGTCAGAAAGCCAGTATTGTACTGTGAATTCAGAACAGCTTTTTACTTTTTTGAATATGAGCTCATTTGGTATTCAGTATGTGGCCCTGTGCCTAGCCGGTCTCACTGAGAGGCTTTTTAATTTCTCCCCTTGTTGAAGTGATTATTCAAATGGCCATCCGTGAGGTGCAGTTATCAGACTCCTGGTGCTAGTTGAGCCTGTGGCAACATGAAGGCCCATCACAGCCCCCCCACCGCCCTGTGTAGTTGGACAGCACCCAACAGGTACCCTCTGTTGCAACCCCTATTAGACGGTCACATCTTCCCCCTCAGGCTGAAAACCTTTTGTGTTATGCGATTGGCAGATGGCAATTTATTCATGAGGACTGCTGATGCTTTGGGTCAGAGGGCTCTGTTTAGTATTTTTTACAATGACTTAGTTTTGGTCTGAATCCAAAGTGGCTTGTTTCAGTCTTTCGCTCTCTGCTCTGGAATGTGAAGTTATTTTAGGTCTTTTTTTTTTTTCTTCCCTCCTCACTTCATCGCCCATCATCTTGTCCTTCAGCGTGTTTTTCTTCTTGGATGAGCGAAAAAACAGGATCTTCCTTCTCATTTCAACAGCTGTTTGCTCTGCATGGAGGCCAGGCTCAGGCACACTGACTGGACAGTTTTTGGGGTTTTTTTTTTTTTTTGAAAAATTCTCCCTGTACCCTGCTTATATCCGGCGTTGGATGTTTCGCCGCGTTTGGTGAGAAGAGACTGGCTCAGTCTTCATTAGCAAAGCCGTGCATCACTAGAATGCCGATGAGCTATGAAGCCATTCATCTGCTGGAAATGCCTCCCTGATTCCAATTTGAATCTTGTTTGCAGTCACATTGTGTGAGCCCACTTCTCCATGTTAAAGAAGTCTCTTTATGTGAGAGATCAGAGGGGGATAATTGCACTTAAGTGAACCTCATTTAGTGCTGGCCAGAGCAATTACAGTAACTGCAGTTCTAGGCATTTTTGGGGCCTGGAGCAGCTGTCATTGAGTCTCTGTAGCTGAGATATCAAATGGTGAATAGAATGGCATTGCCATGCCATCATGGGAATGGCATATCCTTGGATGGATTTTAATTAGTTTTTGCAGGTTTTTGCTCAGCGCTTTTCTTTTCTTTTTTTTTTTTCTCCATTTGAAGAAAAGCATAATTAAAAATGACAATTAGAAATGCATTATTTTAGTAATGATTGAAAATAAATTATTCTCAAGGTGCTGTAAGGTGAAAAAAGCCAGCAATGTTTCTTCAGGCAAAACCCCCTGGGCTTGAGGGAAATGTTTTATCATTAATGTTATTCAGGAGCCAAATTTTGGGTTTTGCTCAGCTGGGTGCTTTAATCTATTTTTGCTGTAAATTAATGAATTTTTAAAGAGCCCCTCGCTGGATATGGGTGGATGTGGGAATGCAGCGCTGGTTCGGTTTTCAAACGAGCCTCTCCTCCTCCTCCGTCACCCCCACCCTCCTCACGGGATGGAGAGAATGAATTTGCTGAAGCACTACACTTTTCATTTTTTATTCATCCAGCAGTCCACTGTCTAGTTCTCCTCATCCTACCTCCTCCTCATCTATTGAATTGAATTTGTCAGTGAACTAGTCTTGTATGCGCCAATTCACGTCCTGGATTGGAGTTGGGCGTAGATGTGAATTGGTGAGGGAGTCATGGGATATTTAATTCAGCTGGCTCTTTTGCTCATATTATCAGTACATTTGCTCAGATGCATGTTTTATCTAAAAGTGTGTATCGATTTATGTCTGTCTGACTAATCAGGGACGGTCTCTTTGCAAGGGGAACTACAGTAACTACCCACACTAGAGTTTGCCGGGTAAGTTTAGAAAGTGGAGAAGAAATGGGTGGGGTAGGGGCGGAGGGGAGAGGAGGGGGGTTTGGCGGCTCTTGTATTGCATGGCGGTTTTGGTGAGTCATTACAGCCTTGTGGTAGCAAGAAGGATGGATATATATAAATAAAAATTTTGTGGCAATTTTACTATAAATGTGTAACTTGATCTTATCTTTGCATTGGGTTTAAGCAAAGGTGCGTGACCAAAAGTGTTACGAAAATGATGGTTAGATGGTTTTACTGTAGTAGATGTGCAAAGGAAATCGGGCCCTGCAAGTCATAATGACGTGAAAACAAAAGTGTTTCTGAGTAAATGCACATTGTGTGTGTGTGCAGTAGCTGTGTCGTGTAAGATTTTACTTACATGAGTGCTAATGAAGACCCAAATCCTAAACGAATAAAATGGGCCTCAGTTTTCAGTTCCTTGACGGATTTAATAATTCATCATATTGTTTGCTTTGTCCTTGAGTTTTAATAGGCCCTCAGTATCAGTGTAGGCTTTTTTTTTTTTTTTTTTTTTTCCTTTTGGCTGGTTGCTTAGAAGGAGTTGATATATGATTCACACTCTTAGGAGACCTTCGCGCTTTGTGCAGGAAGGAGAGCTCGCTAAGCCGACGCAGCTTAAGTAATAAGAGTGGAACTTTCATCCTAGTATTTGGTATCTGTTTTAATCATTACTTTGGCTCGCGTGGCAGAAATAAAATCCAATTTTTAGGCAGCATTCCTAGAGAACAGGGAAATTTTTAAACTTAATACGGTAGCACTTACAGCTGACTAAACAATGCAGCTTTTCCTGCATACCAGTCGCCACAGAACTTTCATTTATGACATATCATACGAATGGCGGCAATAACTGCTGCACTAAGGTCTCTTCATGAAATGACACTTTAATAACACGATATTCCCAGATGTTACGTCCAGCTCCCGCCTGTGGACTGCATGCATGACATGGCAATTTATAGGTGATAGCATAGCAATAATACATGGAGAGCGTAACATAAATCAGACTTGATTGAATATGATAATCTTTGTGCTGTGAGATGCAGCAGCTGGTTCACAGGTACAAGCATACATAAACCACTTAAGATGTACAAATTTACAGCCAAGGTGAATTCACTTGCTAAAAAAAAAAGGTCAGCAGTGTGCGGTTGGATAATCTCTCGTGTGGATGCCACTTGCTTGTCTACTACAGCGGAATTAGTGTCTGAAAAGGAAGCATGCACTGCAAGTTGCAATTCTGTCTGCCCTCCTAGGTTTATTGTCTTTATAGCATGATTGTGTTAATGCTGTTGCAATGTAGTTACGGTAGGGGAAAAAAAGAATTGTCATTTGGTTGAACATCAGTCTGCAGAATCCAAAAGGCAAAGTCGGAGAAGGTCAGTTTTAATTTTGCTCCACAATCCTAAGGCTGAATGGTGAAGGCTTGCCACATAACTTTGGTTCATACTAGGGCTGCCACAAATGATTATTTTGATAGTCGACTAGTCACTGATTATTTTTGCGATTAGTCGACTAATCAGATCATGCATCCATTGGATGTACAGCTTATTGCACCAGCAGCATCTGCTCTTATATAACTATCATTAGCTTACAGCTTTAAGCTTTTAAGGTGCTAACTAAAAATAAAGACAAGATGATAGTTTATTAAATTTTAATGAAATTTGCAGATTGTTTTGGTGAAGTTTAATAAACTCCTTGCTATCTAAAATATAACAGGACACCGGAGTATATTTTCGAGCATCTCACACTTCTGATAATCAGTTGTCTGCTTGATGTTTATTCAGTTGTGTAAAAACTATAACTTTAATCTCAGCCAAACCGATTTACTCAGGAACAAATAAAATACTAAAAAAAGCCAAACAATAAAATTTTTAAGTTATCTAAGTGACTTGTATATGTTTAACCTGAGTAGCGAAAGACGGCGGTGGGTTTGAAAACGATTTGCCGGGACTCCGGTGTTCTCACGGGCTCTAGTGAGCCTTGCCGAAACGTCTCAGACGTCTCCGAAAACATCGGAGCGCTTTTGAAAATATGTGGTGTCTTGATAAACTGAGCAGATATTTGAGGTTTACACAGCTACATTCTCGCCTGAAAATATGTTAAACGTTTATTTTGTGACCCAGAAAGAATAATAAGAGTAATATTAAAACTAACTAGCTGCCGCCATTGTTGGAAACTGAGCTGGGCCGCGCTATGAATTCTGAGACAGAGCTACTTCTTTTTCTTCGGGGTTTAACGGCAGCTGGCATCCTTGTACATGCAGTGCTGCCATCTTCTGTTTCAGTCCATTATTACACTCTTAAATCCTACTACTTATTCCTGCGTCTTTTGTGATCTTACAAAGCTTCAAACGACACATCAACGATTTTGATAGTTGATGTAATCGTGACTAGTCGACTAATCGTGGCAGCCCTACTGAATACTCTGCCAACAGTAAGCTGGTGGCTGATAGACCATTCATCATGATATCACAAGATAGAACCTGTTTGAGCATATTTTTTTTTTTTTGATCACAACTGAAGGTTGCATTTAGTTGCTTCTTTTCTCTATGTTGTGATTTCTGACAATGTTAAAGTGACCTGTCCAGAAATAGCTTAATGCAGCAGTTAGAGTCTGTATGATGTGATGTGTGAGGCTCATGATCTGTAAGGACTAGTGCCAAGTTATGCAGATGTGGTGTTAGTTGGGAAGGAACTGCAGTGGATCTCTTAGACTCGATGATTTAACACTTCTTTTTCATACCCCTTGCTTGTGCCTCATTATCATCTGTAGTGCTCAGAAGAAGCGCCCGTCAAAAACCTCTCTGCTATCGTCATTTGTTGCTCTTTTTTTTTTTCTTTTTTTTTTTTTTGTGTGAAACCTGATGGATTAGCCTTAGTACTTGGAGTCTCCATCTGTGATTCAGAAAACCCCCAACAGAAGCCAAGGATTCTCTCTGTGGAGTTGGAGGAAATGTTGATCTGTGTGTGGACCAGGAAACCCACACGTGGTGACTTGCTCTTGCCCCATCGTTCTGTCCTTGCTCTCACACGTAGCCAGTGTCTTGATTATGGTTTCACATTGTCTCTTCCCTTCTTTTTCTCTCTCTCCGCCATACTCTCCTGTGCTCTTCACTTAGCAAACAACACGTCTGCAGAGAATTCAGAAGAATGCATCTTGTTACTAGATGAGTCATACTTCCTCTGGTTTGCATGCCTCTCCCTCAGGGTGGATGAATGAGAGGGCGGAGAGGTTAGCTGGAGGAGGGGCTCGGTGGCTGAAGCAACATGGTCTGTGCCAGTTGCCCAATGTAATTAAGAAGTTATCAGTGCATTGGTCACAGGCCATGAGCTGCCTAGATCAGCGCTGCCTCACAGATGTGGTTGTCCCAAGGTGGCTACGTGACTGACAGCTTTGACCAGGGTGAGTCACTGCCTTCAAAAAGTAACTGTTTGGAAATCTCAGGCTCTGACCCTGTAAGTCAGCCTCTCTGCCAAGGTGCTGTGGCCCTGGGAGAGGAGCCCAGAGCCTCAGCTCTAGGGAGAAACAAGACAGCACCTGCAATTTGAGAAATGTCTCTGGTCTACTGAAGGAAATTTATATGGCAGAATGAGAAGACTGTAGATGAGTTTGCATGCAGTTACTATGCTTCAGTGTTTCTCAGGAGGCCTGACTTTGGGATAAATGTTTAAAAAATAGATTAAAGTTTTTTTATTTATTTATTTTTGGTGTGAATTTCACATGCAGTTAAGTGTCTAACACTGGTTTTAATTTCCTAAACGTATGCTTTCAATTTGGCTTAATTTCACTTTGCGTCACAAAATGCACAGAACTGAAAACAATTTTGATTATCTGTATAAAGCTGATGAAACAGTATCAGGCCTCTCCTGGCTCTTGCTCTGTCTTTCCCCATACCTGCTCTGCTTGGTCCCCTGCCAGAACCTATGACTCACAGGAGACTGAGTGACCTACTTTTTTTTTTGTCTTCTAGGAGTGCCAGAAGATCTTTCTTATTTGCAAGACGATACACTGGGTAAATATAAGTCAATTAAAATGCACTTAATGCACCCATTTTTGGATTTAAGCACCTAAAGGCTGTGTCAGCATGGCGGCCACCTCAGAGAATTCCTTTCATTATTACAAGCAAAAAAGAAACGTAGTAAACAGGCGAGCTTTGATATCTCATTAGATGCAAACTGAGTTTAAGGCCACACTGGCTCTCATCAAGCCAATTTAAAAATATAACTCATTTAAGCAATCTCATAATCCTGCTATATCTCTGTACGTTTATATTGCTCATTCCCAGTTTATCCAGGTTGTCAGAGATTATGGTTTGAAAGCATTTAAACAGAATCAGTGAAAGCTGCCTAGTCGGCTTTTGCTGATTCTCAAGGCCTAGTCGGCTTTTCTTTCTCCAATGATGGAGTTCTGGCTGTACTGTTAAGGTGAAGTTTGAACAGTTGCTTTTATGTATGCCACTGATTAGTCAGGAGATAAAAAGTTTGGGTATACATGCAATCTTTCAAATGCCTGGTTTATAGTTTGCCCACCTCTGAAAAGAAAACAGGGATGGGATCAAAAGCCATAGGATCACTGAGATGGCTTGAGCTGGTTTTTGATTGGAAAAATATGCCGCTTTGCACCAGATGGAATTTCCACTTTAATCGCTAATTGCCGTTTTTTGGTCGTGTTGTCTCTCATTGATGCAGAAACAAGCTGTGCAGTTGAATGTGCTGTCTTGGCTGCTCTTTTTCCCTTCTACAAGGCTTGGCTTCTTTGATATGTCAGTTTTGTGTTAGTCTGCCGCCTTCGTCTTGACACGATTGGCCCCGCTTGCTCCGACCTCCTGGAAACCCCCCAGCATGCCCGCCCCAGGGTGTGTGTTCAGTCATTTATTCGGCTTCCTCTAAAAGACTGCCATGCCTTCACTTCCCTTCTAGTTTCCCTCCTCTTATTAAGATGCAGAAGGCAGAGCAGTGTTTGGTCTGAAAGGCTTAGTGCTGGGGAGTTACTGGTGTGTACAGTGGGGGGTCAGGGAGGGACTGTAGGCATGGGGACTTCAATGACTTAATGTGTGCTGTGTGGCCCCGGCCACACTTGTGCTAAGTTTTGCAGGCAGCTCACATTGCTCTGATTTATGCCTTTTTGTGTGAGTCCATTCACAGAAAGTCAAAATGATGCTCTGACAAAAGTGACTATAATTGGAGGGGAACAAATTATGAGGTCTTTGGTTAATGCAGATTGCTGCTTGAGTTTATGCCTGATAATCCCTATTTAGTCATCTGAAATGGCTGCCTTTTTGAAACCTCTTTTATTTTTATCATTTCTTTTCTCCAATGAATTTTGTCACGTGTTTTCTTCTTTTTTTGAGGTCCCAGTGGTGAACCACTTTGACCATCAGTCGAGCATTTTGATTCTCTTCTTTGCTTTATCAAACATTTTTGCTCTCAGTGAAATCCTCCAGGCGCCTTTTAGTGGCACCTACATTGTTACCCATTTACTCCAGTATATAATCAGCCTGCTACAAAAGCGTGACCTTGAATTTGCTGGTTGTGTGGTTCGCTAGAATATTGCTAACAAACCAAAAAGCATGGCTTCGAATCTACACTAGTGGTACTCGTTAGGGGTGGGTGTAACCCACAATGTGAAAATATTACAATACATTGGCCTCTAACAACAGTATCATGACTCTTTGTGAAACTAAAGTACAAAATAAAAAAAACCCTAACAAAAAAAGCATCAAGCAGGTATTCATTTACTGGTATTTGTATATGCCCATGGCCACTTGCTTGTATTGGGTTGGACCCCCATTTGCCTTCTTCATGGCATAGATTCAACAAGGTGCTGGAAACATTCCTCAGTGATATGGTGATATGGTCCATTTTGAAATATATGAATCTCCCTTTGAACTCGCTGTGGTGTTGGGGAGGCGGGAAAAACACTTTGAAATTATCTGAGCTTTATAGAAGGTACACTGTGGTCATAAAGGGAGGGAGGTGATCAGTAAGGAAGGCTGTGGTGGTTAAACCGTGCTTGCATGGTATTAAGGGCCAGAAGTCTGAACCAGTAGCAACCTGAACTATTGTTACAAAGCGGGATGGACCCAAGCTTTTATGTTTTTTACACTAAATGCTGTCTTCCATTGTCAAATATTGGTGAGCATGTGCAAGTTGTATGTTGGCTTTCCTGTTCTTAGCTAACAGAAGTGTGACCTGGTGTGGTTTGCTCCTGTAGCCCATCTGCTTCAAGTTTTGATGTGCTGTGCGTTCACAGATGCTCTTCTGCAGACCTCCCTTGTAACAAGTGGTAATTTGAGCCACTATTGCCTTCCTGTCAGTTCCTATCTCTGTTCTGATGTTTGGTGTGAAGTTCAGCAGATCATCATCGTCAAATTCATTGAGTTGGTGCCATGCGATTGGCTGATTAGATGTTTGCACCAACAAACTGTTGAACACATGTACCTAACAAAGTGGGGTGTGTGTGTGTGTGTGTGTGTGTGTGTGTGTGTGTGTGTGTGTGTGTGTTAATAAGTTATAATGGCAAAGTTTTAGCTCTGTAATTAGCTCACCTCTGTGTCTGCCATTTCCCCCCCCGTTAGTTCCTTCCCTTAAAGATGGCTAAATAGTAACTCTGGTAAGTCAAATTAGTGGGAGAATCAGAGCGGCTGCACGTTTTGGCTCAATATTTGGCACCAGCCTCCTGATAATTGCATTGCAGTATCAATATTTTGTCTCACCCCTCGCACTGGTGCCAGCTAGTTTTGTTTTTTCTTCTCTTACCATCTTCTACATAAAATCTCATCATGACCTACAAAATCTAGATGACACAATGCTGACCAATTAATCATATTTTTGCTGTCACAGTGATATGAACATAGAAGATAAATGAAACCACTTTCTACAGACTAAGGAAGATTTCTTTATCCATAGTTTGGGGGGTTGATGTTCAGGGGTTTTCCTCCACACAAAAATTCCTCAAAGAGTATCAGAATAAGGAATATATTAATCTTAAAGTTTTCAAAATCGGGCGTCAATAACAAAATAACACGAGACTTCTAAGTAAGGCAGCCTGGTTGCCTTTAACTATATGTAGATCAATCATGCTTATGTGCATTAAATGCATTGTCACCAGCCAGGTTGTCAGGTGACAGGATGAATTCACGAGTGTTTAGCAGGCTATCATTTCTGCAGAATGAAGGCCAACAGCAACCTTAGGTGACCAGTGTTTCCTCTCAAAGAAAAAATAAAATAAAACTACTGTAACTACGGCTGCTCGATTATGGCAAAAATGATAATCACGATTATTTTCACTGAAATTGAGATCTCGATTATTTGACGATATTTATTTAACCCTTTAAGACCTACCATAGAACCAAGTCCGCCAGAGCTTATATTACTTTTTTATTTATTTATTTTTTACTACATGTTGTAGTGCCATTTGTGGGAGCATTTCAAGTTGCTATACAACTGTTATAGCCCATATTTTAATAATATGTATGCATTAAGTCCATAGTAACTACATTAATTGCAAAAAAGTGCAATGAACTACAAAAAAATTGAAAATCGTTCTTGTTTTTTGTTTTTTACATATATTTCTACTTGGAGAAATTTAAGAGGTTTATCCCTCAAAACTTTAAATACAAAAAAGTTGCAAAAAATAGTTTACAACAACAGGAAATTTATTTTGAGTGTCTTCATAGTTTTATTTTGGAGATACAGCAATTTTTATATACTGCAGGAAAAACAAAAAACAATCCTATGATGCAAATTTGCAAAGAAAACAGCAGGTGCATCAAAATAATTTCCAGCAGTGCAATTCGAGTTCTAAGCATCCCAGAAACTATTCAGAAAAGTCAAACATGACTTATAAAAACACCAGTATAGGCTTTTAAGGCCTACAAGTAAAAAACTACATTTTCCGCGAAAATGACGTCACTTCCGGTTTCTGCAGGAAATGGCGGACATGCGATAGTTCGCGCTTACGTCTGTTTCACTGTGGGAAGTGTTACGAACAGCTGATCGGATCTGCAAAACGTCTTTCCGGAATATTATGTTTTTGTTCCTGCAAGCGCTTTTTTTGCAGTTTTTGTAAAGCTTTATGTGGAAGGAAACCGTGACCGAGGACAAGCTGATGGCATAAGATGTAAGTACAACTCCTCCGGTTTCATATGCAAAAAAAAAATATTGCACTAGCTTACACGGCTCAGGTTCTACAGGGATTTAAAAATAGTTACACAAAACGGAGCGTGCTGCTCTGACCGGCTTTAAAGGGTTAACAATAACAATGTATTGAATAATGACTTTAAAAAATAATATAAAATAGTGTGCAACACCACTGAAGTTTTTTTTACCTCTCTTTTCAACCAACGGCAGTCACACTCCTCTCCAAATAACTTCTGCTTAGCTTTCCGAGCTTTCCGAGCTTCCCTCGGGTCCTCTTAATCAGCGGTCTCCAACCTTTTTTGCGCCACGGACCGGTTTATGCCCAACAATATTTTCACGGACCGGCCTTTAAGGTGTCGCGGATAAATGCAACAAAATAAAACTAGTACCGGTACCGAAAAAAGATTGATTCATAACACACGTGAAAAGACCCAGGAAAACCGAGTTAACAATCAAAACGATAACAAAATAACGCTGAAAACCGATTTAAAAACCCTGAAAACCATACATTTCACACCTGAGCCTCAACTCTCGCGGCCCGGTACCAAACGACACACGGACCGGTACCAGTCCAAGGCCCGGGGACCTAATTGTTGTGACGCGTGTTCGAAATGCAGAGAGGTGCGCTGGATTTGCCACACAGAGCAGCGCGAGAGTAAAGCATGAGGGAGGGGCTAATAATAATAATAATAATAATAATGGATTGGATTTATATAGCGCTTTTCAAGGCACCCAAAGCGCTTTACAATACCACTATTCATTCACTCTCACATTCACACACTGGTGGAGGCAGCTACAGTTGTAGCCACAGCTGCCCTGGGGCAGACTGACAGAAGCGAGGCTGCCATATCGCGCCATCGGCCCCTCTGGCCAACACCAGTAGGCAAGTAGGGTAAAGTGTCTTGCCCAAGGACACAACGACCAGGACAGAGAGCCCAGGGATCGAACCGGCGACCTTCCGGTTACAGATGCGATTCCCAACCCCCTGAGCCACAGGCGACCGTAAATAATCGGCTCAGTCGTTTTTAATGATCGTTGAAAGCCCAGATCGTAATCGTGATTAAAATTCGATTAATTGAGCAGCCCTAACTGTAACTTGAAATAACAAATTTTTGGCTTTGGCTAATTTTATCACTTCGTCACTTTGGTCATTTAGTTTCTAAGTAAACAAAGGTTTATTTCAGGCTTTAGAGACGTATTCAGAGAGGATGTTTTAGAACTTAAATATCAGTTAGTTTCTATTGTACACTTTATTTTTATCTATCTCTGGCTACTGAGATAACATGAAGGTGGTAAATGAGCAGCATAGCGGATGTGGTAATACAGAGAATGTCACATGTGGCATAGAAGTCATCAAATGTCTAGAAGGGACCATTGAACATTTTTGGTGCAACTTTGCCTGCTCAATGTGCATGACAGCAGTTAACAGTTTGGCCTAATCAGCCACAAGCAATCCAGGTTTAATAATTTAGAGACTTGAAGGGACCTAACATGCATTTTCTTATTTTGGTTCTGCCACAGTTTGGACAACTTTTTTCCCCCTAGTCTTTTTTTTTTTTTTTCCTCAAACCTCATGTATACAGTTCTGGCTTATTAAAAAGCCCAGTACAAGATAAATAAGGATTATTGTACTGTGAGTCATACAGAACTAGTCTAGCATAGCCCAAAGATTGAAAACATGAAGTTGAATGTTAGCATGAAAGGTCTGCTTAACTATGTATATTATACTGATTATCTTGTTATAAAGGTTGATACATATGTGTAGCTAATAAGGATTTTTAACGTTCTTTTCTTCTTTTTTTCTCTTTTTAAAATTGATTTATTTTTTAATTCAATTTTAGGTTGTTGAGATATTTTGTTGCTTATTTTTTGTTGTTGCCGTGGTTACATCGGGGCGCTTATGACGCCACCATTGTCGCCCTGTGACAGTACAAACATTGCAGTAAACGCTCTCAAAGTGAAACACTGATTTGTCTTGTGTGATCTGTCATTTATTTTCTGCTCGACAGATTGTGGTTACACAGTCAAATCACCCTGCTGTTTAAAAAGCGTCACTTCTGTTAATTCATATATTAAATATTGTAATAAGTGCACCCTTCTTTATTCTTTTGCACAACTGTGTGTCGTAAGACTCAGTTAAAACTAATAAAAATTAATTGAATATAGAGGGATTTGGTAATACTTTGTTATGTTAGGGCCACCAATCAGTGCTTTTAATCCATGTTTAGCCAACATTTCACACATTTAACTACTGGCAGTTTATATTGTTGTATTTTCAAAGGGCATCTATTTTTGCCCAAATAAGAAAATGGATATGAAAGTCTTGAAACACAAAATAATTTCCAAGTTCTCATTTTTAATTCTCCTTATTTTATTTATATGCTTAGTAAGCCATCATATACCTATGAGTCAGAGCAGACTGAGTAGGATTTTCCTTCACCCTGTCACTCGAAACTACAAAATTAGACAGTTTGTTAGCTTTAGTTAAATACGTTTCAAGTGAAACATGAAAGTGAGCTTGACGACCCAAAACCATTTTTTTTTTCTTCTTCATAGATTTTGCATTTCCACCAAGGCTAAACATTTTTTTTTCTTTTTTCTTTAGAACACTAACTTCTTGGGTTGGTGGGGAACCGTGCAGGTCAGATCTGGAGCTTGCATGGTATAAGACTGTCTGCCCTTCTTTCACACTGACTCACGTTGCATGGCACATGATTCACCACTTTCGCCAGTGAGTCATCCTGAACAAAAGCGCCTAATTTTAAGGGGACCAGAAACAAAAGACGGACCTTTCTTTGTTACATACTTGGCTTTTCTTTTTTTATTTGTTTTAAAGCAAAGTATGTAACATTTGCTCACTTTGCATACTTTATGTGATACTGCATAATTTGTAGCAATAGTCACTGTGGGGTAGTATCACAGTGTGTTTTCTGCCATTGCTCCATTGAAACGTTCTTTGCCAACATCAAAGAAGACAAATGGCTAATCAGAAATGTTCCAGTTTTGCAGTTTTAGAGTCTAAAACTTAGAAATGTATTAGCAAGAAAAATGTTGTAGCCCTCTTAAGGCCTAACAGTTCAACAAGGAGCACACGGACACAATCAGTATTCCAATAATTATTTTATTTTCCAGATATTGGAAAATATTCAAACCTGCACCAATTGCAGTATATAAATTTTTATTTTTTATTTTTTAACTTACCCATTTGTAAGGGTAATCTAATATTAGATTAGATTACATTATGCTCCTCTTCAGGTACTTTAACTACAAGTAACAGATTATTAGAAGTGGCTGTCTCTCCAGTGAGATTCTCATCCCATGGATGGACTTCATTTCCAGAGTGTTGGATTGCTGCTGGCGATGGTAGTCCCTGTTGTGCTCTGCAGCCTCAGTGAGCACAACCATTTCTGCTTAGAGTGGCCCTCCAGCTTGGCGAACAGGACAAAGACTCCTGTCACCAGCTGCAGCCCAAAATGCTACAGGCCGTCCGACTGCGGGACGAGACGCTCACCGGAGAGGCAGTTATGTTATTCTAGCAGCCAAGATAGTGTGCCAAGCATGAGACTGGAAGGAGCAGGGATAGTTTTTTATTTTTTTTTATTTTTATTTTTTTAAGGACAGAGGGTGTTGTTTTCTCTGAGGGGATTAAAATCAAAATACTACAATGACTTGCCAGATGTATAGCAGTTAGGCCCGCGCCCGCCCCAGTAAAGTCTGTGTGGGGAAACACTCCATCGTTCTTAGACGTGGGAATCGAGACTGGCTGCACAACAACGCAACTCTTCCTTCCAAGTTTTAGCAGCCTTGAGGTAGATTTATTTAATTTTTTTCCAATTCTGTCAATATATCCTGCATGCAGATGTATTTAAACTGAATACTGTGCAATGTAAATTCTTTCTGGGGGAGTATCTCTGAGTTTGTTTGCATATATGCGTGCGTATGGCCCCTTTAAGAAGCCTGCATTTGTTTGCTGACTGTGTCTGGGGCCCAAACTGGAGCTCTTTCTGTCAGATGAGTGAAGCACTGCAGAGGCAGCCACTGGGAGTTCTGTTTCATCTCTTCTCATACTGCTCTGGAGCAGACATGCAAATCCGCTGTAATGAGCGCAGCCTGTGTGGTGGTGGTAGAAGTGGGGGGTGAGGAAAAGGGGGATGAACTCAAGAATTTAAGCTGGAGAAAGGGAAGGTGGAGGGAAAAGGTGAACCGCAGACAGCTCTGCCAGCTAGGAGAACATGAGAATTTGGGGAGGGGGGGGTTCGAACAGAGTAATGTCTGGAGCGTTGGAAGTGACAGTCTTCCCGCTCAAATCAAACATTCATTAGCCTGCTGTGGCTGCACTCTTCCCTTTGGTGTTGAAACACAGAGGTAAAGATGCAAATGGTGCCATGTTAATTAGCCTTATCTTTTACACCAGCAAGACATGGTGTGAAATAAAAAAACAAAACCCTGCTTCATCATCACCACCATTAGCAAATGTAATGAGGCTTTTGTATAGACTCTGCTTAAAGTTTAGCATCCTACAGTGCTTGTTGTAGATGCGATCTTCTGGTTTCCAAATTTCCGGGGATTTACAATTTACTAAAAAAAGAGATAAACATTTTAACGAAACACAACAGCCATTTCGAGTGAGGAGTATCTTGTGATTAGAAGAATAGCTTCAAGATAAAATCACATGATTGGACAAAGCACTTTACCCTCTGTAGATTCTTTAAACATCCACAAACTGGATGCTTCATCTAATGATTTATTAAGTAAAATACAATGCTGTTGACTGATGTGCATTAGGAATATTTCAGCTGCCGTCCTCACTGCAGTCTGTAAAGTGCATCATAAACCTCATTAGTCTGTCCAATAGCTCCTTGAATGTAATTTTATTCAATCATAAAGAAGTAAATCTCTGGTCAGTGTTGGGGTGCTTTGGCTTGTCTCCACCCAGTAATGTAAAGCACTCAAGACTTTTGATGAGCTCTGCAGATCAATCAGAGGTTAACAGGCACTTCACATAAGCTGAGGCCTACTGTATGCCATAGAGTCCTTAAATCTATATGACTCCTTCTGGCTTTTGTATCCAAATAGACCTAGGAAATACAAATTCCAGGATCTTAAAGTTAGAAACTAACCTAGGAAATAAAAGACTCCATGTTTGAAGAAACATGAAGATTAGGCAAATTAGACGGATAGTAGATTAAGGCTTTGTCTGAGACGACAGTGTGGCGGTGGTGTTCCTTGTAATGCATGACTGTATGACATGTTGGAAAGATGATGTGCATACTCTGGAAGAGAGAGCCATGAAAAACAAGGCTTTTTTTGCCTTCCGTTTTTTGTTTTGTTTTTTTGTAAAGTATAATTTGATTATTATATTGTGTTGAGACAAGTTGCCAGTATGCATAGTTTCCTACAGAATTGGATTATATTTGTGTCACACTCTTGCACAAACGTGGACAGAAAACGCATTTGTGCTCTTTGTGACCGAAAACGCAATAATCAGCTCCCCTACCAATAATTTCTTCCTCCTGTCAGTGAACTTGAACTCCACTGTCTTGGACTGCAGCTCCTCCTTCTGCTCTGCAGTCGTCATGAGGTTAGATTAGCTGAACCAGGTCTCCACCTGCTTCAGGTTAAGCTCAGAGTAGGGCTGGGCGATATGGCCTAAAATCCATATCACGGTATAATTTGAAGCATGTGCGGTAACGATATGTATTGCGATATATTCTTTTCTTCTGTATGTATTTTACACACTTGAAAGCACACTTAAAATCCTTTCATTTTCTCAAAAATCGACAGTGCGCCTTATGTATGAATTCTGGTTGTGCTTACTGACCTCGAACTGATGTTATGTAGTACATGGTGCATAGAAATCTGTCAAATGTTTTAGTGCGACTTTGGTAAGCTATGAAGGCGCACCGCTTGATGGATTGCCGGAGCATTACGGCTGCCGGAGTCAGGAGCCATGCGGAGTAATCTGGGTCCAAAACTCTGTCTTCTTCAGGTCCCAAAGTCAAACACTGCGGCATCATGGAGAGTTAAAAACTGTCTAAATTCTTTCATCTTTAATAAAATGATCAGCGTTGCTGCTTTACCAGGTGTAACAATTAAGTTTAACATCCAGGCATCCATGAAAACAGAGTTATTAAATTTAACGGAGTTAGAAGTTAGCAGGAAGTTAGCTCGCTAGTTTTCACCTGAACACCATATACCATGTTCTGACTGAGATATTTCTGAAAAAATTAAAACGTACAGCTCTGTTATCACTTCCAACATAAATGAAGACAGAAAACTAAACAGCAGTGACTTTTGTAGGGTTACTGAAGTTGGACTACCTGGTATATAATGATGTCCTACGTGATCGCGAGCAAAACAGCTATGTTAGCATAACAATAGCACAGTGAAGCTGAAGGATGAACGCTAACTTTTTTCCACTCGATAAAAGTTAAAGTGCAGGTTTCTGGTGGTCAGGGACAAATGCAATTGCATGGCAGCATGCTATAAACGGACCAAACTTCAGTTAGGAGAACAACTGAGATAATCCATCCACAATACGAGGTTAGTCATTAATATACTGCAGCAACATGGGAATAGGGCAGCTGCGAGAGAATTCAGCATTAATGAATCAATGTTACAGAAGTGGAGGAAGCACAGTTTTTGGCTTTCCCCATATTCCAAAAGGGCTTTGTCCCTTTGTTATTACTGTCACTCGGCATAATTTGCAGATGTTGTTTGCAGCCGCTGCAATGCTTTCAACCAAAACAGGCGCAGCTTGATGATACCATCAACATGCGCTATCGCGGTAGAGCGGTATAGTCAAAATCTCTACCGTTGGCCAAATTTATATTGTTTCTACTGTATACGGTTATACCGCCCACCCCTAGCTCACAGTGGGTAGCAGGAGCGAAACAAGCATCTATCACAAGATGCAGTCCAAGATGGTGGAGTTTTGTGGGCCAAGCAGCAGCCTGCCTGTAGGGGAACAGTGGACCAGGAAAGATTGAAGTTAGCGGGTTAACAGCGAGTGGCCTTTCAAAACAAGAACAAGGGAATTGATCACAATGCAGTCAGTATCTCTTGACGGACCACCCAAGTATAGTCAGTGTGTGGAAACAATGAGTAAGTGTAAGTTTCAGTTGTATTTCTCTCACTTATTCTCTTTGGCTAATCTTTTTTAAAACTGTGGTCAAAAGTCAGTCCCATGCAGATAATTGTTGTTTAAAAATTACGAACACATTGACTATCTAGTAATCGTACAGATTCAGCCAGAAAAATCTGATTCTTTTTGTTTTACTACTACCAAGCATTTTCTGATCTGTCAGTGCTGCTTCTGAACTCCAGGTGTTAAGTTGTTTGCCCGCTGGAAAGCAGCACTTTGGGAAAACAGATTCTGTGGGAACATCACTGTTTACTGCAGTTAATTTGCACCTCGGTTCTTCAAGAAATGCTGCAGCTCGAAGGTCTTGCATCTGTGGGATTAAGTGTTTTTTATTGTATGTTAAAAATGACACACAGAATCAATAGACAGACTGGGCACAGTTCGCTGATCAGTACTGCTGATAAACTCTTGTTTTTGAGGTATTTGATGTATTATATTGGTGTGGAAAGAAGTCCCCCCCCCCACTACACTTTCCTCTAAAATGAAGAGTTTCTCATTGGAAACACCACAATCAATTTCACAATAGTAGAAGAGCAACTCCTTCTGCTCGTGGCTCTCCTGTCTGACAACACTCTCAAATTGCCGTCTGACGGCTTCTTCGCACTGGAGGGAGTTCCTGTGTTGCAGGGGGTTGGGCTGTCTGCGGGAGTGTTGGGTGGGGACACAATTGGAGTTCCTAAGGGTGTTTGAGGCAGCTGTGGCCTGTGTTTGTGTCTCTGGATGATTTACCAGGAGCACCGTTGCTGCTCCTGTAGTTTAACTGGTTAAGTGAAAAAAATGTAGCAACATGGGTATTTGGGCTCAGGCTGATGTGTGACGCAGAGTTGCAACTTGTGTAATGATATTCAGGGGCTTCAATAGTGTCTTGTATATTGCAACCAGGCGCACTGGATCTCAAAAATCTGATGATATGGGGCATTCATCTGCCTGTGAGAAATGTCCTTGTGTTCATGCTGCAGTGTTGAGTCAGCTGCTGAACAACATCCGGTCTGAGTAGTTACTTTATGATGGCTATGTTAATCAGTGGATGAATAGAACTATTTAAGTTTCGTGCCATCTTATGGACTGTTACTCAGGGGATCATAACATACCTTTGAAGAGTAAATGTCAGTAGAGTTTACAGTGGACCACTTTCCTTAATGCAAACACAACTTCTACTCATACTAAGTGCTCATACAGCTTCCTGGCTGAATCCTGCAAGAGTGGAATAAGTGTTAAAATTTGTCATTTAGATTTATCCTCTGTTAAACTGTTCAACTCGGTTATGTCGTGGTCTTATTTTTCCTTTTCCAATTGCTCCTAGAGCACTTTTCCCGCAACCGCAATCTCTTAACTATATTAAATTATGGCGATTAGTTTTGATTGCCTTTCATCTATATATAGAAGAAATGTTTAAGTAAATTTAAACAAACCACATAATAGAGGTCTATTTTAAGGCTATCAATTGTCATAATGTACACACGTCAACCTTGGATGAGTCACATCTTTATTTTGGTTTCTGTGTTGTATCAGACTGCCAAGATGTGCTGTTAGCTTAGTTATGCCCAAACAATGCAAGTAGCAAATCCAGTATTTGCGTAAAAGCTTTTATTCAAAAGCACCAGAGGCTGAGTGCCAATATATCTGAGTTACCATCAAATCTTCTCTTGTCAGGTTAGAAGTGGAAGCCAAGAAGTTTTGACTTTAGGCCTAACTCACGTGTCTGCCGTTTATTATGGTAAATCCACTCCTTTTGTGATGACCTATTGTGCCTCTCGTAAGGCAGTAACCTCACATCCATTTCTTTGCCACTAGGTGTTTTGATTGCAGAGCTTAAACCAACAACGATTGCTGTTACCTTCCCCACGTTATCCACACCCATATAAATAGCAACATGGTCTCCAGGAAACCAAATTAATTGAAATTGTCTGGAACGTAGCAGCGTGAAGAGAACAGGTATAGACATCGACAGCTGTCTGTTCCACATGAAAACAAATTCCTGGTCCACTCATTCCTGGCCTGGCTGCAGACAGTCTCGGTTTCATGTTTTTACTCGGCCGCTCTCTCCTTAATCAGCAGTAGAACTGAGCTCCGTCCAAATTATCATGGAAGTCATCTGGAGAATGCCCAAGGAATTTATTGGCTTGTATAAACACAAACAATTCCTGGTGACGCAAGACAGCGTTGTTTAATTCAACAGCTGATTACAGTGCTTTCATACTGTATTCTGCTACAGTGGCTAAATGTCTCTCTTGTAGACATATATGATAATTATGATCATGGTTTAACTGGACTGCATGTGGGGTGGGGTGCGCGTGTGTGTGTGTGTGTGTGTGGGGGGGGGGGGGGGGGCGCTAATGTGTGTGTGACCTGTGTATTATGTATTTGACAGAGAGAGTCTGCAGAACAGAAACCTCCAGTATCTCGGTCTCGGTGGCTTAAATGCCTTGGTAATGCTGAAGAATGGAGAGTGAAGAAAATGTGTAACTATTGACCCATGACTTCCCAGCCTGCTAATATGTTGTGTGCCGTGTTGTTGTGCAACTTCCAATGCAGTGTGCATTATCACTCAGGGGAAAGGGCACAGATTTATGGCAGGTGGCTGACTCTCAGCAATATGCCCTGCAAACCTTGAACGTAGTTTGCTTTCATTTCCCGTAAAGCTGCACTTGCGTAAGCCTTGTATTTGTAACATGTACATTCACTCATGTAAGTGTTTACATGCTAAAAAGCCATGTCTCGGTGTGAGCACGAAAGTATATATGCTATATGTTATCAGCGGACCGTATTATTATCTGCAGGTATAGTACGACTCCGGGAGCATTTTAAAGAGCCTGTACGGAGGCGCAGTAAACCACTGAAATGGGACATGAGGAGTCAAAGAGCAGCGCTTCAACAGCTTAATGATGTAGAGGCATCCAGCTCTGTCAGGCAGTAAACTCTTTAATATGCTGTTAATTATTTCTGAGAGATTGAATATTGATTAAAAAGCAAAATGGTTTTAATTATAACCCCAGTTCTAGTGCCATTATAAATGAAGACGATTTTTGGCTTTACGTGAGAGGAACATCTAGCAGATCAACCAAAACCGCAAGCTATTTCAACTTTAATTTTTTTTTCTTTGTACTTGGAGTTTGAAAGAAAATTCTGTCTCAGTCTAACTAATGTTACAGCTCCTTCAGTCTGCTCCCGCTTTAGAGCTGCCAATGCTCATCCACTGTGTTTTGAATTTGAAATTCATGACCCGATTGCGGCTCTTTGTTGTGTACTCAGAACACGCATTGCCCACACAGGTAATTCCTTTAAATCATGCTTGGGTTATTCTGGAATCCTTTCTTTTTAACATTTCTTCATTGTGTCTCCTCCACATTTTTCACATTTATCTATGATATATGTTCGAGCTGTCACTGTGTACTTGACAGACAACTGAATATGTGCTGGTCATTTAGCCCTAATAATCTTTTGTAATTCTCATCATATTGG
Organism: Aulonocara stuartgranti; assembly: GCF_965226115.1. Lineage (NCBI taxonomy): Eukaryota > Metazoa > Chordata > Actinopteri > Cichliformes > Cichlidae > Aulonocara > Aulonocara stuartgranti. The sequence continues at coordinate 16,948,103 of NC_138943.1, read as the reverse complement.
AATTACTTGACCATGCCTGTTGCTCAGTGTTAATTTCTATTATTGATTAATGTGGCAGTTTGTCATTATAAATTAAACCAGGAGTTTTAGCCCAATTTAAGATAATCTAATAGACTGACTTGTAAAACTGTCTGTACAATTCACTGTCATGTAAGGCAAAGAGAAGTGGTGTTTCCTCACCATTAATTCAATTTAACATTTATTTGTATAGCACATTTAAAAACAGAGTTGACCACAGTGCTTCACAATCAGTTAAGAATTAAGAAGCTGGAATCAATAATTAAAAAAAAAATTGCTAGAAAAGAGAATGATGAATTGATTATTAAATCGATAAAAGTCATCAACCTATGTTTTTATACCGCACATAGGTCTACATCTTTTGTTCCGTCTCCCTCCTCTCACCCACGAGCTAGTCACGGGAGATGGCTGGTGGGTACCTGGCTCTGCCAGAGGTGTCTTCCTGTTAAAAGGGAGTTTTTCATTCCCGCTGTCACAAAGTGCTTGCTCAAAGCAAGTTGTCTGATTGCTGGGGTTTTCTCTGTATTTCAGTAGGGTCTTAGAGCATAAAGCATCCTTAGGCAACCATTGTTATCATTTGAGCAA